>NC_057844.1:74312500-75566250 GCF_910594005.1 Cervus elaphus | reverse complement strand
GCTCCCTTTGGAGTCAAGGTGGACTCCTGAGCTACACACACACACAGAGACACACACCACATACACAGACACACAGACACACACAGGTTTAGGTATACAGCATTCAGGGCTCCATTCCAGACACACTTGCCTGGGGGAGGGACTTCCAGAAGAGCCCTCATGACCATTTGCTCCCTACTCTGACGCGGGAAGAGGCAAGTCCGTGCTGTCCTGTTGGTTGTGGCACTCCCCAGAGCCTGGCTGAACACTAGGTACGCTAAGTATGTTCTGTGGAAAGGAGGCTAACGGAAACTAGTCTTGGTGAGGCCGAGAGGTGAGACCCGGCCAGATGAAGGGACAATGACAGAAACTGGAATGAAGGACAGTCAGGCATGCTGCCTGACAAGGACAAACCTCAGAAATGTGAGGCCAAGTGAGGCCCCCGTCACAAAGGGCCAGACAGTATCTGATTCCATTCGGCGTCTAGAACAGGCGAGTCTAGAGAGTCAGAAACCAGATGGCTGGCTACCCCGGGGTGAGGTGGGTGGGAGGATGCAGGACTGACTGCTAATCGGAATGGTCTCTTCTGGAAGCAACACCCATATTCTGAAATTGAATGTGGTGATGGTGGGACAACTCTGTGGACACACTCAAAATCACTGAATTATACTTCTTTTTTTTTCGGCTGTGCCGGTGGCTGGAGGGATCTTAGGCCCCCAACCAGAGACCAAACCCTGGGCCCTGGCTGTGAAAGTGCCAAGTCCTATCCACTGGCCGGCCAGGGAATCCCCTGAATTGACCTCTTTTAAGTAGGTGCACTATATGGTATGTGATTCAATCTCAATAAAGCGACTACAAAAACTTAATAAAATTGAGAACCTGAGAGCACGTTTATTTACACTAAAAAAAAGTCACTAAATTAAAAATCCTTGATTAATAAAAGGAACGCTCATTATCTGCAAGGCAGATGTGGCTTGTAACCATGCACATGTTAGCTGTTACCTGACAACTGCTGCTGAGCTGGATGAGGAGAGAAACAATTTTCACAGCCGCAAAACGTTACCAAGGGAAGGTGAGAGAATACAGCCAACTCAGTCAAACCAAATACCAAGAAAATAACTGAAATGCATGTGTGAATCACGGCCAGTTGCGGTAGGCACCAACATCTCCTCTCCTCGTGGGTCAGAGAGGCTGCTCGTTGCTGAAAACAGAGGTGATCATCAACCAGGAAACACGGGCAGCTGGAGGAAGTGCAGAGGTAACGAAAAAAATCAGCACCAAGTGACCTCACTGCTTTGTTGACAAAATTCCTGCTTGGCTCATGCCCAGCCCGGATGCGTTCACGGTGGGCTCCACCCTGGTTCTACTCCTGGGGTACATGGAGCTCTTACAGAAATGCCTTACAAAGTCTCCTCACCAAGTTCAGCTTGTGGCACGTGATGGCACTGTCACCATCAGCCAAACAGCAGAGTGAATGGCGGTTCACACCAGTTACCAGATGGCCAAACTCAAGAGAAGACAGACTTCCTGGGAGACAGAGTTGCTTGGAAAGTTGCTGGCTACATAATCTTCTCAGGCAGAGGGTTGATAAAGCTCTTCTGTAAAAGGTCAGGCAGTGAACGCTTTAGGTTTTGAAGACCAATAGACCAAATTCAAAGATGTTATGCAGGTACTTGGAGCCACTAAAAAGGTAAAGACCGTTCCTAGGCTCAGGTTTGGCCCATGCGCCCGCAGCCTACTGACCTTTGTTCTAGAGGTTACACGTTTCAGAGAGGAATAACAATCACGTTAGCTCTGAAATCAGGACTCTCAAACTTCCTGAGACCCTGAAAACAGACCCTCCAATGCAGTCAGGGTAATTAATACCCGACAGATCTTTCTGATGCATCAGGTAATGCTGCACCAATTATTTTATCCTCATGACAACCCTAGAGAGATTGTGCACGGAGCTCCCTGTCAACCCAGGGTTGATTCCTTGACTGCAGATTTCTTCCCCTTTAAATTTACGTCCTGTTGCTTTTCTACTCTGACGGCGGCACGACCAGCAAAGAGGGCAACGTGTGCTGAGGAGCTGCAGAGATCCACGGCTGCTCCAATGTCCCTCACAGAGGGGATTTCAGCAACTGTTCTGGAGGTGTGAGCACCCCGGGGCTGGCAGGGCTTGACCCTTTAACTCTCGTGTAGCGAGGACGCCGTGCCTCACGCCACGAATGTCCCAAGGACTCAGAGCATCCTCACCATCTCCCAGTGACCTCCTCCCCCAGTTTCACTCTTCCCCAGGATCATTCATATCAAGGCCAAAATCATCTTAAGAGACAAATCGTACTTACTCTTCCGCTTAAAAGCCTTCACGAACTCTACTTCTTGCAAGACCAGAGAAAAACACTTCCAAGTGTGGGACAAGACCTCTGACGTCCTGGCCTCACCTCACTGCCTTCTCCCGAGGGAAACCCTGAGCTCAGACAAATGCACTCACTTGTCATTCCCGCAGCTGTCTCGAGCCCCTATGCTTTTTCTCGCCAGGCCCTTGAGGCCTGTTTTAGGCCTGCATGCTGGCGTCTCCCCAAGTCCACTCAACCACACAGGGCTTTGCAAACCGGGACTCTTCTGCTGGCATGGACTCCAATAGAAACCTGGCCCTGTGCATTGACTCATCTCTCGTCCCCCACGGGCTGCCGGCTTCTCGAGGGCCGGGGCAGGGCTATTCCTCTCTCTGGACTGCACGCTGTGGTGGAACCAAGAGGGGCACAAGCAAACAGAGCACACAGCTCTCGTCCTTCAGGAACTCAAACACTCTTCAGTGAATGAATGAAGCACAAACCCCCGAGGAGTTACATAACAGTCTCGGCAGTGGAAAAACAATCGGCAGCTGCTAGTACCAAAATGACTGGGCGACGCCAGCCACCATGGAGCTGGCGAGCCTGCTGGGGGCAGGGGGCAGTGGGCCCGGGAGCAAGGAGCTGGTGGGGGTACGGTTACCGTGGAGCTGACATGCCGCCCCTACAACAGTGTACAGAAGAAAGGGACGGCTCTGGGCTTGGGAGGGAGATGAGAGTGAGAAGGCAGGACCGGCCGGGCATTACTATGGAGTCAGCTCAGCTTTCATTGCGGCGAGTCCATCAGAGCTTCTGGGAGTGACCACCGTGGAAATGTCCAGAAAGGTCACGTCGCTGGGCCTGACGATGAACTGAAGGGCGCCGAAGAGCGACCCTGTGAGCCCAGGGGAAGCGAGGTCTGCAGAGCTGTCACGCTGTCGCCTCCCTTCAGCGCCGGAGAGCATGCGTTCACTGCAGAGCGTGGGACAGCTGCACGTTCGGGAGCGGGGACGTGACACCGCACGAGGTCTGAGGACAAGGCCGGGTGCTCTGAGCACAAGGGAGGCGCGCCTGTCCTCTGCGCCAGTCCGTGTACTGCTTCTTAACGAGGTGCCTTCCACCAAAACACCTTCCACAAGGGAGCCGGCTCCTGTGGTCTCCTCCTCCTCACTGTCTCTGCCTGGCCTTTCTTTTTTTTTTTTTTTTGGTGGGGGGTGGGGAATGGCCTCTGAATCTGTTGAGCACCCATACTCCATCCTTCCAGAATCACTTGGCTGCCCTGAACTCTCCTGGACGCCTCCTCGCCCCCTGGATGGCCCCTCTTCCTCCTCTCTGCTCTCTCTCAAGCTGGATCTCAGGCTGTCTTTAGTGGTTTGCTCCAGCCTTGTCCACTCAGGGGACAGGTGTATGGTCCTGAGTACTTTCTGGCTAGGACTATACACCTGCGTTTGGCTGGTGGTCTCAGTGTGTGTATTTTTTTGGCTGCTACATGTGGCAGGTGGGATCTCAGTTCCCCAACTAGGGATCGAATCTGTGCCTTTTGCCTTGGAGTCTTAACCACTGGACCAGCAGGGAAGTCCCTGGCCTCAGTCTGTTAAGAAATTCTGTAAATATTTATTCTACGCATATGGAGCCACTAATTTCCCGAATACATGAGTTCCTACCACGTGCCAGGCATTATTAACATGCTAGAGATACAATGGAAAAAGTTTCCACCCCCCAACCCCACCCCCAAGACACACGGCTAGCCCTGGCGCCTGAGTTGGCCGTACGGGGCTCTGAGAATGGACAGAGGGTCGGAGCTGACCAGGAGGCTGAAGAGGGCTTCCCCGAGGAGGGGGTTTTAGAAAACATTCAAGGGTGAGCGGGAGTTAGGCAAGCAAAGGCCGCATAGGGTGGGGTGGGGTTGGGGTGGGGAAGTTGGTGCAGGGGAAGTTTGTTGTCAGCAAAGGGCAGATGTGGAGGCAAGAAGTGAGAAATAACAGGGCTGAGATGCTCTGCAAACAGTTCAGCATGATCAGCCGGAGGCAGGTGGGGGCTGGGGCGGGGCTGGGGGGGAGATGGGGCTAAGGAGCAGGCAGGGGCCTCATGGAGGGAGCAGGAACCACCCTGGAAGCTGAGGCGGGCCTCCCAGGGGCCCTGGTGGGAGTGAGACAATTGGATTTGTGTCCATGGAGCCCAGCTGGGGGCTGGAGTGTGGGGCAGGCGGGGGAAGGGCGCGCTCAAGACAAGATTTTCCTAGGTGAGTGAAGACGGTGGCGTGGACTGAGGCAGGAGATGGAGAGAGAGGCAATGGCGGGTTTATACGGAGAACGCAGACTCTCTGGGACGCAGGTGAAGGAGGGGACCTGCGGGATGGGGAAGCCGAGGGCAGAGTCCAAAGGGAAGTCAGGATGCTCTGGTCTGGGCCTCCGGGAGGACGGTGGTGCTTCCCATCAGGGAGGGAAGGAGGGGCAGAGGAGCCAGGTCAGCAAAGCAATGGTACATTTCGGTGCTCCGGAGCAGATAGGGGGAGACATCCAGCGGTGGTAGGATGCTGAGGTCTAGAGCCCAGGAGAGGAGGTGGAGGCCACAGGTCTAGGTCTGGGAGCCAGGAGCCTAGCTCAGGGGAGCCTTGCACTGGGTGTGGTGGGAGTGTGCCCGGGAGAACTGGGCGGGTTGGACCTTGGAGAGAGTGTGGGTTTGGAGCTCAGTGAAGAGACAGCTGTCATCCTGGCCAGGGGTTCACAGAGCTGAGCACTGGAATTCTAGAATCTTCTGTTGGTCTCTTCCTCCATGGTCTCTCCTTCCTCTACCAATCTCATATGCAGCGATAAGAGGAACTTGGCTGAGATAACTGTCCTAGCAACACTACTGATTAAAGCACTTTTGACAGCCTCCAATGTCAAACTCCAACTCTGCCGTTGGGTTGAAAAACACCTCCCTCTGTTACGGTCGCTGTGTTCCTTCCCGTGGTCACTACGTACCTACCTCTCGGCCCCCACGTCTCTGCGAGGCCCCTCCTCTTTCAGGCCTCCTTACCATCTCCAAGGCCTCCCCTCCCTCTTGCTGGTCTTCTCTAGGATGACCAGCATCATCCTCTCCACCACCCACATCCCACCCATCCTTCTAGTTCCTGAAGCCTCTCACAGCATCAGGCCCCCTTAGGGGTCTTTCTGCCCTGGGCACTCTGGCCAATATTTCATCGTTCTCAGATGTTTCTCTAATTCAAGTGTATCTGTCGGGTTCCCTGACATTGATCAAAATCTCTCTAAAGGGAAAGGAGTGTGCTTTTCACTTCTCAGGGGCCCACTGAGTCCCCAGCAAACTTGGTCACTGTCTCAGTAATGTCCGCTGGCTGACTGTGACCCCAGAGCCAAGTGCAGACCACAGGCGGGTGGACGACAGCGAGCACGAAGCAGGTGCCAGGCAGCAAGATGAAATCCGACAGGAGCAGGCAAAGAAGTGCAAAGGAATACACCGAAACAGGACTCTGGCCTTATTCTGGAATGCTTGAAATGCAGACAGATCAATCTAATGCACAGTGTTTAGGAGCTGAATGGCTTTCTGACCAAACAAACGTTGGGTTCTATGAAAAAACATTTGGAAACCCACAGTCTGTAAACAAATAATAAATTTATCATAAATGCAATCACAGAATTTGAGGAGGCCTGCAATAAAGTAGAAGGACTCTACAACAATCAAAAAGATATTTTAAAGAAGATGGAGGCAGGAGTACTAACTTTGGATTTAAAAAAAAAAAACCATTAATTTGACTGAACCTTAAACTTAGCATTGAGTTTCCTACCAGCTGAAGCCAAGAAGCAAAGAAAAACACAGTGAAGGACAGGGCAGAGGCCCTGGAGTCAGACCCATCTGGGCCCCCGTTCTGCAGCCCTCTTGGCAGCTGTGAGTGGGCAAGCCAGCACCCTGAGCCCAGGGGGCGGGCAGGGAACAGCCGGGACCCTCAAGGCTGATGCTGGGAATACATGCAGAGGGAATTGAGGCAGTCCAGGACTAGGACCCCCGTGCTCTTGTCTGCCGCAGACCCCACAATGAGAAGCCAGTGGCAGGACTCCAGGGGCTAGCACACTGACCTGGGGGCAAGACCGACCTCGGAAAGTCGGGGAGCCTGCCCAGCGGCGGCAGAGCCACAGACCAAAGGGCACCACTTCACAGCTGCCCGCTGGAAAGCCCTTTAAGGAGGGTGGGGACCCAGGGCTGGTTTAGTCATGGGTGCTTGGGCTGTGCGACCCAGCAGATGCTACGGTGTTCAGAGCATCTGTGGTGGGGGAAGACCCCAGGTGGAGTCCACAGCCAGCCACAGGGGACAACCGTGGTGCGGACGCCTCGGGCACTGGGGCCAGGGCATGCATACACAGCAGAGAATTACACAAACTCCACGAAATGCTGCTGCTGGACCCTTCGGGATAGGAAGTGCCTGACCACGGGTACGGAGTGAGCGTGTGGTCAGAAGTGTGAGACCTACCAAGTTCTAGTGTCAGGTGGGGCTAAAGAAACCCACTGCCCCACGGAAGTGGTGTGTGCAGGGTGAGCAGGAGCCAGGCCGGGGGTGCTGCGGGGCTGCGGAGGCAAGTTCGCCTGGACCACTGTGTCCACCACCCCTGTCGCAAAAAACCTCTGCCCCAGTCCACACCTCCTGCAGCACTGGGTTGGGTTCCTAGGACCAAGGGACCAAATTCAGTACATGGGCTAGCTCGATACATAAGTGAGAGCTGAAAATGCGCTGGGGCTGCACTACGGCTCCAGCTGGGGGGTCACCCTGAAAAGACAGGGCCAGGGACAAGTGTTCCCAACGGGGAGACCCTGGCTAGTGCATGTGGTAGTGTACTCTGCGTGGAAAGAGTGGTGGCCTGAAGGAGTAACATGTATGGACTCACCGGACGTGGTGAAGGGCTCGCTTGGGTGGCCAGGGGACGGGAAAGGTAGGGGACAAGGTGGCCTGGGGAGAGGCATGTGGTGTGACATCCAGGAACAGGCAGGCAGTGTGACATCCAGGCCCCAAGCTTACCATGATCATCTAGCACAGAAGAGGGGGGACAGAACGACTTGGCAGACGCCCGTCAGCCAGCCCGTCACCAGTCACCCGGGGCTGGTACGTGAACAGTGCTGTTGAGGTGGATGGAGGCTGTGCGTGGGCCCCGCTCTCCAAGGTGGACTTTGCTTCTGAGGGTAAGCGAGAGCAGCGCTGAGCCTGGACACTCCACCACCCGTCCAGGAGAAATGGACCGTGCCTGAGAGCCAGGGTGAGTCTGCTGGGCCCTCACTACTCAGGAAGGGGTGCTGCTGAAACATGTACCCCACCACCCCAAAATTCTTAGGCTGAAGTCTCTGATCCACCAATGCAACCATACTCATACACAAGGCCTTTAAAGAGCACACGTGTGCTCAGTCATGTCTGACTCTTTGCAACTCCACAGACTGTAGCCCGCCAGGCTCCTCTGTCCATGGGGATTTCCCAGGCAAGAATACTGGAGTGGGTTGCCATTTCCTTCGCCAGAGGATCTTCCTGACCCAGGGATCAAACCCAGGTCCCTTGTGTCTCCAGCATTGGCAAGCAGGCTCTTTACCACTGGGGCCACCTGGGAAGCCTTTCAAAGACGTAATTAAGGTTCAATGAGGTCATAAAGATGGGACCTAATCCAACAGGACTGGCGTCCTTGGAAGAAGAGACACCAGGAACATGCAGGCACCAAGGAAAGGCCACGAGACACACCGCGAGAGCCAAGGAGAGTCCCGCCAGAAACCAACCCTGACAGTGTCTTGGTATTGGACCTCCAGCCTCCAGAACACTGAGGAAAATTTCTGTTGTTAAAGCTACCCAGCCTGTGGTGTTCTCCTGGGGCAACCTGAGCTGGCTGACACAGGCAGTTCATTTTACCACAAGTGACACATTTCCTGGTCTCAGGGCCACCTGCCTTCTCTGTCACATGGCACCGCTCCCTGTGGGCTGGTGGGCTGTGTGAGGGGCTGACCAGGGTGCCAGATGACATCTCTCAGGCCACAGGCCCGCTCCCAGCCGAGACAGCGGGGCAGTGCCCAGACCACGGGGCACACCAACCCTCTCACAGCATGACCAGACAGATGGGCAGCCAGGTGAGGCAAGAGAGACGCCAACTTGCAGGTGGTACCTGGCAAGGATGGCGCTCGGGGCTCCAGGGTGCAGAACAGCCCAAATCAACAGGCGGAGGACATGGAGACAGAGCACACGGCTCCTGGCAACCAGGGGTGGGAGGAGAGGGGCCCTGATGATCTGCCCTCCTAGTGACTTACTAGGGGTGTCTGTGCTCCCTGTCCCATGACTCTGGACTCCGTGGTGTACAGATCCTGGCTCACCTGAAGGGAGCTTCCAGTGGGGACAAAGCAAGAACACTGCTACGTCTTAAGTGACCACTGTGGTCCTGTCAGTTTGGGCACTCCTGACCAAAAAAAAGGAGGCAAGGGAAGGAGTCATTATCCTGCAGGAGTAATTAACCCTGATCATTAGGAAAAGTTCAGAGAAGGGCACACAAGGTGGGAGGGAAGACCCTGTGAGGTGCTCGGGCATCTCACAGACCTGCGAAGGCATCTCCTAAACCTCCTCACCCATGTTCTAGCAGGCACGTGTGTGGCAGACAGCCCAGGAAGGACATGGGGACCGGGGACCCACAGGGCTGAGCGCACCTGTCTCTTCATCAAGTCACATTCCAGGCAGGGCCGGGACTCTCAAGCGGACCACAGGGGAGGGGGCTGGTCACCAGGGTGGCCTCAAGGCTGGCTGCGGCAGAAGGGGAGGTGGTCTGTCCTGTAGACCTTCCGCTTAAGGTTTCCCTTGGGAAGAGCACCCCTGCCACCCTGGAGGAGCTGCTCCGGGAACCTAAGTGAAACACGAAGCTTCCAGCAGTGTGAGGGGCGGGTGCTCAGGTCCCTCCTCTGGCAGGACTGGCGCTCAGGCTTCCTGCTGTGGGGGGTGACAGTTCTCAAGGGACACTGCTCTGTGGACGGCGTGCAGCTCTCAAGACCCGCAGTCCACACCTGTGTCTGTCCGGACTGGAGACACCTGGCAGCCGCTCTATCAACGCCAGGGCTCACGCGCTGTGAGGTTAGCTCTCGGACCTTCCCTGTGACTGGTGCTCAGAGTCCCCCTCTGTCCTTCACCACTGCTTCCCCAAGGCTGTGCTCATCCCGACAGCGTTCTCTGATCAACTCCATGCGTGAGAACCTGCTGGGAACCCCAATTTCAGAAACATGACCTCCTGTTTTGTTCATGAGCATAAGACCACAGCTGCCTCCTGGGGAACCTCCTCTCAGGCAACCCACGGGTACCCCGGTCAATGTACTACTCCTTGTCTGCTCTTCTGTGCTGATGGGATGGTGCTGCCATCAAATCTCTCGTTAGCTGAGCCAGCAATCTCAGATCACACACTACTTCTTTCTCTCCCTCTCAGCTCTGTCCGGGCTATTGGAAAATATTTATACTCATTATCACTTTGCACGCTGATTATTCTGAGTCCTCATACTTATTATTCTTCCATCCATTTCCTCAAAGGCTCTCCCCTTTTCCTCCTGCTAAATACAGGCTGAGCCTACGACCTACGTTCATCCAGAGTATAATCCTCTGCAGTGGTCCCCGACCTCGTTGGCACCAGGGACTGATTTCACGGAAGACGAATTGGGGGTGGAGGTGATGGTTCCAGCACATTCCATTTGCTGTGCACTTTCTATTATTATCACATTGGCTACACCTCAGATTGTCAGGCATGAGATCCCAGAGGTGGGGACCCCTGACCTGTTGGATTCACCTCCCAACCCTACACAAGGACTCTAGGAGCCGCACCTGCAGCCCTGATCTCTCCAGGAGCCGCGTCAGTCTCCCCACGTGTCAACTTCCTTTACTGTACATTCCAGAGTCACCTCAAATTCAAACACACCTGCAGGGACCAGCCTTCACTTCCCTCTCTCTCACCTGCAGACCTGGCCCACTGATAAGGGGCCCCCTTCTTCCCACCCCAGATGGAAATTCTGGGACCTGGCTCTCTACTGACGTCCAGGGACGTCACACCTGACATCACTTTCCAGACCACACGCAATGAAGACCGACTTCTCACACGCAATGCAGGCAGGCGATGTAGGAGAGAACAGAACGCTCTCTCATACACCAGAGGGTAAAGGGGATGGAGACGGGAAATGACAAGCGCGGGGTGCTGGATCACAGAAGTGCCCAAGAAGGATCAGCTTGATTGAGAGTAACCCTGGGAACACCAGTGTGGTATCACCCTGTTCGGATGGAGCTGTTTTTGTGGATAAATGCTCAGTATTTCCTGATGATTAATGACAAGGGTGAGAAAACCCAGCGCTTATCTGACCGACTTGTTGGCTGTTCCCTTGAACTTCTATTACCTTCATAGTCTCTCCATTTCAACCAAGGAAAATCAAGAAGTTTGATATCTGCTCTTTACTCCAGAGCATACAATAATAAGCATTTTAACAGGAAGACACTGTGGCTTTTACAAGATGATAAAAACAGATAAATATTCCGTCTTGTTAACTAGGTTGGTGTTTCTCTAAGAAATCATGCTTATCTATTGGAAGTGGAGCAACAATGTCCAGTTTGACCAGTCTTTCAGTGGCAAGTTACTTTTTTTTTTTTTACCTTTCAAAGAAAACACTAAGAATAGCCACGATCAGGGACCTTGGAAACGTGCCAAGATATCCACGCTGCAATGCAGAGGAATGACACGTGGTCTCGATGTGTACAGTCTCAGAGGAGACGTTCAGGCAGGCCCCTGAGTCCTCCCCAACTTTCGACTGTGATTGTTATAATTTACCTGCTGCTGTCTCTGCCGCCTCACTTGTGCAAACTGTGACAGCATCAGCTGCCTGTCCAGCAGCTCCATCCTCTGCTGCCTCTGAATGTCCACGGTGGCCCCCATCCCGACCCTGGCCTCGCTGGTGGGCTCCGAGGATGAGAAGAGGGGCTCCAGGGTCCAAGCGCAGAACTTGGCCATCCAACTGGGCACATACAGCACCTCGTGGACTTGCAGCATTCTGCTGTTGTAGCAGATCCCAGAAACCTAGAAGAGAAAGAGACCACCTGCATTGTTGACAGGTCGTGAAGTTTTTAGGGAACATATCTGACACAGAAATTAGTGACCGTAAAATACTTCAGGTGGTGTTTCTTCCTTCACTTTCGTAGGGTGAGGTGAAAACCAGAACGCCTACCAAGTTGCAGGATACTGAGCAGGACAAACCAAACCAACAAAAAACTGAATCTCCTCAGTAAACAAATGTGTTTTTAGTAAGTTAGAAGAGACAGCAAAATCCTATTTAACACTTGAAAGTACTGGCACCATACTTAAAAACCATGTTGTCTTTAAAAAAAAAAAAGCCATAAAATATCTGATTATCAAGACACTTTCACACTGTACTAATTCTGTGGTTACTTTTATTGGCAGATGGCCATCAGAGAGAGATACTGGCATAAAACAACCCTGATAGTCAGTGATGTAACCCAGACACACCTTTATCAGAAAATAAAGATGATCTAAAATGTATATAGTATTTTAATAAATTTATCATGTATGGATTTTTCCTAGATTTAGAAATCCTTGCCAACAGTTAGCAACGCACAGTTCTGCTTCCTATTTTTCATCTTTAAGGCAATTTACATGGTAAGAGGAATCTAGTGTCCCTGTGGTTTTCTCGGTAAACATTGTTAGAGAGAAATCTTCAATTTTGTGAATCTGATTCTTAGGATAAGAAGTTATTCATATCATATCAGAGCAAGTTTGATAACTTTCTAATAAGAGAAAAGTACACTTTAATATTTTATTAATAAAATTACCTAATCAGGCAAAAATCTATTGAGAATTTGCTACATACCAGGGCTGTTCTAGGCACTTAAAATAGAGCAGAAGACATAAAGCCTTACTCTGACAGTCATGGTCAATACGGAGAGCAGACAGTAAACAAGCAAACACATAAAACGATTCTGGACAAGATCTATGAAGAGATTACAGTAAGGTGACTTGGAGCAGGGACCTTCTTTGCTCAGGTGGAAGTGACACTTGAGCAGAGTTCTTAAGGATAATGAAGTCCTAGTGATTTGATGAACTGGAGGAAAACCTTTCAGGCAGAGAAAATGGCAAAGGCAATGCAAGAATGAACTCAGGAGTATCTGTGAGAAATCCTGGTGGAGCTGTCAAGTGGGCTGTTGGATATAAAATTCTGGAACTCAAGGGAAAAGTTAGCAGAGAGAAAGATTTGTGAGTCAGTGGTATCAGACTGCATTTAAAGCATGAGAACTAGAAGAGATAATAGGAGGGTGAGGGCATACTACCGAGGAGAGAAGAGGACTTTGGACTGAACCTGGGGTACGCCAATACTTTGTGGAAGGACAGAGTAGGAGAAGCCGGTAAAGCAATCTGAGAAGGGGCTGCAAGTAAGAAGGAAAACTAGGAGAGTTTAGTACTGCTGAAGCTAAGAGAACAGTGTTTTAAGATGGAAATAGCTATGTCTAATGCAGCTCCAGAGTTCACGTAAGACAGAGAGAGGAAAATGACTACTGGATTTGGCAAAACTAACCAACTTTGGTGCAGTGGTAGGAGAAACAGACAGACTGGAGGAGGCTAAAGGGCGAATGGAAAAGGACTTTTGATTTCAATAATTTCCATGCTACTTCCTTTGTGAACTGTACAAAACAACAAAGAAAACGAAAACAGAAACAAGCTTCAGATTCAGTGCAACGAGAGAACATCTGTAATCCTCAACCACACTAACAAAATGGAAAACACACTTAGCAGTCGCGACTTAGCAGTCTCGAGGAAGGGTAAATCCACAGGTGGGAGAGGGGCCCCGGACGGATGAGAGAGGAAGGTGGGAGTGAAGGGGAGGATCAGAGGACTCAGTGCAAGAAGCAACCCGTCTCCTCTGCAGGGAGGAGGCGAGGGCTCGGCAGGGCAGACCCTCAGGGAGAACCTGGGCTTCACATGGTGGGGGTTCCAGACAGACACAGAGGCCCTCCGTGGATGTCTTCGGAGCTTCCAAAAGAAGACCACAGAGGAAATATATGAAGAAGAAGACTTTGTTTCAAGAGATAATAACCGAGTTTTCCAGAATGAACAAAGAATATAAATACTCAAACTGAAAGTGCAAGAGTCCCAAGAAAGATAATAAAACGAAATGTGCATCTAGCTCCGTAAGAGTCAGAGAAAGAAATCCTTAAAAGCATGAACAAAAAAAAGAACAAAAGAGCTCAGTACACAGGAGTGAAGTCACAACCCATGGTAGTCATCCACTGACTGTGCACCCTGGGGAAAGTTCAGGATGAAAACACAGGAGGAGGCACCCTTTGCTTCAGATAAATAGGTCGGTCAGATGCACAGCTCAGGAAGCACTTTCAATGACCTCAGATTCCTGCACCTTCATGTAAAAAGTGAAGCACTAAAATGAACTTGAGATTCTGCCCTCTGTGATTACCGGTAATTTTTCAGCAGGATGTTGGCCTGACTAGATGCACTTCCCAGCCAATAAATCCATACACACTGGCTTCATCGTTATTTGTTTGGCTTCATGACACTTAAAGAGTTTATGGACACTTTGGTGTGTGTTATGTATCACAATAAAATGATTTAAGAATAAAGGATAAAGGGTACAGGATAGATGAGGTAATTTCGGGGAAGCATACTAAGGCCTATCAGATTATAAAGTATGCTACAAAGTTTGAGTAAGCAAAACAGGGTGGTCTTTATGTGTTAAGTCGCTTCAGTCGTGTCCAACTCTGTGACCCCATGATCTGTACCCCGCCAGACTCCTCTGTCCATGGGATTCTCCAGGCAAGAATACTGGAGCCGTGCCCTTCTCCAGGGGATCTTTCCGACCCAGGGACTGAAGCTGCGTCTCTTTGGTCTCCTGCACTGGCAGGTGGGTTCTTAACCACTCGTGCCACCTGGGAAGCCCCAGGTCTTTATCTAGAGCGTCTCAAACTGATGTAAAGAGCAAGGGATTACAAGGCACCTGGTACACAGCAGAAATGGGTATGTCACACACAAAAAGAACACATTGGCCACACAGAAGGAAGAAGTCAAACCAGCTCCCTCTGCTTGATACCACACAAAACCTCCCAGTGGGTTTAAGGACACAAACGTAATTTACGAAACTGCACATCTTTCTGCGCAAATATAGAAGGAACATCTTTTTGGCACTAGGATGATAAAGGATTTTTAAGTAAGAAACATAAAGCCTAGATTACAAAAGAAAAACACATATTCATCTACTTCATAATTTAAAAGCTACAGTAGGCTAAAAGTCACATGGAGGGGGCGAGGAAGTAAGGATTCCTTTTCTGAAGGTCTGAGTGAAAAAGAAGACGGAAAATGGAATTGTGCAACAGCGAAAGCACAGTGATTCAGCTGAAGACAGCAAAATGTTGTCATAAACATCACGAACGGTGAAAAAAATCTGAACGAATCAGAATTCTGAGATTTGAATTAAGTAAAAAATTTAACTTTTCTTTTCTTTTAGTCTCAAAGTATCCAACTGTGATGGTGAATTTATCCATTTGCCCATAGTTCTAACCCCGAGTATTTGGAACATGTTCGTGTATGTGGAAGCTGTTATCAGTCTCACATACATTGACCCTTTTATCACAATAAAGTCTCCTTCTTTGCTTTCAGTAATACTCACAAAAAAAGCCTATTTTGTCTTAGATTAATATGGCCACTTCAGATTTCTATTTCCATATTAATCTTTCTTTATCCTTTTACTGTCAACCTTTTGTGTGTGTGTGTCTGCATCTAAAGCGTGCCTTGTGGGCAGCACACGGCAGTTTCTCACTTTTAAACCCAGTCTGACAATCTCTGCCTTTTGATTAGCATGTTTCCCTGTTCACACTTAATATATTTACCTTGATGAATTTTGCTGTTTGGTTCTATCTCAACTGTTTTTTGTTCTTTGCTCCTACTTTCTTATTTCCTTTTGCATTAAACAAATACTTTTCAGTATTTCATCTTAATTCGTTCAATGGCATTTTTAAAGCAATATCTCATTTTTTCTTGTGTTTGCTCTAGGGATTTCAGTACACACACAAGGTGCTTAGAATTAATACCAAAATACTTCAAGTAAAATAAAGGAAACTTACGAGAGGACAGTTCCACTTAACATTACCCTCATCCACTGCACTACTTTTCTGTCCTAATATATTATGAACCCACATAACAACTGTGTTATTCACGCTTTATGCAATCATATGTCTTAAAAGAAATAAGGAAAAAAATAATGACAATGTACAATTGTTGCCTGTACTTAAGGAGCTCACAATTTAATAAGGGGGGGAGTGGTTCTTAATAGGAAGGGTAGGTCAGAGATTCCTTTAAGGAATTGAGGAAGGCTAAAGATTTTTATTCTCTTGCCCATATTTATCCCCCCCCACCATTACATATAAAATTATGAAACCATGTGTTCGATTTTAGGAGGGACAGCCTATCAAGAATTAGTACATTCTACTCAGCAATAAACAAACGCATGACTGCAAATTCTGGCAGGGATAAAGTGTGCTCATTGGCATAAAGTGCTATTTTAAGTCTTACTTATCTGAATGTATGCTCTGGAAGGGGAAGAATTCTGGTTGATTTTGATCACTTTAAAGCCTCTGCACATAGAAAAAGGCCTGCCGGGAGAATGGTGAGGGAACGGTCCAAAAAACATGTCATTTTTAGATTCTTTTAAAGGAAACTGGAAAGGTGCCAAAGGACACACTTTTTTGGTGCTGAGTTCATACCTCCCATATGACAAAAACATAGAATCCACCAGTTCACGCCTCTGGTACCTCAGCACAAGCTCAAGTTAACAAATAAATAAAGTGCTACTGTAAAATGTTTTGGGTGATGAAATAAAAATTTGTATGTTAAGGTAAGACAAGAAAAATTTAAACATAAAATTTTCTCCGCCCATTTTGTTGTTCCCCTCTTCCTTACTGTGCACTCTGCATCCTTGTCATGTGGTTACCCAGCCCTCCCCAAGAGCAGAAATTCCTGCTCAACCACAAAGGTCAACCTTTCTCCTTCTGGTGCCTGCCAGGCAACTCCCTAAAGTAAAGTAATGGATGATAACACCCTTTACTCAATCCTGTGGGGGGCTCACAATGACCCTCACAAACCTTGTACATGCAGACACCTTAGGTGAACAATGCCAAGACATCATTCTCCTCAAAGATAGAGACTGAAGCAGAACAAACTGGTCCAGTGACCTGGGGAGATACTGGGCCACGTGGAATGGAAATTCATAGCTTTAATACTTATGACCTTATTTTACTTATATCTTGCCTATTTTACAAGATTATTGTTATTTGCATTACCAAATGTGTGGTAAAATAAATGATGATCAGGCAACGTGAAAAAACTGACCAAATGCATATCCTCTAAGAGCCAACAGTGTGACTCTAGGTAAGGGAAGAAGCAACAAGAGGGAACCGTTTCCTAGACCATAACATACTAATAAGACGGGTGGTTCAGAGGCTTGTGGCTACTGTGAACAAGGCCTAGTCCAGTAACAGCACTGAGTAGCCTAATGATGAAATCCTCCTGACCTGGGAACGAGCATTCCTAAGAGCACTGGGGAAAGTTGGTGACGAAATGTCTCCCAAGCCTTAGTGAGTACTATGACCGAAAGGGAAGAGAGAGAACGAAGAAAGCTGCCCACCATCCAGTTCTCCAGGAATCAAATCACTAGCCACTGCGGTCGCTGACCCATAGCACACTCTGAGAGGAACTCAAAACAAAGTTCAGGGTGAGGCACTCTGTGCTCTGGGAAAACTGACAGAGCTGGCCCTCAGACAGCTAGATATTTCAGGAGGAAATGTCATAAACTTAGGGTCTGGCATTTTCCCACACTTAGAAAAGCACTAAAATCATTAACTAAGCTATCTGTTCCTTGCAAATAGCAGCAACCTTCTGCCAAGATGTGTTCTTGATTGCATGCACCCTTTTGTCAACATGACATATGTTCTGGTCACCTCCTTCCCTCTGCAAACAGTTCTCAGAGCTCCCTGAGAGACTGTCTCCTGGGTTATAATCCTCAGGATGGTTCAGATAAAAATTTCCATTTTTTTCTTAGATTGACTATTGATTAAAATATAAAGAGCTTTAAGAATTTAGTTTCCTATAAATATGTGATAATCACATCACTCTCTTCTAGGAGAAGATGGGGGATAAGATAAGCACAGTAAACTTTACCTAAGTTATACCTCATTACTACCAAAAGCCTTGAGAGAGTATTATTATGAATTACAAATAATCCTTATTCACTATACTACCTTACACATTACTTTTAACTTTCATTTTCATTATCTCATGAACCCTTCTTATATTGGGACTTCTGAACGAGAATTTGGTTGAAACCCCATAGAGTTTGTGGAAAAAAACAGGCTTTAAAAATAGACCATCTGCTGGGATTTGCATGTCAAGAGGCCAGGGGAAATTCTAAGGGAGGGGTCTGGCAGGTCCGCAGAGCCCAGAAGCCCTGGATCAAGCTGAGAGGCCCAGTGACAAGGGGTGAAGCAGTGGCAGGGGTCTTGGGCAGGCTGGGAGACAGGCCTAGGATGCTCAGATACAGCGGGAAGGACCATGTGGGCCGTGTCTGTGAAGGCCAGGTACACCCAGAACCAGAACATTCAAGAGGTAGGAACTGGGAATCCTGGCCAGCAAGAGGGCCCCAGGGGTCAGGCAACCAGAGAGCATTCTGGATCTCTTGCAGTTGAAAGTCTGAGCCAAAGGGGATAAAGAATTTAATTTGCTGGGTAGAACCATGTGAAACTCTCTTGATTACAGAGAGTAAACCTCAACTGTCCTCTGGTCTTGTTTAGTGCTAGCATGAAACCACAGCCAGCAAAGGTGAGAAACCATGACATGGCACCAATACTCAGGTTTCTATTGATCTCTTTCTCCAGTCAACTATGGCTGAACAGAAACCCACTTGGCAAACTGCACTGCCATGGTCCTGGTGAACCGAGGTCCCAACATTTGAGAAATTTATCTAATGGGACAGTAGGACAAACACAAGGGGCTGTTATCCTGGAAGAAAGCATTACTGTCTCAAGATAGAAGACGAGACAAGGGAAGAGACGTCACCTTTATACCTGGACCCCTTCACAGAGACTTCATATTCACTCACGTCCTGAAGAAAGCAGGCCCACTGAGGCCTCATTTATTCATTCAATGCATGCTTACTGAACTTCTATTATGTGCTAGGCTGTGTTCTAAAAGCAGGGAGCAAGACAAAGAAAATTCCTGCTCTAATGAACCGTCCGTTTTCCCATTCCTTCTTCCTCACTGAAAATGCTAAAGAAAGAAGGAAGGAAATTACTTATTTGATTATGCAAAGAATATGCACACAAATCGGAAATGCCCAAAATTATTTGTGCCATTTGTCATTAATTATGAAATGACTGATGCATGAGCCAAGTGCTCGGGCCTGGTGCACTGGGAAGACTCAGAGGGATTGGGTAGAGAGGGAGGTGGGAGGGGGAATCGGGATGGGGAATACATGTAAATCCATGGCTGATTCATGTCAATGTATGACAAAACCCACTACAATACTGTAAAGTAATTAGCCTCCAACTAATAAAAATAAATGAAAAAAAAAACCAAACAAACCATGATCACTTTTGTTATCAAAACTTTGATGTTATAGCTTCTTAATATATCAAAAAATGTTTGAAATGCTCTTGACAGAAACACTCAATTTTAAATAATGTCTGTAATAAAATTTTAATTTACTACACACAAAAAAAGAAATGACTGTCCTTTTCATGACAGAATCAAGTGGCTTTAGCACTTATTGAAAGAGTCTTGCTATCTTGTTCTTTGTCAAGTACAAAAGTGATTCAAATGAATTTCCCATAGCTCTCTTTTCATTTTCATTATTATTTTGAACTATCTATTTCCATAGCTCTCTTTTATTTTTCATTATTATTTTGAACTATCTATTTAAAACACTGGGTATCCTTCTGACTCGTGGGAATTTGAATTAGAAGAGGAACAGAATTAATTAAACTAATAATAGATTATTTGTTTTTAAAAAACTGTCTTAGAAAGCTGCTCTAAGCTTTTCTTTTCAGAAAACCATGCATCAAGAGGATGAGGTTTTCTGCATGAAGCAGAAAACTATAAATTCCAGTGGTTTAAATACAACAGAAATTTACTTCTCTCTCATGTTAGAAACCAACCATCTTAACTGGATTCCAGGCAATGGGGAGAAGAAAATGAGGAAGAACAAAAGGACAGAAGGCTATTTTAAGGAGACTTCCTAGAAGTCCTGCCAGTAAGTATGCTTGTAGTTCACTGGCCAGGATGCCAAGCTTGAGCTTGACAGCTAGACCTAGATGCAAAGGCAACTTGAAAATGTGATCTTTTAGTTGGAGGCCCAGTTGCCCCTAATAAGATGAAAGTTCTGTTACTAAGGAAAAAATACACTGGGAGACAGCTACAGGCTCTAGTACATGGCGGCAAAAAGCCTTAATCAAACACTAAAATGTAAATACCTTTTAATATCCCTTTCAACAAGGAGACTGTCCCCTTTTATAATTATATCCACTTTCATAAACTGATTCAAAAAACTAAAATTAAGAAGTAAATAGGCTTGTGTTAAAATTTGTTTCTTACATTGGACTAAAAATAATAAAAATGAATTTAAATATCAAGAATAACTTATGCATTTACAGACAGAGATTCAACAGGGAAAAACTCAATCCTTTCTAAGACCAGGAACAAGACAAGGATGTCTATTCACCACTCTTATTTAACATTATATTAGAGGTTTTAGCTAGTGAAATAAGGCAAGAAAAATAAAATGCACAGATCAGAAAGGAAGAAAGAAAATATATAAACCAAATATATTTCCTGATGACCTGATCATGTATTAATATGTAGGAAATCCTAAAGAATCCACAGAAAAGCTACCAGAAATAAATAAATAAATTGCTATTGTATCCTAGAGGATACAATAGCAATATACAGAAATCAACTGTATTCCATGTACTAGCAACAAACATTTGTGACAAAACTCCATTTAAAATAGCATCAAAACCTCACAAATAATTAGAAATACATTTAATGAAAGATGTATAGGGCCTATGCATTGAAAATTTCAAAATTTAAAAGGGGAATTAAAAAATTCCATAGTAGACATATACTATGTTTATGAACTGGAAGACCCAATATTATTAAAATAGTTGTACTAGTTACACATTACTGAATAACAAATTATCCCAAATGCAGTGGCTTAAAACAATATGCATTTAATATACATACAGTTCATGTGGTCAGAAATCTAGGAACTGCTTAGTTGGGTGGTTGTGGCTCAAGGTCTCTCATGAGGCTGCATTCAAGATGTCATCCTACCTATGTTCATCTGAAGTCTCGACTGGGGTTGAAGGATCAGCTTCTAAGGTAGCTCAAAACCCAACTGGGAGATTAGTGCCGACTGCTGCCAGGATGCCACAGTTCTTTGTCATGTAGACCTCTCCACAGGGCTGCTTCAGGACCCTTGTGACATGGCAGCTGGCTTCCCCCAGAATGAGTGATCTGAGAGAGAACAATATGGAAGCAATATGTCTTTTGTGATCCACCCTTTGGAGCCACACTCCATCATCTCTGCCATTTTCTATTCATTGTAAGTGAACTGCTGAGTAGAGCTCACATTCTAGAAGGGGGGGAATTAAGTTCCATTTCTTGAAATACAAAATAATTTGTGGCCATACTTTTAAAATCATTAAAATGGCTATTTTTCCTTCATTGATCTATAGTTTCAGTGTAATCTCAGGTTAAATTATAATTTTTTTTCTTTTTTGAAGAAAATCACAAGCTAATTTAAAAGTACACATGGAAAATCAAAGTTCCTAAAATAGATTAACCAGCTTTGAAAAAGGATGAACAAAGCTGAAATACTTGCATTACCTGATTTTAAGACTTACCATACTCAAAAGTACTCAAACAATGTGGTACTGGTATAAGAATACACATATAAATCACTGAAATAGAAAAGAAAGTCAAGAAACAGACCCACATTGGTCAACTGACTCTCAACAAAGGAGCCAGGGTAACACACCAAGAAGTCTTTTTGACAAACATTGATGGAATAATGCTAGACATGTGTATGGAAAAAAAATACATCTCAATCCTTAACTTCACAAAAATTATACTCAAATTGGATCTCAGACCTCAATGTAATAGCAAAAACTATTACATTCTAGATGAAAACACAGGACAAAATGTTTGTGACATCAGATTAGCAAGTATTTGTTAAATAAGATATCAAAAGCTCGAACTATTTAAAAAACTGAAACACTGAATTAATCAAGTTTAAAACTTTTGCTTATTGAAAGAAATAGTTAAAGAAACAAAGAAGCAAGCCACAGACTGGCACAAAATTTTTATAAAATATATTCAACAAAGGGCTTATACACAGAATATAAAATGGGCATAAGAAAAGATGCTCAAATCACTAGTCATTAGAGAAACACAAATTAAAACCACAAGATAAAACTGCACGCCAACTAGAATGACTAAAATTAAAATGGCTAACAATGCCAAGTGCTGGCAAGGAGATGGTGGAATTGGAACACTCATGTATTGATGGTGGAAATGCAAAATGGTATAATCACCTTGTAAAATAATATGGTACCATATATTTTTCAAATGATAAATTCCAGCAATTCTACTTCTAGGCATTTACCCAAGAGAAGTAAAAACCTATGTCCACACAGAAATGTGTACACAGATTTTCACAGCAACATTACTCATAATCAAACCTGGATATAACCCAAATATTCACCAACTACTGAACAGACAAATTGTGGTGTAACATACCAGGGATTGATATTTACAATAACAAGGAATAAAACAGTAATCAAAGGTAAATGGATTTCAAAAATAGCATGTTAAGAGAAATAAGTAGAACATAAAAGACTTCATACTACATGATTCAAATTATATGAGATTCTAGAAAAGGCAAAACTGTGGTGACATAAAGAAACCAGTGGTTATCTGGGGATGGCAGGTGGGTGAGAGGACAGAGCAAAAGGAATGAAAAAAAAAATGTTTAGGGAGAGGAGAATGTTTTCTATCCTGACTGTTGTGGTAGCTATAAAACAGTATACAAGTGCCCAAATTTACCAAACTGTACATTTAAAGTTGGTAAATTTTTTTGTATTGTAATACTTTAGTAAACAAAAAAGAAAAAAAATTTCATTAAAAAGTAAACGTGATCTAGGAAGACTGAAATTTCTAGATATATACTTCTCATCTTAAATTTTATAAAAGAGGTGAGGTTTTCACAGACTGAAACCAGTCTTCAGCAACAAAAAACTTCTGATATTTTGAAAATATTTCCAGCTAAACATAACATAAGAAGGCTTTCTGATAATAAGTTATGCTATTGTTTATAATGAATATGTCAACTTCCCTGGTGGCTCAGACAGTAAAGAATCTGCCTGCGATGCCAGAGACCCCAGTCTGATCCCTGGAAAAGGGCATGGCAACTCATCCCAGTATTCTTGCCTGGATAATCTCATGGACAGAGGAGCCTGGCGGGCTACAGTCCATGGGGTTCACAAAGAGTCAGCATGACTGAGTGACTAAGCATGCATATAATGAATATATTAAAAATCACATGCATTGATTTTACCATAGTTCTTTCCCAGAGGTGATCATAAAGATGTAAGAAAAATATCAACATAATCAGCCCCAAAGAGGAAGGAACACTGGACATTTCTATTTCAAAAAAATCAGTTGAAAGAGATAATCAAAACTGAATCAAGACTTTCTATCTCTTGATAGGAAAACAATGTAAAGACTGTGAGAAAAGGGAAAAAGCACTCTGTGTGGCAACTGCCATGTAGTCTATCAGTAAAATTATCAAGAACGAAACATCTGGGTGTTTTCTTGTTGACCTCTTATCTCCCTCCATTTCTTTTCCCTTTGAGCAGCAGCAGTACTGACCCAGCTTAATATATTCTACACTACCCTTTAAGCCTTCTCAAAGCCATCCTTTACTTCGTTTTCTTGTGCATGACAATGCCAGAGACATAAGACAATGAGTTTGTTGAAGGTGATGTTTGAGCTGCATTTTTAATCCATCATATGGAGGACCATATGATGGATTAAATAAATATTAAGTTAAATAAATATCTTTGATGATCTTAGAAGAGAAAGTACAGTACAGCTACAGACCAAATTCTTCGTATTAAGAAGAAAGCAGAGGCTGCCAAACAGGATAGTTTTCTAGGATACTGGTCAGCCCACAAAATTCGTAATGAAGGCTGCAGGGAATTACTGGGGGTACAGGTCTTTCAGCACTTCTGGGTACTTTTAAAACTTCTTCATGACCAGGATCTCCCTCCAATATCCAGTCTCCATGGATGATGATCAGGGCCTCATCTTAGTGGGGTTGGCAAGGAAGATCTAAGAACAGCTGGTACCTAAGTGTCTTGTGTTTGAAGCAGACATGGATGAGAGCCTTGAAATATGCACTGGAAGGTGCTGGGCCTGCTGGACCACCAGAACACCTGGCCTTTGGTTCTGGCTCAGTTGCCCAGCAGTTGTGCAACTTGAGCTTCAGTTTTAAAACAAGAAGCCCAGTTTCCCCACCACTGCAGAGACTGTGTCAAGAACCTAATGAGGCGGCACACACTGACAACATTCTGACAATCACAAAGAATAGCAGTGTTTTGTTGTACAGAAGTGATTATTTTGATAATACTGAATTTTGAAACTCAGCAAGTATTTCTAGAATATAGATAAAATGCCAGATGTTTTGCTAGGCACTGGGGATGATAAAGAATAATGTATAGTTTCTAAATTGAAAGGGCAGATTCAGAGAAGGCTTCAGAGTCAGAATTTAAATGAATACGATTTTCTAGGAAAAGAAGGGATCTAATGGTGAAGGAATGGAGATGGCTGGGAGAAACTGCCATATGGTTATGCAAAGCTACCTCTGAAGAGCACAGATGCTAAAGCTCCAGAACCTGCATTTGAACACTGTCTCCACTACTTATCAGCTTGTATTCTTGGCAGGTAAGTTCTTTGTCCCTGTTTCTTTATCTATAAAATGGGGACAACAGTGTCTATAATATCAGGTTTTTAGGAGGACTAGTTAAATAGTATTTGTAAAGTGCTTAGAAAAGAGCTGCATTAGTCTGCTTTCTCTAGGTTATACCTTGATAACAAATTATCCAAATTTCAGTTGCTTTAACAAAGGCTGTTTCTCACTCATCTTACAAGTTGGCTATAGCGCCGCTTGTGTGTCTTCCTCATTCTGGGATCTGGGCTGAGGGAGCAACTTCTATATGGCACGTGTTTTTCTCATGACAAAATGAACAGAGCAATGGTGGGACCACACAAGGGTGCTTAAAACTTCTGCCTGAGAAGCACTCATCACTCCTGCTCATAGTCCGGTGGCTCACGTAAGTCACAGAGTGGAGTCTGACGTTCACACAGCCCCTAGAGGCCCTGCAGAGAGAGGCCTAGGGAGATGGGGCAGCAAATACTCTCAACCAACAAAACAGCTGAACAAACAATATAATCTACTACAAATACTTGGGACATAGCATGTGCTGTGGGTTTGTTATAGAAAAATAAGTGATGACAAAGAATCTCAAGACAGCATGAGATGTCAGAAGGGTAAAGTGCTCAGCGACTCTGGAGTACAGGGTCTACGGGCTGAGAGAGGGACCCGAGGAGGCCTAACTTTGAAAGGCTCTGCCAGAGGGCAAGGTTTTTGCCTATAGGTAAAAGATAGGTGACAGTAATGCCAATTATATAGCTCTATTTTATGAGGCACTCTGTGCCAGTTTTTATCAAAACAATGGCATGATTTCACTTGTTCTGCATAGAACATTTAAAAGTCTAGTGCTCGCTTCGGCAGCACATATACTAAAATTGGAACGATACAGAGAAGATTAGCATGGCCCCTGCGCAAGGATGACACGCAAATTCGTGAAGCGTTCCATATTTTTCTGATTCATATCAATGTATGACAAAACCCACTGAAATGTTGTGAAGTAATTAGCCTCCAACTAATAAAAAAATTAAAAAAAAAAAAAAAGAAAAATGGTCTCAGGTTAGAATACCGAAAAAAAAAAAAAAAAAAAAGTCTACCAGTCATTCCCCAAGCAACACTTGTCTAAGATGACATTCTGTCAGCTGTGGACTGAGTTGCAACCATTGCAATAAGGCAGAGGACAGAAGGTTTCTTTCAGTAGGTCCAGGCTATCTAGGGTCAGGATAGGGGAAGGGGGCTCAGAGAGGAAGGGAGGGAAAAGGGGCGGGGGGAGGAGAGACGGTGTGAAAGAATCAGAGAGAGAGAGAGGGCACTGTACAATGGACTGATAAGCACTCAATCTGGTGGTGGGATTGTAAATACTGTGTTAATTAGAAGATGGTGAAAGCACCTTCTATATACGGCTGCTTTCTAAGGATCCACCTTGTCTTCTACACGAGGTTCTTTCACAAGCCCAACCCACCTCACAGCTCTGATCACCCTCGACTTCCCTCTGCAGCTCTGTCCTCATTTGCAATGAACTGCTAGAAAATCATCTCAATCCCTCAGGTTCAACTGAAAACCTTGGGCATCAAATGATGATCTGCTATGCTGTACCCTTCCTTTGGTGAGCCGGGAGAAGAAATCTAAGGGAAGAAAGAATAAGGAAGAAGAAAAGCAAGCGTGAAGAGCAGAGAAAGATGTGAAAAGGAGCGGAACCAAAACCCATCCTCATTCACCTGGGAAATAGGTCAGGGCTCCAAAACTTCCTCCAAAGAAGTTCTGATTTCCACAGTGGATTCCGCTAGGTCCATGAGCTTTTTTCGCTTAATGATTTATCATGGAAAGCCCATCAACATAAGGTTCTATTTGATGCTTTTTCTTTTACACTTATCATCAGACAATGTTTTACTTTTTGTCTTTAAAACTCTTGTGGGGGAAGAGAGACAGGTAAATTACAGCCCACAGATGAGCCATCCTGATTCCTTCAAGGCTGTTTAACTCTCCCCTTCCCCACTTCTGTGACTTATAAACCCTAATAAGACATCTATAATCTCGCACCATCATGAAGCTTTTGTTTGAAAAGCTTTAAAGATTTACTCTTTAAAGATCTATACCCACTGCCTACAGAAAAAACATACAAACTCAGACCACATCCAAAGTCCTAATGAATCTGGTATGAATCTATGTTTCTAATCTTGTTACTGGGTAGGACAGATTTTCTTTCACACTACGGTGACTTGATTGCAAGATAATCAAAGTCTGACATACTGTACAGAGCAGGTAACAAATGCAAGAAATGGCTAGGCTGTGAAAGGGACAGGATGATGGGGAGAAGCCAGAGTCTGAGAAGGACAGGCCTGCCTCTTCACCTGCTCTTAAAACAGCTTGAAAGAGGACCAAACGATGATAAAGACATGAATTGTAAAAAGACAAAAACTGGCAACAGCAGGCTCTTTCTATTTTAATCATTCCAGAATCAGCTCAGGCCTGAGACTTCAGCTTTTGAGATTTAGGGTACATCCCGGTGCTAATGACTCACTACTATGATTCAGAGGACGGCAGAAAATGAAGAAGTGCAGGGCTATGGACGGCCTGAAGGCTTTCTGCAGAACCACACAAAGAACCTAAAGCTCAATAAGTAAGCAATGTTTTCTTTAAGGAAAAAAGTCTTATTAACGTGTAGCAAATGTAGTGAAACTGTGGAATACAGAGTGACTTCCTCCAAAGAAGATCTCTCACAAAAGACGTGAAGAAGAGAAAAAAAAAGACATGAAGAAGAATAGTGAGACATGAGGTGGGAATAGGACTCAAGGAGGTGCAGACTAATATTTCTGAAGTACCCACTTAAATGGAAATATTTCACTTGTGTACTATATCAATTATTATACAATTCTGCCAACTTTCAAGGAAACAGTCATATTTTTAGGCCTTAACTGTTGGTATTCAAATCCAGAACTGTCGATGGAAGAACAATGCGATATTAAAATAGGTATCAATGTTACATGTGAGTAATCTCAATCTTTATGCAAAACCAAATGGCCCTTATACTTTCTGGGCAGCAACTGGAATCCCCGAGGGATCGAAAAATGGATCCTAGCTGTTCTGGGCAAATCAACTCATTATTGCTCCTTGAAAGCTAAACATGCTTCCCTAACCCTAACCCCTCTCCAACCAGGAAAAATACTTAGTCCTTATTCTCTTCTGTGACATCACTCCCAACCTAGCAAAATACTGTACTAATGGAATTTACCCTCCTTCTCCTCTTTTAATCAGTGGGGTATTTTTAAGCTGGGTATTCAGAAACATTTCTAATCATGAAAGGATGGGTGACACAGGAGAGAGAAAAACTGGCCTAAAGCAAAATAAATCCACCCATAACTAAATAAAATAAACCCAAAGCTGGCAGCTTTTCAGAAAAGCATGAGTAAAGGTTTTGGTTTCTATGACAGCAGATAACACATTACTTATGTTTACACAAATGTCTCTTTATAAGGAAAAAAAAGCTCTTTCTCTTAAAAACACAGATTGAAATAAAATTACTTCCTTACTACACACAGTATGTTAGGAGAACTACTGATTTCAGAGATAAAATGTGATCTTTTATCAACAGGTTTTCTAACATTCCTCCAAAACACTGAATATTATCTGTGCATTTTTTGGGAAGAGTAAAAATTTTTAGTATTTTAACATAAAAACCAAAAAGAAACCCCAAAAAACAAAAAAAGGAAGTTGCTTGATAAATATGGGGAGAGAAGTCACGTTGAGCAAGAGACATCTGGGACAAGTTGTGGCTTTATGAATCTCAGACCTCGATCCTATAATCAGTGGTGTGTAAACCAAACACTCACAAACAACACCCTCCTTTATAATTATCCTTATCTAAAGTATACCATATTATATTAAATATTTCATAATAAAAGTGTGCTTTTCTGAAAAAAGTCAGAAACAAAATATTCATTAAATTCAAAACAAGCACTAACATCTATGGTATAATGTGAAGGAAAACTGGGATAATTATCACTGACACTAATCATTTTAAGTCAACACAATTAGTATCATCTAACTACCGTGGGATAATAATAAAGTACAAGGCCGATAGGAAGATTTATCAGATTTGTGTAATGGTAGGAGGTCTGTAACCCTGGTTGAATTAGTTACAATAAAGTGAACATCGAATTGGCTTAGAGATATTAATAATGGGATTATTCTAAAGCTACATTCATCTGAAAATTATATTTCAAATATCATGCAATTCAATTCACTCTTCTGAATGTTAATGTTAAAAATTTGTTAAACTTCTGATTTCTTTATGAAATTAAATCAGCCCCTTACCACCTGTTAAGCATGTGTACTAGAAAAGACTGACCACAACACACAAACTTTAGATTTTAAAAAGACTAGAAAGAGATGAGAAATGCAACCTTCAATTCTAGAGCACTGAATGTCACAAAGCGAAACTTTCTGAGGTGATATCAGGAACTTATTTGAAAACCAGGCGTCTACAAACAGAATAAAGAAATAAAATGGGATGTCTTAAAACAAATGAGTCACACAGTGAGTTTATATTAAAGAAGGGCTCAGATAATGACAGCAAATCAATCAACAGACAACGAATGCAATGAGATGTAATACAATAAGGTAGTTTTCAAATTTTTGGATGTTTTAGGAAAAAAAGGACTGAAGATTATCACTGTTAAGAGAAACAGAATGTATCACAAATGAAAGAGTAAATTCTCAGGCTTCTCTCATCATGCAAGCAATGAACTCGCAACGTACTGTCTTTAGGTTGGTTAAAAACCCGCCAGTCAAGCTGGCAGATCAAGTGGGGATGGCATTAGATGGGGCAGAGCCTGGCCACTGCGCCTCACAGGGGCAGAATGACCCCAGGCTGTCCTTAAGTCACTGCAAGTCTTAAGAATACCAGGTGGCTCAGATGGTTTGAAGACCTCACAATGGATTTCAGCTCTGCGGTCCTGAAGCCAATCTGGGCATCTGTGGAAAGTGTTTGGGGCGGGGGGGAAACAAAGTCATTTCAATCCTCAGAACTGTGGCTGGAAACTGCGAGGAGTGAAGGAATAAGTTGTATATGAAAAGAACAAACACAGAAAAGGGTTAATACAGAGAGCATGACGGAAGGACAGAAGTGAGCCGGCTTAAAGTAATGACCCAGTGTCCCATCATGCTATTTACCCAGGAAACAAGAGTAAGGAGTGATAACTTAAAATGTCTGCAGTGGAATGCATGGTGGTGGTGGTGGTGGCTTAGTCGCCAAGTCAAATCCAACTCTTTGTGACCCTGTGGACTGTAGCCCACCAGGCTCCTCTGTCCATGGGATTCTCCAGGCAAGAATAACGGAGTGGGTTGCCATGCCCTCCGCCAGGGGATCTTCCCGACCCAGGGATCGAACCCAGGTCTCCCGCATTGCAGGCAGATTCTTTACTCACGAGCCACCAGGGGGGCCCAGTGGAATGCAAAGCCATGTCCAAAGCTTTTCCCGTTGATGTTATACATATCCCTGTGAATCTAGTCTGTAACTTTCTTAGTCATTTCCAAGAAAGAAATTAAAACTATGTTCCACATATACTAGCTATAAACTTATTTTTTATAGAAATCTGGGAGTTCGAATTTAAGCCATGGATGAAAAATAAAGCCCAATTTCATGCTTTAGATTCCTTCTTGATACCTCATAGAGTTGAAAACATGTATTAATTAAAATAAAACAAAACAATACAGAGCATGGGGATGGGGAAGATGAAGCTTCTGTGTGGCACACAGATGAGATACCACCCAAATCCTTCAGCTAGCTCCCTCTTCCTTCTCCGGCCACACACCCTGACGAATCTTGCATCAGTTCTCATCCAACTGACTTTCCACTTAACCTTATTTTTCCTCTTGCATGACCAAGTCTCTTTCCGAAAGAAACAAAATATCTCTCCCTACTTTTGACAAATCAGACTTCTTCATTTTCTTTTCTGCTGTTTTCGTCCTGCTATGAGCTCGACTACTGCTAATGTAATTTAAAAATAACACGGACAAGAAACTTCGCTAAAACTTTCATTAAAACTACCTTGAAAACTGAGATAATCTGGCCTCTTTTGTCTCAATGATCCATGTAACTGGCTTTTTCATCACTAAGGAAGTAGCTTTGAGATGGAATCTGAAATCTGAAGACAACTGAATATGACCCATACTCTCAATATGACATTTTCCCTCAACTTTGTTCAGGAAAGAGGGAAGGTGGGGGAGGGGGGAAATCACACTTACAAGTCCACTTATGGCTACAATCCAGATGTAGGAACCAGAGGTGAAAAGCTATAAAAGAAAAAAAAAGCAACTAAAAATGAAATTCAACTGCCAGTCACAGCATATTTACTTTTACATAATTATAGTCATTACCATTTCTGTTGTCTTAATTATATATATTCTTAATCTAAACAAATAGATTACCAAATACTCTGTTACATAGAGGAAAATAATATACCAATTTTTCTTTTCTTTCCTCTTCTACCAAGACCTCACTCAGCTTTTCGATAGCCTAAAACAGATTGGTTGAAACCAGCTCACTCTTGTGCAAAGAAAAATAAGTGAAATTCAAGCACATTCTTGTTTACAAATGGACATTAACTGGTTTACACAAAGTAAAGTACTATATGGACAGAAATTATTAGCATTAACAACACGGAAAATATGTAGTCACCACCCAATGTTTAGTATCAAGTAATGACATATATTATAGTTCATATAATTCTCTTATTTCAATTTCTTATTATTGCTACTCTAGTTTTAGATGGAAGACATCTGTCAGCATACAGGTTCTTGCCCCATGTTGCTCTGCTGAACCACTGATCCTCTCATTCCAGTTTGGCCCAGAAAAGAGCGAACCAAGTAACAGGCCTCAGAGTTCGTTAATAGCAAAAGTAGTTAGAAATGGTCTCATGAAATCTCTGCCTTTTTCAAATCATTTACATTCAAGGATTGTGTTCAGGGTTTTTTTTTTTTTTTTTAAAGTCATAAAACATCTCCCAAGTGTTCCTGCAAGAAAGAGAGATTTGTAGCCTAGTAACAGGATAATATCGGGACAACTGGTAAAATTTGAATAAGACTTTATCAATGTTATTTTCCCAATTTTGTTAACTGAACAGTAGTTATGCAAGAGAATGACCTTATTTATAGGAAATACACTGAAATATAATATTAATACTGAAATATTTAGAGAATAAAATGAAGTCACATATGCAGACTAAAAATAAAGATTTGTATCTTAGTGTTTGTTCACAATTAGATCATTAGATCACTAGATAGGGAATTTAAGCATTTCTGCTCATAGAGAAAGAAGCAGGTTCATTGCTGACACCAGTGCCAGATGAAAACCTCAAAGTCGTGCACATTTATCAAGGATAGATAGAAAAAAAGATACATAGGAAGAAGACAGATACAAAGGTAAGAGATGGCAAAGCACAGGTAAAAAGGAGTCTGACAAGCTGTGCTCTTGTGTTAGCTCATGGAGAAATGAGCACCGGCTGCAACTCTAATCCCTTGATCTAAAATTTAATCCTTTGATCGAGTGTGGATGCTTGTTCAGTGTGAATGACTTTGAAAACAGCAAGAATGAGAATTACGTGGAAAAATATTTTTCTGTAGTCTTCTTCCAAAAGCACAGAGAACAATAATACTTCCGCAGCACTTGCTGTGTGTTTTTTCTCACTGCTGGGCTCCCCGAGGGGCAAATGCTGCACCTCAAGCTTCGTTTTATCCTCCATGGCCCCTAGCACTGGGCATTACATGACTGGCTCTTGGGCCCTGTGTACTTCAATGTACACAACAAATGTCTTTGCTCTCCTGATAAGGACTGCAGTCATTCAATCACTCATCTATGAAACATCCCTGGTTTCAAAAAGTTGCTGAGTAAGAGAGGCATAGAAACGTGTGTGAAGGTTAGGAGGGGAGGGATGGTGGGGAGGGAACAGAAGTCTGGGGAATAAAAGGTTCACACTCACGTCAAGGTAGAGGAAGGGTGGGAGTCGATACTAGATGGGCAAGAAGAAATCCTGGATGTCATTTACACTAAAGAGTTTGAATTTTATCAAGAGGCCTGGGGCATCTCCACCTCTACTTTCTGCATCAACTTCTACCCCACCAAAAAAAAAGAAAAGGAAAAAAACGACAAAACAAAACCACTCACGATCTCAGAAAAACCAAAGGTGGCAGTCATACAGACATAAATTATTAATATTAGGAACCAAATGACTTAGTTTCTTATTACTTGTTCTGATTATGCCCCAAAACCCAATGCTACAATCTCTAAATCTTCAAATGACCCTGTTAAATAGATATCATTGTTCCCACTTTACAGGTGGGCAAATGGGGGCTCAGAAAAAGTGATGGAAAAGGAAAATAATTACCAGAGCAAGTACTTAAACCAATGTCCACTTGGCTCCAAAGACTTGCCACAGTGCTCCACTGAATTCCCGCACTACAGGTAACGAAACAGTGTTTTCCACACTCAAAGCTGCTCTCTAACTAGAGTCAAAATGAGGATCAGAGGCTTCCATGACCCGACCCAAGTGTCAAGCTTGCGTATGCCATGTCAGAACTGGAACTTGGGTCTCTGCCCCTGGCCCAGGGGACTCTGCGACCACTGCATTCTGCCTTCTGTCGGAACATCTTGAAAAGAACTAAGCATGCCGCTGCAAACTCTAGTAATAAGAGTAAAATGCAGAAATGGGCTCTCAGGTTGTAAGAGTACGAGAGAGGACAAAGGGGAGCGTAAAGCTACATAGGCTGGGAGATGAGGAATAAACATATCTCATGAGAAATGGTTGTAAAAGTGGTAAGGAAACACCCACCCCAGATGGGCCATTGATAACACGTGAGAGCAGACAAGAGAAGGTGGAGGAAATGCTGAAGGTTAAAAGGGGAGGGAGGAGGGCACTGTACAGTGACACTGGTATCCGGTTTGATGTGTGTGGGATAAGGAATGTTATGAGTACTGACAGTGGATCAAAAGGCCAAGCTACATACGGTACCACAGGAAACAGCAGAATAAAAGTTTACATTAAAAGGTGTGAGAGTGAGAGAAAAGTGACAGGTGTAATGCTACAGGTAGAAAACTGAAAATCACGCGTATCTTCTATTCCTCAGCCTGGAACCTAGCAGAGAGCAATTAATATTCACTGAATGTTGGTGAAGACAATCTTTTTCGATTTAAGTCAAACAGTAAGTCCACTAATGGCCATCGGGTCAAAACATTTAGCGAATGGCGACAGTGCAATCAAGCCGGCTGCAGCACAGGAGCTATGAGGCTGGCAAAGCGTATCTGGTTCCTGCTGCAGAGCTTTACTTGTGACTCTGTATTCAATGAATTAATTTTGGCAGTGGCTCTCCACGTTCCGCCTTTGGACTGTTCTCATGTTTCCACTTCATACTGCGACTTTTGAAAAAGTACTTACTCGCAATTGTACAACAAAATTAAAATATTTTCCACCGATACAAATTACAGTGAAAGCGCTTATCAGATTTCTAAAGGCTATGAAAGTATTCTAGTACCTTATATACCTTGATGTTCTTGTTCTGTAACACTTCCTTTGAACGTTTGATATAGATCATGAAGGCAAACTTATGGGAAAAAAAACTTTGTTTTCAAGGAGATCAAATGAGAAAAAGACCAAAAAAAAAAACAAAGAAGAGAGAGAGAGACAGATCTGGTTAAAGAAATGTGAACAGAAAAATGTATACTGTACCTGTAGTCCCAATATATAAATCAGTGTCTTGTTTGTGATGGACAACGGGCCCAGAATATGTGCCACTTGGACTCTTGGGATGGAGCAGTAAAATGGTACAAAGAGAGCAAACACAGGTGCCAGGCTATGCAAACAAATAAAAAAAAAATCACTATGGTATAATGCTCAATTTACAACACCAACGGCAAATGTATATCTGAAGTAACACTGCTTATCATTTTATTTCGTTCTGAAAGCATGATCTTAGATACGCAAGTTGGTTTCTACATGTACAATACATCCAAAATAATTTGTACATATATAGAATATTTTATGAGAACTCTAACTATCTAATCTTCGTTAACTCTCCCAAAGCTATTGCAAAGTAGTTGTTTGGCATCTACTAATGAACTGTCAGCACTGTGAGAAAATGTAAAGCTGATGCTACATTTTCTTCTCATGAATGACTTGAAATCTGATGAAAGAAGTGAGACAAACCAAAATCAAGAAACATTACAGTTCATCATGGTAAAACGCAAAATCTTCATGTCAGACTTTGTCCAATTGTTTCACTGTAGCACCTGACAAGGCTTGTGCTCCTGTCCTCCCTTCCTCAAATGTCTTCCTGATTTTGTCTTAAAACCCTGCTTCTTGCTGGTTTACCCATGATTTCTCCCACCTCTCTTCTACCTTCTCCAGGGTTCCACTGAAGCCTTTTCTCCTTGTTCCAGTCTCTCTCTGGATAACCCTAAGCCCTTCTATGCCTTCAACTAAAAAAAATGAAGTGAGTCCCCAAACTGTCTGACTGTCCCCTCACCTTGGCTGTGAAATTCGATCTGATACCTTCAACTTGACATACTCAAAAGTCACAAACGTCTTTCTACATGAAGACTTGTTTCTCTTGAATCCATCTCCTAATACTGCCAACAGTATTTTCTTTCCTCAAATGCAGCTCTGATCATGTCACACCCCTGGTTAAAACCCTTCCTTCCACAGGCTCCCAGTATCCAAAGAGGAAATTCAAACATCAGGATGAACTAGCAAACCCTGTGATTCTTTCTTACCAGTGTGGTTTCCTACAACCATCCTCTTCTCCCTTCCCCTGATCTGGCCCACCCCCTCTCACCCCCTCCCCGTCCAGATGCTCCCTGGGTACCTTAACCTCTGCTGACTACTCACTGATGCAGGTTATTCTCTCAACACAAAAGTGTCTGTTGCACTTTTCTGCTTAGGAAACTTACGCTTATGGTGTACGACAGAGCTCAGCTCCTCTCCCCAGTGATTTCTCCAACCCTCCTGGTGGTTAGCTGCTCTCCTTTGCCCTTGAAGCTACCCCAGTTTCACTGTTCGAGTGAATCAATGAATCAATCACCTGGGCGCTGTGTGAGAGGCAGCAGGCCAGGTACAGGAGCTCCATCAACACCTCTAAGTAGGAAGCAGCCCCTAACCTCAAGGAACTAGCTCCAGGATTGCAAACACACATTCCTACCAGGGTAAGGCAGGAGACATGAATGGGTCCTGTGGTTTGTACACACACTTAACACACATTCTTCATTAAACACTTGTTAATTTAATTAGTCTTTTATTTCCTCGTATTTTGGATGAGTTGGTGTCACACAAAGACATTATTGCATCATAAGAAAAATGCAAGAAATATTTTTCACTTCCACAAAGAAATGTTCTCATTACCATTTCTGTGGAAACAACAGGTCCCTCTAGAACATTTTCCCATCTTTGACAGAGAATATGCTATTAAAAAATCATTCACTGTCCCTTCTACTCTTAAACAAAGCAAAAAGCCAACACATGTTGAAAATGAGGTAGATGGCAGCACTCTGAAACTTCTTCTATTGGTACTTGCTGAATAAATAAATTTCTCTTTAAAGTGGTAAAGCCATACAGCAGGATTTGTCTTTAGTTTTAAAAAGCCCCTTTTCTTGTTTTATTATTTTAATGGGATTAAGACATACAGTTTCATAGATACACTCAAACTATGGCCTGTTGGTCTCTTGGTAATAATAAGAAAACCCTATTTTGGTTGCACTTGAAGTTTCTGACTAAGGAACATGTCTTTAGGTACTCAATTTATAGAAGGTCTTCTGTTAACATATAGCAATAAATGTAAAGAGTGACAGTATAATAAAACATCTGAAGCAGAGTTCTTGAGGGTACATTTCAATGTAAACTAAGAAATATTGATAGGAATTTTAATGACCACAGTTCATATCTTATATACCAATAGAAGTAGTTTCAAAATTCCTTAGAAGTTCTTCATCACTATGTAGTTTTAAATGATGACTAAATACTAAACCACATCTACCCAATATACAGAAGCACATATTTCAGACCATGGTGGTACCGGCTGCTCTGTAGAAAATTTCCATTGCTATTTCTATACACACTGAGTGTGATTAGTCACTGACCAGTCTTTCTCTTTTCCTTATTTTACAACAACATTTGTTCTTTATACTGTCAACAGTAACTCAGCCTGACCTTTTCATATTGAGAACAGCTAACTTCTGGAAGTCCTATTTGGCTTAAGCATACAGGGCTGAAGTACAAAGGAATACACAATGTAAAGGATTCATTCACTAATGTCACTAACATTTGTTGAGTATCTCCTATATACTCACAACTGTGCTTGACAGAACAAATAAAATAGAAGCACTCAGGTCAGGTCACAAATGTTCATCTTACATTTTCTATGGAAAAAGGACAGTGACTCCACTTTTATACTACAACTAAAGAAATCCTGGTAACTTTCAACAATAAAAATAAGGTTTGTGAACTCATGAAACTATCTCATAGTAAACATCAACAGCATCTCAAAGGACAATTACCCTGGCACCTCTTCTTTATATACTGACTACTCTAATACCAAAAAAGGGGAGATCCAGTTTGCTAGAACATTTACTTTACCTAGACAAGTTCATAAAATAAAAATGCTTTACTGAACAAAAATTATTTTGAAAATTAAAAGACAAAAACCCCACCAGGATGGCTTTTCAACAAATTGAAAAACTTCTCAACAGTGTCTTCTTCAAGGCTTCTTCAATCCAAATTTTTTTTTTCTTTTTCCCCTTCTTTTTTATTTTTTAAATTATGAAGCATGATAACATATTTACAGGAGACTTGGAAAATACAGAACAAAGTTACATATAGTTTCACTATATATTACAATTATTTTTTAAGTAGAAAAATTAAGATTTTTGGTTGTAGTTTCAACATCAAACTCTCAAAAATTAACAGAATGAATAGACAAAAAAGTATAAGGATACAGCAGATCTGAAAAGCACTATGAACAACTCAACATAATTAAGTACAAATTTCACGCAACAACAGGATACAAATTCTATTCAAGTTCCCACAAACTATAAACCAGGAGACACTGGAACATATCCAGGGACATTAAACAAGGTTCAAAATTTCATGGTCTAAAGGAGTCTTCAAACCAAGTTTTAAAGGAACTAGTTCTGTAAAAGTTTACCACACTGACCAACCAAATGATAAAATCTCTGTATTTCCCCCTCAGAGAATTTTTATACTAGGAGTTACCTTGGTGATCACTTAGTTCAGTACTTTTATTTTACATAGTGGCATGGAGTCCCAAAGAACTTAGGTGACTGGTACTCTTCTGTTTGACAAGGTTTCTCTAGGCATCTTCAGCACGGTAGAGCTTATAATAACCTCAATGGAATAATACACTGAGAGGCTAAAAGTCCTCAGCACTTTGACAGAATCCTGGAGTGGAAGGGTCTCTGAGGGCACAGAGTCACAAATCCCTACCAAATGATTCAATTCTCTCTACAACAGTCCTCCAAACAGACACCTGATTTATGCAAGCACCTACAGAAGAGATGGATTTCCAAGGTGGCTCAGTGGTAAGGAATCCTCCTGCCAGTGCAGGAGATTCCAGTTTGATCCCTGGGTCAGGAAGATCCTCAGGAGAAAGAAGTGGCAACCCATCCCAGTATCCTCGCCTGGGAAACCCCAGACAGAGGAGGCTGGCAGGCTACAGTTCATGGGGTTGTAAAAGAGTTGGACATGACTGAGCACACAAAAACAAGAGGCAATGTGCCCCCTTTTTATCAAATGATCCCAACTTTTGAGAACTGCTTTCCTACTCTGATTTGAGAGCTGTCTCCTGTGACCTCCTCTTACATGCCTTCCTTTTACTCTCTGGAGTTAGAAGACTGACACATGCAACCTAAACCCTTTACTGTGATCATGAAGATAATGATCACATCCCTGCCAAGCCTGGACACGCTTAGTTCATTCAATCTTTCCTCCTAAGACCTGGGACCCAGAGCCCGCACCTCCCGGGCAGGTCATCCATGCCTTGGCAAAATGCAGTTTCTTGAGCTCACTGAGAATGGCCAGATCATCTCTCGTATTCTGAGAGCTCTATTTCCATTAATTTAGCCTGCAAATCAATTTGCATGTTGATATCCATGTGGCACTGTTGGTTTAAACTGAGCCGATTAAAACTTGAAGGTGAACAGCACAGGTCTGTGTGCGTAACAGGTGATTTTAGCTGTAAGATGCCCCCTTCAACCCCTCCCTTGTTAACATGGGTTCATGCAGTCACTGATCCAGTCGGTTGGTCTCCTGCCTAAAAACACCAACTAATCATTATACACATGCAAAAGAGCATTTTCCTCCACTCACCACAGAAACTTCTATTTCTTTCTCATTAAGCTGCTGATAAGATACAGAATGAGTAAACTCCTCCCTGCACCAAGTTTCCAGACAGAATTGGCAAAATTGACTTTTTTCCTTAAAACATGTTAACACTCATACTTCACACATAATATGGATACAGCATCATCAGTAGCTATATTCCTTTTTTTCCCCCTGGTTAAGGTTTATTTCTTCAGTCTCTTCCAAAGAATTTTTTTTTTAACTTAAATCTTTATAGAAAAATTTATAAAGTTCCATAGATATCAGCAACTCATAAATTCCAAGGGGTTTTTGGATAACCCTTTTCTTAAAAAAAAAATCACTAACAGAAAAATTTCACTTCCCATTAAAAAAAAAAAAAAAGTGCACACGCACACATGAGGCTAACTGATCATTACTATGCTCAGTCACAGGGTGACAGAAAAAAAAAAGCCGCCACCATAAAAGGATGTCTGGTAATCTCCCTTAAAACAACATGCCAAGGTTAACCTACTTCAGTTTGGGCGAATACTGACTGCCGCCACACAGGGGCCCCAACAAGGCACTGAGAGGTAAGTAACAGATATTTTGCTTTTTCCAACAAATTCTTGTAAGTTAAGAAAAACTTTGAAAGTCTAGTTAAGGTTTAAAGTAAAGGTAAAGAACCTTTTTAACAAAAAGCTATAAACATTTCTAACATCAGAAATCTTATCATTTATACATTTGAGACTCTCTGGTGACTGGCAGTTCTAATAAGCTGATATTAAGCTAGGTGAAGGTAGTGAATCAGGCCAGAAATATCTTTGCCAAAAAAAAAAAAAAAATTGGGCTTACTTTGTATTTCTGCGTGAACTCACAATTACAAAAAACAGTACCAAGTAATCAGCAAATACTGCCCGTATTTCAGGATACTTTATGAAGGAAAAGAACAAAGGTAATGTGGAATGGAGCATTCCTGCACATAAATGTGCTGTGATGAAGTTATTCAGCACAATTGAAAAGTTAGTACATGTTACTATTTGACCACAGATCTATGTACGTAAAAGTCTTCCCTGTATTTCTGTTACTTCTCTACTTTTATACTTTCTATTATTTCTCAGGATAGAATCTCAGTAGTCAAATTCCTGGAGCAAAGGGTACACATTTAAAAACAAAAAAAAGAACTTTAGTTAAAATTGATATTTTTTAGTTTACAGAAATATTTACTCTCCCACCAGTGGCAGACAGTATGGGCTTCACTGCTTCTCTGACAACATGAGTATTTTAATTCTAAATATAAACTATTAATCTAATAAGTGAAAAAGGAACAGCGCTTGTTTGTTTATGTTTATCTGAAGATCAGAAAGGCTAAACACAGCTTGGTATTTTCTTCCTAGAACTTCTGTATGCATAAAAAATATCACAAAACAATGAACTAGGTGCAGTGAACTGCCAATATTTATGTCCAGGTTGGGAACAGAGGTGACAGAAACTCTGGGTAACATGTAAGCTGTGCAGAGACTTCCTTTAAAGGAGGGTGTGCTTTTTGAGGGGGAGGGTCTTGCTCCAAGTACGACATAGGATAGTGGTTAAGAGCATGGGCTCTGGAGTCAGGCCTGCCCTCTCTTATCTACCAGTTGCGTGACCCTGGACATGGTACTTCTCAGGCTTCATCTGCCTCACTTGTAAAATGGGGAGTAACCATACTGCCCGGTCCTTGGGTGTCATCATAAGTGCTATATAACACTGACTGTCATAGAAAGTGCTGGAAAACTGCCTGCTAGCCTTGGTCTCTCCTCCCTCTGCCCATTAAACCACTGAAGGATGAATCCAATAGGCAAAGTTTCCCTGCCCTACCACTTCTGTGGGCATTTTCTTTTTCTTGAACTTTTTTCGAGATCTTTAGAGAACATATCACATGGAGACTGAGTCTATGGATGTCTATACACCTAACTGTGCTGCCTGGCTGGACTCTGCATCTGCTAGGATTTCAGTGCATGTTTTCTCTTGGAGGGGTTAATCGCAGTTCTTGGACATGACGCTGCAAAGAGCACACGGCTCCAGAAAGCGTCCTCATTCACTAGGCTCATATATCGTGTGAGTGGTGGGAATGCCTATGATAAATTACTTTCAACTGGCTTCTGAGAGCTTCTCAGTAACATGACCAGTCATTTAATGGAATAAATAGTAACTCAGGTCACTCTATGACTTTTATTCATTTATGCTTTCCATAGGCATTGATTAGATATCTGCAGCTGGCCAGATCTGAAACATTCTAGGGGATAACATGAGATAAAATCTGCACCCTTTAAAACTTTACAACTAAAAAAAGAGTTCCCCAGCCAGTAAAGGAGTTTGGCAGGGACAGTAGTCTTTCTGCTATGGTTATGGGCCCCCTGCAACTGCTAAAATGTCCCAGTTGTGCATGTGCTAAGGATGTGTAGTATCCCCCAGTGCATACAGCTTCCCAGCCTCCCAAGAAGTTTGTAAAACACAGGCATTCAATGGCAGATGAAATAACTAACATGTGAAAATCCCCTGAAAAACAACAGAGTTGAAAAAGATCCTTGTGGTATCTGGAAAGCCTGAACAGAGAAATAAAAATATTCTGTTAAATATCTGCAAATATTTAACAAGCGTAAGTCGTCCTAGGTATTCACCATCTCTTGGTGGAAATTTCAGTCCAAACTATTTTCATAGACATTCTGTTAAAGCTAGTAAAGTCTAAATTCGTTTATGAAACTTTTACTTGCATTAAAATATGCTAGAGATAAATTAATGAACCCCTTATTGACGGCAACTTATTCTCCTCCTCCCCTCTCCTGTCCTGTCCCCCCTGCCCTTCTCTTCCCTCTGGTGCAGGCAGGTGTACGAGCTGGTATGTGTTAAAGTTCTGAGATGTCTTCCTATTTTACTTGTTTCCTACCAATAACATCAGATCATGCTGGAAATAGGAGCAGAGGCTAAAATGTATTACACTGAATGTCATTCCTGGAGCTGATATGCCGGGAGTAAATCCTGACACTTAACAGCTGTGTCTTGAGGCAAGACTCGTAAGCGCTCTGTTCCTTGGTTTCACCACTGGCAATGGATTTGGGAAAGCTTTGTGAGAGTCTGGGAGTGAATATACCTAGGGTGCCCAGGGCAGTGCCTGGGACACAATCTATGCTGAATACTACTGGTTACTTTTATTCATCAAACGCACCCTGTAGTCTAATAAATAAACTCCGATTGAGGATCAAGAAAGCTGGGACTCTGCTACTCCTTAATGGGTATTTACTGAACACCAATGATGGGCCGGCTGGAGATAACACCAAATTAACACAGCCGCCACTCTCAGGACTTCACAGGCTAGCAGGAAACAGGAAAAACGAAACAAGACAAAAAAACAGTACGGATGCCAGTACAGGGCGCAGGGCCCTGGCAAGGGCGCCCCACGCTGCCTTTCTACAGGGCGGGGCAGGTGCTGTCGAGGGAGGAGAGGACAGGACAGAATCAGGGAAGCTTCTGGGAGCAGCTGATTTTGAACAAAGGCCTGAAGGAAAGAAAGAAGGAGTGGAGGATGCAGGCTGGGGCCAAGGAGGCGCCAGAGAGAAGGAAGAGGATCAGAAAGGAAGAGAGCTGTGAGAGAACACAGCCTATTCCAGCAGGGCCCGAGCTCGAGGTCACGGGAGGGAAGACGGCCAGAGATCCAGCTAAAGAGGGAAGCGGAGCCGGATCACGAAGGAAACTGTGCGTCACTACAGACAGCGTGCAGTCTGTCCGGGTCCAGAGGGCACCGTGTGAACCGGCGGGGGCTGCAGCTGCAGCTCCAGAGAGAAGTGAGGGCGGCCTGAGACAGGCAGAGCAGAGGGAGCAGCACACACACAGGCAGACAGACAGACAGACAGAAGGGCGCGTGCAGCGGGCAGGGAGGAGGGGTGAGCAGGCCAAAGGCCCAGGAACCACCGACTGGCGGGAGGCAGGGGGTGACAGAGGACGCGGAGGCCTGGGCGCCTGCGTGGCCCCTGGCTCGGCACCTGTCCTGGGGGGAGGACCCCTGAGCAAGAGATCTAATCTCTCTGGAATTCCCTTCATCCATAAAGTAAGGATATGTAACATTTCTGACTAATTTCTATGAGATAACAGAGATGAAATGCAAAATTTGAAACTCCCTCAGACTTTAAGGAGAAAAGCTACACATTATTTCTGGAAACATTTTGGATTCAGGGGATAAAGGTTAACACTGACTCAGCCCTTCTTTATAAGAAGTCTTTATATATTTATATACATATATTTATGCAGTTGATTATCTTGCGTATAGGTCCAATCATGCCACATGGAAATGGCCTTTGTCTTCCTTACACTGAAAAGCATACTAGGGTGGGAATTTTTTTTTTCTTCCAGTTCCTAAACAATATGCCACATATTTCGAGTCTTCAGTGCTACTACCTCCTCTGTCTTCATCTCTGAAGACCTCCATATCATTCGAGTCAGGATTCAAGTTGCCAAAAAGCCACAGGAGGAATAAATAACCAGTGAAAGGTGAAAGAAAAATAGCCAGACTACATAAAACCCCAAATGTGCAAGTGGGTGTTTAAGCAGGTAACATAGGTCAGGCACCTTTCACTTTCCCATCAGTTCTGACGTACGCGTTTACAGAAGGTGCGGCGTCTCCAGGGGGTTCAGGACACCACGGGGCCACGAAGAGGAAAGGACAGACCAGCCAACACTGAGGTGTTTTTCGTTTCTGAAGATGCACCCCACGCACTGGCCTGTACCTGACCCTGGGCAGACCCACGGGGAGGCAGTCAGGACCAGACCATGTCCTGGGGTCAGCCGCAGGGTCACCCTTCCACAGATCGGAGAAAGCAAGTGAGCTCCCCAGGAGGCAGGGAGGAAAGCTGCCCTCAGACACACTGACCGCAGATGACAAGACTCCTGACATAGATGCTCCGGCGCATTGGGGTGGGGCGGGGTGGGGGGGTAGTTTCCCTCGGAGACATGGAGGCAGCTATCAGCCTGCTTTCTGGACGATGTTCCCTGTACATCCTCCCCCAAAATCAATCTTGGACACAGCTACCAACTTAGGACTCAAAGTTGGCTGGGTCGGTGGGACACCTGATAGCATGGGAAGATTTCTTTGACTAGGTTATCGGGTATGGACTGACATCATAGCAGTTCAGAGTGGCCTGGAACAGGCGCCTGGCCACGCCAGTGGCGGGAAGCAAGGCTGGGCGTGTGCTGTTCACCGCTGTCCGTGCCTTGGGGCTCTTTCCACAATCAGAATGACAATCAGGAATGACTCTCCTGCTCCTGTTTTGCAAGGTGGGCTTCCCTGTGGTCCAGTGGTAAGGAATCTGCCTGCTAGTGCAGGAGACGCAGGTTTGATCCCTGGGTCAGAAAGATTCCCTTGAGGAGGGCAGGGCAACCCACTCCACTGTTCTTGCCTGGGAAATCCCAGGGACAGAGGAGCCTGGTGGGCTATAGTCCACAGGGTCGCAAGAGAGTCAGATGTGACTCGTGACTAAATTTTGCAGGGCAGTGGGGACACACAACTGCTCGAGTGGTTTCTCACCTTGAAGCAGGTGAAAAACATCCCTGGGTGATTGCCAGGCCCCGATGTGCGACACTGGACCAGGTTCAGATGTCCCTGTTCGCTCAGCTTCCAGAACACGAAGGCTTTTCCAAGCCCCTGACAAATACGTATAAAAATCGGGTAACTGGAGGAAGCAGCAATGATTTCTTTCTTCCATGGAGTATGTTTGTCCTCATGCATGCTAAGTTGCTTCAGTCGGGTCTGACTCTGTGCGGCCCTATGGACTATAGCCTGCCAGGCTCCTCTGTCCGTGAGATTCTCTAAGCAAGAATACTGGAGTGGGTTGCCATGCCCTCCTCCAGGGAATCCTCCCGACCTAGGGATCGAACCTGCATCTCTTATGCCTCCTGCATTGGCAGGCGGATTCTTTACCACTAGCGCCACCTGGGAAGCCCAAGTGTTTGTCCTCAGAGGCGCCGAACAGCCTCAGCCTGCTGTCCTGAAACATCTGTGCTTGTCTGTTTCCCCAGGAGACAGAATCCTTGTCCCTTTGAGTCCGGAGCCTTTCTCTGCCCACCCCTTTCCCAGGGACTTTCTTTTCCTCCACTTAGAAATCTTTCCTCAATCTTAACCCTCTTCAACAAAATAACCAAAGGACAGTGTATCAACAGAAATCAAAGAATCGGATCAGACAGCACACATCATTCAACAACAGTCAAATATCATTTGCACCTGCACGTCCACTCTGGGGCCCCCTGGGTTGTTTTTGAGAGCGTGCTCCAGGAACTTCCTCTCTGGTGCCGGCCACTGTGGGCACTTTGACTCAGACCATCTCGACGTGTAAACACGGTCCTGAGCGGACTTCACCTCACAGACAAGTCACCTCTTAGCAATGATCCTGTCAGCATGCTTTGACCCATTTGGTTCATTCATTAAGGCCTGAAATTAAACAAAATTACTACAAGATTAAGCCCTTCTCATTTCAAGTGTTGATGATTATTAAGTGAATATATATTAGGGGTAAAGTGACATTTCAGGAATCTTAGAGCTAAACTCTAAGAGCCAGTATTCCAGCATTTACTAGATCTTTGAATATAATGAAGACTTTATTCTGCTTCTGCCACAAATAAAAGCTAAGACATTAATTATCCAAGCAAGTAAGCTGAGACTGCAAAAAGTATGTATCAGTACCCTGTGAAAAAAATCACAACTGCCTCCAAGTTGGTATCCAGGGTAAATATTTCTAGAGTACAAACCACACTAGCTCTTGGACAGTTTTCTGAAATACTAATAAATGAGTTTTGAGGGGGCTTTTTATTTTTTCCTTTCTGTGGCTAGAAAGAACATGACAGTTCATGTAAACATGTCCGGTTATGCAAAAATGAGATGATAGTGTCTTAAGAAATGCTCGCTAACCTAACTAGTAAGGAAATCAATCTGCAGAAAACCACACACACAGGCCCACTCCCCAAAACATAAGTAAAAATACTTTGGAGGATATTCATATTTTGCTGTGGAAGAACTTGCTGTTAAATGTTAGGATAATAGTAAAGTTAAAAGGATCAATATTGAGTGACAGAGACAAAACTGAGACAGCTTCCTTTGCTTATTAACACAAACTTTAAGAGGCCTGGAACGGATGGCTGCCCTGTGGCTCCCTGGGTGGAACCTGAATAAGGACCCACACTTCCCGCAGCCCAGGTACATCTGTGCCCTCAGGGCAACCCTCATCCTTTCAGGGGTAAGGCACGGAGGACAGCTTAGCGACAGGGCACGTCTTTTCACCAGAAAGCTTTACAATGAAATTATAACTGTTAGAGGTTCAAGTACTCTAAGGAAAAAAGATTTAGAGTAAGCACCTCTTTGTGCTTTTCTCAAGGCAATAAAAGGGCGAGCCATAGGACTTTCAAGTACAACTCAGTATATCTAACCTCAATAACACATCAGATGCTGTTGTCTTAACAATTATGAAAAATGTTTAAAATTCAGTGTAAAATAAAGAGGTAAAGAAAGGAATGATTTGGTTATGACTAAAAGAGGAAGGATTAGAAACAGTTAAAAGGGGAATTTGCAATGCAAAGGTTGATAAAGGAGCACTGTAACGCAAGGAGCAAGCAGAACCTGGGTGTGTCAATGATATAACACCTAATTCGGACAAGAGCACATTTCTAGCATCCATTCATCATCAGGTGTAGGTCCTCGGACATTAAAAGTTACTATGTCTGAATTTTCAGGACCTGGCGTGTGGAGGGAGCACTAGAAAACCATTTTTCCTGAATAAAAGCATGGAGTAAGTCGAGGTTCAGGAAAGTAATCCTGAATCCTAAAAGGATTAAAGGAAGAGACAAAATAGGGTTTCTGAGGGAATATGATAACAAATTGAGATTGCCTGATACAGGAACAGTGTAACAGTCAAATATGTGAAAAGATTTTTCTCTCAATTTGAAAAAGATAAAATGGACTAGAACTATAGCATTAATAATAACACTGGGTAAACACCACCAAAGGTAGAGCTGTCGACCGATGGAATCGACCTTCCAGAGGTTGCTAAAGAGCCGAACGCACACATTTCGAAACAGCCCACATTCCCCTGTACCCGAGAGCCTCTGGGTCAGCCCACGGGCGCGGCCCCCTTGTGCAAGGGCCTTTCTCTGACTTGGGATGGGGCCTCTCTGCAGTCTCCCCTCAGGGCTCTATGACGCAGCGTCCACCGGCCTGGCCTCGACCTGGGAAGGCGCTTCTCCTGGAACGGGAGCCCCACCACCTGCTGGAAGAACCGGCCGCCCGCTCCGGAGCGGCAAGACCACGTGTGCCCCAGCTGTCTGTGCACAGGTGAGGACGGCCCTGACGCCTCGACCACCCTGAAACCACAGACTCTCGGTTCTCGAGAGACAGTGTGGAGTGGCTGCCCCTGCCGAGCGTTGGACGGGGTAGGAGGCTGGGAGCCAGGTGGGGAGGGAGAAGAATCCAGCGTGTCCTCTACCTTCTCTGAGAGGGGTCGCCTCGAGGGCAGAGTAGGCAGGTGCTGGCCACACCTGGCTGCCAGGGCAGCTGGGAGGGGTCTTCCAGATGTCACTTAAGGTGGGTGGCCAGCAACGACTCAGGCCTGAATCTGAATAAAGAACACTCAGGGGTGAGCTCTGAAACACAGGTCAGAGGACAGGCTTTGGCAAGAACAGCTGAATTGTAAATTTTTCCTCACATTAAAAGGAAGTATTTACCTATTTACTCGTTTAGCAAGTTAATTCATGTTCGGTGTTAAAATTGAGAAGGTATGAATGAAACTCAAAATTTACTTGTACAAAATGATGCGCTGGCTTCTATATCCACGCACGGATGTGTGTGTAAATAACTGCTTTTCTTCCTTCCAAAGTGGCCTGACGTGGAATCTGCTTTCCCTACTTAACATTATTCCCCATCAGGAAACAGGCATCTATGTGGCCATGTCCTATTCCACTACAGGGCCATAAACTAACCAATTCCCTAATGATGGACATTTGATTTGATTGCAAACTTTCACACTTAAAATTTGACACTGTGTTAAACATCTTTTCCTTAGGATAAATGTTCTGAAAACACTGCCTTTTGTGTTTCATCCATCAAAAGACACTTATTTTTGATGGATGCTACTGGATGCTGGACTTCGCGCAGTGAAGCAGTTGGCCATGCTTTTACAACTGGTGGGCAGTGACACATTCTCAGAGTCAGTGTAACTTTCCTAACCTCTACAACCATTATTATTCATATGGAGGATTAGCAGACTCCACGGTGTTGTTGTTGTTTTTTTCCCCACCATGTATTTTCAAAGGCAGTTCCCAGGAACCTGCTTTGGAAGATTCCTCAAAATAAAATTTAAATGTTGATATTTTCAGAAAAAAATTTTTTTCACAAAAATTCAAAAACCAAAGGTAGCTCTTGATGCCTGTTCCTGCAACCCGTGCCTGGAATTTCCACCTGTGTCCAGTCTCAGTTTCTGCAGAGTTGCTTCCCATACAAAACCTTTCCCAACTAATGGATAGAGTTTCTTCTCTCTTTATTTCATAATTGCAATTCTATGATTTCCCTTTCGAGAATCACTCCATTCCCACCCCCCCACCCCCCGACCAAAACACATAAAATATAAAGCCCATACTTACTGGGTGGGTTTTGTTTGGATTTCTAATTCATCAATGACTCCATTTATTTTTTATTATTTTCTTCTATTTTGGGGGTGGGGGCAAACTCAGTTCTTTTCTAGCTTCTTGAGCTATATATTTAACTTCAGTTCAGTTATTTAACTTAGCTACTTTCAATTTTTTAAGAAATAAATGCCTTCAAGGCTTTGCATCAATCTTGGGTTAACTCTTTAGCTGCACTCCACTCCACCGTTTTATAATACTTTTGTCCTTTCGTTCTAAGATCTTCAAAATCTGCATTGTGATTTCTTATTCCGTAAGTTCCTTAGAAAAATATATTTCTAGAGTCCAAATTGATTCTTTCACTTATTTTTGATTTCTAATTTAGTCGCACTGCACTACTCACAAGGCATGTGAACTGCTGTTGTGTTATGTTGTGTTAGTCGCTCAGTCGTGTCCGACTCTTTGCAACCCCAGGCTCCTCTGTCCATGGGATTCTCCAGGCAAGAATACTGGAGTGGGTTGCCATTTTCTTCCCCAGGGGATCTTCCTGACCCAAGGTTTGAACCCGGGTCTCCTGCATTGCAGGTGGATTCTTTACCACCTGAGTCACCAGGGAAGCCCTTACTCACAAGGAATGTGAGCTGCTTGCTAACGATTTTCTGAGACTTTGGAGACACGTCTCATAACTGAGTACAAGGTCAAACTTGCAAAGAATTCTAATGTGCTTTAAGCACAAATTCTGTTAGCATTTAAGTCCTGTTGGGTTAATCTTCTCTTTTTTACCTATCGTATTCTAATGAAAATGTGTTAAGCTCTCATTACAGTTGTGGGTTCGACAATTTCTCCTTTACATTCTGTCAAATTTTGCTGTTACATGTAAAATTTATGATTATTTTTATGTCCTTGAACTGTTCCTTTGAACTTGTGTAGTGAATTTTTTTGTTTCTATTAATATTGATTGTGCTTTGAATTCTACTTTTTTCTGACGTTACTATTGCTACTCTAGCTTTCCAATGGTGGATTCTTTACCACTGAGCTACCAGTATACGGCTGGATTATTAAAAATCCAAACTGATAGTCTCTGTCTTTTAAGAGGTGAGTTCAATGGTGGCTCAGATGGTAAAGAATGTGCCTGCAATGCAAGAGACTCTAGTTCGATCCCTGGGTCAGGAAGATCCCCTGGATAAGGGAATGGCTACCTACTCTAGTATTTTTGCCTGGAGAATTCCATGGACAGAGGAGCCTGGTGGGCTATAATCCATAGGGTCACAAACAGTCAGACACGACTGAGCGACTGACACTTTCACTTTCAACTTTTTGGGGCTTCTCTGGTGGCTCAGACGGTAAACAATTTGCCTACAATGCAGGAGACCTGGTTCGATCTCCTGGGTTGGGAAGATCTGTTGGAGAAGGGAATGGCTCCCACTCCAGTATTTTTTTTAAATTTACTTATTTTTAATTGAAGGATAATTGCTTTACAATGTTGTGTTGGTTTCTGCCACAGGAGGGGTGTGTGTGTGTGTGTGTGTGTCTGTGTGTGTGTCTGTGTGTATTCCTTCCTTCTTGAACCTCCCTCCCATATCCTACACCTCTGCTTGTCACAGAGCCTCGGTTTGAGTTCCCTGAGTCATACACCAAATTCTACTCCAATATTCTTGCCTGGAGAATCCCATGGACAGAAGAGCCTGGCGGGCTGCAGTACACGGGGTCTCAAAGAGTCGGACACGACTGAGCAACGAACACTTTTTCACATCAATGTATTTAAATTTGTCGTGACACTTTTCCTATCTTCTTATTTTGGGTTTTCAACCTACCATTCTCATCCTTTGCTTTTTCCCAGAGTCTCTTTTCCTATCTTCCCTTGATTAATAAAAAGTTCTACTTCCTTTTTTGCTCCCATTTGCTTTAGGTTGTATTCCTATATTTTCATGATTAACCTATCAACACTGTAGGTAATACACACCTATGACATTAGTGCAGTCCTCTCAGAACCACCTTGTTCTGTTGGTATCACTGTTTTAAGATTGTTACAGACCTTCCACCTCACTTAATACAGCAGTTGGAGATGCAGATGTCTAGTCAGTGTTTTGATAAGGCTAGAAACAGAGTTCTTCCCTTTAACATACAGTACCATCATTACTAGATATGTTGACTTCTCCCTCAGTTACAGTGACTTTCAGATGAGATTTGTGCATAGAGACCTACCACAAAATTATTTTCCTTCTAAAAATAACTTTACAGGGGACTTTCCTGGCAGTCCAGTGGTTAAGTTTCTGCACTTCCAATGTAGGGGGGCTCGAGTTCAATCCCTGGTCAGGGAACTAAGATCCCACATGCCATGTGGTGTGGCCAAACAAACAGAAAAAACTTCACAGAATTTATTACTCTGCTGTTTCTTAGTTTTATCGAAGTTCATCCTTATATATGGATTTCTATTGTAGGAGTTTTTCACTTTTCATCTTAGACACTATTTATAATAAGAAAAGAGGTAGAAATAATCCAGGTATTCATCAAGGGGGTAGGGAAGCAAATTATGCATTAATGCTGAAACACTTCAGAATACGTAAGATCTAATACACAGATCAGAATACATGAGATCTACACATATGACAAAGACAGACTACCCTGATCCATGAACATAGTAAATGAATAAAACAGAACACAGAATGCCATGTGTGTAATTTTTCCTACTGTGTGCACATGTAAGAATGCACACTGCATACATCAGTGGGGCACCTGCAGAATGATACTCTTTAACACTAATTTAAAATTCTCCCCTCAAAGGACTTTTTTCTTTCTCTTTTTGTTTCTTTTTCTTCTTTTTTTGTTGTTTTTGTCATGGTTGCCGTGGTCACGGTCTTCTTCTTCTTTTCTTAAAGAAAACCTAACTTTCAGTTCCTAACAAAGGCCTTAGCTTGTTTCTCATAATTTTTGGGTTAACACAAATCAGACTACTGTGGTAAGTTCGTATTTCGCTACATAAATGTGTGACTGATTTCATTTCCTGGCAGTGATATGCATTTGACAAAAAAAAAAAAAAAAGTCCAACTGATATTCAATTTAAAAGCAAAGTTTTACGCTTTCTGAAGTGTGGGGTGCTTTACGTGATTTTACTCTTTACCAGATAATGATCCAAAAAACGAAGGGGAAATTTCTGCCTAAAAAGTTAGTGCATTCCCTTGTCACAAAAATACATTTGCCCTATTTAAATGGTTCTATTTCCTTTGCCAGAGCTTTGCCAAAACGACCAAATTTTAAGAGTAAAAACATAAATTTCAGTCTCTGCTCCTCCTGTTACAATATAGTATTGTAACCACATGACATACAGATTTTTGAAAATTATATAAATCTTGACATTTTAAGTTAGATCTCAAGGAGTTAGTTTATATCACTTTTAGTTAAATATGCTTTTTGTTTTATTTATATTTTAAAACTTTTAAAATTAAAAAAAATTTTTTTTGGCTTCACTGCTCAGCATGTGGGATCTTAGTCCCCCAACCAGGTATGGAACCTGTGCTCCCTGCACAGGTCTTAACCACTGGACTGCCAGGGAAGTCCCTAAAAATGCTTTTAATTTTTTTTTTTTGATTGTCAATCTTTATTTTAATGTTTGCCTTTAAAGCTATAAATTTCCCTATAATCAGAACTTTTAGTTGTATTCCACAAATTGGTGGCACTAGTGGTGAAGAACCTGCCTGCCAATGCAGATTTACGAGAATGCTTTTAATAAAACATGCCCTTCTTGGTTTTTTTAGAGACCCTGAACACCACTGATGGATATAAAAATGGACAATTTTACTACACCCTCTGCAGCTTCTCTGGAAAGTGACTGTGATCTCTATGCCCACCACCACACAGCCAGGATCCTCATGCCACTGCATTACAGCATCGTCTTCATAATTGGGCTTGTGGGAAACTTACTGGCCTTGATTGTCATTATTCAGAACAGGAAAAAAATCAATTCTACCACTCTCTATTCAACCAACTTGGTGATTTCGGATATACTTTTTACCACAGCTCTGCCTACACGGATAGCCTACTATGCACTGGGCTTTGACTGGAGAATCGGCGATGCCCTGTGTAGGATAACCGCTCTTGTGTTTTACATCAACACATATGCAGGTGTGAACTTCATGACCTGCCTGAGCATTGACCGGTTCTTTGCTGTGGTGCACCCCCTGCGGTACAATAAGATAAAAAGAATTGAACACGCGAAAGGCATCTGCATATTTGTCTGGATCGTGGTATTTGCTCAAACACTCCCGTTACTCATAAACCCTATGTCAAAACAGGAGGCTGAAAGGACTACGTGTATGGAATATCCAAACTTCGAGGAAACTGAATCCCTCCCCTGGATTCTGCTTGGTGCCTGTTTCATAGGATACGTAATTCCGCTCGTCATTATTCTTATCTGCTATTCTCAAATCTGTTGCAAGCTCTTTAAAACTGCCAAACAGAACCCGCTAACTGAGAAATCTGGTGTCAACAAAAAGGCTCTCAACACAATTATTTTTATAATTGTTGTGTTTGTTGTATGTTTCACGCCGTACCATGTTGCGATTATTCAACACATGATCAAGAAGCTTCGTTTTCCTGGTCTCCTGGAATGCAGCCAAAGACATTCATTCCAGATATCTCTGCACTTTACAGTATGTCTGATGAACTTCAACTGCTGCATGGACCCTTTTATATATTTTTTTGCATGTAAAGGGTACAAGAGAAAGGTCATGAAGATGTTGAAACGTCAAGTCAGTGTATCAATTTCCAGTGCTGTGAGGTCAGCCCCTGAAGAAAACTCACGTGAAATGACAGAAACTCAAATGATGATACATTCCAAGTCTTTAAATGGAAAGTAAAAGGAAAGGAGTCTTGGATTTATACCAAAGTAGACTGTATGTTGAATTTTGCAAGACTTTTCTTATAACAAGTGTTAGACTTCCCATTAGGATTCTTTTGAATTCCTTTCACTGGGCACTATTTCTCACCTCCAACTTGGAAGTAAACTGATGTATTTTTACACTCAAGAACAACATTCAGCAAAATTCTCATTTGTAAATGAAATAATATACCTTTAAAAGGGAGGGTATTTTAATAAGTCTCAGTGTAAAAAGAAAAGTTTTGTGTTAACAAAAAATTAAATCATTAAGGTTCCTCACCAATAATTCAAAAAAAGAAAAAATGACTATTCAAATTGTATATTGCCAGTGTAGAAATGTTAATATTGTAATATTTCCTTTCTCTCTTTTTTTTTTTTTGTGTGTATAACATATCAATTCATGTTTCTTTCAATCTTAGACTTTACCTCCTTGATAATAACCATTTTTTTTTCCTGAGTCATAAATTTTCATCTCAAGAAACTTGTTTTTGAATAAAGAGCTAGATGCTACAAAATTATGAGTATGTCCTTCAATGCTCACTGTGAACTCTCAGCAAAAGTTACACAGAAGAGGAAACTAGCAGTAGGCAGATTTTGGAGCAAAGCCTTATGATGATGACGGTGATGAAGGCAATGAAAGCTCTTCCCAAGCAGCCAGCACAGCGTTCAAGGACCACTGCCCAGGAACATGACAAGGATCTCATAAGGAAAGAGGGTACACTTGCTAAGCACTTCTTGAGAGTTAAAAAAAAAAAAAAAAAAGGCAAATAGCCTTGGTTTTTCTTGGGTCCCTAGGGGATGGTATCTTATTTATACAGAAGTCGGCAGTACCCTGTATCTGTATTTCAGTGGGTTGGGTTACCAGGAAGGGTAGGGAGGATGAGCAGTGGGGGTGTAATTGTGGCTTGCCTTGTTAAGATGGAGAGTAAAATGGAAAATCATGAACTTCAGAGTCACCAGGATTCTTTACAACATTATCGTTGTTTAGTCACTAAGCGATGTCCAACTCTTGTGACCAAATAGAAATACCTCTGTATAACCTGGGTTCGATTCCTGGGTCAGGAAGATTCCCTGGAGAAGGGAATGGCAACCCACTCCAGTATTCTTGCCTGGAGAATCCCAAGGACAGTAGCCCACCAGGCTCCTCTGTCCACAGGGTTGCACAGAGTCGGACATGACTGAGCAACTAACACTTTCTTTACAAGTAGCACAGCCTCCCCAAGTACAGTAACCCATCTGCCGGCTCAGATTTGCTTTACTGGATCCCTCAACTACCTTAAGAAAGTACCTATGTTAGCAATGACTCCACATTTGATAACTAAAGAAATGAAATGGTATATGATGGGTCATACTGAAAATTTTTATTAGGCTTTATATCCTGGAAATACTTTCTTTTAAAGTCTTACCTTACTCACTTTCAGATTTTATCCTGTAAGAAAACTAATCTTAATGGTTGACTCAATATCATTTACTGTGTACTTTCAGATTTGTATTGTGTTAATTTCACAGATACCTTAAAGCCATTGTCAAAAATAGCCACTGATCTTTGTGACTCCTTAGGGAGATAGATGACCACATGGGTAGAAGTCAGGAACTTAGGGCCTTTCCTTCATCTATAAATTTTTCCAAGTGAAGAAGAAAAAGGGCAAAATACTACACTTTATGCAAGGTGGCACTTATGTAGACATTTGAGTTTGATTCCCAAAGAGAAACCATTGTGAAAGTTGCTAAATGAAAACTAGAAACAAAAGCTTCCTGAATTTCAGAGCATCTTTATGGCACACAAGTTGTATGACTGTGTTCCAGCACAGACTACTGTTTGTATGAGCCAACATGCTGTTTCATAGTAGATGAGAGAGTCCTCTTTGTGCTAACGGGGTCAGTTCTTAAGATCCTTCAAACAAGACAGTAAATATCTATGTCACTTGACGAAGGAATAACGCGCTTTTTTCAGAACAGTCTTCTGCCTCCTCCTCCTACTATACCACAAGTCTATATACACGATTTTATCCGATGATCAGGAGCCATACTGCCAAAAAGGTAAACTTTAAACCTACCTCCAATTAATCTTTTTTAAAAAGGTCTGTACTCTAATCAAACTCAGTTATTCCTTGTCCTTTGAAAGGCCCTTATTGCCTATTTCATTCATGAAGCCATGGTTCCTACATGGCCTTGGAGCACTATCTTGTATTATTAGTTGGCTTCAGGTTTATTTCCTATGCATTTCCCTCAGGAGTAGGTAACCTTGGAAAACAGGGACAATGATGTATAATATTTGTATTCTGTTACAGGAAAAAAGGAGGCGGCCTTATATACCAGACATTATTTGAAAATCACAACCTATAAGTCCTTCTACATTGACCAGGTGATATATTATTAACAATTTTAAATAATAACAGGGAGGTAGGAAGAAAACATCTAAGAAGGCTGATAGATGCTGCTGCTGCTAAGTTGCGTCAGTCGTGTCTGACTCTGTGCGACCCCATAGACGGCAGCCCACAAGGCTCCCCCATCCCTGGGATTCTCCAGGCAAGAACACTGGAGTGGGTTGCCACTTCCTTCTCCAGTGCATGAAAGTGAAAAGTGAAAGTGAAGTCACTAAGTCGTATCCAACTATTAGCGACCCCATGGACTGCAGCCTACCAGGCTCCTCCGTCCACAGGATTTTCCAGGCAAGAGTACTGGAGTGGGTCACCAGTGCCTTCTCTGAAGCTGATAGCTACAAGGCAGCTAACCATACTTCCTCTTCCACAGTTTTATTTTTATTTCTAAAAGGATCATTTGGTTAATTAAAAAAAAACAAACTCTCAAAGCTACTTAGCTTAAGTCAGTATAAACACGCAGACTCTTCAGTGACAATATAGGATAGTACAGAACAGTAAAGGTTAGATTTTAGAAATGACATCAGGTATATATGAAGAGTGCAACTGGTCCAGGAATTATGTAATGTCTTCCTTTTCACAATCTATGAAACAGGATGGACAGACTGTATTGCCCACACTTTATAAAGAAATCTAAATTAAGGAAAGGAACCTGGTAAATTCAGAGACAAGGAGCAACAGGAACGTAACCCTAACTTCATGTCCCAGTCATAAAAAGAACTGAAGCACACAGACTCAGAAAAAAAGTATGAGAAGGCAGGTTTAATTATAGGCCAGCAGGTTAGCTAACCCTTCAACAGGACAAATAACCAAGAGCTGGAAGACAACACGCTCCGGCTGTGAGTTCCCCGAGGATGAAAGTGCTGTAGGTTAGATACGCAGCACCTGGTACAACCTGGCCCAAAGAAGTCTCTCAAGTGCGCATCGAATTGGTAGCACCTGCTTTGTGCTATTACCAACAAAATACTAAAGCCCTACTGAAAGATCTCCAAAGTTCTTAATTTTTTTGGGAAATGAAAAAGAAGTTACATATGCTAGAGAATATGTAATTGTGTAATTGAAGACAGGGCTTCTCAAAGACCCTGCAATTTAAAGCAGATATATTAAGAACAGAACTAATTTCCCAAGAAGCCAGTTCATATTTAATTACAGAAATATGTTCTGTTTGAAAACAACTTTAAATTTTAAGAGGCAAGGGCAGTGGCTCCTACTGATCACTAAAACGTACCAGGCAACCTTAAAAGAGGAAGCTCGGCTCTTAAATAAACTTTTAAAATGGTCTATTTTGGTCACTCTTAGCCCACTGTAATTTGTTATTCTTTGCAAAGCTAAAAACATCTGCTCATTGGACTATTAAGAGTGAAAAAATGAAGAGTTGATCTGGTGACAACACAGCCCATGTTTTGGAATCTGGGGGTGACTAGCGTTCAGGAGAACTGATGTCACTGGACGTTTGCTTTACATTAAACTCTGAAGAACTGGTCACTTAAAAAATAATCCTCAGATTTCTATTCATTTGAAAGTTCAATTAGCTGAGAAGGAACAACTGCTGACTGTTTGCTACACACCGCTTTCGAGTACCTGACAGGCATTACCTCCCTCAATCCTCACTCCTTTAAGGGGTGGGTAGAACTTTATCTGGGGCTTCCCACATGGTTCAGTGGTAAAGAATCCTCCTGCCAGTGCAGGAGACGGGGGGTTCAATCCCTGGGTCAGGAAGATCCCTTGGAGGAGGAAATGGCAACCCACTCCAGTACTCTTGCCTGGAAAATCCCATGGACAGAGAAGCCTGGCAGGCTACAGTCCATGGGGTCGCAAAGAGTCGGACCGACTGAGTGACTGAGTGCACACACATAACTTTATTTTGCTGATGAGGAGACTGGAGTGCCAGGCCATGGAGACATGGAGCTGGGCGCTCGATCCAGACCCTCTGGCCCCAGGGTAGTGCGACTGGGAGCACAAGGTTTTCACCACCTACAGAACTACGTTCATTAAGAGACGGCTCCATTCCTCCACTTCCTGTGGCTTCCTGGGCCTCGGACATGTCCCAACACCACGTCGAACCTTCAGCTTATCTTCTTTCCCTGTGGGAGCACCCTAATTTCTCTGCTTTTCAAGCTCCATTCCCTCAGTCCCACACCTGATCATCATCTCTCATCCACGGTATTTGGCCAGTAAGCCCTGCTTTCATTTTCTCCTCCAGAACTCACTCTTGCCCATCTTTTCTTTGCCCCAAATCAGCATCCTAGGCTGGATGCTGGCATCACACACCTAAATGACTACAACGTCTTGCCTACTGCTCCCCTCACCTGAAGCCAGACACTTTGGCCTTCCTTTCAGGTGCTACACCAGAAGTCAGCAGATTAATAACAAAAACCATGCTAAACAATTGCTAACAGTAACATGGTATGAGATAGGCTTTATATGTATTCAAGCCTACAATAATTCTTCAAGGCTGGTCCCATTGCTGCTGCTGCTGCTAAGTCACTTCAGTTGTGTCCGACTTTGTGCGACCCCATAGACGGCAGCCCACCAGGCTCCTCTGTCCCTGGGATTCTCCAGGCAAGAACACTGGAGTGGGTTGCCATTTCCTTCTCCAATGCATGCATGCATGCTAAGTCGCTTCTGACTCTGTGCGACCCTATGGACAACAGCCTACCAGGCTCCTCTGTCCACGGGATTCTCTAGGCAAGAATACTGGAGTGGGTTGTCATTTCCTTTTCCTGGTCCCATTACTATCCCTGTTTTATAGATGAGGAAATTATGCCCCAGAGAAGTTCAGTCAATTACCCAAAGCCACACAACTAGCAAGCAGGGGAGACAGGCTCTTGACTCTACAGTCTGGCTCTAAGGTCTGTCACTCATTATCACTACACTGTCCCTTTTAAACAAGTAGAAGTATATGCCAGGTCCTCAGACAGCCTTGGAAGAGACACTTACTGCTCACTGGATATTCTCAACTTTCTATTGTGGCACATGTGACTACCTCCAGCCAATGGGTTGGCCAGAAAAAATGATGTAGGTCCCTTCCTACATGGAGCTTTGGACAGTAGTGACGAACCTCCCACACCACTGTTCGGCCGTGGGGACCAGAGAGGTTCTAGATGCGGGACCTCTGTCAGCCTGGGTCCTTGAATGAGTAAATGGAGAACTCCCCAGCCCATACCCCATCCATCTGTGTTGACAAAGTAGTGCAAAAGAGAGATGCATTTATATTCAGCCACTGAGACCTCAGGGCTAATTTGAAGCCACAACAGAGGCTAATTAACACACCGACCCATACACCAAGGGTAAGAAAAGAATGTGCCCTCTGTGCAGTTCTCCCAGCAAACAGATGTAATCTTCCCTAATCCCAGTTTCATCATGTCATTTCAGGCTCCAGGACTGAGAGTAGTTCCCCATCATGGACCGCATGAAGTGCAGGTTCCTCTCTCACACTTTCAAGCGTCTGCTACCTCGCTGTTCTTCATTGCTCAATAAGTACCTCTCAAGATAGCTGGTCTACCCCATGAATATAACAAATACTTGGTCCTTTTGGTTGGATTCTCCTGCTTCTGCCATTCATTCTTTACACTCACATTCTAACTGTACCTCCTCCTTTCATTCTCCTTTGACTACTCAAAGCCACCCATCTTCCCTTTCCTCAACTTATTTGGCTTTCATATAGCCTATGCCACACAGTTTTAACTTTAGACAAAAATTATCTTGCCACAAAAGAAGGGAAAAAATACAATGGCCTGGAAACCTGGTTCTGGTTTGACTGTGTATCAGCTATATCACCTCTTGTCAAGTCTTTTAGCCTTTCTAGATTTCCGTTATCTTATCAATGAAATAACAGCACTATGTGACATGTACGCTCTCTGCCAACCATCGCACAGCCTGTGGTCTGTTATTTTACATGCATCACTCTTATATCCCTCAGTTTAAACATAAGCCCCATTAGGGCAGAGATCTTGAATCTTCTTTCCATTCTGGGTAGCTTTGAGCACAGCACCTTGCAAAGAGATAATGCTCAAAGAAATATATGTTGGGATTTCCCTGGTGGTCCAGTGGTTTAGAATCCACCTGCCAATGAAGGAGACATGGGTTTGATCCCTGGTCTGGGAACTAAGATCCCACATGCTGAGGGCCAACTAAGCCTGTGTGCCACAACTACTGAGACTCACACTGCAATTACTGAAGCCTGCAGGCCCTAGAGCCTGTGCTCCACAATAAGAGAAGCCACCGCAACCAGAAGCCCACGCACCGCACTGGCCATAACTGGAGGAAGCCCTCAGGCACCAATGAAGACCCAGCACAGCGATAAATGAATAAATAAATTTAAAAAATTATACACACACACACACACACACAAACCACAGGTCATCAAATGGTAGTTGAGGACATTATATGATTGTTGCTGTTATTCAGTCACTAAGTTGTGTCTGACTCTTTGTGACCTCATGGACTGTAGCACACCAGGCTTCCCTGTCCTCCACTATCTCCCAGAGTTTGCTCAAATCCATGTCCACTGAGTCAATGATGCTATCTAACCATCTCATCTTCTGCCACCTGTTTCTCCTTTTGCCTTCAATCTTTACCAGCATCAGAGTATATTCCAATGATCAGCTCTTCACATGAGGTGGCCAAAGTACTGGAGCTTCAGCTTCAGCATCAATCCTTCCAGTGAATATTCAGGGTTGATTTCCTTTAGGATTGACCTCTGTGCTGTCCATGGGACTCTCAAGAGTCTTCTCCAGCACCACAATTTGAAAGCATCCATTCTTCTGTGCTTAACCCTCTTTATGATCCAACTCTCACATCCATACACAACTACTGGAAAAATCATAGCTTTGACTATACAGACCTTTGTTGGCAAAGTGATATCTCTGCTTTTTAACACACAAAGTTTGTCATAGCTTTCCTTCCAAGGAGCAAGCATCTTTTAATTTCATGACTGCAGTCACCATCTGCAGTGATTCTGGAGCCCAAGAAAATAAACTCTGTCACTGCTTCCACTTTTTCTCCTTCATTTGCCATGAAGTGATGGGACCGGATACCATGGTCTTAGTTTTCTGAATGTTGAGTTTTAAGCCCCTTTCTTCACTCCCCTCTCTCACTCTCATCAAGAGACTCTTTAGTTCCTCTTCACTTTCTGCTGTTAGAGTGGTATGATCTGCATTTGAGGTTGTTGATATTTCTCCCAGCAATCTTGATTCCAGCTTGTGATTCATCCAGCCCGGCATTTCTCATGACATACTCTGCATAGAGTTAAATAAGCAGGGTTGCAATATACAGACTTGACGTACTCCTTTCCCAATACTGAACCAGTCAGTTGTTTCATATAAGGTTCTAACTGTTGCTTCTTGACCTGCAAACAGGTTTCTTAGGAGACACGTAAGGTGGCCTGCTATGCCCATCTCTTTAAGAATTTTTTCACAGTTTGTTGTGATCTGCACAGTCAATGCACAGGTTATGCACAGGCTTTTGCATAGTCACTGAAGCAGAAGTAGATGTTTTTCTGGAATTCCTTTGTCTTCTCTATGATTCAACGGATGTTGGCAACTTGATTTCTGGTTCCTCTGCCTTTTTTAAACCCAGCTTGTTCACTGGAAGGACTGATGTTGAAGCTGAAACTCCAATACTTTGGCCACCTGATGCAAAGAGCTGACTCATTTGAAAAGACCCTGATGCTGGGAAAGATTGAGGGCAGGAGGAGAAAGGAACGAGAGAGGATAAGATGATTGGATGGCATCACCGACTCAATGGACATGGGTTTGGGTGGACTCCGGGAGTTGGTGATGGACAGGGAGGCCTGATGTGCTGCAATCGATTCATGGGGTCTCAAAGAGCCAGACACAACTGAGCGACTGAACTGAACTGAACTGTACATCTGTAAGTTCTCAGTTTATGTACTGCTGAAGCCTAGCTTGAAGGATTTTGAGCATAACCTTACTAGCATGTGAGATGAGCACAACTGTCCGGTAGTCTGAACAATCTTTGGCATTACCCTTCTTTGGTACTGGAATGAAATCTGATCTTTTCCAGTCCTGTGGTCACTGCTGAATCTTCCAAATTTGCTGACATATTGAGGGCAGAACTTTCACAGCATCATGTTTTAGGATTTGAAATAGCTCAACTGGAATTCCATCACGTCCACTAGCTTTATTTGTAGCAATGTTTCCTAAGGCCCACTTGACTTCACACTGAAGGATGCCTGGCTCCACATAAGTGATCACATGATCACAGTTATCTGGGTCATTGAGACCGTTTCTGTACAGCTCCTCTGTATTCTCACCACCTTTTCTTCATCGCTTCTGCTTCTGTCAGGCCTTTACCATTCTCTGTCCATATTATGATTGTGGTGCATGTGAGCTAAGTTGCTTCAGTCATCTGCCACTCTGTGCGACCCTACAGACTGTATGTAGCCTGCCAGGCTCCCTCTGTCCATGGGATTCTCCAGGCAAGAATACTGGAGTGGGTGGCCATGCCCTCCTCCAGGGGATCTTCCCGACCCAGGGAATGAACCCGTATCTCTTACCTGCAGAACCGTATCCTGCACTGGCAGGTGGACTCTTTACCCCTAAAGCCTCCTCAGAATCCCCTTATTATGATTAGTACTATTCAAGTATGGTGGGGGAGAGGTTTTATTCTTGTGTGTGGTAGTCTGTTAGGCAGTAACAGATAACTAAAACATTATGGTATTGAAATACTAATCCTGGAAAATATTTTAAATTGGAAACTGTGATGACATTTAAATAAATCAAGACTTCTTTTCCAAAAAAAAAAAAACAAAAAGTTTTCTGATGAGAGTATAAGAGGCATGCCACTAGCTTTCCCTCTTCTTCCATATACACAGAGGCAACAGATGATTATGTTCATTTAATCTGTTCCTGATAATGCAGATCCAGATATTATTTTATTTTTCAATTGCTTATCTGCCCCCCAAATTGTAAAGACTTCGGCTTTCTCTTTATTTGCACACTTACTATGTTGCTTCTCATTGCTGACAGTGTTATTTGGATGTCTTGTCTACTTGAGTAAACTGCCAGCCATGTCTGGGCAGGAACCCTTCTGTCCCACATGGTACCTACTACAATGGGTCTGAACCAAGAACTCAAGTAATTTTTGATTGGCTTTTAACAGTTTTTTCAGTGTGAGAACATTTATTTCTGGTTTCCATATCTTATAAGAGTGACTTTTCCCATGCAGGTTTTGAGAAGAAAAAAAATGCGTCAAAACGAAACTACACGGAGGCTGAAAAAGGTTTTAATCCTACTCTAAAAAAAGTAACATTTTGATGTGTTCTCACTGTTTGAGTTCCACAATTTTCCCATTAAGTCCTGGAGTGAAATATCTGCTTTTTAAAGTATATAGTAAAAATATATGGGGTCATTGCCTGTATCAGGGTTTTAAAAAATCAACGCAAACTACGTTACCGGTGTACCATATCTTGTAATTCAACACAGTCCCTGGTGTGAGTTCCAACAATCTGGAAAGGGCTCGACCTGAGACTGGGCATGGATGGTGCCTGCACCCACACGCTCAGGTTCCCAGAGACCCAAGGAAGGGAGACTCTGGGAGGAGGGCAAGATCCCTAAGGGAGAGACCTGGGGAGGGGCTGGTCAACTGATGGCAGGGGCAGGGCTGAGAAATACTGTAGGCCTTGGCCATGAAGAATTGAGGAAGCAAGAGTAAAATGGAAAAGAGAAAGGAAGAAAAAGTGTCTCATAAGGGACCCAACTGTCAAACTATTTGAAGTTTGGTGTTTGACAAAACGTTGATAAGGCGATGGGTACACGGTAGTCTTTCGTTATACTGTCCTCTCTGCATTCACGTATCTTTGAAATTTTCTGTCATAAATTTTTTAAATTGTTAAGTATAGTCTCCAATATATTTCCCATACTGCTGGGACATCAGGGGTGGAGGCAGAAATTCAGGGATGAGTCGGAGGGGCAGGTGGTGGTCACACGGCTGCTGGTCTCCATCTCTCACCACTGAGCCAACCCAAGTCACGTGGAAAGACGGGAATGAGACACATGGAGCCATGTTCATACCTCAAGAGGGCAGGGAAGGGTAGTCTCAATGGACCCATGAGAAATCCTAGTAAGAAATGGCTTTTTGTGACAAAGTCACCAGCAAAGAACAGGTTATACCAGATATCCGCATGGAAAGACTGTCGGGCTTTCACACACATACACACACACACACACACACAGGCAAAAAACTGCTTCCTTTCCCTTAAACCACAGTCCAGTTCAAATCTGCATGCTTCAGATATGGGTATGTTGCTCTGGACATATACATCTGAAGTCAAAGATAAAACTTACATTCTTTTGATTACCAATACTGTCAGCCAAGGTTCACCTACAGATAATAGAAAACTTTCAAGCTGTTTTGGGCAAGAGAAAATTTACTTTACAAAACTAGGCATTTGTAAAATTTTTAAAAGGGCCAGAAGGGTAGATCCAGGCTTGGTGTCCAAGAACAGACTCTGAAGCAACACATAAGGACTGGTCTACCATGAACACTGCTTCTTCTGCCACAGTCAGGATGCTGGGAATCAGGAAGTCATTACATTTCAACAGAGTCTAGGGAGCAATAAGTAGTCTGAACTATAACCTCCAGGGCCCTGGGGGGTCTGTGGAAATGGACCACCAAAACGGGAATCTCAAATGCTACTGCCTCAGCTCACACTGAATTCAGCTCACTGAATTCAAACTGCACAAGACCCTAAATCATCGGCAGAACTCTGGATGCAAGGGAGTATGAGAAAGATAGCATTAAGCTTTTCAACCTCTGTTTTCTGTGGATACACACTAAGAGGACCCTGGAAAAGATAAAGAGCAAGACAATCCAGGCTTATTCACTATACCACAACAAATATTAAAGCTTTCTACCAAATAGGAAGAAGGAGTGTCTAATTAAAAAAAGAGAAAGCTAAGAGATACCATAACCAAATGCAAAACCAAATGTAAAGGGCTTTTTCAAAGAGAAAAAAATGAATATAGGAGAAATCTGAATATAGTTTTGGTAGTATATTATAAGGAATTATAAATAATTTTGCTAAGTTAAAGTAATATGTTTCTATAAGCAACTGTCACTACTTTTCAGACCTTCCTTAAATATGGAATATTCCCTTGTGGCCTGCAAGAGCCCTGGGTTCAACCTCTGGGTCAGGAAGATCCCCTGGAGAACAGAATGGCAACCCACTCCAGTATTCCTGACTGGAAAATTCCATGGACAGAAGAGCCTGGCAGGCTACAGCCCATCGGGTCAAAGAGCATGACTAAGCAACTTCCACTTGATTAGGATGTCCAAAAACTGAAACAAAATGTCTGAAAGTATTTAGTTTTTAAGGAACCAGAAAAAGAATAGGGAAGGGAGGCAAAAATGTTCACTATTATTTCTGGGTTCTAGGGCTCATTTTGGGTTCCCTGGTGGCTCTGATGGTAAAGAATTTGCCTGCAATGTGGGAAATATCCCTGGGTTGGGAAGATCCCCTGGAGGAGAGGGCTTCCCTGGTGGCTCAGACGGTAAAGAATCCGCCTGCAATGCAGGAGACCTGGGTTCAATCCCTGGGTTGGGAAGATTCCCTGAAGGAGGGCATGGCAACTCACTCCAGTATTTTTGCCTGGAGAATCCCCATGGGCAGAGGAGCCTGGCGGACGACAGTCCATGGGAGCACAAACAGTCAGACATGACGGAGCAATAAAATAAGCACAGGGCTCATTTTATTATTCTCTCTGCCTCTGTGATTGAAATTTTTCAAAATAAAAAGCTCTAACAGATTATACCAAGAGAAACACAGAAGCACAAATTATTTTCATCTAATGCTGCCTTCAGAAACTTTAATTTTACTACATTATTAAAATCAGTACCATCTTCTATAAAGTAATACTAGCTTATACTCTTCAAAATGCCAAGATCACAGGAGATAAAGACAGAATGAAGACTGTCCCAGATAAAAGAGTAAAGGGACATATCAATGAAACACAAGCTGTAATTCCGAGAAGTCCTGTGGCCATCTTTTCTTTTTCTTCTTTTGCTATCAAACTGTCCAGTTGCTAATTTTATGGTAATATATACTGAGGTATTCAGGGATAAAGGGCATTACATCGACAACTTGCTCTCAGATGATTCAGGAAAAAAAAAAAAATATATATATATATATATAGAGAGAGAGAGAGAGAGAGGGAAAATGACAAAACAAACATAAAAAACGCTAACAATTAGGGCATCTGAGTTTAGGGTCCTATTCTTATGACCTTCCTATAAGGCCTGAATTATTTCAGAATTTTTTTTTTTTAAAGTATAAAACACAGTGATAGCATTAGGGAGCTCTGAAGAGAAACAGCATAGTTTTTTGTTTTTGTTTTTCTGTCTACTAAATTAAAATAATGAATCACAAGCTGGAATCAAGATTGCTGGGAGAAATATTAACAACCTCAGATATGCAGATGATACCACTCTAATGGCAGAAAGTGAAGAGGAACTAAAGAGCCTCTTGATGAGGATGAAAGAGGAGAGTGAAAAAGATGGCTTAAAACTCAACATCCAAAAAACTAAGATCGTGGCATCTGGTCCCATCACTTAATGGCAAATAGAAGGGGAAAATGTGGAAGCAGTGACAGATTTTATTTTCTTGGCTTCAAAATCACTGTAGATGATGACTGCAGCCATGAAATTAAAAGATGCCTGCTCCTTGGAAGGAAAGCTATGACAGACCTAGACAACCCATTAAAAAGCAGAGACATCATTTTGCTGACAAAGGTCCGTATAGTCAAAGCTATGGTTTTTCTTAGTAGTCACAGATAGATGTGAGAGTTGGACCATAAAAAAGGCTGAGTGCCGAAGAACTGATGCTTTCAAAGTGTGGTGCTAGAGAAGACTCTTGAGAGTCCCTTGGACAGCAAAGAGATCAAACCAGTCAATCCTAAAGGAGATCAGCCATGAATATTCATTGGAAGGAATGAGGCTGAAGCTGAAGCTCCATTACTTCAGCCACCTAACTTGAAGAACCAACTCACTGGAAAAGACCCTGATGCTGGGAAAGATTGAGGGCAGGAGGAAAAGGAGATGACAGAGAATGAGATGGTTGGATGGTCCACTGACTCAGTGGACATGAGTAGGAGCAAACTTCAAGAGATAGTGGAGGACAGAGAAGCCTGGCATGCTGCAATCCATGTGGTCGCAAAGAGTCGGACAGGACTTAGCAACTGAACAATGACAACGTCAACTTAAAATGAAATTTAAAAGCTAAATAACTGGAGTATTGCATAATTGGTGCCTTTTCACATATCATTCCATGGTGGATTATTTTTTTACTTCTCATTTAGCAGCAAAACTTGAATGTAATCATTAAAGTTGCCCTTAGAGACTAACATTTTTATAAACATTTGCAACACTGTAGTTGAAAATCCAAAAAGGAAGTTTCAGTTTGATGAATTTATACAGGTGACCATTAATTGCACTTTTTTAACCTTAAAAAAAAAAAAAGGAAAGTGGCATTAAGGCTCTGTTGCACAGAGGGACATGTTTGTGTTGAGTCAGACAGGCATGGATTTCAATCTAGGCTCTGTCACTTAAATAGCTGTGAGCCTGATGATTAAATCAATTCTCAGACCCTCCACTTTCTCATGAAGGATACCATCGTATCAATATCTGCTACTCTTGCAAGACTGCCATGGGTGTTCATTTAAAAGGAACATATGTAAAACAGGGCTCTATGGTACAAAATAGTCATTTAATATTTATTGGTCAAAATTACTAAAGAAAAAGAGCTTATTTTGCTGCCAAAAAAATCCCCCAATAGAATGTATAATATTAACATTTCAACACTATTGTACTTTCTCTCCATGTTGTTGCTGATACTAATGAACACATGCTTTATCTCATATTTATACAAAAATTATCTATTAAGGGCCTCCTACTGTTTGTGGCACCAGGATGCAAGAACTGAAAACAATACAGACCAAGTTACCCTCATGAATCTTATGTTCTACAAGTCAATATAAAACATTAAGTAGGCAAATAAACTTCCCTCAATGGGAAGGGATCAATTTAAGTATTAATTATGGTTTCATTGCATCCAAGACTGGATTTTTGCCCTCCCCCAAGTAGTCTCTGAACTACTTTAATAATAAACCCTCTTTCTACTAAATAAACCAGTGTTGGTTCTATTACTTCAACTAACAGGCGTGCCCGTGTCTTGTAATTCAGAAAGCCGTTTTTTCCTTTGACCTCAGATAACAGAAGCAAATTAGATATTTCCGAACTCAAGGTATACCATATACCAAAAAAAACTCAACCCTGAGATAGATATGAGATTATTTTTTTTGTGTTACATATCTTGCCATGGTTACCAAGACGTGGTGAGCATTTTGAAATTTTTTTCTTAGAATAATACAATGATCTGAATCTAAAATCTTCATAAGGTACAACTTTCCAATGATAAACAAGAACAGGAAGTGAATCTTGAATAGAACCAGACTCAGCTCCCTTCAGTATTATCTACTCTGCTGTCATCTAGCCTGATTAACAACATTAAACTTTTCACCATCCTAGCCTAAAGTTCTTAACATCTTCATTTCTGTTTCAATAAAACATATTTCCCATCAAACTGGAAATTTTGACATGTACTTAAATATTTTAAGTCCTAAGAGGAAGACAAGCTAAAATAAAGGAATTGAGTAGCAAACCAACTGACAAAAGCAGAAATGAAAACAGATGTTAAACTTCTTTGAAACAAATTTTTACTGATAGCCTCAACCAAAGCTATTTCAGTCAATGACTAGAAATATTCTACCTAGTCAAAAGATCTCAACAAGCTTCATAGGTCACTGCCTCCTCCAGGGTGTGGGTTAACTCTTTTCAGGGTTCTATTTACCACCCAGCACTGTGCATGTCAAAACAGGTGAAAGGCTCTGTAAAAGCTTAGTTCAGGTCAGTGGCCTGTGATCAGGGGTAATTTTGCGCCCCTCAATGTCATCTGGCAGTATCTGGAGACGTTTCTAGTTGTCAGGACTGGGGGGTGGGAGGTGCTGCAGACATCTGAGGGCAGAGGCCAGGATTGTTACTCAACAGTCTGTGATGCACAGGACAGCCCCCCAACGGCAAAGACCTATGCGACCAAAAGTGCCAGCCGAGGCTGAGAACACTCTGGTTTGGGTTGACAGTATCGCTGCCCTTCACATTCAAGTATAAAATCACCAATGGGGTGGCTTCATATAACCTTTGATGATAGCTTACAGAGTCTTTCAAACAAGATACACTAAATCTGCTCCTTGGGAAGATGCTCAGGCCACTGAAACTGCCAATGAAATCTCCGTGTGTAAAAAACCTGAGTCTCCTTTCACATTTAACCAGCTGTCTCCAGGGGTAAGAGACTTGCTATTGATGCCGCTTTTTTGATTCTAAAGACACTGGACTTCAAACATTACTAACACCTTGATTACACTGAGTAGCAATCTCATTTTCTAATCATCCCTTAAGACAGTGTCAAACGCACAAGTGAAGTAACAGAAGCCACTTCCTCTCCTTAAGCATCTTTTAACATCATCATGACTTTTCTTTTTCCACTTTACAGAAAATGCTGCTCAAGGCTTCTGAGCCGGCTTCCTCAGAGGAGACGACAGTTCCCACTGTACAGAGGATTAAAGTGACACCAGTGTGTGTGCAGACCGCCTGGGACGAGCACGGCATGTGCTGACTCCTGACGGGTGACGTCAGACACACAGCATTAGACACCTGGACACTAAACTGATGGGAAGTTTGAGAACTCTGGGATTAAGATAAGAGCTATTCTGGAAAGCCCCTGGTGGTCCAGTGCTTAGGAATCTGCCTTGCACTGCAGAGGATGCAGGTTCGATCCCTGCTCAAGGAACCTTAAGATCCACATCCTGCAGCCCGCACACTGCAGCTCCAGAGCCTGCGTGCCACAACTGGAGTGTCTACTGGCCGCAATGTGACGCAACTAAGACTCAGTGTGGCCAAATAAATAAATCAAGACTTTTTTCTTTTAATAAAAAGCTATTCTGGGGACTTGCCTGGTAGTGTAGTGGATAAGAATCTGCCGGCCAAGGCAAGGGACATGGGTTCGATCCCTGGTCTGGGATTCCACACGCCGCAGAGCAATTACACCCACAAGCCACAACTACTGAGCCCATGAGCTGAAACTATTGAGCCTGTGTGCCCCAACTACTAAAACCCACACGTCTAGAGCCTGTGTTCTGCAACAAGAGAAGCCACCTCAGTGAGGAGCCTGTGCACTGCAATGAAGAGTAGCCCCTGCTCAGCTGCAACTAGAGAAAGCCTGAGCAAAAAGCAACAAAGACCCCAGCACAGCCATAAGTGAATAAATATATTTGAAAAAGAAGATAAAACCTCTTCTGAGAATATAAGAATCAATGTATTATATGTTTTTTCTCCAGATATGGTACTGGGAATGTTTTATAAATCAAAAACATTTTAATCTTTTAAACATATCACTGAATTCATATTTGAAATTCAGTTTTTACATTTTTCTTATAAGTAGCAGATTTGAAGTAAGTCACCAAAAAAAAAAAAAAAAAAGAAGAAGAAGAAGAGAAAAGAAAAGAAAGAAAAAGGCATTAGTACAAAGGAAATATCGAAGTAACTAGTAGGTGGCAGATGAAAATGTCCATCGCAGCAGGTATCTCTGGTGTTCAAGAACACTTCACGGCTTCATGCCATCTCCCTGATGCTCCACGCTGAGGGAGCTTTCAATAAAAGAGAGTAAGATTTTGTTCCGAAAAGCACTAAGTTGAGAGAAGGGTCAATTAGGTAAACAAGTATAAAATCGAGTGGTAAATGTTACATGTAACTTGGAAGCATAGTCACCTGTGAGCACAAAGGAAGATGTGACCACTTCTGGCTGGGGTAGGGGTTCATAGAGCAGAGATGTCCAAGGAGAGCCTTGAAGGTCAAGAAAAATTTTGCCAGGCAAAGGGGAGAGAGAATATTGCAATCAGAATTGTTTGATTTATTAATAAATTAATTCAGAGACGGGAAATGACACACGAGTGACAGAGGGTGGTCAATTATGCAATTAGGCCAGTGTGCAGAGCACAAGGGGGGACTGAGTAGACGAGGCTGGAAAGGTGGGTGGGAACTCAACTCCGAGGTGCCTCACTAACAAGTTAGACTTCACAGCGCAGCAGTAGGAAGTCACAGGTTTAAGAAGGTGTAAAGGAACGAGATAAAGTTATGGAGGAGGGGGAACAGCACAGATGACAGCCTGGAGCTGGTGACTGGATGAACAGTCGAGAGGCTACTGCAATAGTCCACACACAAGGAGATGAAACTGAATCAAAACAACACGGCTTTTCATTCACATATTTGCCCATCCACCCAAGCACCCACCAAACACAGTGCCCACTGTGTGGGAGCCACCATACTAACTGAGGCATGATCAATGGGTAAGATTAGCATGGTCTCTGCTTGCAAGAGCTTATATGCTATGGAGGAGATGGATACTAAACCATCTATTACACAATTAATTTCCATGGTGACAAGAGTTATGAGAAATGTCCTAAGAGGGCGTATCACAAGAGACCCTGCCCTAATCTCAGGGTGGGCATGGTCCAAGAAAGTTTCTTTAAGGAGTGACCTTTCGGTTCTTCCTGATGCCTTGGAATCAGGTGTATGTATTTTCTCACACCTCTCATTCTAAATAAAAATGTGAGAACCTTCTGTTTCACTAGTACACTTTGCTTTTGTGCAGCCACATTTAAGTATTGACCTCCTAAAACCACTGGTAGGTCTAACAAAACCAGTAGGCGTGGCAGGGAGTGGAAAGGAAGACTGAAGATAAACGGAGCAGAGTAGGGTGGGCAGAAGTTAAAGGGTAAGAGAAGGGGAAAGAGGAGACGGTGGAGTCTGTAAGGAAAAGAGATGAGGGCAACAGGGCTCAGACTCCAAAGGTTTAGCTTCACAATAGCAGACTCGCTAAGAAGAGAAACCTAAACCATTCTTGTGACTGATACTCAGAAACAGAATCCTTTGCAAACTGATAAACATGAAGATCCAGCAGCCTGCCAACTTCCACTGCTTTATCTTGACTGGGAGGCATTCTGTTTTTAGAGTGGAGCAATCTAGGCCAAAATTCCAATTGACTTACATGCCCCTGGGCAGATCTCTATCTTTTTGAGAATCAGTGAAATAGATACCAAGAGACACCTGCAGTAACAGGCAAATTTGGCCTTGGAGTACAAAACTGAAGCAGGGCAAAAGCTAACAGAGTTTTGCCAAGAGAATGTACTGGTAACAGCAAACACCTCTTCAAACAACACAAGACTCTACACATGGACATCACCAGATGGTCAATACCAAATGATTATATTCTTTGCAGACAAAGATGGAGAAGCTCTATACAGGCAGCAAAAACAACTGAGAGCTGACTGTGGCTCAGATCATGAACTCCTTATTGCCAAATTCAGACTTAAATGGACAAAAGTAAGGAAAACCACTAGACCATTCAGGTATGACCTAAATCAAATCCTTTATGGTTATACAGTAGAAGTGACAAATAGATTCAAGGTATTAGATCTGATAGAGTGCCTAAAGAACTATGAACGGAGATTTGTGACACTGTGTAAGAGGCAGCGATCATGACCATCCCCAAGGAAAAGAAAGGCAAAATGTTTGTCTGAGGAGGCCTTACAAATAGCTGAGAAGTGAAGAGAGGCTAAAGGCAAAGGAGAAAAGGAAAGATATACCCATTAGAATGCAGAGTTCCAAAGAATAGCAAGGAGAGATAAGAAAGCCTTCCTCAGTGATCAATGCAAAGAAATAGAGGAAATCAAGAGAATGGGAAGGACTAGAGATCTCTTCAAGAAAATTAGAGATCCAAAGGGAACATTTCATGCAAAGATGGGCACAATAAAGGAAAGAAACAGTATGGTCCTAATGGAAGCAGAAGATATTAAGAAAAGATGACAAGAATACACAGAAGAACTATTCAAAAAAGATCTTTATCACCCAGATGACCAAGATGGTGTAATCACTCACCTAGAGCCAGACAACCTAGAATGTGAAGTCAAGTGGCCTTAGGAAGCATCACTATGAACAAAGCTAGTAGAGGTGATGGAATTCCAGTTGAGCTATTTCAAATCCTAAAAGATGATGCTGTGAAAGTGTTGCACTCCATATGCCAACAAATTTGGAAAACTCAGCAGTGGCCACAGGACTGGAAAAGGTTAGTTTTCATTCCAAACCCAAAGAAAGGCAATGCCAAAGAATGTTCAAACTATCGCACAATTGTACTCATCTCACATGCTAGCAAAGTAATGCTCAAAATTCTCCAAGCCAGGCTTCAACAGTACAGGAACTGTGAGCTTTCAGATGTTCAAGCTGGATTTAGAAAAGGCAGAGGAACCAGAGATCAAATAGTCAACATCTGTTGGATCATCAAAAAAGCAAGAGTTCCAGAAAAATATCTACTTCTGCTTTATTGACTATGCCAAAGCCTTTGACTGTGTGGATCACAACAAACTGTGGAAAATTCTTAAAGAGATGGTAATACCAGACCACCTGAGAACTCTGTATGCAGGTCAGGAAGCAACAGTTAGAACTGGACACGGAACAGCAGACTGGTTCCAAATGCGGAAGGGAATATGTCAAGGCTGTACATTGTCACCCTGCTTATTTAACTTATAAGCAGAGTACATATTACGAAATGCCGGGCTGGATGAAGCACAAGCTAGAATCAAGATTGCTGGGAGAAATATCAATAACCTCAGATACGCATATGACACCACCCTTATGGCAGAAAGTGAAGAAGAACTAAAGAACCTCTTGATGAAAGTGAAAGAGGAGAGTGAAAAAGTTGGCTTAAAACTCAACATTCAGAAAACTGAGATCATGGCATCCGGTCCCATCACTTCAAGGCAAATAGATGGGGAAACAATGGAAACGGTGACAGACTATTTTCTTGGGCTCCAAAATCACTGCAGATGGTGACTGCAGCCATGAAATTAAAAGAAGCTTGCTCCTTGGAAGAAAAGTTACAACCAACCTAGATAGCATATTAAAAAGCAGAGACATTACTTTGCCAACAAAGGTCTGTCTAGTCAAAGCTTTGGTTTTTTCAGTAGTCATGTATGGATGTGAGAGTTGGACAATAAAGAAAGCTGAGTGCTGAAGAATTGATGCTTTTGAACTGGGGTGCTGGAGAGTCTCTTGGACTGCAAGGAGATCCAACAAGTCCATCCTAAAGGAAATCAGTCTTGGATATTCACTGAAAGGACTGATGCTGAAGCTGAAACTCCAATACTTTGGCCACCTGATGTGAAGAACTGAACTGACTAGGAAAGACCCTCATGCTGGGAAAGAGACTGAAGGTGGGAGGAGAAGGGGACAACAGAGGATGAGATGGTTTGATGGCATCACTGACTCAATGGACATGAGTTTGAGTAAACTGCGGGGGTTGGTGATAGACAGAGAAGCCTGGCGTGCCGCAGTCCAGGGGGTCTCAAAGAGTCGGACACGACTGAGCAACTGAACTGAACTGAATTGAAATCGATATAATCATACTGATTTCACAAAAAGTGCTATTTAAAATAGGAGTCAAAAGTGATAAAGTATTTGAAATAACTATTAGCTCAATCCATCTAATCTATTAATCTACACACAATAACGTGATCACTTCAAATCTGGAGTCCCTGGCGGCTCTTTGTTTGAGAAATAACACTTTACTTCTAAAGTAAAGGCACTGAACATTATTCCAGCTGTGATAATTAACTTGTGATCTGTATACTGAGCCCAAGTTCAAGCCAGAGGGACAAGTAATTTAGAAAGCTAACTGTCACTTATTGTTAACTTTGCCCACAATACCCACTTCCCTTAAAATATCCCAACGGTTGATATTCAAGATGACCACAGAAGATTATAGGTGTGCTGCTACTCTCTAATTGGCCATCAGCTTGACAGAAACCAACCCCTAGCACTTTGAGATTAAAAGTTAACAGTGCCTCTTGGTACCAACTGTTACTACAGTAACAGGGGAGCTCAAATGAAAGTCCATTAAGAGCAACAAAATTAAGAAAGAATTATATTAAATATCTATGACTGTTTCTATTAAACAGGTCTAAATAACCAAGTTATTCCAATAAATAATTACGGTAGCACTGTAATATTTGTTTCCTAGCCTCCTGAATCAGCTGTGCCCAGTCCTAAAAGGTTTGATCCTTTGCAGAGTTAAGAAGAATTAGATTTATGTCATACATATAATCTGATCACCAAGAACACCAGGGAAGGTCCCTCTATAACACTAACAGGAAATGTATCCTGCTGGAAATTGGGGACTTGCAGAAATGAGAACAATAATAAATTCCTATGGACAGATCCTGAGACTGTGCAGGCCCGTCCCTGTTCCTTGCACCCGGACACTGGCTGTTCACAGTGGAATATCACAATGAGGGGACCCCACCATTAAGTCCATGAATTCATTCAGCCCCTCGCACACAATCCATTTCTTCAATCAGGCGTTTTTAGAAACTGGCGCTTACCTATAAACAGATAGCCAAAGGCTCAGAGATATTTAAGAAAAGCCTCTAATATCAAAAGCAGAAAACGAGGAAAAAAAGGAACTCAGAAGAAACAGAAACTGTGCATAGAAATGAAAATCTTGAAGTAGAGGATTATCCTTAATATCATGAAAGACACAAGGAAAAAAAAGACTATATCCATGAAACAAAAAAGCAGGATGCCAGCAAAATTGAATATTCGCAAAGTAAAGAAGAGCTACTGGAAATTAAAAACCAGGATAGCAAAAATACTGTAAAGGTGTTCAACAGGTGAAAAGGTCCTTAATATCATTAGTCATCAAGGAAACACGAACTAAAACCACAATAACATATCACTACAAATCCAGCAGAAGGACTGAAATGAGAAGGACGGCTAACTCTTGGGGAGCGCTCTGGGGGAAGTCAGCTGTCAGGTCATGAAGATGCTCGAGCAGCTTCCTGGGGAGGAACTGAGTCTTCCTGTCCATGGCCATGTGAGTGAGCTATTTTGGAAGAGGGTCTTCCAGTTGAGTCAGGCCTCCAGACAACCATGGTGTCTGCTGGCATTCCTACTCCAACCACATGAGGGACTCAGGGCTGGGGTCACCCGGCTAAGTGGCTCACAAATTCCTGACCCACAGGAAAACTGGCAGCATCTACCAGAGTTAAACAGAGGTACTCCTTACAATCCAGCTTTTAACTCCAAGGTGCACACACAACAGAAATGTACACATATACACAACAAAAGACATGATCGAGGATGTTCACGGCAACGGCATCTATAATCACTCAAATCAGAAACAAGTTGAATGTCCATCAACAACAGAATGAAGGAACAGCAGTAATTCATACAAAAGAACACTACACAACGATAAACAGGCACGAACTACTGCAACGTGCAGCAACGCCAGTGTGATACTGAGATAAAGATACTAGATATAGAAGACCACATTTCCACTTACATAGAGGTCAAAGTCAAACAAAATCAGACCAGGGTTAAAAGGCAGGATAGACGTGGGAAGGAAGCGGTGACTGGGAGGCAGCACAAGTAGGTCTTTTAGGGTACAGGTGATATTCTATTTCTCCATTTGGAATGTGTCCAAATGGGAGTCACTTTATAAAATTCAGTCAGCTCCACACTTAGGATATGTACACTTTTTCATGTACATGCTGCACTTCAGTAGAAGTTTATTTTAAAATGGTAATTAGAATTGGAAGACACAGCTCCAGACATCTCCCCGCAAGCAGAGCAAGAACACTAAAAGGAAGAAAAGGGAAGAGGGGGGAAGAGATGAAAATGACCTGTCTAGGAGGCTGAACACCCAGAGAGTAGGATTTTTTCAGAAACAGAGGACCAAGAATATTGACGAGAAATAATCAAAATAATTCAAGAAAAATTCAAGAAGAGAAGTGTCTTGAGTTCTCTAATATCAAGGGTCTACTATTTGTACAACTAAGAGAGATGAAAGCTGAATTGCTACGAAGCACATCATCACAAACTGTCTCGAGGTATTAATTAGCAGATTTTCACACAATCTGTCAATAGCAACAGTGCAAGGTTGGTACTGGTAACAAGAGATAGCATTCCCTCACCTACTTCTTCCTCTACATCCTCCCTCCTCCACCTCAGACAAATTGCCATATTTTTAAAAAAGAAATGCTTCTTCTCAATACAATTTATTTAGAAGAGTTTGAAGGTGAATCCCCAACTAGCTTGCATGCCTAATGGGATGTCAGCAAACAGGTGTGGGTAACAAATGGTCTCTGTGGCGACTGTGGGTTTTCTATCTTGGGGGGCTCAGTGCCCCCACTGATCTGCTCTGACATCACCAAAAGGCTGAACACACCTCAGGGGAACATGAGTTCAGAGGCCCAAATAACTAGACATCCTTAGAGAACAGTCACAATGAAAGAGAAACAACAAACAACATCACTAATGAAAGTGGAATTTTTAGAACAGGCAAACCTCAAGTTATAATATGTACTAGTATCTATACTAATATAAGATAAAATGTTAAAAATATGAAGTCAGACTATGTGGAAACATTAAATATGAAAAACATAACAGGTGGGATACTCTTGAAGAACAAATTAACCAAGCTTGAAAAATAAACTTAGGCATCCTCCCAGAGGTCAGCGTAAGAGGCTGAACACGAGAAAGACATGGAGATAACGTATTTAAAGAAACAGCAAGTCATTTAAAGAATGCACACATATTTCAACTAAAGGTCTCTTAGCCATACAGTTTAGATAAAGATAACCTATACGCAGACACACCATGGTGGTATTTAAGAAAGACAAGGGGAAATTCTAGAAACTTCCAAAGGCAAAGAATAAACAAATAACAAGTGGATAAGATCAGTCTCAAATTTGCAAAAGACACATGGGATTCAATAAGATAGTACAGTAATACTAGTAAAATATTGAAGAAGAGACTTCTCTGGTGGTCCATTGGTTAAGACTCCACACTTCCACTGCAGAGGGCTTGGGCTGAGTTCCTGGTCAGGGAACTAAGATCCCACATGTCATGCCAGGTGGGGAAAAAAAAAAAAATTAATATTGAAATAATAAAAAACTTTTAAATATTAAAAAGTTTTTAAACATCCAAATTATTTAAAAGTGATAGCAAATGAAAAAATATCTTTATGTGCATAAGGACTCAAAGCTCTGCCACACACTGTGAAAACACTTGTGGAAAGATTACTCCACCAAGAACTAAGGGGAACCACAGAGCGCTGAAGTTAGGGTGATCAGAGAGGAGAGAGACAGATTCAAACAAGGGTGCTCAACATTCCTTGTTCTGTAACTGATAAAAGCAAGAGGACAGAGAACCACCTGAGATATAGAAGACACAAAAACGCATATCAACCAACGACCAAATTGACATTGACAGGAGATACCACCCAATGACATCAGAATACACCCATTTTTAAAGTGCATTTGGAGTATTCAGCAAGGGGGACCAAGAAACAAGCTTCAACAAACTTAAAGGAACTGGAATCATACAAAGTAGTTTCTCTGACTACACAAAATTAAATTAGCATTCAATACCAGAAAAATATTTGGAGAAATTCTGTAAATTAAAAACTTTTTTTGAATAATCCATGAATCAAAGAAGTCACAGGGAATGTTGGATATTGAATGAAAATAAAAACAAAATAAAACTTGTGGGATGCAGCTAAAGCAGTGCGTAAAGAGAAATGTATAGCACTGAACACATGTAATACTAAATATTAGAAAAGCAAGGTCTCACTCAATGATCCGGGTTTCTATTTTAAGAAAATAGATAATGAGTATCAAATTAACTCCAGGGTAAGCAGAAGGAAGGAAGTAACAATGATAGGAGTAAAAATCTATGACACTGAAAAGAGAAAGTAGAGAAAAGTCACTGAAACTTTTTTTTTCTTGTAAAGACTTCATTCTTTCTCAGTTCAGTTCAGTCACTCAGTCGTGTCCGACTCTTTGCGACCCCATGGACTGCAGCACGCCAGGCCTCCCTGTCCATCACCAGCTCACGGAGTTTACTCAAACTCATGTCCATTGAGTCAGTGATGCCATCCAACCATCTCATCCTCTGTTGTCCCCTTCTCCTCCTGACCTCAATCTTTCCCAGCATCAGGGTCTTTTCCAATGAGTCAGTTCTTCACATCAGGTGGCCAAAGTATTGGAGTTTCAGCTTCCGCATCAGTCCTTCCAATGAATATTCAGGACTGATTTCCTTTAGGATGGACTGGTTGGATCTCCTTGCAACCCAAGGGACTCTCAAGAGTCTTCTCCAACACCACAGTTCAAAAGCATCAATTCTTCGGTGCTCAGCTTTCTTTATAGTCCAACTCTCACATCCATACATGACCACTGGAAAAACCATAGCTTTGACTAAACGGACCTTTGTTGGCAAAGTAATGTCTCTGCTTTATAATATGCTGTCTAGGTTGGTCATAACTTTCCTTCCAAGGAGCAAGCGTCTTTTCATTTCATGACTGCAGTCACCATCTGCACTGCTTTTGGAGTCCGCCAAAATAAAGTCTCTCACTGTTTCCACTATTTCCCCATCTATTTGCCATGAAGTTATGGGACCAGATGCCATGACCTTAGTAGTTTTCTGAATGTTGAGCTTTAAGCCAACTTTTTCACTCTCCTCTTTCACTTTCATCAAGAGGTTCTTTAGTTCTTCTTCGCTTTCTGCCATCTTTAGAGTTGTTAATAGGTAGTGCTTGCTTCGGCAGCACATATACTAAAATTAGAGTTGTTAATAGGTAAAAGAAAATGAGTTCATAGAGGAATTTTAAAAAATCCTATCAAAACAGAAAGTTCCAGGCCCAGATAGCTTCAATGAAATGGAATAATGGAAAATCTATCAAATATTTAGGGGAAAAACATACTAATTCTACACAAACATTTCAAACAAATGGGCAGAAGACAACATGTCCCAGACCAGCATTACCTTCATACCAAAAACCAAAGATATTATAAGAAAAGAAAATTACAGACCAATGTCACACATGAATATACACACAAAAATTCTCAACAAAATATTAGCAAATCAAATCTAGAAATATATAAAAGGGATAATATACATCAAATGGAGTTCATCACAGGAATGTAAGGTTGATTCAACATTCAAAAATAAATGTAATTCACCATAAAGCAGTCTAAAAAACCATAGACCACATCGATCCAAAAAATTATGACAAAATTCAGTCTATTCATGATTTAAAAAAAACTCTAGGCAAATGATAAACTAAAAGAGATTTCCTAAATGGGAAACCTTACACTATAAAATTTCTACAAAAGGAAGAAAAACATCTCTATGCTCATGGATGAGACAAAGATTTCTTAGACAGGACACAGTAAACATTAGCTATTAAAAAAAAAAAAACTGACAGTCTACATATCACCAAAACTTACAACTATGCTCCTCAAAGATCACTATTCAGAAAATGAAAAAACAAGCCAGACTGGGAGAAAATATTTGCAAAATACACATCTGATAAAGAACCCACATCCAAAACCCAAAGGCCAGTCATAACTCAGTAATAAGAAAACAACCCAATTTAAAAAGGAAGGGGGCAAGATTTGAAAGAAGATGGATTAATAACATACAAGCACACGAAGAAATATTCAACACATCATTAGTCATTAGGGAAATGCAAACTAAAATGACAGCAGATGTAACAGATTCCATCCACTAGAATGACTAAAAACTTGCTTTAAAAATTAATACACTAAATGACCTGAGGATGGGTATTAACTACAATTCTCATACATTGCTAATCAGAGCACAAAATGTTATGGATACTTAACAAAACAGTTTGGCAGTTCCTTAAAAAGTAAAACATACACTTACCATGTCACCTAGAAAAATAATCAATAAATAAGAGAGTTCAATATAGTTGCCAAATCCAAGATCAACTTACAAAGATCACTGACAGTTCTCTACTCCAGCAATAAAATAGCTACACTTGGGAAACATAATAAATAAACACATCATTCACCATAACAAAAACTGTATGGCACCTAGGATTACAAAAGATCTATAAGAGAAAAATTTTAAATCAAATAAACAACACAGATGTTATGAATAAATGGAAAGATCCTTTAAGCTCTTGGATTGGGAAACTTGATAAAGGTATCAGTTCTTCCCCAAATCAAACTAAAAATTCAATACTCTATCAAATTTCAGCTCAATTTAAGATAACTGATTAACTTACTCTAAAATTTATATGGAAGAATAAAAGTACATGAGTAGTTTTTGCAATAACTGAACAAAAAGTTGCTTGTTCCACTAAAAAGCAAAATCAGTTAAAGATATTAGAGTATGGGGCACATGAACATATAAAGAGACCTACAGCTGGCATACAACAGCGCACACAGACGAATACACACGCATATATTTCTGCTCCTGGGTTAAGATGCCAAAAAGAGCCCATCAGAGGTCCACTGGACTCACTGAGAGTGAGGACACAGATAAAACAAGATGACCACGAGCTGACCATTGCTGGGGCTGGGTGATGTTGAAACTGAGTTCATTATAGTGCTTTCTACACTTTTTTATGTGCTTAGAACTTCCCGTGTAATAATTCCAAATATCTGAACAAAAACAAAAATCACAGCACGTGCTACTTCAGTGATCCCCAAGGTGGGTACTAGATACACGCCCCTGGTGTTGGGGGCTGAATTTTCAGGCCTAAGACAGACGACACGGCCCCACGCTGCTCAGGCAAGAAGACCTGGGACTGAGCACAGATGCTAAAAGACCTGTACTTTTTACAGAGAAGGCTAGAAATATTCCGTTCAGTCTGCTAAAGCAGTGATGACATTTAGCTTACACGAAAGGCCTTGGAAAAGAAAACGATAAACAGTCCCAACAACTAATCACAATGTAAGGCCAATATCATACCTGAATTTGTGGTCTAGATTTACCCTGCTTGAAAGGCGTGGAAACTCCAATGTAAGAAAATAACATAAAAGCTACTCCAAGACAACAAAAACCCCTGGGGATCCAGCAGGAGGAAACACAAAGTCCTCCTGCAGAAATGCTTTCATGAGCTAGGGAACCTGGGGGCCCCAGCAGCAAACAAAACCCACAGAAAATGAGTTCACAGTGAAAAATCACAAACTGCAAAATACAGTAAGAGAATGCCCTAAGGGAGAATTTGATAATATGAGAACTAGAAGCAAAAGAATAATGTGCAAACGTGCAAAACTATTACACGTGCTTTTAAAGGAACAGGAACCATTTTTCACCAAAAAAAAAAAAAAAACCGAACACTGTAGACCAATATGCCTCCATCTTCCAAAAACTCATGAATGGCTCCCATCACCGTCTAAGTAAAAGCTGAAGTTGGTACAAAGACCTGTAAAGCCTGGTGACCTCTCTTACCTCCCCAACTTCACCTCCTACGATTCCCTGCCCTTGGCTCCCTCTGCTCGGGCTACACAGATGCCCAAGTCAGGCGTCCACCTGAGGGCCCCCACGCTGGCACTTCCCTGAACCTGGATACAAGCCCTCCCACCGCCCCCCACATCACCACATGGCTCTCCCCTGGACCCCCGTTCAACTGTCACCCACCCACTGAGGCCTCTACTGACCATACTGTTGAAAACTGCAACCCTGCTTACACCCTGGTATTGCCTTTCCCGCCAGCTGGTTGGCTGATTTGTTTTTACACAGAATATATCATCATCTGACATACGATGTATTATATTATCTTGCTTACTGCTTTCCATCCCAGATTATAACATAAAGTCAATGAGAAAGACCGTATCTGTTTTGATCAAAGCAGGATGGTCAGAGCCTGGAACACATACTATCTACCACAAAGCAGGTTCTCAATAAATATGTGTTGAGTGAAGAGACGGGGAAATCAGAGGAAGTGGACTGTTCTTGTGAGAGATGAGGCAGAATTCTCATTCACTCATGCATGCACACATGCACCCCCAAACACAACTCGGTCGTTACCTTATACAAGGGAGCATCAAGGTATTCTTTTCCTTACTGTGCAAATTCCTCCTTCACATCCTAAAAAATGACTACAACTGACTTTTCAAAAAATAACTTATATAAAACATCACTACATTTTCTAAGGCATTAAAAGTACAGACAGTATAGTAAAAAGCACCCTCCATAGTTCAGCTTCCTGTTCCTTATTTTTATCTTTCCTGAGAAGTCATATGTCCACACCATCAACTTCTACATATATAGAAACTATATAGTTTTTCTTTCCTCCTACTTCCTCAGTTAATGAGTTTTGAGAATATTCTACTTGTTGTTGATACTTATACCCTTGGATATTGATACAGAAATGCTAGCATCCATCACTCCATTCTGTGCCCAAGAATCACCTAAGATACAGTCTTTGGGAAGACAAAAGCTGATTACTGTGACGATTGCATGCGTGCTCAGTCGTATCTGACTCTTTGCAACCCTATGGACTGTAGCCCACCAGGTTCCTCTGTCCATGGGATTCTCCAGGCAAGAATACTGGAGTGGGTTATCATTTCCTCCTCCAGGGGATCTTTCCGACTCAGAGATCGAAATCACATCTCCAGCGTCTCCTGCATTGGTAGGCGGATTCTTTACCACTGAGCCACCTGGGAAGCCAATGACTATAACATGGCATCATATTATCACCTCTGCTAAATTCCAAGTGTCTTCTTATTAGTATTTACACACATGTGCGTTCTGATAAAAATATAGTTTGTGGCTCATAAGACTTCAGAGATACAAAACATAAAACAGTATTACTATATCCTTTTGACAAAAATCTCTCATTATAATTCGCTTTGTTTATCCCAGATGACAGTTTGTTTTTTTCCTTAAGATAAGTATTGGGGCCAAGAAGGGTATTACTTCACCTTGAATAGTTATAAATTTGGAATTGTGCAATATTGAGCCCAGTCATAATCAGAACCTAAAATTATTCTTACGTTTTTATCACAGGATTTTCAAAATTGTTATACCAAAGGTGTCTGAAATAATGTGCCATGTAATTTAGTAATAAATAAAACACATATACATAATACCATTTTTAACTTCTGACTACAGTATATAGGCTCTGAAGATAGTCAGAGGTAATCCAAACTGCTCATGTTGTTTGTATAAACTATAAAATCTCTCTCATATTTTTGATTACAAAATGATATCACAATTTGAGCCCCATTTCACACCTTTTAGAGTAGATGCATAGTAGTTTTTATCAGGTTCTGCCTAACACTGCCATCTAATGGTTCACAATGTGACTGCAGGCAAGGCCAATCAAACTGCCGATGTGCTTGTTCGCTCAGAAAGGGGAAAATACCCCTCACAAGGAAGCTTAAATAGTTCATACTAAAGTTCTATAAGAACTGTTAGTAATATGTGAAAAATATAAGTCACTGAATATTTTATTTTAAAAATGTTTCAAAGATGTCACCCGACCAACTCATCACTTAGGTCTTGTCATCTGACGTTGAACTTGATTAAAATTGATTTAAAATAATTATTAAGATTATTTTTCACTCTACTTCTCCTTAAGTATTTATAAAGTATTTTCTGGAAATACTTCAAAAATTTAAAAATATTCTTTGTTCATAAGCAAAATAAATCATTTAGATTATACAGAAAAACTCATTTTACAAATAGCTTATTTCACTAGTATAAGAACCTACTGCAGGGAATTATGTCCTTGTTATATTTATTGAGTAAAACTGACATAAAAGATTAGTTCCAGGTGTACAACATGATTCAGGATGTGTATATATTGCAAAATGATGACCACAGTAAGTCTAGTTAACATCCTTCACCGTTTACAAAGTTACAAAACTTTTTTCTTGTGATGAGGTCGTTTGTGTTTTTTTTTCCTCTAGCTAGATTACCAGTTTATTATAAGAGGACATATTGTAAGAGGACATAACTCTCTCTGCCACTGAGAAGACAGGAGGACAAGGTCCCTCTGTGTGTGTGTACACACCACATTTTCTTTATCCACTCACCCACTGATGGACGCGTATATCTCTGTTACTGAGAGGACAGGAGGACAAGGTCGCTGTGTGTGTGTCTATGTGTGTATACCTACCACGCTTGCTTTATCCATGCACCCACTGATGGATGCGCATGTATTTGTTACTGAGAGGACAGGAGGACAAGGTCACTCTGTGTGCGCGCACACACCACACTTTCTCTATCCGTTCACCCACTGAGGACCAGCCAGAGGAAGAGACGCACGGGGCAAGACACAGGGAAAGGACTGAGAGCTCCGCGCTCTCTCCAAGCCAGCCAGCCGCTCTGCACTCTTCCCCCGCCTCCGTGTGGGCACCAGTCCCGGATGCCTGGTGAGAACTTCTAAGATCTACCCCTCTGGTAACTTTCAAACACTCAATACAGTCGTATGAACTACAGTCACCGTGCTGCACACTGCATCCCCAGAAATTATTTTATACCTTTGATCCCTTTCACCCATTTTGCCACCTGCCTCCCCCCCACCTCCAGCAGTCTGTTCTCTGTATCTATGAACTATATTTTGTAAGATTTCACATATAAGTGAGATCATGCAGTATTTGTCTTTCTCTGTCTGACTTACCTCACCTAACGTAACACCCTCCAAGTCTGTCCATGTTGCTGCAAATGACAGGACTTCCTTCTTTTTATAAAGCTGGGTAAATAATCCAGGGGGTGTGTGTGTACACAGCACACCTTCTTTACCCATTCACCCACTGATGGACGCGTATATCTTTGTTATTGAGAGGAAAGGAGGACAAGGTCCCTCTGTGTGTGTGTGTGTGTGTGTACACAGCACACCTTCTTTATCCATTCACCCCCTCGTGGACATGTATATCTTTGTTATTGAGAGGAAAGGAGGACAAGGTCACTCTGTGTGTGTGTGTGTGTGTACACAGCACACCTTCTTTATCCATTCACCCCCTCGTGGACATGTATATCTTTGTTATTGAGAGGAAAGGAGGACAAGGTCACTCTGTGTGTGTGTGTGTGTGTACACAGCACACTTTCTTTATCCATTCACCCACTGATGGACACGTATATCTTTGAGAGGAAAGGAGGACAAGGTCCCTCTGTGTGTGTGTGTGTGTGTACACAGCACACCTTCTTTACCCATTCACCCACTGATGGACATGTATATCTTTGTTATTGAGAGGAAAGGAGGACAAGGTCACTCGGTGTGTGTGTGTGTGTGTACACAGCACACTTTCTTTATCCATTCACCCACTGATGGACATGTATATCTTTGTTATTGAGAGGACAGGAGGACAAGGTCACTCTGTGTGTGTGTGTGTGTGCGTACACAACACATTTTCTTTATCCATTCACCCCCTCGTGGACATGTATATCTTTGTTATTGAGAGGACAGGAGGACAAGGTCACTCGGTGTGTGTGTGTGTGTGTGTACACAGCACACTTTCTTTATCCATTCACCCACTGATGGACATGTATATCTTTGAGAGGAAAGGAGGACAAGGTCACTCGGTGTGTGTGTGTGTGCGTACACAACACATTTTCTTTATCCATTCACCCCCTCGTGGACATGTATATCTTTGTTATTGAGAGGAAAGGAGGACAAGGTCACTCTGTGTTGTGTGTGTGTGTGTGTACACAGCACACCTTCTTTACCCATTCACCCCCTCATGGGTGCATATACTTTGTTACTGCGAGGACCGGAGGACAAGGTCACTGTACACCACTGGGCTGCAGAGATTCCCAAGGGAAACACCTGTCCCTCTGCTGGACTCCTTTTAACGTCTCCAGGTCTCCAAGCCGACCAGCGAATCCCACCACGAAGAGCACAGGAGCAGAGATGCTCAGAGTTTCCAGGGCTTTCATGGGAATTTCACTCCTGCCACCTGCCCAACTTGTGGGTTTCCTGGACGTCCCTGCCTGCTGCTTTTCCAGCCTCTGCTTGAGAGTCTTTGAGTCAGCAAGTCAGTGCCTCCCACGGGAGTCACTTCGCCTGGAGACAGACAGTGCCTCCGAGCTAGCCCTTACCAAGCCCAGTGACTTCCAGCAGCATCTCTGTAGGCGCGTCGTCACCCACCCTTGTCCGTGCCCGACACGCCCCAACTTTTAACTCCTCTTTCCTCGAGCAGTCCCTATGATAGCTGAAGCCTGTTCTGCCCTTCTCCTCTCCGGGATCAGCATGGCCTACATCCACAGCTGCCCCTCCCAGGACAGGTGTGATCCCCTCCTGTCCTGACGCAGACAGCGACCTCCAGGGCTGCGTGTGTTGTCCAACTATCTACACCATCCACAAGCACATCCGGGTCAGCCAGAAGGCACGTCGCAGCGCCGTCTCACAGGCTTGCGACTCCATGAACTGTAGCCTGCCAGGCTCCTCCCAGGCTCCTCTTCCGTGGGATTTCCCAGGCAAGAAGACGGGTGGGTTGCCATTTCCTCCTGCAGGGGTTCTTTCTGACCCAGGGATCAAACCTGCGTCTCCTGCATTGCAGGTGGGTTCTTTACCACAGAGCCACCACAGGATTTTCTCTGCTCTGCTATTCCTAACATATCTCCCGAAGCTTTTGTAATTTGCATATTTCATGAGCAAACATGCTCTTATTTTCAAAGCAATCATTGATACATATTTATCAGGCTAGCCAGGGAATGAGAACAATACAGAAAGGTAAATGCTTTTCTTTCATTTTCATATTATTGCAATAATACAGGCAATTTCCAGAGTGTAAGAAGCACTTGCAAGTGGAAGGCTCTGAAGTGAGCCAACTCTGGGATATGGCTTGCTTCTGCTCACCCTGCTTTTACACCCTGCTGGATGAAGGAAAGGCATTGAGGACTGGAGATAAATATTCTTCAGATTAAGTCACTGGGGAAAGTCTCTAAAGGACAAATGGAGGAAAATCTACCCTACCCTATCTTAACATTTAAATTTTTAAAGCTTTTCAATTCATCCTTATCATGAGAATATGATAACTGGGTGGACCTAAAACTATGTCCAAAACATTGCCTTACATCAAAGGATGCAAGCAGAGTTAAGAAGGCAGCCTATGGAATAAAAGAAAATATTTGCAAATCATATTATCTGATAAAGGATTATACGCAGAAAATATAAAGAACTCCTAGAAGTTAACAACAACAACAAAAACTGGTTAAAAATGGACAAAGGAAAAAAAAAAAAAAGGACAAAGGACTTAATTTCTGCAAAGAAGGTATACAAATGACCAATAAGCATGTAAAAAGATGCTCGATATCAATAATCTTCAGGAAACAGAATCAAAATCACAATGAGACACCACCTCAAACCCATTAGGATGTCTACTATCAAAACAAAAGAGAACAGAAAATAAATGTTAGCAAAGATGTAGAGAAATTGGAACCCTTGTGCATTGCGGCTGGGAATGTAAAATGGAATGGCTGCTATGGAAAATAGTATGGTGGTTCCTTAAAAAATTAAAAATAGCATTGCCACATGATCCAGCAATTTCACTTCCAGATGTATACCCAAAAGAACTGAAGGAGGGTCTCAAAGAGACATGTGTACTCCCATTAGTCACAAGAGCCAAAACATGGAAGCACACCAAGTATCCATTTCCAGATGAGTGGATAAATAAAATGTAATATATCCATACAACTGAATATTACTCATCCTTAAAAAGGGAAGAACACTGTGACACATGTTCCAACTCGAATGGACCTTGATAACATTATGCGAAGTGAATTAAGCTGGTCACAAAGGATATACACTTACACGAGGCACACAGGAGGCGAATTCACAGAGACAGAGCAGAATGGTGGCGGCCAGGGGCTGGGGGAGCAGGTAAGGGAGCCGTTTAACCAGCACGGAGTTTCAGTTTGGGAAGAGGAAAGTTCTGGAGATTGGCTGGGCAACAATGTGAATGTACTAACACTACTGACTGTACCTTAAAAATGGTTAAGACAGTAAATTTTATGTTGTGTACATTCTACCACCATTTAAAAAATTTAAGCCATTATCAAATTTGTTCCAAGGTCACCTTTATGCCTAACTCTTACTAGAATATCGGGCACAAATAACATTTAAAGTGGAATCTTCTCAAAGTCCTAGCCCAAGAAGGCAAAGTCCTATAGAGGAAAACAGTTTCCTAAAAACAACAGGATGCTTCCCAGGAAAGGTCTCTAAGCCAAACCATTTTAGAGGAATGAGGATATGTCTCCTACATAATACTACATAATGTAGGAATACTGATAAATTAACACAGCACACAAAGATCTGTATTATCTTGTACCAACTAAGAGCTTTTGAAAACACTGATTTCAATCTCCCTGAGGCTTCAAATCATGGGAGGGAGAAGAGCGCCATGGCGGGTGGTCACCTGTAGGTGGCAGTAAAGGCACAGTGTTCATGTCAAAGCAGCCTTCAAGGTCAACCAGTATGGGACAGCAGAAAACACAGGCAATTCAAGTTCTACTATATTAAACAAACTGTATCAACTTCTCTGATACACTGTGAGTGTTGATCTTGCGAAAGTTCACCCTGGGGCCTTTCCTCAACCACTCTATCTTGTCTCATTTTTCTTGCTTGATATGTCTTTGTGATCATATACATTTAGAAATATTATACATTCATTTTGGAGGGACATGGTAGTTTTCTTTCTTACAGAAAAAGAAACACACACACTCTAGTGAAGTCAGAAAGCCTATTTATTGAGGTCTATTGTGTGCTAAGCACGGTGCTAGGTGCTCTGAGACATGTGAAGACAGATGGATCAGGTCCTTGTCAACAAGAGAGACCCAAAATGTGAATAATAGGGATGAGCGTCCAATCAAGGGGTGAAGTAACAACACACTGGTGAAAGAGAGAGAGATCCACAGACACCTCCAACTCCCACCTCTAAAAACAGGCTCCCACAACCCACAAATCTTTTGGTGAGTTTTACTGCCTATGTGTGAATCCTTAAATGTTTTATTTCAGTTTGGTCTACTTTCTGAAATTCATACAGATAGACTCGTACAGTATGAATTCCTTTGTGTCTGGCTTTTCTCGCTTCACACCATATACACTACATTTGTCCATGCTGTTACATGTACCTCCTGTATGATCCATTTTGATTGTGAAAAGCAGAAAACTGTTTACACAACTGATTTATCAACTCTACAGTTGCTGAACATGTAGGCTGTTCCTAATTTGGAGCGATTAGAAATAACGCTCCTATGAACATTGTTATCTATCATCTCCTGGTACACAGGAACATGCATTTCTACCAAGGAGTGGAATCTGAGTCACAGGTGTATGTATCTTCATCTTAGTACTTAATATCCAGCTGTCTGCCAAATTTAAGCTCCCACCGGCCATGCACAAGAGTTCCGGGTTGCTCTATACCCTCACCAACACTTATTAGTCTTATTCACTGTGGCCACTTTAATGTGTGGGTAGTAACATCCTTAATGACAGTTTCAATTTTTACTTCCCTGAATACTTATGAGGTTGGGCGTACTCACACATGTTTACTGACCATTTGGATACACCCTTTCTTGAATGCTTCAAAGTCTTTGGCTCATGGAATGGCAGCAATCTCCCTTGCAAAATTAAATTTACAGGCTGACAGAATCCAGCTACAAAACTTTTCCTGGAGAATATCAAATCACTGGTGAGAAACAGGGATAGGACAGGAAGTTCTATTTCCTCAGATTTTTTTGCTACAGATTGAATGACTACTTTGACTATTCTCTACTAAGTAAGACCAATCTCAGCAAAACTTACTGAAAGAAAGTACACCACCATAATAGAGAAAGAGCACAACACAATCTCACAATCTGAGAATCTTGAGTAAATATCCCTGGGTTACAGCATCGAAACTACTATTGTGTCCTCAACATACTCTGCTGTTGGCATGACGATTAAATTCTATGACCCATGTAAAGCACTTAGACCTCTGCCTGATGACTCTTTACCTCTGATAATACAGATAAGAGTAACGGCAGAGATAATTTTTTTAAAAAAATCCTAAGTAACTCTTTTAAACCAATAACCTTCAACCTGTAGACACGTAGTTACTTTTTAGAATAGGATACTAAAAGCCTCCATCACACACACTAGTACACAAGGTTGGATTTAAGTAACTCAATAACACACCCCTTATTTCTTTACCAGTCTTGACTCTCCACACTGCCTTTTTCTTCTAAACTGCTGTTTCACCATACTACTAGACATTTTCCCCTAGAAATTCATCTCTCTCTACATATACTATCTCCTTGAACTGTGAGACCAGAATCTGTAGGGGGCAGCCCAGTACATCACAATAACCAGAGTTCTACTCAACTAGTTGTGCCCTGGGGACCCCGAATGACTCTCCAGGCAGTGAGTGAAACGTCACCCCACAAATTCTTGACCTGGGATTTTAGGGGGCATAGGAGTGCTTTCACTGCCATATAGAAGCCTTCTCCTAAGATCCTCTAAGTGAAAGAATCTTTAATATCTTTAGGCAACTCTACTTTCATTGTCAGTTTAGATCTAACTAGAATTATCTATCACTTTGGTTATCTGGATTCAACTTCTTTGCTGTGAGGTAAGTAAACCATCTGATTGTCTATGTGTCTGTAAAATTGTGAAGTTGGACAAAAATTGCTGGGGAAAAGGAATTTGGGAAATGCTGAATTTACAATACTGTTTAGAAAATCAAGTTTTCTACAGGAGGTTGAAAGGAGGTTGACAACCAGTTTGGCTATAAGACTACAGCTGTTAAGTTGTTGGAGTTACAATAACATAGATGTAGACAAACATTATCTCAGCCTTCTTCATCCAGAAACCACTAGGCAACATACCTGGCTCTCTCCAAAAAAAAAAAAAAAATGCAGTGAATTCAGAAGCAAGCTTGAAAAAGAAAAGGGGTAAGGCACAAAGATTCCTAACATCAGAGTGGGAGACCATCAGGGCCAAGTAAGATTCTCACTCTTGTTTGCCGCCCCCACCTCTCACTTGTGGGGACTGGCTGTCTACCCACCGCTCTGCCTGTGTCTGCTGATGGCCCCCTGCGCTGGGCAAGATAAACAGTAACAAACAGCAGGGCCCTCCTCACAACACTGGTCTGAGGAACCAGGATAAGCCTCATATCCGCTGAGGAAAAGAGAAATGTGTTAAGAATGAGAAATACAGTTTTATCTGTGGCACAGACAAAATAAATCTCTTGATATAAGAGCATGCTTTTATAATGGGGATTTACTGTGTAAGTCTATTAACTACATTCTTTCCAATAATTGTAAAATTGGCTTAACTAAATTATATTCACTGGACTCGAGGGCTAAAATAAAAATTCACTTGGGGCTTTTAGTACCTAAACCAGCATTCAAAAATGGACCTGAAATGGATGATTCCATAAGGTGAAGAGAACTCTGTGAAATCCTTCATTTGCAAGGTGAAAATTTTCTTTCACTCATATCCCAATATAAGTGAGGAAATTAAAGCTGCAAGAATGATCCCCAAATAAGACAAGTTCTTCCATTTGAATAAAAAATTCATTAGGTTCAAGTATTAAAGAAGCAAACTAGACATAAAAGTTTAATTCTTGATCCACTGTTTACTCACTTGCTGCCAAATGGTTTGGGGGAATTTTTTTTTTAACTGAAATTCTTTTCCACCATAAAATCACCGTGAGAAGCCTGGAAACAGAGAACAGTGCTAAGCGCTGCAGTGCTGGGGGCGGGGGTGGGGGGACGGGTGGTCTTATCTCTGTTGTTCTTGCAACTGGCAGGTTCCCTTCACAACGGCAAGTCAGAATGTCCCTGATGCTGACACTGGGCTTAATGTTTTATCCATGACTCCCTCAGCCCTCGACTTCTTCACCTATATTTTCAATCATACATTCAACCAGTATTTACTAAATGGCAGTTAAACACATACATACACAACACATGCAAACCCTCAAGGACCTCAATTTAGAGGAGGATAAAAGGCAAGTAAAGACCCAACAATAATACAAATACATGCCACTACAGGGATAAGAAGCCAGTGCTAAAGAACCTTACAGGCACGAATAACCAACCAGCATCAGGGATCAGAGACGATTTCGTGGGAAAGGCAACATCTAACCTAAAACTTTTAGGATAAATAGCAGCCAGCCACATCAAGAGATGGGGGTGTGGTGGGAAGGGATATCACAGGTTGGTGTAACAGCCTGTGAAAGGCCAGGAGTAGGAAGTCGCATTAGGCTAGGACGGAGAGAAAGACAGGGCCCACCCTCAAGCTGTGTCCCTTGGGGCCTCTCCATGAGAGACTGTCGAGTCAGAAAAAGGAATCTCCCTGCGCAGACAAGGGGCCTTTTCTTAATGAGATCTATGCCTTTCCATACCTGCTGACTTCAGCAGCAGGAGAACACTAATCAGCAATGAATTTTAGAAGACCTGTCGCAGGCTATATGAAAGCAGGGCAATGAAAAGATTGGATCTGCAGATAAGAGGTTCCTATCTCCAGGTAAAATATCAAACTCCTATCCTGCATATGAAATATAACTCTGTGTGTAAAAAACTGATTATAATGTAATTCAGCAATGAGCATATCACATCTAGTGAATAATATCAATGTAATCACCTCACAGTGGGAAGTCTTTACAGCAGCCAGGGCAGAAAGGGGAGGGTACTGAACTTGGTACCAGAAGAGACTAGGCCTCGGTGTCTGAGTTCTCAGCAAGTCACTGGCCCACACTGGGCCTTGAATCTCCATCTACACAAGAAATTGTAGCTCGGGGTTGCTGCTTGTGCTTCTAAAACCCATTCACCTAGCATTATACAATCAAAAGTATTTTAATCACCAAAGGAAAGGGTCTAAATAATTTGTAAGTCAGATTTACTACAGTTTTGTCAGAGGAAATAAAAGAGCATGTGCCCACAAGCTGTCTTAAATTAAAAAAAAAAACAAAAAACTTAAGTTCACATACCTTTTAAAAGCTGACAAATCATGCATACAAAGTATAAAGATAATTAAAATTTTAGGACAAGCAAATGAAATTATGATTTTTTTTTAAAGAAGAAAAAAAAGTTAATATAGCCAAGCAGGCAATGATTGGAGTTGCTCACTTCTCTTTTCTTTGCTTTCACTTCCCTTCTTAGGTTAAAATACTCCTAGTATGTAAATTATTCCACTCAAGACTCCCAGAGTCCTTTCTTTTTTTTTAATTTACTTTTTTTGGGTTTACTTTTGTTGAAGGATAATTGCTTTGCAATATTGCATTGGTTTCTACCAAAATCAGCATGAATCAGACACAGGTTTACCCACGTCCCCTCCCACTTGAACATCCCCCCCCCATCCCACCCCCGAGGTTGTTATCAAGCCCCATTCTGAGTTCCCTGAGTCACACTTCCCACTGGCCATCTATTTCCAAGCCCCATTCTGAGTTCCCTGAGTCACACTTCCCACTGGCTATCTATTTTACACATGTTAATGCATGTTTCTGTGCTACTTTCTCCATAACTCCCACCCTCTCCTTCTCCCCAAGCCCCCAGTCGTGTCCATAAGTCTATTCTCCATTGCTGCTTCCCAGAGTCCTTTCTCAGCAATTCATAGGGATGTTTTTGCCAAAGAAATTACTTCTAGTCTTCCATGTGACAGACAAGGGATATGAAACACTGGGGACTTAAAAAATAAAGCAAACCAAAGTAGGGAAAAGTATGTGAAAAGCTGAACTAAGTAACTGAGGGTGTCCAAATTTCTACCATTTAGGAATATTTTAGTAGCAAAAAGTAGATATTCGATGATTTTCGGAACTTGTAGTAAAGGGTTCCCACTAAGTGCCAGATTAGCACTTGGACTTTCCTGGTTTAGAGTCCTCACAATCCTACCAGATGGGTATTATCTCTATTTTAGCTCTACAGAAACTAAGGAACAGAGGTTCATGGTGTTTAAGTAACTAAAGTCACACGGCTTAGAAAGTGAATAAATTATACTATGAATTCTATTCTAGTCAATGTCAAATCCCATTCTCCTTCAACAGATGATGCAGGCTTTAAGCACCAAAGTAAACAAAGTGAAGACATTTTTCTGTGATTTTCTTAAATACATGCCATCATTTCAAAGGGAGCTTATGCTAAGCATGACCTCATAAACAAATCATTTGTGAAAGAGAAAAACCACATCCAGGGCAAAGTCATAACTTGAAAAAGCCTTATTTCAGCGAGCACTTCCTGAAAGAGACAAAGCAGCAATTGCAGCTGAGCGAGTATCAAGTCCTATACCAAGTATTATATCTGAAACAACTTTTTAAAGCAACGGAAGAGCCTAAAACAAAAGAAATATAGCGTTTCTTAAATACACAGTTTCTAGAAAGAGCTATTTTAACACAAGAAACTCAAAGATATCTCTTTTACAGAACTGTGTTTACCGAAAAATGTTCTCAAACACAGCCTTTTGATGGTCAGGAGGTAAGTAGCATTTAATCAGTTTTATCACAGATTGTCAGACGTAATGTTGTACTTATTTGTTAAATCTCAAGATGTTTGCTTTATTTTAATAATATGTTGCTGAAATTATGTTGGTGAAGGACCTTCAAATGGGTTATACTGTCATCTTCCTATGTTATTAATATGACTTTCATTTATTTTCAGTATTTTTTACGTTAATAGTAAGTGTAGTTTTTTTCAACTTACAGAGAATGTTGATATAATAAATTTTAAGTATCTTCAGGAGTCTTTATCACTTGGTTTTCAATTACACTGTTTCAAAGAATGTCAAAAACTTTTAAAATGCTGACTTACAAGCTAATCATTTTTCAATATTTATCCAAAAATGTTATGTGTGTGTATAGAGTACAACTATATAGTAATGCCTTTAAAACACATGCATCACACAGATTTTTAGTCACACTTGACTAAATTTGCTTAAATTTGCTCATTTAAGCAAATGAGCACAACTGTTCATGACATAAAGTCAGCCTGAGCCCAAGGAGGAGAAAAAGATTCATTCAGAAAAGATTTGTAAGTAAGGAATTTCTGGGACAAAAATCAGGGATGAGGATGAGTGGAGGGAGTTCTGACACAAGAGAAAAGAAGGATACAAAATGTCATTTATATTATAATTTCTACTGCGGAAAAATTCATTGAAAGTTAAAAATAAGAGCCAAGTCTCTAAAATGATTTTTTTTTTTTTTTGGTATGATACTAGAGATTTAATTTCTCTATGTAGTATTTTTCTCATTTTATAGAAATTAATATTCCAGTCACCTGAATATGTGGAAATTTTAATTAACACAGGCTTTTAAATATATAGAATTCTATTTCAAAAATTGTATTTAACCTAAATATTCGGCAAACTCAGAAAGGTAGGAAGGAGGGAGGGAGGAAGAAAACAAAGTCCTATCTTGTCTTTGTCCACAGCAACTGCTCTAGTTAATTTTAAATTACTGCCCACAATGTCACTGAGCAGATGGCCAATCTCCCCCATAGTTTTCACTAAAGAGCCTCAGGGTTGAACGAGAGGAAGCCCACTCTGCAAAGTGACATTTTTGAAGGAAACTTTCTTACACCTCCTTATTTCAAGGGGGATGCCACAAGGTTCCATCTCTTTGTAGCAAGTCTATTTTTAAAATCACTGCTGTTGATGTTATATCGTGGGTGATGGAAGTATCACACAGGGGGGCGGGGGTCAATGATATTTACAATCACAACTAAACTCCTTTCCAGTAGAAATGGGCACTGCCGGTGGAGTGAGGGGTAGAAATTATACAGTTTCTGCAAACACATAAAGTCACTGAGTGACTTCTTGTTAATAAATACTTGTTTCTGATACTCCTTTAAAAATTAAAATTGACAAATAATACTTATGTTTCTGTATCTAGGTAGAGTGAGGAGGTGAAAGTTACTATACTAGAAACAGCTTATTCTCAAGGTGATGCGCCCTGTGCACCCCTGTAGCCATGAAATCTCCTTCTGGGACACCAGTAAACACCATCTGGAGGATTCAGCATTAGACGGTCCCAACTGCACGTTAAAAACTAGCCTGTCTATTGTTTTCAAGAGTCAAGCTCTTAATCTGTACACCATGGCACAAGAACTGCTGTTTCTAACCTACGATAGCTTAGAACATGATGCTATGAAGAACTATTTGCCACTTAAAAGAAAAGTAGATTTATTGGCCAATTAAGCAAGGTTTCATTGACAAACTAGAGAGTAGCTACTGTGGGTCACCCTGCCAAAGGTTTCTTCCTGCACTTACCCATCAATCCAGCAAACTGAGCATCTACTATGTACTCATCAGGCAGTGCGGACAACACAGCGGTAAGAAGGAAAACCTCCAGCTCTCAAATGAGAATTACTGTGACCATTCGGTAGTCAACCAGCTATATGGTTTCTTTACTTTCTAATACATAATTTTTATATTAATATTTTATATTTAATGAGTAATAATCCATTATATATTAAAATTATATTTGATGAGTAAAAATCAGACATTACTGAGTTACCAAATATTTAAACAATAAACATGATAAAAAGTGACAAACTTAAAGAGTCAAAATTCAGAATGGCCTTTCCCCAAGTAGTCCCAAACAAAGGATACCTAATACAGGAACAACTGCTACCCAATCCCATACTACAGGGAGACAGAAAATGAATACACTGGCCAGGGCATTGTGACACACCAGAAACCATCTTAGTGGGCTAGTATATATCAGCAGTAGTACCCAGGGAGTGTATTTCTTAACAAATACCAAGACACATGCGTTGACTCTACCACATAAAGTATTCTCAAAATCCACTGACATGCCAAGCTAACTGTAAGAATGTTAAGCATTTACTTTTCAACTAAGGGTTTCATTCCTATTTCTGTTTTACAGTTTCTAAGTGTCATGCCCACCAGCGAGCTATAAGATGACCACTCCTCAGAGTCAAACGCAACCTGCCCTTCCTATTGACCCACATCCAGATGAATACAAGATCGCAGCCCTCGTCTTCTACAGCTGCATCTTCATCATTGGATTGTTTGTGAATGTCACTGCCTTATGGGTTTTCAGTTGCACCACCAAGAAGAGAACCACTGTGACCATCTATATGATGAACGTGGCACTACTGGACTTGATATTTATAATGAGCCTACCCTTTCGGATGTTTTATTATGCAAAAGGTGAATGGCCTTTTGGAGAGTACTTTTGCCAGATTCTTGGGGCTCTCACAGTGTTTTACCCAAGTATTGCTCTGTGGCTTCTTGCTTTTATTAGTGCCGACAGATACATGGCCATCGTACAGCCAAAATATGCCAAGGAACTTAAAAACACATGCAAGGCCGTGATGGCGTGTGTGGGAGTCTGGATAATGACCCTGACCACCACCATCCCACTCCTGCTGCTCTATGAAGACCCAGACACAGCCTCCTCCACCCCCGCCACCTGCCTCAAGATTTCTGACATCATTTACTTAAAAGCTATTAACGCGCTGAACTTCACTCGACTGGTATTTTTTTTCCTGATTCCTCTGTTCATCATGATTGGGTGCTACTTGGTCATTATCCATAGTCTCCTTCATGGTAAGACCTCTAAGCTGAAGCCAAAGGTCAAAGAGAAGTCGATCCGGATCATCATCACGCTGATGGTGCAGGTGCTGGTCTGCTTCATGCCCTTCCACATCTGCTTTGCTTTCCTGATGCTGGGAGGGGATGAGAACAGCTACAACCCCTGGGGAGCCTTCACCACCTTCCTCATGAACCTCAGCACTTGTCTGGACGTGATTCTCTACTACATCGTTTCGAAACAATTTCAGGCTCGAGTCATTAGCGTCATGCTCTACCGTAATTACCTTCGGAGCGTACGCAGAAAGAGCTTCCGCTCAGGTAGCTTACGGTCACTAAGCAACGTAAACAGTGAAATGTTATGAATCCTCACTGTTCGCCTTCAAGATCTTTAAATACACTTAACTATCTTAGGGTGAATGGATATTCTCTAGGATATCAACAAGTCCCTTCTCTCCTGAATAAAATAATCTTTAAAAACCCTTCCTCTTTTGTGGGATCTTATTATTGTGGTAGCATAATTAAATATACTGAAACATTCTAATTCATTATTTTTATTTTAAAAACTTACATAAAACACTTGCATGAATGACTGGGAGAAAAGCATCCAATTCATGTTTCAGATTCAAGCCTTATCTAAATACATCATTGGTTATTTGGATTTAACCCTATGTGCAAGTGAGAATTACCTGATCTCAAATAATTGAGCTACTGTTTAAAATAATTTGAATTATTTTCCAACTAGATGCAGCTCCCTTTGGTTTGATTTATGCTCAGAAATGGTGGTCTAAGTCTAGTTCTTTGTGTTCTAAACATAAAACTTCTGGGATTCCTATACAAACATCTATATTCAACTCATCACTGTTACTGCTGTAAAGCAAAATCTGCAGAAGCAAACACCCGAGGGGTGATAAAGGTCATTGCCATCAGCCCTCCCCTCCACAGAATTCATTTTCCTTTGGAAACAGACCACAGCCACTCAATAAACACTTACTGAGAGCCTAGTATGCGCCAGACTCTATTTCAGACTAGTGGGGGAAACCGAACCTGACGCCCTATTTCTGCCCAATAATCTAAGTTCATTCCCATGACATGAGGTTTCTGCTATATGGTGAAATACATTTATTGTTCAGTTGCTAAATCATGTCCTACTCTTTGTGACCCCATGGACTGCAACACACCAGGCTCCTCTGTCCTCCATTATCTCCTGGAGTTTGCTCAAATTCATGTCCGTTGAGTCAGTGATGCTATTCTAACCATCTCATCCTCAGATACCCCCTTTTCCTTTTGCCCTCAATCTTTCCTAGCATCAGGGTCTTTTCCAATGAGTGGGCTCTCCATATCAGGTGGCCAAAGTATTGCAGCTTCAGCATCAGTCATTCTGATGAGTATTCAGGGTTGATTTCCTTTAGGACTGACTGTTTTACTAGTCAGAGACTTTGGATTCATATCCAAGCCTTATCATTTAATTTCTCCTAACAAAGTAACCAAGTGACTTCTCCATTTAAAAAGGAAAGGAAGTGAACTATAATCTGTAAACATATTACTCTAAATATTATGAAAGCACATAAGTGAGTCAACAGTAACTTCCTCTTTGCTGAATAGCCTGCATGACTCTCAGCATGATCATCTCCTAATGGGACTAAGAATCAAATAAATGCACTGGCTATAAACATATTTCTATAACATGGGCAAATAAATATTCTTAAAGGAAAAAAAAAGAGAAACACAAAGGAACCCAATCATAAAATAGCATTTTCATACTAGAAGATCTCTTAGATGGTCTTCTGGTCTAGTCCTTCTGCTTTAAATATAAAGAAAATGAGGTCCACAGAGGTTATGTGACTTGCTCAGCTAAAGCACCAGCATTAGAAACCAGGTTTAGCTCTCCTTTCATGTTAACCACCGATTTTTCAATAGTAAAAAGCAAATGAGCTCACAGAATGTAAACATTCTCATAGCTACACAACGAAAAGGAGTCAGGATGATACTGAGATGCAGTTCCTCAACAAGAGAAAATCACTTGAATGTTTTAGCTTTATTAGTCAAGCGAGCAAGATACTTAAATATCATTAAGTGAATATTGCTAAAACAAGAGAAATCTCTATTTGATATGTGCTATACAGTCACAGCCTATTCTCACCTATATAGATTAATCTGCTCTTACATAATTTATTAAATGACAACTTCTCTGCAATGACTTTTCTTTTTTTTTTTTTTTTTCCCTGCAATGACTTTTCTTGATGAGAACAATTTGAGAGCACATGACACAACTAAAGGCTTTATCAACACAAAGTCAAAAAAGTGAAAATGTATGTCACGGTTCTCACAATAAAACACAGATAATATAAAACAATTAAAAATAATTTTATTCAGCATTATAATCAGATACACTTTAATACATAAAACTTAAAATTCTACTTATTCTGGAGTGATTTGATTCTGGGAAACAATATATAACATCCACATATAAATACTAACAATAAAAAAAATAATAGGTAGGTAAGGACAGGTATGTGATAAGCATGGGTTATTGGAAGAAACTAATACACATAGCTACTTTCAAAACCTAATGGTTGCGTTTTCTGAATATTAAGTAACAGTCATGAGAATCTATTACATGCCAGGTATAATTTCTTTGTAAAGCACCAGAAAAAGAGATGAACATGTCTGTGGTTCAAAGACCTCACCTTACAGTCTTAAGGGGCTACACTATAACCAAGGCTACCCCTTCAACATTATTGAGGGTGAGGCAGCGAGTACATAACGGAAAGCTGGTTTGCCCTCAGTGGGCTAGGAGGGTGGGGCAGAAGGCCCAGATAATGACAATGATGATGCGAAGCAATCAACACTAATAGGCATTTTAATACATGTGTTGGACTATACACCAAAGGACAAATAATCCTGCCGAAGGACAACAGGGTGCAGAGAGAAAACCAAGCAGATACAAGAATACAAATACACAGCAGGTCAAGAATGACCAATGGGAAACTCTGGACTGGGGTCAGATTATAAAGGCTTTGAAGGAAAAGAAAAAAAAAAAATATATATATATATACACACACACACACAAATATGGGATGGGGAAGTTACTACTGCTAGGATGTTTGCATAGGTTAGTTAATTCCCTGTCAAGTACAGAGTATGACCCCCCAATTTACACATGAGGATTTTCTACAAACTGAGCTCAGGAAATAGAACTTGAGAAGTAACTGGCTCAAGATGATACACAGGTAACACACGGCAGAGCGAGGAAACCTCAATTCTGTCTGGTTCACGGGATGGCGAAGCCTATGCCACTCACACTATTCCAGACAGGCTTGATGCCATCTTGGAGTTTACTTTTATTCTGAAGAAAACAAGGATCTAAAGGTTTTTAAAAGGAAGATTAGTATGGTCAAACTTCTATTTTAGAAAGACAACTTCTGAAAACACTGCATGAAATGCTTTGCAGGTGATAGGAAAACTAGTTAGAGAATTATTATAAAAATCTAGGCAAGAAAAGCTAAAGATTAGTTAAGACTGAGACAATGACAATACATAATGAAGGGATAACTTATATAGCACTTTGAACAAATAAGGCTCAGTGACCCACTTCAACAATGAGAAAAGGGAAAGAGTTCCAGCTTGGATGACTATGTAGATGGAAATGCTTTTAATTAAAATAAAGAGTATAGAAGGAGGAGGAGATGAGAGCACAGAAAGAGAGGTGACCAGAGGAGGTGAGAGGTTCTAAACACAACAAATTTTCTCTGAGCCTTAGAAGTCATTAGGAAATATGAGTAAAGATCAGGAAAGTAATATGAACTGGAAATAGAGAACTGGGACACAACAGATGTTAATGATAGCTGAAGTCATGAGAGTGGACAAGATGGCATAGAGAAAGCTTTTGGTGTAAGTTTGAGAAAGGAACTGCAAAGAGTAATAAATAAGGTCAAAAAGGACCAGGAGACAGTAGTGTGCTAGGACTCAGGAGAGCAGGTTATTTCATGAAATAATGGGATGCCAAAAGCAAATAGTTTGCGACTGAAAGGTCAAATAAGACAAGTGAAAATAAGCCATTGGCTTCAGAAATCAGTTGGCCACTGCTGACCTTTATAGTTTTAATAGTGGTGAAGTTAAAAAGAGAGAGACACAAATAAGAAGTGAAGAACTGTTGGGAGTGCAGATAAATTTGGCACTGATGAGAATGAAAAAGACATCATGTGGAAAACACGGCACATAATGCACATAAAGCACATTGACCAAAAAGTTTCCTGAGTTTTTGAAGCTTTGCTACCATCAAATAAAAGATATATTTATAAAATGCAAAGTTTACTTATTGAAGTAAAGATTTATATTTCAAGAAGTCTATGTTTGGGAATGCTTCAAGATTCAAATAAGCCATACAATAACACAAAGGGAAACATTGTTTCATTTAGGTAATGTCTGAATTAACATTCACAGTCTTCCAAAGGGGATCCTATAACTTTTGAATTTACCCAAATTTGCAATTCTTGCTATCAGTTAAGATATAAATAGGCAAATGTCTTCTGGCCTTAAGAATTGGTTAAAAAAAAAATTACCACCAACTTCAAAATTGAATCAATATTCCTTATATGTATCAGTTAGGATTCCATCAAGAAATGTCATTCATTACAAAGAAATAACTGTCACTCCACTCCATGTACAGTAGAAAAAAAAGTCCTCACAAGAAGACAATGTAAACAATAATCAAAAGCTATGTTACTACCCACTCCCTAAATTTACGCTAACACAAACATACATGATATGCATAACCTTTCCACAACTCACTAGGTCTTATAAAGAACCAAAAGAATTGGTCTCAATGAGAAATGTGTGGGAAAAACTAAAGATTCAGTAATGCTACTTCTTTCCTGAATCAATACAGGATCATTCCTAATGACTACACCATCTTCCACAACAGCAGAATAGTTAAACTTCTTAATCTAACTGCAATCACAACCCATGAAGCTCAAAAACTGCATAATTATGACACAGAACTTTATCTGTCTCCACTAAAAGACTATTCAGAATTAAACATTCATAAGACAACTAAAGATCGACACTCATGCCAATAATTCAGTAAGTTCACCACAACTGTTAAGTATTAACGACGTTAAGTGTGAGAGTTATTAGATCACTAGCCGAATTTTAAAACTACAGATCCAAAGTGAAGCTGGATCAAGATACTTGCATAGTCTAATAGTTCTCAAAAACACATGCTGAAAATTAAAATAAGGCTTAAGTTAGTACACATGAATTCTGAATATACGGTGTCTTTATTTCACAGTATCTCATCTCTTAAATACAGTCTCAGAAACTTTATTCAGAGATGTTTTAATATCATTTGTATGTGTTAACAACTCTGCTCCTTCCTGCTAGTTATTTCACAAACTAATACATGTTTTTTCATTTTGTTTTTAAAGAAGACCAACACAATATGAAAGCACAAAGACTCTGCAACTTAGGCTGCCCACTGCAGACTGGTCACAAAGTCATAACCTATATATTGATTTTCTTTTATATTTGGTGGAAATCTATAAACAATGCCATTTTACAAAAGCATCATTCTTCAGAAGCCTAACTTCAGACAAACTTATTTTGTTTCCTAACTGAATCTAATTAAATGTTGTATTTTTGCATTTAAGTCATTAAAGTTACAAAGATGAAATTTAACTATGAAAATACAATTCTATCTTTAGGACCACAACAGAAAACTCATCTCAAATGCTCTAAAATACGAGATTTGAAAGCTGAAAAAAAGACTGAGAATAAAATCTATTTTTCAGATCTATTTTATCTGCTTCAAGAACATAATGAAAATGTATGTAAACACTGAATTTTTTACATATAAAATCAATTTTTACTGTATCTAAAAGCTTAAAATATTATTTTATTGACTTTCATGTACAATAATGCTTTAAATCAGATTTACATAGTTATGAATTAAGCTAATCTTTGAGAGCTACTTACAATCCAGAAGGCAAATTCCTGGCTGCAGTGACACCAAAGGAATACCCCACAGCTTCAACAAGGATGAAGTCACCCACCGCTGACAAAACCCAGGAGCCCAGCAAAAAGGACTAAAAACAAAACAGGAAGAACATTAGAGAGAAGAGTCTTCTAAAAATAACCTTTATTCAATTAAAACCAACTCAGGTTTACACATATTTTTTAAAGTTTCTTTTTGTTCCAATAGACTTTTCAAAATGAGGGATTAAAACCATATTGATCAAATGTTTTCAAATGTTATTCTAAGTATGTTGAAGAAAAGATATTTATAGAATGATTTATTTTTATAAGTAATGCACAAACCATTAAGCAAAATAAGTGATTAGAACTGTATTAAAAGTCCTAATTAAAATGGTTATTGCCCACTCGCACTGATATTATTATCTACTTTCACCATTATTATTATTTTATTATGCTACAGGCTTCAATTTAAAATTTTTCTTTGGTTAATGTCCATGCTCCAAGTCAGACAGAGGATTATGAAATAAAAAGACAACTGTTAAAAATAACATCAAGCTAACAAAACTACTTAAAAATGAGAAAACAAATATTTTTTCCCCGTAACCTAAGTAACAAAGGGAAAATACATAAAAACTTACTGCAAATTTTCTGCTTCCATATCTTCTTTCAAATATCCTAAAATTATAAATAAGCAGACTACTGCAGAAAGTATCTTTCAGATCAAGGCAAATTATTCTTCCAGAAATCAACCTCCAGATCTATAGATGGGGAATTAAAAAAGAATAACAAATATGAGTAAGCTCTGTTTGGGGTCTCTTTGTTAGCCAATTTATTGCAACTGCTGTTGCTAAGTCGCTTCAAGTCGTGTCTGATTCTGTGCAACCCCACAGACAGCAGCCCACAAAGCTCCGCCGTTCCTGGGATTCTCCAGGCAAGAACACTGGAGTGGGTTGCCATATCCTTCTCCAATGCATGAAACTGAAAAGTGAAAGTGAAGTCGCTCAATCGTGTCTGACTCTTCGTGACCCCCACGGACTGCAGCCTACCAGGCTCCTCTGCCCATGGGATTTTCCAGGCAAGAGTACTGGAGTGGGTTGCCATCGCCTTCTCCGAGCCAATTTATTATCTTTACTTAAATAGAGGAAAACAATAGAATGGGAAAGACTAGAGATCTCTTCAAGAAAATCAGAGATACCAACAGAACATTTCATGCAAAGATGGGCTCGATAAAGGACAGAAATGGTAGGGACCTAACAGAAGCAGAAGATATTAAGAGGAGGTGGCAAGAATACACAGAAGAACTGTACAAAAAAGATCTTCACGACTCAGATAATCACGATGGTGTGATCACTCACCTAGAGCCACACATCCTGGAATGTGAAGTCAAGTGGGCCTTAGGAAGCATCACTACGAACAAAGCTAGTGGAGGTGATGGAATTCCAGTTGAGCTATTTCAACTCCTGAAAGATGACGCTGTGAAAGTGCTGTCCTCAATATGCCAGCAAATTTTGAAAACTCAGCAGTGGCCACAGGACTGGAAAAGGTCAGTTTTCACTCCAATCCCAAAGAAAGGCAATGCCAAAGAATGCTCAAACTACTGCACAATTGCACTCGTCTCACACGCTAGTAAAGTAATGCTTAAAAATTCTCCAAGCCAGGCTTCAGCAATACGTGAACCATGAACTTCCAAATGTTCAAGCTGCTTTTAGAAAAGGAAGAGGAACCAGAGATCAAATTGCCAACATCTGCTGGATCATCGAAAAAGCAACAGAGTTCCAGAAAAACATCTATTTCTGCTTTATTGACTATGGCAAAGTCTTTGACTGTGTGGATCACAATAAACTGTGAAAAATTCTGAAAGAGATGGGAATACCAGACCACCTGACCTGCCTCTTGAGAAACCTGTATGCAGGTCAGGAAGCAACAGTTAGAACTGGACATGGAACAACAGACTGGTTCCAAATAGGAAAAGGAATACGTCAAGGCTGTATATTGTCACCCTGCTTATTTAACTTATATGCAGAGAACAACATGAGAGACGCTGGGCTGGAGGAAGCATAAGCTGGAATCAAGATTGCCAGGAGAAATATCAATAACCTTGGATATGCAGATGACACCACCCTTATGGCAGAAAGCAAAAAAGAACTAAAGAGCCTCTTGATGAAAGTGAAAGAGGAGAGTGAAAAAGTTGGCTTAAAGCTCAACATTCAGAAAACTAAGATCATGGCAGCCGGTCCCATCACTTCATGGCAAATAGATGGGGAAACAGTGTCAGACTTTATTTTTCTGGGCTCCAAAATCACTGCAGAAGGTGACTGCAGCCATGAAATTAAAAGACACTTCCTCCTTGGAAGGAAAGTTATGACCAACCTAGACAGCATATTAAAAAGCAGAGACATTAGTTTGCCAACAAAGGTCCATCTAGTCAAGGCTATGGTTTTTCCAGTGGTCATGTATGGATGTGAGAGTTGGACTATAAAGAAAGCTGAGTGCTAAAGAATTGATGCTTTTGAACTGTGGTGTTGGAGAAGACTCTTGAGAGTCACTTGGACAGCAAAGAGACCAAACCAGTCCATCCTAAAGGAGATCAGTCCTGGGTGTTCACTGGAAGGACTGATGTTGAAGCTGAAACTCCAATACTTTGGCCACCTGATGTGAAGAGCTGACTCATTGGAAAAGACCCTGATGCTGGGAAAGACTGAGGGCAGGAGGAAAAGGGGACGACAGAGGATGAGATGGTTGGATGGCATCACCAACTCAATGGACATGGGTTTGGGTGGACTCTGGGAGTTGGTGATGGACAGGGAGGCCTGGCGTGCTGCGGTTCTTGGGGTCGCAAAGAGTCAGACATGACTGAGCGACTGAACTGTACTGAACTGAAGCTCAGATTTCCCAAGACAGAACTGAAACTCTCCATCTCTGTGGCAGCTCTTAGAGACGCACACTGAGGGCATCCTAGGAGGTTCTGGCAGGAGACTGGGGCTATTCTCAGTCCTGGACAGAGGATGGTTGTCCTCCACCCAGGCAGGTCCCAGCCCTAGAGCACAGATGCCCACAAAGTGGTCCAAGAAAATGGGACTGGTGCCAACTTAGCCAGATAACCAAAGTAGCACCACCCCATGATTGGAAAGGTGCCAACTTGGGGCCACAGGGCCCTGACACTCCCTTAACAGGAATGTTTCTCAGGGCTGGCCAGAAACTACAATCCCCGGGGGATCTTTCTGGAAAGTACATCAACTCTTACGCTGTCTGACTCAGCTGGTCTAGGGCAAGGTCTGGGCATCAAGAAAGAAAACAGGTTATGTAAGTGATTCTAGTGCATGGACAGGGTTAAGAATCATTCTATTATAGCAAGTGAAATCACAACGGAAGCTCTATGATATTCTCACAGAAAGCAGTAGTATAGATAAATAACTCAGTCATAGGAACCTGGTGAAGCCCACCTGAGCAATGGCATTAATGACATCCTTATGAAGAAAAAGTGTCATGCTCAAGAATGGATTAACACACTTGCCAATGCAGGAGAGGTGGGTTCAATTACTAATCCAGGAAGAACCCACATGCCTTGAAACAACCAAGCCGGTGCAGCACAACTGCTGAGACTGCAAGTTGCAACGACTAAAGCCCCCTCGTCCTGGAGCCCCTGCTCCCCACCAGGAGAAGCCTGAAAGCTGCAGCTAGAGAGTAGCCCCCACTTACTGCAACTAGAGAAATGCCCCTAAAAAACAAATCAATGAAAAATTAAAAAATTTTTTTAAAAAAAGGATGGACTATCATGCTTAAAATGGCTAATCAAGAATTTAGCAAATAAAAGGTGGCAGATTATAACCATAATTTGCACTAACATTCTGTGACACTGTGATTTATAAATTAGAAATGGGGCTTCCCTGGTGGCTCAGCTGGTAAAGAACCCACATGCCAATGCAGGAGATGCAAGAGGCCAAAGTTCGGTCCCTGAGTCAGGAAGATCCTCTGGAGAAGGAAAGGGCAGCCCGCTCTCCAGGAGACTGGTGGGCTATAATACAGGCCATGGGGTCGCAAAGCGATGGGTAAGACTGAGCACGTGCGCACACACACACATACATTTAAAAATATATGTTTGGTCTTTGCCCCTGTTTCTAGCACACAACTCTTAAAGCCCTTGGAATTTCCAAAGTGAAGAAAGCCATCACGGTGTCTTTTGTCAGATTAATGACGTGACTTTTGGAAGCACCTAAGAATGGGGACTGGCTTCCAGGAAACCAAACCTGTGATTAGCAGGTTGGAACCTTCAGTCCCATGCCCTGACCTCAGGGAGGCAGAGGAGCTAGAAGGTGGGTCAACTAACAGACGACCTGTGATGTAATCAATCCTGCCTGTATAATGCCCTGGAGGAGAGCATGGCAACCCACTCCAGTATTCTTGCCTGGAGAATCCCCATGGACAGAGGAGCCTGGCGGGCTGCCGTCCATGGGGTCGCAAGGAGTCAGACGTGACTGATGCAACTTAGCACACCTGCACAACTGTGTAATAAATCTCCATAAAACCCTTAAAAGGACAGGCCTCTGAGAGCTTCCCGGGTGATGAACACGTAGAGATTTGGGGAGAGTGGGGCAAAAATCCAAGAGAAATTTCCTATTGGTTTAACCTCCACCGTAAAAGAAATTCACAGACTCACAATCTGCTAGAGCTGAGAGAGCTTAGCACATCTAACAGACGCTCAAACTGAGGCAAGTTTCTGCAAATGTTAAGTATGCAAACTAATCATACCAACAAAACAGACTTAACACTGTTTAAATCTCTTGAAATTAAAAATCACATTTCCATAGTAAAAGGTGAAGTTGAAAAGAAATGTGCAAAAGGAAACTGGAAATACTGCAACTGCTTCATTATAATCTGCTTTGCTGAAATTATCAATAAATACAACTGGAAAAGTGACTTGTTAACAGGACAGTAATAATACATATTTCTTACAAACTGAGAGGCTATGAGACACTGAGACCGGCAGAAAGGAGGGCAAATCGGAGACAAGAGGCTTGCTTCCTCCTCTCCCGGGGCCAGTGGAGCGGCGCTCACCTGCAAGTCGTCCTTGACAGCCTGGAGGTCGTACACGAAGAACCTCTGAGAGTGCGGCAGGACGAGGGCCAGCAGGAGGGACAGGGCGCTGGGGACCAGTAGAAGGCTCTTGGACACAGGTGCCTTGTCTGGGGGAAAACAACACGGCTTTCAGAATAACCATCCCTAAGATTCTAGAGACCATGAGAGTTGAAAAGTAAAAGAATTCACTTCTTTTGAATTAGAATGAAGACAAAGTTCTCATGCTCTGGAATTTAATTCTTATTAACATATATTTTCAAAATATCATCCTGCAGAGGTAAGTGATCAAAGGGCGCTGGGAAACGCGTGGAATCTGCTGACGGGTGCTTCGTTGCCATCTGGTTTTTATATGAAACCAAACCAAGTTTACTTTCATAGACTACCTTTCAGAAAAGCACCCAGTGAAGTGTAAAGAAACAGAGAAGTATGCTTTCTAACAAACTGACCAGTCAGCTCTTGAGTGTGACTGGGATTCAGGTACATAAACATTTATTTTAAGAAATTTAAGTTGCTCAGTTGTGTCCGGTTCTGCAACCCATGGACTGCAGCCCACACGGCTCCTCTGTCCATGGGGATTCTCCAGGCACCAATACTGGAGTGGGGTGCCATTCCCTTCTCCAGGGGATCTTCCTGACCTAGGAATCAAACCCAGTCTCCTGCATTGTAGGTGGATTCTTTACCATCTGAGCCACCAGGGAAATTTAAGAAGCGGTTAAAAGTGCTAACATGGTGACTGCGGTGGCCTGCTGAGATTTTCCACAATGGGCACCCCCGGAGCCTTGTGTGCATCTCACGCAGCCTTCAAATGACAGCTCAGTTTCCACTTCCTTCCAGTCAGTCTCTCCCATTTTAGCGTGGGGGGGGCTTTTCCCCCACCCCGCACCCCTGTCTCCAGGTACTACTTTACCAGTCAGGGTCTGGAACTTGCTTTGCCTTCCTGACTACATTAAAGATTCCCAAGTAAGAATCTTTAATATGATTCTCTTCTATATGCTTCTGAATGCTGGCTATAAAGCCTAGCACAGCTCCTTGAGAGAATGAAATATCCAGATTATCAACATTCAAAACCACAGGAAAGGGTCATCAAAAGGGACATTCTCAGATCACATGAGGCACACTTCAATGGTATTCATAATAAATTCCCTGGGAATGAATCCACTGGTCACGGTTGGTGGTGTGGTTACTGCACTTGTTTACGTATATAAAAATAGCCCAACTATTTCCTCTCTGGTCAGGTCTCACCAACAGCTAAACTCAAACCACGGGTAAAGTCACTGCATACCTGCCGCCACCACCAAGATGCAATCAAGGCTCCAGGGAATCTAAAAGCTAACAGAGCTCCCCAGCCCCCAGAAAACGGAGCCCCACTGCCCAGGAACTCAACGTACAGGGAAGCACTACAGCTGGGAGCCTGACCAATTCTATCGAGAGCTATTTCAACTGCAGCTGTCCTCACCTGTGAAATGAAGAGAAGAGAAACTCCCTCAGAAGTCCTATGAGAAGTAAACGAACTAAAGAATGAACGCAGGGAAAACTGCTCCAACCATTGCAATCACCACCCCAGGTGATGACTGCGGCAAGCTCCTCCCTCATCATTCAGACAGAACTGAGGATCGAGCATGGGTGATACAGGTGCACCTTGAAGGCTTCCTTCTTGACCCTGGACTTCACCTATGCTTGTGAAATGGGCCCCACCGTTTATTCCTGCCTCTTCCTTGCAGCCTGTAAGGAACCACTGTAGGTTCATGGTCTCAGACCTCAAACGGACACATCCACTGAGCAGCAACACTACTGCTTTTCTCCAGTAACCTTCCTGCTCCACACTCGCGGTGGCTTACATGTCACCGTATGAATAAATGGACCGTCTGCTTTGGTGTCCTCGTCCATATCTCTACAATGAACAAGCTCCTGCTGCTGGGGACCATGAATCACCCCGAGGCCCTGGGATACAGTAGCAGATGATGGACAAAGCTCCTCCCCTTGTGGTGCTTACACTCTAGACAACGGAGAAAAGAAAATACACAAAGTGAGGTAAATACGTACCATGACAGAGAGAAATAAATGCTACGGGAAAATTAAGCAAGGTAAAGAGCAAGGCTGTGTGACCTACCATGGACTTCCTGCTCTCTTTCCAGGTAAGAAACAGGACTGCTGCCCACCCACACCTGCCCCTGGCTGAAGGGGTACCTGGCGATGTGACCTGCTTTGGCCAACTCAACATGATAGATGTCACTCCCAGGCAAATACCGGACAGCCAGTGACTGTCCTTAACCTGGGCCAGTGCTCAAGATGGAGGCTAGGCTGTGAGCTGGATCCCAGCATGGAAGACAGAGTGGAACAGGTCCTCCTGGGTGACTCACAACAGAGGGAGGCCATCAGTGAGAAACAAAGCTTGTCGTTTCAGACTCCTGAAGTTTTTAAAGCTGTTGGCTGCTGCAGCCTAACTAACTAGCCTGCCCTGGTGTCGGGGGGAACACAGTGCTGGTGGGGAAAGAAGAGGGTGCTTAGAAGGCCCTTCTGACAACGTGAGATGTGAGCAGATGCCTGGGGATGTGGGCCCAGCAAGGGCCTGGGGAGCAGCGTTTCTGGCAGAGGGAAGAGCAAGTCCAAGGGCTGTGAGACAGAAACACACTCCATATGATGAAGTAAGGCTGCCAGGATGGCCAAGAGCAGAATGTGCGCAGAGCAGACAGGCAGGATATAAGGTCAGAGAAGTTGAGGAGCAAACAGTGGAGAGTCCTTAGAGGCCACAAAGACTTTACCCTTTCCTCGGAGAGTGACAGGATGCTCTGGGGGAGGCTAAGGAGATGATAACATGATCACGTGTGTTCTCAAAAGATCGCTCTGGCTGCTAAACTGAGATGAGATTATAGGAAGGCAAGTGGACAAGAAGCGAGACCAGTCGGAGGTCACCATGATAATCCTGACAAGAGATGATCATAGCCTGGACCAGGGTGATTTGGGTTGGGGTGGTGAAAGTGGTCAGTACTGGTATATGTTTTGAAGGTGAGAGTGGTCAGAACTGGAGTATGTTTTGAAGGTACAGCAAGCAGGATTTGCTGGTTAACGGGGTATAAAGCATGGGCAAATGGAGAAATCAAAGACGCCGCCAAAGTTTTGTTGTGAGCAGTAGAACTGTTGCCAGTTCCTAGGCTGGGAAATTCTGTCACCTTCACCCTTACCTTGCCTACAAGATCTTCACCCATCTTGCAAGAGTGTTCTCTAAGCCCACTTCCACCTCCACCTACCAAGGCTCTATCCTCTCCACCAGTGCCACTCAAAGTCACCAGTCCACAAGTTGTTACCAGTCCACAGTGAGAACAGAGTGTAAACCAACACACTATGTCCTTCAGGTAGGAAGTCCTACTATGAAAAATATATTTGTACTGAACACGCACTCTGCTCAAATGTCATCTTATCTGCGGCTACCCCATGTGATTCTGTATCTCCTTTGTTTTAGTGTATTTTTTCATAGCACTTATCAACAAGTGACTTATTAAATAGTGATTCCTCAAATCTATGATTCAAACTGACTGTAAGATACACTGTTATTTTAGGTGTTATTAAAAAAGAAATAGTGTCAAATATAATTCAAAGATGGCACCAGTTGTTAAAAAAACAACCCAAGACTAGAAACACTAAAATGTGAGAAAAATTACAATTTGGAATCAAGAAATACATTTCTTTGGGTACTGCCCATCTCCCCATCCTCAGTCCCCACTAGAATATAAGTTTATTTTTTTAAATTAATTTATTTATTTTAATTGGGGGCTAATTACTTTACAACATTGTAGTGGTTTTTGCCATACATTGACATAATCAGCCATGGGTGTACATGTGTTCCCCATCCTGAACCCCCCTCCCACCTCAAATATAAGCTTCTTGAAGGCAGAAATTTTGTCTATATGTTCACTGCTGCAGTATCCCTCACGCCTATAGCAGGATCAGGTCCATAAAGGCAGTCAACACATGTTCGTGTGTTGAAGGGTGACTGATGTATAAGAGACACTCACTAAATACCAGTGAAAGCAACCTAACATCCATGATGGATAAGTGGATAAATAAAATGCAGTATATCCATATAATGGAATATAATCAATTATATTCTGTCTTTAAAAGGAAGGAAATCCTCACTTGCTACAACATAGATAAACGTTTTGGACATTATGCTGAAAGAAATAAGTCACACACAAAATGATAAGTACACACAAAATGATAAGTATGATTCCACTTATATGAGGTATCTAAGTAGTCAAATTCAGAGACAGGAAGCAGAATAGTGGTTTCAAGGGCCTGGGGGGAGGGAAGAATAGGGAGCTGTTTAATGGGTATAGAGTTTCAGTTTTGCAAGATGAAAAGAGTTCTAGAGATAAATGCACAACAATGTGAATGTACTTAATGCCACAGAACCATACACCAAAAAATGGTTAAAATGGCAAATTTTATGTTATGTATGTTTTACCACAATTAAAAATAAAGACTGAAAATAAATAAATTATTTACTGACTTAATAACTGAACCTATTTTTACAACCATTTTCATTCTGTCTAGGACTAAACCACTAAAAATACAGATCCGAGTACTTAAATTAGAGAACTGTTAAGCCCTCCTCTTAAGGTGAGCAAAAATGAGGTCCCAAAAAACCAATGAGGAAAGCTACAAGATAATATACAATTGTCCAGGAAGTCCTCAATCACAGGGAAAGTATACAATATTACTGTATACAGCAAGATTTACTGATCAATTCAAGACCTGTGCATTTCACCATATGAAGTTTACAATAAGAAAGAAAAAAAAGAGCTTGAAACATGATCAAATTCTAGTTAACAACATGTACACTTAAGTGTTTAGAAATATGTGACTACAACTTATTTTGAAATCATCAAAAAAATAAGACAAATTGATGAAACAGAGAACAGATATTTAATAGAACAAATGTGCAAAATGTTAACTGCAGAATCTAAGTGCTAGGTATATGGTGTTTATTACAACCATTCTTCAACTTTTCAGCACGTTTGAAATTTTTCATAACACGGAGGGGGGTACACAGTGAATCACAGAATTTGAGAGCTGAGAAAACACTTGAAAATACATTAAGCAAAAACTTAGAGAAACAGATAAATCCACAATTACAGTAGGAATCTTCAGCATTCCTCTCTCTGCAGTCAGTGACACAAGCAGACAGAAAACCAGTGTCATGGACTGAAATGTCCACTGCCCTCCTCCAGATTCATGTGTTGAAGTTCTCACCACCAATTCCACTGTATTAAGAGAAAGCGTCTTTAAAGAGGTAATTTAAGGTTAAATGAGGTCATTAAGGTGGGGCCCTAATCCAATCTGTCCTTATAAGAGAAGGCAGAGGCGCCAGGGCTGCACACACACAGAGGAAAGACCGTGTGAACACACAGGGAGAAGACAGCCATCACAGGCCAAGGAGAAAGGCCTCGCCAACCCTCTCATCTTGGACTTCCAGCCTTCTGACCTGTGAGCAAATATATTTTGGTTGTTTAAGACACCCACACTGCAATATGCTATTATATCAATCAGTAAGAATATAGAAGACTTGAAAAACAGTATCAGTCAATGTGACCTGATTGACATTTATAGAATACCCCACCCAACAATAGAAAATTACACATTTTTTTTTTCAAATGCATATGGAACATTCCTCAAGGTAGACCAACCATATTCTGGGCCATAAAATACATCTCAATAAATTTAAAGAAATTAAAGTCATACAAAGTATGTTCCCTAACTACCACAAAATTAAAACTAGAAATCAACAACAGAAAGATGTATGGAAAATCTCCCAAATACAGTTGACCCTTGAACAACACAGATCTGAATTTCAAGGGTCCACCTATGTGATTTTTTTTTCAATAAATACATACTATAGCACTACATGATCCATGGCTGGCTGAATCGACAGATGTGGAACCATGGATATGAAGGACCGACTATAGACTTAAACCTGGATTTTCAACTTCATGGGGGTCAGTATTCCTAACTCCCATGTTGTTCAAGGGTCAACTGTACTTGAAAACTAAACAATATACTTCTAAATAATATCTGGGTCAAAGAGGGAGTCACAAGGGAAAATAGAATATATGTTAAATAGAATAAAAAAGCCAAAGTACAACCAAGCAAAATCTGTGAGCTGCAAACAAAGCAGTGCTTAGAAGGAAATTTGTAACATTAAATGGTTATACAGGAAGAGAAAAGATCTCAAATCATGACAAAGGCTACAAGTTTTAAAAATTAAACTAGAAAAAGACAAGCAAACTAAACCCTCACCAGGCATATGGAAAGAATTATGAGCAGAAATCAATGAAATAGAAAACCAAAATATAATAGAGAAAAAAAAATCAATGAAACTAAAAGCTAACTCTTTGACAAGATCAATAAAATGAATACACCTCTAGGAGGACTGACCAGGAAAAAAAAAGAGAAGTCACAATAACCAGCATTAGGAATAAAGGATCGGGGCATCACTACAGATGCCACAGACATTAAGAGTCTAATAAGGGGTTTACAGCATTGCAAAACACATTTAATGCACTGGAATGTACACTTTAAAATGGTTAGAGTGGTTAAATCTTATGTATGTACTTTTATCACAAACAATTTTTAAAGGATAATATGGGAATATCAGAAACAACATTTTGGCCACAAATTTGACAACTTAAGATAAAACAGGCAAATTCCTTGACAGATACAGTCTATCAAAGCTCACTCAAAAAGAAATGAGTAACTTGAACAGACCTATAGAAATGAAGAAACAATCCCCAGCTAAATGTCTTCCAACATAGAAAACTCCAGGCCTGACAGCTTCACTGATAAATGGTACCAATCATTTAAAGGAAAAAGAAAACTAACCCTACACAAACTGTTCCACCATGCAGAAAAGGAGAGAACCTTTACCAATTCATTTCATGAAGCCAATGCTACACTCATACCAAAAACAGACCAAGACATTAAAAGAAAACAACAAACCAATTATCTCTTAGAAACACAGATGCAAAATTTTCAACAAAATACTAGCAAATTGAATCCAGCTATACACGAAAAAGATAATAGTCACAACCAAGTGAAGTTTATACCAGGAATGCAAAGCAAATCAATGTAACACACGACAATAAAGAAAAATGTGCTGTGCAACTCTATTCACATGCTGTTCAATTATCTGCATATTCTATGATGCCAATTTTCGTCCACTCACGTGACAAAACTGGACACTCACTGCTGGGCAGTTAATGCAGGCTACTCCTGTGCTCTGATCTTACTACCGATACTATCCAGCATTTACGGATTACTCAGCAGTGCACAGTCCCATTCTCAGCACCTTATGTGAACAACCTTGTTCTTGAAGGCCCTACACCTCAGGGCCTTTACACCCGCTACTGCCTCTACTCAAAACGTTCTCCCCCTGTCCAGCCTGTTCTCATCACTCCAGTCCTCATCTCAGACAGCACCTCAGAGTGGCTTCCCCGAATGACTCTGTATTTCACTTCAGTCAGTCAGTCAGTTCAGTCGCTCAGTAGTGTCCAACTCTTTGCGACCCCATGGACTGCAGCACTGCATAGCAATTTTCACTATTTGAAATTCTTCTTTGAAAGTTTTACTTCTTTGTCGTCTCCCTCATCAGAATGTAAACTCCATGAAGACAGGATCCTATTTGTCTTGTTCACTGCTGTATTTCCATACCCAGGACAGTATCTGGCCAATAGGAGGGTTTTAGTACGTATTTGGTGAAGGACAGAATTATATGAGGTAGGTAGTACTCTCTCCAAATTTATAATAAGAGAAAATTGTGACTCAGAGTAAGTTACCAGTTCATTATCACAAATGATTTAGCCTGAGTTCCATTAAAGTAAAGGTAAGACAAAGACAAGCAGGAAGCTAGTTTATTTTGGAATGTGATTCCAAGGAGCAGGGGTGAAGGATATTGGAAATAAAACACAGAAGAGTCAATACAAATATTCATTATGAAGCTAGGCACCCCTGTGAGTGACAGATCATTCTGAGGAGCTACAGTCCAGAGCTGAGTCCCGCAGGATTTTCTAAGAAGCCTTGTGAATGTAGCACAGAAACATCACCCAGGGAAGAAACAGGAAAGCATTTTTATCCATCATCCCTCAGAAGTCTAGAGTGACCACAGAAAAGAAGGCCCATGGGAAAAACAGAGAAGTAAGTTTTACCAGATCAGACCAGCTTACACCAAACAAGAGTGTACAAATACATGGAGTAAGAGATGGGGCTGAACACACAGCGATGCTATTCAAGAAGTGGTGTCTGACCTGTTGGCCTGGGAGTGGCATGACCAGGTACAAATCCTGACAAATAAATAAATAAAACTGCTACAAATAAAACTGCTCCCTATGCTGGCTGGCCACAGAGCTCCATGGTCCAAAGAGATTGTCACCTGCATGGTGGGTTTTAACTGAAATAAAGACATGAAAAAGTAATAACAGAAATCAGTAAAAACAGAAAGTGGTACCCTATGTAACAAAAGTAAATGCAACTGTGAACGAAGATATAAAGAGATGGCAGTCTGGGAGGGTGCAACACAGAGTGGTGGGTACTTGAGTTCAGTCCAGTTCAGTCGCTCATGTCCGACTCTTTGCGACCCCCTGGACTGCAGCACACAAGGCCTCCCAGTCCATCACCAACTCCTGGAGTTTACTCAAACTCATGTCCACTGAGTCTGTGATGCCATCCAACCATCTCATCCTCTGTCGTCCCCTTCTCCTCCCGCCTTCAATCTTTCCCAGCATCAGGGTCTTTTCCAATGAGTCAGTTCTTCACATCAGGTGGCCAAAGTATTGGAGTTTCAGCTTTAGCATCAGTCCTTCCAATGAATATTCAGGACTGATTTCCTTTAGCATTGATTAGTTGGATCTCCTTGCTGTCCAAGAGATTCTCAGAGTCTTCTCCAACACCACAGTTCAAACACATCAATTCTTCGGCACTCAGCTTTCTTTACAGCCCAACTCTCACACCCATACATGACTACTGGAAACACCATAGCCTTGACTAGACGGACCTTTGTTGGCAAAGTAATATCTCTGCTTTTTAATATACTGTCTAGGTTGGTCATAACTTTTCTTCCAAGGAACAAGTGTCTTTTAATTTCGTGGCTGCAGTCACCATCTGCAGTGATTTTGGAGCCCAAAAAATAAAGTCTGTCACTGTTTCCATTGCTTCCCCGTCTATTTGCCATGAAGTGATGGGACCAGATGCCATGATCTCAGTTTTCTGAATGTTGAGTTTTAAGCCAACTTTTTACCCTCCTCTTTCACTTTCATCAAGAGACTCTGGTTCTTCTTCACTTTCTGCCATAAGGGTGGTGTCATCTGCCTATCTGAGGCTATTGATATTTCTCCCAGCAATCTTGATTCTAGCTTGTGCTTCATCCAGCCCAGCAAGTTTTTCATGATGTACTCTGCATATAAGTTAAATAAGCAAGGTGACAATATAGCCTTGATGTACTCCTTTCCCAATTTAAAACCAGTCTGTTGCTCCATGTCCAGTTCTAACTGTTGCTCCCTGACCTTATTAAATGCCAAACAGATCAAAGGTTTTAAAAATATATATAAGGTCTCTGATTTAAAAAAAAAAAATCTACATCTAGGAATTTAGCCTAAAGTAATTACCATGGATATACAAAAAGATTTTTGCTATAAACACACTTATCACAGCATTGTTTATAACAGTGAAAAAAACTAGAAACATGACTATCCAATAGGAAAATAAACTGTCCTATCCATAAAATGGAATCATATCCAATTTTAAGAACTAGGTTATAGAAAAATATTTCATGCTTTGGAGAATGTTCCTAAGTAGTAAGTGCAAAATATTTCTAGTAGCATTATTATATAACACTTAAAAAAAAAATAGTTCATAGATGGGCTTTTTTTTTAAGCATCTGTCAAAGTATTAACAGTGGTAATCTCTGAGTGATCTGTTCATGGGAGGTTTTAATTTTTTACGAAAATATTTTAAGAATTAGAAAAAATAATTTTGGTTTAGCTAGTTATTAATTCAGTAAAAAGTGTCATTAAATCCTTATGCAGCAAGACAAGGCAAATCGCTAGCAATCTGCTGGCCCCTCTGTTAGCGGAACCAGGATGTGGTTCATACATGAAGAACCCAAGCAGGGATCAAATGGAAGGTTAGAAACAAGTCACTTCTTTGCAATGGGTCCTTCCACTTTTGAAAATAGGGATGTTACAAATTTTGAGAATGAGAAGCAATACATTAATCTAAAAATAAAAATACAAAGCATCTATGGTAAAGACAACATAAAACACCAAAGTTTAGGGTGTTTCCTCTTGGGTCACTCAATCTTTGGCATGACTGAGGTACACAGCCATCTCTCCGTGGCAATGAATAGCATCAGGCTATGGTGACTGCGTATTGTCCTAAAATAATTATTACAGTACATGTGGAGTACTTTATGCCAAGCACTGTGCTAAAAAAAGCACGCAGTGAATGCTTACAGTACCTGAGGCAATAATTACTTATCTGAATGTTTTAGGTAAAAAATAGGTTAAAAAACATTAAATAACTTCCTCAAGGTCATAGCTAGTTAGCAGAGGGGCTTAGATCTGAACTTGCTCTGCCTGACTCCAAAGAAAAGGTTTTCTAATATAAAACAAGAAAATCTGATATCTTTGTGTCATAGTCCATGGTCCAAGGGATTTTCACTATTACTATTTTTAATACTTCACCTGTACATTTTCGGTTCCTCCGAAAGTTAAACATAGAATTACCATGGTGTCCAGGTGTTAGTCACTCAGTCATGCCCAACTCTGTGACCTCATGGACTATAGGTCACCCAGCTTCTCTGTCCATGGGGTTCTCCAGGCAAGAATACTGGAGTGCGTAGCCATATGACCCAACAACTCATCCCCTAGTTATATACTTAACAGGACTGAAAAGATATTCAAACAAAAACCTGAATGTTCATCATAGCATGCCCTAAGAGCCAAAAAAGTGGAAAGAACCCAAATGTTTATCAACAGATGAATAAACAAAATGAAGTACATCCATAAAACAGACCATTACTCAGTCATTAAAGGACACATGCTACTGACAGAGGCTACAATATAGCAGAATCTTGAAAACATCATGCTTAGTGAAAGCAGCCAGAAACAAAAAGCCATACATGATGATTCCATACACATGAGGGGCCCAGAATTAAAAAATTCAGAGACAGAAAGCAGATCAAAGTGGATTATGCAGGGTAGGTGGAATGCGAGGGGCTGCTTAGTGGAAGATGCGCTTCTTCAGGGGGTGACAGAAATGGTCCGAAATTAGAGATTGGTGACCACTGCACACCAGTGTAAATGGGCCGGAAGCAAACAGTGGTACACCTTCAAATGGTTAAAATGGTGAGTTTTATGTTCTGTGAATCCTACCTCAGTAAAAATATGCATCTTTCAGGTACTGAAGACACTAACCGCAGGTCTTGCAAAGCACAGCCATGTGGGCTGTTACAGAGCATCGTAGCTGAGGAGCGCGGCAGGGGGTGGGGATGAGGGGAACCAAGGCAGCAACCCTGCCCGCTCCCACAAGTCACCGAGTCACAGCACACTCGCCAAAAGCCCCGGTGTGGTTCGCACCCCTGGTTGGAGGGGCCGCCATATCCTACCAGATTGGTTTTCCTATTTCTGACGACTTAACTATTCGGTAAACTTCTCAGGGGTCCCACAAGAATGGGGTGACTTGGTGTTTTATGAAGTCACTTAAACTTTTTCATCAAAAAGGGGTTATGCTAATATGTGGAAGTCTGCAAAAAGGCAGAAACCTGTGCCTCTGGGAGGGATGCCTCCGGTATCCACCTTGTTTTACTCTTCAGGACTGTGAGTCTCCTGGAAGGAAACCTGATAAAAATATACCCTCAGTGACCCAGGGGAGGACAGCGAGTGCCTTCTGGTGACCGTCCCCACAAAGACATCCATAAAACTGGTCTATTGGGGGAGGGGGCGGTGCGGGAGACACAAACAAAACACATATCTGCAAGTAGAGAAACCTAAGTCTGATTTTCAAGTTTGATGATCCAAGGAACCTCTTCCACTTCTGTCTGGTGGGAAAGTCTATGACTCATGTCAATGTATGGCAAAAACCACTACAATATTATAAATTAATTAGCCTCCAATTAAAATAAATTAATTTAAAAAAAATAGAGAACCAAGCAGAAAGTCTTTTAAAGTCTGGACTTGTACACACACCCTTTTAGCACCTAATCCATTTGTGTGTAGAGATACTACTGAACATCTTTAACCACTGGTGCTGAGACTGGCAGATCGGTAGCAACACAAAACACCCACTTAAACTCTATAAACACTAAAATGAATTCTAAGTGGATTCAAAAATTGGATAAAAGCAATGAAACCAAAAAGATAGCTCCAGACAAAATTCCAGTTCAAGATGACAGACTCCGATACCTGTCCACTTTTCCTCCCTTCCAAAGTCACACTGAAACAAGAGGGCCCTCAGAACACAAGAGAAACATCTCCTTTCAAAGATGTCCAAGAAACAATCAATAAAGACCAAGACCCGGGGAGGAACAACGTGCAAACAGAATTATCCGTCAGAATAATCTAGAGTATTCCTCAAACTTCAATCATTTCCATTTTGGCACCACAAGTTTTGCTATATCCCAGTGCTACCTACCCTGTTATTTAACACTTCAACTCACCTTACTCTGATTTAGTTAAATAAATGTATTTTAAAAGAAACTTTACATCACTACAATAATTGCAAAATGAGTGTCACACTGTCATCAGTAGGTGGTAACTATAAAAATGAACACCCTTTATGAAATTCTAACACTGCTACTGACAGAAAGATGGGGGCCTGCCTCTTGTTCTCTAGGTGACAGCAGGAAGCAGGCTGCTAATAGTAAGGCAGTTCAGACTAGCACCTGACTGAGACTTTCTCTCTGTTACAATCAAAAGGAGAAAGAACTGACAAGGGAATTATTATCTCACGTTTGTCTCAATGGCCCTTGGTGTGGAGCCCACATCCTGTGTAAAACCATCCCCATATAAATGGCACACACGCCTGCCTTGCCGTGACAGGTGGGCGGCCCTTCCACAAAACCCCACCCCCAGGCACACTCACATTTTCTCACACACACCCATTCATCTGGTGTTTTTCTCCCCAGCAGGAGAAACGGCTTGGCCCCCAGAATAAAATTCAAGAAATGCTCTCTGAAGAAAGTGGTGATGTATTTGGGAGGACGCTGAGAGTCTGAGGGCTGAGAAGGACTCGAACAGAGCGCGGGTGTCTTCAGACTCCCCCAGGAGATGCCAGCCTGGGGAACACAGATCAGTGGGAGGGGGTGGGTGCTAAGAGGAAGGGCAGCCTTACTCAGAGTGAGAGTTACACAGAGCTGAGGCCCCCAGCCAGCCAGCAGTTGGGGATTTCCTCCTGCTCCCCACCTCTGCACCCCAGCTGGAAGGCAGCCTCGTCACAAGCTCTGCACACCTGAACAGGGCCTGCAGGCAGCCCTGCTGCAGAGGTATGGGCCTCCTGGGGACAAAGACCAACCCACAAATAAAGAGGAAGTCCACACCAGCTACTTAGGAGTCCAGGCTCTCACTATGCACACGAATGGCCAAGTGAGCACCTGGAAAGTTCACCCTGTGTCCTCTGCACCAAAACATTTACTGTAGGATGTAGGCCAGCGGGGAGAAAAACAGAAGACTTTCAAGAAGAAAATGATGCAAGGGTCAAGAAGCAGCAGTAGCTGAGGGTGAAATTAAGTAGTGAAGAAATATCAAAAGAAATTAAGAGACTCCCTGAAGTAGCACTGGTTTTATGACCCAGGGCTCTGTTTTCTTCTACGACTCCAGTCGTAGTTAATAAATTTAACAAAGAGTTCAATTTCCTTGTTGCAGGGTCCATAAGCCTGGAAGTACTAACTTGCATCATCAACCTTTAAAAACCAACTAATACTGTACTCTTTCCACTGTTTCATGCTACATTCAAGGGACTAAGGTGACATACGCATTGGAAAATGTCTGAGAACAGTGGCAATGTAACATAAAAATCTTATGAAAAATATCCAGGAAAGGGAATCATGATTTACATAAGCAGTGCAGGGGGTCGCAAAGAGTTGGACATGACTGAGCAACTGAACAACAATAAAAATAACAATAATTTTCATTTATAATTTAAATGAGGGTTAAAATTTAAGCAATGTACAGTATGTGACGATAGGTAATAATACTGTACTGTATACTTGAAACTGGCTAGTAGATCTTGAATGTTTCCACACACACAAAAAAGATGACTGTGAGGTGGATATGTTAATTACCTCGACCACAGTAATCAGCTCACCATGTATGCATATGACAAAACATCACACACAACATAAACATATAAAATTTTTGTCAATTATATCTCAATAAAGCTAGAAAAAATAAACTGAACAATTTTGGGTTTAAAATTTTTAATTTTTAAATTAAAATTTTAATGCTTAAAAGCAGCCCCACACAGCACCAGTGTGTTCCACAAAGCACACTTCAAAAACACTGGAGTCAATCATTATTTATGATGTTCTTTGTCAGGTTGTACTTATTAAAATTCCATAGAAATGCATTTTTAAAGTAGCTTGATTTAAGGTAGGTTCCGCCTTCATGACTTAAACTGATACTGCCATAAGCTGAGAATGGAAAAAGGTGGAAAAGGCAGATAATGTGCTAAGTCACTTTAGTCGTGTCTGACTCTTTGCAGCCCTATGGACTATGGCCTGCCAGGCTCCTCTGTTCCATGGGATTCTCCAGGCAGAATACTGGAGAGGGCTGCCATGCCCTCCTCCAGGGGATCTTCCCGACCCAGAGACTGAACTCATGTCTCCTGGGTCTCCTGCACTGCAGGCTGATTCTTTACTGCTGAGCCACCGGGGAAGCCCAAGGTAGACAATGTGCTTAGTCGCTCAGTCGTGTCTGACTCTTTGCACCCCATGGACTGTAGCCCACCAGACTTCTCGGTCCATGGGGATTCTCCAGGCAAGAATACTGGAGTGGGTTGCCATTCTCTAATTAGGGTTTTTTGTGTTTTTTTTTGTAGGAGCTAATATACTATGGCTGTTTTTATTTGCATAGTGTTCTTTTTACTTTCTCTTTATTAGTCAAGTTATTAATCAAAAAAGAGAAGGGAAAAAGAACACTATGCAAATAAAAACAACCGTAGTATACTAGTTCCTACAAGAAAAAAAAATCCTAATTAGGACATAAAACATCTCTAGTGAAAGCAGAACTGGATTTTGGTTCTGCTCAGGAAGAAAGGGGGAGACTCTTGGACTGAAAGCCAACAAAAGGAACATGGTGGACCCAAGAGAAAGGAGCTGCAGCAGACACAAGGGGAGGAATGAAAAGCAACCTGCTAGGACCGAGTGAGTTTTCAGTGGCCAAGAAATAAGCCCCACTGCTGAGCAGAGCTGCTGTATTCGTCACGATCCTATGAACAGGGTCAAGTGGTCAAGAGAGAGAAATGTAAATAAACTTGAGTCTGAGCAGTAGTAGTGTGCATTAGTTCACAACACACAACATGAAGCCAGACAGGATTCCAATTCTAGCCCTGTTCCTCACCAGCTATGATCCTGGGCAAGTTACTTAAATACCTGCACCTCACTTTCCTCATCTGCAAACTGCGGGGAGTAATTCAGAATAGTACTTCACGGGGTTGTTCTGAGAACTAACCAGCTGTTCAGATGGAGCCTAGTAATGTCACATAAGTGTTACACAGTAAAATTTACAGTGTGATATAAGTAAAACTGATAAGAACGCATACTTTATTAGTTGATTGAAAAATTACAGATATACGCAGAACTCTCATTTAAATGATGATTCTTTTTCCCAGGTGTTTTTCCTAAGGCTTAGAAGTTATATTACCACTGCTCCTAGTCAGAGACTAAATTCACATCAATTTAGTCTCTAACGTGGCATGACATAGTGAAAAAAAATGCTGGCTTTGGAGGCAAGCAAACCTGAGCTCAAGTCCTAGCTCTTCCACATAATTTGGACAAATTACACTCTGAGACTCAACATACTCATTTGCAGAAAAAATAGAGTAACAATACCTAGAGCTACTGTGAAAATTAAAAGTGATAACTTAAGTAAACCAATCTCTTCTCCCTTAAAATTTCTGGTAAAGTTATAGGTACCATCCCGTGGGGCTAGAATTTGACAGTATCAAAAGTTAAAATACTCTTTATTTAGTCTTCTTTTATTTCTAGGAATATTTGAAAATGAAGATGCTCTCAGCATTACTGTAATGGAAAAAAAAAAAAAATGGAGGGAAGCACCAACCTAACTGTGAGAGTAGTATACTAAGAAAATGCTTATGACAAAGGAGAAAACAGCAGAATACACACACAGTCATTATGACTGCATTTTTAGAGTGTTGCATGAAATAAAAGCAAGTTAGAAAATAGTATTCAAGTGTGATAAACTTATTTTTAATTATTAATTTGGATATTCATTTTTGCAATGGAAAAAGTATAAACACCAAGATGTTAATAAATGGTGTTTTTATTTCTTCTCACTACTTTTCCATATTTCAGAATTTTCTTTGGTGAACATGTATTCATTGTACAATAACAAAATCAGTTCATTTAAAACAAGAACATAAATGACAGAGGGGAAAAGATTAAGAAAATTAACTGAAATGCTAACTGTGGTTTTTCTCTATCTTGCAAGCTTTCTATAATGTGGTTAATCTTACTTTAGATTGAAAAGAAAAACATTGTTTTTAAAAGCACCCTCGCTCAGGTTTGCCCTTTCCTACTTAATATGTCTTTCCTTCTCAATCAAAATTCTTGAATAAAGAGTATTATATTTCTCAAGAGTTTCAAAAAATACACTCCCTCAAAACTTAAGAAATCTGGGAAGCAGCTTATCCCCAAGAATCATGCATTAAAAGCAACTGGTTCAGGGGTCTGGGCAAACCAGGCCTGCTGAGTTAATCCCTTACTGCAACAAGGAATAAAATCAGAACACAAATACACAAAGTCACCTCTAAAGAGGCCAGCGAAGTGATCCTTGGTCCTTGAAAACAGAAACCTAACTAAAACAAGATGGCAAAATTGCAGGTTCCACTGAGGTACCGAAATACTAATATAAGAGTAGCTGAATACCAAAGGAAGACTCAACAACCAAAATGCAGATTTTACAAAGAAACAGCACCAAGAGAGTCCTCTCAGTCAGATCATGAGTTTAAAGAGCAGAAGGGTGAGAGTTCTCTGCTCTGGAGAGAGGATGTCATGAGGATGATGAGTGGAGTGAACCACCCCACTGTGCATACACATCCACGCCCTCGCGTCAAGCCGAGCAAGGGGTGAGCTGAATACGTGAGCCCTGATAGGAGGTGGGGGGTACAGTGGGTTTCTGGAAAGCAGAAGGAGGAGAAGCCATGTTGATCAATGAGATAAAAAATGCACAACCAGGACAAAGAATCAGCAATTCCAGCAAAGCAGAGGTGGATCACAAGCCAGAGGCGTCATCTTTGTTTCAGTCCAACAGTGCCCTCAAGCAAGCCAAACAGGCCTTAGAAGGAAGAAACTGTAGATGGACCTAAGTTTCAAGAAGCTAACGAAAAGTCACCAAATGAGGACCACCAGCCTAACAATACATCCCCCAGGTCAGGGGAGCAACCTGCATGAGTGCCTCCCCAGACACCCTAAGAACCTACAGTACAGAATCAGCTTAAACCACTGGCCAGGCTCAGAGAGAAGCATAGGAACACTCCGAGCTTCTCACCATTCCTTCTTCCTCCCACTCTGCCCCATCTAGAAACCAGGAAGGAGAAACTGGAAATTTCAGGGTTGGATGGGACACAAAAGGTCAGAAGCCAGTTACATCACTTTCTCTGACAAGTGGTTACCAACTACAAATCTCAACTGGGAGAAACAGGGAGAAAAAGTCTTAAATTCGAATCAAGGCCGAATGAACTGAACTAGGTACTTTCAACCTCTAAAGAGGGAGAAAATCTTAACTGGGATAAAGAGGGAGAAAAAGTCTTACCTTTGAATGAAGGCTGAATACATTGAACTGGGTACTTTCAATCTCTAAACTGAGCTTACGTTTTGTGACTTCTGTTCCCTAAGGTTACTGCCACCTGAATGCACCTTTTGTCTTTCACTTACTACTGAATCCCAAGCTCCTAGAAGAAGAGCCGCTGAATCAATAACTTAGAGTGAATAAAAAGTCATAAGGCCTGAAGCCTTTTCATAAAGGCAAAAAGCTTTCCAAGATAAGTATATTTTAAAGAGATGGTGACCCCCTTCTGATGTCTATGTCAGAAGCTTTCTCTATCTCCTTTACACTTTAATAAAACTTTATTACACACACACACACACACACAAAAAAGAGATGGTGAGAGACAAAAATATTTACTTTGATCACCTCCCACAAGTTATGTATTCAACACATGGAGTACATACCTGAAGAAAGAATATATCAGAACATGGTATGGTCCTTCCTGGGAGCACCACCAAAACCACAGTGGGAAACTATGGAAGTGTCCGTGTCAGTGCGATGCTGGGGACAGAGTGCTCGGCTTATGAGGCAATATCCTAAAGCTGAAATGAGGGTGGGGTTTGTAGGCCCTGAATGACCCACTGGTCCTTACGGCTCACCCATCTCTAGAGTGAGAAGAATGTCCCTACCACAGGCTGGCACAACTGTACCTTGGATTCATCAGCTGCATTGGACTCGGTCTTCCTAACTAAGGTTTTGGATCAAGAAGAGTTTCACTCAAAGGAAACTTCCAGCTCAGGTGAGATTTCTCATTCTGATAAATTTATACTACTGGTTCCCAACTCAGGGCTATGTGTTTTAGTCAGCATGATATCTTTGGGTACTGACAACCATCCGAATCTCCAAAGGGCTAACTCCAGCTCTGTCTTCCTGAGACTCGCTCAGCTGTCCATCCCAACAATCCACTCTATTTCTACTCTCTACTTCTAGCTCATAGGCTTCCCTAGTGGCTCGTGATAAAGAATCCACCTGACAATGCAAGAGACCCAGGTTCCATCCCTGGTTGGAAAGATGCCCTGGAAAAGGAAATGGCAACCCACTCCAGTATTCTTGCCTGAAGAATCCCCATGGACCGTGGAGCCTGGTGGGCTATAGTCCCTGGGGTCACAAAGAGTCAGATATGGCTTAGCGACTAAGCAACAACCACCTCTAGTTCACTCCTTCGACATAAATAGGTTTCGGCCTTAATGATCCACTGAAACTGCTCATCTTAAAGTGACAATAACTTATAGCCAAATTCAGGAGCCCCTGAGGATGTGAAAGAAACTAAGCAGATGTGGTCAGAAGATGAGAGGAGAGAGTCAAAGAACAAGGAATTTTAGAAAGGTACAGACTACCAGGTATAAAATAAATAAGATAAAGATACAAGGAGGTAATGTACAGCACAGGGAATATGGCCAATATTTTATAATAACTCTGAATGGAAGGCAATCTATAAAAATTGCGAATCACTATGCTATACACCTGACACTAATATAAGATTGTAAATCAATGACACTTCTATTAAAAAAAAAAAATTGTAGGAAAAAGTGTTCATCAAGGCCAGTGTGAGAGAACATTCCCCTAAGACAAGGAGTGAGAGGCCCGTATGTGGACAAGGAAGTCTCCGGTCACTCACTCTCGGCGGTATGTGGGGGAGGGAAGCAGGTGCCGTGAACGCCAGGCCACAGCCGGTGACCATCAAAAAAAACCCAGCTGATTAACTGCAGAGCTTAAGAGTGAAGGGAAGTGAGAAAGGGAAAAAAGTGAAGACATCTTTCAAGAAGCTTGGTAGGGAAGAAGAAACAAAGTCGTTAGCAGTTGGGCAGGTACAGAACACAGTCAATGGATGGAATGGTTATGCTTCTGTATTTATAAGACTCCCAACAAGTCTCCAGTTAAAAATACTTCACCCCAAGACTATACTTTCAGGGATCATTTCCATAGGTTGTTCCTAGAGAAGTCTCTCTCTGTATGACACAGGGAACTCAAACCGGGGCTCTGTGACAACCTAGGGGGATGGGATGTGGTGGGAAGCGGAAGGGAGGCTCAGGAGGGAGGGGACACATGTCTACCTATGGCTGTTTCATGGTGATGTATGGCAGAAACCAACACAACACTGTAAACCAACCATCCTTTAATTAAAAATAAATAAAAAAGAAAAAAAAAACTTCACCCTATTTATTTACTATGCAAAACTCTAGCAGTTTACACATGATAAATGTTTTCATCTTCACAACCACCTGAAAAAAATAGGTAATAACATCTCCTTTCCACAGAATAGGGGTCTGAAATATCCTGGGGGTCTCTGAAGAGCCCAAAGGAGAAGGCACCAGCTTTAACTCATGCCGGAAGAGAGGAGGGAATGTCACTAGAAAAGGCTGTAGAGAATGACTTCTCCACTGGTCCAGTGTTTAAGACTCTAAGCTCCCAATGATTGAGCCACGGGTTCAATCCCATGTCGGGGAACGAGATCCCACATGCTGCAACTAAGACCCAATGCAGCCAAATAAATAATAAAAATAAGTTTTAAAAGAATGAGTTAAGAATAGACAAAGGGTGGGCCTCAATTAGAAGAATTCTTTTAGACTGGGGTAAACAAAAGAACTAAGTTCACATGCCTGACAAACCCTTATTCATCTCCCCAAAATCAGCTTGAACATCACCTACATTACGACATCTCCTCTAACACCTGCAGAATGGATACAAACAAGTTAGCGAGAAGATGTGCCCAGGTATGGCCATGGGTGCCAACACCCATGGCCCTTATATCTGGGATAGAGGAAGTGTGGGAACAGTCTTGATGATGAGACAACAGAATCCAAGAAATGTAACCGAGCAGTCGTGCTGAGGACTCAGCTCGCATGGGACACCACACATAAGGATGAGGCTGCGGTTTTGCCAGGAGAGACAGCAGGACAGGGGTCCCAGGTCACCAAGGGTCTCAACGGGAACGCAACTCGGGCAATCAACCGTGGTCTCCAGACTGGAAGTGGAAGATGCCAGAAATGGCCTGTAAACTGGAGACAAGGAGATCAGAAGTCTGGCCATCAGAGTCACCGTGAGAGAGTGTGAAGCTGCAGGAGTTTGTTTACAAAGAAAGCAGGCAAATCAAACTAGGTCGGGTGAAGATGGTTTCCTCCTAAAGAAACACCCATGTCTACCTACTCTTGTCTCCTCTCTCCACCGCGCCTTCCACACTGGACTGGAACTGTCTTCAGTTCTGTCCTCAGCCTTCCTGCTCTACTTCCTGCTCCCGGTGTCACCATTCACATCCAGGGCACAACCCCCACGTAATGGCCCGTGTCCGGCCAGCTCCCTCTCTGCAGATGGCCCTTGCATTATCTCCAACTGGACTTCCCAGGCCCTTAGACACTGAATGTCTTCCCCCAACTAAGCCCCTCCATTTCTACACGCCCTGCCTCAGTAAACAGGAACATGTATACCCAGTCACCTTCAACTCCTTTCTCTCTCCCAATCTCATGAGCTTTACTGACACGGCCTACCTGCCTACACATTTTTAGAATCCTCCTTCTCCCCGCTGTCCATTCCCATTGCTCCCACCTTCACCGAGGCCATCAACCTCTCCTGCTGGACTCTGGGCCCCTCCTGCTGGCCACCCTGTCGCCTTGACCTAAATCTGTCCCTTAGAATCTTCCCCCGGTTTTAAAAATTCAGATCTCTGATGGCCACATTGGCTCTTCTGAATGTGACTCTCTGGGGATGGGACCAGGAATCTGAAAACTCCGTGGCTGCTCTCGCAGCCAGGACACAGGCAGCGTATGGAAAACACTGCTTGCATCCCCAACAGGCTTCCATCTTGCCGCCCACAGCAGCGTGAAGCCTCCCCAACCAGAGCTTCAGAACTTCACCTTCTCCTGCTTCCTGAACTCGGCTCTACCATCCGCTCCTGTCTGTATTCCTAAGGAGGGGCAGCTGGCCACATTTTCTCTTCGGGTTCCATCCCCAGCCCTCGCCTCCCTGGCCTCTGAATGACGTCACTGCACACACCTCTGTGCAGGAAGTGCTCCCCTCAGCCATGATCAGCAATCATCACCTCATCACCTCCGGCCTCTCTGCCGGGCCCTGCTCAGGCTCTGGCCCCCACAGATGCCCTCTCCCCACTCACAGGCCCGACCAGCTCGCGCTCAAGCCGCAAGTCAGCTGAAGCGTCTCCCCACGATGGAAGTCTTAACAGCGACTCTCTCCTCCCGAGCCCACCCCCTGCCCGAAACCCTCAGCACCCAGTACAGATGCTGTCTCATTCCTTTTTGTCACCTTTTCTCCCACTAGACACTGAATTCCTTGAGGGTGGGATCTACACTTGGAATACATTAGACACGCAGTTAGTGTTGCTTAAATCCACGGTCAGTGAGTACACTGTGAAGTCATGGGAACGCTTACTAATAAATGTAAGAAATCATACATCTATTACTCAACGTGTAGTCGTCTCTAAGCAAGGCTCTAAAAGAGGCATGAAGACGAGTCCTATGCACGTTTATCCAGTCCTAATTACCCGACAGCAGTACAGTTTCCCAAAGACATGGTTGCAAATGCCTTTTGCTTGATTCATGGCCCTGGCAGCACTAGCTTTCTTCAACACCTGGAAAACGCCCTGCTCTGCCTGCTTGAGAGTCTCTGTGCTTGTGCATCCCCTTCTGCAAGATGCACACTGTTCAACAAAAACTCACCTGTTGGCTCCTTCACACCATTTCCATCACCTTCCCAAACGTCTTCTCTGACCATGACAGCTAAAGCAGCATCCTTCGCATTCTTCTGGAGTCCTGCTAAAGTCCTCTGTAACTGCAGCCTACGCCACTACCCTCGAATTTTCCTCATGACACTTACCACGATGTGAAATCACATAGTAACATACTTATTGGATGCTGGTCTGCTTCATCCTGTGTACCACTTTATCCTCTGTACACAAACAGTACTTGGCTTATGTAGGTAGACAACAGACACTTGCAGAATAAATAAATAAATGAGAGAGAGGAAAGCAAGTGTAATGTGAAAATACCATCATCTACTAGTCACAGAGGTGGGAAATATGCAGGTGGTAGGAAAGAGCCAGGATTTTTCCCTTAAAAAACATCCCTTGGGGCAGGGTTAGGCAAACATTCATCCTCAGGACACTTAGGATCAGAACTCTCATTTACCAAAGGGCACACGACTTATCTAAAGGAAATCACTTCCCTTTCAGTGGGGAGCCTTGCAAAGAAAAACCAGAGCAAGGAAAATTTCCCTGCCCAGACTTGTGAAAAGACCAGTCCAGAAAAAAATGGTGCCTAAACAACGTAAGCTCTGCAAACACTGGGACCAAGACTCGTGCAATGTCACGTCCCCAGAACCCAGCCAGAGTTGTCAATCCCCAGAAACCAACCCATAAGATTTGCTCAAAATGTTTGTTAAAGGAGCATATAAGACACGGACTTCTGAGGAATGGCCATTCCACCCATTTTTATGCTTCACCCATTTATTTCAGAAACAAGGCAAGACAGCTAAGAAGAAGCCTCGAGCCTAGGCCTCTCCCTGAGCTGCAGTTTGGCTCCTAGAAATCAATAGTTATCAACCATGTGCCACAAGTAATCATGTCTTACCTTCCCCAGAGTCACCTTATATCTAATTTGAATACACTTTGGCAACATAATAGCTAACAGAGCATAGTAACCAGTAACAGATTTTGCCTGCTATTTTAATTTTTTAATGTTTTTTGATTAGCAAGGATGGATAGCTCAAAATGACTTAAGAAAATAAACAAAACTAAAGAATTCTACTATTGATTGTGGTGCTAGAGAAGACTCTTGAGAATCCCTTGGACTGCAAGGAGATCAAATCAGTCAATCCTAAAAGAAATCAACCCTGAATATTCATTGGAAGGACTGATGCTGAAGCTGAAACACCAATACTTTGGCCACCTGATGCCAAGAGCCAACTCATTGGAAAAGACCCTGATGCTGGGAAAGACTGAGGGCAGGAGGAGAAGGGGACGACAGAAGATGAGATGGTTGGATGGCATGAATGGACATGAATCTGGGCAAACTCCGTGAGAGAGTGAAGGACAGGGAGGCCTGGGGTGCTGCAGTCCACTGGGTCCCAGAGTCAGACACGACTGACTGACTGAACAGTAACAACTGCTAATTTCCTATTCAGCAGTGTATGGCTCATAGTAGGATCCCAAGAAAAACACACCACCTTCTCAACTATCAGTTTCAACAGTCATGATGTTCTTTATCCAAAGGGTACTCTGAGGGAGATTAACTACCTAGTAGCTGTTATGGTACTCTGAGGCCAGTGCTTGAAAAATGCTATAAATCAAATCATGAAACAAGGGAAATCATAAATGTTAAGCCCACTTCAAAACCTGAGAAGCTGAGAAGAGAGGAAGATTTATAATTATGCCTGTCACCCTGACACTAACTTACTCCCAGACTAACATATCAACTTACTGACCAGGTATCTTAACACATCTTTTGTTACCAGAACATTTATTGACCAGAGATACATTAATATTCACTTATGTAACAAAACTGCTGACCACAGGTGTTAATTTCTGCAAAAATCCCCTGGTCAATAATATGATCTGTGTTCTTAAAAAGATTCCTACCTTTCACAACAGATCATGAACATTTGGAAATGTCAACTGCCTCTGTACTCGGTAAGATTAACTTCACACGTTTGGAGATAAGGAAGCATGAACAGTGACAAGCAATTGCAAAAACTGTATCTATTCAAACAGTTCGCTGTTGCTCTGTCAATGCCTAACCTCAATGCTGTTCACTTGACATACAGTCCACCTTACCAAGAGTCAATTAGGCCATTTCAGCGAGAAAAAGAAAGCTGTTTAAAAGGCTCTATATATTTCTCTACCCTCTATCTGTTGACACCCCACCGCTGATACGCCACTAAAATATAACAAACATCCAGCAGCAACGGCCCTGCTTGTGCTAAACTCCTTCCAAACTTCCTTTCACTTTCAAGTACTTTCAATCAGTTTTTGTTTGTCTAAATACTCCTAAGGGAGGCTGAGAGGGAGAAAAAAAAATCGAAGTAAAACTAAGGGGTCAGATTCTGAAGCCGAGGTTTGAAATTTGCATCTGAGGGAAGGCAGTTTGGATCCCTCGGTAGCCTAAAATGAATGGAGCAAGGTGAGTGGGAAGGGAGCAGGCTTCCAGCATCGCCTCCACCAGGACAGCCTCTGGTTTCTCCGCTGAGGGCAAGAAGCAGGGCCAGAACACCAGGGCAACCCAGCCCGAACCCTAACTGCCCAAGCCCACTCGGCGGCAGCCCCGGGAGCACCTGAGCATCGAACCTGGGGCTCACAGGTGGTGGGGGGCGGGGGGGAGCTGGAGGCGGGACTCAGTCCTCACTGGCCCCGCCAGGCTGGAACGGGGGCGGTGACCGCTGGCCCCCAAGGGGCAGGAACTACCAAGGCTCTGGCAACTGGGATGGAAGATCTGCCCCCTCACCACACACACAAAACCTCTCGCAACCCCCCAGAGTCCCTGCCGCCCCCAGTCTCCTCAGGGAGGTACCCAAGGGTGCCGTCTAGGGGACATAACTAGGATGGCGGCGGCCGGTACTCACAAAGCCCACTGGAGCCGGTGCTGGTGAACATGGTCCCGGCGCCGGACCCAGAGCCCCCGCGGGGGACAGGGGGAGGGGAAGCGGAGACTGAGGCGGGGGGGACTGTGGAGAAAACCCTGCGACCGCGCAGGCGCACTCCGGCCGGGGCGACGAATCCGGCAACTCGACTCCACACGAGGCCGCCAGAGAACAACGCATGCGCGGCTCGTCCGTTTGTTTTTTTTTTTTTCCAGCCCCCCCCCCCCCCCCCACTTCCTGCCGTGAAAGGGAAGTGCGTCCGAAGCGAAAGGGGTCCGCCTCTCCGGATTTTTCCGACGGCCGCGGAAGCCTTGGGAAAGGAGTGGGGATGGCGTGTGGGAGGAGCGGGTGTAACTCTTGGGAGCCCGCGCTAGTACTTTAGCGCCGCCCCTCACCCCGTGGAGTCACCAAAGCAACATATGCCTCAGGCATGCCGGCGCGGGGGACATTTCCTCTCGACCTCTAACACCTCTCCCCCCTGACGGGACGCCAGGCGCTTTGGGCGCGTGCTCAGTTCTTTCTGGGCCGTCGCGGAGCCGGCTCCCCGGCTGACTGTCGACCCGACCGCCTCGAGTTCCGGTGTCCGGCCGAGTGCTGAAGAGACAGCTTCTCGGATGGAAGGGTACCCGGAGCTGGAAGACCGTCCTTGTCGCGGGGAGCAGGGCGGTCCAGCTGTCCCCTCCCGCTTTTCCCGTGTCGGTCCCTCGCGAAATCCCCACAAAAAGCTCCGAGTGCCGTGGCCCCTGGACCCTTCCCCGCCGCGGTGGCCCGTGTCGTGTCAGCAGGCGCGGTGAGTCTGTGGCTGAGCGAACCGGCTCTCCAGACTTCTGTCATGGAGTCCTTAAACGGACCCTTGCCATTTTAATTTTTTTTTTCCCTTGCAAAATTTTTACTCCTTAGTAAAGCAAATTTACTTTTCTTTTAAAGAGAGGTTGAGCATCAGCCCTGGGTGTTCATTGGAAGGACTGATGCTGAAGCTGAAACTCCAATACGTTGGCCACCTCATGCTGAAGAGTTGACTCATTGGAAAAGACCCTGATGCTGGCAGGGATTGGAGGCAGAAGGAGAAGAGGACGACAGAGGATGAGATGGCTGGATGGCATCACCGACTCGATGGACATGCGTTTGAGTAAACTCCGGGAGTTTGTGATAGACAGGGAGTCCTGGCGTGCTGCGATTCGTGGGGTTGCAAAGAGTCGGACACGACTGAGCGACTGAACTGAACTGAGCTGGAAAACTTTAGTATTATGTGGTCGTTACCATCCCTGGTAGCTCGGCTGGTAAAGAATCCGCCTGCAAAGTGGCAGACCCGGGTTGGATTCCTGGGTTGGGAAGATCCCCTGGAGGAGGGCATGGGAACCCACTCAAGTTTTCTTGCCTGGAGGATTCCATGGACAGAGGATCCTGGCGGGCTACAGTTCATGGGCTCGCAAGGAGTCGGACACGACCGAGTGACCAAGCATGCACACAGATCTTAAAGAACACATATGGGGAGGCTTTGGACACCTGATGCGAAGAACCTACTCATTGGAGAAGACCCTGACTCTGGGAAAGATGGAAGGCAGGAGGAGAAGGGGAGGACAGAGGATGAGTTGTTTGGATGGCATCACAGACTTAATGGACATGTTTTTATTGAGTCACTCAGTCCAGTCTGTCTTTCTGACCCCAGGGACTGCTGCAGGCCAGGGTTCCCTGTCCTTCACTATTTCTCCCAGAGTTTACTCAAACTCATGTCCATGAAAAGCAAGGATACACCTGTCTGAATGCAGAGTTCCAAAGAATAGCAAGGAGAGATAAGAAAGCCTTTGTAAGTGAACAATGGACATGAGTTTGAGCAAACTCCAGGAGATGGTGAAGGACAGGGAAACCTGGCATGCTGCACTCCATTGGGTTGCAAAGAATCAGACATGACTTCGTGACTGAACAACAAGGGAACTACATTATTTATTATAGTTATTTCCAACAGCCTATTTAGGTGAAGAGTTTCAGTACAGTGAAACAATTCTGGCAAAAGCAACAAAGTGTAACAGAACGTTTGAGATTTCTTTTGACAGAATTAGAACATCTTTAAATTTAATAAAAAAATTTTAAATACTTCAGATTATTACCATCTCTTTTAGTTTCTGATCTGAAGTCACTTGGTTGTGTCCGACTCTTTGTGATCCCACGGACTAGCCCACCAGGCTCTTCTGTCCGTGGAATTCTCCAGTCAAGAATACTAGAATGGGTAGACATTTCCTTCTCTAGAGGATCGTCCCAACCCAGGGATTGAACCCACGTCTCCTGCATTGCAGACAGATTCTTTATGGTCTGAACCACTGATGCTGTGCCTCTTTTAATTTGGGTCTCCCAAAAGCAGACTCTGAGGCAAAGTTTCAAATTCAGTTTCAAGTTTGTCTGGCAGTAGTCCTAAAAAAGACCACTCTTTTTTGAAAAAGAGATTGGGAAGGAAAGGATGGAAGCCAACAGAGACGAATCATCAAATGAATCAGCACTATAGGCAGCTGAGCCAGTGCCCTAGAATCCTGCCTTCAGACGGGGAGGGAGCTGGGGTATTTATCCACGGTCACTCAGGGGTACCCGCCCCTCCCCCGCAGCTGTGCAGTTCCCCAGCACTTCCACCCCCTATGTGAGCGGGCAGAGGCTCTGGTGGCAGAGCAAGGGCTGTGGTTGGGAAGGGTGACCTTAGGTGGTTAAAGCTCAGGGTGGGGTACCAACAGGACGGTACCATCCCGCCTCTGGCTTTCCTGTTTGTGCAGCACAGTGGTTAAGAAGGCTGTGCTGAGAAAATTACATATGGAAATCAGAGGGTGGGTTTGTTTTTTTAACAGAAGTGATGGATTGATTTGCATCCCCCACCCCCAGTCTTCCTCCAGTACCCACTTTAGAAGTCCACCACATCATTACTCTAGAGTTTTTTTTTTTCTTTTTCCCTTTCTTCCTCTCTCTTTTTCTCTCTCCCTCCCTCCCTCCCTTCTTTCCTTTCTTCCTCTCTTCTCTGTTTTCTATCACATAGCAAAGGCTATAGTTTCCAGAGTCTGAGTCCTAGAGATGGATCGTACGCCCTAACACGTGGTGGGGTGTCAGAACAGGAAATCAGTTTTCTGTCAGACTTATCACTACCACTCAATGTATAGGGAAGTATTTTAAAGCAACTCATATGGAGCCTGATTGTGAGACAGTCAAATGTCCTCATATTCACTCTGACCATCTGCTCTTTCTTGGAGGCCAAGCGAAGGTTCCTTGTCTTTCCCATGTCACCTACAAACATGATCTGGTCTGCTGGTACCACATGTGCACGTTCTCAACTTCCGTTAGTTATTTTTCTACTGTGCATTCATTTTTCTATACCTCCTGTGTGGCATCACTTCTGATCTTCTGATTTCTCTTCTATTTACAGGGGAATGCTAGTGTTGTGGCTGTTTAGTCACTCAGTCATGTAGGACTCTTGGGACCCTATGGACTGTAGCCCACCAGGCTCCTCCTTCCATGGGATTCTCCAGGCAAAAATACTGGAGTGGGTTGCCATTTCCTTCTCCAGGGGATCCTCCCAACCCAGAAATCAAACCCTCGTCTCCTGCACTGCAGGTGGATTATTTAACCACTGAGCCACGAGGGAAGCTCTCCTCCTAGTGTACTCATGTCCAAACACTGGCAGATCAAAATATATTTTAATTTCTATACATTTCTTTCTTTTGTTTCATTGCATAAAAGTAATGGTGTTATATGGTTATTAAAATTATGCATAGCATATTTTCCTGAGTTTCATTTAGGGTATTAAAGACAGAATTACAGAATATTTGTTATAAAAGGGAGAGTTGGATCTCCTAGAAATGAGAGCCATTAGGCTATGTTGTATATGCCATGCATACATTTGACAGACTGTAATTGGGTGGGCTTCCCAGGTGGCACTAGTGGTAAAGAACCCACCTGCCAACGCAGGAGACGTAAGAGACGTGGGTTTGACCCCTGGGCCGGGAAGATCCCCTGAAGTAGGAAATGGCAACCCACTCCAATATTCTTTCCTGGAGAATCCCATGGAAGGAGGAGCCTGGCAGGCTACAGTCTGCCAGGTCACAAGGAGTTGGACACGACTGAAGTGACTTAGCATGTACAATTGGGTTCTGGATGGCCTAATGTGAATAAAGACCATGTAGTCTTAGGGCATAGATATTCCAAAAGTATCTATCAGATGTAAAAGACGTTTTCCTGTGGCGTATATTTAGGTATATGACATATTTGGAGATATAGAAGCTCTTTATTATCTTAATATGCCATACATATTCCATAACACTAACTGTTGGCTAGAATATTTGTAAGTTATATTGTTCACAAATATGATTATTCTGTCCCTTATCCATTTTTCTCCTCTGAGGCTAATTTTGATGAAATGGATGGGGTCTTGCTCATAGTACAAGAGCAGTATTAAAAGTAGAATGGATACCTAACTTCCCATTGCAGGGTTGTCAACACCACACCTTCGTTTCCTAGCCTGTCCGTGTTGTTTAAACAAACTGAATACTCATTCAAAGAGGCTATCAGATGTAGTGCTGTTAGTTCATGTTCTCCTGAAAGCCAACCTTGAGACAATTTCGGTGCAAATCCCACTCCTCCATTTGAGAGGTGACTCTAGGAAGCGTGGTGAGGACCTAGGAAAGTGAGATAGGGAAGAGGGTAGTGAATAATGAGTGGGTTACAGCTGTGAGCACTTGGAAGTGAGTCCTGTTAGAGAGCTTCTAAGAGTCTGAGCAAAACCCATCTCACAGCTATCTCACCAGCAGGCAAGGAAGCCGAGCTGTTTTTGTACCAACTCCCTTTCTCATTGGATAAGGGTTGCTCCTGAGGTTACAACACCCTCCACCCGCCCCTGTGCTTTCAGCCACGCTGGTGCATGCAAAAAGGCCCTCGGGCAGACAGACACAGGCGCTTTTACGATTGTCCCCTGAAGCTCTAGGTGACCTCCAACATGGGCAAAGAGGCTATGGTTGGGACAACATCAGCATCTGCCAAAAGTGGAAAGAAGGTATTGAGGCCAAATGACCAATTCCCCTTATCCTCTTACCGCAGGCCACAGGGCAGGACTTGTTTACTGGGCCAGCATTTTCTTCCCCTTGATGGAGATGTCTGAGGATTCATACCACATGACTCATCCTGGCCCATGATGTAGCTGTCCTGGATCCTTGTCAGGGTGCAGGCTGGATTTCAGGGCATCATCAAAACAGGACAGACATGCCAAACTTCATAATTTCATCCTCTGCCCAGGATATGTCCTCTTAGGAATCTGCCCAGTCGCCTCCTGTCCATTTGGACAAGGCTAACGACCAAGATCTACATCCCCCAGGGTTGTATCAACAGAAGTGGGAGCTTGTCACTAACTGGCTTACTCAGAGATATGAGGATCATTATTGGCTCAGATGTTTAATTTTGCTGTGCATCTCATGGCCAGGTCATGCTGACCAGTGGTAGCATGTTGATTTGCTACGTTTAACATAACGTCCTGAAACAAGATATATTCTTTTAGGAACTTCCCTGGCAGTCCATTGTTTAAGACTCTGTGCTTCTACTGCAGAAGTTGAGAGGGCACAGGTTCAAGCCCTGGTCAGGGAACTAAGATTCTGCATGTTTCACAGTGCAGCCAGAACACATATTCATTTAATTTTGTAATTATTCTTTTCCCAAGTGGAGATAATCATCATGATTTTGTGCAGGAAACACCTTATCACTCTTATTTCCATTACTAGTAATATTGATTATTGTAAATCTATAGAAATGCCATGGAAATAGGCATACTTAGGAATATCATTACCATAGTAGCTCACCATACTCTTTCTAGCAATGCCTTAGTCCCAAAGGCGACAATGTGTCTGCTCTTGTATGTCATATGTCTGAGGAGGACAAGATCGTGAACCCAAAACTTCACTGGTAAGATATTTCTCCCCGTGATGCTCACCAAATCTGCCATGAGTTAAGGCTGTTGTTTTCTTTCTTTCTTTTTTGTGGCCATGCCACACAGCATGTGAAACTTCCCTGACCAGGGATCGAACCCTTGCCTCCTGTAGTGGAAGCATGGAGTCTTAACCACTGGACCACCAGGGAAGTCCCAAGGCAAGAAGGAGAAATAACCATTCTTTCACTCACCTGGCTTCATCACCTATTCACCTGGCACCCACTCTTCTCACAGTCACGGCTCGCCTTGACCTCCCTCTGCATTTGAACGTGTGATCCAGTCAGTAGGACCAGTTCTGATGCAGGGTAAGAGGAATTTGAGAGGTTCCAGTCCCCTGCTCTGTGAGGGTGGCTGGATTCCATCCCGTAGAGAATGGAATTCCTCTGTGAAAGTGAGTACGCACTAATGCATTCATCAGTGATTGCCTGTCTCCCCTACTCCACTGCAAGCAGGGCCTGTCTTTAATCTTTTTATCACCTTGGAACAGTGATTGACACAGTAGATCTTCAATATCCATATTTATTTGGTGAATGACGTGAATGGGCCATGCTGGCTGCTCCCCCCAGCTCTACGGTTGGGTGGTCTTCAGCTTTTCCTGAGGTCAGTGCCTGTCTCCTGCCCCATGAGTAGTGCATGCCTTGTGCCCCCAGACTTCTCACCCTTATAGTTGTCCTTCACTGACCCCATCTGTGATGGGGAATTTCATGTGTCAACTTGGCTAGCCCACAGCACCCAGACATGTGGTCAGATACATCTGCAGTTACCATGAAGGTATTTTTTAAGATGAGATTAACATTTAAATCGGTAGACATTGAGTAAAGCAGATTGCCCCTGCTCTGGATTGAATGCTTTCATCCCTCTGCCAAGTTCATATGTTGAAGCATTAATCCCCAATGTGATGGGGTTTGGATGTGGAGGTTCTGGGAGGTAATTAGGTCCTAGGGGTAGAACTAGTGTCCCTGTAAGAAGGCATAGGAGAGAGGTGATCTCTCTCTGCCATGTGAGGATGCAGCCAGAAGGTGTCAGTTTGTAAACCAAGAAGTGAGCCCTCCCCCGAAGCCAAACTGGCCAGCACCTGGGTCTAGGACCTCTTAGCCCCCAGAACTGTGAGAAATATGTTGTTTAAGCCACCCAGTCGTGGCATTTTTGTTGTAGCAGGCTGTGTAGACTAAGACAACCCTCCATAGTGATTTAGTGCTCTTGCAAATAGTCCAAGGCCCTGTAAAAAAGACTGTCTTCCTCTAAAGAAGAGGAAATTCTGCTAGCAGATGTCTTCAGACTGGAACTGCAGCAGCAACTCTTCCTGAATCTCCAGCCACAATCACATAAGCCAGTTCCTTATAATGAATCTCTCTCTTTGGCCAAAGAGAGAGAGAGATGATGATGATGATGATGATGATGATGATGATGATGATAGAGAGATAGATGAGAGAGAGAGAGTGGGAGAGAAAGAGATGATAGATATCTACGGGGAGACAAAGAAATGTATAGATGCAGAGAGATACAGTTACACATCCTACTGGTTCCATTTGTCTGGAGAACCCTGATCAATACACCATCGCACCCACTTGCAAGGACCAGTGGCGTTTCTGGGAATGCTGGGCTCACTGGCTCCCTTGCTGACAGACGGTCCCTGTCTGCTCGGCTCTCTTGAGTAGAGTATGTATGTGCAGGCCACACACTCCGTGATCGCTGACAGCCCCCCGCCCCATGTGCTCTGACAGGCACACTCGTTGCCAGCTGCCCCGCTCCCCAGGTGTGTGCAGCCTGTCTAGATTTGCCCTAAGCCTTTCACAGACTCACTCAAACCTGGTTCTGTGACTTCAGACTTCTGTATTCATGGTTTTTTTTTTTTTTTCTGTTTTATAATTTTACATTCTGGGGCTTGGAAATACTGTTCCTCTCAGGACTAGGGAACCCTAGAGATGGTGAACAACTTGCCTGGGAGCATGACTTTCACAGGCAAACAAACCAGGCCAAAACCCCCATTCTCAGGCCCCTCCTGTGTCTAGCTCTCATGTATTGTGGTGCTGTGCTCAGTCATGGCCAACTATTTGTGACCCCATGGACTGCAGCCTGCCAGGCTCCTCTGTCCATGGGATTCTCCAGGCAAGAATACTGGAGTGGGTTGCCATGCCCTCCTCCAGGGGATCTTCTGAACCCAGGCATTGAACTCAGGTCTTCCACATTGCAGGCAGATTCTTTACTGTCTGAGCCACCAAGGAAGCCCATCTAGCTCTCATACCCCAAACCAATCTTCCCCTGCTCTAACTCCCCCCAGGGCCCAGCATCAGACTACTAGAGACCACCCCTATAGCCCAGAGCCCACCCAAATTATTCAAGCTATCCAATCCTAAACTTGCTCAAATTTGCCTACCCTTCTTGGCCTGTTCCTCCCTGTAGAAACCACAGGAAAGACTCTGGACCATTCTCTCTTCCCGCTCCCTTTGCCTCCAGACTGGCCCTAGTTCTTTCCCCTGTGTGGTGCAAAGTGCTTCCTCCCTGCGGGAATTGTAAGTTGTAAACTTTTCTCCAAAGGCAGGTGTCTCCATGGCTGCCACCATACCATACCTGATTAAAACAAAGCCCTGGTCTGTTTCAAGATAAGCCCACCTCCCTGCCTCCCTCCCCCCTCCCCCCCTCCACCCCCATCCCTCCCCAGGTATGGACAGAGGATTTCCAGAGTCACTGTAAGATAAATCTCATGCTAGGAGAGTCTCGGAAAATCTACTGGTAGAACTGCATCAATAAAGGCATTTAACATTCTCCTTTATATTGTCTCAATGATAATAGGTAACTTTAGAATTGGGGGTTGGTTAAAGTGTTAAAATGAGGTGGTGGTTCTGATTTGGCAAGTATTTATATCCATATGCCTGCTGGGGGACTGCAGTATTTATTTATAAGGGAATTATTCAGCAATGCGTGCCCCACCAATGGCCAAAAAGATGAAAGAATAATGACCTGGGTTTTCTGAACTAACTGATAACACTCTGTCCTCGTGTGCAGGCCAAGGAGGATTTTACCCTTGCAAACATGCCAGGTGGACAGCCTGGGACTCAGGTGGACCTTGCAGGAGGGAGCCCGACTCCAGGGGGAAAGGAGCACCCACAGGACTGGTGGGATCCTGACTGACCTTGATCGTGCCTGTGAGCATGTGTCCATCTGGCTGTGTGTGTGCGCGCTAAGTCGCTTCAGTAGTGTCGGACTCTGTGTGACCCTATGGACTGTAGCCCGCCAGGCTCCTCTATCCAAGGGATTCTCCAGCAAGAATACTGGAGTGGGTTGCCACGCCCTCCTCCAGGGGATCTTCGAAACACTTGTCTCTTACCTAGCACTGGTAGGCCCACTTGCGCTACTTGGGAAACCCCATCTGGCCGAGAAGCCTTTAATAAACCGCTGCCTTTGTGCTCCTGTCGTTTTCCGGATTAAAACATGCCCATCGCTGGTTACAACCCTCATCTCTGGTGCTGATGCCCCTAATTTATTCCCTTGTAGCTGCTCCATGTAACGTCCTTAAGCAGACCTGCTCCACCGGCCACCAGCTGACCAGACATCTGTTCAATATCCTCCTGAGTCCTTAGTCAATTTTGAAGTGAGTTTTTCAAACACCTTCAGCCTGCTCATCCCCAGACTAAATATTTCTATAACCTTTTCACCCTTTGATTATTTTTATTCCTTTTTTATCCCTCTCTAGTTTTCTATATTATTCTTACCCTGTGGAGTTTAACTGGTACATGAGATTCTACATATAAAATACCTGATATATCATGATCATGATATATTTGTGATGATAACTGACAAGGTCTAATCCCTTGCTCCAGACTTGCTAAAGGAAAAAAAAGGACATTCTAACACAATCTGCCAATCAACCCAAGATAAGGAAAATAATAAGGAAATGGAATAATAAGGAAATAATAATAAGGAAAAATGGATAATGAAAATAATCTATTTCTATTTTTAAGATAAAAGATATCAATTAAAAAATTATTCTAAGCAAATTCACAGCAGAACAACTGTCCCCACAGACACAACCAGTAGTTTATATGAATTCCAGCTAACTATCCATCATGCCAAATATAAAAAGGTCAGAGCTTTTTATCAACAATTCTATTGAAAAGAAATGACTTGTATACTGTTACCATACATTGCGGGCTTCCCTGGTAGCTCAGACAGCAAAGAATCTGCCTGCAATGTGGGAGACTGTGGGTTGGGAAGATTCCCTGGAGAAGGGAATGGCTACCCACTCCAGTATTCTTGCTGGGAGAATTCTATGGACAGAAGCCTGGCAGGCTCCAGTCCATGGAGTCGCAGAGTCAGACACGACTGAGTGACTAACACCATGCATTGCATGCTCTTTATTGTCTTAAAACATGAACACAAATGTGTTATGCACATAAAATATAAACAGACGGTCGTGTCCTCTAGCATCTTGATATAGTTTAAGAGCTGAACAACCCTAGGTATCTGTTCAACTCTAGGGGGAGCCAGGGTAGCGTCGTGCAATGGTCAAATGCTCAGAGCCAGAAGCCTGCCTTCGAATCCCATGTCACCTCTCAACTAGTGTAGACCCGGGACTTCCTCAGTGGTCCAATAGCTGAGACACCATGCTTCCACTGCAGGGGGCACAGGTTCAATCCCTGGTCGGGGGAATATGATCCTGCCTGCCTTGGAGTGCAGCTAAGAAATAGGGGAAAAAATTGCTTGGGAAAAAATAAACAAAAACTAGTACAGACCTTCAGGTAGTTCTGCTTAACTCTCCACACCTCATTTTCTCATCTGTAAACAGAAAATGATGATGTAACAGTATCTGCCTCTAGGGGTCTTCTGAGCATTAAATAAGTTAATACACTTTTTTTTAAAGACCACTTTGAACAGGTCCTGCCCATAGTCATTTCTTGAATTATTATTATTGTCATTTTCATAATTATACTTTGAACACTGGCAAGGAGGCTGAAACAGTTCTCAAAATCGAGGCTATCTGTGCCAGAGCACTCATGAGACAGTTTGTCCCAAAAGGAGTAATTAGAAATAAAGAACCGGAACAGCGTGATCACGCCATCTGACGAAGGACCTGGGGATGCAGTTTCTGGCTTAGCTTCGCCAGATCCTGGTTCTCTGGAGACTTGAGCTGCTCTCCCGGAGGTGTTCCCAGGGCGTGTAAAAACAGGGGAAAAGAAGAGTCATCCTCCTCCTCCTTCTGGGCTTCCCTGATAGTTCAGTTGGTAAGGAATATGCCTGCAATGCAGCAGACCCCCATTCGATTCCTGGGTCAGGAAGATCCGCTAGGGAAGGGATAGGCTACTCTCTCCAGTATTCTCAGGCTTGCCTTGTGGCTCAGCTGGTAAAGAATCCGCCTGCAATGCAAGAGACCTGGGTTTGATCCCTGGGTTGGGAAAATGCCCTGGAGAAGGGAAAGGCTACCCACTCCAGTATTCTGGCCTGGAGAATTCCATGGACTGTATAACTCATGGGGTCGCAAAGAGTCAGACACAAGTGAGTGACTCACTTTCAGTTGACTTTCCCCTTCCTTCTTTCTCTACGATCCACCTTTGGTCTGTTCATCGCTGCAGCATCTCTTGCTGACCTGGGAAATTGGGGGCTCAAATGTCCACAGGGGCCATCACTGAAAGAAAAGTCTGGCCATAAGTCATCAACAGACACACTTAGCTTGCATCTTAGTCATGCAGTGAGATTCTCCCACGTACACAAATAAAGATGCTTTCTGGGGACTTCCCTGGCATTCCAGTGGTTAAAATGTGCACTTCCACTGCACGGGGCACTGGTTCGATCCCTGGTTGGGGAGCTAAGATCCTGCCTGCCATGTGGCATGGCCAAAAAAAAAATGGGAAAATTTTTAAAAGGAGAGAATGTTCTAGAGCATTTACTGTGGAGAGCAAACATTACAAAAGATCCTCTCTCCCAGGTTTTGAGGACATAGTCTCACTTCATTTATCTTCCATTTTTCCACTTTTGAGGGTGACCCAGATATGGAGAAGTTTTTTTTTTCTTCCTGTGGAAAGTCAACAATACAGGCATGATAATAACAGCTCTTAAAGTGTAAGGGGGCTTCCCTGGTGGCTCAGTCGGTAAAGAATCCATCTGCAACGCAGGAGATCTGGGTTCAGTCCCTGGGTTGGGAAGATGCCCTGGAGGAGGGCATGGCAACGCACTCCAGTTTTCTTGCCGGGAGAATCTCCATGGACAGAGGAGCCTGGCGGGCTACAGTCCCTGGGGTTGCAAAGAGTCGGACACTGAGCGACTGAGTGACTCAACACAGCAAAGTGGAAGGATCAGTAGGGCATGGCAGGGACTGTGTTGAAGGGATCGGCATACAGCTCATCTGAAGAGCTGAACCACTCTGAGCCCCATGAGGAAATTCCAGGAGGGATTGGGGCGGGGGAGATACAGTAATGCAACCCAGAGCTTTGGGCTTTGATGAAAATTCCCCAGCTGTTAAATGTTGGCTCATATTGACCTCTGTGGGCCAATCCAAACGATACCACAGGAAGGCCTGCAGCAGTTGACAATTCATGGTGTCTGCTGCATAGCTGCCATTAACATTGTCAGTTTGGTCACAGCACCAGTGGTGATCTGGGGGCCGTGCAGCACAGTGGCCTGGGTCCCAATCACAGCCAGTGAGGAACCTCGATTCCTCTGAGCAGAGGGTCTCTAAGATGCTGATTCTCAAACGCGTGTGCACAAAACCACCCAGATGCTTGTTTTAAGTGGTTCATTATGTAAGATTTTGAAGGCAGGCCCAGGGATTTGCATTTTTAAAAGAACCAAACGTTTTTCAATAGACCTTATTTTTTAGAAAAGCTTCAGATTCACAGGGAAAAAAAAATGAGAAGATAGTACAAGGAGTTCCCATAAGACCTACACCCAGTTTCTCTTATTAACATCTTACATTATTGGAACATATTTGTCCCAGTCTGCAAACCAATACTGACACATTATGATGAATGAACGGCCATACGTTATTCAGATTTCCTTTTTACCTGCTGTCCTTTTCTGTCTGGGAGCCCGTCCAGAATAGCACATCACATTTAATTGTCGCATTTCTTTAGGCTCTTCTTGGCCGTGGCAGCTTTTCAGACTTTCCTTGTTTCCATGACCTTGATTCTTTTGAGTATCGGTCATGCAGTTTGTAGAACTTTATTAGAACTTGCTGGATGTTTTTCTCACGGTAAGATTGAGGTTATGGATTGCCAGGGGGAAGATCCAAGGGTAGAATGCCATTTCCATCACTTCATAGCAAGTGTGCATACTGTCAGGCTGGCTCCTCACTGTTTGTGTTGACCTTGATCGGCAGGCTGAGGCTGTGTTAGTCGGGTTCCTCTACCGTCAGATTAATCTCTCTCTCTCTCTCTCTCTCTCACACACACACACACACACACACACACACACCTTTTCGTACTGCCCTCTTTGAAAGGAAGCCACCACGTGCAACTCACAAGAGGGTGAAATGAGGCTCCATATCTTTAAGGACAGAGGACCTGCATAAATTATTTGGAATTCTTCTGCACAGATTTGCCTCTTCTCCCCTGTTTATTTACTCAACCATGTATTTACATCAGTATGGACTCACAGATGTTTATTTTATATTCTGGGTTATAACCCGGTACCACTTTGTTGCTCAAACTGTCCCAACGTTGGCCACCAGGACCTCTTTCCCCCAGCTCTTATGTCTCTTTGAGCACCCCTTTCCCCTCCCATGTGGGTTTTGAGTCTGTATTTTTTCGCAAAATCCCCAAGTGATTCTGGAGCAGGTGGTCCAAGGGCCTCATTGGGAGAAGCGTGGCTCAGGTATGCCGTGAGCTCTGGCTACAGAATCCTACCCACTCACTGATCCCTTCAGCAAGCAGGTGAGAGGTGACTCCCTGTCCATTTTATCCATTCAGCAAAGACATTGAGTGTCACCACCCTGCCTCCTCCTGTTACCCAACCAGGCTAGTTTGCCCAATGCACAGCAAGCTGAAATGCTGAGATGCCAAGGCAAAGTGAAGGTCTGTTCGCAAGGCAGCTCGGCTAGGAAACAAGCCTCAAATCTGCCTCCCTAAAGGGAAGGGGCCTGGGGTGTTTATGAGATAAAGAATAAAGAAGGAGGGCGAGGGGATTCCCTGGCAGTCCAGTGGTTAGGACTCCATGTATTCAAGGCCGAGTTCAACTTTTGCCTGGGTTCAATCCCAGTTGGGGAACTAAAATCCCACAACCCACATGGCAAAAGAGAGCAAGAGAAGTTCTTTAACAAAAAAAAAAAGCAGCAGCAGGATGGGCTTAGACACAGGGAGTGAGGGGAAGGTGATTGGGAAAAGGTGTGGTGATCATTAGTTTGCACAGGTGTAACTAGCCTGCAGGCCTCCACGTGTTTGAAAGCTCACTCACGTCTTTCCAGCTGGAGGGTCCGTGGTCCGAGCTGGCCTTCACCAGCTCAGCTCAAACGAGACACCGCTGACTGCAAGTTTCTGGGAAAGAACTCTGGTAAACATCTTACTGTTTAGACTACGTACAGCTGGGAGGCCTTGCAAGCCTTAAAACGGCCTTGATTAGTGACAGCAGGTGAGATGCCTCGACTCCGAACCCAGGGTGTCACGCCCTGCCTGGGGCTCTGCTGTGTCTTGGTGTGCAGAATTCGCCCAGAAATTCAGGCTTGACTGGGCGACTTTCACTTTCACTGGGGAACAAAGATCCCATATGCCATGTGGTGTGGCCAAAAAAAAAAAATCACAAATCCATTAAAAAATAAAATGGGCCATAGAAATTTTTATAGATGGGGTGCAGGTGGGCATGTTTGAGATCCCTTCACCTATAATATCTTTAATTTTCTGAATGAAACTGGAGACCGGGTGAATCCTTACTTAGAGCAAAGGGTTTGGGTTCAAACATGCGGTCTGGGAGGGCATTAAGGGTGTGAGATAGTGGTGTGGCAGTTTGACTCTAGTCAGGAGACAAAACCCACAGCAATAATATGAGAAGAGAGAAGTAAATATAAAGAATGGTTAATTACATTAAAGAGAAGGCCAAGATATCTTAGAGGCAGTTATGACCTCTCAGACTGGGAAAACAAAGGCAGATGGGTGGGGAATTACTTAAAACCTTACACGTTAGAGGAGTGGTCCCATGGGACCAGGACCCAGCCCTCTGAGGAGGGGGTGCTGGCGGGCTGGTGATGGTCGGGGAGCAATGACACTGTCTCTGTAAGCGCTGGAGTAACTGGAAACTGGATTCAACTGCTGTTACAGGAAAACACAGCCCCTGCCAGGGAAGGAGGCATTGTTGGGGTGTTGCTCTGAATAACCGCAAGCAGAAAGGAGGTCTCAAGTCCCACCTTCTTCCTGCAGGCTTGCAGCCTTCCTGTTGCACCCCTATGGTTTGCAGAACCTTCTCTCAGTAGCATGAAGCCAAGTAGAGAAGCTTGGCTTTGGAGCTGAGAGGCAATGACCGTACAAGGAAGTCACCCCGCCACTGCATGAGCGACATTTAGTGCCTATACACATATGCGAGTCTGTACACTGGCTGAATTTCTTTCTTCCCTTGTCTGAGAATCATTTTTATGGCTCTTTGCTGAATTGGAGCTTTCTTTGCATCCCAGAGCTCAGCTGCAGGTTCCCTTGGTTGTTTATCCCCTCCCAGAAAATTCCTGATGTATTACCTAGTTCAAAAAGAACTAAAAAAGGGTTACAAATATCCATCAACAGACAAATGGATATACCAAATGTCATATATATATACAATGGAATTCAGCCTTAAAAGGGAAGAAAATTTTGACATATACAACGACATGGATGAGCCCTGAGGACATTATAGAAGGCAGCTACAAAGTATTGTGATTCCACTTGCATGAGGTACCTAGAGTCTTGTTTTCTGTTGTTCCGTCTCCAGGTCATGTCCGACTCTTTGCGACCCCAAGGACCCGCCAGGCTCCTCTGTCCATGGAATTTTCCAGGCAAGGATACTGGAATGGGTTGCCATTTCCTTCTCCAGGAGATCTTCCTGACCCAAGGATCGAACCCACTTATCCTGCATTGGCAGGTGGATTCTTTACTGCTGAGCCAACCAGGGAAACCTAGAGTACAGAGCAGTCAAATTCATGGAGACAGGAAGTAGAACAGTGGTCGCCTGAGGCGGAAGGAATTTTGTTGTTTAATGGGGACAGAGTTGCAGTTTTGCAAGATGAAAAATATTCTGGAGATGGACGTTGGTGATAGTTACACTATGATGTGAATGCACTAAATGCAAGTTAAAAATTGCTAAGATGGTAAATTTTATGTTATGGGTATTTTACCACAGTTGTGCTCAGTTGAGTCTGATTCCTTGTGACCCCATGTACTGTAGCCCACCAGGCTCCTCTGTAAATGGGGTTTTACAGGTGAGAATACTGGAGTGGGTTGCCGTGCATTCTTCCAGGAGATCTTCCAGGCCCAGGGATTGAACCTGCATCTCTAGAGTCTCCTGCATTGGCAGACAGATTCCCAGACTGCCACCTGGGAAGGCCCTTTACCACAATTACATGTTTTTTAAAAGTAACAAAGGTCTGCATAGTCAAAGCTATGGTTTTTCCAGTAATCATGTACAGATGTGAGAATTGGACCATAAAGAAGACTGAGGTGATGAAGAACTGATGCCTCTGAACTGTGGTGTTGGAGAAGACTCTTGAGAGTCCCGTGGACCACAAGGAGAGCAAACCAGTCAACCTTAAAGGAAATCAACTCTGAATATTCGTTGGAAGGATTGATGCTGATTCTACAGCTCCAATATTTTGGCCACCTGGTGTGAAGAGCTGACTCACTGGAAAAGACGCTGATGCTGGGAAAGATTGAGGGCAGGAGAAGGGGGATGACAGAGAATGAGATGGTTGGATGGCATCACTGCCTCAATGGACATGAGTTTGAGCAAGCTCTGGGAGTTGGTGATGGACAGGGAGGCCTGGCATGCTGTAGTCCACGGGGTTCCAAAGAGTTGGACACGACTGAGTGATTGAACAACAAAAAGGAACTAAAAGGTTCCGGCTGGAGCTTCCAAGTGGGCAGCCCCTCGCCTGACATGTCACAGGTCTGCGCCTTCCCACAGTGATTCATTCCTCAACTGACCTTCATGAGCAGCATTTTCCAGACTTTGCTCCGTAAGTTCCACCAGGCGTGTGTCCTTGTTTGCTCAGCGGCACACCCACCTCCCGCCAAGTTGTATATGTGCAGGGACAGCCTTACCCTTCTAGTTTTCCTATAAATGTTGTGTTTTCTTCTGCAAATGATAATGATGGCTCATGTACATTTTTTGCAGTTAAACTTTGGATTAAGACATTTTCCTTTATTTTTACAACACAAATGTTATTTATTTTAAGCCACCTCTATTGTAATTACTTAATTATTATTTTATTGAAGTACAGTTGCTGTATAAGATTGCACAACCTACAGGTGCATGATACGTATGCATGAGTGCTACTTCACTCAGTCGTGTCCGACTCTGTGTGACCCCATGGACTGTACCCGCCAGGCTCCTCTGTCCATGGGATCCTCCAGGCGAGAATCCTGGAGCGGGTTGCCTTGCCCTCTTCCAGGGGATCTTCCCAACCCAGGGATCAAACCTGCATCTCTTACGTCTCCTGCATTGGCAGGCAGGTTCTTTCCCACTAGCGCCACCTAGGTAGCCCTATCCTATTATAGTGATTCACAGTTTCTTAAGGTTATACGCCATTTACAGTTATTATAAAATATGTAGCCCGCTAGGGTCCTAGGTCCATGGAATTTCCCACGCAAGAACACTGGAGCGGATTTCCTACTCCAGGGGATCTTCCTGACCCAGGGATCAAACACACATCTCCTGCATTGGCAGGCAGGTTCTTCACCACCAGCCCCACCTGGGAAGCCTGTACCTCTTACTCTCCTACTCCTGTCTTGCCCCTCCCCCTTCCCTTTTCCCACTGGTAACCACTTGTTTGTTCTCTGTATCTGTGAGTCTGCTTATCTATTATATTTACTAGTTTATTGTGTTTTTTAGATTCCACATCTAAGTGAAATCATGCAGTATTTGCCTTTCTCTGTCTGACTTATTTCACTTAGCGTCTATGTTGCTGGATCCCCCAAGTCCATCCACGTTGCTGCAAATGGCAAAATTTCGCTCATTTTATGAGTAAGTAGTATTCCATTATATATACACCACCTCCTATTTGTCTAGTCATCTGTTGATGCACACTTAGTTTGCTTCTATATCTTGGCTATTATAAACAATGAATAATAGCCAATATAAATTGGGTATTTAATATGGGCTTCCCTGGTAGCTCGGCTGGTAAAGAATCTGCCTGCAATGCAGGAGACTCTGGTTCGATTCCTGGGTCGGGAAGATCCCCTGGAGAAGGGATAGGCTACCCAGTCCAATATTCTTGGGCTTCCCTTGTGGCTCAGCTGGTAAAGAATCCACCTGCAATGTGGGAGACCTGGGTTCAATCCTTGGGTTAGGAAGATCCCATGGAGAAGGGAAAGGCTACCCACTCCAGTATTCTGGCCTGGAGAATTCCATGGACTGTATAGTCCATGGGGTTGCAAACAGTCAGACACAACTGGGAGACTTTCACATAAAACATAAACAGATAACATGACAAGCTCATTTATCTTCCACAGCAAACCTCTGTTGTAGACACTGTTCTCATCTCCGTTTTACAGATGAGGAAGCTAAAGCTTAGAGGGGTTATAACCAGCCTCAGGTCATCTATCTGCTAAGTGCAGAAGACAGGTCTGAAGGGGTTCTCTGGGTTCCAGACTTTATCTTGAACCAGTGGACTCCACCGCCCCCTAGTGGATCCCCTGGTCTCACGTTGCCTCACTGACACCAGGTCCCCAGCTCTGCTCCCTCTGGGTAAGAAGACATTTCACGGTCGCTATTTTATGCACTAATAACGCCTCTATTATTTTATGCACCACACCAGCCATGTTACGGTGAGTGGTGGCAGTAGCTGAGTTCTGCTACACCCCTGATGAGCATCCCTGGATTCTCACCTCCCAGGAGCAGCAACCCTGGTGGCTTCCAAGGCTTGTGGCATGATTATCATATGTCAGTTACAACGGCCTTTCATTTCCTGCAGGAGCATCCCTGACAGATTTCAGAGCTTTCCTCAGCCTCTCTGGCTGTCCTGATCATTAGAATGAATGGTAAAGAAACTCCTGGACTTCTCTAACCCGACTACATGAGTGGTTTGAGGAGAAAATAACTCTCCCAGTTTCTCTCTTGATCTGACTCATCTGCTTGGGGTCATGAGTTGGGGGTACCCCTCTCTTGAGAAGTGTCCTAGACCACACAGGCCACTGTGGCTGCCTCCGGGGTTCCTGGCAGGTAAGTCCAGGTGTACCAGGGGATGCAGATCTCTTTTGTTGTTTGGTCTCCGGAATTCAATAAGGTTCATGCATTGCACTGGGTTGTCATGTTTGTTTAGTCTCTTTTAATCTAGAATAATCCTCCCTTCCACCTTCTTGGTTACTGTTTCTGTCACGTGGAGCTTTTTGGAAGGGTGAGATGTTCTAGATTGTCTTCCATGTCGAATTTGTCTCATAGTTCCTTCACCACTGGACTCAGATGAGATGCTTCTGGCAAGCCTATTTTGTAGATGATGTTTTATACTTCCCATTGCCTCATGTTTGGAAGCACAAAGACCTCATCTGGGAAATGCACTCAACAAATACATATTAAGAGTCTATCGTGTGATGTGCTGAGCACTCTGTTATCTGGTGAAGACACATGGGAGCTATTGATAATGACAGTGAGGTGAGGAGATAAGGAAAACAGAAGGGCAGGTTGACCAAATAGGAAGAGGTTTAGCTACACTGAATAGAAAACTCACAGTAGCTGAGTAGCTGAACCAAACAGAGGCTTGGTTTTTCTCACGCACCTGCGAGACAGGAGACAAGCCGTCCAGAGCAGATGTGATAGCTCCACCATATTGAGGGGCTCTTTCCCTCTCTCTTTCTATCTGCCGTCTTTATGGCTGTAGTTCCCGTGGGTCCCGTGCCCCCCTAAACGATGTGACGCCCTTTCAGTCAGGAAGGAGAGAAGGGGCATGCCCACTGACTCCTTGCCACGAAGGAGCTTTCCCCCAAGGGCACCCAGTGATCTGCTCATGGCTCATTGGTTAGGATTGGGTCACGTGCTCGACCCAGTAGGCAAGGCTGTCTGGAGAAGGCACCTGTTGGGAACATTGTTGTTGCTGTTATTTAGTTGCTGAGTTGCGTCCGACTGTTCTGTGACCCCGAGGACTGTAGCCCACCAGATTCCTTGGTCCATGAAATTTTCCAGGCAAGAATACTGGAATGGGTTGCCATTTCCTTCTCCAGGGGAATCTTCCCCACCCAAGGATTGAACCCACATCTCCTGCATTGGCAGTCGGATTCTTTACCACCCTGCCACCTGGGAGGCCCTCCACGCTGGTTTACAACAGTCTAAAAGACCCAGCAGGTGCTCTGCTTAGACAGTAAACTAAGTGACATGCATTTAACTGAGTCTGAAGATATTGTCGTTCACACTGATTTTTCTTATACTGATAATGCTCTGTCACTGTGCTGTGCTGAAAACAGATGAGATCTAGATTTGTAACTCCAAGAGAGTCACATAACTTGTATGAATAGTAGGCTATATTTTCAAAAGGTCAAAGAATGTGCCCAAATCAGGGCCTGGGAAGGGTTATGTCAAGTATTTGTACAGTATCTCTCAAAACGGTCTATGACCCACACACCAAGCAAAATATGAAGTGCCCCAGCTGAGAAAACCCCGGCCTTTAATAATTTAGACCCACAGCTTAACAGTACCTGACATCTTGACATGGGTCGTGCCCCTGAGCTCAACCAGGTCAAGTGAAAACCCCGACGGGACATCCACCTGTGTCAGCGACCCCAGGACCCTCTGCCCTAAGGCTGCATCTTCCTTTCCTCTAACCGGGCTCTATGGGCCCCACAGGCCAGGGCCACTCACCACGGGTTCTCTCCAAGCACCCTGGTCAAAGAGTCACCCAGTGGAGGCCCTGGATGACTCTTTTATCTTGCTCCAGCGAGGCCCCATGGTGGATGGGAGCAGAGCTGTTCCCTTGATAAAAAAGCAGCCTTCTGCTCATAAGGAAGAAGGGGAAAATGGATACTATGTAGGCAATTAGCTTCCCCCCCCTACCCCCGCTGGCTGTGCCTGGCAGCTTGTGGGATCTTAGTTCACCCTCCAGGGATTGCATCTGGGCCACAGCCAATCACCAAGTCCAAATCAGTGGCCCACCAGGGAATTCCAGCAATTAGCATTCTTTGCCAAGGAGGATAAGGCAGATTTTCAACAGCTGGAGAAACAGCTACACAGAAAATATATGAAAATTAAAATTTTCCTACCTACCTAGGAAAAAAGCTGATTGTAGTCATGGTAACAAGGGGGCAACAGAATTAGTTTCACATCCTTTTAATTGATTCATGATGATGCCTGCAATGCAGCAGACCCTGGTTCGATCCCTGGATCTGGAAGCTTCCCTGGAGAAGGAAATGGCTGGAGAATCCCAAGGACAGAGGAGCCTGGTGGACTACAGTCCACAGTCGCAAAGAGTCAGACACAACTGAGCAACTAACAGTTTCACTTTCTCTCAGTGATACCCTTGTGCAGGTTAATCAGTCAGTTCAGCCCCTAGTTTATGAAAATCAGCCAATCAGCAATCGACTCATTTTAATAAATACACCTCCCAGTGCCACCCAATCAACAATAGCTCAGTGGGCATCACGCTCCTACAGATGATGTCAACCCACTTATGCCTGTGGGAGTCTTCCGATCCCTGATCTCCGTGCTCCCGAAAAACCCTATATAAACCAACCCGGTACTCTGCTCAGAGATGTTAGTAGCACAGGCTGATAAAAAGGGTGGAGATATATATATCCATTCTTTTCAGATTTTTTTCCTTCATAAGTTGTTACAAAATATTCAGTCTAGTTCTTTGGGCTATACAGTAGGTCCTTGCTGGTTATCTATTTTATATGTAGTAGAGTGCATATATGTTAATCCCAAATTCCTAATTTATCCCTCCCCCTCCCTTTCCCCCATCTTGTTTCATCTTAACTACCTGTTTTAAAGGCCTGTGTCTAAATCCAGTCACATTCTGAGGCTGCTGGAGTTTAGACCTTCAATACCTGAGTTTTGAGAGGACACAATTCAGCCTATAACAGGGTCCCTACTCCACAAGGGAAATACCAGACCCTTAACAGTGCAACAGATTCGTGACCTGGCCTGGGAGCGACGGTGTCAGAAGTGAAGAAAGATACACTGATGTGCCCCCCTGACTGCGAAGGTGCTGGCTCGGAGCCTGGGCAGGCCTGAGTCTGCCGGTGGAGAAAACTCGTGGTCGCAGAGCCTGCTGAGGACGAGTGCTAAAGACTTCCTTGTTGACAGACTGTCTTTTTGTTCATCAATTAACTGCAGAATTTCCCAGATTTTTTTTTTTTATGACAAGAAAGAGTAAAAAGAAATCTGCTATAATTTTAGCAGCAATTAACCTGAATTCACAGAGGAGTGCTTTTCGCCCTGCTGTGAGCCAGCTACAGCCAGTGTGGCCAGTCCAGTTTCCCCCTAGGAATCCTGCTCCCAAGCCCCTCTCTGCCCCTTGAGCATCATTGCTACCCTCACCCTGGTGCATGGTTATCTCATCTCCATTTCAGAAAGTCAGGACTAGAGGTCGCTTTGAAGAAACATGACCACATATTCTTTGGGGCCAAGAAATGACCCTGCCCCTCAGTGGAGACAGCTGGGGCTAAACATGTCACATTTTTCTTTCTTCCGTCTGCCTCGGAGGCAGAAAAATGCTACAGTTTCTGACCTATGACAAGAAAAAAAATAATAAAGAAAGGGGGAAAAAAGCCCACAGGACCCCACACTTTGAATGCCAGCCAATGGAACAAGAATAGAAACTTTAAAATGTTCAGAACAAAAATTTCACCTGGACTGACCTTGTTTCATTTTAGGACACTCGAACGGATTCTAGTCAGGTGAATTTGAAGCAGCAGAGATAAAAGATCCAGTTACAAGAACTATAATAAGACAATCGCTTTAAAATGCTTTAAAACCGTCAAAATGTTTCTAGTGCCCCCAGACTGGTTCGGTGAATGCAGAATGGTTGGTTTAAGGTAGCGGTTCTTGATGAAACAGAAGAAGCTACTCACTTCCAAATTAGATTTTAGTACAGTGGACTAGATATTAAAAATAAAAGATGAGAGCAACCAATGTATAATTTCAAACACCTAGCGCTGGTAGGAGGACAATGCCTGTTCCACTTCCATCTATGATGTACTGCTGTCCTGAACATCCTCTCCAGTCTGTGTCCTCTGGAACATTTGCTTCCAGCTCCGTTTCTCATTTTCTCCCTCTGATACATCTTCCTGCCCTGCCTTTTCTCACCACATTTTCTCCTAGTTCTGACTTCATTAGTTTCTCTTAACTTCCAGGTCCTAGGTCCTCTCCTATTTGGATTCTGCATCCTTTGTGTAGGGAAGCACCAGTGCCTCTAAAGTTTATCCTAGAATTACAGTCTGGTGCATCGGGGGGTTGGAGGTGGGTTGGTCTATAGGGGCTTTAACTGTGTCCCTTGAGTGTCCCCTAACCCACTGGGGGGTCATATTATCAGGTGGCTTTATGTAGTTTCTGGTACAGAGTAAGTATTCAGTAATGTTGTTGTTGTTTAATTGCTAAGTTGTGTCTGACTGTTTTGTGACCCCGTGGATTGCAGCCTGCCAGGCTCCTCTGTCCATGGGATTTCCCAGGCAAGAATACTGGAGTGGGTTGCTGTTTCCTTCTCCAGGGGATCTTCCCAACCCGGGGATCAAACCCAGGTGTCCTGCATTGGCAGGTGGATTCTTTACCACTGAGTCTTGAGGGAAGCCCTCTCAATAATGTTAGATACCATTATTGACCAGACTGGCTCCAGCAAGACTTCATTGGAGGCCAGTGAAGATGAACAGGCAACTGACACAGGCAATATGAGGAATACAAACAGAGTCTGTTTCAGAAATAATCTCTATGGCCACCACCGCTTTCCTTTAGTCCTCAAGGCTTAGGTTCCCTTCCCATGGCACACGGGGTCCCAAAGAAAGAGGGCTCCTGTCCTGTCTCTGTAGGTGGTCCTAGCTGACCTCCCACCACTGTGCTCCTCCTGGGCACCTTGACCTCTTTTGTAATTTAACCCAAAAGAAAAGGTCTCTTTTCATCATTTAGGGCCTTCCTCCCCATTCTAGCTTCTGGCCTGAAAGATTGACCCCTTCTCTGAGTACTGATACACTCTCAGGTGGCTCAGATGATAAAGCGTCTGCCTACAATGCGGGAGACCCAGGTTCAATCCCTGGGTCGGGAAGATCTCCTGGAGAAGGAAATGGCAACCCACTCCAGTATTCTTGCCTGGAAAACTCCACGGACGGAGGAGCCTGGTAGGCTACAGTCCATGGGGTCACAAAGAGTCAGACACGACTAAGCGACTTCACTTTCTTTTCTTTCTTTCTGAGTATTGACCCCTCCCCTAACATCATGAGAGACTTCACCTTTCTTCCTATGTTCCATTCTCAGGTGTGGTTCCTGAGCATAGAGATGCATGGCTCCCGCTCTAACACTGGTCCAGCTGTATAATATCGATACCTTAATCACAGGTACCCACGGTGGACCCATGTGCCTCAGTTCAGTTCAGTCGCTCAGTCGTGTCTGACTCTTTGCGACCCCATGAACTGCAGCACACCAGGCCTCCCTGTCCATCACCAACTCCTGGAATCCACCCAAACCCATGTCCATTGTGTCAGTGATGCCATCCAACCATCCCATCCTCTGTTGTCCCCTTCTCTTCCTGCCCTCAGACTTCCCCAGCATCAGGATCTTTTCAAATGAGTCAGCTGTCTGCATCAGGTGGCCAAAGTGTTGGAGTTTCAGCTTCAACATCAGTCCCTCCAATGAACACCCAGGACTGATCTCCTTTAGGATGGACTGGTTGGATCTCCTTGCAGTCCAAGGGACTCTCAAGAGTCTTCTCCAACACATGTATCTACACCTCAAGAATAAAAGAAGAGTGGCTCCCTCATAACCCAGACTGACACTGTATTATTTGAAGTATAACATTAATATTTGCCTTCCAGATTGGTTTGAATTAGGTTGAGACAATGTCCACTAACTTGTGGACAAATTCACGGACTCACACTAGTTTTAGGAGGAGGAGAGATTAAAAACTGGAGATTAAAAACTAGAGATTAAAAACTGGAACTATGGAATTCCACTTCAACTATGAACTTGAACCCTTGTTCAAATACAACTGTGGAATTGAATTAAAGTGCGAAAACTCCCTCAAAGGGAACCATATGAATTTGCTGCTTCTTATTAAATACCTGTGATTTCATTAACTGAGATCAGATTGTGTAAGTTTGTGTCTGGGAAGAGAGTACAAGAAGAAACGAAAGGACAAAGGAATAATCAAAACGTAAATCCTGGAAACAATATATCAGCTTCATGCTGCTGCTGCTGCTAAGTCGCTTCAGTCATGTCTGACTCTGTGCGACCCCCACAGACGGCAGCCCACCAGGCTCCCCCATCCCTGGGATTCTCCAGGCAAGAACACTGGAGTGAGTTGCCATTTCCTTCTCCAATGCATGAAAGTGAAAAGTGAAAGTGAAGTCACTCACTTGTGTCCTACTCTTAGTGACCCCACGGACTGCAGCCTACCAGGCTCCTCTGTCCATGGGATTTTCCAGGCAAGAGTACTGGAGTGGGTTTCCATTTCCTTCTCCAGTATCAGCTTCATAGATTTGTCTTTATCCTGTCTGTCCTAAGATAACAGGGATGGTTTGATGTCTTCCCCATCACCAAATAGTCAGATCTTGATTATGACCATGTGAGTCTGTGTGTTCTAGTCCCTTGTATAACAGTTGTTGCCCACTCAGCCTTGGTACCGCCAGTATCCCGTGAATAACATCAGTATGAAGTTCTTGTACTATTGTCTAAGGCCAACTCCTTAACTTTTGAATTGTATCTCATTATCTCTCAACTTTTCAAGGATAGACAATTCTTACTTTCTCTTGAAACAACCACTTTCCACTTCCTATTAGATCCTTAAAAAATACCCTGCTCCAAAGTATAGATCCTTTTATTCTCCTCCTTGCTTTCACACTGTTTTCTGTTTCCCTTTATGAAGCATCTCAGAGCTGGTAGCTGCTGTGTCCATTTCCTCATCTTCCATTCTCTCTGCAACCCATTCCAGGTCAAATTTTGACACACGATTCACTGAAATCACGCTCATTAGGGTTATTGATGGCCTCTGCCTGTTAAGACCCAATGGTCAATCAGACCCTTTGTCCTTAGCATAACTGACTCTCAGAAGTTTTGAAGGGAATCAATTATTCCCACCTTTAAAAAAATTAATGACAGTTTTATACATTAAAAAGATAAAATATGTGTTAGTGGCTCAGTCATATCCAACTCTTTGTGACCCCATGGACTGTAGCCCATCAGGCTCCTCTGTCCATGGGATTTCCCAAGCAAGAATATTGGAGCAAGTTGTCATTTCCTCCTCTAGGGGATCTTTCCAACCCAGGGATAGAACCTGGGTCTCCTACATTGCAGGTGGATTATTTACGGTGTGAACCACCAAATATAATAAACATGAGTGTACCCATTGGTGGCTTAAAAAGTAGAGCACTTCCACTGGAAACTCCCATGTGTCTTTCTCAGATTGCTTATCTCTGGACTATAACCACCCTTCGGAATTTTCTGCGTCTTATTCCCTTGCCATCCTGCATGGTTTCATTTTATCCATGTATTTCTCTAGCAATGTGCTATTTCATTTTGGTTTTATGAGCTTTCACATCAACAGTAACTTATTGCACATGTCTTTGTAACTTGCTTTTTTTTCTCTCCATGTTATTTTAATGAGTTTTGTTCATGATGCTGCTTATAACCCCAGCTTGTTTCTACTGCTGTGCAGTATCTTTTGGAGAAGGCAACGGCACACCACTACAGTGTTCTTGCCTGGAGAATCCCAGGGACGGGGGACCTGGTGGGCTACCGTCTATGGGGTCACACAGAATTGGACACGACTGAAGTGACTTAGCAGCAGCAATATCTATTACACACCTGTATTAGTTATCTACTGCTGTGCAAAAAAGCTGACTCCAAAATTTAGGAGTGTGAAACGATGATAGTGTCTGTAGGTCAGGGATTTAGGAGACACTTAGCTGAGCTATTCTAATTCAGGGTCTCCCACGAGGTTGCATTCAAGATATTTGCTAAGAACGCAGTCATCTGAAGGCTTGACCGGGGCTGGAGACTTTTCTTCCAAGATGGCTCAGTCAGGAGACTGAGAGTTGGTACTGGTTGTTGGAAGGAGCCTCAGGTCCTTGCCATGTGGTTATCACCACAGGGTTGCATGAGTTTCCTTCCAACGTGGTAGCTGGCTTCTTCTAGAGAGAAAGATCCAGGAGAGCAAGGCAGACGTCACAGTGACTTTTATTACCTGGCCTTGGAAGTCACGTGCCATTATTTCTAAAATATTCTATTGGTTACACAGATCAGCTCTATTCAGTGTGGGAGGGGACAACACAAAGATTGTGAGTAACAGGAGCTGACATCAGTGGTCATCTTGGAGACTGGCTATCCCAATTTATCTATTCTCTTGTGAATGATAGTAATGTTATTTCAGTTCTTAAAGTCATAAACAGTACTTCTGGTCTCATTCTTGTTTAAGGTTCCTGGTGTACATAAGCAAGAGCTTCTCCTGAGGGGGACTCCTGGGTCCTAGGCTATGTGCATCTTCAAATAGATTAGCTAAAACTAAAATTGTCCGAAAGTGGTTAACCAGTTTATACTCCTACCAGCAGTGAGTAATATTTCCCATGCTCTATATCCTTGTCATTATCTGGTATTGTCATATTATTTTATTTGGCATATTTTTAAATTGATGCCACTCTGGCAGGTATAAAATGATATCTTTTGCAAATTAAAATTTGTATTTTGGGGACTTTCCTGTGGGTCCATTGCTTAAGACTACATGTTTTCAATGCAGAGGACATGGGTTCAATCCCTGATTGGGGAACTAAGATCCCACATGCCACACAGTGTGGCCCGAAAAATAATAATAACAATAAATTAAATAAAATTTAACTTTTTCCAAGTTACTAATGAGATAGAACACCTTTTCATATGTTTATTGCCCATTCAAGCTTCCTATAATAAGTGATGCCTATTAATGGCATCTGCCCATTTTTTTATTGGCTTGTAGGTCTTTGTCTTACTAAATTGTAGGAGTTCTTTTTCTGGTCTGATTTATTAAGAAGCTTCTGGTGATTATAGGTGCTGCAAAGATTTCCCTCAAGGTTGTGCTCTTTTTACTTTTTAATACTATTTTTTTAATGACTAGAAATATAAAATGTCTTCTCTTCGCCCTCTGTGGTATGTGCTATTTATGTCTTTTTAGAGGCATTATTCCACTGACTGAGGTCATAAAAATATCTGCCTACATTTCCTTCAGAAAGGTTTTAAGTGCTGCTCTCCACATGTAGGTCAGGTGGAATCTGCTTCTGCACGTTAGGGGAGGCCTGGATTGCCACTTGCTCAACTTCTTGCTGAAGCACTTTCTGCCCTTGACTTGAGGGACATCTCCTGATTTCCCTCCCACCTGGCTTCTTGCTGTGTTCACTGCAGCTCTTCCTCTTTGTAGCCACTCCATGAGTGAGTGGGCATGCCCTCTGTCCTGTCTGTCTGGATACCCTCACAGTCTCACCCAAGTCCATGGCTATAAATAACATCTATATGCTGAACACTCCGTTCTCACATCTTTACCCTTGTCCTTCCTACCTCCACGTGGCTCGCTCCTTCCCAACAAATGTCACCTCCTCAGAGAAGCCTTCCCTGAATGCACTATGTAAAACAGCACCCGCGACTCCCCACTATACTTGCCTTGCTTTATTTTATTTATTGGCTATGCTGGGTCTTTGTTGCTACACGCAGGCTTTCTCTAGTTGTGGCGAGCAGGGGCTGCTCACCCGTTGTGGCACGCAGGCTTCTCACTGAGGGGTTTCATGTTGTAGAACATGGGCTCTATCGCTCGCAGGCAGGCTTCAGGAGTTGTGGCACTCAGGCTTAATTTTCCCGAGGTATGTGGAATCTTCCCAGACCAAGAATTGAATCTATGTCCCCTGCATTGGCAGGCAGATTCTTAGCCACTGGACCACCAGGGAAGTCCTGCTTTATTTTATGTTAAGTATAATCAGTCATCTCCTGATTTTATATTATCAATAGAAATAGACTTTATATTATCAGACCAGTATTTGAATATTTATCATAGACTTTGAACTGTTTGCTGATGCATCTAAGTGACTAAGAACACTGCCCAGCATATTCTAGATGCACAATGAACATCTGTAGTAAAAAAAAAAAAAAAAAAAGGCAATAGAACCTCTATTTAATATTGTCCTTTATAGCTTGTGGAGCTCTTTTATGGGTAGTTATGTTCCTCCATTAGTTTAATCCTCAGACACATGGCTTTGCCTACATTTGTGAATATCAGAGCAATAACATCTCTTCCTCTGGAGGTCTCTTCACGTGTTTTTCTACTAAGAATGCTTAGTTTTATTCCCAACTGTGTGCATTATTAGATGTGTGACTGTCACTTGTGGAGATTGAAATATAATTTGTCTTGGATGACCATACCAACTATTATTTCATGTCTCACATAAAAGGAATGTGGTTCTGAAAAAGGGACAAGTGATTCAAATTAATGCATGTACAAAATGTACGAATGCTGGGTCTCAAGCTATCCAGGGCTATTTAGACAAGGGGTTCTCAGTCGTTTCTTTTCAGCCAAAATACATGCCCACAGGCTACTCTTACATTTATACCACCATAAACATTTTTGTTGGAAGCGAAATACTGTGAAGCATTTTTATTCACCACAGCTGTCAGCCGCTAACTCGCAGAATCCCAGCCGGCACTTACACATGGGGTTTATCTAGCAGACCCCGTCCTTGCTTCAGAGCCTCTCCAGGAGATGTGCAGATGACAGTATCCAGACCTCTTTCCACCTGATGTTATTCCTAAGCCCATAAATCTATGTAGCTAAGTCCATAAAAATATACATTTGGCAAGTTTGAGCGGCCAAAGAAATCCATCCATTTACTATGTCTACTGAGTGTTTTTGAACTTAATGCATGAAAATTTGGCTGCTTGTGTCAAATTACTGGTTTGCACCCTGACTCATTCCACAACCCAAAATTTGAGCATATCTCTCCGTGTGGACACAAAAGGCAAACTTGAGGCTGATATGCAAATAGACTTCTCATTCCCTTGGAGCTCAGTGGGCTGGTTATGTTATCAAAAGTTCTGGCACTGTGGGGCAGGCTTTACCCGGTGTTGACAGTTCACAATCTCAAAGCACACATCCAAGAAAACGTGGGAAAGATTCTGGAACTTTGCAGGAGGCAGTAAAGCTCTAAGGCCTGTTGACAGAGCTGCTGAAGACCAACTGTAGAGCAGGGAACCCTGAACAGTCTAAGCTTCTCATCAGCAACACAGCCAACTGTCCTCCAGAGATCTCCTGTAAAAGTGGTCAGACCGAGTGGTACTGACTAAAAATAAATCAGACACTAAGTCAAGAGGAGTGAGTTACCTGAGGCCCCAGAAAGCACAAAACTCACGTTCAATAAATCCAATAGCTGGACTTCCCTGCTGGCTCAGTGGGAAAACATCTGCCTGCCAATGCAGGAGACATGGGTTCGATCCCTCGTCCGAGAAGATCCCACCTGCTATGGAGCGACTAAGCCCATGCTTACTTAGGTCAAAGAAATGAGGAGTATCAAAGAAAGTAGAATACAAGCTTCCTATTTAGGTAGATTTATGTTTAGGAATTACATAATTCTTTAATTTAAAAAGACTCTAAAGTACACGGGTAATTGAAAGAATCAGTGTTTATTAGTCAAAATGATAACACATAGGAAGGGGTGACAATTAATAAAATCAAAGAATGTATTGCTCATAGATCGTGCCCATGACAACAACAAAAAACCCAGCATTTTTCTATTAGACTATAATTATCCACCATTTTTTTTTAAGTGGTAAAGGAGAAATTGCAGAGAATTCCTGCTCTGTGAGAATTCTTGTCCCGCCCTACATCTTTCCATCGCTAATACAGAGCCCAGGCCACATCTTTGGCCTTTTTCCTTAAGAACATTCTTAATCACATTCTTAGTTGTTCTATCTCCAAGTCAGAAAGTGACTGTATATTTTATAATGAAAAGCACAGCAATACTTCTGCAAGCTATTGGTTTTTGTGCTCAGTCTGGCCTAATCATCAGGGACGTGGTCTGCTCACTGCCCAGGAGGTGCTGTAACCCCCTGAATCACTCATCACAGCTAAGTTTCTGCAGTAAAATTTTTTGTGCTTAAATGTATATAACATAGAACTTACCATTTTAACCAATTTCAAGCATGCAGTTCAGTGGCATTACGTTCATGGTGGCAGCCATCACCACCATCCATCTCTAGGACATTTCCATCTTCCCAAACTCTACCCATTAAACAATAATCCCCACTTCTCTCTCTCTTCAGCCCCTGTGGGTCCTTTGATGCACCTTGCAACTTTCTGTCTCTATGAGTTTGACTTCTAGGTACCTCGCATAAGTAGAATTAAGTACCAGATGTTTTAAAATCATCTCTTTTCTTAAAAAAATAAATCTCATGTTATGTGTTAGAAGTCTTAAGCAGCTTGGATTAAGTGACTTGGCTGAGCTTATTCAAAAGCCTGGGCTTCCCTGGTGGCTCAGCTGGTAAAGAATCCACCCACAATGCGGCAGACCTGGGTTCAATCCTTGGGTTGGGAAGATCCCCTGGAGAAGGGAAGGGCTACCTACTCCAGTATTCTGGCCTGGGGAATTCCATGAACTGTATAGTCCATGGGGTCGCAAAGAGTCAGATACAACTGAGTGACTTTCACACATTCAAAAGCCTAAATAAATCTTCTTTTATTTTCCCCTCTATTACAGATAAAGAGTTATTCAGTTTGTATTGTGTTGGCCAAAATGTTCGTTTGGGTTTCCCACAGAGGGAACTCTACTCAATGTTCTTTAATGACTATATGGGGAAAGAATCGAAAAAAGAGTGGATATACGTGTACGTGTTGCTGATTCATTTTGCTGTAGCGCAGAAACTATCACTGTGAATCAACTATACTCCAACAAAAAATTAATTTAAAAAACATGGGCTAGTGCTATTTAGAGTCTCTGAAGATGTTTCTCTCCTTGGTGAGAGGGAAATATCCCAAGAATTCTGGAATTTCTCCAATCTCTAGGAAGGAAGAAGTTCATGCTTCTTAATTGTTAAAGTGAAAGGCTTTGGTTTTGCCTTCTCCCATTATATATCAATTTGGGAGAACATTTGCTGAGGGGAAGACACACTTTCACATTAAATCAAATGACTGAATTTAACTGGTTAAAAATTTCAGTATTCTTCTAAGGTCTTCTGAAAAGAAAGTGAAAGTGTTAGTCGCTCAGTTGTGCCCGACTCATAATGACCCCGTGGACTGCAGCCCACCAGGCCCTGCTTGTCCATGGGATTTTCCAGGCAAGGATACTGGAGTGTGTTGCCATTTCCTTCTCCAGGGGATCTTCCTGACCCAGGGATCGAACCTGGGTCTCCTGCACTGCAGGCTGACTGAGCTACCAGGAAGCCCAGAGGTCTTCTAGTTTTACTAAAATAAATAAAATTAATAAATAATAATAATAAGTTAAAAATTAAATAAACTAATTCTTTAGAAGATTCATGGAGCATCCTTTGATCCATCGGGAACCTGGTGCCTTAGGTCAATTTTTCCCACTTCTGCGCTGTTCTAGGGTGCTCAGTATGGCTTCTTGGAAGGGCTCAGTGGGATCCAGAGTCAGTAGGTCACAACAGGGAGCAACTGAATAAAACACCTTCCGACTGTTTTTGCCTTCTCTCGTATTTCACTCTTCCCAGTCATTCATTCTTTTGGGAGATTGCTTCTCAAGACAGACTACCCTCACACAAGTCCTTCCAGAGATAACGTCATCCATGTCTCTCTGTGCCTCCCTGTCTCCCTCTGTCATTGTCTGTCTGTCTGTCTCTCTCTCTCACGCACACACACACACACACATGTATACCCACATCCACTCACTCCTCCAGTCTGCTTTCCTCCCTGTTGGTTTCACTCTTCGGTAGGTTGAAGTCAAGATACCCACCACATTTTTATTTTTGGCTGCACCTTGAGGCATGTGGGATCTTAGTGCAGCAACCATGTATTGGAAGGCAAAGTCTTAACCACTGGACCAGCTGGTAAGTCCCCCATCCACATTTCTAGGCTTACATCTCCTAACTTGCAAACCCAGAGGGGAGAAGAACATATTTCCCCCCGAGTAGTGCTAGCAAAATTCCTGGCATGATGCTTCCAGTCTCTGATTGGCCTGGCCTAGGTAGTGGGCCCCCTCTGAACCAATCACTGACTTGGGTCAGAAGCCAGGTGGTGGGGTCAACTCCCACCCACCCCATGTACACTGAGAACAGGAAAGGTATGCTTATCCAAAGGTGAATTGAATCAGGAGGACCCTGCATGTCGCCAAATCCATGCGTTGGGAAGATTTAATTGTTCAACCTCATCTCTGCCTAAATTCCTTCCCTCTTGCTCTCAAGACATCCAGGAAGCAGTTCTTGCCCCTTTCTTGATTTTCTCCTAACTTAGCGCCAAGTGCCAGACCGCACTGACAGCTCTCTTACCAATGTGGTAAAGTGCAAGAGTCAGAGGTTCTGACCTCATCAGCATGACTCCTTCCCCTTTATGACACAAGGGAAGGGCCTCTTTTTAAACTTTTATTTTGTATTCGGGTCTAGCTGATGAACAAGGTTGTAATACTTTCAGGTGAGCAGTGAAGGGACTCGGCCTTTCACATACATGTATCCATTCTCCCCCAAACTCCCCTTCCATCCATGCTGCCATGTAACATGAAGCAGAGTTCCCTGTGCTAGATAGTAGGTCCTTGTTGGTGATCCATTTTAAATATAGCAGAGTGTACATGTCCATCCCAAACTCCTTCACTATGGGGACAGGCCTTATACACATAGGGCTTTTTAATGATGATGTCCAGCTGGGTTACCCTCCTTCATGCTTCCCATCACCAAGTGAGTGTCCTCCAATTGAATTCATTCTGACACTAACTACCTAGAGTTAATGTAGACCCCCACAGGTTAGGGCTCAGTTCTACAAGACGACTTCCATTTCAGATGCCAGTCACAGGTCCTGGGACTACCTGCTCCTCTGTTCAGCTTGACTGAAAATTCAGGAGTCCTCACAATGCCCCTCTCACATTTGATAACTCACTGGAAGAACTCACAGAACTCAGGAAAGCTCAGGGGTGGGATGAATTGAAAGACTGACATATATACACTGCTATGTATAAAATATATCCACTACTATGTATAAAATGGGGCTTGCCTATTAGCTCAGCTGGTAAAGAATCCGCCTGCAATGCAGGAGATCCAGGTTCGATCCCTGGGTCAGGAAGATGCCCTGGAGAAGGGAATAGCAACCCACTCCAGTATTCTTCCCTGGAGAATCCCATGGACAGAGGCTCCTGGCAGGCTACAGTCCATGGGGTTGCACAGAGTCGGACACGACTGAGTGAGAGGCATAGCACAGAACATAAAACATAACTAATGAGAACCTACTGCATGGCACAGGGCACTCTATTCAGTGCTCTGTGGTCACCTATATGGGAAGGAAATCCACAAAAGAGGGGATACATGTATACATGTGACTGATTCACTTTATAGCAGAAACTAGCACAACATTGTAAAGCAACTATACTCCAATAAAAAGTAATTAAAAATTAAAAAAATAGCCACATGTGCAAAAAAAGAGAGAGAACTCAGGAAAAGTACTCTACTTAAAATTATGATTTTATTATAAAAGATACAGTTGAAGAGCCAGATGAAGAGGCACATAGGACAAGGCTTGGAAGGGTCCAGGGCACAAGCGTTTCTGTCCCTGTAGGGTCAGAGTATGCCATCCAACTGGTACATCAACTGTTCACCATCCAGGAAGCTGTTGTTTAGAGTTTGCTAAATCGAGGTGTCACTACATAGGTACGATTGGTTCAATCATTGGTCACTGGGGATTGATCTCAATCTCCAGCTCCGCTTCCCTCCCAGAGGTTGGGGTTGGACCGAGGAGGAATCTGGCTGCTTCCTGAAACCAGCCTCAAGAGTAACTGAAACAGCTAGAACAGCCCTGTTCTCAGCAGCTGGGATGGTGATCTTAGCACCAGTTAGATTACCGGTGGTCCCTGAACTTCTCCTTGGTTAGGCTGGAACCATTCCAGATTATCGTTGTTCTCCTCAACAGTGATCATCTTAAGTGCTTCTTCCCTGAATGGTTCTTTTTCCTTCCCCTTAATCAACCTGAATTTGCTTTTGAAAAAAATCAGGGTTTTTTTTTTCCCAAAAATAAATGACCAGTTTAAAAGATTCTATACTCCTACAAAGTTATTTTGAGGCTCTTTTCATTGGAGACTTTCACTTCCATGGTCTCACCTCTCACTAAGCACAGGTGGCTCTTCAAAACTCTTGTCTCAACCTTTCTGTTGATAACCAGTTTAACCTGTTATTCCAGGTCTGTCTCTGACTTTATCAGCTGTTACGTAAGTATATAAATTCTGTGTTCCGGCCAAGTTGATCTATTCAATCTTTAAGCATTAGGCATATTTCTAAAACCACACTTCTATCCATGCTGTCCCCAGGCCTTCCTCTTCTTCTCTGCTTGCTGCATTCCCCTATCTGTTCATTTTTACTTAAAGTCCCTCCTCCTCCAGGAAGATTTCCAGCCCCCACTGATTCTTTTGTTCCCTACACACCTATATTTAGGAGTCACGTGCTACCTTGAACCATTTCTTACTCTTTTATGTTAAGTGTTCCTTCTCCGCATCTCAACTGCACACACATTCTTGTATCTTCCGTAGACTCTAGTGCTCTAGAATGCTCAGTGTGTGTTCATTGATTTTACTTTCCCTGACCCCTATTTCTCCTAGAATGGCAAATGTTTCAGTGACTATTCCTTGATAACAAGCCATTCACATTTCCGTGGGTTGACTGAGCTCAAATGGGAAGTTATCACTAGAGGTCTCTCGTCAAGTGGCAAACAGATGTCAGCTGGCATCTCAGTGAGCTGAAGACTTAACTGGACTGAACATCCAAAGTGGCTCACTCTCATGACCTGTGGATGAAGTTGGCTATTGGTGGAGAGTTCTGTTGGGACTGTCAACCAGAGCACCCAAGCCTGGCTTCCCCATGTGCTTTTCACAGCCTGACAGCTGGGTTCATAGAGGGAGTAGACCAAAGCAAGAGCTCCACATTCCCAGGCAGAAGCTGCAAGGCTTATTATGATTTGTCCACTGAAGTCCAGAACATCCCTTCTACATTCTCTAGGAAAAGTAAGTCACTGATACTGGTCCAGATTCAAGGCGCGGGGAATGAGACCCTCAATCGTATGTGAGAGTGACAAGATCACATTGCAGAAGTGCACAGGGAATGGGAATCTAGTGTTGTCACCATCTCAGTTCAGTTCAGTTCATCTGCTCAGTCGTGTCCGATTCTGCGACCCCATGGACTGCAGCACACCAGGCTTCCCTGTCCATCACCAGCTCCTGGAGTTTACTCAAACTCATGTCCATCGAGTCAGTGATGCCATCCAACCATCTCATCTTCTGTTGTCCCCTTCTTCTCCCACCTTCAATCTTTCCCAGCATCAGGGTCTTTTCCAGTGAGTCAGTTCTTCGCATCAGGTGGCCAAAGTATTGGAGTTTCAGGTTCAGCATCAGTCCTTCCAATGAATATTCAGGACTGATTTCCTTTAGGATGGACTGGTTGGATCTCCTTGGAGTCCAAGGTCACCATCTCAGGAAAATACAATTGGCCAAGGCCAGTAACCTAAGCCTTTCCCTTCTAGAGTTAAACTAGTTTGTAACCCACCTGCCAAGGTACTGAAGCTCCCTTGTAGTGCATGTAAGTGTTCTATTCTCCTGGCCTCTGGATAAACCTCTAAGACATTATTAGGAAAGTCAGCTGGGTGACCAGAACTGAAAACATTCAGTGGCTCAGAACCAACAAAATAGCAAAGGAATCATCATAACTAAACAGTCTTCTCTCTGTACAATGAACTTATTGTTTTCCCCAATTTACAGAACCCCACAGAGGGGCTGGGAATGTTTGATATCTTGTGGTGGTGATGCACAGTTTTACTCATGGAGCTGCGGAAAGAAGATAGACAGATTTGAAAGCTGTTGAAGAAGATATTTAGGGCTTGGTGATTGGAAGAAGTCAGGGTGTTCCTTGGCAGCTGCTCTTCATTGCATCCTATAATGCTTGGCATTGATTTTACTGTCAAAGGGATACATGAAAAGACAAATTAAGAGACTCTCAGAGATTTCCTTGAGATTGGCTTAAATTCCTCTTGGAATCATCCCACAACACTGTTTTCTACTTTCAGTAAGATTTTCTCCCCATTGTGTGCCAACACCCATTATATTGCACAGAAGTATTAATCATCCATGTGGAATTTTATGTTTATAAAGTCTCTGAAACTATCAACCCTTTCCCCTGCCCCCACCAACTGAGCTCACAGACCATGGCCCTCTCTCTGGACATGTACAAACCAGTCTGATTTTTTTTGTTGTTGTTCTTGTGTTACCAGGGCCAAGTTGTTAAACTGACTCAACCTGCCAGTTAAATACCTGTGAATTCAGGGAAAACTAGTCAACTCATTTAAATCAATCCCAGACACAGAGCCAGGTCAGGGGAAACTAGTCAAACTCATTTAAATCAACCCAGGACACAGCTCCCAGTGACTGCATAGCTGAAGTCCCCAGAAGAGACCACTTTGCAGGTATGACATTAGCTCTCTGGGCCTCTAAGTCCCCACGTCTGAGGACATGCAACTTAGTAATGACTGTTTCAGACATGCTGAGTATGTAGTTTGACTCAGTACTTCACTTTGATGGGAAGAACCTCAGTAGACAATGAACGAACAGGACCTGAATGTATCACCTTATGTGTGTATCACATTATGAAACCAGGCTTGTAGAAGCATGTTTCCAAAACAACTTGCAGTTGTTCAGTTGCTAAGTCATATCCAACTCTGGGCAACCTCATGGACTGTAGCCCACCAGGCTCCTCTGTCCATGGGATTCTCCAGGAAAGAATATTGGAGTAGGTTGCCATTTCCTCCTCCAGGGGATCTGCCTGACCCAGAGATAGAACCCACGTCTCCTGCATTGGTGGACGGGTTCTTTACCACTGAACTTTCAGGGAAGTCCAGTTATAGACTTTCTCCCCCTAAAATCTTGTCCATCTCAGTCAGTGACATCATCATCCACCTGGTTACTCAGGCCACAAGCTCCAGAGTCAACATCTCCTTCTCTCATCTTGTCCACTCCACCGCCTTCACTGTCTTTAATGCATCAGCAAGCTCTCACTTCACAGGACCTGTATCCTTACTTAACATTTATTACCACATCCACTAGCAACACTCCATCCCAAGCTACCTGACCCTCCTAACTGCAGAATTGCAAGTCTCCGAACTTATTGATAGATTTAACCAAAGAAAAAATGTTATATTTGGGGGGTATATATCCAACAGTGGTTGCCCTGGAAAGGTCACGTGCTAATTTGGGAAAAGGGGGAGGAGACTTACTTTTTACTATATTTCTTTTAGTGATGTATACAATTAAAAATTTTTTCTAATGAAAGGAGTTAGAACAATATATTTATCTTGGTAATAAATAGTTTAATTCAGAAAGACAAAGAGAAAAGACTAATTATAGCTTTTATTTTAAAGGAAAATATTAGTAATGCTTTCTTGGATAAATGTGAGGTTTTACCTAAAAAGATAATAAAAAATTTCACTTCTATTATGTCTTTACATTTTTGGACTTATTATGTATAAATGAATACCTCAGACAAAATAATAGCTAATATTTCAGAGTGTTAACTATGAGCAAATGCCAAGCAGAGTGCTTAAGGATAACAGTACTGTCCTCATCTCCAGTTACAACCGAGGGGATGAAAGTTCAGAGAAATTAATTAACTTGCCTAAGGTCACACAGCTAATAAGTTACAGAGCTGATGAGAACCTAAGCTGTCTGACAGGAGAATCCACATTCTTAACCACTGTACAGTTTATTTATTTTATTGTTAATGACTCATTTGTTTCATGCAAGTAACACTTAAGGGTACATAATTCCCAATTCAAAACTAGTACTTACCAGAAAAGGAATCTAGCTTTAACTATAGGAAGTAAAAACACAAATGTTGTAAATATGGGGTTGGCTAAAAAGGTCAGGTTTTCTGAACGAACTTCTTGGCCAACCCAATACTTAAGTCTCATAGATAAAGTCATACTATTACAAGCCCTTTACAGATATAATCAAGTTAAAATGAGGCTGTGCTCATTAGGTTATGGCCCCTCCTCCAGTATGACTGGTATCCTTAGAAGGAGAAGAGAAGACACACGGACACGGGAAGAACCCCTTGTGAGGACAGAGGTGGAGACTGGAGTGATGTGTTTATGAACCAGAAGATGCCAAGGATGGCGAGCAACACCAGAAGCTGAGAGAAAGGCATGGGCCAGATCCTCCTCTAGAACCTTCAGACGGAGCAAGCCCTGGCTGGCACCTTGATTTCAGACGTGTGGCCTCTAGAACTGTGAGAGAAGGCGTTGAAAAGTGAAAGTGCTAAAGGCTCAGTCATGTCTTGACCGTTGTGCCACCTGGGAAGCCCCTTGTCTCCAACAGGAGCTTAGAAAGTGTGGTCCCCAGTGTGGAGGAATCCTGCAGGGAACCATCCCGTGTCTTAGCCAGGGGGAGGGTCTCTGCTTGCCGCCTTGCTGTGGCGCCTGTGTCCCATTGATGGGCCCCTTAAAAAAAAATTTTATACAATTAAAAATATTTAGACTTCTTAGACTGATGCTCCTGAGAGACGTTTGTGCTTCTGTGATCCCCAGTGAACCGTGCCCCACCCTGTTTTCTACCTCACACAAACTCTCTACTTACACACACACACACACACACACACACACACACCGTTTTGCACATTCCCTACCCTTAGCACATCATCTGATTTCTCCTGATTTCCTCCCAAGAGTTCCGGTTGAACTGACCTGGAAACACCTCCGACCCCCTGGGTTGGTTCAGGTGCTGCCTCTTACTGCTCCGTCCGCAGCACTGACCAGCTCGTCACGACCGTTCGTGCTCCCAGCTCAGGAGCTCTCAGCGCCCAGCACACTCTGAAATTAGGAAATTAGAAATTCCGCACTGGCCCTGAATCCTTGATGAGAATTAGAGTTGACAGTTTTCTGGAAAAACACACAAAATGTGTCCGTTCTCACCTGGACCCTTATGTCTTCTCCCCATAGAACCTTGCCAGCGACTTCCTAAGTTGGTTAAAATCTACTAGACCAAATTCCATATTCTTCAGTGCTCATTTTTCTCTTTCTTTACTCCTTTCCTGCTGTGGCTGTGAGACCAAAGTGTCAAAGAGCAATTTAAAAAAAATAAAGTAAATATGTTTAATAGCTCTCCCCTCTTATTAAACTTCACATAGAAAAAAATAAAAAAAAAACAAAAAGAAAAAAAAACAGTAAAAAAAATAAAAGGAAAGAAAAACAATAAAATAGAAAAATGAACTCCACAGCATTTCTGCATGTCTTTCTTCCTCCACCCAACCCTTCTTCCACTCTCTGGCTCGAAGGACTCCCCTGCATTCTGCTGCCAAAGTTTGACTTGTCTTGAGCTTTCATTCAGAGCCTTTCCTTCCAAGTTTTCCAGTGCTAAACCTGTCTTCTGAGAGGGCATTAGAGGAAGTAAGGAACGGTGGCAGAGAATCTGTCCTCCTCCAGCCAATGCATATACATGTATATTGACTATGAGTTTCTCCTTGGGCCCAGGAGCCAGGAGATCCTGAAGTTATTATTGAACTTTATATAATCTGGCACTGAGCACTGCCAGAAAGTCCCGGTAGAGTCTACGGGGGATTTTTTTTTAATGTGACAGTTTAATTGAATTTATTTCTCTTTCTTTGATTATGTTCTAGAAAATAAAACAGCAATAAAAACGAATTTTTCCATGCTGCTATCTGATATATCAATCTGTTACTTTCAAGCTCCCTTCCTACTCCTCTTATCCATGTTTTGATGAGTTTATGTTAATCAAAGCAGTAATGATTTGATTTTTAATGATGGATGTTTTATCTCTGGTCTCCTAGTGGTTAGCCTCAATTTTCGATCTAGTGGCTTATTTATGAAGATATTGGCTCTTTTGACTATTTGTGTATTTTGTTTGTGACTCATTTCTCTAAGGTGCCATTCTTTTAAAATGCTGCAGCACAAGGAAGGACAGTTATATAATCAAATGATGGCTTGAAAGCAGGCACCCTGGGCATCAGCCATGAAATGTACATTCAAGGATCAGATAGCAATAAAAAGAAAGGAGACTGGGGGAAAAAAAAACAGCAGCGCCTCAGGGACCTGTGAGACAGTAACTAAGTATCTAACATCTGTGTCATTAGAGTCCCCAACCTTTGACCAGCGGGAGACAGAACCCCAGCAGAGGCTGGAGAGTCAATTCTACCCTTTCTGGAAGTCTTTCTGGGATGCAGTGGTTTATACCACCGGTCTGAATACATCGCACGGGCCAAGCTTAAAGCTGAGCTTCTTATGAAGCTGTAGGCAGCTCAGTACATATCCCTTTATAACCACCCTCCTTCCTTCCTTGCCTCATCCCCATCTCCCCCTCCACTGCTTCCGGGAGCTTGCACTCCCCATGAACACGTTAGCACAGAAAATTTGATTCTATTTTCTAGCAAACCTATTTCTCTTTATCTTTCTGGAATCCTCTTATTTCTGTTTTTCTTCTGGTTATATCTTTTGAATTTTTTTTTTCCCTCTCGTAGTTTCAATTTCTTTGTATATTCATTCTGTCTTTTAAGCTTCTATTCTAATTGTCTTCCATACCACCAAGTTACATTATCAGTCACTATTTTCTCTTTTAATATATTAGTTAGAAGTGTTTTTAATTCTGGAAAGGTTGTGGGTGATTGAATCTTATCATGTGCTCTTTTTTATATTTTAATTCAACTTTTTGTCTGTCTCCTCCAACAATTTTATTTCTCTCAGTGGCCTACAGTGACTTAAATGTATTACTGTTCTGGATGTCAGAAGTACTAAAATTAAGATGTCAGCATAACTTTGTTCTTCTTGGAGACTTTGGGGAAGAATTCATTTCCATGTTTTCTCGAGCTTGTAGAGGCTGCCTGCATTCCTCGAGTGAGTCCTGATAAGTCTGGTTGGATTTTTCTCAGACCTTGTTTCTCATTCTAATGGCTGAACACCCTGTCCCCACTTGGCACTGGGTTCGAGCATCTCTTGACTTCTAACGACTGTCCCTTTAACCAGTCCTCTGGCTGTCAGACGTGACCGCGTGTCTGCACAGCACCCACGTACTGTGTTCATCCCTCAGTAGGGCTGCGGGATTGGTTCCAGGACGATAACAAAATCCCTAATGCTCAAGTCGTTTATGTAAAATGGCAAGGTATTTGCATCTACACCATCTTCTCTATGCTTGAAATCTTCTCTAGATGACTTCTAATACACAATACCAGTGCTATGTAAATTGTTGTAATTACAATGTAAATACTATGTTAACTTTTTGTCCTTTCTTTGTGCTTAGGCACATTCTGTCCTGTCTACTCATTGCGATTCATGGACTATAGCCCACCAGGCCCCTCGGTCCATGTGATTCTCCCTACACAAATACTGGAGTGGGTAGCCTATCCCTTCTCCAGGGGCTCTTCCAGACCCTGCAATTGAACCGGGGTCTCCTGCGTTGCAGGCAGATTGTTTACCAGCTGAACAGCCAGAGAAGCCCATTAAACTCCAACTCCCCATCCTGAAAAAACCTGATTTTGTTCAACCATGTTAGACTCATCGTTATGGGTGAAAAAAAAAATCTGATTTTCACATTCTCATTTTACCTCCTAAATGTATAATTTCATCAAACTCCCTTTCACAAATGGCTCTTCTATAGCTCATTAGCCACAAGATTTTGTTCTCTTATAAAAATATATCAGGAGGATTTGAGAGTCTGAAAGTGTGATGAAAACCCTGTGTTGGCCCGAGCATACGAGGAGAATCATCGGGAACATTCTCTTCCAGCTGTCCTCAGATGGCGGCGCAGAGTCTTCAGCACGTTCTTTTGACAGATTTTGTGCCTCATTTCCTCACTTGTAACACAGAAATACTAATGCAGCGCCAACCAGCCTTAAAGGGGTGTTCTGAGAATCCTAGCCACATGGTAACTAAAACTGTATTTCGAATATGATTTCGACCTTATATATTTATAGTACTCTAGGGTCTGAATATCTTATATTACTTTTGGCTCCTCTTGTTGTGACTGGAAGCTGTGAATTATATAGACCGTGATGGAAAAATCGCTCCCTGCACAGAACCCTGGACTGCAGTGTCCATAAAAGGCAATGTGCTGGCTCCAGAAATTGCATGATTTCATAGCTAACCTGTGGTTCTACTTCCCTCCCCTTCACATCTGAAAGCACATTGGTGCGGAGGGGAGAAGAGTTTCTCTCTCTCTCTCTTTTTTTTTTTTTTTCTATTTTCATCTCACAGCTCTGTTTCCAAGTCTCCTAGCTGGAAAGCTATTTCTATATGGGAAAGTTATTGCTCCTGGAATGGTCCTATGGTCTAGCCTCTCTCCCAGGGTGGAAATCCTCTCTACCAAACTGAGAGATGACCTGTCCAGCATTACTTAATGTATGCACATATTTATTGAGCACCTACTGTGTGCTAGACATTGCGTCAGGCCTCGCATGTTGGCAGCGTTTGTCACTCAGTCGTGTCCAGCTCTTTGTGACCCCGTGGACTATAGCCCACCAGGCTCCTCTGTCCATGGATTTCTCCAGGCAGGAGCACTGGAGGAGGTAGCCATTCTCTTCTCCAGGGGATCTTTCTAACCCAGGGATCGAACCTGGGTCTCCTGCATTGCAGGCCAGATTCTTTACGACTGAGCCACCAGGGAAGCAACACAGGAGACCTGGGTTGCAAAGAGTCAGGCATGTTGGCAGACCCTGAGATAAAGATATAAGTCAAGTAGTTTGGGTGAGAGAGGGTCCCAGGAAACACTGGACATGGGGGATGAGAGACAGGAACGGTCTCACATGAAGGAAGACACGAAGGTCATTATCTAGCAAGTTGCTACTCTGGGCAAAGAGAGCTCAGTCCCACTGGCAATCTCAGAAAACTATGAGCTGAAACTCAGGATTAACCCAACGGAGGAGTAAGAGGATGGGAATTCATCCACCAATTCTCCACTGGTTCAGGGCCCTTTCAGGGGAATTCAAGGTCAGCATTTCTGACTTCCCTGTGCTTGGACGCTGTGTGTTCCCCAAGGCAAGAAAAGACCTTCAAGTAGAGATTTTCAAGGTCAGCCTTTGACTCTGGAGGTGAATGCCAAAGGATTTGGGGCGAGGGGCACCCATAACGTCTGCTCCATGCGGGGAAGATGGAAAGAATCAAGATCCCCTTTCCTATTCCTATTGTGACCCGAGGGAGGGATGGGACACTCACTCCTTGAACCCAGCGGTGTCCAAGCGGGGTGGGGTATGGGTGGACAGGGGAAAACCCTGGATTAATGGAGGTGGTGAGTCTGAGTGAACGTTGTGCCAAACCTGAGTCACACTGGGTGAAGATGAGCAGCGAGAACCCCGGCTCCAGACGACCTCAGGCGTCTGGAACCCAAATGATGAATGAGGTGGAAATACCAGCCTTCCAGCGGCTGATGGAGATGCAGTTCCCCAGGGGGAAAAAAAAAGCCCCACACAGGGCAAACCTTAGGTAAAGAGGTTAGAAGGAAGCGGGTGAGCTTCTCTCTTCCTTTCCTTCCTTCCTCTCTTCTTTCTGCGAAGTAAAGTCGCTCAGTCGTGTCCGACTCTTTGTGACCCCATGGGCTGTAGCCTACCAGGCTCCTCCCAGGGGGTTTTCCAGGCAAGGGTACTAGAGTAGGTTGCCATTTCCTCCTCCAGAGGATCTTCCCCACCCAGGGATCGAACCCAGGTCTCCCGCATTGTAGGCAGACGCTTTACCATCTGAGCCACCAGGGAAGTCTGCTAGAACTAGTAGAAAACACAAGAGTCAGGGAACCAGGCAGAAGGGCCAGCAGGGCGGCTACCCAGGGCTGGGGAGGATGCTTTCCCTAGGCCTGGCTTCTGCTTCACAGTACTTAGCAAAGCCAGTGCACAGGATGCCGAGACGGGCCTGGGCCCACTGGCTTGCAGGAAGGAGCAGATAACACCAGTCAGGCGGCAGGGCCTGTGGGGTATGGGATGAGGCAGGACTGAGTCTGTGTGAGTCAGGAAGCACTCAGGGGTAGGACTTCCACGGGGGGTCCAATGGTTAAGACCTCGCCTTCCAACGTAGGGGATGCAGGTTTGATTCCTGGTCCCATGTGCCTCAGGGCCAAAACCCCAAAATATAGAAAATATTGTGACAAATTCAATAAAGAGTTTAAAAATGGTCCACCTCAAAAAAAAAAAAAAAAAAAAGAAAGAAAGAAAGGCTACCATGGTGGGCTCAGTGGTAAAGAATCTGCCTGCTAATGTAGGAGACAAGTGGTTTAACCGCTGCTCCAGGAAGATCCCACATGCCACAGAGCATCTAAACCAGCGTGTGCCTCAGCCATTGAGCCTGTTGCTCTAGATCCCGGGAGCCACAACTCTGAGCCTGTGCTCCACAACAAGAGACGCCACCACAATGAGAAGCCTGCACACTGCGATAGAGAGTACCACACCCGCTCGTCTCTGCAACTAGAGGAAAGCCCTTGCAGCAGCAAAGACCCAGCACAGCCAAAAATAAATAAATAAAAAGTGCTTAAAAATGTGTCATATGAATTAAAAAAAAAAAAAAAAAAACTAGGACTTTCCTGGCGGTACAGTGGATAAGAATCTGCCTGCTAAAGCAGGGGACACGGGTTCGATCCCTGGTCCGGGAAGGTCCCACATGCCACAGAGCAAGGAAGGCCGTGTACCACAATTACTGAAGCTCGAGGACGCCTAGAGCCTGTGCTCCGCGGCAGGACAAGCCACCGCAATGACGAGCCTGGGCACCGCACCTGCAGAGCGGCCCTGACCAGCACGATAAAGAAAGCCTGAGAGCCACGAATACCCAGCACAATCAAAAATAATTTTTTTTTGACTGAAAAAAAAGGACTCATTCAGGACCGCTAGGGCAGGTGGGGGGCGTGACTCTCCAAGGCAAGGCAGCTTGGAGAGAAGCACTCCACTTTTAGGATGGTTTTCTCCGGGTTGGACTATAATCTGCCTCCCTTGAACTTTTCCTGGGACCCTCTCGGATTTGTTGATCAGTCCCAAGAAAGCTTTTGTCAACATAGTGCCTGGTCCCTGGCAACCAATAAAAGCTCCCCTTTGGGTATGTATTTGTGCTTTGTGTGATATTGGGAAGGTTATCGGGCTTCCCTGGTGGCTCAGTGGTAAAAAATCCACCTGCCAACGCAGTAGACTTGGTTTCAATGCCTGGGTTTGGAAGATCCCCTGGAGGAGGGCATGGCAAACCCACTCCAGTACTCTTTCCTGGAGAATCCCCATGGACAGAAGAGCCTGGCAGGCTATAGTCCATGGGGTCGCAAATAATCAGACATGACTTAGTAACTAAACACAACAGGAAGGTTATGATAAAAATGTTGTGACTAACGTCCCCTCCCCCGGTTTCAGCTAGACTGTTCTAGTCCTGATATTTTCAGGGAAAGTGACTCTGCCCCAGACACAGGTGGGGCTTGTAGTGCTCTACTGCTAAGCTCCTCATCCCTGACCTTCTCTTTCCCATCTCAGGTTCGCCATCCAAGGCATCCTCTCAAACAGCAAGGTCCTTCTTCAATCCACTCTGGTCTACCTTTATAAACCCACCACTGAGATTTCTCTCATTCTGATGCTCAGCCTCTGACAGAATTGTAGATGTACTGAGGTGTGTTCAGTTTTCCTCTCATTGAAAGAAACATATTTTGCGACCCTGTGAACCTGCCATATTAGCCAAAAGGGGCTTCAATTCATTTTCTGTTGTATGAAAAGTAGAGCAAAAAGAATGTTTGGACTGAAATGCTCTAAACATTAGGTGACAAAGCACAGTGACAATGGATATGACTGCTATCTTATTCAATCCAAACCAAAAGGGGAAAAGAAAAACGACAATAAAGCAACTGCCATTTTTAGCCAAAGCAGCATCTTTAAGGATGAACGACAATGGTGCACATCTGTTGGCAAGTCTGCTTGTGGTCACTCCGCAAATTTGTATAAGTGATACTCTTACATCCTAATTAGGATCTGAAACATTAGAATCTTTTACAACTGAAACAAGCCTTTTATTGTTTACTCTGCTTTATATAGTACCACTCAACCACAGACAGGAGACAACTAGATTAATGTACAAATTGTCGAAGGGAATTGAAAAGTTTGGCTAAAAGAGCTGTGTCTTTTGAGCAAAACCTTTTCTGTTTCATTCTAATTGCATGTTTATGGATTTCCGAGACATTAAGAATGATGTGTCCTCATTATAGCAGGCATCCGCACCAAAGGGAGAGAAAAATAAAGGGGGCAATTCTACAGCAAAAAACTCAGAGGGAAGAATAGGATTGTTTTTCTTGCCCAACCAAAAAAAAAAAAAAAAAAAAAAACCAGAAGAAATGGGCTCTCAGTATGGGGCATAACCTTTTCTTTTTCAATTCACATGTTGCTGTTCAGTTGCTCAGTGGTGTCTGATTCTTTGCGACCCCATGGACTGCAGCCCTGTTCTTCATCATTTCTCGGAATTTGCTCAAGCTCATGTCCATTATGTCGGTGATGCCATCCAACCATCTTATTCTCTGTCACTCTCTTTTCATTTTGCCTTCAATCTTTCTCAGGATCAGGGTCTTTTCCTGTGAGTTGGATCTTCACATCAGGTGGCCAAAGTATTAGAGCTTCAGCTTCAGGATCAGTCCTTCCAATGAATATTTGCATGTGGTTGTCCCTAATTCTCATTCATTTTGCTAGAATTTTTAATAATGTTAAATATCTCAGCAATGAATTTTCAATTCTAAATTCCATTGACAATGTAGTTTAAAAAATTCAATCTGGAGAATTTATCTATACACCCACACACAGACACACACATATGCTCTCCAAGTTTAAGTGTACATATATATTTAGGGCTTCCCTGAGAGCTCAGTTGGTAAAGAATCCACCTACAATGCAGGAGACCCTGGTTCAATTACTGGGTCGGGAAGATCCACTGGTGAAGGGGTAGGCTACCCACTCCAGTATTCTTGGGTTTCCCTTGTGGCTCAGCTGATAAAGAATCCACCTGCAACGTGGGAGACCTGGGTTTGATCCCTGGATTGGAAAGATCCCCTGGAGGAGGGAAAGGCTACCCACTCCAGTATTCTGGCCTGGAGAATTCCATGGACTGTATAGTCCTTGGGGTTGCACAGAGTCAGACACGAGTGAGCGACTTTCACTCACTCACTCATATATGTATTTAAAATAAACACTTTCTTTTCCTTAATATTACTGACCATGAATCTGACTATTTGTGTATTTAATGAGAATACATTTCTTTTATAAATGACCTTTCTTCTTTTCCCATTTTTATTGGGAACTGCATTTCCATTGATTCCCATTTTACCAAAAAAGAAACCATTTTTAAAGTCAGGTTAGAAGTATTTTTCCTTTTCTTTTGATCTTAATAACTGACATAAAAGTAGGTTATGTCCTACTTCTAGAAAAGAGCCTGTGCACACTGAGGAATACATGAAGGGAAGCTATAGTTTAAAAGTCATTGTCATTCTCTATTTTCTGAAACATTGAAAATATTAAAGCTGAAATCATCCCTAAGCATGATTTTGCTTCTTTTAGAGGAATGTGGATTTATGTCAAAATCTAAATCCTAGAGAAAAATTAACAACAGTTTTAAAAGAAAAGCAAGTTTTTCAAAATATAAACAGAGTGAACAGCGGTAGATTCATAAATGAGGTCAAAAGAGAAAGAACACGAAACATCTGTTGCTAATATTCCTTTAATGCTTATAGTAAAAATTTCCAAATTAAGTTGTTCTAAGTTGTAAAAACTTGCTTTCTGAATTTTCAGTGACAGAAGGGGAAGAGATCAGAAATCTCAGCAACCATTCTTGCCTGATAATTGTTCTTATTTTTTTTCTCATTTATTTTAGTAAGGTAAGTTTTTTTCTGCCCATCACCAACACTGTCAAATAAATTTTGTTTAGATTTTTTGAAGCAGGAGGTTAGACTGATGCTTCTGGGACTGAAGCCTGGAATAGAATCATCATTTTGTTGTTGTTCAGTTGCCAAGTTGTGTCTGCCTCTTTGCAACCCCACAGACTGCAGCACACCAGGCCTCCCTGTCCCTCACCATCTCCCAGCGTTTGTCCAAGTTCATGTCCATTGAATCGGTGATGCTATCCAAACATCTCATCCTGTGTCGCCCTCTTCTCCTGCTTTCAATCTTTCCCAGCATCAGGATCTTTTCCAATGAGGTTCATATAATAGATGCAAGAATGTTAATTGCATCTATTAACTCTAAATGCCCCCCAGACATTACTTTCTTAATTCTTCCAAACAATCCTATAAATCAGTCATTATTATCTCTACTTCACAGATAAGGAAGGGTGAGTCTTAGATTCAACAACTGTCAGAAAGTGGAACTGAGATTCAAGCAGAGGTCCCTCTGTCTCCAAACTAAAGTATTAGTGACTCCCACATAGGGTTAAACAAGCTGATTAAAGATAAAGGTGAAGAACTTGGTGGGAAAAACAGTGTCAAATATGGGCCACTTTCCTCAGAGGTATTAATGAATAGATTTGTGAGTCAAAATTGGATAGAAGTGATAAGGCAGGAATTGAAATAAATTGTTAGGTTAGGATTCAATTTCCCCGACAGCTCAGCAGGTAAAGGTTTCGTCTGCAATGTAGGAGACACACGGATGTGATTTGATCCCTGGGTTGGGAAGATCCCCTGTAGAAAGAAATGGCAACCCACTCCAATATTCTTGCCTGGAGAATTCCAGGGACAGAGGAGCCTCTCAGGCTATAGTCCATGAGGGTGCAGAGAGTCGGACACGACTGAGCACGTGGCATATAATAAAATACATAGGATTCAATTTAGGGCTGGCTTTGAAGTTTGGATTTTATCGAGAGTTTTAAAGTGGGGATGGCTTTTTGAGATTGAGTTTAGATTCAGAGCAGCATTTGCATTAAGGACTGCAAAAGATGGGAACACAGCAGTTAACTTCCCACAGGACAAGAATCAACCCAGGGAATTGTTGAACTACAGATTCCTGGTTCCTCTCCACCCTGATGAATCTACCTCCCGGGGTTAGTGACGAGCCCAGGTGTCTCTAATTATCAGCGAAGTAGAGAAGCGGCTTCCTACTAGAGAGTCAGATTCCCTGGTGGCTCAGACAATGAAGAGTCTGCCTGCAATTCAGGAGACCAGGGTTCAATCCCTGGGTCAGGAAGATACCCTGGAGAAGGAAATGGCAACCCACTCCAGTATTCTAGCCTGAAAAATCCCATGGATGGAGGAGCCTGGCAGGCTACAATTCATGAGGTCGAAAAGAGTCAGACAAATCACTTACTAGAGAGTCTTTATCAATCTTTATCAATCTTCTTTATAGAAGATCTTTATCAATCTTCTTTATCAGTACTGGGCCCCACCCCTCAGTTAAAACCATAAACCAAGGGGATGGGAGCAGTTGTTATGTTTTAAAAGATCCCCACATGATTCCAATGGGAAGCCAGGGTTGAAATTGCAAATAGATGGCTAGAGATGAAAAGAGCTAATTTCTCTTCTGGATTCATAAAGCTCTTTAGTGAACCTCTTCTTTGATAATTTTTGGACACTGCTTCGGTTCAGTTCAGTTCAGTCGCTCAGCTGTGTCCGACTCTTTGCGACCCCATGGACTACAGCGCGCCAGACCTCCCTATCCATCACCAACTCCCAGAGCTTACTCAAACTCATGTCCACTGAGTCAGTGATGCCATCCAGCAGTCTCATCCTGTTGTCCCCTTCTCCTCCCACCTTCAATCTTTCCCAGAATCAGGGTCTTTTCAAATGAGTCAGTTCTTCGAATCAGGTGACCAAAGTGTTGGAGTTTCAGCTTCAGCTTCAGTCCTTCCAATGAATATTCAGGGCTAATTTTCTTTAGGATGGACTGGTTGGATCTCCTTGCAGTCCAAGGGACATTCAAGAGTCTTCTCCAAAACCACAGTCCAAAAGCATCAATTCCTTGGCACTCAGCTTTCTTTATAATCCAACTCTCACATCCATACCTGATTACTGAAAAAACCATATCTTAAACATAGCACACTGCTTAATATATATATATTTGCATGCTTTTTTTTATAATAGCATTGTAGCCTTGAAGGACAGAGACACTGACTTTATCACCCACATACTTAGCGCTGTGATATTAAAGAAATAAATATTTGCTCTGTGCATATAGGCATTCCAAGGCAGCCTTGGTGGCTCTATACAAGGATAAAAAATATACTCTGTACATTACATGCAAATTCACCCAAAGAAGGGACTTCCTCTCTATTTTCTTTATGAACTGTCAAGATTCACTCAACGTTAAGCAGTTTAATCATTCACTGGAGTCTAGGGAGCCTTGGTCCTCCAAGTCCTTATCTCATCTACAAGCCTTTCCTGGCACCAGCCTTTTCTGAGCGGTTCCTGCCTTATCTCTCTTGAATTCAAGCTGGCCCTTAGTTACTTGTTTGATAAATAGAAGATAGCCTTTGGGGACAGCCAGTGCTAGGCCATAAGAATCTTGCATCTGTGTTCTGAAGCTATGGGAGCATCCTTGAAGCCCTGAACTGCTGCATTTAAGTCCAGCTACCCTGAGGCCATGATGCTTTAGACACCACGTGGTGAGTCCCTGAAATTACAAGAGAGAAATGCCTGGCCAACCCTGGACGCACCTCTGGACAAGAGTAGTGTCAAAAGACTGAAAGCCCTCTTTAACCTGCCAAAGCACGTCATACAAAAATAACACTGTGATGCCCTATCTACAGTATATGTAAAATAAAATGTAAGTAATTTATAGTAAAATATGTTTCAATATTTTAACGCCTCAAGCAAAGCACACAATAAGCAGAATGAAGAAGGCAGGTGTATAAAAAATCACTGGAGAATACAAAATTACAAATGCAGCTGACAACCCAAATGCCATAAACACATTTTTTATAAAAAAAAAAATCAAATACAGTATCTCTTGATTTTATACGTTAGGTACATTTCTGGAAAATTCAATATACGTCAAAAGAGTCTATATATTAAAATTCAATATATATATCAAAAGCCTTCTGTTTAGGAGTTCTGGTTCTGGGTGAAAGGGAGCAGATGGATTGGGAAAGAAGCCCGGAGCTGAAGTACCACCAGATGCAAGTGAGCTCCTATTTTTGCTGCCTCCAGTAGCCCCCATACCTGGATTCAAGGTTGTTTGAAACCTAGATGTCAACTCTAGTCATGGACAGAAAGAGCTTCAGGAAAACTCTTTAGGTCTGGCAGAAGCAACCAGAAAGAGGATTCCTAAGAGAGTTTGGGAGGAAATCCAAACTCTTCTTTGCTCCTTCTCTTCTCTACTTTTTTGAGCCCTACCCCCCAGGCAACCCCAGTCATAGCAGCAGCAGGGGGAGCGCGTAGGTATCGAAGAAAACTGTGCGGTGTGGATGCCTTCCTCTTTAGTCAGAGGAGCTGTGATGCCACGAGGGGAAGCAAATCCTAATGCTTTCTCCTCCCTCTGCGCTCCCGTCTCTCAGTCCTGAACACGAGCACTGTTCTGAGACGTGTGCACCCGAGTGGGATAGCTTTCGAGATGAAGGACCGACAAGGGAACCCCAGGGAACTAGAATGGACCAGGGTCACGGAGCAAAGGGGACACTCCAGCGAAGTTCCTGGCACTGAGAGCGCATGAAACAGTTTAGGTCCCCCTGCTTTAGACTGCAGTAAAGACTGATCAATTGTCACCTGAAGGTTCCAGAAAATGAGCCCAAGACTGTGACCATGGGTTGGTATTTCCCATTCCTATTCCAAGGGTTTTTATTGGGCTATATCAGACCTGATGGAACTTGGTTCTTAAAATTTTTTATTACTGTGTAAACACAGGAAGAGACAGGCCAAGATCACATGCAAGGGGGGAAAAAAGATGAAGAATTGAAGATGACCATGTCTAGAGCAGTAGAGCTAGGGGAACACTGTTCCTTTGCTAGGTCCTGTCTGGCTCCTTTCAACCCCATGAGCTGTAGCAGCCAGGTTTCCCTGTCTTTCACCGTCTCCCGGAGTTGCTCAAACTCATGTCCATTGTGTCAGTGATGCCATCCAACCATCTCATCCTCTGTCGTCCCCTTCTTCTCCTGCCCTCAATCTTCCCCAGCATCAGGGTCTTTTTCAATGAGTCAGCTCTTCACATCAGGTGGCCAAGGTATTGGAGCTTCAGCTTCAGCACCAGTCCTTCCAATGAATATTCAGGGTTGATTTTCTTTAGGATTGACTGGTTTGATCTCCTTGCTGTCCAAGGGACCTTCAAGAGACTTCTCTAGCACCACAGTTTGAAAGCATCAGTTCTTCTGTCCTCAGCCTTCATTATGTTCCAAATCTCACATCCATACATGACTACTGGAAAAACCATAGCTTTGATTATATGGACTTCTGTCAGCAAAGTGATGTCTCGCTTTTTAATATGCTGCCTAGGTTTGTCAGAACTTCCTTCCAAGGAGCAAGTGTCTTTTAATTTCATGGCTGCACGGGGAAGCTTAACAATCCTTTTATTTTTACAGCTGAGGACAATGTGAATCAGAAAGTCTTCCCCCAAATTGCATGATATCTGATGTCTGCTAGGTAGCATTAGCAAAAGCAGTTTGTTCATCTCTCGCCAGAAACTGCTCAGGTCCTTAACTCAGAAGACTTACCTTGATGCTTAGCAAGATGATTAGGATTCTTCCATGAGCAGTCTGCTTTTTGAAATTATCACTTCCTGGCACTGAGAGTGTAATTCAATTTTGCATTTGCAAAAAACTGTAATCACGAGGTGTTGATAACGTACCTGACAGTTTGGATGTCACCTCATTTGAAAGCCTGCAGGCTCCTGAATCTTTAGTTCACTCCTAAGATCAAAGACATGTGGAAGGGCAAAGCGTGGTTGAAGAATAGAGATCAGATTCAGGGCACCAAGGTTGTATTTTTCTTCTTTTATTTCTTATAGGAGATTTTTGTCCCCTATTTTTAAAGTCTTTATCAAATTTGTTACAATATTGCTTCTGCCTTATGTTTTGGCATGTAGGATCATAATCTCCCTGTCCAGGGATTGAACCTGCAACCCCCTGCATTGGAAGGTAAGGTCTTCACCACTGGACTGCCTGTGAAGTCCTTATAATTTTATTTCCAGAACAAAATATATTCTTTCTTCATGTGAACTAAAGGAAAAGTTCAGCCAGGGTCCCTGCTTGGATTTCCACTGACTGCCCTGTTCTGCCCCATGCCATAGGCAGCTCCGGGTCAGTGTAGACCTGACCTGAGACTCCCAGAACCCTGGGAGGAGGAGAAAAATCCAGCAGCTGCCAAAGGAGGATGAGAAGCCTTTCCATCAGGCTAATGAAACCTGTCAGCACCAGCAGGGCCCCAGAACCTGATCTCCCAGGGTGCAAGAAGGATGGAAAAGCAGCCAAGAGAGGAGGAGGGGCGGGGAGGGAACAGGATTCTTTACCACACGGATTAGAGCAAGAGAGGGAGGAGTTTGGCAGGAAGCTGTCATGAAATGAAATAAAACTAAAATATGGTACAACAACTGGCAAATTGCTGACTTGGCACTCTGGACTTGACCTGTTCCTAGGGTGCAGCTTCTTTGGGGCTGGCGGCCTGGAAGCGGGTTTGCCTAAGCTTCAGGGTCCTCTCTGATCTGTCCTTTCCAAGGCTAGGCAGGGGCCCTAGCAATGTGTTCATACGATCCTAAGGAATTTTATTTTCAATTAAAAAATACAGAAAATTTTTTGAGAAGTTGAAGACAGTCACCAGAAATCTAACAGCTCAGAGACAATCACTGTTAACATTTTGCTAAACACTTTTCATATGCACATGAAGACTTTTTCTATCTCTTCAAATACACACCTACACTGATGTATTCAATTTTATATACTGTATATGCTACTCTGTAACCTACTTGTCTCACTTGTTGAGACATCTTTCTAAGCAATTAAAAATCACCTTTGCTTTTTTTTTTTTCTTCCAGTTTTATTGAAATGTAACTGGTATACAGTGCTGTGTAAGTTTGAGGTGCATGGTATAATGATTTGACTTACCTTAATCATGAAAGGGCTTTCACTGTAAGTTTACTGAACAGCCATCATCTCATATAGATACAAAATTAAGTTTTTAAAAAACTGTAGAAGTAGGATATTTTAGCCATAGTCAGTTAACCCCACTGTGTCTTTCCATCTCAACTGCCTTCATGGATAGTTTTTGGATTTGCTAAGGGAGGGTTGAGTTAGGAATACCCTAAATTAACTGCAACTGAGAGAGATGTTTGGGTACATTTTAACAAAAACACACAAGATATGATAAGCTTCTATTTAGATATATATAATAGGTAGCTTATTTTACATTCCTTAAATTCATTTATTAAAAAATTAAGAGAAAATTCAGGTTAAAAATTACTGGAATAGGAAATAAAACAGTTACAATGAGTGATTAAGTCAGTAGAAGTTATACTGGCATGGAGAAGGAAAGTATAACAGACTTTCAGATCATACTAAAACCAGTCACTCATTATGAAGAAGGAAAATTCTATCAGGAGAAAACAAATGGTATTTGGACTGTTTGAAAATCCTATTAATGAAAAGTGGATCGTGTGAACTCATTGGAAAAGAATTTTAAAAATTCTTACAGATTAACCCTGAAATGTTGACATTGATAAGGAGAATATAAAACTTAATCCTCCAATACACTGAGGATTTTGGAGATTAAACTATTGAATATTGTCAACTTGAAGACACTGGCACACCAAAAAATGCTTAAAATACTCTGAAATCTTACAGCTCATCTATGAAACTTGCCTGCTTTCTCCAAATTTGACAAAATCCAAGAGTTATAAGACACTAACAGCTAGTGGCAAAGTTGAAAGAAATCTCTTCTAAACTATCAATAATAAAAAAATTTCAATTAAGTACGCATGAGGAAAGACTGAATTTTCTTTCTAAACACACTATAAAAATAGAAAAAAAAATCATTGTCTTTTGAAGAGACTATCAGAATGTATGCACTAATGTTGTAGGAAAAAAAGCATTTCAGAGATGTATGAAGAAGTAAATTAATTAGAAACACTGTTACCTTTCTGGATTTTGTAATGTTTGTGGTATTTAGCAGCTTTAAAATTGTAGTTGGTATGATTTTTATTATACTAAATATCCACTTTTATTTAAACCCAATTTGATATTTATAATTTTGTACTCTTCCTCTAAAAGAGGGCCTCTTGAAATTCTATAAGCTTTATATCTTTTATACATTTTTTTCTTTTTAACATATCTTTAATACACTTTAAAACTGTGGTAAAATATATATGACATAAAATTTACCATCTTTTCTTTAGAGGTAGATCTTTAAAAATGTATTATTTAATTTATTTATGTATCTGGATGCACCAGTCTTAGTTGCAGCATATGAACTACTAGTTGTGGCATATGACATCTAGTTCCCTGAGCAGGAATATAACCCGTGTCCCCTGCATTGGGAGCCTGGAGTCTTAGCCACTGGACCACTAGGGAAGTCACAAAATTTACTATCTTAACCATTTAAAAATGTACAGATCAGTGGTATTATGAATGTTTATCCTGTTGTATAATCATCACCACCATCCATTCTTTTCATTTTTCCAAACTCAAACTCTGTACCCATTTAAACACTAACTCCCCATCCCTCTCTCTACCCAGCTCCTGGTAACCACCATTCTACTTCGTGTGTCTATGAATTTTGACTAAGCTGCATACTTCATTAAGTAGAATTCTATAGTATTTGTCTTTTGTGAGTATGTGACTTCACTTACCATAATGTCCTCAAGGGTCATCCGTTTTGCATGTGTCAGAATTTCCTTCCTTTTTAAGGTTTAATAATATTACTTTGGGTGTATATACCACATTCTGTTCATCCATTTGACTATAATTGGACACCTGAGTCATTTACACCCCTTGGCTATTGTGAATAATACTTCTATGAACATGAGTGTACAAATAGCTCTTCCAAATCCAGCTTTCTATTCTTTTGGATATATGCCCAGATATGGAACTGCTGGATATGGCAGTTCTCTTTTTAATTTTCAAGAAAACACCATATTGCTTTACACAGTGTGGAGGCAGCTATAGTACTCCATCAATGGTGCAATTTCTCCACATCCTTGCCAATACTTACGTTCTGGTTTTTGGATAATAGCCATCTTAATGGGTGTGAAGCCCTTACTATATTTCTAAGTCATGACTGGGATTTGGTTTTGCTGGGTAAGCTTCTACACAGCATTGCTCTATCAGTTCTCTCTTCAAGGCCATATCCATGGTCATGGTTAGAACACAGCTCAGCCTTTGAGAATTGCGGCTGTTTTCTCCCTTTCTCTCTCTTGAAGTTCTTGAGATCAGTTTATTCAAACTTGCTTTTGAGCAATCACAGATCCCATCTGTTTGGGCTTATTGTTTATTTCTGTTTTAGAGTTTATTGTATCTACCTATATTTCTACCCTTTTAATCAAGATGATGTATTCTCCTTACTTGTTCAATCTCCTATCTGTTGAAAAACTTTGAAGTTAGTCTATCATTCCCATATATATTCAGTGTCTGGTTGATGTTAAAGCTGGTACAGCTGGGTCTACAGGACCTGTTTCTAAAACACTGAAAACAATATCCTTACTGGTTGATAAATAGCCACCACCTTGTAACTCTGGGTCCTTCCTACCAGCTTGGGATCATTTAAAGGGTTAATGATTGATGGTGAAAGGGACCTCCAGGCCTGTGCTTAGAAGGGCCCTTGGGCTCTTGGCATCTGGTCCCATCACTTCATGGGAAATAGATGGGGAGACAGTGGAAACAGTGTCAGACTTTATTTTTTGGGGCTCCAAAATCACTGCAGATGGTGACTGCAGCCATGAAATTAAAAGACGCTTACTCCTTGGAAGGAAAGTTATGACTAACCTAGATAGCACATTAAAAAGCAGAGACATTACTTTGCCAACAAAGGTCTGTCTGGTCAAGGCTATGGTTTTTCCAGTGGTCATGTATGGATGTGAGAGCTGTTCTATAAGGCTGAGTGCCAAAAAATTGATGCTTTTGAACTATGGTGTTGGAGAAGACTCTTGAGAGTCCCTTTGACTTCAAGGAGATCCAACCAGTCCATCCTAAAGGAGATCAGTCCTGCGTGTTCATTGGAAGAACTGATGCTGAAGCTGAAACTCCAGTACTTTGGCCACCTCATGCGAAGGGTTGACTCACTGGAAAAAGCCCTGATGCTGGGAGGGATTGGGGGCAGGAGGAGAAGGGGACAACAGAGGATGAGATGGTTGGATGGCATCACCAACTCGATGGACATGGGTTTGAATAAACTCTGGGAATTGGTGATGGACAGGGAGGACTGGCGTGCTGTGATTCATGGCGTCGCAAAGAGTCGGACACGACTGAGTGACTGAACTGAACTGAACTGGGCTCTTGAAATTTTTTAATTTATTTTTTCAATTAATTAATTTGGCTATGTTGGGTCTTAGTTGCAGCATGTGGGATCTTTCGTTGCAGTGTACAGGTTTCTCTCTAGTTGTGACACATGAGCTCAGTTGCTCTGCAGCATCTGGGATCTTTTTTCCTGGGTCAGGGATCGAACCCACATCACCTGCCTTGCAAAGTGGATGCTTAACCCCTGGACCACCAAGGAAGTCCTTTGAAAATCTTTTTTGAAAAACAGGGCCCACATTTTCATTTTCCACTGGGCTCTGCAAATTATGTAGACAGTCCCAAACAGATGATGTAGATTATGGCAAATTACATACATAGCCAGTACTCAGCAGAGTTATTGCCCTTTTAGACACTGGACCTTTTCCCAAGTGGAAAGGGGATTCTGCCTTAAGGTTTCTGCCAGGTCCAATGTAGGGGCTGCCATGCCAAGCCTCTGCGCTAACCACAGATTCTCTTTGGCCCTGCTCTTGTGCCATTCATCCTGGCCCACATTCTTCTGGAGCCCAAGCCTGGAAAAAGGCATTTAGAGATCAGCATTTTTCTGCTATGAGAAGTTTTACGTTTTTAAGAGGCATAGCCCTGTTCCAAGCTCATTTTTTACCCCCGATTTTCATTTTTTCATGGTCGACTGTTTTAGGCCCCCATCTGTTTAAATTCTGTGTTTCCTAGAAAAATTGTGTAAATTTTGCTAAATAAATCTTTTCCAGAGGAAACTGGCTTTTGGATCCTATTTTAACCAGGTAGACATTGCAAAGTCATGCAGAATTCCTGCCTAATTTCTGCTTTATTGGCTCATTGGAAAGCCTTAACTACAATGGAAATAATTCAGGAGAAAGCTCTAGTTATTTCCTCAGATATGTTCTTGATATACAAATCCCATTTGAGCTTGTTTGGCGAGAGAATTACCTAGGAGTGCATCTCTATTTGTGTTTCTATACCTCATCTGTGATGTAAACTTTAACTCAGGAATATTGTGCAAGTTTTTTCCAGGTGGTGCTAGTGGTAAAGAACCTGCCTGCCAATACATGAGACTTGAGATGTGGGTTCAATTTCTGGGTAGGGAAGATCCCTTGGAGAAGGAAACACTCCAGTACTCCTGCCTGGAGAATTCCGTGGGCAGAGGAGCCTGGTGGGCTATGGTCCATGGGGTCACAAAGAGTCAGACGTGACTGAGCGACTTTACACCCACACACACACACACCTACCTCATCTTTGATGTAAATTTTAATCACTTAGGAATATTGTGGGGATTCATTTGATAAGGTCAGAATGGTTTCAATAACAGCATTTTTAGGATTTAGCATAACTATTAGGATTATGCATTTGCTGTGATTGTATATGATCATTATTTGGTTATACCTAGTATGGCAATAATCACAGGTTACTGAGATTCAATGATATTAAAGCCAATTTTCATTTCTCATCTGTCCCCAGCTCTCTTTTATGAAATGATAACAAACTTAGACTTTGCAATACACATTGCTACAAAGAATATTAATGTCATTTTGGATTGCATGCTACAGATGAACAAACATTGTTTGCTTTTTTGGTGTCGGTCAACCTTTGGAGATTATTAACCATGTTCACAAATTAGAGCAAAAGTGCTGGTGATGAACAGTTGAAAGGGAGGGAAAACCTGAGACTAATTCAAAAACAGGCATAACTTGGTGACGAAACTATCTCCTTAGTCTTGGGGTAGGGAGTTTTATGTCACAATCTGGACCCTTCTTGGATGCATAGTAAACAGCTCTGATGACAATTTCTTGAAATATCCTATAATTATTTAATAGCCAGTAATGACTGATCAATTATTACGTGAGACAGATCCTGTGTTGGTGTTTTTTAAATATTACCATGCAAATCTAACATGCCCCATGTGCTCTCCGCCAAAGTTGCTCAGACACTGGTCACAAGGCAGCCTCCAGGCAGAGCAACCGGCTCCAGCTTCCTGTTCTCTGAGAAACTGCCCCCGGCTTATACATATCAAGTTAGTTGCTTCTCCTTTGTGGTCTCACCTTCCTGATCCATTGGATCACAGTTATATTTATGGGGCTGTCTTCTCCACTAGACTATGAGTAACTTTTCAGAAACATAGGATGCTGTTTTTTATGCATAAATTAATAGACATAGTTGTGGTTCTCTCTGGTTGGGTTGGTGCCAATTATGTGGTTTCTGGAGAAAGAAATGGCAACTCACTCCAGTATTCTTGCCTGGAGAATCCCATGGACAGAGGAGCCTGGTGGGCTGCCGTCCATGGGGTCACAGGAGTCGGACACGACTTAGGGACTAAACTACTACACCTACTGCCTGGTTTACCTCCTTCCATTCTCTTTCCCCAAACACCAGACTTGTTCTCAATGAAGCTGTAACTAACAACACTCAAACCTGAGAGGTTTAGCACAGGTTTTCTCTTTCTTACTTACTTCACTCTGCATAAAAGGCTGTAGGTTCATCCACCTCATTAGAACTGACTCAAATGCGTTTCTTTTTATAGCCAAGTAATATTCCATTGTATATATGTACGACATCTTCTTTATCCATTCCTCTGTTGACGGACATTTCGGTGGCTTCCACGTCTTGGCTATTGTAAACAGTGCTGCAACAAACACTGGGGGTGCATGTATCCTATTTGACCCTGCTTTTCTCTGGATATATGCCCAGGAGTAGGACTGCAGGGTCATATGGTAGCTCTATTTTTATTTATTCAGGAACCTCCATACTGTTCTAAAAGGGGAGAATTTTTAAGGGCCTTTGGTTTGCCAAACTGCTGGAAATGGAAGTCTAAATGCTCACTGCTCACAAAATGTGGTCTGTGCACCAGCATCATCTGCTTGGGGGAGGAGTTTGACATCAGTGGGGAGTTTATTAGAACTGTTGATTTCAGGTTGTCATTCTTGTTCAGTTGCCCAGATGTGTACGCTGCTTTTGGGCTGCAGCACGCCAAATTTCTCTGTCATTCACCATCTCCTAAAGTTTGATTTCGGGTACCACACCTGATCTTCTGAATTGGAATCTGCAGTGTAACAAGATCCCCAGGTCGTTTTTATGCACAATAAAGTTTGAGAAACCCTGGTTTCAATGATCTCATAAGGTCCTCATATTTCATTTTCACAGATGTGCTCTTTCAGGATAACCTAGAAGAGATTTTAAAATAATTATGTCATTAAGAAAGACACAGATCCTAAAGCTAACCTAATAAGAAATCATTCAGTAAGAGATTATTAGTAAAATGTGGCTAATGCTTAAATTATAAATATTTGAATGTTGTACTGTTACTTATGTGCAAATCTTCAAAACTGGCTGGAATTATATTTCATTTCCAGTACCTACTAGTATGATCCTCAACAAAAAGGATGGCTTTCTTCCTACAGTTTTGGTGAAACAAAGATGGGGTTACCCCCTCAAGCTAAAGTAGATAGATGTATCTTCCACCACACCTTAAACACCATCCCTCTCCATTCCATGCAGCATTTGCAACCTGGACCTGATGTGCCTCCTTCAACAAAGGTATGAGAGCCTCTCTCCAGGAGTTGATGCAGTAAGAATTCACACAATTCTAGGTCCACTCTGGTGGGGATTAAAAAAAAACCAAAAACAAACAAACAGCCTTTGGTAAGTGTGTGAGTTTCCGATGACTGCCGTACCACAATAAAGCATCACAAATTGGGTGGCTTAGAACAAGAAAATTTATTCTGTCACGGTTCTGGAGCCTAGAAATCCAGTTAAGGCATCAGCAGGGTCATGCTGTCTCCAAAGACTCAAGGAAGAATCCTTTATTTCATCAAGCTTCTGGTGGTTGCCAGCAATCCTTGGTGTTCCTTGACTTGTAGATGTTTCATTCCAATCTCAGGCCTTCTTGCTGTGTGTCTCTGACTGTGTCTCTTCTCTTCTCATAAGGACACTGGTCATATTGGTCCAGGATGACCTCACTGAAACTTGATGACATCTGCAAAGACCCTGTTTTCAAATAAGGTCACATTCACAGATACTGGAGTCAGGACTTCAATGTCTTGAAAAGTGAAACTGAAAGTCGCTTGGTTGTGTCTGACTCTTTGCGACCCCATGACTATACAGTCCATGGAATTATCTAGGCCAGATCCATGCCCTCCTCCAGGGGATCTTCGCAATCCGGGGATCGAATCCAGGTCTCCTGCATTGCAGGTGGATTCTTTACCAGCTGAACCACAAGGGAAGCCCTATATGTTTTAAGGGGGGGGGGGACCACAATTCAACCCAAAACAGGAAGATTAAATTTCTGCTCAAATTTAAACCTAAGAAATGCCCCATTTGTTAACATCACCAGGAAGAAGAGGCTCTGCTCTGGGTCGCTGCGAAAATCAGCCTTCCTGGACTTAGTTCACATTAGGATGTTTCCTTCTCTGTCAGAACTTGTTCTTGTTTAGACCTTGTCCGCGACTACTGGCAGTATCTTACAGTTCAACCCTTGCTTCCTAAATGAAAATCTGCCAATTCTAGAACATAATGAGTCAGTAAGCAAGCACAGAATGTAGGACTGGTAGAAATGGATACTCTTCACTTTCCAGATACATGCTCTTTTCTGTGTTCATCCATTTCTTAAACAGAACAAAACAAAACAAACAAAAAGTGTTTCTATTTTCTTCATTGAATAAAATCTATTATTAGTATTCTCTGGAAGTAGATGCGATTTAGAGAGCCAAGGCAACTCAGTGGGGGTAAAGGTCTGTGCTATCTGGAAACTTCTTCAGGTGTCAGAAGGTCAAAGGGAAAACTTAACGTTTCTCAGACCAGCTTCTAACAGTTCCGGTAAGAAGTGAACTGACCTACCCCATGCGGCTCAGCGGTACAACCCGGGATGTGCCTGGTGAAACCAGACACCGCAGGCTCTGGCGTGAAGCTGCGCCTTCTGCCCCGGGGTCACCCAGCGTTCCCCTGGAACACGAGCAGCCTGCTTAATATCTAGGCTTTACGCAGCAGAGGAAATACATTAGTGTGTAATTGCTCTTCTTATTTTCACACGCTATTCTTTTGTCTTCCAGCTTGTCAAGCTCACGTGTAGTGCTACATCCCGCGTCTCAAGACACGGGGACAACAATCCGATCCAGCAAAAGCATTTATTGAGTGCCGACTGCATGCCGAAAACTCCAGACTTTATAATGGGCCAGACCTGCCCATTAAGTCCTGAACGGTGGTATTTTGCTTTCTACCCTAGATTGGTAGTTTCCCTACTTTTAAGATTCCGCTTTGGGCCGGTGTTTGGCTTTCGAGCAGGGTGGGAGGCCACTGGCGACCTTCTTTACAGGCTGACGACGGCTAGGAGGCCTCCACGCGCTCAAGCCAGCACCCGCGCGGGAGAGATTCCTCTGAAGGCTGGGTCCACACCGCCACCCCGCGCGCAGGTGAGGAGCTGTCCATCAGGCACGCGATGGGCGTGATCTGCGCAAATCGACCAATCAGAAGAGCCTCTATTAAGCCAAACTCCCGCCTCCAAACCCAAACCAGTGAGCATGCGCCGTGGGCGCTACACAAATTCCTCCCTCCCCTCAAGCCCTCACCTCAGGAGGGTCAGTTAGGGTGCTCCGCGTTTCCTCAGAAATAAGAGAAGAGGTGGGGACCCCCTTAGGAATGGGGAAGCCGAAACAGCGGGTGTAAGGCAGTTCCTCAGAGCCGCGGCTGTCGCTCGCGGCCGCCAGCTCCCGGGGTCACGTTGGGCTCGCAGGCCGGCGCTCCTGGGTTTTCCCGGGCTCGGCGCCCAGCGGTCTGGCCGGGCCGCGGAGCTGGGGGCGGGGGCGGCCGACGGCGCTCGCCGTGTCACTTCAGCCCCTGGGCAGGTTGCGGCCCTCCGTTTACAGAGGAGCGGGGCGAGGCTCAGAAGTTTTGACAGTGACGCAGCAGCTGGTCTCGGCCGGCCAGGGTCTGCGTGACTCATCGCGGACCCCTCCCTTGGGCTCGCTGAGGCGTCCACGCTTCGCGCGACGCCTCTGGGGGCCGAAGGGTTTTGGGAGGCGGAGAAGCACCCCCGCCAAGTGCGTGCGGCCCTCGCTTTCGCCGGCTCCTGGGCCCCGGGGCGCTCCGTCCCGCCGGGGCTGCCGACCGCCCTGCGTTCTCCCGAGGGCGGCTCACAGGCCGCTTTCCTGAAACCTCCGTCTCCCCGTCAGCGGCCCCAGGGGGGCGTGGTGCCACCCTATCCCGACCCCTGCCGGGCCCCGGGATGCTGGGGCTCCGCCAGCCGGGAGCCCGGGGTCCCCGCGTACAGGTGCGGGCCCCCGGGAGGACTTGGCGCCACAGCCCCGGGGTCGCGCGCCTTCCCGGCGGCGTGCACGGCCCCGGCCTGGGGTCTTCGGACGTGCGGCCCCGGGGAGTAATCGAACCGGGGAGGAGGCGCCCCTCCACTCCCCTCCCCTCGGGGTCCCCACCTGCCCCGCCAGGGCTCCGGGACTGCGCGCAGCCCGCCGTCCCGCCGCGTCGGCCCCTCCTCCGCCCGTCCCGCCCCGCCCCGCCCCGCGCCGCGCCGGACACCCCGCCCCGAGGAGGCGGCCCGGCAATCGGCCGCCGAGCGAGGCTGGTGGCATGGGGGAGCCGCTGCCGCCGCCACCGCCGCCACACGCACGGTCTTCCCTAGCGAGCCCGGGCGCCGCTCGGAGCACTAGCGACCCGGACGCCTAGGGACGGGGGGGCGGCTCGGGGCGTGACATCCAGCGGAGGGCGCGGCCCGGGCTGCGCCTCCCGGACGCGCGGCGAGCGGCGGGGCGGTGGGGGCAGCGGGCGGGCGGCTGCGCCGGGAAAGCCGCCGGCGGGCCGGGCCGAGCCGAGCGCCCTGGGCGCACCTGGCGGCGGCGCGGCCCGGCCGGACTGCGGGAGCAGGCGCGGCGGCGGCGGTGGCGGCGGCAAGGATGTCGCAGCCGCCGCTGCTCCCCGCCTCGGCGGAGACTCGGAAGTTCACCCGGGGGCTGAGTAAGCCCGGCACGGCGGCCGAGCTGCGGCAGAGCGTGTCCGAGGTGGTGCGCGGATCGGTGCTCCTGGTGAGTGCGGGAGCGCGGAGGGAGGCGGGAGGGCGGGCGGCCACCCCCTTCGCGCTCCCCTAAGTCGAGCCGGCGGAGGCAGAGCCCCCGACCCTCCTGGGTCTGCAGGATTAAGAGGTGGTGGAGGAGGCGGGTGTCGGACAGGGGAGAAGGGAAGATCCTGGAGGGGGCATCAACTCCACCCTGCGCCCGTGGGTCCTCTCCCCGCTGCTGCCCACCTCCCTCATGGGAAATTTCCTGGGAGGGAAATCGCCATCTCCTTCATTCCAATCCCCTCCCCACCCCCAAGTTTACCAAATGAGAATTTACTCTCTCCTTTCCCCCATCCTTCCCACCCCACCCTTCTCCTCCCTTATTCCGGGGGGTAAGGGGCGGGGGCTTGACACCTGTGGCTCGCTGGGGCGCAGGGGAATGGATGTGGGGGCTTCCTCTTCCAGTCCGACACCCAGGGTGGGATACGGCCTCGCGGACCCCCTTTCGATGGGCTGAGCCCCAGAAGGGCAGGGGTTCCGCATTCTCTCTTCCACTCCCTCCCCCTGGCCGGCATCCTGAGATTTGAGCGCCTCTTACGAAAGGTTAAGAGGCTTGCTAGGAATCGCTGGTGACTTCCGCAAGGGTGCAAATGACAACGATTTGGGGGATTCGTAGCAAGCTGCCCTGGGGATTAATCTGGTCCTAGCAGAAAGTCTTTTGAACATAGGCCTCTGAGTGTGAGGAAGATGAAGTTTTAAATCAACTTTTCCACTGCTCCGGCTGGGTCCTGCTGTATTTGGAAACGCAGTACGCCCTGATCGCCTGGACAGTGCGAGAGAGGAGCGATGTCTGAGCAGCAGCGTGCCTTTGTGGGTAGCTGGACACTTCCAGCAGCTCCTTTCACCGGGAGCTGGCGTTTGTTTTCTTGAAAGGGGCTTGTTTGTGGGTGAGTGACTTGTATTTGTTGGGCCTTGGAAGTGATTCTCAGGGCTTCGTGGGGCTGTGTGTGGGGTATTGTCTCGGTGGAGTGCTGGGTGCCTTAACACAGGGCCTGGCTCATCCTTTTGGTGGCAGATAGATGCCTTTCCTGGCCAGACATAGAATGACATGAGTGATGTTTGTGGAGAATGGAGATGAAGCTTCACTGATTTCCATAGCTAGTTGGCTCAGTTTTATTTTTCTCTCGATGGCTCTGACAGCTCTCTGTAGATTCCATAAACTCCAATCTGTTCAGTAATAAGGGATTTTGTTTTTCTGTTTTTGCTAAAGTTGATCATTTGATGGTAAGGACTAGAGCGGGAATTGATAATGACCAAAACCTGGGATCTCTTCCTGCCTTTTGTTGCTTTGGCCTAAGTAGTATATCCTGCATCTTCCTGACTTTTGCCAACCTGTGTATGTTAAGGATAGAACCCACAAACGTCTGTGGCATCCTGTTCTGTCATGAAAGGAAACTTAGTTCTTTTGACTGGGGGCACAAATAATACCCCACCATTAGAAATTTGAATCCAAAGAAGAATAAATAAAATCATGAGTTCCATAATGTGGACAGACCCGGACTGAAAAGGAGGTACTAATTTAACAAGCCATTAGGTCAAGTACAGCACTGCTCACCACTGATGTGCCACAGTCCTTGAATTCAGCAGCCCTTCCTGCAAGAGGTTGGCCTGCTGATAGTGACCCAGGAGTGTCCATTCCCATGTGTGGAATGTGTCCATTCCTGCTGTGTTCTGTCTCATGACACGTTAACAGTACATCTCTTTTTCCCTGGGCACCCTGAAGTATGAACAGTCAAGACATTTGGCTGATGTCTCAACCCTTAGCGATGTCCGCCTGCAACCGCTTGTCTGATGAAACAAACCCAAAATATGGGAAAGTCAAGTGGGCCGCCTTGGGCCTTTGAAAGGCTCCCAGGCTAAAAGGGAAACGTGTTGCAGTGGTTCTGCATTGCAGATGGAGAGAATTTGGAATAACTTTCAGATACTAAAAATTACCCATCACCCTCACCCCTCTCACCTCTTGCCAGGTACTCTGCCACCACCTGCTGCTTCTTGCTGCTTCCGTGTCAGTCAGGAAGCCACAGAAGATGCACCTGTCTCGGCTTTGTTCTAGGAAGGTCTAAGAAGGTACCCAGATCCTTGCAGGAGGGAGAGCAGCAACCAGGCCAGGGTTTGGAATCCCAGGGTCCACCGATCCAGCTTGGGTGGAAGTGGTACTCTGCTTTATCTGACAGCCTGAGTCAGTGCTAATAGCATAGTAAACACACAATAAATGTTTCTTACCTAGCAATTCTGTAGATGGACTGAAAGAAAACTAGACAGGGTATGGACTTAAGTAGCTCTTCTCATGCTTCTAGTACTGATGAATGGCTGTTAGTGACATCAGAAACAACAGAATTAAATAATTCAGTGGGTGATAAACGCTGCCATTAAAAAGTAAGGTGTACTCATAGATTTTTTTTGTTGTTGATAGGGTCAGGTTTGTGGGCCTTTAAAGATGATATTAATTTGTAAATCTTGAAAAAAACATGCAAAAAAGTGGAGAGAATATCATAATGAACCTTCATAATCCATCAGCCAGATTCAATAATTATCAAGATTTTGCTAAACTTGCTTTAACTGTCTCCCTTTCCCCCCTCCATTTTTTGTGTGATTGTGAGTTCTATGGTGCCCGTCATTCATCCATATAATACCCAGTTGTTGTTTAGGTGCTAAGTTGTATTATTAAAAATAGGTATATTTTCCCACATAACTATAATGCCATTATGTCAAAGTTAGCAATAATCTTGAAATACTCTTCAGACTTCCCAGTTTGCTTCAGAAACATCTTTGAATGGTGGTAGTTTGTTCTCCTCAGGATCCTAAAAGTTTTGCTGGCCGTTTCAAATGTGGTTGGTTCTTTCCTGAGCTTTAGAGTTAGTAATGACAGAGTGAACCCTCCCGGGAGTCGGGAGTCCTGGGTTTTAATCTGAGAGGTTTAGTAGTGCAGAGCGTGGGCTCTGAAGTCAGAGCACCTGGGCTGTAATTCCAGCTCTACCCGGTACCACCTGTGCAGTCTTAGGCCCAGCGTTCAGCCTTGGTGAGCTTCTTCACCGGTAGTGCAGCAGAGATAGTATTTGTACTTAGCTTCCTTGGTTGTTGAGAGGATTTAGTGCGCAATGGAGGTAAAGCTCTTACACGGAGCCTGGTCAGTATCCTACCAGTACTTAAGTCACCCTGGGTTGGTCCCTTAATCTCTCTGCACCTCAGGGCTCCTGTTCTTGTAAATAAGGAGCTGTTCTGGATGGCTCTAGAGTCCCCTTCCCTACCAATAGGCTTCGATTCCAAGATGCTTTTGTAGGAGTTGTTGTCGTTGTTCAGTCACTAAGTTGTGTCCGACTCTTTTATAAGAGCAGTAGAAGTACTACTGCTCGTAATGTTCCTAACTGTAGACGATGTCATTTATGATTGCAGGTAGTGAAAGAAGAATCCTCACAATTCCAGAATTAGCTTTCCGTGATTGAGAACTGTCAGGAGGGCAGCACGTTCAGATCATAGGCAAGCTCAGGAGAAAAACTAGAAATAATTCCCTGAGCAGTGTTGAGTTGTGATTGGATCTTTCAGATGTATTAAAGATAGCATCATAATGGCCTAGATCTAAGGAAGTATACCACCCAGGGCCTAAAAATATCCTTTCTCTGAAAGATCTGTGTGAATATTGGGACGGGGCCCTTCGCGTGGGTTTGGCAGCTCCACGTGCTTGGGTATAGTTGCCCAAGTCACCTGGCCTCCTTGCCGATCTTATCTCAGCGTGTCCAGCTTGAGGCTCTCCTTTGACATCAAGTCCCTGCTGGTGACACCATTCCACAGGCATCCGAGAGCCCTGCAGTGTGAGATGAAGTAAAACCAAGTCAGGCAGGCACCAAAGTTCCCTTTGTGTAACTGGAGGGGGATGGACAAGCCTGATAGTCTTCAGAGTGCCGCCCTGGGGCCTTTCTCACCCTCCCAGGTCCAGTATGATCTGAGGTAACCTGAGACCTGGGGGGGTGGTGGTCTTTGAAATCCCCAGATAACATAAAACCTCATTTTGGCTGTAATTTTAAATCAGATAGGATAGTAAATCGGTAACTGGACTGGCCTGGGCTTCACCTCACCTTCTTTCTCCACCCTTTGGTGGAGTCCCAACAACAGAAATGTCCCAGCATACAGGAAGCAGGGCGAAGGCCTATCTCCAACTAGATAATCAACAACAGGTTGTGTGTTTCTTTGGTTTCTGCTCCATTTGAATATTGGGAGACAGGAGGGCATTCGTAATGCCTTGAGTTTGAAAAGGGAGGAGTGGAATTGTGAAACCTTTGTCCACGTTTGTCAAGGGCCTGGTCTGTGCTAGGACTTTTTGCTGGGTACTGAGGATCTGCTGTTGTTTAGAGCAGGCTCTTGCCCTGAAGGGTTTATGATTTAAACTCTCAACAGGTGGACAGGGCAGTCTTCAACACAAAGATAGCAGTAGGAAGAAACACATCGAACACATGTGAAGGAACACATACTAAGAAGGAACAGAGAAAGATGAAGTAACAGAGAATTGATACACTCGGGAAAGGGTTTGTGAAGAACTGAATGGGACCTGGGAGATGCTGAGGCAAGGGAGACTTTTCTTCCAGAAAGGAATGAGAGCCAGAGACCGAGCACATACTTGGAAGGCCTGGCTAGGCCAGGAAGGAGCAGAGCAGCTTGGGCAGGGAAGGGTAAGGTTTAGGAGGAAGGGAGAGAAGTTTTGAGAAATACAGTTGCTCATTTGGAGGACAGTTTCAATGACTGGCTGAGAACGATCATAAAATAGATGTTTTTTCTTCTTGAAACCTCTTTTAGGAAAGAGGTTCAAACCAGCCCCTGAACATACTCTTCTTAGAAATCTTCCCTTCTGCGTAATCTTGGGGTAAATAATATGACAGTTTTGTGTCACTCAGTCCTAAAGACCCAAAGTGAAGTCTTTGGCATGAACAAAAATGGGCCTCTGTGTGTGTCAACTTTCAGGGTACATGTGAGCAGTAAGTCAAACATGGTAGGTACACCACTGAGTAAATGATGTTACAAAAAAGTATTAACCCCACCTTATATCACATACTGAAATAAGTGATAACTACATGTAAGAGACACATGTAGAAGTCAAAGAAACAGCCTAAAACATGGGTGAATAATCATGCAAGGGTGGAGAGGGACTTTAAAGAATGAAAGTAAAGGGCAAAACCAGTTTGTCCTGGGCTTGGGAGGTGAACCCAGGGCCTTGCTGTTGATGAGCTGAGGACTTTGATCAGGTTTTTTCACCTAAGCCTCAGTTTACTCATCTGAGAATTGGGATTGTTAAGTATTATTATCTCAGGGAGTTCTTAAAGATTAAAAGATTTAATGTATGTAAAGATACTTAATAGTAGGTGCTTAACAAAGATAAGCTCATATTGTAATAAAAGATTGCTCATCTTGACTAAATGTATCTGGAGCCAGCACTTACTGTGTCCTAGGATATGTGTCAGGGCTTTACACATGGGAGGTCAAGTCATTTCAAGGTCAGAGGCTGTAAGTGGGGGAATCTGTCTTGAACCTGGGGACTGTGGCTTCAGACCATGTGTCCCTACTTACCACCCTGCCTCCTGCCTCCTCATGCAAACACTCAAACCTGCATTCTCTGTGTCACAAGCACCATCAATTTAAAAGCCAGTAATAAGTTTAGAAACAGTATTTGTCTTCTTCTGTATATCTATATCTCAGTCATAGTGTTAAGTTTTAAAAAAATAATGAGAGCTCTTAGGAGTCAATTAAAAAAAGAAAAATATGCCAGAAGAAAAATAGGAAAGGACATTCATAGGTAGTTGCTCAAAGAAAGGAATACAGCTAGCCAATAAAGAACAGGAAAAAAGAAAATTCAGCCTTGCTAATGATTACAGAAACATTAATTAATACAGGATGCTATCTTTGCCCGAAAAATTTGCAAAGATAGAGAAGGTTTTGCAAGGGTGGGGCGAGCTGGGCACTTTTGTTTGCAGGGTCACCTCATCTCACAGTTCCACTCACATGGCATTTTATGAGAATTGTGTCTCCTGGGTTTTATAACATGATGAATGGTATGACTACTTGATCTGGGCTGTATGTATCAAGGACTTTAACATGCTCCCATTCTTTGGCTCAGTACTTAAACAGCTGTAGGAACTCCCCCTGAGGACTGAACTGAAATGTACATAAATGACAGTGTCTGAAGTCACAGTGCTGAGGTTTCAGGGCAAAAGATGTAAACCGCCGGCCCACTGCAGACTCTAAAGGTCTTAACGGTAGTCTAAATGAATTGTGGGCTTGGGTTGCTTATGATGCCATGAAGTTTAGTTTTAGAAGAATAATGACTTGAGAAAATTCTTCCCTGATCATGTCGGGAGGCAGCGAGGCCTGTGGTCAAGTTCGGGGGCTTGGGTTCTGTTACCGCTTTAATACTAGCCACGGGGTGACCTCGGGTTGTGGCCCCGCAGCCTGGTTCTGCCCTTAGTGTGGGGCAGGGTCTCAGTCCTCACCCCTTCAGCTTGTCACCTGCACCGTTTGGTACCACTCAGCACCCCTCCCTCCCCTCCTGTGGTTCTCCTCCAGCTCCTCCGTCCCTTCGCTCCTCACCACCCTTCCTAAAGAGTCCCTTGTCTTTGGCTCATAACATTTTATCGCTTCCCTTGACTCTGCAAGGAGCTAGATTCCTTCATTGCAGTTTGCAAATCTGTATCTCAGTTTTGATTTTTTCTTCCCCCTCAGCTCAGAACTGCTTTTCTGCTAACTTGCCTGACATACGTACCCAGCTGTCCTACCAATCCCTTATATTCAGCATCTGTGAAATATAAATTGTCACTTTTCGTCCCAAACCAGCCGTCTTTCTTGCATACTTGTTTTCTTTAGTGAGAGGCATCTTCGCATGGTCACCAACTCTGAAATCTCTGATTCCTCTTTTGTCTCTTATGTTCACCTCCTTTTGCCTTCCTCATCCTGTCGTCACGGCATTCATCACGTTTTATTTCTGCATCAGTCAGAATGGGCTAACAACTCCTCCGTCTCAGCGATCTGGAACAGAAAGGCTTGTTTCTCCCTCACGTGGCCCTTCCACTGTGGGTGGCTGAGGACCACATTGTTCACATTCTGGGATCTGGGTTGATGAGATGGCCCCTGCCTTGAAAGAGATGGGTTTTTTTGTGCCAGGAAAGCATGTGGGGTCTCCCTCACAGGTTCTTGGGTTTCCACCCATCCCTTTTGCTTATGTTCTATTCGCTAAAGCAAGTCTCTTGGCCACACTCCCAACTGCAGGGGGCAGGGAAGTCCAGTGCTGCCTGTAGGCCTTTGGAGAGCGGAAATCTGTGGTGACCTATGCTCCAGGCTGCTGTGACCTGCCACCCCGTTCTCCAGCTCCTGCCTCCACTCTGGTCTTCACAGGATAGCATCCTTCCTCTCTGGTCTCTGCTTCCACTCTTGCTCCATCCCTAGGACTTCAGTTCTGAATCCTTAATGCACCAGTTGGAATAGGAAATGGCAACCCACTCCACTATTCTTACCTGGAAAATTCCACGGATAGAGGAGCCTGGTGGGCTACAGTCCATGGGTCACAAAGTGTGGGACGTGACTGAGCAGGCTGCACACCACACCGGTACCCGCATTGCCTCCCACTGCCCTTGGAGTGGAAGCCCCTTCCCTCGACTGTAAGGCACTGTCCTTACCAGGCACCACCCGTGCATCGCTCACCAGCCTGCCTCTTCCATCTTCTGGATGCCAGGCTCTCTAGTACCGCACGGCCTCGGCAGGAGCTCTGGCCCCCGCCTCAGATAGTAATCACCACCCTGCCTCCCTCCTCACTGCCAGGCCACCTGCCTGGGTCTTTGGAACTGTGCTTGCAGGTCCTTGCCTCTCAGAGGCCTTGCCTGTCCACCCAGACTCTTCTTTTCCTTTGTACTCCTTAACATAATTTATCTATTGATGTTTGTATACGATTGTGTCACCTCTGTTTCCCTCCCTGGCCTGTTGGTTCACCATGGTTTCCCCAGTACCTGGCACTTAGCAGGGGCTCAATAGACATATATTTTAAAAATTTTTATTGAAATGCAGTTTATTTACAATGTTGTATTAGTTTCAGGTACACAGCAAAGTAATTCGTTGTGTGTGTGTGTGTGTGTGTACCCTTGTGGCATCACGAGCCCAACAGACATGAATTTGAGCAAACTCTGAGAAATAGTGAAGGACAGGGAAGCCTGGAGCACAGCAAAGTAATTCTGTGTGTGTGTGTGTGTGTGTGTGTGTGTGTGTGTGTGTGTGTGTGTGTGTGTGTGTGTGTGTGTGTGTGTGTGTGTGTGTGTGTGTGTGTGTGTGTGTGTGTGTGTGTGTGTGTGTGTGTGTGTGTGTGTGTGTGTGCGTGCGTGTGTGTGTGCGTGCGTGCCCTTTTGGCATCACGAGCCCAACAGACATGAGTTTGAGCAAACTCCGAGAAATAGTGAAGGACAGGGAAGCCTGGAGTGCTGCAATCCATAGGGTCGCAGAGTCGGATATGATTGAGCGACTAAACAGCAACAACTATATATTTTGATGAATGAAAGATTCCTGAAGTCTCTACATCTGACATGTTTTGTTTTTAAATCTTTTTTTGATTCCCCATTGCCCCTAATTTGTCTCCCCTGCAACCTATTTCTATTTATTTCATTCCAGCCTATCTCCCTCTGCCAGATTAATTTTCCTAATGCACAGGATGCGTTGTATCATTAGTTTCTCATTGCCGCCTGATAGATTTGATAATGTTCATTTAAGTAAGAATGCATCGTTTTGGAGCTAGCCCTTTGTCTGCTTTAGTTTAGGAAAAAGCGGTTGGCAGTATACCTGTATGACCTTTGCATACAGTATACCTGTATGACCTTTGAGAGCGGCTACACATTTTAATTTAACCGAAGTTCATGATGGACAGGGAAGCCTGGTGTGCTGCAATCCATGGGGTTGCAAAGAGTCAGACACGATTGAGGGACTGAACTGAATGAATCGAACACATTTTAATACAAGTAAGGTTAATTTCCTTTTTTAGGGCAGTTTGTTTTCACCAACTCTGTTGAACTCCAGTGTGTAAAACAACACAGTGATCTGATTCTTATGTTAGGTATTTGGTAACTCATTTATCTGAGAACAAAACAAAAACACAAAGAATAAAAATCTGGAAGTGTTTCTCTATCACTAGAATCATCAGTTCTGCAAATCATCAAGAGTACTTAGATGAGGAAGTTTTCTGTGTTTCGTTTACATCTCTGTCACTTTTCTTGAATGGACTCCTTTAACTCTTATCAGCAAGTTGAAGGCAAGGAGACTTATAGTCTGATCAGGACTCTGTAATGCTAAATGGTTTGTTGGAATCTCCCTGTCCTCCGTTTCTTTGAAGTTGGCAGGAATAAATCCAGTTAAGATAGTGCTTGGGTATGTCTGCTTAGGGAGGCGGTTGGGTCAGTGCATGTGTTGGAGACATGCCCACTTAATTTATTACAGATTAACATTTGTTGAATGTTAATCTGAAAGTGAATCTGAAAGCAAATGTCAGTGAACTGCCTATGGTCTCCATTGGCCATGAGTTTATTCTCAAACTCTTATGTATTTACAGATTCACATACTGTTTTCATAGAGAAAATATACATTCTGTCATATAGATTAAGGAAAGTTGTTTACCATGAAAAGTTAAAAAATTATAAACAGTGTATATAGGTTGTTCACTTTTTAAAATATATATAAACACTATTTTGTTGATGAAAAAGTTTTATGGTATGTGCTAAGTCACTTCAGTTGTGTTCAACTCTTTGCGACCGCATGGACTGTAGTCCATCAGGCTCCTCTGTTCATGGGATTTTCCAGGGAAGAATACTGGAGTGAGTTGCCATTTCCTTCTCCAGGAAGTGAAAGTTGCTCTGTCATGTCCAACTCTTGGCGAGCCCATGGGATTTTCCAGGCCAGAATACTGGAGTGGATAACTGTTCCCTTCTCCAGGGGATCTTCTCAACCTAGGGATTGAACCCAGGTCTCCCACATTGCAGGTGGATTCTTTACCAGCTGAGCCACCGGGGAAGCCCAAGAATGCTGGCGTGGGTAGCTTATCCCTTCTCCAGTGAATCTACCTGGCCCAGGAGTCGAACTGGAGTCTCCTTCATTGCAGGCAGATTCTTTACTAGCTGAACAGCCAGGAAATACTGGAGTGGGTTGCCATTTCCTTCTCCAGGATATCTTACCGAACCAGGGAATGAACCCAGGTTTCCTGCGTTGGCAGGCAGATTCTTTACTCTCTGAGCCACCAGGGAAGCCCATCAGGAAGGAGGACAGAGAGAAAGAAACAAAAAGCAAAAATGATAAGATTAATCTAAAAAATTAAACTATGCTCTTGTTTCAGGAATAAGTTCAATATCAGAAGTTTAGTCTCTGAATTCTGGAACATAGAAAATACCCTGCTATACCCAAGTTCTGTTAATAGGGGAATAATTCTGTGAGAAGTGGTGGTAGGATATATTGGATAAGAACCTGGGCTCAGGAGATCCTAAACCCAGCTCTTCAGAGAAAGCTCTGCTTTTTCAATCTCTCGACCCCAGGAATGGATATCATAATAACACTTTCTTGTAAATGTTTGTAGTGATTAAGTGAGAAGATGCATAAAAAGCAGTTAGAATAGGGTTTGGTGCACAGTAAATACCCAATAGTACAAGCTTTTGTGATTTATGAGGGCATCCTAAAGGAATATCATATAACTCTTAATAGAGCTCCTCCAGGAGAATTTATAATGGGAAAATTATAATGTTGGGTGAAAAAGAAATAGTACGTGGAAACATTGATAGATATGTCACAGTTGTGAAAGAAATAACCTGTGGGTAAGAAAAATTTTGAAAGAAAATGCATGAAAAGGGAATATGATTTGTTTTTTATATATTCTAATGTTTCTTAATTGTCTAGCTTTCATAAGTGAATAGATAGCAATCTATCAAGAAAAAAGTAATGAATATAGAAGGGAAATTTTGGTGCTTCATTTGGGACACTCAAATTAGTACTCAGAAAATTGTACCTCTTAATGTTTATGTACACTTGCACCTTAATGTAAAATGTGTTCCAGGAGTAAGGTACACGCGTGCATCTTGGTAGCAGAAATATTGTCAACCAGTTAAGAGTTCTGTTTTGAATGCTCAAGGAGGAAGGAGACCCAGGTTAAATAATTAAATCTTGTGTTTGGCAGTTTATAAAATCCTTTCCAAAGAACATCTTGCTTGAGCCTCTGGGAAATCTAGTCAGACAGACAGGGATAGTGAGGGTTTTTTTTTTGTTTGTTTGTTTGTTTTGGTTTGTTTTTTTAAATTTCTGTTTTGTTGAGGAAATTGCAGACCAGAGAAATCAAGTGACTCACTTAAGGTCACCTGGCTGATAGCTGACATTTTTTCTTGATAAGATGGCAGGGACTGTCGGAAGATATCATTTTAAAATTTGAGTTTCTCAGAAACTTAAATGGTTAACTCGAATTATTACGAGCCTTTCTGGAAAGTACCATGAATTCTCTGGGTTGGTAGACATCATACTGTTTTGGAGGTAAAAGGTAGTTTAGAGGTTGTCTGTTCCAGCTTGCTAGTTTTACGGATGAGGAAGATAAGGTGTGCTGTGGTTAATTGATTTGTCTGTGGTCATACAGTCTGTATTACAGACAGGAGTGAGATCCAGTTTATGGCTCTTGATCCAACATATTTTCCGCTGATCACAGGAAATAATTGAATTTACCTTGTTTGCTCTTGCATTTCATCAAATATCTTTACAGACCGTGGTAATCAGATAATATCAGACTATGAAACATGTATTTGTACCATGGATCTCTTTCCCGTTTATATATTTCATTAGTTCTAGGCCAGTTTATGGGTGATTGACATTCACTTTTCTGTAAGCCAAGAAATACATTCTTCATTTCGGTTTAAGGAATATTAGGACAGTGAGAAAGAAATAAAAAAAACCAGAATGACAAGATTAATCTATAAAAGATCTCAATAGAAACTTATTGATGAAGGAAGAATTAATTTAGTAGTCAAATAGTATTTTTTAAGGGATATAAGATCATAGTTTTATGTGTACTTTGGTTAAAATAATTATGTAGCTTGAGGGAAAAAACCCTTCCTGGACCTTAGTAACCTAAAGTTCTTTAATGTAGAATAATAAACTCTGTTAATCTAGGTCATTTTACCTTTCAGGCTGCTTTCCCTTGGCTAAAATAAATATTCAGCTATAAATGGCAGTTTGTTCAAGTTATATCATTACAGAAAGAGTTGCGTTTGTAATACTGTTTAGATAATTTATTTAATCTGTCATTCTAACATATTGCTGTTTTCTTAGGTAGAAAGCAGAGTTCCTATGGTGATAGCAGAGGTGCCATAATATTTATAGTATATTACATTCATTTATAAACCATTACACTAGCTAGAATTTACAGGATATTTAATCTCTGAGGTTAACTTTTTTTCCTCTCCAGTCTTTTAATATGGTTTAAAATGTTCTTTATTCTTGGAAGAAAACCTTCTGAGAGAATGTTGGTTAGAACAGAAATAACTATTTTATGATTTTTTTTCTTTTTTTAGTGGACGAATGTGTGTACTGATTTCTTTGGAGGTGATTTTGTGAAAAACCAATTGATATATCAAATTTTAATTTATCAGAAACCTATTAATGTACCAAATTTGTTGTTGTTCCGTCCCTCAGTCCTGTCCGCCTCTTTGTGACGCCATGGTCTGCAGCATGCCAGGCTCCTCTGTCCTCCACTGTCTCCTCATAGCTTCGTTGAGTCACGCAGGCCCCTTCACCACAGCCAGGCTGTGATCCACGCAGGGGACTTAAAACTTGAAGCCACTTAAACCCAAGATGGGCTGAGATTCCTGACACATTGTGTTTCTCCAGTTACTGTATCAGGTGTACCTGCTGGATACTGTCTAGGTAGGGTGGTGGGGATGGGCTCCTTTGGTAGATATTGGGGAGAGGGGTCCATCTGAGGAAAGGGGTTTCAGAATAGCTTCCAGAATCTGAGAGAATCACAGATGTCCTCTCCCATAGCTTCATTTGTTGGAAATGACCAGGAAGAGTCCTGACTTCTTTGCTTACCACTTAGTGTCTTGGTGTCTTAAAGCAAGCCCCAACCACCCTACCCCACATGCTCCCAGCATGTCGCAGTGAGCCCCACGCTTCCTGTCAGGAGACCTGGGTTTCCCCTATGATGCCTGCCCATTCATGGTCTTGACCCAGGGTCACCTGTGCAACATGGGGGGACACTGACCAGCCTGCAGTGGATTTAAGCTCCTTCTTTCCGACCAGATTCCTTGCTCTGGAGCCTGGCCTGGTGCCGCCCTAGAGCTCATTTCCACCAAAGGTGACCTTTGGGTGAGGCGGGGCAGAGGCCAGACAGAGCCCAGTCTCCTCTGCTCCAGGCTTCCTCATGATCTTCTCTGTTATCAGGCCAGGGTGTCTTGCCCTGGAGCCTCCTGAGATTCAGCTCCTCTTGTTTATCCTTTAGTTGGGATCTTAGCAGATCTGGAGGCATTTTTTTCTATCTGGGTACTTCACAATGACATTAGCAGACAAAAATGGCCTGTTGTTAATACCATTTTTTAAGCTCTTGTGCTGTAATGTTCACTAGATCCCCAGTTGTCACTGGTCGTCAAAGTACTCAACAGACTCTGAAGGATAAACATTTAGTTAAGACACAGGCCTTGTCCTCAGAGAGTGTGCAGTCTAGAAGGAAAAGGAGCGCAGACAGGACCCAGGGAGCTCTTGGGTTGGTGTTCTGCTTCGACAATCTTCTGCCTCTTGGCTGTTTTGCACCCTGGAAGGAAGAGGGACAGTTGTGATCAGAGCAAGTCAAGTTCCTAGAAATGTGCTGAGAGTGAAGGTGGCTTTTGGGGGATCAGAAGCGTACTGGGACCTCAACTATTACACTGCTTTCCTGAGACCCAGGAAACATGAAGCTTGACCTGCATGTTCATTGTAGGAGTAGTGACAGAATGTTTGTCTCCTGAAGGTATTAAACAGAGGAAATGCATCTCAATGATAAGAGTGCAGTGGGAATTGTGGGTGAGGCTTAAAGGCACCGACCAGGCGGGCCAGAGAGGGAGGGAAGGCGTTTTATTTTTATGATAATGTTGCTATTGACATCCTAAAGGAGCCTAAATTAAGATCTTTAGCTGTGCACAAGTAATTTGCCAACTAGGAAGAACAGATTGGGCATTTAAGAGATTTATTTCTTATGGCATCTAAAATATGTTCTGAGTTGCAAAGACCCTCAGATATGCAAGGATTTGGATCTGGATCCTTATTTAGTCCTTAAGTCATATGAAACTTATGTTAAATAATATAGTATCATATTAACATATTAAACTTATGTTAAATAATATGGTAGTGTGTTATCATAGCTATTTATATTGCTATCGTTGAGGCTGTAAGAACTGTAAAACCTCAACTTTCTTCAGAAGTGAAAACGAAACCAATTTTCGTGGGGCTCCAGATTAAAAATAATCTGAATTGATTGTGAGAACTGTGCATGAAAAGGAAATTCAGTTTTTTATGCAAAATTGTCAGTGAGTTTAAGCTCTGTGGAACACAGATTTGCATGGTGCTTATTGCCTGGGTTTTCAGTGATTGTAAAAGATAGTGACTACTTCGCATGGGGGCTGTTGGAGGCAAGGTGACATCCTGCTGATTGCAGTTAGGCTAATACTGATACGCGACAATACTGATACTGATATGTAATATTAGGCATAACTGATATGTGACAAGCACCACTTGTCAAGTGCGGAGGAATAGCTTTATTCATAAAATACTAAAACTGGTTCTTATGTAAAGGTGCATTACTTGGTTTAGGCTAGATTCTTATTTAGTTTCATTGAATGATTTTGATTTTTGCTCCCTGCTTTAAGACTGTGTATGGATTATGTTAGTAAGGCCCTGGGAAAAGAAATGAACAAGTGCTTGACTGACAAATAAATTTACATATTATAGGTGCTTCCATATCTTTGTTTCAACGTATCTGAATAGATTTTAATTTTTTAATTGTACTATAGTTACGTTCAATAGTATATGTTATAGCTGTACAGTATGTATGTGAAGTGAAAGTCGCTCCTTTGTGTCTGACTCTTTGTGACCCTGTGGACTATGCAGTCCATGGAATTCTCCAGGCCAGAATACTGGAGTGGGTAGCTATTCCCTTTTCCAGGGGATCTTCCCAACCCAGGGATTGAACCCAGGTCTCCCGCATTGCAGGTAGATTCTTTACCAGCTGAGTCACCAGGGAACAGTGATTCACAATTTTTAAAGGTTATATTCCACTTACAGTTGTTATAAAATACTCACTGCATTCCCCGTGTTGTACAGGAATGCTGCTGCTGCTAAGTCGCTTCAGTTGTGTCCGACTCTGTGCGACCCCATAGACGGCAGCCTACCAGGCTCCCCCGTCCCTGGGACTCTCCAGGCAAGAACACTGGAGTCGGTTGCCATTTCCTTCTCCAATGCATGAAAGTGAAAAGTGAAAGTGAAGTCACTCAGTTGTGTCTGACTCTTAGTGACCCCATGGGCTGCAGCCTACCAGGCTCCTCTGTCCATGGGATTTTCTAGGCAAGAGTACTGCAGTGGGGTGCCATTGCCTTCTCCATGTACAGGAATAGATAGATTTTTAATTTTACACATTCACAGAGTTAATTGGACACATCTGTTGGGCTCCTGCCTGTGCCAAGGACTGTGCATCGGGGGGAGCCAGGATGAGTAAGACATCCTTTCCTACCTTGCTGACTAATAGGGGAGAGAAGATGGCCAAATAAGCTTTATACACATTTAAATTGAAGATGAGCTTCCCAGGTAGCTCAGCGGTAAAGAATCCACCTGCCAATGCAGGAGATGTGGGATTGATCCCTGGGTCAGGAAAATCCCCTGGAGAAGGAAATGACAACTCAATCCAGTGCTCTTTGCCTGGGAAATCCCATGGACAGAGGACCCTGGCGGGCTGCAGTCCATTGGATTGCAAAAGAGTCGACCACAATTCAGCAACTAAATAAGAACAACAAATCGAAGATAGGAAAATTAAGGCGGTTACTCAGCAAAGAGAGTACCTACCTCTAGGGGAGGGAATCATAAAGAGCTTAATGAAGGTGGTGGCAATTTGAGCTGGAAGTTGCTTTGAGAGATGACAGCTATTCTGGGTAGAGGGACCCTTAGATGAAGGTCCCAAGGGAGGAAGTCTGCTGAACGTGGTCCTTGAGTCTGGTGCAGTGTTGGGAGAGTTCGGAGCAGGCAGATCCTGGTGACCCAAGGAGGGCTGAATGTGAACTTTTTTCTTTGTTAGGGTTATCGTGCTGGAAGGCACCTGGATCAGAGCTTTGCTAGGGAAATACGGTGACAGTGATGCTGAGCCCAGTGGCTAGGGTGGGGATGGAGGCAGAGAATTGGGGGTTTAGATGTTACTTATGGTGCTTTGCCATAATTAGGCAAGAGGTAAAGAGGTCATGTGTAAGAAGAATTTGGGGATAAAGCTGGTAAGTATTTGAGCCTGTTTGGATTTGGTTTCAGTGCAGTTCAGTTGCTCAGTCGTGTCCGACTCTTTGCAACCCCATGGACTGCAGCACGCCAGGCCTCCTTGTCCATCACCAACCACTGGAGTTTGCTCAAACTCGTGTCCCTGGAGTTGGTGGTGCCATCCAACCATCTCGTCCTCTGTCATCCCTTCTCATGCCTTCAATCTTTCCCAGCATCAGGGTCTTTTCTAATGAGTCGGCTCTTCACATTAAGGGGCCAAAGTATTGGAGCTTCAGCTTCAGCATCAGTCCTTCCAATGAATATCAGGACTGATTTCCTTTAGCATGGACTGGTTTGATCTCCTTGCTGTCCAAGGGACTCTCAAGAGTCTTCTCCAGAACCACAGTTCAAAAGCATCAATTCTTCGGTGCTCCGCTTTCCTTATGGTCCAGATCTCACATCTTTGACTATACAGACCTTTGTCAGTAAAGTAATGTCTCTGCTATTTAATATGCTCTCTAGGCTTGTCATAGCTTTTCTTCCAAGGAGCAAGCATCTTTTAATTTCATGGCTGCAGTCACCATCTGCAGCCATGGATTTGGTTATTTATTTAGTAAATATTTACCAATAATCCTTCCACCTTCTGCACAGGGGTGAGCTGGGTGCTCCATGGCTAAGTGAGATTGGGAAGCTGGAGGCATTAAACATAGCCTTGGATTGCAGGTGGGAGACCAGGAAGGAGGTGACACAGAAACCCGGGAACACTCACACCTCTTCCTCAGACTTTGAAGGGAGTGTCCAGTGTCCAGTTTATCTGGTCTCCTGCTTTCAGATAAACAGACAGGTGAGAGTCTCATGTCACACCATCCACCCCCACTGGAGAAGGGGATCAGCAGTGAGCTGCTAGTGGCCTTTCTTTTTTAGAGTGTTGAGGGTAGAGCAGATAGCTTTAAAAACACCCATGTTGTCCTTTTTAAACTGCTTGGTAATTAGCCTGCCCCAACCAGCTGCCTTCTCTACCACTATGTCCTCAAGGCTGATAGTCTGCCTTCATATCAGTTTTCTGGAATGACCTCTTCCCCCCTCCCCTTTTAAGGAAAAATTAAAGCCTTTAAAGATGGTAGGTTCATAAACAATTATTTAGAGAGAAGATAAATAATTGGGTAATTCATTTTGTTATCCATTTTTGGTGCACATTTCTGTAATTTACTTGGTTTAGGCAAGAGAATATAAATGTGACTGCTTTGTACAATGGGGCCCCAGTTCATCTTTGGATGTGAGCTTCTTTAATATTTCTGATACAAGCTAAGTCCCCACATGGATTGATAAATTATAGATGGAAAAGTGTTCTCAGTTTTCCTCCTCTTGGATTTCTCTGCTTCCTTTGACCGTAGATCTCACCTCTTTGAAACCCCATCTTCCTCTGATACTGTCGCTGCTGTTGCTTCAGTTGCTAAGTCGTCTCCGACTCTTCAGGACCCGATGGACTGCAGCACGCCAGGCTTCCCTGTTCTTCCCCGTCTCCTGGAGTTTGTTCAAATGCATGTCCATTGAGTCGGTGATGCCATCCAGCCATCTCATCCTCGGTCGTCCCCTTCTCTTCCTGCCCTCAATCTTTCCCAGCATCAGGGTCTTTTCCAGGTAGTCAGCTCTTCACCTCAGGTGGCCAAAGAATTGACGCTTCAGATATTCAGATATAATATTCAAATGAATATTCAGGACTGATTTCCTTTAGGATTGACTGGTTTGATCTCCTTGCAGTCCAGGGGACTCTCAAGAGTCTTCTCCAACACCACCATTTGAAAGCATCAATTCTTCTGTGCTCAGCCTTTTCTCACATCTGTACATGACTACTGGAATAACCATGACTTTGACTAGACGGACCTTTGTTGGCAAAATGATGTCTCTGCTTTTTAATATGCTGTCTAGGTTTGTCATAGCTTTTCTCCCAAGGGACAAGCGTCTTTTAATTTTGTGGCTGCAGCCGCTGTTTGCAGTGATTTTGGAGACTCTCGTCACTACCTGGCTTTCCTCAGTGTACTGATAGTGGTAGTAGTGAGAAGTATTTGTTCATGTGTATGTTTCTCTCTCACTCTTCCCTATTCTGCTTCCTCCTGTCCCACACCCAGGTAAGGCCCAGCCCTAGGATATGGTAGGACTGTATAATACCCCGCCGCCAGGCCCTTCTACTTTTTTCAATTTAAGTCAATCTTAAAATAAGGAGCTCATGATCTGAACCACAGATCTATACAGCTGACTGTATAGAGTGTCTCCATCTTCAGCTGCCAGGAATATAACCCTGGTATTCATTGGAAGGACTGATGCTGAAGTTGAAGCTCCAACTTTGGCCAAGGTGGCTTTGGCCACCTGATGTGCAGAGCCGACTCATTGGAAAAGACCCTGATGTTGAGAAAGATTGAGGGCAGAAGAAGAAGGGGATGACAGAGAATGAGATGGTTGGATGGCATCACCGACTCGATGGACATGAGTTTGGGCACACTCTGGGAGATGGTGAAGGACGGGGAAGTCTGGTGTGCTGCAGTCCATGGGGCTGCAAAGAGTCGGACACGACTTAGTGACTGAACAACCAGCGCCTTCTAGGCTGGGACTGCTGGGCCATCACTTGTGGTGTGACTTTGGGCTCACCCGGTATGAATAGGTTGTCTTGTCTTTCTGTGTGCCCTGAGATTGCTTTTCTTCTTTTACTTGTCCTCGTTCTTTCCTGCCTGGACTCTATCTAGACATTCTGTACAAACCTTAATGATGAGTTTTCTCTTTTGTTTCCCGAATGCTTCTTTACAATTCTTCTAACATTAAAAAGGATTCCTTCTGTTGATGGTTTGCCTGGACCCCTTGTCTTCTAAACCATGTACCTTTTTGTAGACCTTTTCCTGATTCTGTCACTTGTCTGCCAACGGTCGGCTTTTCTTTCTGTGGAAGGTGAGGGTGTGATGGATGCACAGCAGATAGATATTAACACCAGCAGAGCAGATTCTGGCTTCCTGGGCTGGCAGCTTCCTAATTCTCTATCTTTTCCGCCGAAGCGACAGGATATTAAACCACTGAGCTGGCGTGGCCCTCGGCTGCCTGCCAAGGGAATATTTGGGGAAAGAATGGACCAGCTTTTGTTTCTCTTGCCTTCTGTGTAGCCTTGGGGTGGGTTCTGAGGGGATGTTTTCCCTCGCCGCTCTCACCCATTTGGTATTGAGAAAGCAGGAAAGCGAGTTTTCCTGTTCTGAGCAATGAACAAAAAGCGAGCAGCGGATGGAGATATCCTGTTGGAGGAGGCTTGGGGTGTGAATGTCGACAAACATACCTCGTTCTTCCCGTGTCTTTAAGGAATAAGAGGAGTTGGGAAGGAAATCAGCCAGGCCAAGTCAGAGTGGTTCTCCTTTTATTTACGGTACTTAATAAGATTACCAGTGTGTGCTGTGAGATTTAAAAATTTGTCAGACACAGAGATCTGTAGCACATGACAAATTGGAAGAAGTGAAATAGTTTTTTGTTTCCCATGAGGTCGTTCTAAGTTTGCCTGGGAGGGGTCCGTGAACTGTACAAGTAAATGTAAACGCTGTCCAAGTTTTATTTATTATTAAGTTTAAAAATCACTTAAGATGGCAAATTCTTATTGAATTAGATTTGTAAGAAGGCGTTTTGGTATATGCTCTTAGGGAACCATTCTTTGCTGCTTTTAAAAAAGAATGATTTCCTCTCTTACTACAAGAGCAAGACATGTTTGTTACAGGAAGATTAGAAAGCATGTGGAGACAGCTCAGCAGTACCGGAGCGGGCTAGCGAGACACGGAAATGGAGAGTTAGCACAGTGTGGGAAAGGAGAGAAACATCAGCGTCTTCTGGGAGCAGTGGGTGTGGGGAGGGTCAGAAGACCTCCCCCGGCACCCCCAGAAGACTGTCTTGTATGCATGCCACACCCTTCAGTGGTGACTTTATACCCTTTGAGGCTGGCATCCCCACTCTGCCAGATCTGATCGTTCCAAGATTGTTTGGGTCTGGAAAACTGTGTGTTGACAAGCTGAAAGGCCAGTTAACTCACCATGTTTCACATCTTGTCTGTGTAGGAGATGGAGTGCTAGCCAGGGAATATCTCTGAAGAGAGACAGGTTTATCTTAGCGAGTGAGTGAGAGGGGTGTGTGTGTGTAAGTCAGTCTGAAAACCTTGGCTGTAGAGGAGATGAAGAAATTGTAAAAGAGAAGATGCAGCAGAGTAAAACACAGTTTTGGGGGGAGATGGGGTGAGGGAGAAATGTATTAAAAGCTATGGCCCCTGTCATCCTTTTATGTCTTCTTGACCTTCCCACTTCCTCCATGTCTTGCAATATTGACAAGTTTTTAGGTGTTCTATGGAATGAATAAGCTTTGTTTCACTGTTGTATCTCAATAAACACTTAGAGCAGCTGTCAGCAGGTCATACTTTTAGTCAGATTTAGCTTATAAGGCTACTGAGATAATTTTATAAGGTATGGCATTAAATTATCTTGCTTTTTAAAAAAATTTGTGAAAACATATATACCATATGCTAGCCATTTTATTACTGGTAATGTAGGATTAACATGTAAAGTGGAAAGTGTAGAGGCTTGAACTGGATATATATTTGTAATCAATTGATTTTTCACAGGAGTACCAAGACTGTTCAATGGAGATAGAATAGTCTTTGTAACAAACAGTGCTGAGACAGCTGGATATCCATACGCAAAAGATTGAAGTTGGATCCTTCTGTCTGACCATGGGTAAAATCCCACTCAAAATTGATCACAGACCTAAACGTCTAAGATCTAAAACTATAAAACATGAAAAAGAACATAGGTGTAAATCTTCATGATCTTGGGTTAGGCAGTGGTTTCTTAGATTTGCACAAGCAACGAAAGAAAAAATAAATTGGATATTATCAAAATGAAAACTTGTGTTTCAAAGGACACTATGGAAGTGGAAAAATGACCCACTGAATGAGGGAAAAGAATGTGTAAAATAACTCTTTACGACTCGTTAATAAAAAGACCATTCAGTTAAAAAATTGACAAGGAATCTAAGGAAACGTTTCTTTAAAGAAAATGTACAAATGAATCTGCTTAACATTAGTCACCTGGGAAATGTAATTTAAAACCACAGTGAGTGCGCGCTTCGGCAGCACATGTACTAACCACAGTGAGCTACCACTTCACCTCTGCTAGGATGGCCGGAACCTGGAGACAGGCAGCAGCCCTTGTCTGTTGTTGTTGTGTTGGTGAACTTGTGGACAGATTTGAGTCCTCATACATTGCTGAGGGGAATGTGAAATGGTGCAGCCACTTTGGAGAACAGTTTGGCAGTTCTTCAAAAAGCTGAATCTATTGGGGAGGGGTAAATTAGGAGTTTGGGATGAATATATGCAGACTACTATATATAAAATAAATAACCAGCAGGGACCTACTGTATAGCACAAGGAACTATGCTCAGTATCTTGTAATAATCTATAAGGGAAAAGAATCTGAAAAAGTACAGATATAGATGTGTATATGTGTGTGTGTGTATATATATACACACACACATATAACTGAATCATTTTGCTATATACCTGAAACACAGCATTGTAAATCAACTATACTTCAATAATAAAAAAAATAATTGCAGTGCCAAAGAATGTTCAAACTACCGCACGATTGCACTCATTTCACACGCTAGCAAAGTAATGCTGAAAATTCTCCAAGCCAAGCTTCAACAGTACATGAACCGAGAACTTCCAGATGTTCAAACTGGATTTAGAAAAGGCAGAGGAACCAGAGATCAGATTGCCAACATCCATTGGATCTTAGAAAAAGCAAGAGAATTCCAGGAAAACATTTATTTCTGCCTCATTGGTTGCAAAGAGTTGGACATGACTGAGCGACTGACAGTATACCTGTATTGTTGTTATTTAGTCACTAAGTTGTGTCTAATTCTTTCGACTGCATGGACTTCCCAGGCAAGAACCCTGGAGTGGGTAGCCATTTCCTCCTCCAGGGGACCTTCCCAACCCAGAGATCGAACCTGTATCTCCTGCTTTGCAGACGGATTCTTTACCACTGAGGCGCCTGGGAAGCCGTATACATACACATACGTGGGTTGCAAAGAGTCAGACACGACTGAACGACTTTTACACACATACCCGCGCGCACACACACACATACACACAAAGAAGTTTACTGTGAAGAGTTGGCTCATGAAATTACAGAGGCTGAGCAGTCCCACAGTCTGCTGTCTCTAGGCTGAAGACCCAGGAAAGCCAGTTGGTATGATTCAGTTTGGAGTCGGAAGACCTGAGAACCAGAAGTACCAAGGGCAGAGGGAGACTGACATCCTGCCTTAAATCCTCAGGCAGGAAACGCCAGGTTTTTCTTCTGCCTTTTGGTCCCATTTTGGGGGGCTGTATTGATTGGTTGCGGAGAAGGCAATGGCACCCCACTCCACTTGCCTGGAAAATCCCATGGACGGAGGAGCCTGGTAGGCTGCAGTCCATGGGGTCGCGAAGAGTCGGACATGACTGGGAGACTTCACTTTCACTTTTCACTTTTATGCATTGGAGAAGGAAATGGCAACCCACTCCAGTGTTCTTGCCTGGAGAATCCCAGGGACGGGGTCTCACAGAGTCGGACACGACTGAAGTAACTTAGCAGTAGCAGTTAGCATTGACTGGTTGATGCCCAACCACACTGGGAGGGCAAGCTGCTCTACTGAGTTCACTGATTCAAATGCTAATTTTATCCAGAAACACCCTCACAGACACACCCAGAGCACCCTGTGAGCCAGTCAAGTTGACGCATAAAATTAACCATCACAACAGATGTTCACAGTAATATTATGGTAATAGCCAAAAAAAAAAAAAAAATAGAGAACCCACATATCTATAACTGGTGAAAAACGAATTTATAGTTAACAAAGTATAGTATACCATACAATGGAATATTATTTAGCCATAAAAAGGAGTGAAGTACTGATACATCCCACAGGGTGGATAAACTTTGACACATGCTAAGCGGAAGAAGCCAGATAAAAGCGCACATATTTAGGATGTCCAGAACGGGCAAGTCCACAGAGACGGAAAGGAGATTTGCCATTGCCAGGGACTGGGGAAGGGGGCATGAAGAAAGACTGCTCATGGGTTCGTAGTTTCTTTTTGGAGTGATAAAAATTAGATTGTTGTGAATGTTGAGAACTCTAGGTATACTGAAATCAGGGAATTGTATACTTTGAATGGATTTCTTGGTGTCTCAGTTGTATCTTGCATACGTGTGTGCTAAGTCGTGTCTGACCCCACGGACTGTAGGCTGCCTGCCAGGCTCCTTTGTCCATGGAATTCTCCAGGCAAGAACACTGGAGTGGGTTGCCATGCCCTCCTCCAGGGGATCTTCCTGACCCAGGGATCGAACCTGAATCTCCTTCAGCTCCTGTGTTGCAGCCGGCTTCTTTACTGCTGAGCCACCGGGGAAGTCTGAATTACATCTTAATAGATTTTTTAAAACAATGTAAATTTTATCCTGAGCTTGGTTGGGATTGCCTGAAGGATCCTCAGCAGGGTGCTGACGTGGTTGGATTTGGTTTTGGAAGATCATTCTGGCTGCAGTGAGAGTGGCTTGGAAAGGTCGCGACCAGAGGCAGGCATCCCTCTAAGAGACTCTGCTGGCTTAAACTAAGGAAATGGCGTTGGGAATGACAGGAAGTGGACAGTAAACTTAACGGGGCTCGATGAATGATTCGATGTGGGAGGGAAAGAGGTAGGGGGGACCTCAAGGGCTGCGCCTGTATGCCCAGCTTAAGCGACAGGTGGAGGAGCGAGCAGGTGACCTCAGCACGCCTACAGCGGGACCCACTGAGATGTCTGCTCAGCATAGAGGTGTTGAGTAGGTGGTTGGTACAAGCTCAGGATCCAAGACCTCCTGGGGGCTGGTGAAAAATGCAAATTCTGAGACTTCACTTTATGCATATTAAGTCGGTATCTCTGATCAGGGTGGCTCTACCCCAAGAGTTGGACATGACTTAGAGACTAAACAGTAACCTAATTGAAGGCCTCCCTGTGGACATGGCTCCAAAGCAAGAGAGTGGTGTGAGGTTTCCTGTGGAGGAGACTGTGGAGGAGAGGAGACGTGGAGGAGAGGAGACGTGGCTCCGTCCCCACTTCGGGCTGGGTGGTGGAAGAGGAGACCTCACAGCGGGTCTGGACCCTGAGAGAGACGGGACATCCAGGAGGGTGGGGTGTCGTGGAAGCCAGGGAAGAGCGTTTCAGAGCACGGACACATAAGCTTGTCAGGTGTGTGATAGATGGTCACACATCTATCACACATTTCCGAGAGGTCAGGTAAGGTGATAGATGCAAACAGAGTGTTGGATTTACCGACGCGGTGGTGCTAGGTAAGGGCCGTGGTGCATGGGTACATGGTGCAGACATGTCCCCAGAGCAGAGCTGGCGTGGGCCTCCCAGGAGGCCCCGGGGTCCTTGCAGGGACTGAGTGCTGGTGTTGATGGGCAGTGCCACCCAGCACGCTCTCCTTGGCTCTGCTCCATTCCACAGCACGGCCTCGCTGGAGCACGATAGATACGTCCAAGGGCCTCCGCTGGGCGAGTTTTTGACCAGGGTGCTTGGGGAAAACCCTTGTTGAGTGGCTTTGGCCTGTGGGACACATAGAGCCTGGTTAGGGTAAGGGAAGATGCAGCCTTAGGGCAGAGGGTCCTGGGGTCGCTGACACGGGTGGATGTCCCGTCTGGGTTTTCACTTAACCTGGTCGATCCCAGCAGCACAGCCCATGTCAAGATGTCAGGTAATGCCGTATGTGTGCCTGCTTAGTTGCTCAGTCATGTCTGACTCTTTGCAACCCCAAGGACGGTAGTCCGCCAGGCTCCTCTGTCCATGGGATTTCCCAGGGAAGAACACTAGAGTGGGTTGCTATTTCCTCTTCCAGGGGATCTTCCCGACTCACGGGTCAAACCTACACCTCCTGTGTCTCCTGCATCGCAGGCAGGTTCTTTATCCACTGAGCCATCGCGGAAGCCCCGGATTCCCCCTGGACTGCTATGCTGTAGGTCTAAATTACTAAGACTGGGGTTTTTGAAGTTGGGGCATTTCATATTTTTCTTGATGTGTGGGTCATGTACGGTTTTGGGAGAGATACTGTACAAATACTTGAAATAGCCCTCTGAATCCTGATTTTGCCTTTTGAAATATTGTCCAATACAAGTTAGGTGATTCTCTTAAAGTTGTGACTGTAGATCTCATCAGTTTTCAACATAACAAAATTAACGGTGTATTGTCAGTATAAGAAAAATCAGTGCGAATGAGAGTGTCTTCAAACTTAGTTAAATACATGTCAAGTAGTTTACTTTTTTTTTTTTAGTAGTTTACTGTTTAAGCAGAGTGCCTGCTGGGCTTTTAGTCTCTTGTAAGCCAGCATGGAACTCCACATCTGCTTATATGTATTTTTGAAACCATTATCCTTTAAGGAGGGTTTACTTATTGTTTCAAAGAGCTTTGAAGCTGTTCCACTTTTAAATTTATAATTTGCACACTTAACCTTTATTTTATAAGATACAGTTACTTTTTTCTTTATTAAAGGCAGCATAGTAGTGTTAAAGGCAGCACATTAGTGTTACAGAAACATTTAAATGTTCAAATAACTATTCTTTTATTTGGAGGAAAATTGTGTAATAGGAAGATGTGGAAGTCCCCTAAATGCAAAATTGACCCTAAGTCAGTGATTTAATAAAGAAATCAGAGATGAAAGACCAGTCAACCAGCTCAAGCCAGGACTTCCCCTCCCTGAGTGGCAGGGTAATTATTTTTAAATTAGGACTTAAAAAATATCATTTCCCCCCTATTCTATGGTATCTATTTTGTGCTTGCAAGATTTTATACCCAAGGTATCTATCACCTGATATTTTGGACCAGTTCTTCTGTGTGACTGCTGAAAATCTGTATTAATTTGGAATTTTGGTTCCAATTGACATAAGTCAGTCTAAGTAATATAAGTGGAAAAGGGCAGTCAGTGTATTATAAAGGTGCAGGGTGTCTCCCAGAGCCTTAGGGGAGTGATGCAGCTGGGTGTGTCTTGGGGTTTCCCAGCCTTCAGTAAGCTCTCCCTTATCCCTGCTGTTCTTAAGGTTTTGAGTCCTTCTCTACTTGGAGATTTCCTTGCTTTGCTCCCAGTCTTGTTGTGGTTCAGTCACTAAGTTATGTCCAACTCTTTGCAGCCCCATGGGCTGTAGCCCACCGGGCTCCTCTGTCCTCCACTGTCTCCTGGGGTTTGCTCAGACACATGTCCACTGAGTCAGTGATCATCGTTTCTAACTATCTCATCCTCTGCCTTCCCTTTCTCCTTTTGCTGCCAATCCAGTGGTGGGAAATGGCACTCTTGAGGGTCCAGCTACTTGACAAGAGACTGGCCCATCTCTCAGGCCCAGCTCTGACACCCACAGGGAGGGGACCTGGATCTGGTGACCATCGTTAGAACCTACCTCTGTGGCCGGGGCCTTGGGTCATCGTAGGAATGTGGCTTCAGGGAGCCCCACGGCTATACCTCTTGCTTTGTAAGGCTGCTGCCTTTCATCAGAGCAAGGGACTGCTTCTTGGCCCCAGGGATGGACTGGCCTGGGCCGCCTTCCAACCTGTTCTGGCATGAGTGAGCCCGCACTGCTGTGGAGGTTATAGGAAAAGGGGCATTTCAGAAAAAAAGCCTGTGATGGGGCTGAGGGGAGTGCTGGGCAGCGACCCAGCAAGCGTTCACTCCACGACATCTATTTTAACTTAGACAACAGAACTGGGGAGGACAGTTTGTTGCCCCAAAATATAAATCCATTCAGAAATGACTTGTGGATTGCTCGTTTCTTTGTTCTGGACGACTAGGAGCTGGTTTTACTCACAGTGAAGCCTGGGCCACACCTAGTTGAATCATTACAGACATAACATCTTTTTTCCCCCACAGAGTTAATAATGTACAAAAAAATTAGTTATCTTTTATAAGGATATTAACATATCTGTATAATATTTTGAATGTTTAGTATTTAAATCTCCCCTTGATGTTTTCCATTAAGATTTGTTATTTTAAAGGACAGGCTCAAAAACAACTTCCTCAGCACTATTTAATGTGCCAAAGCAGTGTCAAACAATAAAGTCTCTGGGTGCCCGGGGGGAAGTTAAATTGCCTATTATTAGTCTGTATGGCAAAACCACTCTCACAGTTGCATTTTCATATATTCTAAAAATGACCCAAAAGTATATCTAGTGCTTTCTTCCTCAGAAAAAGAAAAAAAAAAAAAATTTCCAGGGAGGCACTTGTGTTCACTAAACTGGAAGAAGACCTTCTGGAATTTAAATTTGTCATCTTCGAAGCATTTGGTGTGGAATACAATAACCAGACGAGGTTCTGTTTCGTTCAGCTACAAAGGCACTTTTGTTAAAATTCCTCCTCCCTGAGATGCTAGTGCAGCCCATACTCGGTTCGGAGGGTGCTTTGGGAAAGCGCGGCTTATTTCGGAAAAAGCGCAGATGCCTTGGGCTAGGAATTTACAATAGGCCTCAGATTCTGGGTCTAGCAGGGCATACTTATAGGATCGTTCCGAGCTCTCTTCTCTGTATCTGCTGTCTGTCTGCATTTAAAGCTGGAGAGAGGCTGTACAGGCTTACGAGGCAGTCCTGTTGAAAGCCTGGAGAAAAGTTAGGAACTTGGGTGCAGGGTGGTAATTAATATAATTGATTATGTCGCTTAGGTCCTGTGTAATTACATATCGTTTTCCGTTAAAACCCCAATCCAAATTCCTTGTACCTCTCTTCCCCTTGGCCCTGTGTTTCTGGCCCAACCGCAGTTGGCTGAGTGCTGGCCAGGCTGCCTTTTCTTCCAGTCCCTGCCCCCCTCCATCTCCAAGCAGAGAAGCCTGGCTGGCTTTCCCTGCTAGGCATCCTGAGGTGTCCTTCCCCACTCACAAGAGCGCCCCCCACCCAAATAAACGCCCCCTCTCCTAGGAGAGGAATCCTGCTTCCACACAGGGATGCAGATTTTGCTTTTGAAAGTTTCTAGAAAGTTCCTTTAGCGTTGGTCTTCAGCAGAAGGAACCCTGTCCCACATGGAAGGCAAATTACTAACTTTCCCCCCCCCCTTTCTAGTTTTGGAACTTTTATTGAATTTCACGCTTGCACACAAAGGCAAGACTAAAACCAGGGAGTGCTGTGTACTCTTTACCGAGGTACCCCTAGGTGTTTACTTTAGGGGCAGTCGTTATTGGTCATCTTCCTGAAAGAACACGGGCAAAGGATGAACCAGGTATGATTTCTCCCTAGTCTGAAATCCCACTAGTCTGACTTCCCAGTACTTCTAGGGCTTTTTTTTCCCTTTCCTTTTTTTTTTTTTTAAACTCTATATTGTGTTTATTTGTGTACTTATATCAAACACTATTTAATATTGCAGCCTCTGAAATTCCCAGTGCAGAGCTAGTGAGAACGTGGTTTCCCCTGTTACTCTGTAAAACCTGCTTCACAGTGATTTGCATTATTTCAGAGATACTAGGATTCTGGTTTCAGCTATCTTGGCCTCAGTCCTAGGTGGTAATGGGTCACATGGGCCCACCTTCTTTCACATTTTCAGCTGGGTGAAACGCTAACCTACCTTGAGAGTCTTAGAGAATGGAGAGGAACATTTTCTATGTTATAATTATAGAACAGAGTCTTCATTTTTCTGGGTGAGAGCACTGATATTTGTAATTTCACAGCCTTTGGGGTTTATAAATAGATCTGATAATCCCCATGAACTAGATTTCCGAGCAGTCCAGCAGAAGAGCCACATCCTTTGACATACTCAAAGTATCGCAATGTCTTTTATGGTGGAAAAGAAGAAAGATGAAAATGATCCTATACTGAAATTCACTTGGGCTTCTCCGTGATCCCCTTTTCTTGCTTAATGTGTTAGGGCAGATCATCTCTGAGATGTGGCTTTTAACCTGCTTTAGCCCCATCTGTTGTGTGTTTTTTCAGTGCAGAATGACCCTTATTCTCAGAACCACCTGATATTTTCTTGAGAGTAGGAAGGTGAGGGGCTCAGGTGGGCACTGGGCGCTTTGCTTCCCTTGGTGATAACCCTGAGTTCGTGTTATCTGATGGGCCCAGGCCACAGGCACTGCCTATCACAGGGGACCAGGTAACGACTTGAGGTTTCCTAGTTACAGTAACCGATCCTGACTCCAGGCTGTGGCAGGAAGCAGATTCCTCTAGCAGTTACTGAAACCTGGGACCCTGTTTTTATTTTTTATTCCTTGGTCCTGGTATCCGAGTTATAGAGGTCCCTGCTTTTCTCAGAAAGTACTTACTGTTGACCTTAAATAAAAGCAGTTGACTTTTTGATTCAAATGGCTTATAGAAAGAATATCTTTGAAAACAGTTTAAATAATTTAATGCAAGTACATTAAATTTGATTAAATTGAATTTGAAGAATTCAATTTATAGTCTTAAGTTTTTTCTTAAAAATCTAATGTGATACTTTGAAAATAGGCATCAGAGTTGATGGGTTTGTTTTTCCCCTCCTCCCCCTTTGACAAACATGATTACTGTGGGAAATGATGGTACCCATTGCTACAGTTTTAACTAATGTATTGGGGCGCCAAAATAGCTCATTTGGAAGAGTGTTAGACTGAAGATCTAAAGGACCCTGGTTTGATCCCGGGTTTTGGCAGAGTCTTTCTTTTGGGCTTCTCTGGTGGCTCAGATAGTAAAGAATCTGCCTGCAGTGCAGGAGATCTGGGTTCAATCCCTGGGTCGGGAAGATCCCCTGGAGAAGGGAATGGCTGTCCACTCTAGCATTCTTGCCTGGAGAATCCCGTGGACAGAGGAGCCTGGCAGGCTGCAGTCCATGGGGTTGGAGAGAGTTGGACATGATGGTACCCACTGCTGCAATTTTAAATAATGTACAAGTGGCCAAACTTACCTTCTTAGTTCTTTTTGCAAACTTACCTTCTTTGCAACATTATAGGTTTGTGAATTTTTACTTTTCTCATTTAACAAAGTCCTTGTGATGTCTATGGTTTAAGTTACTGACATAATTCTTGCCTGACTTCAGTAGGAAAGTAAAACAGTGGAAATGAGGAGGGGAAATAGTGGCGATGTCAACAGTAATCCGTTTGAGGGGATAGGGTCGAGGATGCAGCCCAGGACTGTTAAGGAACTGTGCTTGCGGAGACAGCTGAGAAACAGGGTACTGAAAGGGGTGACGGGAAAGACTTCAGCCCTCCATATAATCCTGAGACCTCAAAAATCTACCATTAGTCCTTCATTTATTTGTGTTAAGCACAGCTTTTTTCCTGTGGTCTCCTTTATGGAGGATTTATCTCTAGGAGCAATAATGCCTCAACTCACTAGTATCATAGTACAAATTAATTTCTCTATGAGATTTTCTGATTAAATTTTCAACGAGATAATTGTCCTCTGAGATAAGAGAGACCATAGAAAGGGGGAAGAACACAGCATGTGAGAGCAACTTCGTAAAGCTTCCCAGTGACCTTGGTTCACGGCTGGGTTAGCAATAAGATTGGAAATTTCACTATAAGAGCCATTTCTGGTAAGAATGGATCTGGCATGATCCAAAGCAGCTTTTATCTATCCCTAATTTTATATTATAATCTGGGAAGACGAAGGATGGTGTGTATAAAATATCTGGCTTAAGCTTTGGCACCTTAAAGGCACTGAATTTTTGAAGCCTCTTAAAAATGTTATTGGTAGTTATCAATAACTAATAATATAGTTTTACTCTTTCAGTTCAGTCCAGTTCAGTCGCTTAGTCGTGTCCAACTCTTTGCGACCCCGTGGACTGCAGCATGCCAGGTTTTCCCTGTCCATCACCAACTCCCAGAGCTTATTCAAACTCATGTCCATCAAGTCAGTGATGCCATCCAACCAAAGGCAAAGGCCTTTTGGGTAAAAAAATGTTACAATAAACCCTGTATTATCTTTCTCCCTTGGAGATTGAGGCAGGAAGATAAATGAAGAAATTGATACTTGGAGTAGAGAGTATTTTGTATGTTGATTATTACTCCTTCAGAGAGTCTAGGGGGTGGGGAGCCAGCTTGGGAGGCCCCTGGGTGCCAGCATGTGCCTTACGTGAGATGCTTCCATCCTGCTTCAGGCCCAGGTGGCGGGCAGCGGGCCAGGGGCAGCGGTCCCTGTGGAGGAGAGGAGGCTAGGGTTCTTCCTTGGCTGGCTGTCCGCCACGCCTGGCGGGTGTCTCGGTGTTTCCGCGAGGAGTGGTGCGTTTATGCCTCTTCCCTCCACTCCAGGCCCCGGTTCTGCTGGCACCCACGTTTCCATGAGAAAACGACCATGCTGAGATGCCAAGAGCTAATGACTTATGGTAATTAAGGATGTTTTGAATGTTTAAACAGGAACAGTCCCTTGGCTGAATATCAGTTTGGCATTTGTTGCTCTTTGAATTTCTTCTTTATTTTCAAAAAAGCCAGCTCGTTTCTCTTTCTGAAGAGGTATTTCCTGTAGTCCTTGTATTTTTGTGGGCAAATGTATCCTGAGGGAAGTTCAGCAGATTGTGAATTTCGACTTTTTCTTAGCCTTTGGAGGAGTGAAGTATCTTTGTCTTCACTTCAAATTGGAGACATAGGTTTTCTTTTTCTTCAATTTATTTATTTTCAGTTGGAGGATAGTTGCTTTACAATGTTGAGTTGGTCTGTGCCATACATCAACATGAATCAGCCACAGGTATACATATATTCCTTCTCTCCTAAGCCTCTCTACCACCCCATCCCAGCCCTCTAGGTTGTCACACAGCACTGGGTTGAGCTCCCTGTGTTGTATACAACAACTTCCCACTACCTATCTGTGTGGCATATGGTGATACATATATTTCAATGCTACTCTCTCAAATGTCCCACCCTCTGAAACATAGTTTATTTGCTGAGTTTTGAGAGGGTTTATACACTTTGTGGCGGAGAAGGCAGTGGCACCCCACTCCAGTACTCTTGCCTGGAAAATCCCATGGATGGAGGAGCCTGGTGGGCTGCGGTCCATGGGATCGCTAAGAGTCAAACACGACTGAGCGACTTCACTTTCACTTTCTCTTTCATGCATTGGAGAAGGAAATGGCAACCCACTCCAGTGTTCTTGCCTGGAGAATCCCAGGGACGGGGGAGCCTGGTGGGCTGATGTCTATGGGGTCGCACAGAGTCGGACACGACTGAAGTGACCTAGCTTAGCTTATATACTTTGTGGATCATTCTTAGCAACTGGGGTCATTTTTGTCTGGGTGTTGATGTAATTGCAGGTAAAAAGGATGAACATGGTGATGGGGACAGACTCCTTTCTGTAGCTGGTTCAGGCCCTCCTAGAGACTGTCCCCATCATTCCTGTCTCTGCTTTCTTTGATTGGCCTATCAGTGAATGACTTGTACAGCATTCTCATAGCTTTAAGTTCTGGGTGTTAAAAAAACCATGGAGGGGGAAGGATAAATAAGTATGGGATTAATAGATATATCCCACTGCGTATAAGATAGATAAATGGCAAGGATTTACTGTAATGAACGGGAAACTACACTCCATGTCTTGTAATAACCTATAATGGATAAGAATCTGAACAAAATATGGATAATTGAATCCCTATGTTGTACTCCTGAAACTAACACCATATAGTAAATCAGCTCTACTTCAATTAAAAATAACTCCCTGGAATTTGTTTGGATGATATTTTCTTGGGTACGAAAGATGCAGGCTTAGGTGCTTGTTCAGGATTGGCAGGGAAGTGGGAGGATGAAGAGGCCTCGGGCCCCAGGCCCCAAACCCAGGGTGAGATGCGTGTCCCAGCTCTGAGGCGGTCTGAGGTGTGTGTGCAGGAAGAGAGCATTTGTGGGAATCAGGGAAGTAGGAAGCACTAACCGAGCTTTGGGCCCAAGGAGCTGGGGGAGATGGGTGGCCCAGAGGTCACGGTTTTAATCGCCGGCTCCCGGCCGGTAAAGGGCACGTGGAGCTGGCCACGGAGCAGGGAGCCTGGGTGAGGTGTCCCCGCCTTCCAGGTGCCGTCGTTCCTGCCGCGCCAGGAACAGTGGGGGCTGACGACTGTGAGTCCATGGAGGGGAGTGGCTGCCACACCCTCGCCTGCTGGACGGAGGGGTCCCGGCAGAGGTGGGAGGGGGCTGAGTGCGAGGGTGGGAGGGTGGAAGGCAGGCTCCCACCTGCTCCTCGCCCTTCTTATTCCACTTGGGGAAATGGGCTTGTCGGGCTTGGCTTCAGGCATTGGGCAGCTGTCTCTGAAAAGGTTTGCTGTTTGATTTGAAGGGTCAGGCACCTTTGCGTCAGAGGAGAACCAACATTTGGGGCGGTCCTGTGTCTCAAATAGGATCCAGTTTGAGAGCCACAGGCACTTTGGAGTGGGTCAGGCTGCAGCTGCTCCAGGTTATAGATGAAGAGATAGATGAAGAGAGCTTATGGGACTTGATGATGGTGTCTGGAACACATGGGTGCTTATGAAATGTTTACTGAGCGGCCAGGAGAATCAGTGAGTCATTGAGGATCACACCATGGCTGACTCGACGTTTCTGCTTTCTTAGATATTTCTACTGACATATCACCCCAAAGCTGTCTTGTTTATATTTCTCCTACAGGCCTGAAATATGGGGTGAAGTATAGGCACTGGGTTATAATTAAAACATCACTGAAGTTTTATCTTCTGCTTTGTGACATAATATAAACTACACATTCCAGAGTGGGGGAGGGATAAATTAGGACTTTGGAATTAGTATATGTAAACTACTATATATATTTTTGCTATGGTCTCTTTAGTTTCTTCTGCATTTATTTCTGCCCTAATTTTTAAGATTTCTTTCCTTCTACTAACCCTGGGGTTCTTCATTTCTTCCTTCTCTAGTTGCTTTAGGTGTAGAGTTAGGTTATTTATTTGGCTTTTTTCTTGTTTCTTGATGTAAGCCTGTAGTGCTATGAACCTTCCCCTTAGCACTGCTTTTACAGTGTCCCATAGGTTTTGGGTTGTTGTGTTTTCATTTTCATTTGTTTCTATGCATATTTTGATTTCTTTTTTGATTTCTTCTATGATTTGTTGGTTATTTAGAAGCGTGTTGTTTAGCCTCCATATGTTTGAATTTTTAATAATTTTTTTCCTGTAATTGAGATCTAATCTTACTGCACTGTGGTCAGAAAAGATGACTGGAATGATTTCAATTTTTTGAATTTACCAAGGCTAGACTTATGGCCCAGGATGTGATCTATTCTGGAATAAACTACTATATATAAAGTAAACAAGATCCTACTGTATAACTCAGGGAACTATAGTCAATATCTCATAATAAACCGTAATGGAAAAGAGTATGAAAAAGTATATATATACACATACATGTATATGTGCACAAAGACTATATATACACACACGTGTGTATGTGCACAAAGAACTACATATTCCATGTGTGTTTCAGTTTTTGATTTTCAAGTTTTTACTCACTTTCTACTGTTGGAAATTTTCGGCAGGATCCAAAATGTAGTCTAATGTCATTTTACATTCTGAAGCTTAAATAACCTTGATAAACTTGGAAAACTTAGTAAATTATTTAAAATATTTTTGCTATGTTTGTTGCTTATGTTTTTAGGTATAATGAGGACATTGGCCTAAGAGAGTATCTATAGCAGTGGTCCTCAGCCTCGCCAGCACCAGGTACTGAGTTCATGGAAGACAGTTTTTCCAGTGACTAGGGAGCTCGGGGGATGGTTTCAGGACGATTCAAGCGCATTACGCTTTTTGTGCACTTTATTTCTATTATTATTACATTGTGATGTACAGTGATGTAATTCTGCAGCTCCCCATAATGCAGAATCAGGGGGAGCCCTGGACTTGTCCTGTGCCCAGGCGGTAATGTGAGCAGTGGGGAGCGTCTGTAAAGACGCAGGAAGCTTCGCTCACTCGCTCGCCTGCAGCTCACCTCGTGCTGTGTAGCCCACCTCCTAAGAGACCTTGGACCGGTCCCCTTCCGCGGCCTAGGGGTTGGGGACCCCTGATCTCCAGCACTGATGATCTTGAAAGATCAGCAGTTTCCAAGTGAAATTCAGTGTTTTATGTTAGGGATCATTAACTGGCTGTAGTATATGTCTTATCTTCAATTATCTGTTACACCAGTAACCTTTAACTGGCACCCTCAAATCAGATTTGCCTTTTTCTGGTACATCCTTACCCCCTGGCTGAAGCAAGCTTCCTGAAGCTCAGGGCTGGCCAAAGTGTGATGAGACACCTTGGCATTACCTGCTACCTCCTCTTGGCAAGATACCCTAAGGTTGGAAGGTGAGGGGGTGGGGAGGGTGTGTGAGTTCAGAGGTATTGTAAACATAGTCACACGAATGATGAATTTTTGCTTCGTGGTTGGGCCTCCCCTCCCGAATTCTTGAGACTACCCATTGATTACTCTGCCAGTTGGAACCATGAAATGGAGGGATTTATTGAGGTCCATATAATGCCAAAATGTATTTTTTACTCTTCCTTTTCATTCCATATTCAGGCACATGATTTATCAGCTAGTATTAGTGCATGCTAAGTCACTTCGGTTGTGTCCAACTATTGGTGACCTTATGGACTGTAGCCTGCCAGGCTCCTCTGTCCATGGGATTCCCCAGGCAAGAATACTGGAGTGGATTGCCATGCCCTCCTCCATGTGACCTTCCCTACCCAGGGATAGAACCTGCATCTCTTGTGTCTCCTGCATTGGTAGGCATGTTCTTTACCACTGGTGCCACCTAGTAGCAAAGCTAAATTTCAGTGATTGAAATTTCACTTTTTGGTACTTAACATCTTTACCTTACACAGTGGGAAGTCATGAGAAACTCTCAGTGATGGAGTAAGATTATAAAGTGTGTTACTTAACGTTACACAGGTAAAAATAGTGACTGTGAGCACAAGAGTTTTGTTTGTGTGCTTCCTCATCTCTCATAGCATAAAGTTGATTGAAAATGCTTAGAAAGGATAAATTTAGAAAATCTGTAGATTAGATACAGAGGGAACTCCCAGGAGAAGTCACTGAAAGGATTTGCCTCTGAGAAGCAAGGCTGGGAGTGGAGTGGGGTAAGCTTGCTTTTCATTATAAGCCCTTTGGTAATGTTTATGTTTTTTGTTATGTGCATATGTTACTTTGGCAGATACAAAACATATATTGTTAAAAATTCCAGCTGTCTTCTTGGCCAGAGTAGGGCCAGACAGTAGCAGAGTGATAAAGTTACACAGTGGGAATACGGCGTGAATTTTGGAATGCCTAGAGTCCTGTCTCCAGGTTTGCCTCTTTTCCAAAACTCACAGATTGGTGAAAATCTTGCCAGAGCTTTGTACATGGAAAGACAAACAAAAAAGTAAATCAAGAAGTAAAGACAAACAAAGAAGTAAACCAAGAAGCAAACAGCAGTGAATCATTTCTTAACTCCTCCCCATGGACATCTTCTTCAACCTTGAGCGTGAATGGGGTACATTATCTGTCACCGGGCACCAGTGCTGGATCAATGCTTGTGCTGCCACCATGGTCCCTGGTGCTGCCCATGGCCTGGGGGACTTGCCAGGGTGAAAACTTGTGGCAGAGCCGATTACTGGACTAGTAGGAGCCCTGCTAATGAGGAGTCCTGCACTCCTGGATGTGAAAGCAAGAAAGTGAGTTACAGATAGGAGAGGAAAAAGAAGGAAGAGCGAAATGTTGAGTTTATGTTCAGAGACACTTTGCAGGGAAGGATGTTGCTTAAAGCTGGTGCTTCTTCGAACCACTGCTTTGAGAACAAGTTTGACTGTGGAGTTTAATTTTTTGTTTCATTACTTTCATACCACACCCTAGAGTGAAAAACAAATAAAGAAGGTATTAAAGAAAATATTCTTAGATCTAAAAAAATAATCCCCTGGTTCTTCTTGTCTGATTCCAGGACCTTGACAGACACAAACCTGTGTCCTTGTATTGTAGGGGCATTTCTCAGCCTGGTGACTCTTTCTAGAATCTGTACAGTTGTTCTTCTTAAGGTGGCCCCCGTAGGAAAGGCTGTGTGTTCTGAGGAGATCAAGAGTAGAATATTTACTTTTTCCTTTTTTTTTTTTTGGCAAATAGACCATACTTTACTTCCAGGGTCAACTGGAAGGTATTTTAATTAGCACATCATCTTGGGAAATTTATCATTGAGCAAGGTGTACTGAAATGCTTGGCTCAGTTTATTTATTTGGCTTCCAAATGTGAGTCTAGCACAGCCACCAAAAAAATGGCATAGATTTCAGTGGCTCTTTGACATTGTTTTAAATAAACATTTTGTCTGTTAACTCTTAGGGATACAAGAGAGTAAACTTGGTTTGCTCAGCTTTTGCTCTCTCTTCATCCTCGCCCTGACAGAAGAAGAAATTTCAGGATGGATTTTTCACTTGAAGCATCACCGAAAGGGAAGTCCAGTGGTTAAAACTTTGCCTTCCAATGCAGGGGATGTGGGTTCAGTCCCTCGTCAGAGAGCTAAGATCCCACATACCTCATGGTCAGAAAGCCAGAGCATAACACAGAACAAAATTGTAACAAATTTAATAAAGACTTTAAAAAGTATTTAAGAAACACCCAGAGCTACATCTTGTAGCATCAACCAATGAAAGTAAGCATAGGTTATTTCCGGGGCTAAGAGCTATGGGTCACGGGAGTTGGATATAATGAAAAGGAAAAAGTAAATGGTGGAATCAGGCAGAGACACCCATATCCGAGTCTATACCCTTAATAAAACCGGTTTCAAGGGTGTGGGTGAAATGCATTCAAGGTATTTAACACTACAGTGAGTCAGAATGGCTCTGTAGGACCCCCGCCCCCATGCCCCTCGACTTTCCTGCTAACCGGGCAAGTTCTACAGGCTGTTTGCCGCCAAGACAGGGCCTAAAAGTTGGGCAACTGTTTAATTGTTGTTTTCCAGAGTAGAGCCAAAGTGGGGTTAGCACACTGGTTGTAAAATCCTTCCTCCTTTTGAAAACCTCAAAACCAACAAACTACTTCCGTTCTTAATCTCTGAGAGGGTGAATGATGAGGCCTAGCCCTTACTTATGGGACATGAGTGGCCCCAAGGTCAGGTTCCTCCTCCTCAGAGCGTGTGGGCATCGATCCAGCCAAACCTGCTGCTGGGCGTCCCACCTCCCGCCTTCCCTGGAGGAAAGGCAACTTTGGAGAGGTCACTCAGCGGGGTCCTGCGAGCCTGGGGTCACCGTTTTAAAAAGGAGTTCCCTCCTTTTCTGTCTGCTTTAAGGTTTCCTGGTTGTGATATCAGTTCTGCTGTATACTGCTAGGTGCCGAGGGGACACGTATAGATAACACCCAGTGCTATTTACCACGTTACCTACAGGTTCTGGTTTCTTTGATACCATTTAAAGAAAAAAAAAAAGAAGCTGATTAACATAGTGAGGCAAGTTTTGTAGAAGATCTGCCCACCAGGACACTACTCAGTGGCTTGTGGGTGATGATTTTATGGGTTGGATGAGGTGGGAGGTTTCCTTCCTTTTTTTTCCCTCTGTGTGGTAAAATCTTGTCCTCCTGTTGAAAAACGTAGGGAGAAACGGGAGGGTGTGTGTTACTGGGGGGTGGGGCGGGGGGGCGGGCGGCCTGTGTGTGATGTCAGCTGCTGAGCTTATAATCGGGCAGGTTCTTTTAGTGTAACTTCTACTTATGGTTTTAATAACTGCATTGTACTAACAGTTCGGGGGAAATGATTGCCCTTGTCTTCAACCTGTTGCCCGTATGGAAACCATCTCTAAGGGAGCCCAAAGCAAGTGTCTCTTGAGTTGCTCTCTAAGTTTTTGGATTTCCCAATTCCTTTTTTTTGGGGTGTGTGTCAAAATTTGCACTTTGATAAAGCATCAGTGAGTCGTTACTGTGTTACTTTCAAGAAGCAGGAAGTCACCCTTGTTTCTGTGCGTGGCGATCTGGTCTGTTGTCCCTCTCCACTTACCACCTTGTGCTGGTCCTGGGTGGTGTGGGTCTGGCCAGGGCCCGCAGCCAGGTGAGAGGGCATGTGTTGTCCCCAGAGGTTGAAGCACCCCAGCCGTGGGAAGCATCTGCTGCTCCAGGAAACCCTGCACTGAGCATTTATGGACGTCCTGCTGTATACTGCTAGCTGCCGAGGGAACACACATAAATAACACCCAGCGCCGGCTGCCGACTTCCTGTAGGCTTCTTGTTTCTTGAGCCGGCGATTCCGGCAGTCTCAGGAGAGCTGGCTGGCTGTTTCGCTCAGTGTTGGTGTTTAAGATCCGTTGGTGTCGTCGTCGTGGGGCGTGAGCAGTCAGGCTGGGCCCTGGCTCTCCACCTGTGGATTTCAGCAATGTCACAGGAGCAGTTGAACGTGCCTGACGACCAGCAAACCGTGACCGGGCCTCCCTGCGCCATTGTTGTCAGACTCTTTATAGCAGAGTTAATATGTCGAGTAAGAATTACAGTAATTAAATGTAAGGGAGAAGTCCGTGCTCATGTCCTTCATTCAGCAAACATTTACTAGAGGCCTCTGGCACCAGACGATGCTCACCCCCGCCTTGCAGAGTGTGGGCACATCAGTGCTGTCCCAACTGCAGTGCGGCCTACATAGAGCTTCAGAGAGGGGCTGAGCTGAGAGGGGGCAGGGGATTGGATGCTTTGGGTGAAGGGGTCAGTTCCCCTCTGCAGTTACCCCTGCTTACTTGCACCGTCCTCCTCAGATCCCTCTGGGCTGTCCTCTCCCCCCTTGCCCCACCTTTGGTGGATAAGGGATAGAGGTGGTCCTTGGCAGCTTCACTTTCATCTGCCTCATCTTGCTCTTGGGTCCTGTTTGTGTGCGTGCCTGGCTGCCTTCCTCTCTGCCAGCTGAGTTCCACCTCCTCAGTGAGGGAAAGCTGGAGGAGCTGACATCCCAGGACAGGAAACTGTAGAGAAACTCTGTACCCTCTGAAACTGGCTCTCTGTACTCTGGGAAGGGAGAACCTGTCCAGGATGTCTGGGGCAGAGGGCCAAGTGTGTGCCCACCCAGGCGACTGCAGTTGCTTCAGGGCCAGTTCTCAGGGAAGTTCAATTTCCAAGGCAAGGAAAAGACAGCATGATTTCTTCCTAGTTTCTTTCTTTTGCCTCCAAGTCGTGTTGTGGTGACTATAGGGGGTTTGAGGATTTTGGGGCTGACCAAGGAAAAAGGCACAACCATGAGAAGCAGTAGTAACATGCAAGCTTGATTGGACAGCGCTCGGACAAAGTTGCACGAGACCAGCTAAACAGAGGCTCCCAGGGGACTACCATTCAGAAGGGGAGGAGGGCTGGGACTCCCCTCCCCCGAGTGGGCTAGCTGAGGCGGGGGGTGTGGTGGGGGCTGGAAGGCGCTCACATGTCGAAGTGACCTTGCTCAGCGGCAGAGCGCTCCGAGAGCCCTAGCAGACCTGTAACTGTAAGATCCCACCTTGTCAATGTCAGGTGTTGTTCCATGGGTTCTGTAAAGCAGCCTCTGTGGTTAGAAATCTGCTTGTTTGTTTTCAAAATAATCAGGTGTGTGAAAAATGAGTTTGGTGCCAGGGGGCTCTCGAGCTAACCAGTCTCAGCCTGATTTCTTCTTTCTTCAGCAGTGAAGAAATAAATGACCCTGGGACCAACGCGCAGAGGCCGTCTTTGCCTCATTTATGTAACACTGACATGGCGTTCCGTGCTACAGTTGAAAGCAAAATGTCTTAAACTGTAAACACGTGAACAGTAGTTACTCACTGGTGTTGACATGGTTTACTCAAAAGTTTGAAAATCTGTCCAGGTTCCTTCCTCCGTTGACAGGGGATCTTCAAGTCTGGGAAGCCTCACTCTGCCTGGCAGGGCTGAGCGGGTGACTGGTGATGCGCAGGAGGGGGCTGGACGGTGCGGTGATCTTACCCGGTGTCTAGCTGGAAGGCGCGGGGGTGCAGGGAGAAGACCACGTTTAGTGGAGCCTGGGGTGTAAAATGCCGCGGCGCCGTCTCTTGCTGCCTGCTCCTCAAGCAAGTTCAGCTACGGTGCATCCGTGACCAAGTCATAGGGCGGAGATTACGCCTCCTCCCTTGGCAGTTGCTTAGAATTATTAGCTACAACAGAAATAAGGTGCCTGACCCTCCGCTGCCAGTAAAAGCCCACTAGAAGATCCTTAAAGCCACAGGGTTTCCTGTATTAATCATGTGGGGCTCTGTGTTTGTTTCCTATGGCTGCCATAACAGATGATCACAAACTCGGTGACTTCGAACAACAGAGGTTTACTCTCTCAGCTCCGGAGGCGTGCGGTCTGAAGTCAGGCAGGGCTGTGCTCCTTCTGAAGGCCCTCGGGGAGGTGCCTTCCTTGCCTCCTCCAGCGCCCGGGGACCCCCGTCTTCCTGGGCGTGTGGCTGCGTCACTCTAGTCCTGCCTCTGACTCCACACGGCCTCTCCTCTGGGTCTGTGTCTTTCCCTCTTCTCTCTCTCTTATACGTAAGGACACTTGTCATTGGGCTTAGGATCCATCCGGGTAATCCAGGATGATCTCATCTCAGCATCATTACATCTGCAGAGCCCCTTTTCCACAGATTTTAGGGGCTAGGAGGTGGGCATATCTTTTCGGTTCAGTTGCTCAGTTGTGTCCGACTCTTTGCAACCCCATCCATGGACTGCAGCATGCCAGGCTTCCCTGTCCATCACCAGCTCCCAGAGTTTACTCAGATTCATGTCCATCGAGTCAGTGATGCCATCCAACCATCTCATCCTCTGTCATTCCCTTCTCCTCCTACCTTCAATCTTTCCCAGCATCAGGGTCTTTTCCAGTGAGTCAGTTCTCATCAGGTGGCCAAAGTATTGAAGCTTCAGCATCAGTCCTTCCAATAAATATTCAGGACTGATTTAGTTTAGGATTGAGATCAAACCAGTCAATACTAAGGAAATCAGTCCTGAATATTCATTGGAAGGACTGATGCTGAAACTGAAGCTCCAAGTGCTAAAAGCCATCTTTTGTTACACTGCTGACTTAAGCAGTGATAGACACTTGGAGGTGAGGTGGGGAAGAGGCAGTTCCTGGGTGGAGCAGTGAGGCAGGAAGGGGTTGGTCAGTATATTCTGTTAAGAGTGTGTCCTACCCCTTTCCTCCCCACAGTCTCCCCCCCGCCTTGTTGTCATCGGCTCCTTTAGAATGCGAGCAGGTCTTCCCTCCATGTGCCATCCCTGAGGTCTGGAGCGGAATAGGAGCTCTCTGTATTTGGCTCTGTTTGGTGAATGAATACTTGAATTCTGGGGATCCATGAATGATTTATGCAGCCACTAGATATTTGGTACAATATTTAGATTGAATTTTGAAGTAGAATAGTTTACTTAATCACTATGTACACGCTTTCCTGAAATTTTTATATCTCTGACCGTTTCTTTGGTTTCTCAGAAAGTCAGTGTCAGGTTTTTTTTTTTCAATTTCTACTCAGTTCTCAGCAATTCTTGTAGATATTCCTCTTGCTGATTGTGACAGAAAAAGAATTATGAAGTGATGTTATTTATGGGGTACTTACTTTGCTAGGGGTAGGTGCTGCCTTTGTCACCAATTTAGAGATGGGAAAGCTGAGCCTTGGAGAGGTTCAGTAACTTGTTCAGGGTTACGTGCCAATAAGAAGTGGAGCTGGAACTCCTCAAACCAGAGCTGTCTGACTCTAGAGCCCCTCTGGGTTTTGAGCACCCTCTCAGTACTATCAGAAAAGTGTAACTCCCACAGGTGATTCAAACAGGAATTTGTAATCCAAGTATAATGGTGCTCAGCCTTTCTTAAACTGTGGCTGTGCTGTTGGTTAACATATGTGGAGGAGGAAACACGTGGAGCCAGTTGCCAAGAATGGGCTTGTCTTCACCTTTCATGCAGAAAGCTTCTTCACTAGACAGAGACCCTCATGGGATTGAATTATTTCTTCTCCAAGCATAGTGCTTGCTGAAAGACTGATAACCCCAAGGCATCACTGTGCAGAGAGCAGCCACTATACTATTGTAATCAATATTCAATTAAAGTATTACATGTATTACTTTTTACCAAGTTTTCTTTGTAATAGTTTCCCACAGTGTCATTTGAGAGTGGTTTTTTAAAAATTTATCTTTTGTTGTTAATTTTAGTAGTTAACAATGAAGCAACTCCCAAGTGTTAAGAAATGAAAACCATTTTTCTCTTCCTGTGAGTCATGGTTGACAGTAATGTCATTTAACTCATACAGCCATTTTAATACCCATAAATTACAGAGCCTGTTTTATGAGCTGAGTTTTAAGACTTTTAAGGTCTTGTCTTATGTATTGGAGAGTTTACTAGCATAATTATTATGTGTACAAAACAATACATTTTCTAACTTCAAAAAGTTAATTATTTTATTTACTAATCTATTGCCCACACAGATGTTGTTTTTTAACTAATACATTTTAAAGCGTTAATCTATGAAAGATGTTTCCTGAAAACCTTGGTAATTCACAATGGATATACCAGATACAATAGCACAGATTTTTATTTAGAAATTCTCCAGGAAAGCAAGTGGATATAAATTAAGTGCAGTAAAAGTTAAACTACTGTTTCATATTTTACAGTTGTTCTGAGCATGATATGGAATAACAGTTGTCTTGCCCCAAATGTGAATGATTTCCAGTATAGCCAACAGATACTGCATTTGTGAGTTTCTCCTTGCGTTTGGAGACATTCTCATTCTGGAGTCAGGAGAATTTTCATTCATCCGCCGGTGCATGATAACGTCTAGGTACCACTTATCCTTTCCTTTCGTAATCCCTCTTTATAGAATATACACATGCACAGACTGAGTGTAAGTGTACTTTCCCATGGGAGAAGCCAAAAATGGCACGTAGGAAAATTGAACCCTTATTTTTCAAAGGACGGAGAGTCTGAAATGCTTGTTCTTCTCCCCCCTTTTTTTCAGAAATCAGTTTTGTTTTGACTTAAAAGTGGCATAATGTCAGATTTTCATCTTAATAATTTGTAATACTGGGGTATTTTAATAGCCTTAGTGCACAGTCTGAATTAGATTAGTTCAAGCTAAAAACACATGTACATTTGAGAGACTGAGTGAAAATGCTCCAGTAAGATGTTTTCCCCTTAAGTAGTTTTATTGAGGATACCTGATGTACGTTAAAATGCACATACTGAAAACGTAAAATTGATGTTTTGATATATGCGTACATCTGTAAAACAATCACCATATTCAAGACAATGAACAGATCCATCACCCCCTAAAGTTTCCTTGTGTTTTTTTGTAATCCTTCCTCTTCCAAGGGAATCACAGATCTGCTTTCTGTTACTATTATTTTTATAAAAATGCCATCATACATTACAAACTTTTTTGTGTGTAACTTCTTTCTTTCAGCACAATTATTTCAGGTTCATTCATATAGTTCATTTTTTTAATTGATGAGTAACATTGGATTATAACGGTATCCTATAATTGATCAGTCTATCTAGTCACTTGGACATTTGGGTTCTTTTCAGCTTTTGTTTATTACAGATAAAGTTGCCATGAATATTAGTGTATAACTTTTGTATGGGTGCATGTTTTCCTCTCTGTTAGGTAAATAACTATAGAATGGTTGGGTCATGTGGTTGGTAAATGTGTTTACTTGGTAAGAAACTGTCAGACTGTTTTCCGAGGTGGTTGTACCATTTTACATTCCCAGAAACAGCTCGTCAGAGTGTATCCCACATCCCAATCCCACATCATTGGCATCACTTGGGCGTGTGTGTGTGTGTGTGTGTGTGTGTGTGTGTGTATCACTTGGGCGTGTGTGTGTGTGTGTGTGTGTGTGTTGCTCTGTCGTGTCTGACTCTGTGACCCCATGGACTGTAGCCCTCCAGGCTCCTCTGTCCATGGAATTCTCCAGGCAAGAATACTGGAGTGGGTTGTCACCCCCTTCTCCAATCACTTGGTATGGTCCGACTTTAATTTTAGCCATTTCAGTAGGTGTAGAGGTAGCTCAATAGGTTTTAAAATAAATTTTGCTAATTACTAGTGATTTTGTGCATTTTATAATGTACTATTTCTAAATATATCTAGATATATTTTTGTGACAATTTTGTTTAAACATTTTGTCTATCTTTATTGTTTATTATTGTTGAGTTTGGGCTTCCTTGATAGTTTAGTTGGTAAAGAATCCACCTGCAATGCAGGAGACCCCAGTTTGATTCCTGGGTCAGGAAGATCCCCTGGAGAAGGGACAGGCTACCCACCCCAGTATTCTGGCCTGGAGAATTCCATGGACTGTATCGTCCATGGGGTCATGAAGAGTTGGACACGACTGAGCGACTTTCACTTTATTATTGAGTTTAGAATTGCTATCTGGATAAAAATCCTTTATCAGATTTGTGATTTGAAAACTTTAAAACACTGAGTTAAAATTTGTTTCTTCTGGATTTTTCTTTTTTTGACAATATTTTTTCATTATGGAAATGTATATATAAAATGTACTGTTTAAACATTGTTTAAGTGATTTGTTCAATGTCATGAAGTACATTTGCATTATTTTCTTTTTTAATACCATGATCTAAAGTCTTTCATCCCATCAGTGTATGAGCTCTTACAGGGCAGGAACTGAGTCTTATTCTCAATTGTGTGTTTAGAGCCTATAGTATGCTTGGCTGTAATGGGTCCCTGATAAATATCTGTTGACTGGACAAAATATTTGTTTTCAGGTTTGTAGTTATTTCAGTATTTGTTAGGATTTAACTTTAGCAAAGACTAATAAAACAGTGGCTTATAAAGGATGGGAAATTTTTCTTACAAGAATTGTCCAAGTGTAAACAGCTTGCTTGATGACTCTTACCATGTTGGGGTCCAGGTTCCTGCTAGCTTGTTGTCCTGCCATCTTCCACAAGATCTTTCTTCTTGTAATTTTATTTTTATTTATTTATTTATTTATTTTTTTAAAATATGGAACGCTTCACGAATTTGCGTGTCATCCTTGCGCAGGGGCCATGCTAATCTTCTCTGTATCGTTCCAATTTTAGTATATGTGCTGCCGAAGCGAGCACTCTTCTTGTAATTTTAGAAGGGTACTCCAACTCCTGCCAGCTGGTCTGTGTTCTGGCCAGCAGGAAGGGGAGATAGCATGAGGATGGCAGACTCCTTCCCGTTTAAGTGCATGACTTTATATTTGCCTACATCACTTCTGCCTACATTCCATTAACCAGAACCTCCTCCTGTAGCCACAACTCACTGCGCAAGAGGCTGAGAAACATAGTCTCTGGCCGGGTGGCCATACACCCACTCAGTTTGAAAGGGGAGGATAGACACTGGGGTGAGTGAGGCAATCGGCTGTCTCATTCATATTTTATGTTACGTTACACTTAATAGTTTAATTGGAGTCAAAGATGTTTACCGCTGTTAGGAAACATGCTTGCTCAAAACGGATAGGTTGAGAGTTATGACACAACAAAAGCTTCATAATGGACATTATTTGATGTTTCTTCAGCACTTAAAACACAAGTCTAGAGTGAACATGTGCGTGACAGTTGACATTCCAATTGCAAAGCTGAGACAGAAGACAGAAGCACAACTTTAAGAGCATCCTATTTTATAATTTAGGAAATGGGTTGACGAAGTTTTGGAGCCGTGTGGGAATGTGACAGATCAGGGTCAAGGAAGGGTAATGTCGTGGCTTTTCATTGACTGTTGGATGAAATTCAGACACATTAGTGTGGTTTATAAGGACCCATCTTCTTGTTTCTCTGTTTTTCTGGTCATACTCAATAAGGGACAGTTTCTTGACTGCTTCTTATCATCTGCATATCTTCTAGCAACTCTGCTTGCTGTTTTGATGTATTGCCTTTTTAAAATAAAAATTTGCGGGTGAAGGAAAGGAAGCACCTATAAATAAGAAGCCTACTTGAATCTTCCTGTCTGTCTCTGCCATTCACTGAGTGCTGTGGTCCCCCAGAGGTGCTTGACATCGGTCATCCTGCGTCATCCTCACAGCATCGTCCACATTTTACAAAGGAGGGACCTAGGCAGCAGTTGAATGACTGCAGGTTGCAACATTCAGAGACTTGGCAGGACCAGGAATGTTGGCTGACTTCCGAGTTGGGTTTTCTCATCACATCTTGTTCTTTTCTTTTTTTTTTTTTGAGAGGAGGGTCTGCTCTTGGGTTTAAGGTGTCAGTAACCACAGGAATGTCAAGAGACTGAACTTCAGAGTCAAGTCTGAGTTATACCTGTGGGGTATGTGTCATGTGAAAGCTTTTACTTTGATTACCTGTGAGGTGACCTACCTTGTTGACTGATTTCTTTATGCTGGAGAAAACTGGGAATGAGGGAGGAAACAAGTGTGGAGTCTGGTTTTAACTTGTTGGAAAGAATTTATCCTTGACTCTGGAAGCTTGGAATCTTTCTAATCTCTTTTTTTAGCACTGCCATTTCGGGTGGAGGTTTGTGCTAGGAAATGCATGCTTCAGGAGTGTGTAAACTGAAGAGTAAAGACATTTCCCTCATCCTGAGGCTCTCCCATGAATCCACTAGATGGAGCACATGGTTTGCATATGTTTCATGGTAAGACATTGGAAGAAAGATGTGGTCTTCACTGGAGCCATATTGCAGCCCCCCCACCCCGAAGTTGGGCAGGCATTTTGATCTGTGGGTTTTATTTTTTCCTCTATAAATGTCAAATTTTCTTTCACTTGCTTAGAACTTCTGTGTGTAAGGAATGAGGTTCTTTGGGGACCTGACGGGAACGCATCATGGTAGAGTAGAAAGAGTGAGTCCGGGCATGAGGGACGAGAGGCCCTAGTTCAGACGCCCGGTGTGCTTTGACTTTGGTCATGTCTTCTTTAGGCATCTTTGACCTCAGCGTCCTCACTGGTGACGTTATTGTACTGTGCTCAGTCATTCAGTCGTGTCCCACGTTGTGCGACCCCATGCACTCTAGCCCGCCAGGCTCCTCTGCCCATGGGATTCTCCAGGCAAGAATACTGCAGTGGGTTGCCATTTCCTCCTCCACGGGATCTTCCTGACCCAGGGATCGAATCCAGGTCTCCTGCATTGCAGGCGGATTCTCTACCATCTGAGCTATGGGGAAGCCTAGGTAATATGTAAGATAAACCTTACAAGGTATATCTTATATACCTTATGAGGCATATTGGGGCCTTCTGTGCAATCCCTTTAAGTTACCTGTGCCACCAAAGATTCACTCATTCCCTTTCTGCCTGGCTGGAATCGCACACAGCCAGTGCCTATAAAGTGGAGAACCCATCAAATTGTAGGACCCCAAGGGGCCTTTGATGTCCTCTAGTTCAGTTGCCATTGCAGTACGTCATCACTCACTGGCATTCCTGCTCCTGTTTGTTAGAGCAGTTTTGCATATTGATCCTGGTGATCCCTTCTAGAGCAACCCAGGTCTTACAGTGTGTTCTGTCTTCCCTATTCAGATTTTCTGTTTTAGAGCCAAGATGGAACATTCTTTACTACTTGGCCTGGCTGAATTAAATGATCTATAAGAAATAAAAAGTATTATAAAAATGTTTCTCAGTCTTTGGTTCTTACCTGGTGGATTGGAAAGTGGCCATATATATTTACATCTGTTATCTGTGCCCACATATATATGCTAAAACATCATATGTCCTAAGTTTTTTAGCTTTTATAGCAGGGAGCGATTTTTCAGTAGTTGTTGGTTGACACATTTGTTCCTAAAAGCCAATGATTATCTTAGACTACTTGAATCTGCTATTAATGTGTGGTGAAGTAAAATGAAAAAACTTTCATTTTTTAGGCTACTTTGAACTTTCTGTGGGAATGTGTAATTTTACCATTCATAATTTCTGGTAATTTAAAATTGAGTAGATATCTGCTGAATAAGGACCTTTAATTTAGGTTGATCTTCTTATTGGTTGCTAAGCACAAAAAAGTTTGTGATGTGTTGAAACATACTCTTCAGAATTCCTTTAAAATTACACATTTGGTATCCTCAGTGGAAAATCAATAAAGCATCAATTTATAATATACAAATTAGTAAATTTATAGTACCTCTTCTTTTGGTTGTTGAAAAGGACCTGGCCTCAATGTTTTATTTCCCAAATAGAGGGGTTTTAAAAGTTCATATATTTGAATGGATTTTGGAATCAGTTTGAACTTTAGTGTATAGTCTCCGTTGTCTCTTCATTGGCACTGAAGTACTGGATTAAATGTATATGGCCACATTCCTCTCCAGTGGGTGAGAACCATAGACGAGAAGCCTCCTTGGACTGAGGCCACTGAGTATAAAGATGTGCTTTGATCTCCTGTGACCTCCAGCTAGTGGCCAGCATTGGTGACTCTGATAGGTTAACAGAAGGAAATGTGTCATTCCTAGTTTTTCCTAGGAAATATTGAATCAACAAGATATTTCTTTGGTCACATGGTAGGTGTAATCAAGCTGCTGGTCATTATGAAATTGAGAAGCATGTCTTATCGGAAGTGGCCTTGAGTTTGTGCATCTGTGGAAGTAGGAGGACTCCAGTCTCTCCCCCCATCAGTGGTGTGTGCTCAGCAGCCAGCTGTGACATCGGCCCCTCAGTTCGCCATGGTTCTTAACGGGAGCTGTAGGGTTGACACCTCACCTTCTGTGGATTGGAGGGATCTATGTCCTGAGTAGAACACAAGGCCAGCCTTTTGAATGGAGACTACACTGGCTGTGTGTGAACCACTTCATATTTTAGAAGTTTTGGTGGAAGGCGGGAATAATAAAAAGTATACCTACTTGCTTACTGAGCATCTTCTTTGATGCTCTTCAGCTCTAAAGGATGTACCTCACCTTTCAGCTGATGAAAAGAACCTAACCCCAGCCTTACATTTCCCAAATAGAGGACCAAATCGATTTTAAAGAACTAACACCACTTGATAAAGCACTGGAAGTTCATATTTTGTAGCATCGTAAGATGTATGGTTGAAAGTGAGTCGCTCAGTCATGTCTGACTCTTTGCGACCTCATGGACAATACAGCCCATGGAATCCTCCAGGCCAGAATACTGGAGTGGGTAGCCTTTCCCTTCTCCAGGGGATCTTCCCAACCCAAGGATCGAACCCAGGTTTCTCACATTGCAGGTGGATTCTTTACTAGCTTTAAATACCTCTTGTGCAATCACCATCATTTGTTAATGGGGTTGAAGGCCTGCTGGAAAGAGCAAGGGCCCGGGAGCCAGGGATCCTTGGCTCTTCTCCCACACGCCCACTGTGTGACTTTGGTCACATCAGCTCCACTCCTCTGAACCTTGGTTTTGTCATCTGTAACGGGGGATAATACAGGCACCCTTGTCTCCTGGCCTAATTAGTTCCTGGATAACATTAAACTTCCCTTAGGTTTCTCTTAAGCACAATGTTACAAACAGTTTCTTTTGTAGAACATACTTTTATACTATAAAAGCATGAAAGATGATTTTTAAGTTGGAATAATGAGTATTAGCTTTTACAAACATTTATGTAAAATGATATTTATTACAAAATCTGTTATCATTATATTCCTTTTTTGAGATATTTTGCATGGAGTTTTGGGGAAAAGTCTTCTTTAGATATGAACGCCCTGCAGATGTTCATCTGAAATAACTTTTGGTGCTGGGCCTTGTAGAATATTAAGCAAAACATGTTACAATAAGACAAAAAAAATTTCCAGTATGTACTGAATTTCGAAAAATAAATTTTTTATAACTTCAAAAACAAAACAGCAATGTGAATGCTCTGAACTTTGGGGTAAAGGATAGTTCTTTTCTCTATAGTAAGCGTAAATGTCATCTGTGCTGTGCTTAGTCGCTCAGTTGTGTCCGACTCTTTGTGAGCCTGTGGACTGGAGCCCACCAGGCTCTTCTGTCCAGGGGATTCTCCAGGCAAGAAGACTAGCGTGGGTTGCCATGCCCTCCTCCAGGGGATCTTCCTGACCCAGGAGTCAAACACAGGTCTCCCGCAGTGCAGGTGGATTCTTTACCATCTGAGCCACCAGGGAAGCCTGGGAATCAACAAAAGAGTTCAAAATCTGAGTCATTGATTTTAAGAAAAAATATTTGCCTGTCTGAATCATTAGTCTAGTGGAGGGAGTTTTCCATCTTTAGAGATCCCTTACTTTTACGTTGTAGTGATGTCTGTGTTCAACCTTTTTTTTCAAGGTCAAGAATAATTTCAGTGATGTATGTATTCACTTGTATTATACACCTGTGGTCAGTCAGTCTTTGCTGGTTTATAATAAGGCATCATCAGTCTGTCTTCCTTGGTAGTGACACTGTCACTGTTAAGGGCATTCCTTATATAAAAAAAAAAAAGCCTGTCTGTTCACAGGAAAGAATTTTCTCAGCTTCAAAACAGTATCTCCCTATTTGATGACATTGGCTAGATGTGAATGCTGGTACTATCCTATTTGTTCAGTTTTGAAGCAGTCAAAAAACCATCATTCACTAGAACTGAGCATTTCTTTAGTGCTACACACCAGACCTATTCTTAAGCATTTGAAATAAAGACATTCTGTTTGCTGAAACGGTTTGGTTCTTAGGCATCCTGTATCTATCACATGCAGTTATATGTACGTCCAGACACAAATGTTTCATTTTATTTATTAGTGCATTGTGGTTTCTTATCATGATTTATTTCCTTTGCCCACCTCACTAGAGTTTCTTCAAACCTTTTCCCTAGCTTTTTGTTTCACAACTTCATTGAGGTATCATTTATATACCATACAATTCATTCTTAATTTTGAAGGTACAGTTCAACAAGTTTTAGGAAATTTGCAGACTTGTGCAAATGATCTAACTTTAGAACACTTCTGACACCCCCCAAAAGAAATCTCATGCCCATTTGCAGTCCTTCTCAGTTACTACCCCCAGCTCTAGACAACAACTAATCTGCTTTCTCTTTCTAAAGATTTGCCTTTTCTGAACAATTCAGATAAATGGAATCATTCAATATATGTATCTGCCCAATAAAAATGAAAACACATGTATACTAATGTTAACAGCAATATTATTCATGATACTGATGTTCACAGTGGGCACTTGGAAGTGGAATTGCTAGGTTATATGGTAACTCTTTAACATTTTTTGGCAACAGTGTTTCCCATAGTGGCTCTTCTAGCTACTTAGTAGAGTTTCAGCTATTTTGCCAACATTTAGTATGACCAGTCTTTTTAGATTTTAGCCATCCTGGTAGGTCTGTCTGGAGAAGGAACTGGCAACCCACTCCAGTACTCTTGCCTGGGAAATCCTATGGATAGAGGAGTCTGGTGGGCTATATATAATGAAATATCATTACAGTTTTAATTTGCATTTTCTTAATGATGTTAAACATCTTTTTTATGTGCTTATTGGTTATTCTCATTTTTTGGTGAGAATCTTAAAAATTTAAAAACTACTTCAAACCTAGTATGGTCGGGCCTCTGTATCTGTGGATGCAAAAGTTGCAGACACTGAGGGCTGACTGTACTATGCCACTTGAGCATCTTTGAATTTTGGTATCTGCAGAGGGTCCTGGAACCAATTGTCTGCACATAACAAGGGCTGACTATAGCATCACAGGGTACAGCCAGGAAACAGAAATCACACCAGTTATTTTAATAGAATTAAACATAAAGACTTGCTACTAGGTATAAAATTGTTAAGTAGGTGTTAAAAGGTAACAAAAGAACATTCACATATCCTGCGGTAGTGGCTGCAGGAAGCAGCCAGGAGCTGGGGAGGGCCAAGAGTTGAGACTGTGTTATTAAATCTTAGAAGTTTAGAGGAGGAGCTCCCCGGAGCTGAAACCCAGACCTCTGGGGAGTAGGTGCTGGGCAGCTGGAGATGGTGTTCCTGGTGGCGAGTGTGACGATGGTTCTGTAAGTGCTGGGGAAACGGCAGGCCTGACTCCGTTGCTGCGCAGGGAGGACCTCCTGCTGCCAGGTGAAGCCGTGGTGCTCAGTGATTGTTGCTGTCCAGTCGCTCAGTCGTGTCTGACTCTGCAGCACTCCAGGCTCCTCTGTCCTTCACTGCCTCCCAGAGTTTGCTCAAATTCATGTCCGTTGAGTCAGTGATGCTATCCAACCATCTCATCCTCTGCCTCCACTTCTCCTGCCCTCAATCTTTCCCAGCATTGTCTTCCCAGGTGGCTCAGACAGTAAAGAATCTGCCTGCAATGCAGGAGACCCGGGTTCAGTCCCTGGGTCGGGAACATCCCTTCGAGAAGGGAAGGAAAGGCAATACTACTCCAGTATTCTTGCCTGGAGAATCCCATGGACAGAGGAGCCTGGTGGGCTATATAGCCTATGGGATTGCAAAGAGTTGGACTGAGCAACTAACATTCTCACTTTCAGTTTCCCAGCATCAGGGTCTTTTCCAGTGAGTCAGCTCTTTGCATTAGCTGGTCAAAGAATTGGAGCTTACCTTCAGCATCAGTCCTTCTAGTGAATATTCAGGGTTGATTTCCTTCTGGTGATACTGGGAACCAAAAAGCCAGTAGGAAGCCAAAGGAGCAAGCTCCTCCTCCCCCAGGCTTTGCAGTCTCTCTCTGGTGCCCCCTGCTGGTGAGCCTAACAGGGACCCAACCAGTAAAACTGTGGTTTTCAGAGGACCAGCCCTAGCATCCTAGAGCTGAGTGTGGAAGGGAGGAGCGGAGCTGACAGACAATAGCTTAGTCCCTGGCACAGCCCTCCCCTTTGATTCGTCAGCGTGCAGACTCACCCTCTACACATATTTGACCTTCCATACATGTTTCAGCCCAACAGAGCATAGCTATCCTTCACGCACAGGAAAGTGTTCTCACTGGCTCCTCAAACAAGGAAGGAGTCACAAAGTCTCCATTATATCTTTCTTTGGGAGGGAGTAACAACATCCATTTCTGAGCCTTGTTAATTAAGCCTTAAATTCAGTAGCAGTCTTCATGTGCGTATGTGCTATGCAAAGTCTAAACTGTCAAGTTTCAACAATAATGCTTGTGTAAAATAATGAAAGAGGAAGGAGGAGAAGAGATGAAATTGGTATACACACATACCCAAGCAGGAAGGAAATACGCATAGGTGTTGCAGTGTTCACTTCTCTGACTGGCCATTCGGCAGTAGTTGATAATTATACATTTACTGTCCTCTTGCTTGTCCCATATGTTTTTTGCCCACTTTGACTGATTTGCTGCCTTTACCTGAACATCTGAAGTCTCAGTGGTCTTGCCTTTCTTTGAATTGCTGTGGTTTTTCATGAAGTTGTACTGTTGGAGCTAGAAATACTCAGATGTCTTGGAGAATCCACCCTGGGGTCCAGCTATGGTCCTTCCTGACCCTTTGGAAGGCAGCAGCCCAGTTTTACCTTAGCTGGTAGAGTATCCTCCTCATTTGCCTTCTGGTTCAGCAGCTTAGGGGGCCCCCAGATGGCCAGGTGGCCATCTCTCCTTTCCATCATTGTGCTTTATTTTCTCCTCTAAATGCAAGCGTTCTTCCCTTTCAAACCAGGCCTTCTGACCAGCAGGGGTGGAGTGTGTTACTAGGGTAACAGAGTGGCCGCTCTTACCTCTACCCCTTGATTCCTGGACCAGCTTTTTCTGACTTGGGGATGTTCTTACGACTGTTGTCTTCAGTAGGCCCTTCCATCCTGCTCTTGGGCCAGGGTGAGCTGCTTGTAGGGAATGGGATGTGTCTTGAAACTGGTGATTCCAAGTGTCGGCAGACACGACTGTCTATGTCGTGGTACCATGTCGAGGAGAGAAGACAGGTACATGTGGGGTTTCCAGCTGTAGGCGTGAGCCGTGGTGGTCCTGAAGACGGTTTAGTGGGCCCTGACTGTCCCCCTCCCTCCTTCCTACGTTTCCTCCTTCCCTCCCTCTTTTCTTCCCTTCTTTCCAGTGAGCTAGAATGGACTAGAGAGGCTGGGACAGAAAATAATACAGTAACACATGTTGCAAGGGTACATATATGGGGGGAATTATTCTACTCTACACATATATATCATGATTTAAAATTCATTTCTTAACGTAATTCATGGTGACAACACTTTGAAAGCTACCAGTCTAAGGAGACATTTGAGCCTGTGGGTTTCTCGCGTCCAGCACCCCCTGTGGTTTGTCAGCCCCAGTCCACACGATGTCAGTGTTGGCCACAGTGCTCCGTGGTCCAGGGCACCAGGATGGGTTTCTGCGGAGATCTTGTTTACATGCAACAAGATCAAAGGATGGCAGTCATGAGTGAGATCACCTATAAACTTAACTTTTAGAGTTGTTGAGCTGATTAGGTGAGACCATGTGACTGAATTTCTGTGTTCAGCCTCTGGCGTGTAGCAGGAGTTAGGTCCACGTGACAGACTCTGTTAAAGATGTGCCCAGCACTGTTTATTTTAAGTTTTACCATAGAATTTATTTTTAAAATGTAAATCCCCTACCTTGTCTAGATGACTAGAGTGCCCTAAATAGAGCCCATTCTGTGATTTGAATAAAATTTCAGATACCCCGTTCATCATCTCTTTCCACCCCTTCTCTGACTTTTTCTCCAAATGGAATTTTTTTTTTTTTTTTGGACCTTGAAAGCCTTGTGGTTAAAGCAGAGATGAAAATTTTGTGGGGAAAGATCTGCAAAATAAATTTCTTAGAATGAATTGGGATAGATGGCTCAGCCCTCAGGCCCAGACCTTGCCTCACAGAATGAATGAGCCAAAGTTATTGACTCAACAAAGATTTCCCTGAAGTGCTCTGTGAATTTAATAAAGCTGGATAGCTCTAACTGGCCATCATTGAAGAAGTCATCTTGCCATTCCCTTCTGAATTCTCAGCGCCAGGAATGCTTTTGGGAATTCACTGTGTTGGAGATAATCATATGCTCTGAAGAGAGAACTCTGTCGAGGATAGAGTGCCTTCAGGAGAAACTCAGCTTTTTTTTTTTTTTTTTTAATAAGCTATAGGTGTACAATATAGTGATTCACAGTTTTTTAAATTTAAACAAATAACTGCATTTGTAGTTATTAGAAAATATTTGCTGTATTTCCCTTGTAAAATATATCCTTGTAACTTATCTTACAGGTAATAGTTTGTACCTCAGTTCCTTACCCTCATATTGTCCCTTCCCCTTTCCCTCTCCTTAACCAGTAACCACTAGCATATTCTCTATATCTGTGATGTTCTTCTTTTTTGTAATACTTTCTAGTTCATTGTATATTTTAGATTCCACATACAAGTGATATCATACAGTATCTGTCTTTCTCTGTCTGACTTGTTTCAGTAAGCATAATGCCCTCCAAGTTCATCCAAGTTGCTGCAAATGGCATTGTTTCATTATTTTTTTGGCTGAGTCATATTCCATTGTGTATGTGTACCATATTTTCTTTATCCACTCATCTGTTGCTGGACACTTAGGTTGTGTCCATATCTTACTATTGTAAATAATGCTGCAGTGAGCATTGAAGTGCATGTATCTTCAAATAGTGTTTTTGTGTTTGGGTATATATATACAGGAGTGAAATTATTTGGCCATAGTTTTTTTGAAGTATAATTGCAGTAGTTTTTAAAATGGCAGACAAAATTTATGTTTATATTTTCCTTTTTATTTACTTTCCTTATTCATATCGAGACAATATTTCTATACTGACACAATGACAGTACAATTTTTAAAATTTTCAGCTGCTACAATCCAAGATACATGTACTTGAAGTGTTATGGAATCTGAATTTTGTCTCTTTCTAATAGCTGTAACTCCGTATTTAAAGCACATGAACTGTGTTTCATGAGTGCATGGGTGCTCTGTGGCTCTCTCGTGTCCGAATCTTTGTGACGCCCCTGGACGGTAGTCCACCAGGCTCCTCTGTCCATGGAATTTTCCAGGCAAGAATACTGGAGTGGGTGTGTTTTTACACAAATTATGCTCTGTACCTTTTCCATTGTTTAAGCTAAGTATACCTTGCCACTAAGTGATTTCTTCAGATGTCTGCCTAAAACAGCGTTTCCTTAGAGGAGGCTGGTGGAGGCCAAGAGGAGGTCTCACTTAGCCATCATGAATTTGCCCTGCTTCCTTCCTTTTCCACTTCGTGTTTCATTTACAGTTTGGACCTTGGCACTCACTATATTCATGGTGCTCTTCTGTGCCTTCAGCCCCTCCAGTCAGCCCCTCCCCTGCCAATGTGTTCAGTAAGGATGAAAAGCTTTGCAAATAGCTCTTTTGGCAGCTTCTCATGTTTGACAAAGCATCGGCATTTGTGGGTTTATTGGTTTCTCTTCAAAAAACTGAGCTCCCTCAGAAACCGTGGTTTTGCTCCATGACCTCCCATAACTGTGATTGAAGTTCTGACTTTGCCTGCAGCTTCCTGAGCTGAGGGATAAATCAGCACCTGCATAAATGCTGTTGGTTCATTCATTTTGTAGTGTGAAATGAAGAAGCAGAAGTTGTCTATCAGTGAAGAATTTCAGTCTCAGCTTTGTTTTTTTCAGTGATGGTACATAGTTTGAAGCGTTTTTCTAAGAAGTTCATCACCAAGTGGAATGAGGAAATACTATAGTTATTAGTTATAGAAAATATAGTACATAAGTTAATCTAATAGAAACTAGTTAAAAGTTAGAAGGAAAATGGGCATATGAAGCCTGTTTCTTGGGTTTATCTGTCCTTTGTGAGGGGTGGGAGGAAAGAATGGGAGGTAAGACTAGTTACCCTCCCAGGTATCCTGTTATTTCATATCAGTTGTTCCTGGAAATTTTAGGAAATCTGTGCCTAGTAAGTAAGTTGGTTTTCTATTTTTTTAATGTATATATATAATATCATATATATAATATAAAGTTTACCATCTTTTTAGGTATCGTTTGGTGGCCTTAAGTACTTTCACATTGTTATGTAACCACCCATCTTCAGAACTCTTTCATCATTACAAACTCTGTTTCCATTAAATAACAACTCCCCATTTCCTCTTCCCCTCAGCCCCTGGAGACCACCATTCTACCTTTTGTTTTGTTTTTTGGCCACACCTCGTGGTATGCGGGGGTCTTAGTTCCCTGACTAAGGGTCAGATCTCTGCTTTCCACAGTAGAAGCACAAAGTCTCAACCCCTGAACAGCCAGAAAAGTCCCTCCACTTTCTGTTTCAATGAATTTGCCTGTTCTAGGTACCTTGTGTAATGGACTCATATAGTATTTGTCCTTTTGTGGCTGACTTATTTTACTTAGTGTAATGTCCCCAGGGTTCTTCCGTGTTGTTGTAGCCTGTGTCAGAATTCCTTCCTTTTAAGGCTGAATGATATTCCACTGCATGTACATACCCCGTTTTGTTTACCTATTCATCTTTCGATGGAGTCTTAGATTGCTTCCATCTCTTGGCTGTTGTGCTACTATGATCATGGGTGTGTATGAACATCTCTTTGAAGCTGCACTTTCAATTCTCTTGGGGCTTGACCCGGAAGTGGATCTGCTGGATCATAAGATAAATCTGTTTAATTTTGTGAGGAATCGCCATACCGTATTTCAAAGTGACCCGCACTATTTGACATTCCTACCAACAAATAAGTTATTTTTTTTTAGCCCAAACTTTTCTTCCTTTCGGAGATCTGTTTTATTTAAAAGGTTTAACTTGGTCTCCTGCCAAAGAAAAAGGAGGAGTCTCTCTCCCTTTTTGGGGGGGACTCTGGTCATCTCTGGAAGACCACCGCCTTTTTTAATGATCTTTGCTGAAACTTCTGCCCCTTCACTATCTTAACTCCTTTTTCCTGTTCCTACACCCACATTTCTCTCTTTTAATTATTTTTTTATCAAAGAAGTAATCTATAGTTTGACTTTATTGCATTCTCATGTACATGGATTTTATGGAAAGGGTGCTTATATTTTTGGAAGAACTATCTCACTGTCTCCTCTTAATATCAAGGAGGAAAATTTTTAACGCGGGGTAAAAGGGAGAAACTGACATTTATTGGGCATGTGATATATACTAGGCCCTCTGCTAGACACTAGACTTAGTGTTTGATTATACTAATTGAATAAAAAATGGAGTGTTGACAGGTCAACTTATATAAGGTTTTTTTGCTCAGCGGAATTCACTGCATTAACTTATGAAATATGGACTGTTAGGGATGGAAATAAGCTCTTCGTATGGACTGGCTATCATGAGGGCACTTAAATAGAATAAATGACACGTACGATCAAATTCTACCTGTACCACATTTATCTAGGTTTTATGACACGTGACTGTATCATATGTGGTATATTATTACATGAGATGCAGAAGTTGTTTAAAGCAGAAGGACACTCGGCAAGGAGAGAGGTTGCCAGTGGGAGCAGCAGCCCCAGGTGCTTTGGGGGCGAGGGGGCTCAAAGCATGACACCTGTGTGCCGTGGTGTCTGTGCGAATGGCTGAGGCAGCCGGGTGACCGCTGGTGTGGCCAGCCCAACCCTCCCGGACCTTACTTTTAGTACAGTGTGGAGCCCCTCTCCCAGCCCTGGCATGCACACCCTGAGGACAGCCCCAGGCACTTTCCCTGTTACTTGCTTAGTGTAGTCCAAGAAAAAGTGAAGTGAAGTGAAAGAGAAAGTCACTCAGTCGTGTTCGATTCTTTGCGACCCCATGGACTGTACATGGAATTCTCCAGGCCAGAATACTGCAGTGGGTAGCCTTTCCCTTCTCTAGGGAATCTTACCAACCCAGGTCTCCCGCATTGCAGGTGGGTTCTTTACCAGCTGAGCCACAAGGGAAGCCCATTCCTGAGAAGTGGGGCCAAAGCAACCTTCAGACATCCTTGAATTCCTTAAGCATGGTGGCTGTTTTGAGTGGCACTGTAAATCCTTTGTGAAGTATAAAGCAACAGCTATTAACGTATTTATAACAGTTTCTTGGTTGAGTTCTCTCCTGTTATTTTATCTGAACTTTGAGGACCTTAGGGAGTTGGCAGAATAGGTACAATCCTGTTCACCTCTTCTATCTTAAATAACGGTTTTATTGAGATATAATTTAATGTTGGAGCTGCTCTACAGACATAGGATTGACCCCCACCCAAAATTTGCTTTGTATGTTGAGTAATGACACCACACACAAACACACACATACACCCCACAAAAGAGTTTGATAAGGTTTACTACTTAGGTAATGAAATTCTATAAGGAGAGCAGGGCTACACCCAAGCGTGTCTGAAAATGGCTTGACAGGGCAGGGGAAGGAGACTGGCTTGAGGATCCTGTGGGGGCTGGGGCTGGGCTGAGCGTTCCTGAGAGTGGATTGGATTCCCCACTGGCACGAAGGGAGGGAGTCACCCGGCCCTCCCTGTCACTTGCCCACAAGGGGAGGAAGGAGAGGTGAGACTTAAAAGCCGACAGCAGTAAAACATCAAAAATGGAGTCAGGCTCTTTGTTGTGTTCACAGACAGCAAAATCCACTTTTAAAAAGTGTTCTATTTATACAACACAGGGAATATAGCCAGTAGTTTTTAGTAGCTATAAATGGAATATAACCTTTAAAAATTGGGAATCAGTGTTGTATACCTATAACTTATATAATATTATACATCAACTGTTCCTCAATAAGAAAGAAAAAATATTCAATCTAGTGGGTTTTAGTATATTCACAGACTATATATATATTATGTATAGATAGTGTATATGCTTGAACCACTAATTTCTGAACATTCTCATTAACCCTAAAAGAAATGCCATACCCATTAGCAGTCATCCTGCATGGAATCTACTAATCTGTTCTCTATCCCTACGAATTGACCTAATTCTGGACATTTTAAAAAATGAGGTAATATGAGATCTTTTAAACTGACTTCTTTCACTCATTGTGACATTTTCCAGCTTCATCCCCATTGTACCATGCATTGGGATACCATTCCTTTTTATGGCTGAGTAATATTCTGCTGCTCTCCTAGTCTGTCGTATTAAAAGATGATTGCCTTGGATCTGAGGGTAAGGAGGTGATAGGAGCACCAGGTATCATTATTAGCAGGAGAGATAAACATGGACTTGGATCTCAAAGGGAGTCAAGGGCAGACATCCTGTCTTGAGAGATGTGTAAATTAGGGGTTACATTTCAAGATGTGAGAGTAAATGTGATCCTCCAAATTGAAATATGTACTCTGTAGGTAGCAGAAATGATTGCCAATAGATATCACCCATCTATTCATGTCCTCTGATGGGGTTCATGGTAATTATCATTTTACGCTAGTCCAAGATCATTCTGATGAGAGAACTCAGCAAAACCAAATGCACATTTTGAGTGATTCATTTTGTCATGCTTCTATTAGCATGAAAATCACTTTTTGGCCTTGTATCCTTCGCTCTAAATGTTTTCTATTTTCCTTGCCCACTAATTTTGCTTGTTGGAAAATAATTGATATTTACAATTGATACAGGTTGCTTAAATGGTTATTAAATGTTTCTCTAGGAGAAATTTCTTTTTCCTCTGAATGATTGTTAGGAAATTGTTTCATTCTCTTTCTTTGTTTTAAATATTAACTTTTAGGTTTTTTTTTTTTTTTTTTTTAAGTAAATCAAATAGAATATACCAGCAGCTTCATATTTGCTTGCTTATCATTTATGATCCGTTGTAAAGTTCAAGCATCATCTTTTGTATATTAAGTAGTATTCACTGGCTTCTGCACCCCAGATGTCTAAGTAATACTAGTAAATTAAGTTTAAATTTCTAGGTATCATCTTTGTTTAATTCATTTAACTATTACTTTTTAAAAAATGTTTCCCTTACAGTATAGGAGTTAGATTTAATTGGTGAGTTTTCTGAAATCTTCAGACAGTTTTAAGCTGGGTGTTTGCTGATTGACAGTCTACAGGAGTTGTTTCTGTGAGGTGAGTGCCCGTGTTGTTTGCCCGCACGGTGACGTCAGGGCTTCCTGGTGGCTCAACAGTAAGAACCCGCGCCCTGTGCAGGAGACCTGGGTCGGGAAGACCCCCTGGAGAAGGGAAGGGCAACCCACGCCAGTATTCTTGCCTGGAAAATCCCCAGGGACAGGGGAGGAGCCTGGCGCGCTACAGTCCATGGGGTCCCACAAGAATCGGACACGACTGTCACTCTCACTGTGATGTCACATGACGACTTAGACCTTCTCACGTCAGGACTTGGGTGTGATAACTCTTCTTTAACAGAATTGCCATTTTTTTTTTTTTGGTAATAAATTGAATAAAGACTTTATTTATTGGTGTCCATAATAAACACCCCATCCTGGCCCTCTAGCTTGTCACAGAGCACTGAACTGAGCTTGCTGGGCTTTACAGCGACGTCAGGCCAGCCGCCGGTTCTGCACGTGATACCGAATGCCTCTTACTGCTGCTCTCGCAACAGAATTACCGTCTGCAGATGGTCACTCTGGGCTGCATATAGCTATTCTGGTTTTGTTTGGTTTTTTTTTTTTGCATGTGGCCAGTATCTACTCCTTTGATCTCTGTAGCTTATAGCTATTTGATACACTTTGCATAAAAATTCAGGAGATAGACAAATCCCAGACTTCTGCTTATCTGTTGGTCCTAATAAGTAAACTAGCCGTAGAAAACACAAATGTTGGAATTATGTGATTGCATGTTATTCTCTAAATTTTACCTTCCCTGCATCACACAGGTTTCTGTTACCAACCTGTAGGTACTCAATTATAATTCATGCTAACTTTGAAATCTGTAGCTAGAAAAATGAAAACCATCTGTTGCCTTGTGAAATAAGGAAGAATGTCAGAATAGATTTTAAAAGAGCAGTAACTTTTTTCTAGATATATGTTGTAGGTGGGAGGGGTTTCCTTGTATGTTCATGATGGTCTTTTTACGTAATTTGCTTTTCATTTTCTAGAAGGAAAAATGGCAAGAGTCAACTTGGTATTATATCAATAACAAGCTTTCCTATCAGCCAGCCCCAAAGATATCACAAGGTAGAACAGTGTTACTGAGTTCAGTCTGCAGTTGAAGGACTTGGATTACTTATGCACCAAAAATAATAACCTTGCTGCCTGTGGCCCTTAAGTGTGCATTTACCCTTGCATATCAGAGCGCTGCCTCAGGAAGTGCCAGGTAACCCTGTATCCATGTTCTCATTTGCATCTTTGGGTACCAGACAGGGGAGAATTCTCTTAAGCAGTGCAAACTTGCTAGCCCCCTCTCCAGCAAAGAGTGAGAGTGGGCAGAAGTCAAGATTGACACAGCAGTTTCGTGTCCCCTTGTGGTTTGCTGTCAGCAAGCTGTTACCCACACACGCCAAAGGTTGTCTGAAGTGGGCTTACGCATGTTTCCATAGCAGCAGTCATCTTAGTGATTCCTCTCGTTTTTTGGACTTTTTTTTTCCTTTTGCTTCTCTGTTCCTCGCTGATGCAGGATTAAACAAACAGCATATTTAGGTCAAGGAAAGAGATGTTTGCTAATATAGATGCTAGGCTAAGCATTCTGGGAGAGAGGTTTCTTGCAGCAGATGAACATTCTTTGTGCCTTCCGGCAGCCTCTGCAGCAGGGTGACTGTCTGGCTCCGTCTTTTTCATTTTTGGGCAGGTTCTGAGATTCAGAACAATCCCGAGCAAATCACCGGAGCCGGCAGTTTTCCAGTAACCACATGTACATCTTCTGCTTATTTGTCCTTTGGTATTAACAGTGAGGAAGTCTATTGGAAAAAATACAATACTTTAAAGATTTTGGTGCATCCGAGGTGTGTCATCTTGTTATTTTGCACCACCCCTCCTGTGTTACACTCGGGAGCTCGGAATTTTTTTTTTTTTTGTCAGGCGGCTGGGCAGGAGCGGCATCTAGTACAACAGCTCGGAGCTTCCCTTCTGTTCTGGTGTCGGCAACTGCCTGTCGTGAAGATGGTACAGTGGGAGCCTGCTCTGAAGAGCCAAGGAAGATAATGTGGAAATGGAGTAGAGATTGCTAGAGACCTGAGCATCCACAGCTTGGGGATGGGTTGCACTACTAGTGTGATTCTGTTTAAAGGCATCCGCACCGTTTTTGAGAGAAACTGTGCTTATATGTGCAAACAGCAAGGAGAGAATAATGCCCTTGAATGCACAGCATACAATTGGACAAAAGAAGACTCAGAACTATTGATCGCCTCCTGTCTGGTAAATGCTGTCTCTTAATTAACAAGTAGTTGGTTGGGGTTAGAATAAAACTAGCCTTTACTTGTAAAGCAAATATACTCATTTATTTCAGCATGCTTATGTATGTATAGCTTGCGTGTGTCAGTGGGTAGTGAGTGGCCTTCGGTTTTAAATTGTGAGGTGCATGTTTGTATGTGTGAGAATGTCATGCATTCGTCAGACCTGAAATACATGCAGGGAGAGCAGCTGGAGTGAGGCGTGTGGCCACGGAACAGTTTTCTGAGTTCGCTTTGTGAGCTTACCTGTTCTCAGTTAGTGCCAGAAACAGCAGTGGGCACAGCCGGTGTCTCGGGTCTTGTGGATTGACCCCTCTACCTGTGATGGTGAATTGCTTGGTCCCTTTACCTCTCAGCCTTTCACTTGGCTAGATTTCCCTTACTAACGGCTTGTGGTTCGTCCTTTGATTCGGGGCAGAAATGTAAAGGGAACATGAAAGAAAACTGTAATGGGTGTGAGAAAGATATTTCCAGGCTTATTATTTTAACTCTGGCCGTTTAGAATTTTGCGAGTGAAGGCTCTTGAGAGTCGAAGGGAGCTCAGTTGACAGTCCTGTGCTGGTTCCTCCTTCCCAGAGCACGAGGAGGTGTCAGGTCACAGATGGGTGTGCCTCTCCGCGGCCTCCTCACAAACACCAGGCTCATGAGAAAGCTCTGTGTTGGTCTCCTCCCTCGGAATGCCTTGCCGTTTTTCCTTCTGTTCTTATGGCAGTTCTTGTCCAAACAAGTGGGGAATAATACATGTGGGCGTTTTACATGTAGGGGGACGGCCAGCAGGAGCCCGGTATGGCCAGAGCAGGGCGTGCGGAAACCCTGAAATGTTCCTGGTCGTGGGCTGTCATCTGAGACCCGGAGGCTGGCGTGCCACATGCACCCCCCACCTCCCCTCCCAGGATCAAACCAGGTTGCCCCAGGCTTGCAGGAGCCCCAAGAGAGGATGCGTCTTAGGGAGAGGTTTACGTGATGTTAGCTCTCAGAATCCCTGGGAGGAAAGGGAAGGAGAGCCTTGGATGAGCCTCAGATGCGTTTTTGGAAGGCAGTGAGTGTTATGTGTGGGCATGCAGTTTAAGTGATGCTGTCTTAACTATTAAATATTTTAGACTCTAAAGTACTTTGGGATGTGCTTTTCAGAGTGACTGGCATCATAGCTTAGGAGGCCTGGCCCAGTAGAGTGTCTGTCCCATTGGTGCGGCAGCCCCTGGACTGCCTGGCCATGGTGCCAGCACCTCTCCCACGCCACCGGCTTCTTTCCTGCTCCTGCAGGCCACACCAAGGTGGTGTTTGGTTACCCTGCCTGCGAGAGACCCTGCTTGTTTTTCATTATTATTGCATGAGGGAATACTAACCTGCCCCGGGGCTTTGTTGGGACTCTAGGACTGGGTGCGAAGCCCTGGTCCTGTGCCTCAGGTCGGATGCCCTCAGCTGCCACCCTCGCCTGCGCCAGCAGGTCTGGAAAGTTGACGAGACCACGCGTGCCTGTGGCCCAGGCGCTGTGGGTGGAAGGGTGCGCCCTCCAGCCTCTCTCCTTGACCCCTTGGCGTCTTCTCTGCGTGACTGACAGTGGCGTTTGGGGAGGGGAGGGTAGACCATCCTGCTCAGAGGCAGATCCAGGGTCCTTAAGATGACTTCCGGGTCCATCCCCAGGCCCTGCTTCCTCCTCGTCATCACGTTTCCTCACCGTTCTCCGCACTCGTCTCTCCCTGATCTTTTCTCTTGGGGTCTCTGCCTGGGCGTTGGCCTGGTCCCCTGCGGCCCCCTGGAGGGCTCTGCTCAGAGTTCCCCGTGGCAGGGAGGCTTCCTCGACCCCTGGGGTAACTGTGCCACACCACCTGCACACTTCTCTCGAGTCCCCGCCCTGCCTCTGACACAGGTGAGACTAATAGCATAAGTGTAGTGATTATTGCTGAGTGTTCCTTACGGTACTTACACGGGGATAAGGTTTATGATGGCAGGGGTTTTTGTCTGTTTTACTCACCGCTTCTGCCTTCAACAGCCAGAACAATGCCTGGCTCCTAGTAAGTGCTCAGCTAATGAGTGAATTCTGAGGAAATGGTTTTACAGTCCTGAACTTGAACTTGGAGAAGCTGTTGAGAAGATCTTCTGAAACCAGGCTTTTTTTTTTCCAAAACATTTTTGTCTTGGAGTTACCCTAAGAAGTTGCATGGTCCTAAACTGGCCATTCTAAGGGTTTGCTGTGACCCTTCAGCGACAGTTGAGGATGCTGTCTGGGTATTGTCCAGACTGGCTCTGTTGAGACCTGTTCCGTGGCGTGGGCTTCTGAGGACCTTCTCATCCTTTGGTCTGATCCAGCCACGCTGTTGATTCAGGGAGCCTTGCCCAGTGGCCCTCCCTTGGGCGTGCTTCATACAAAGCAGGCTGATCCTTTGTAGGTCTTTGTCAGGCTCCTCAGCCTCGGCTAAGAGAGTGTCTGTCCTCCTTTCAGCTGACGCAGTGACCGGCTTGTGGCTGCACCTTATCTGTCAGCACGTCAGAACCGTCCCTCACTGCTCCTCAGAGTGTAACCCCCTCCCTGGCCACTCACTACATAACAGACTTTATGGAGGAAACAATGTTCATGAGGCTGCTACTCTTCTAGAGACTCTAAAATACCCCAGTTATCTGTCTGTGTGTCAGAATTCACCAGGGTGGACTGGCTCATTCTGGCCTCAGAGAAATTGCTGCTTCTGAACTAAGCTTTGTGTTTTTCTCTTGCCCACGGTGAATGGGATGAGAAACATCCTTATGAAAGTGATATCTACCATGAGGGTGTGGCGGGTGCCGATCATTTGCTTTCCTAATGGCAAAGAGCCCCAAATCCACAACTTGCTGGCTGTGTGACTTTGGGCAATTTACTTAACCTCTCTGTTCCTCAGTTTCCTTATCCATTAGATGCAGATAATAACAGTACTTACCTCATAAGGTTTTTAAATGAATGACTATATCTGAAGTTCTTAGGACAGTGTCTTCGTGTAAGTTAGTGCTAATTGTTGGCAATTATAATTATTTCTATTTTTTAGTGTTCCTTTTATGAAAAGCCCTGGAAGAAATTTCTTCTCTTCATGCTCTGAATGATGGTGCTTTTCCTGAGGAGCTACTTTGTGTAGCAGAAGTGCTAATTGAATTGTATTTATTTTATATACATTATGATTCATGTAACTGACCTCAGCCACCTCTTCAGTCGACTGTTAAAGGAAAGCTTAGTTTCACACACATGACCTGATTCTAACAGATATATGGGCTCTTTCAAAATGATTTGTTTTATATTTTGTTTAAACTTTGCTTCTTTTTTTCCTGTACTACTATTTTATCACTGCCTAGTTTTTCTCATCTGCTTATTAAAATACTTTTAATATTCTTCTTGCTTATGTAAATCGCTTTAAATCCCTTTGAAACAAAGCAGACCTGAATTAATAAGCTAGTAGAGAACTTTGGTGAAGAACAAACCTGCAGGTTGGCTCTGAAGCAAAATCAGATGTCTTTTTTTGTGTGGGTTAAGTTTCATTTGGGGCAAAATGAGAACTGCAGCCTGGGAGACAGCACCTTAGATTGGTCTGTGAAAAGAGACAAGGTGGGGAGATCAGTATATATGTGATTTTGGTGAAGGAGGGGAGGGAGTACATGCAGTCAGGCACATATTTTTTCAGAAGGTTTTGACCAGTCTCGTGAAGCTTTGGCTAGTCATGAGGAACAGTCATCACCATGAAGGATTTTAGTGCTTTTCTAGATGTGAGGAGATACAGATGTCTGTTTTTTTTTTTTTTTAATGTTAATTTAATTCCATAAAAATCTTGTTTTGTTTAGCTTGCCTTTTTTTTTTTTTTACTTTTTATTTTATGCCTGCTTTTTTGTTGTTGTTGTGCCAAAGGCTAAATCAGAATTAAGACATTTTTATATCATTCAGTTAACACTTACGCTGCACGTTATACCTTTGTCTGTTACCTAAAAATTACTTGGGTGATTTTTTTAAGATTAGTAAAGTTGACTAAAAATTGAATGTCTTGAGTGCGGACATTAGCTTTGTAAGGCTGCGGCTCTGTGATCTTGTACAGGAAGCTCTTTTTTCCTTTTATGCCCAAAAGACATGAATCAGCTCCCTGGTGGGTAGTACCTGGGGAAAAGGGCTTCTCTGGCAGTTGTGGACTGACTGGACTTGAAGTGTACCCCTTGAGGTTCAGATTGATTTTGACTGGTATTTCTAAACCTCGGTGGAGGGGCAGGATTGAGTTGGGGTAGATTTCATTTGTGAGTATAGAATTTTCCTAACATTGTCTCTTTTCTAATTAATGACTGTCCAGGTCATTCAGGAAACACCCTTGAGGGGACTGGGCGCGCTGGCCTGTTGGCTGGGACCCTGTGCTCCCAATTCTGGGGGCCTGGGACCTAGATCTTGCTGTGTCGCAACTAAGGCCTGGCACAGCCAAACAGAGAAAGAAGTGAATTAACTAAAGCAAAAAAGGAACCCCCTTGAGTGCCTCTTTGTGCTGGGTGCTAGATGTGCAGAAATAAGGAGGAAGCTCAGTCTCCACTGGAGGAGGTGGATGCTGGATCCACAAGGCGCATGCAGAGGGTGTGAAGGCGTGGCCCCGCCCGCCGCCCAGGCACCTTCCCTGAGGAGGGGCAGCTTGAGCTGAGACAAAACTCTTGTAAATCCCAGATTTTCCTCGTCTGTGAAGGTTTGTGATGGACCCAGCCCTGGGGACCAGGACTGGACCTGTTTTCCTCATCGCCGGTGGTAGCTTCTCCCTTTCTTGATGTGTCTGTCATGGGAGAATGGAGGGACTGTGGGATTATTCTGTAGCATGTTCTCGTTTTGCGTAATGTAACTGACATGGGAGAAGCCACTCAGTTCTAATCTTGATAGCAGCTAGGGTTCTGTCAGCCCTTCACGGAGAGCACATTCCTGCAAGTCGCAAAGGGAGAAGACAAACTCTTATCCTCAGTTTCTTCCATGACATGTTGGGATAACAGAATGATAATCTTACCCATTGTAAATGGCTAGTTGATCTCTTTTTCTTGTCTCTTTAAAGCTTTGAAGTCTTTCATGGTCCTCCTATTGCAAGATTTGCTACACGTCTTCAACATGTTCTCAACCTTTACTGCTGTATAGAATTTTATACAGAGACCACTTCAGTCTCTCCAGACGAAACAGGCCTTCCTCATTTGAAACACCCACTGGTTATGAAATTCCTTTGGTTTATTCTGTGTGCACCGTGCAAAGAGAACAGAGCTGAAGGCGATATGATCACAAGAGCCTGCATCCCCACTTGTGTGTGTCTGTGGGGCTGCAGGGCTGTGGGGATGGGTGGGCTGGCGGGAGGGTAAGGGGGAGGTTGTGGTGTAATCAATGACTGGGGTTAGTGGAGACTGGCATAATAATACCCATCAGCTTGAGGCTGTGGGGAAGGTAAAGGCCGGATCTTTATATTTTTTTAGATGTTCTCTCATAACTGTTTCTTGAACTGTGATAACTCTTTGAGGTGTAAGAAAGCAGAAATCTGCTTGGTTGCCTGCTGGAACATTCCTTTGGTTCTTAATCTGTCATGGGACCATGGCTTTGTGTGTTCCGTTTTATTTATCATATCCTTCCTAATGGTGCCATGTGGATTTTGTTGCCTGTTTTGACCGGAACAGTAAACTCGGCTGATGTTTTCAAGGAACAGTCTGCTCTGATTCCTAGATCCATTTGCTGCGTCCTGGGATTGCATTTCTCTGTTGATGCTCTGAGTGCAGCCAGCACGAGCTAGCACGAGAGAGTTTATATTGTCCCTTTCTGCAGTGCTTTTTAAAAATTGACCATCTTTTTAATATTTATTAAATCATAAGCAGGAGATTAACATTCATTGTGGAAACCAAGCCTGGGGTGTTTGCTGCACAAAAGTAACCACTGATAGAAACATTTTGAAGCAAACCTTCTAGGTTTCCCTGGTGGCTCAGATGGTAAAGAATCTGCCTGCAATACAGGAGACCTCCTGAGTTCGATCCTGGGTTGGGAAGATCCCCTGGAGAAGAAAATGGCAACCCACTCCAGTATTCTTGCCTGGAGAATTCCATGGACAGAGGAGCCTTTTGGGCTATAACCCATGGGGTCACAAAGAGTCAAACACGACTGATTGACTAACACTTCTAGAATTTCATCCATGTATAGTCTTATTCATAAAAGTTATATAATGGGTTGCTGTGGACTAAATTGTGTTGTCTACCCCCCACCTCCAGTTTGTGTGTTGAAGCCCAGAACCACAATGTGACTACATCTGGAGGTAGGGTCTTTAGGATATAATTACATTAAAGGGGATCATAAGGGTTGGGGCCCTAATCCAATAGGACTGTGGCCTTTCTAAGAAGAGTAAGAAATCTCTCTCTGCCATGTGAGCACACAGCAAGAAGGCAGCTGTCTGCGAGCCAGAATGAGGGTCCTTACCAGGCGCCAACTGACCATGCTGGCACCCTAACCTTGAACTTCAAACTCCAGAACTGTGAGAAAATAAATTTCTGTTGTTTAAGCCACTCAGTCAGTGACATTTTATTCTGGCAACCCAAGTAATACATAATAGTATACATGGTATTTTGTTATATAGTCTTGTTACTTGCTTGAATAGACTCACAAACATCTTTCCGTATGACTGAGTACACATTTATTTCTCATTCTTAATGGTGTCATTTCATTGTGTGGATGAGCCATTTTGGGTGCTATTAATGGTATAACATAGACAGAGTGGCTTGTAAACAACTACCATTTCTTTCTTTCCTTCTTTTTTTTTCATATTTATTTGGCTGTACTGGGTCTTAGTTGCGATACGTAGGGTTTTCAGTCTTTGTTTTGGCATGTGGAATCTTCCAGTTGCGGGATGCAAACTCTTAGTTGTGGCATGTGGGATCTGGTTCCCTGGCCAGGATCCGAACCCAGGCCCCCTGCATCAGAGGCACAGAGTCCCAACCACTGGACCACCAGGGAAGTCCCCTACCATTTATTTCCTGTAGGAGGTTGGGAAACCCAAGATGGAAGCATCTACAGGTCTAATACCTGGTGAGGACCTGTTTCTTGGCTCGCAGATGGCCGTCTTCTCACAGTAACTTCTCACAGAGGAGGCAGTGAGTGAGCTCTCTGGAGCCTGTTCTGCAGAGAGCCCCAGTCCCCTTCTTGAGGGTTCCACCCCCAAAGGCTTCCGCTTCAGACAGTGTCACATGGGGAATTTTGAGGGGACTCAAAAAAACAGTCACATTGGAGGAGGTGACATTTTGTTTATTTGTTTATTCATGACATTGTTATTTATTCTACCACACATTGATTTAAGGGCAAAGATCCATGACCTTAATAATGAGTGCTTGGAGTTCTAACATGTGTAACCACTCGTCGAGTGTTCTATATTTTTAAAAAATGGACTAAATTAGGCTCTAAGGCAGACTTAGGCCTAAATTTTTACCGTTTTTTTTTTGATACCAACCAATTTGTAGCATTTCGTAAAGTATTACTTCCCCGTATTCACAAATTTCACACAGACATCTGGAAGTGACATTTTATTTAACACATTACCCAGTATCCCATTTTTTCAAATTGTAAGTGCTGTGATAAACATCTTTCCATATGTAATTTAAACACTTGTTATTTTCTTAGCACAGACTTCTAGACTTGGAATAGCTGCGTCAAAGTATATTTGCTATTTAAGCAGTTTTTATATCTATAGCCAGACTGTCCTCCAGAAATAACTGTTTTGAGATTTTTTTTAAAAAATTGAAGACAAGAAAATTTGTTTTCTCCCCTTGTGACTTCAAGCAATTTGCCTTCATAATTGCTTTTTATTAAGCGGTTGATGGAGCTATCTGCTCAACAGAATAATATCAACTTAGATTGCTGTATGCTTAGGCAGTAAGACTCACACCAGGGTTCAAATTAGTACCAATTTTGTCTCAACTTCTGGAAGTATGACCACTAGCGCTAAATCTCCCTGGAGAATTCTGAAATGTTCCATTGTGGAGGCTGGAATGTGTTTGTTCTGGGAGGTCTTCAACCTTCTGGAATTGGTAGCTGTTTCATAGACATTAAAGAGGAAAGAGCAGCAGAAATACTGAATGGAAACAGATGAGTAAAGGCCGTTATTGCTTTGTTCAAGTCTTGCTTTTTAGATATTCAGAGTAGCCGATTTATGTTTCTCCCACAGAAATGGTGAGAAGCAACAACTTCTTTGCTTTTTAAAAGTAATGTTGATTGTCTTTCATGTTTAGAATACATAATTATTTTAGAAAATTTAGAGACTACAGGGAAATATAGGAAGGAAAACAAAGTCAGCCACAATCCCACAGCTCAGAATTAATTTCTGTTTAGCATGTAGTGCGGGCTTCCCTGGTGGCTCAGACAGTGAAGAATCCACCTGCAATGCAGAAGACTCGAGTTCGATCCCTAGGTGGGGAAGATCCCCTGCAGAAGAGAATGGCTGCCCACTCCAGTATTCTTGCCTGGAAAATTCTATGGACAGAGGAGTCTGGTGGGCTACAGTCCATGGGGTTGCAAAGAGTTGGACAGGACTGAGTGGCTAACACTTTCACTTGTAACATGTAGTGCATGTTTTCTGATATCTTTCTGTGCTTATACAAATATCAAAAATAGTATATCCCATAAATAATCCTGGTGCCCTTTTCTATTATCATTTTTATGGCCATTTTCTTATGCCCATAGTGTTCTGCTAACACACTACTTAATATATGCTTAACATTCCACTGTAATGTATATACCAAATTTATTTTAATGCTTTTCGTTTGTTAGGCATTTAGGTTGTTATTGACTATGTTTACTGAGGACATCTTTACCCAAACATATTTTTATGGATCTATAATTGCTTTTATAGGTTAGATTCATAAACATAAACTTGTTAAGTCAGGAATGAATTTTTTAAAGGCCGTTTAATGCATATTGTTTTATCGCTTGATGATTGATCCAAGTTACATTCCTTTGCTTCACTATCGGTGCTTAGTTGCTCAGTCATGTCTGATTCTTTGTGACCCCATGGACTATAGCCCGCCAGGCTCCGCTGTCTGCGGGGATTCTCCAGTCAAGAATACTGGAGTGGATTGTCATGCCCTCCTCCAGGGGATCTTCCCAACCCAGGGGTCGAACCCAGGTCTCCCACATTGCAGACGGATACTTTACCGCCTGAGCCACCAGGGAAGCCCAGGAATACATGAGTGAGTAACCCATTCCTTTCCAGGGGATCTTCCTGACCCAGGAGTTGAACCAGGGTCTCCTGCATTGCAGGCGTATTCTTTACCAGTTGATCTACCCAGTGAATATTAGTCTTGTTTTATATAGCTGATGATTGCCAGCATCATTTTGCCAATTTGAGAGACAAAAGATATAATTTTCAAACTTATATCTTTTGTCATATTCAAGTATTTCTCCATTTTGTCATTTGCCTTTAATTTTGGTGGCTCAGATGGTAAAGAATCTGCCTCCAATACAGGAGACCCGGATTCAATCCCTGGGTTGGGGAGATCCCCTGGAAAAGGGAGTAGCTACCGCCTTCAGTATTCTTGCCTGGAGAATTCCATGAACAGAGGAGCCCATGGGGTTGCAAAGAATCAAATACGACTGAGCGACTAACACTAACAGCTATAGCGCTTATTTTACTAACAGAGGTTTAAATGTAAGTGATAGCATATAATAGTCTTTTCCTCTGTGATTTCTTCCATTACTTTTATGGTTAGAAATTCTTACCTGTCTCAGATCAGAAATTCACCAGTGTTTTCTTTTGGAATTTGTTTTCTTGATTATTTATTTATTTACTACTATATTTGGCTCTTGCATCCAAGGGTCCTTCTTGCCAACTGGTTTTATGAATGAAGTTTAGTTGGCATTTTCTTCCAGGCCATTTTTTTTCATGTCTGTATCTTCTCTCTTAGTGGCAGAACTGACTAGTTGTGACAGAGATCTGTAAAACATACTTTCTGGCTTAAAATATTTATTAGCTGATCTTTTATAGAAAGTTTGCCAACCCTTGCTTTAGTCAGCCTAGAATTTATTTGATATATAGTTTAGTCAAGGCCCTAATTTGATTCCTTCCTTACCCCTAACACTCCTTTTTCTCAATTTTGTGTTTTGAATAATCCATTCCTTAGACACTGACTTGTGATCCTGTCTTCATTATATTTTCTTTTCCTTTTTGTACTGGGCTTTGTTTTGGGAGTACTTTTTGTCCATTATAGAAGCAAAGTTCTTATCCAGCTGTGAGTTCAATTACAGTTTAATAAAAATGGAAACAAGAAATCTGGAGAAACAAATACAACACTTTTACGATTTATCTATAAACAGGTTGTACTGCACACATTGCTGAATTAGGTAGTTTTATAAAGCATATATTGATAAAGGTTCAGGGTCTAAGGGGTAAAGACTGAGTGTAGAGTTGTATGTATTTGTAAATTTGCTCTCTTGTGAAATAGCCTGCTCATAGAGGAGATCAAGCTTGTCTTCATAAAGACTCTCTGGTGCATTTTGATGAAAGAAAAATTCCAGCGTAGCAGCTGTGTCCTCAAGTAACCTTGGTTTGAATCTACATTTTTTGCGTATCCCGTCTCTGCTAACAAAAGGAGTCCCAGCAAACTACAAGCAGAGGTACTACCAGAGCTTCCAAACAAATTGGGTTTGTGTCTACAGGAAGTGTATCTGTATCTTAACAGATGAAGAGTGAATTCTAGTTTTTCCTTTAAGATAATTAATTTCCCTCCTTACCTACATTTAAATGTGTGTTAAGTTTTGGAGATGCATGTGTGTGTGTGTGTGCGTGTGTCTGTGAATCTGTATTCGACTGTGTCTCCTTGTGTATGTGTGTATGTTTTTCGTTGTCATCTCACTACTGATATATTGGATAAAGTGTTACTTTTTTCATATGTCAGTGAACAATCCAAGGCTTTCTCCCAGGATGCATTTCAATAAACATCTGTTTTGCTGCCAAGGAAAAACCCATATTCTAGAAAAATGAAGTAGATGTGACTTGTGAACCTAAGCAGAGGGACATGGAGTCAGTTGCCAGTGGATAGACTCTCTCTTCTCTTCTTGAGTAGGTTCTGCCTTTGCAGGGTCTGTGTAATGTGAGTTTGCTTATATTTTACAGTTTTAAGATGTGGGCTTGGTACCAGGCAGTCCTATTTGTGAAGAGTTTTACCCTTCTGCACATTTGGTATTCCTTGTGTTTTCTGGGTTTATGAAATAGCATCATTAAAGCATCGTAATAGCATCATCAAAGAATTAGTCTTATAAGTTACTCTTATTTCTCTAGGGTTTCTCTATTGTTGAAGAACAATCAGAAGAAAACTCAAACTTTTTTCTTATTTTTTCCATTACACTGGAAAAACTATTTTCTCTGCTAACAGCAGAAGCAGAAGCTAAGTCGCTTCAGTCATGTCCAACTCCTTGCGACCCTATGGACTGTAGCCTGCCAGGCTCCTCTGTCCATGGGATTCTCCAGGCAAGAGTACTAGAGTGGGTTGCCGTGCCCTCCTCCAGGGGATCTTCCTGACCCAGGGATCGAACCCCTGTCTCTTGTGTCTCCTGAATTGACAGGCGGGTTCTTTACCACTGGCGCCACCTGGGAAGCCCTACTAACAACATTTCTGACACTAAATGTGTGGATTTTTTTCCCTCACATTAAATAATTTGGACTCTTAACTGTCCAGATCTTGTGCAGATCCCCACAGGTCAAGGGCTCAATTCTACAAGACTTCCTCAAGACTTCCTCCACTTCATATATTCCCAGCTTGTCAGCTGTGCTTCTGACCCAGCAGCTGTATATCAGTCAGACCCCACCCCTCCCCACCTTGGATTTGATCATTTGTTAGAAAGGGTCACAGAACTCAGAAAAACACTTAAAACACTTACTTCCTAATTCTGGTGTGTTAGAAAAGGTACAACTCAGAAATAGTCAAATGGAGGCGCTGTGTGAGGCAGGGTGTGGGGAAGGGCTGAGGGGTTTCCTTGCATCTCCGGGCAGGCGTCTCTTCTAGCACTTCTGTGTCTTCGCCAGCCCAGAAGCTCTCCAAGCCCCTGTGTTAGGGTGAACACGGCCGCTCCATTGTGTAGGCATGCGTGCGTGCCAAGTCGCTTCAGTCATTTCCGACTCTCTGTGACCCTAATGACTGTAGTCTGCCAGGCTCCTTTGTCCCTGGGATTCTCCAAGCAAGAATACTGGAGTGGGTTGCCGTGCACTCCTCCAGGAGATCTTCCCAAGCCACCAGGGAAGCCCCCATTATGTAGGCACGATTGATTAAAGTCATTGGCTATTGGTTATTGAACTCAACCTGCAGCCTCTTTCCCCTCCTGGGAAGTCAGGCAGCAGAGCCAAACTATAAGACCTTCTATTCACAGGGTTGGTTCCTCAGGTAACCAGCCCCTCCTGTTCTAAAAGTCACCTCATTAGCATAAACTCAGGCATAGTTGAAAAGGAGTTATTATCTATCCCAGGGTATTTCTTTCACCCCTGTTACTCACAGAATTACAAGAGTTTCAGAAGCTCTGGGCCAGGAAACAGGGCAGAGAGCAAATACATATTTCATACTATGTCACACCCGATATCCATTGGATGCCTGCTGAAACAATGGTGAATGGCCCGCAGTCCATACTCTCAGAAGGCCTGGCAAACTCCTAAGTGGGGTACAGTGTGATGGGGATAAGCCCAGCCACTATGAGAAAACCTGCAAGGGACTCCTAGCTCACCTTGGGGGCAGAGTGAAGGAAGGAGGAGGAGGTGATGTCTTACTTGAGTCTTGAAGGAGGCGAAGAAGTCAACCAGATGAAGGGGTAAGAGAAGGACATGTCTGCAGAAGGAGCAGTCCTGGGGAGGTGGGGGAGAGCTGAGACCTCCTTACAGCTGCAGGGTGTAAAAGCAGAAAGGGGGAGACTGGAGGCAGGGGGACCAAGGGTGAAAGGAGAGCATCTGGACAAATCTTCTCTGAAGGATGGGATGGAGGGAACGGGTCAGACCAGAGGGATTTTCTCTGGAACTAGAATTTTACTTGACTGTTGCATGCTGGAAATGGATGAGAGAGCAGGGAATAACAACACCCAGTCTTCTGACTTGGGAGGTGGTCTCTGGAACTAGAATTTTACTTGACTGTTGCATGCTGGAAATGGATGAGAGAGCAGGGAATAACAACACCCAGTCTTCTGACTTGGGAGGTGGCAACGCCATTAATCAAATGCAGGCACGGGAGAGGAGGGACGGGTTTAAGCATAGCTGGCGTGGAGCAGAGGAAGGAGAACAGATCATGGGTTCACTTTTGGTCTTGCTGTGTTCAAATGCCAGAGGAGCCTTCAGGTCAGGGACAGATGCAGCTTTTGTCGGGCCTGAAGCTCCTATAGTTAAGGGCCCTCTTTAAGAGAACTAATAGGAACTCTAAAGACCAACTTAGATACAGGAGTCTGGGAGGGGCCTCTGCCAGGAAGGGTCCTGAAGTGTGAGCTTCAGTAATTTCCAGTGAACCTTCTCTTGCGTCCGGGCGGATGCCCAGGCCCCCGGGCGTCCTTTTCCCTCTCTGGTGTCCCCTGCTGTGTCCTCCTGCAAGTCAGAAAAACCCCAGGTTCCTCTCTGAGCTGCAGGCTGGTCATCATCTTGTGTAGACTGTTCAGTTCAGTTGCTCACTCGTGTCCGACTCTTTGCAACCCCATGGACTGCAGCACGCCAGGCCTCCTTGTCCATCACCAACTCCCGGAGTTTGCTCAAACTCATGCCCATTGAGTCAGTGACGCCATCCAACCATCTCATTCTCTGTTGTCCCCTTCTCCTCCTGCCTTCAACCTTTCCCAGCATCAGGGTCTTTTCCAGTGAGTCAGCTCTTCGCATCAGGTGGCCAAAGTATTGGAGTTTCAGCTTCAGCATCAGTCCTTCCAATGAATATTCAGGACTGATTTCCTTTAGGATGGACTGGTTGGATCTCCTTGCTGTCCAAGGGACTCTCAACACCACAGTAATTAAAGTTAACCCGAGGGTCACCTCAATGTGAGGAAGGCCCATGCTGCTATACCTTCTGACTTTTCAGTGGAAAGGTACCCTGCTTCCCCCATCTCCCTGACACACAAGTGAACAGAACAAAAAGCCACAGAAGGCTCGTCTGGGACCAGGGCTTGGTTTGTTACCACTCCCGATGACCAAGAGAGCACAGTGATGTGAAGTTACGGTCTGTTTGGATCATCAGCAGGAATCGGCAGCCATGTGTATACCTTGAACTGCCTGGCACTTCCAGCTTTTCCTGTTAAAGAGTTTTGGGGACTTATTTTACCTAAAGCTTCTTAGAATAAAGTCTTTTAAGTCAAACTTGTGTGGTCTCCTGACAGAGATTAAACATGTTTTCATAAGAGCCAGTGAATGTAAGGTAGCACATTTAGATAATAATTCCAATAATATGTACAGAAAGAGGTCTCTAGCTGTAAGAGGGAGTGGAGAAGAGAATGTAGAGTCATTGTTTAGTCTGTGTCTTTGTTGCTTGGCTGCAAAGCCTTTTCTTGCAGGGAGATAATTACTGACATTACCAAGGACAAAGTTACATTTGGGTCAAATGTCTTCTCTCCTGCTGCACCTTGGCCTTTGGGACCGCCCCACCCCCCCCCCCCAACTAGTGCCTCATCCTCTGGGCAGCACCCCCCCACCCCAGTGTTCCAGAAATCTACCCCCACTTTCCTTTCACTGTCAGTCTGCCTGTGAATGATCTCAGCTAGATGTTAGGCTCTTATCTGATTAAAACATTCACACCATGGTATAAATAGCTCACAGAAATGTATCTGTCAAAGGGTGTTTGCATTTTAGAGGGGAGTTTCTAACTAAGGGGAGCACTACAGATGATGGAAGATTTTGGAGCCATTTGTCATTCGTTTTCAAACTGCAGAACTGAATGGAGTTTGTATGCTAGTTCCTGTGTGTGTTGGGGTTTTGTTTGAATTATAGGAGGAGAATGTTTTTACCTCATTTTTCTTTCCCCCATCCCCCTCCCACACCCCCAGGTAGGCACAGGTTTTCTACATTTGTTTATCTAGTAGCTCAGTCGGTAAAGAATCTGCCTGCAATGCAGAAGACCTAGGTTCTATTTCTGGGCCAGGAAGATCCCTGGAGAAGAGAATGGCAACCCACTCCAATATTCTTTCCTGGAGAATCCCATAGACAGAGGAGTCTGGTGGGCTACAGCCCATGGGGTCCCAAAGAGTCAGACTCGGCTGAGCAACTAAACCACCACAGCACAAACTTTAAATGTTTAATTGGGGAGGGGGTGAGATTTTCGGTGATGGCCTTACCTGCTGCATTTTGCCACCTGCAAGTTACCAAATTCCCAGAAAGAAGAGCATCTTGGAAATCTAGCACCTTGCTTTGGAAAGGTTGGCTCCTGCTCTTGTGAACTGAAAACATCTGCAACGTACATCACTGGGCCTGAAATCCTGGGTCCTTGTAAAGAAAGGGTACCGAGATGTTGCTTTCTGATTCATATCCATGACCTGCTGGTGTTCTGGAGTCAGTGCTGAGAACTGAGTGCTGCATCTGAAGAAAGACCCGATAGAGCAGGAGAAGAGCCAGAAAAAGGGCTGTAAAAGGACGAGCGTGTATTTTTAACTGAAAGTTGGTGTGTGGGAGTTCCTTCTAAGTATGTTCTCTCCAAGAGCCTTGCATGCATGTGTGCTAAGTTGCTTCGGTCGTGTCCGACTCTTTGCAACCCCATGACCGTAGCCCGCCAGGCTCCTGTGTCCAAAGGGTTCTCCAGGTAAGGATACTAGAGTGGCCTGTCATGCTTCCTCCAGGGGATCTTCCCAACTCAGGGATCAAAGACTCATCTCTGCATCTCCTGCATCGGCAGGTGCATTCTTTACCACTAGTGCCATCTGGGAAGCCCAAGAGCCTTGAGTCACACCAGAATCTGATTTGTAGGGATGACTGGGGTGTGGGGTATTGAAGGCAGGCAGAGCCCTGAATGTTTTAGCCACTCCTGAAAAGTGGACACCACAGTCTTATTTTTGGTTCCCCTTTGATGCTAACTGGAGTGGGACTTCACCAGTCCCCCTTCGGCAAATGAATAAACGAGGGCACATTGATAGTTTATGGGAACTTGGGTGGATGCAAGAGAGTTGATGCTGAATTTCCGCTTTCACTTTTCACCCTCAGAACTCAACCACCTTTAGAGCACATCCCTCTTGTGTTAACGGAGGGTTGCAGGCAGCTGTCCAAGTCATACTCTCTTGTGACCGGTGCTATAAAACCAGTGGAAACTCTGATGGTTTCTGCAGATGTGTGTTTATCTGAAAAATGCTGGACCCTGTCCAAAGGGAAAGCAGGCAGTAATGGTCTCGATTTCAAAAACAACCTTCAGCTGTACCAAAACTTTAAAACCTTTTTCATTTTTATAATTTCTAATCACCCTCTGTTAAAAATGAAACATTAAAAAAAGAATAGATCATTGAAGCTAAGTTTTAGGATTGCTGATGTTGTCTGTCCTCCAGCCCCAGACTTGGAGCATTTGGCTACAAGCAGGCAATTCAAGAATTCAGGAGAAGGGTGGGTGATCTTGAAACATGCAAGCGAGTTCATGGTTTAAGAATTTTTTCTATTGGGAAATGAATTTTTTTAAAAAGCCCTTGAAACTATTTTTGCTTTTCTTATTAAAAAAGAGTTGTTTTGTTATCGTTTCCTTGGCCATCTTCATGTGTGTATTCATAAACCGCGCCTACGAACCTTGTTCCAGGCCACATATCCACCCTCTGAATCTGTGAACAAGATTAATGAGTCAGAAAGACTGTTGAAGGAACTCAGGGAATTGCCACGCTAGGTTTTGAGAGGACATGTAGACCATTTCTTTCCAAATATACAATGTTTGAGCTTCCGGTGCCAAACTCTTGAGTCTGGGTTTATCACAAAAGTAAAAGGGGGAGTTGATGCCTCTCTTTGACTTCCTGTCCACTTTGTTGTCTGTGGTTAGATATAACAGAACTGTGTTTCCAAGCTTCCTCACCCTTTTCTCTCTTTCTCTCTCCTCCACTCACCCCCAGTGACGTTGTGGCTGTCTTCCTCCACTACCTACTCACCGTACACTTGGGACTGTGTACTAATTTAGAAAATAGCCCTCAAGATGAATCCAGCTGCTCCGATCTATAAGCAAATACAGATGGCCTTGGGTCATCCACCACGACGAACTGTCTGCCCCATCGCTTTTCTCTGTTCCTATTTTAGAATTCATGGAGAGTATCCAGAAAGATCTAGAAGAGTTTGTGTGCTCAGAGTTTAAGGAATCAGGAGTATTAGCTGCCAAGTAGCCTCCCTTGAGAGGTGTCCTGGTAGGAGGTGGACTGGGGAGGTCTCAGCTGGGCAGGGCTCTGGGGAGGATGCACCAAAGGAGAAGGTGCTGACCGAGACTGCATGCCCTGAACCACAGGTCCCTTTCAGACTTCGTGAACCTTAACGAGTCTCTTGGGTCAGAAGCTAGTAAAATATTTTGGCACCTTGGCTCTAGACTCTTTCTGCTTCTGCATGATTCAGATGGAAACCGAGGCCAGGAGTGCTGTAAGTGCACTTGAGGTCAAAAAGGGCTCATCCCATCAGGGACAGGCTTTTTCCGCTTTTCTGTCTGCCTGGCCAGATGATGGCCCTTCCCTGAGAGCAGAGGGTGAGCACAGTTGGAGTCTCAGAGGTGGGGTGGTTCCTGTCTTCAGGGGCTTCCGTTTCAGTTAGCGAGACGCACGGGGGCCTCCTCACACCGTGTGTGGCTTGGCTCTGACGCGTCCCCTCACCCCTGCCCTGTGGCTCCATCCTGCATCCAGGTCCTAGGTGAGCTCTTCGCCGCCGTCACTCAGTCCAGTGCGAAGGAGACGTGGTGGATGGAGGCTGTCAGGTCAGCCGCTGTGCTGTCGCTCGCCACCATCCGGGGCATTTCTCAGGTTGGCAGCGCATCTTGGCAAAGCAGACCAGCCTCTGCCATCCCCTCAGAGAAGCTCCTCAGGGCGAAGAGGACGCTGGGGGTTCCGCAGGGATGGGTCGGCAGAGGCCTGGGCGGAGCCACGCCCTCCCTAACTGCGAGGTTGCCGTGGTGCTCAGACTTCTCAGCCATCCTCCCACGACCCCACGTGGAAGTGTCTTCTGTCCTGTCACGAAGATGCTCGAAATCAGGGGGTCATGTGAGGTCTTCTTGACCACCCAGGACCTCACGCCTCACCCCAGTGGGGTGTGACTCAGCGTCACACAGAAACGGGAGGGTGAGCTCCCCGGGAAGAAGCCGTGCGTGCTCAGCCTGGAAGATAGTCTGAGGACAGAGACGTGGGCGCTGGGGCTGGGGGTGGGTGGGAAGTGCTGAGAGGACCCGAAGGATGGCGGATGAAGGACGGCAGACAAGGATGTCGGCTGGTTTTGAAGACTAACCTTGCTTCACGTTTTTATTTCAGGTGTGGCAAATAGGAATCTAATAGTCAAGCAGGAGACGTGTTATCACGGCCCTTGAGAAAGGTCTTTGCAGAGTGTTTTAGGCACAGCAGCTCTGAGGGCTCCGCAGGGCTGAGGTTAAACAGAAGGCTTTATTTAGAAGTTTGAGCAAAATTGGATTTTTTTTTTTTTAATCCCGCGTTTTATTATCAGTCCTGATTGGGGATGGAGGCGGGGAACCATCCCTTTTCAGTAGGAGGAAAGTATGACGTCATCTCTGGAGGGATCCCATTCACTGTCTGGTCCCTGAAGTTAGATACGTGGCCCCTCGGGGGCCCCTGTTAAGCAGGTGTGTTCTAAGGTGAGCACCGTGTGCAGGTCTCTCTTCCTTCTCAAAGGTTAGGGAAATGGGAGCATGCATCTTCTTTTCTTTCTGTTAAACCAGCTGAGAAATGAGTACATATTGGGCTCAGCACAGATGGAGTTTCTTTGGATTTCAGAACACTCAGATTTTTTGTGTGGAATGCTTGTGCTGTTTACTTTACCACTGGCAGAGCAACTTAATTCCACATGAATGTTATAATAAGACACAAGCAAAGGTTTACATGGGAAATCTGGCACTGTGGTCCTGGACATCCTCCTGTAACACCCAGCCCATGACCAGGGTGGACAAATGTCGTCCAGGTTCTTTAACTTTCCTGAGCTACCCTTCCTCTTGTGTGAAGGCAGGTTTGGAGTGGATTATTCCTTCAAGCTCAGAAACTCAATTTTATTTTAAAATTGATAATTGGAACATATATAGATCATCAAAGAACTGTAAAGTGTGGTCCAGCCGGAGTATGGGATATAAATATATGAAACATTAAATAACTGTGCAATATTAATCTTGGTCTTAGCTAGGGGTGACTTTAGAAGGTGTAAGTCAGCTACTGGTGAATTGTGTGCAGATCTGAAAAAAAGGTGTGTGACCACTGTCATCGTTAGCTGGTTTGCACCGCGGAAGCGGTGTGGGCGAGGTGGGTTTTCGGTAATTGCTAGTGGTAGCACCTGTGTTACTCAGGGCCCTCATCTTCTTGAGTGATGTCATCCACTCTCATTGTTTTAGCCACCAGCACCCTGAATGCTGTCTCCCACCATATCTGCAGCTGAAGCTCACTTCTTATCTTCATGCCTGTGTGGCCACATGTCGTTTTCTGCTTAAAACCCTCTGATGGCTTCCCGTGTAGCTCGGGCTAAGACACACAGTCTTTAATACACCTATCAGTCCGATCTGTACTCTGCTCACCCCACCAGGCTGAGCCTCTACTGCTCTCCCCAGACCGCTGCACCGAAGCTGAGTGGGCCATCTTTCAGTTCTCCAAACCCGCAAGCTCTTTTGTGCCTCAGCATCTTGGCACGTGCTGTGCTATCCCCTCTCCCCATCTTGCTCAGCCATTCTTTATTCAACTGCACTCTTCCTTCTGGCCCCAGCTCAAGAGTGTCTCCCTCAGAGAGGCTTATTTGAGCCCAGACTGGTTGAGCATCTTCTGCATTTCTTTCAGTGCGCTGATCACAGCTACATGTAAGCTAGCAGTTGTGTGGCTCATTCCTTACTGGGTGATACCACAGGGACCTCTGCTCAAGTTTGTAGAGACCTTGGACTGCCAACACGTCTCACTGTTCCTTCCTCCCAGCCTGCTTATCGTTGCATGTGATGAACCATAGTGACGTTATCACTTCAAATGGTGCCCTGGCATTAGCTTTACATGAAAGAATGCTATTAGTGGAATGTCCACAAGCAAAGCCCTTTCTTGGAAAAGATGTCTCTGTCATGGTGGGACTCTGGGTCCTCTGTGGCCCCATGACCTGCACATTGACCCTGATGGTTGAGGACCGTGCCACCTGCAGAGAGACTTCTAACAGCACAATTCAGACCCTGGGGAATTTTTTTTTCTATGTGTACATTTTTCTGGAACACCTGGGTCATTTATACAATTTCCTGCTTGTGAAATGGTAGTAACCATACGTCCCTAACTCTTTAAAAATTTTTCACTTGCCTACAATTTAAACTGAATGCAAACGTGAAACTTAATGTTTAATATTGTTGGGCTTCTAGAGTGTACTTTCTAAAACATAATGATTACATATTTTTAACAAAAAATTAGTTACCATATGTAAGGCCTGGGTTTTTGATAAGCATGTTTCTAATTTTTTTCTAGAAACCATACAAAAGAATGGAAAGAAAAGAAAAGAGGAACTACCACTTTATATTTAGGAGCACAATGGGAGGAAAGAACAAGATAATGAATTAATTGACCTTGATTAGGAACATGATTATTTATAACACGTATATGTAATACTATATGGAGTGGAGTGCTCACTCAGCTGTGTTCACCTGTTTGTGACTGCCAGGCTCCTCTGTCCATGGGATTCTCCAGGCAAGAATACTCGAGTGGGTAGCCATTTCCTTCTCCAAGGGATCTTCCCGACCCAGGGATTGAACCCGCGTCTCCTTCATTGGCAGGCATATTCTTTACCACTGATCCTCCTAGGAAGCTCCACTCACAAATATGATTATAAATGACATGATTCTGTAAGATGTGATTACGGGATGAATGCACTGAGCTCTCTGTGCCTGCGTCCCCTGTGGCAGAAGAAGCCTTCTCCTCCTCTTCTTCCCCATGTCCCCCTGCTCCTCCTCACCCTCCGTCATATATTATTAATCTAATTCTAACTGCACTGGGAGAAAACACTTCATAAACTGTTTTTTAACAAACTATTTTAAATCATCCCCCCCCACTCCCAACACCCAGATGATAACAAAGAGGCCTTTAGATCTTTAGATCACAAAGGGACCGTTTCTATTTGAGCAAAGAATATGTTTCGCTGGAACAAAACTCTTCCTCCTTGTACTGTTAGAAAGAAAAATGTATTTTCCCCAGCATTCGTTTGGATACAGCACAAAATAGCATGCCTGTTTCAGCACCTTGCACTTAGATGTCTGTTTTCACCATTTAATTTTTTTAAAAGTCATGTTGCCTGTGTGAATAAACATTTATGGTAGGGATGGGAATTTGGTATAGTCATAAATTAGGCTATGATTTCATAGAATACTGTTAACAGTGATATTAGAGCTTATCTATCTCAGTGCCATACTTTGTAGCTATACGGAGGGCACTGATGAGTTGAGTGAGTTGGGGACCGTTACTGTTTGTGTGTGTGTCCTGAATGGTGGGAAGGAGGGCACTCATCCCCCTACCCCTGGAAGGGATTCCTAGTGAAGTTGTGTCCTCATGGTCCCTGCCCTCCCTAATCTGGCCCAAGCCCATCTGTCTTCCATCATGGTATTTGTCAGTTCTGGTGGCTTCTCTCCCAGACACTTAGCCATTTGTATCTCACGAGGTTGAGTAGCACCTATTAAAATAATAGACACTCTTTGAATGTGAATTATGTATCTTTTCATGGGAACAAATATTTACAATTTCCACATGTAATCTCTCAAGGGTCTCTATAAAGTAGACCGAAGGCAAATGTTACTCTGCTTATAGCACACACACAGCAATTACATGGCAGTTAAATTGTTTCTCGGGTCACATAACACGATTATAATGAAGGGGTGGTTGATCCAGAAATTATGATTTTGGAGTCTCATACCTGTCCATAATGGATAAATCACCATACTCGACCCCGGTCGTTTCCCCAGCAATTTTGTAGGTAATTGAAGTGTTCGCTGAGAAGAGTAATTATTTGTATTACTACATATGCTGTGAAACGAAAAACTGTTGCCTTAAAGTTCTCATTGAGGTGGCAGAATTCACTCCTGACTGCTGAATGCAAGTCGCTGTTTTTCTATCTTTTTCTCCCCCTTACTCCTTTCCTACGCCCCATGATTCTTCTTCCCGGAAAGTCTTGCTGCTCCCCAAATACACCATGCTCTTCCAACCCTCCAAACCGTTCTGAACAGCGGTTCCTTTTCCCTTGAGTGCCTTTTGTTCTGTTCACAAAATCTTGCTCCTTCTTTAAAGACGTTGATTTTCAAGGTGTGCTGCCTGGGAGCTCGTCAGAGCTGCAGAGCCTCACCAGCCCTCTAGGTGCCTGCACGGGACGACTGGGGGCAGGGCGACAGAGACTGACAGCAGCTCAGCGGAGGGTCTTGGGGGAGACCCCGTGCCCTCAGAGGGCCAGCATGCACAGACAGACCTCCCTCCCCAGCTGGATCGTCCTTGAGAGGATTGGAAGCGGGCCCAGCAGTCTGTGCTCTAACAAGCTCTCTGAGTAGTTCTGACATGATGGAGTTGGAGAATCGCCACATTCAGACACCTTTCACTTGGTACCTTGTCCCAGAGGCTCGTCCTGAGAATTCTTGGGCAGGCAGTCATCTCTCACATCCAGATACTTTTTCTTAGTGTGTTACTTAGTCAGGGAAGGCTAGCTGCAGTAACCAGACGGTGGTAGCTTAACACCGAGTTTATCTCTCACTTGCGATAGGACCCTTGCGTATGCCTCAAGGGGTCTTCTATGTGATGATTCAGAGCCTCGTTCCCTTCCGTCCGGGGCTTCTCCCTTGCCCATGACCTCCTCAGAGCTCTCTGTGCGGTCTGCGCTTTCAGTGGGCCCATCAAGGAGAGAGAGCGAGCGAGCGAGCTGGGACCCTTGTGCACCATGTTTTATAACTGCACCTAGGCTCTGCTACTGCATTTTTCTGATATTCCTCAGCCAGAACCCAATCACATAGTTTTCAGCCTGACTGCCAGACAAATTGGAAGGGTGGTCTTTCTTTCTATCCCAGGAAGAAGACACAGGATTGGGGAGTATCTGGCCCCCTTCTGTCCAGTCACAATACAGTGCCAGCCATAGATGTCATTGTACATTTGCTGGTAACTGCATTTAAAAAAGTAAAAGGAAACAAATGAAATTAATTTTAATAATATATTTAATCTAGTATATACCAGTATTATTCAGCATGTCAGCAATAAAAATTAGGAGTAAGATATTTTGCATTCTTTGTTTTTTCATCCAAAGCCTTTGAAATTTACGCTGAGAATTTATTTCCGTTTGACTAAGCAAATGTCAAATGCTCAATAGCCCCGTGTGACTAGTGGCTCTGCTATTCCAGTGGACAGCGCATTTCTAGCCAGTCCCTGTCACACTTGGTATGTAAGTTCCTCATTTGAATCCTTCCATCTTTCCTCCCCCACTGGACTGTGTGTGTTCCTTACGTCTCAGTCCTTGCAGAGTGCCCTGTGGTTAAGAAATGCTTGTGCGTGACTGAGCAGGCAGGAGATTTGATGCATGAATCAGCTGAGCCATGAATGGACTAATGAGTAAATGTGGGAGAGCATTCCTCTTGGCTCTTTGAACTCCCTTCACGAAAGTTCCTAAGAAGTTCTCTTTTGTGACAAGTGCCGGTTTGCACAGAGTAAGACAAGATTAGTGTCACAGCAGAAGAGTAAAGTCAGCCCGGTGAGCTGGGGTGCTAGTATGTACTACTGAACCGCAGGAACCTCGAGCTGAAAGAACCTGACCGTCAGATGGTTCCGTGTCCTCACTGGATGAGCACGTGTCCCAGAGACAAGTGGAGACTTGGAGGTGGCACGTTAGCTCCAGGGGGCTGGGTCTGCTGACACTTTCGGTTGATTTAACTCTATTGCAGTAAATCTGAAGCCCTGTGTTTCCCCCCGAATTAATGAACACATATTGTGGAACATGCTGCCATTATTTCAAAACAAGATGCTAGGAAAATTGTTAACATAGTCTCAGTTTAAAAATGCTGCTAAACAGAACCTCCTGAAGATTTTCTGTTTGTTTTACCACCTTTTCTTTAAGTCTTCAGTTGGGAACTAGAAATGCTCATGTAAGTTTTATCAGTCTAGTGTACACATCTGAGATCCTATTGAGCAGGAAGACAGACAGGGATACATTAGACAGCAGTATTGGATTAGGGTTTTTTTTTTTTTTTTTTTTTCATTACTGCCCTAGCTGCAGTGTGGAGGATGCATATGGAGGATGTCACTTTGGCATCTTATTCCTCTACAGCAGGAAGAAAGGAAATCCTTAGAAATGCATGTTGCCTTACTCTAAACAAATTGCTTCATTGCTTTTAGTTAGCTGCCATTGTGGTCACAAATATCAACTTGAATGAGCGCTTGTAACTTAGCTGACAAATAAGGTATTAAGGGACTATAGGCAACAAAACCCTAGGGGTTTGGTTTTGTTCTATATTCTCTTCAGGGAAGTATACTGCTGAGTGCCCATTTCGGTGTGTGATCACACCATTAAAATAACTGGAGAGATGCGTGGGGCCCTTGCTACTCTGGAGGGCCTTTCTTATTGGCTTGGAGTTGAAAGGCATTTTATTTTGGCAGGGCTCGGGGAAGACGGGGCAAGGAAGGTGGATGAAGGGTGATTCTGGTGGAGGAGCCCACCCGCAAAGTTCTATTTATTCCCCAAAATCCAGCTAAATCGAAAAGATCAATGGAAACCTGCCATGGCATTTCAGTAAGACTACGGTGTGTGTCCCGGAGAAGGAAATGGTAACCTACTCCGGTATTCTTGCTGGGGCAATACTGTGAACTGGGGAGCCTGGCCGGCTGTAGTCCGTGGGGTTGCAAAGAGTTGGACGCTACTTGGCCACTGAGCACAAGCGTGAAAGTGTGTGTCCATCCCCTGGAGGACAGTGAAAGTTTTGGCCTCGTCCCCGTCCTCTGCTTGCAGCGAAGTACAGTCATCTGTGTCACGCCTGTAAGAGATGCTAATATATCTGGGAACCTGTCCATGTTTCCTTGTATTGGATCTGGGCTTAAACATTGTGGGTGTTCTTCCTCTTTTGTGTTACTAAGATCCGTGACTCTCAGACTGAGGTGAAAGCCTACAGCATTAAGTATTGCCTGGAGGACTTTCCCAGGTCTCAGCTTAAGGCTCCAATTCAGAAGTTCTGGGTGGAGTCCTGGATCTGTATAACACAGAGGTAAGCAGGCACCTGGCAGGTTAAGATCAGGAGGTGGTAGGTAACATTCCAGGTTGACAGACAGCATTTCTGGAGGCATGGAGGTGAGGCGGGAGGAGGCAATACAGTCAGTGTTCCTTGTGCATAAGATTCGGGACGAGGGTGGTGAGGAGGGCAGGGGAGACCACAACGGGTCTGTGTGCTACATATGCCAGCAGGCTGTAGAAGGGTGGTCGTAGTTTAGCCCATGGAGAGACCATCCTGCCCTGGGAGCTAGATCTCCAGGGTGTACTGTTCGTTTCTATTTTCCCTCCTTGGGGGGATTAACATGGGCAGAAAGTCTTTGCCCTCACATTCCCATCTTCCCTCACTCTGTCCCATACTTTGAACTATTAGGTTTCACCTATGTGTGAACAATAAAATAAGATAAAAAAGATTTCAGTAGAGTGAGGTTTTGGCCCACATTGCCCCTGTGGGGGCTTTCTAGGGGGCACTAGTGGTCAAGAACCTGTGTGCCAATGCTGGAGACACGAGAGATGGGGTTTGATCCCTGGGTCAGGAAGATCCCCTGGAGAAGGAACTGGCCACCCACTCCAGTACTCTTGCCTGGGAAATCCCATGGACAGAGGAGCCTGGTGGGCTACAGTCCATGGGGCCACACAGAGTTGGACATGACTAAACTGACTTAGCACGGCATGGCCCCTGTGTTCACTTTGTTTTCTAAGGAACAAGAACTCATTTTGAGCTTGATTTTAAATCTTTCAAGTTGTGGATGATATCTGAAGATCTGGTCACTTGTAGACCAGTTTTAAAAGTAGGTGTTGATTTATCTTTATGGTCAAGGCAAGTAAAAATGACCTCTTGTTAATCTGTTTAAAAGTTGTTTTTACCACATAGGACCTCTGTGATCTTGGACTGACCCCCTAAATTCTGTGCCTCGGTTTCCTCGTCTGTAAAGTAAGAGTTGGTGGAGGAATATACTGCTTACGGCACTGCCAGGCACAGAGGAAAGCCATGCTGAGCAGGACTGTACTGGAGCCTGAAGCAAAAAGAAAATAAAGTCAGTAGTACTGACCTTCTCTTTGTTTCAAGTTGTGATTTGTTTATCATGGCTTTTTTTTGGGGGGGGGGTATGAACTTTGATTTTATTTGAGTGTTCCATTAAATTTTACTTATCTTGATTACTGAGTTTTTAGTGCGGTCTTAAATTCTGTCTCTCAACTGAGTGCTCCACTTAACTCATCCCAGTCATGACCATGGAGGAAGTATTTATTCATGCATTAGCTACTTTTTAGACATTATTTTAAAAGTTTCCCAAATAGGAATAAATGGCTTTAGAAATTTTAAATAATGTTTAGTTTAAAATAATTCATGCTTATTAAGGGAAGTCTAAAAAGTATAGATAAGTAGAAAGTAGGGAAGATGAAAGCCTTTGTTCCATATTTCTGACACAACACTGTCAACATTGAACTTCAGTTTTCATTTCTTGTTATCTTCCATCCTGATATTTTCAGGCCTCAGAAAACTCTGCAGTATTTTCTGTGGCTCCCTTAAGGAGATGTGTGTTCGAGAGGGAGGTCAGATTCGTTTGAAATAAAACTTAAACTATTCCGATCGACTTAATTATTAGGTTTAATGTTAATTTTGAAGCAGAGCTCCAAAGCATAGTAACTATGTGAACTTAAGGTAAGTTATTTAGTTTATAAGAACACTGGTTTCTCTAAAGAAAAATACCTCTTTATAGTGTTATTATTGTAAGGGTTGAGTTGAACTGAATTAAACGAGTATGTATGCTGAACGCCTAGCACACAGGAGGGACTTGGGAATGTTCTCCTTGCCCCTCTCCTCCAGACCCCAAGGCCATTCATTCTGTTTCCTTCCCACTTCTCTTCTATATTGAAATTCCTGTGTGACAGTCACCTAAACAAATAAATAAACATTGACTTCTAGATATAGGTCTTGGCAGAGCATAAATTGAAGCGTGTACCTGGAGAGTTCCCAAACGCTTCATGGAACACTGGAAGCCTCATTTATATTGTAGTTATTTAACCTGCTAGCTTTGACTCGATGATGGGACTTTAAGATCTGGCCCCTCTTTGTGGAAAGGCCAGTGGGATAGTCATAGCTACTTTTCAGAGCCTGATTAAACACCCCCACCGCCCACACCCCCCACCCCTCCACCCTCTGTCTTCTAGCAGTGCTTTTCCTGGAGGAGTGTTTTCCCTTGTGTGGGAGGGGAAAGCCGAAGCCCATTGTGTTGCGTGTGTCACACTTCAGGAATGTGACAAGGAGCCCTGGCCTGTTCAGCAGCTTCGGTGAGGGACCAGAGGTGGCTGCAGCTCCCTCACCTTCCACCTCCACCACCACCTTTGGTCACTAGGCTGTGTGATGTGTGCGTGTCGATTCAGTAGTGGGGAGAAAGGAAGCTCCAATAGCCGGCCTTCCCTGACATCTGCCCTCCTCACCTACCGTGTTTTTATCTCCACCTCCGGTTACTTTTATCTGTAGCTTATCTATGAAAGATTCTTTGAATTGAGTTATGTATTTTTACAAGTACTCAGGGGGAAACTTTGATTTGTCAGGATGTGTGGTTGTCCGGGAATAAGGTTTGAGCCCCTGAAACTGCTAGCTTTGTTTTCTCTTCCTTGTCAGTCTCTTAAATTCACAAAGGAAATCAGTCACAATGAGTGCTCGTTTAGGCAGCAGGATGAGAAAGGATACATCATCTTCGCCACTGATGAGTTTATCTTATGGAAGGGACGTAATCTGCTGTTGCTGCCAAAGAGGGGACTTCCCAATCATTGTCAGGGGACCGGCATGACTGTCAATGATCATTATCTTTTCGTCGTCCAGTCGCTCAGTCTTGTCTGACTCTTTTGTGACCCCCACAGACTATAGCCTGCCAGGCTCCTCTGTCCGTGGGATTCTCCAGGCAAGAATACTGGAGTGGGTTGCCATTTCCTTCTCCAAGGGATCCTTCCAACCCAGGGATCAGACCCAGGGATCGAACCTACGTTTCCTGCTTGGCACACGGATTCTTTCCCACTGAGCCACATTGTCTTTTTAAAGCAAGCTGAATTTGGCCAGATCTGCTGGATCACTTTGCAGAGTTTCCTCATGGTGGGTTTGCCCCTTGAAGCCTGGGCATGTTTCTGTTTTTGCAGAAGTCAGTATGCCGTGTTGGCTGGACCATTCTCTCTCTTTCCCCCAGGTTAGGGAGCTGATGGCCATGAACTGCGACACCTGGAGGGTAGTCAGAGCCCTGTGACCACTCTAGCTTGTCTCTTCTCTGTCATGGACCCATCAAGACGGTCCCCAACTTTCTACCTTGTAAACACTCATGGGACTGGCTTTAAGTAAGTTAGCATACACAGATATTTTTATAAAACCTATAATCTCAGAGGGTGGCTCTTTGCGTTTTTTCATTATGTTCTTTAGAGAGGTGTATGGGGGAGAAGTGAAAGAATGGATGTTCGTCTTCCATTTATAGCTGAATAAGACATTTGAAGGGAAAACGTTAGTGCTTAGGGCCTTAAAAGAAGGTTTTGATTATCTTTTCTCACCAAGCACACATTCTCTGGCCCTTCACCTCAACATTTGTTACGTGGTGAGGAAAGTTAGAAAATTCTACTTTGTGTGAACTCCCTTGGTGTTGGAGTTTGTGATAAATCAAGCCAAGGTGGGACAGTTTCACTGTTTGTTCTATAAGCAAACATTTATGGATTATCTGCTGTGCACCCAGCACTCAGCCGTTCCCCACTCCCCGGTGCTCAGAGCTGACGAGGGCAGATGACACGCCGGGCTAGGTCCAGTCCAGGTGGAGGCCACGGCAGGCCCCGCTGTGGTCTCTCAGGCTGGGAGTTTCATTTCCTGAGAAAAATCCCAAGCATGTTATGTTTCCCTTGGCTGTGTAAGTTTCCATCTCTGAAACAAATCATTGACACCGCTGGCTGAATGATCATCATTGTGACCAAAACAAACAGTTCACAGAAAAACTCTTGGTGTCCAGAGTGTAAGAGCTCTATATCCAGCCCAAGGGGATCCTGACCCTTGGGTGAATTCATCTGATAAATGTGTTCTGAGCACGTACCCTGTCTTAGGACCTGGGAATAGAGCAGTACAGAAAATAGACAAAAATCTGTCTTTCAAGAGCTGTGGCCTTTTTTTAAAGTGGAGTTGGACAGACACTAAACAAATAAGGAAAACAGTATAGAACGCCAGATGGTGACAGAGGCTGTGCAAGAGTGTAGGCAGGGAAGGGGGATGTCACGGGTGGGGGTGGGCTGTCTTCACGAGAAGCTTCTAGATGATTTGCGACTGCCGGCAGCGTTCTACGACAACAGTGGGATACGTCCATTGTCCCCCTGGGTCTTGGGAGTGAACGATGTCTAGCTCGGGTTGTAATGGTGATCCCTGTCTTTCAGGTGAGGAAAGTGGGCCCCCAGAGTGGTAAAGTCACTGTCCTACATTCACAGAGCCAGCCCCAGAGAGTACCCTAAGCCTCCCCCCGTCTAGAAATGGGAGGACTCCACCCATCTTACTTCCCTTATCTGAAAACGGAGCCTTCTCTAGGGCCCCTCCCGCTGCCCCAGCACTGTGGGCTCACCCCAGACGTGGAGAGAGGGCAGCAGGCCTCCTCCCCGCTTCTTCACAGTAGGACATCCTTGTCCTCTGCCAGACTCTCAGCTCTGCCTCTGTTGGAAATGAGGCTCTGACACATTTAGATATAGATCCACCTTTCGATCTGTGTATTTCTCTTCTGCGTGTTCTAGGGCAATATGATTCTGAAATGTGTAACATTCAGTTGGAGTGGTTTGTTGTTGTTCAGTCACTAAAGTGTGTCCAACTCCTTGCAACCCCATGGACCGCAGCACTCCAGGCCTCCCTGTCCTTCACTCTCTCCCGGAGCTTGCTCAAACTCATGTCCACTGAGTTGGTGATGCCATTCAACCATCTCCTCCTCTGTTGCCCCCATCTCCTCCTGCCTTCACTAGAAGCTGCTCAGTGAGGGCTTCATCTGATGACCTATTGGCTTACTTGGGTGTCAATCGAGGCCTTCTTAGTGGCTTGATCATCATTCAGCCAGATCCAGGGAATCTTCCCAACCCCGGGACAGAACCCAGGTCTCCGGCATTGCTCTGGAAGACAGCATGGCAACCCACTCCAGTATTCCTGCCTGAAGAATCCCCACGGAGAGAGGAGCCTGGCGGGCTATAGTCCATGGGGTTGCAGAGAGTTGGACACAACTGAGCGACTAAGCGCACACAGGATATCAGTCAGCAAATGAGTGAGATCGCAGGTGTTGACGCCGCTGACGGCCATCTAATGTCTGCTGATTTAACCGTTTACATTGCTTTACTGTCTACTTCAGTCAAATTTAAACCAGCTGAAGTGAAGAGCTTTGTGTCTTAAAACTTTGGTTGACTGTCTGGCTCATCTCTCTGGACCTCAGTTTCCTTTTTCTGTGAGTGGAGGATCTTCCCCTGGTCCCTTGTCTAAGGACTAGATAAACTCTAGGGGCTTTTCTGTAGAAATTACAGGAACACAATTTTGAATGTAGGTTTAGAAGGGTTCATGGACCATTTTCCCCCATGTCCAGGCTTGGATTCCGGTTTAATAAGGAACACTAGGCTAGATGATAGCGTGCATCTCATTTTTTGTGATTATCTGATTAAATCTGTAATGACAAAAATCATCGAGGTGAGCATCAAACTTCGTGAAAAGTGAAGTGAAAGTGTTAGCCTCTCCGCTGTGTCCGACTCTTTGCAATTCCATGGTCTGTCCATGGAATTCTCCAGGCAAGAATACTGGAGTGGGTTGCCGTTCCCTTCTCCAGGGATCAAACCCAGGTCTTCTGCATTGCAGGCAGATTCTTTACCATCTGAGCTAACAGGGAAGCCCTGTCAGACTTCATATCAGAATGTGTTTCTTTAATAATAACTTCTAAGAGGCCCCAAGGGTCTGGTTTAGGAACCCTCCCTCCCCTCCCCTCCCACTTCTACCTGCCTTTTTGTCGCCGTGTCCCTCCTCTGTTGTAGCCGGCTGCTCAGCCCCTTGTTCCCTGCACCTGTTGCCTCTGGTCCTGTCCTGTCCTCTGTTCTCCCACTTCTATGCACGATGTTTTTGTCTCCTCAGAGGGACAGATTGTATTCCCAACACCATTTCTTTTCTTTGGCCAGCAAGCTGACCTGTAACAATACACTGTGGAAGTCTTTAGTCATTTGTTTCTTTTTGTAAGTTTTCTTAATAATTCTTTCTTACTGTTTCACTTTTTCCCAGAAAGGAGAAATTGAGTGATTACTTCAGAGTACATAATTAATATGTATTTAAGTCTCCACTCCAAAGTATGTGTGTATGTATATTTTTTTATTGTTGTTCAGTCACCAAGTCATGTCTGACTTCTTTGCGACCCCACGCACGGCAGCCCTCCAGGCTTTCCCTGTCCCTCACCTTCTCCCAGAGTTTGCCCAAGTTCATGTCTAGGAACATGTCGGTGATGCCATCCAACCATCTCATCCTCAGTCGCGCTCTTTTTCTGCCTTCAACCTTTCCCAGCATCAGGGTCTTTTCCAGTGAGTCAGCTGTACACATCAAGTGGCCAAAGTATTGGACCTTGAGCTTCAGCATCAGTCCTTCCAGTGAATATGCAGGGTTCATTTCCTTTAGGATTGACTGGTATACACACACATTTTATATATTTAAATGTACTTTACAAGTACACACACACACATACACACAACACACATATACACACATGCACATGTATACATGTGTATACACACATGTATGTATACAACATACATATATGTGCACACATATACACACATATGTATACCCACACACATATAAACACATACAGATATATACACACATATATATACACAACACATATACACACATATAACCATATACACACACACATATACACACACACAATTTATATACACACACACACATACACATATACACACACCCATATATACACACACACATATATAAACACGGTATATATATACACACACACACCCATATATACACACACATATATATACACACTCATATATACACACACACACATATACACACACCGATATATACACACACATATATAAACACACACAATATATATATACACACTCATATATATATATACACACACACACATATATATGTGTTGCCTTTCCAGTTAATTGTTATTTTGTAAATATCTTCCTGATTTGCCATGAGCCTCTAATAGAGTAAAAAAAAATTCTGTTGAGATAATTGATATTTATTCCTTGTACAGTCATGCTTTATATAGCTGCTAGCTACAGTGTAATGCAGTCGCAAATTTTATATAATTCATTGCCAAAAACACTTCTTAAAGGTTCAGTTATACTGTTTCCAAGGATACCTTGGTCTTAAAAAATGTCTGGCAAGTTTTTCAGAATAACATTTTCTTCGCTGGGAGAAAGGAACACTTTAACTATTAGTAAATGATGCATTGGGGTTCAGCATATGAACAGTTGAATGCTCCTGCCTTAATCTGGGCCACATGGAAATATTTGCATATTTTTACATCCACCAAATTTATGCTTCAGGGCTAAAGATAATCAGTGACATAAAACTGACACAAGCATTCAGTTCAGCTAATACATTTTGAATGCAGAACCTCAGAGCCTGGGAACTCAGCTCCTGACCCCATGAATTTACAGGCTCACTGGAGAGTGTGGTACATACACCCTTAATAAAAGGTGGACTGTGACAAGCTCCAAGATGGCAGTAAATGAAGGAGATGCCCAGGGGTGTCAGAAGAGGAGCTAATGCAGCCTGGCTGGGAGGATCCAGGGGCTTTCCTAGGAAGGTGGCATTTAAACTGGGTCTGGAGAGTCGCGTCGGTGTCCTGTGGGTGAGAGGGTCCTTTATTCAATTTCCTGCTTTTCAGAATTTGATGGAACTTCATTGTATGGTGGGTGGGGGATGACAGGGTCTTTGGAGTCTAGAGTTAGACTTTCTTATAGTAAATAATTACCCTTGGAAAAATTCCTTAAATTTCCTATACAGTTTTCATGGGTTTTTTTGTACCCAACCTGTATAATAATTTGTATGTATATTAAAATCCGAGAGCTGAAATCCATCTGCGGAAGCATCTATTTCATCTTATCTCTGAAATGTTCCTACTTTGCCATGGGTCTTCCTCCATTCCCATTCTATTTTAACAGTAAAACTCTATACCCTTAATGCATGCTTTTTTGGGGGGGAGGGGGAATTGTCAGTGTATAGATGATATTTACCTGTTTCCATGTTTTAAATTTATTTTTTAATTGAAGGAAAATTGCTTTGTAATGTGTTGGCTTCTGTACAGCAACACAAATCAGCTGTAATTATACATATATCACCTCCTCCTTTATTGCAGGTTAATAGATGTATGTGTTATTATAAGAGTTAAACTGGTTAATGTGTGGAAGAACTTGAGGTTTTCTAGTGTCTGAAGGTTGGTAAATATTTGTGGATTTGAATCCAAGGTCCAGCATATACCTTCCCTCTGAAATACGGTAAAGGAAAACTTGACCACATACTTCCTGTCCTTCTATGATGGCATTTCCTCTTGTGGCTGCTCTGACCAGATGTCGTTCTCTTGTCCTCAGACACCGATCTCATGAAGCCCTTAGAGAAACCACATCCTACTTGTTGGTTTAGGTTCAGACGCTCAGTGCTGTAGCGTGTGACCCCTTGACAGGCAGACTCACTGGTACTAGTGTGTGTTAGACGAGCGGAATCAAACAAGAGCCTCTTACGTTGCCTAAGTTAGGTAGCAGGAAAGGCAACAGTAGTATCTCCACTCCTCTAAATCCTGAGAATTTCCTTCCTTAATAAATTAGACCCCCCTCAAAGGTGACAGACCAGACCAGTGTCTTGCTTTGAGAATTGCTTTCCTTTATCTGGATTTAGGTATAATGCTCTGAGTTGGTGTGAGAAAGCTGTGTGAATTTCACTGCTACATTTCCTGTGAACATGTTGGGCACCTTATCTAGATATTGATCAGTTCTCTTCTATGTAAATTTCTCTGTGAGAAACTAGAAAAAATGTACTTGCCTTATAGCCTGGTATGTTTTTCCTTTTCAGGATATGAATTATGGAACTGATTATGTTTGCCTTTGTATCTTGACTACCTAGATGCTTAGAACCAATGCATAGTTTTTTCCTTGATTACAAAAGAAATATAAACTCACAGCTAAAGTTGTGAAAAGTAGAAAAACGTCAAGGAGATGCCTGGATCGTGGCAGAACACAAGGGGATCAAGACACCTATTGGAAGACAGTTGTCATAATCAAGCAGCAAAGAGGGAAGGGCAGTGAATTTTAAATTGCTGAAGCACTTTGTAATGCGCTGTAGCAACGCTGCTGGCAGAAGTGTCGTTTTTGGTCACACAGCTGAAGTCCGGAATTTAAGACTAAGGTTCATTTCTTCAGACTGGAATAGAACAGCAGCAATAATAGTTACCATTGAGAGAGCACCTGCTGTGTAACAGGCTCTGTGCTGTGCTGGTGTTACACTTTTACCTCTTCACTGAAATCATTTCAGTTGGATTAAACCCAAATGTTGCCTTTAACTGCTGGTCAGTAGCTTTTACCTATTTGTGCCCTCTAGCAATTGGCATAGTTGACAGAATCAGTTGACAACTGATTCTGCATAGCATCATGATGACGAGAGTGTCCGTTGTATCCGTAATGCACTATGTGACCTTCTGTACATAAAGCAACCTCTCTGGCCAGCAGTTTCTTCATCTGTAAAATGGGAATAACCATGTTTCCTGCTTCACAGCGTTGTTAAAGGACTTACCAGTTGGCTCAGTGGTAAAGAATCTGCCTGCTAAGCAGGAGATTCTGCTTCAGTCCCTGGGTCTGGAAGATTCCCTGGAGAGGGAAATGGCAGCCCATTCCAGTATTCTTGCCTGGAGAATTCCATGGAGAGAGGAGCCTGGTGGGCTGTAGTCCATGGGGTCACAAAGAGTTGGACACAACTTAGCAACTAAAGAACAACAGCAAGTGTTGTTATAATGATTAAATAAATCACCAGTGCAGGTTTTGGGACACAGTGAGCACTTAACAGTGTTCATAAAATAAATAACCTTTTAAGTTCCTTTTCATTGCTTACAGAATGTCAGGGTATTTTGACCTAATAAACAGGATAACATTTCTCTCCTTAAAGTCTAGAACTTCTGGTGGCCTAATGATGGAGGGGATTTGAGGAAGAATTGGGCTTTTTTGAACTCTTTGAGACATTTCAGAAAGGTTTTCAGTTGTTGGTTATGACGTGCTTTGAGCTTCCCTGGTGGCTCAAATGGTAAAGAGTCTGCCTGCAATGCAGGAGACCCCCGTTCGATCCCTGGGTGGGGAAGATCCCCTGGAGAAGGGAATGGCCACCCACTGCCGGTATTCTTGCCTGGAGAATTCCATGGACAGAGGAGTGTGGCGGGCTACAGTCCCTGGGGTCGGAAAGAGACACAACTGAGCGACTTTCACGTCACACTTGACCATGTGCTTTACTATGGTTCAGCTTGTCTGTTTAGTGCTTATGGCTTATCTCCTCTAATTTAGAGAACAACTGTAAGTTTCGACTTAACCATTATTTCAAATCTATATTTATGTAACTGAGGCTTTTTGGGTTTTTTTCCTATCCTCTTGTAACCTTACAAAGAGACATTTTGAAAATTCACAGATTGTATTTATTTTGGAACACAGATATGGTGAGTTTATATTACCCTGAAAGATTACCCAAGATTGAGAAATTGGGTAGTTTAAAAAAATTATTGTAGAGACTACTTTTTTTTTTTTTAATGGATTCATAGAACCTTTGTGACTCATTACCCAGTGCTGTCCACACTGAGAAAGATTCCTGAAGTTTGAGTGGCAGAGACTGGGGTGACCTCCGCAGGCCCTGGTGAGAGGATGAACGGGCGGACATAGGGTGCCAGCTGGGCTCCCCCGCTGCCCCCTGGGGACCCTGCCGGCCTCAGTCACTTGGCTGGGGACGAGGAGACTTGTGCCTCTATCTTATACAGTAGCTTCTGTGTTTTCCTGGATACAGGTACCTGTGTACCTCGTGGCACCTATTGTGTTAGTGATGCCTTGTTCCATTGTTTACATGTTACTACTACTACTGCTGTTATCTACTGTTAGTAAATTCTCCCCAGTCTCGATGAAATAAGCAGAATAACTAATTGGGAGAAGCTCTATGGCATTCCAGGAAGTACAGGTAAATACTTAATCCCATCTTAGGCTCATTTTCACATGTAGTTCATTAATAAATCCCTTGACGCTTTTGGTTTTTCCTGAGATGATTTTAAAATGACCTAACAGTTACTCCACCATTAATGTGAGGAAATGATGAAAATAGCAGGCTTTTGGGGAAACACATCAAGTGCTGTCACCGCTGAACCATGGGATGGTGACCCAGCTACTTTCCTGTGCTTCTGTGTAAATCCCTGTTAACTGCATGACTCCGTCCTTCACACTGTCTATTCATCTTGCCTTCTCAGCTTGTTCTGACACTCCTGGAAGGTGGGGACCCTCTCCTCTGCCTTACCTTTTCACTGACATCCTCTTGGAACCTAGTACCAGACTCGTTACCAGGTGGTACCCACACAACCGTGGATGGATTTAAGGTGATATTCTATTTAATAAAAGCATTTACTGTGATACGTGGAATCTCATGGAAATGTGTGTCGACCTCGCCTTTTGTCTACTATAAAACAGTAGATAAATTAAGTTTGCCGTGCCAGGGGCTGTCATGCAACGAGAAACTCTGCCCTTCTGTCTGCCTGTGTGGGGTGCCGGCTACAGGAATCCCTCCTGGTTGCCCCTCGCTGCTTTGATCGTCAGCCAAGCATTTGGTGTTTAGCTATAACACGAAGGAGAGCCTCCTGAAACTCTAAGAATCTGAGAACAGCCAGATGACCTGGCTTCTCTTCAGCTCCCGATGCGGAGTAATTAGGAAGGAATCTCACTGTGACTGGTTTGCTTTTCCACACTGCACTGTTTTGATTGGGGTCGATGTGGCCCACGCCGCGTGGAGCAGACACAATGAGGCCGGTCTTCACGGGAGAGGCAGTGCGCTGTGCATTGTACAGTTCGGGGTTTGTTTTCCTCTGGCCGGGCGGGTGGGAACCTCCCATTTTCCGAGCAGTAGTAACACCCCTGGAGGCTGGCCCTCCCACCCTGGCGGGCTCTGCAGGCCCAGCCGGCGGGGCTGACCACTTGTGCCTGGGAAGGCAGCTTCCTTTCCGTCCTCTGGCTCCTGGCATGCGTGTGCGTCGCACGGCCAAGGACTTGCAGCTGTCTCAGTTGCAGACTCTGTGACTTGCCTTCTCAGCCGAGGATGCAGGCTGATAAATGCAGGACAAGTAGCCGAAGTGTCAAAAAGGAGCTGGTGATCGAGTCCCCGCTGCGGTGCAAGGATGCAGCCCAGGGCGAGGGGGAAGCAGAGAGCCCGGGGCCAGTGCTGGTAAGAGGGGCCGGTCCCCGGGGCTTCTGCTGTCTTCCCCACACAGCGCTGTCATCGTCTGTGCGTGCTCCGTGCCTTCTGGCCCTTCGGTTGGATTCTAAACTTGCCTGTCTCTGACGAGCTCTCTTCTCTGTCTCCTCCTTTAGATTTGACTTGGGTTCCACTTTGATTCTTCTTTGGGAGGAAAGATATGTTGACATCTTGTGGGTGAACGTGGTTTCCAAGAGGCTCCTTTGTATATACAACAACTACATATTGTTCAAAATTAAGTCTCACCTCGTTGCGCTGTTGCCAATGTAAACCTGGGAGGCACACTGTAATTGCCTTTTATAGGATTGAAAAAGATGCCCTTTGCAGAATTAAAACTTGTTCACATTATGTGTTTGTGAACATTAGGATGGTAACGTGGGGGTGTGGTTTAAGGAACCTAGCTGCTGAACTTACATGTGTTCTCACCCCTTTTAACAAGTTTGCCTTGAATTGAACAAAGTAAGAAATAACCTGTGCTTGGAAACCAGTTGCTAGTAAAGTTTCTATTCTTAACATTAGCTAAACTCAGAGCAGTCTGGATAAATTCAAGTGCCTCAGTAGACTTTGTAAGGGCAGAATGTGAAAAATGGTTTTGTTGTTAGCGTCAATGAGTAGGTTGTGCTCCTCTCTTGGAATTTCTTCAGTACAATAAAGGCACATAACTTTTAAAGCAAACTGCAAAAAGCCACCAACATGCACATCGGAGGGAACAATTAAGCCTTTCAAATGATCTGTTAAAGGGATTGTTACACTCATACTTAGCAATTTTATATAGTGATTTGTTTTTTAAAACATCAAAGTTCATTTTCTGTTATAAAGTGTTGGGTTAATTAACGTATTTTTCAATTAATGCTTTTAAGAATCTAAACCTCAACTTCTCTGTAATGGATTTGACTTGAATTAAATCGCCTTTGATCTGTGAGACAGCCATATATTGTACGGCCTTCAAAATTATGTTGCTAATCCGGAACTGAGAAAGTAAAGTGTAAGGGGCTTTTTGGATGTAGGTTTTCATCTTAGAGATTTAGGCCCCCCTCCCCCCAACATTGTTTAGAGATGTTTTTCGTTATCTTGGATTCCTTTCTGCTAGCACAATAGTTCATTTATCCATTGAGAAGCATGAGCTGCTTACATGCGGTAATAGATTAAACCGGTTAAAGCTCCCAGCTGATGTCGCTTCTGATTTCTTGGAGGAAGTTGTGTGGTTTGGGTTCCCTTGTGAATATCCTTAAAAATCTTTTGTCAGTGATTCTCCAGATGTGTAGAAATATTTGTCCAGAAGATTAAATACACTGTAGAAAGATGCTCTGTGATTTTTTTTTTAATCACCCTAGTGACTTTTAAAAAATTTGTTTCTCTTTCTTGTGCTCAAAAAAAAAAAAAAAAAAAAAAAAGAAAAGAAAATCAGCTGCTCATGTCCCAGTTATTTGTTTAGGTCGAGCCTCACCCCAGGCAGGTCCGGGGGAGCTTGTTTTCTGCTGTGATGGATGAGGCTGGGCCGGCCGCAGCTGTGCCTGCTGGGGGTGCTCATGGGGGACCCAGAAGCTCCTGGGAGCGTGGGGCGCTCTGGCTCATACACCTGGGGAGAGGTGTGACGGGGACGGGGAGGCAGCAGTGATACGGGAAGGAACCTGTTCTTGTCTGATAGTGTTTCTCTCTTGCATTGTGGTGAACAAGATGGAAAGAGCTACCACAGATAAGAGAAGCAAGGATACTTAAGCAGAGCTTCTGCCCCAGGCAGATCTCCTTACCTGTGATTCTTGCTGCCCTCGACAAATGCGCATTCAGCACACCGCTAGGAGTGCAGCTTTTCTCCAGGACGAGTTTTTAAGAGTTACGCAGCGCAACCTTGAGATCTGCTCATTATTATTATGTCAGTAGCTCGCTTGCTTGTTGAGAATCCCTAAGTCTATAATGTTTAAATGTAAGTAACTTATTTTATTCAAGAGGTAGAATCTTGAAATCAAGTTTTAGTTTTAGTTATGTGTACAATCAGTCCTTGGGGAAAATATGACATAGTTTAGAAAGCCAAAAAATAATTAATGCATATAATTAGAAATAGGGATAGTATAAAATAAGGAAATGTAAAGTGCCCTTACCTTTGATTTCCAAAAGTGCCCACAGTTAATTACTTGGTAAATAACTTTCTCCAAACTTTCTCCAGTGTATGTGAAAATATAACTTATTGTATGTCTTTGGAAAATGTATGCTACTATAAACTTCTGCATTAATTTTCTCCCAGAACATATCAAGAACATCTTTGTCACCATGTATAGATGTATGCCATTATTTTTAATGGCTGTACCATAATTTGATTCAGTTTGTTTCCAACTTTTGCCACTAGTACAGTGTACAATCTTTGAGAAATGACTCTGTGGCCTGTGAGTGACTAATGGTGAATGTACTGGTAAATGTATCTGAAAGCACTTATGCTAGTGAGAAGAAGCCGTTTTCCTGTAAAACTTCTATCAGAAGTTAATGCCTCTTTCGCCTCTGCCAGGGCAACAGTTAAGTCTGCCTCAGCCGTGGCTGCTTGTTCCGTGCTGGGTAGAGTCAGTGTTTCCATTATAAGAGAAGTATGTGTTCAGAGGCTGTAAGGTTCAACTTACAGGCATCTGTGCAGGTGGGTCTTGTCCCTTCATTGTGGCAGTAGCTGGGGAGGAAGTACATGGTGAAATTTCCCCATTCCTCTCCAGGCTTACTGCCAACCCTTTGGAAAAATGACTCTGTGGGCTTTGAGTGACTAACAGGGGAACAATCAGGATACTCTTGATGTCTACAAGTTGGTTACCCCGCTGACATTTGAATACCTATTTTTGCTCCCCAAACCCTAGTGCAATTCCTGGAAATAATTTATGCTAATTGTTACGGCTCAACAATTGAGAGGAAAAGGGTGTGGCTTCAGAGGTTCAGGACTGGCTGGGGCCTCCGTCCTGTGTGTTACCCTCGCACTGCTCACTTTGAAGAGGCAGGCGAGGCCCGCAGCTCAGGTCTCACCTGGGGAGCTCTGCAGGCTGAAAGGTGTGAGGACGGAGAGGGCTGCATTTTCACATGTTAGACACCTTGTTAGGTATTTTTAAAGCAGTAGCTTTTTAGCAACATCTGTTTTATTTTTGATATTTTTCTTTTTAAAGAAATACTTATAATTTATTTGTTCGTTTGTTTATTGGCTGTGCGGCATGCGGGATCTTAGTTCCCAGACCAGGGGTTGAACCTGTGCCCGCTGCAGTGGAAGTACAGAGTCCTAACCACTGGAGGGCCAGTTTTTAACATTTTTCTGGGATCTTCAAGTGTTCAACACGGAATCTGAGTTCTTATTTTACTATTTTAAAGAACAAGTGATTAGCTAAATGACTGTATGAGATGGCAGCATGTGTACCCATGTAGAAAGAAATTAGGAAACTTGGCTTTTCATTAAGTCAGTGTATTACCTGGGGAAGCCTCTTCTACTGTAAGTTCTATTTACTCTAGAAATAGCAGAAGCGAATTAAGATACAAACCCTGAAGGATGCGCTTATGGGTAATGTTCATGTTGTTGTCGGTATCCTATAAGACTTTAGCGTATTGTGATTGAGTTAATTAATTTATACTTGTAAAACCCTCTGCCCTCCATGTTTTTCTGCATCCTTACAGATGTCTTTAGAAGTAATTAATTAATGATATTATGTTGATGTTATTCAATAGGTAGTTGTTGTTTTTTTTTTTTAATATACTGAGTGGTGAAGGAAGGAAATTCCTGCAAGCTCTGTGTAATGACATATTCCCAGGTGACAAAAAAAAACCAACAGGACGTTTTCCTTATTCAGAACCACCAGCCTTCACTGTGCTCCTCGGTTTCCCCTTCACTTGTGTCTTTGTTCATTCGGCCACTTTTTTAAGAACCGGGATTTGCAAACGTACCGGGTAGTGCGCTGGGGATACAGAGGTGAGTGAGACACACTTCTCCCCAAGCAGCACAGCGTGGGTAATGAGGGGCTTCTTTCCTCAGAAATGCTGTTCACCCTGTATTTTTTTAGGTTCAGTGAGTGTCGGTCTCACCCATCCTTTTCCACTGAGGCAGACAACACTTAAAATCATCTTCATCATCGGCTCCAGCAAGGACGCGTTCTGTGTTTTTAGCACCTAAAGCAGGCATAACCCTGCTTTACTGAGGGCGTAGGGACCCTGACGGTTCTCATGAACAGTCTGTGTGAATGAGGCCCCGCTGTGGCACATGTACTGGGGGTCAGTTGCTGGGAGGAATCTTTGGCAAGTGGATGCTTCTCTCACCCTAGAGAAGTGGCTTCCACAGCTCATATCCCTGTGTCCTTATAGCCCTGGGCCTCTCCCACCTTCCAGGAGGCTTGCTCATTTCTTTTCTCATGCGTGCCAGTAACATGGAGGCAGAGTGACTTGTCACTGTTTTTTAATAACAAGGTACTGGCAGTTGCTCTGTTGTTGTTGTTGTTTTCTGATGTAAAAACAAAAATAGAAAATATTTATATAGTGTCTTCCTTTGTGCCAGAAACTGTTTTAAACCTATTAAATATGTTATGTCAATTCATCCTCCCAGTTCCAAGAGGCAGTTACTATTATTATTAGTCTTTTTTAAAGATGAGGAGGCTGAGCCCAGAGAGGTAACTTACAAAAAATCATACTTTTAGGAAGTGACAGAGCCGGCTTTAAGGTGCCAGTCAGGTTTTCCAGAACCCATACCTGAACACATATGTATGGTTCATTACCAAAAACCAGTGTATCCCTTATGCTTGAAGTTGGGATTATAAAGAAAAAAGAGAAGTTCAAAACAACTCCCTGCCCTTAAGAAATGTAAAGCTGGTTAGAGAAAGGCCAATTACTAAGTGGCAAAACAACAGCAGTTGAATAGCACAGACAGACGAAGAGGAGGATGGTCATGGCTAAAGGTGTTGGAAATGTGAACAGGATGGAGTTGGGGGTCACATCACTCTTCTTTTGGGTCGTGTTTTATCATCCTCCCGGAAAATTACACAGGAGCATAGATAGATTGGTAGAATATCTGAGAATCTGGAGATATCTTATTTTCCTCCCTAGATTTCTTTTTTTTTTTAAATTGATTTACAGCATAATCCAGGATAACCCTGAAATGTTTATTTCCTAATCAATGAAAGAGGCACCATGGTCCCCATGGTATCAATAGGAGGCTGCCATCTGCTCAGTGTCCCCTAGCTTTTGACAGGTGGTGGCCAAACACGAGACAGCAGCACTGTGTCACTGCCAGGGAGTGATGTGGCTGGTCCCGAGAAGACAGTTTGGAGACCAGCTTCAGATCTGGTCAGGGATCTGCCTTTTAATCTCTGCAGATGACCACCCTTCCCTCCCTCAAATACTAGCCCGACCCTGGCTTCAGCATTTTTCTTGTCTGTAAAATGAGAAAGTGAAAGTGAAAGTTGCTCAGTCTGACTCTTTGCAACCCCATGGAATTCTCCAGGCCAGAATACTGGAGTGGGTAGCCTTTCCCTTCTCCAGGGGATCTTCCCAACCCAGGGATTGAACCCAGGTCACTCACATTGCGGGCGGATTCTTTACCAGCTGAGCCACAAGGGAAGCCCAATGAGAAGAAAAATGAAAAAAAGAAAAAGTAAAATGAGAAGCGTGTAGTGAATAACCTCAAAGTTTCCATCTGGCACTAAGAGCCCGTGTTTCAGGGTCATTCACTTTGGCCCACAGTATGCTGTGATGGGATCACATCAGGACTTGGGGGTTTGTTTTAGGTTCTGAGCTCAGTTTATCCAGAATCGTCTGGATTTTGAGTTGGAGGAGCTGTAAAACAGGAGATATTGGATTTCAACCCAATGTAATGAATAAGACAAGTGCAGTGGGTTGGCAAACCTGAAAATAAATAGAAGTGGTGAGTCTGTAAGTCAGTTGTGTCTGACTCTTTGCAACTCCATGGACTGGCTCCTCTGTGCATGGGATTCTAGACAGACAAGAATACTGGAGTGGGTTGCCATGCCTTCCTCCAGGGGACCTTCCTGACCCAGCGATTGAACCCGATCCCACATTGCAGGCAGATTCTTAACCATCTGAGCTACCAGGGAAGCAAACAGAAGTGGTAGCAGGGAATAATGTACAGGAAAGGCAAGAAGATCTGGCTTGAACCTACAGATGAGACGACTGAGTATAATTTTAGAAGCAAGAAGACTTGGAAATTATAGTTTATCCTCAACTTTACAGAAGTTGGAAATATCCCTGTAATGTGATACAGCTTGTCCTAAGTTTCTCTTCGAGTGTCGTTTGAGGCTTGAGAAGTTTTTAGTGCTCGCCTTCCAGACAAGCGGCCGTGCCACTTCCCAGCAGGGCTCGGGGAGGGGCTGGTCCGGAGTTCTGTTTCGGGGTCTCCTTGCTGTGGAGTGTCGTCACTGCTAAGGCAGAAGTGGGCAGTGCCAAGGGCCTGCCCTCGCGGTCAGAAGTCCTGGGCCCTGTGTCTTCTAAACACTTTTCTAAGCCGGGATTGTTTCTGCCGGATGGAGATAGTCTTGATGGCTGTCCTCCAACCCCTTGTCTCCGAAAGGTTGTCTGGGCTGCCCTGGTCAGCTTAACCACATTCAGCCTTTCCTTACTCTGAGCCATGCTCTATATGCCGCCAGGCCAGTTGTCCGAAAGTTCAGATAGCGGCCGTTAATCTCCTGCTTACATCCCTTCGCTAACTTGTCTTTGCAGAGAAGGCAAAGCACGCCTGCTTGGCCCTCAGAGGCTGGTGCTGAAGGTGCTTGTAGACCTCCCTTGTCTGCTGCACTTCCCCAGATGTGTCCTGACCCCAGCCCTCTGTTCTTTGGGGTGCTTTCACACGTGGGCACAGTGCTGCTTTTTGCCTGGCACGGCTTCCCTGCCCGACCACTTTCTCTCATCTTTCAAGTCTCAGTCACATACCAGCTCCTCGAAAAAGCCTGTACTCTCTCCCCACGTCTTCCTGAAGACTGTGCTCCGTGGCCCACCACGAATCATTATTCTAGCGTGTTAGGCTATCGTGCTGTGTCGTGCTGAGGTTTGTACAGTCTCCCTCTCTAGTTGTGGGGGTGGGGTATATGCCCCATAGGAGCCCTGTTTTTTTGTTTTTTAAGTATCCCATCTCTGACGTAGTGTCAAACCCCGCCCCGCGCCCCCGCCCACACTTTCTCTCCTTCTGGCACGGCCCTTGTCACCTTTGCAGGATGCACGGCGCGGGTTGCCGAAAGGGCTTTTAGGAGAGACTGGACCTGAGGGTCTTTCTCCCTCTCTTTTCTTCCCTCTTTCACCTTCATTGGTTTTGCCACCAATATTCAAACATGCTGAAATGCCAGAACAAGTAAAAGCGGGTGCACTAGAGGAGCCTGTTTGACTAAAGGTGATGTGGGTATTGTGCCCCCAAACTCTCCTGTGCTTCTGTTATTTTTGATCTAAAGTAAAATGTTGGCTTACATTTTGTGACCTAAGGACACAAATGCAAACATAGGTGACCAGGGTCCAAACCTGCCTCTCTCTCTTCCTCTCAGCCAGCACCCATCGTTTCTGTATCAACTCTACTGCTTCTCATTAGCCACCAAAACTATAACTTCATAATCTCTGATTCTTGTAGGACATTTGGGAAAACTCATTGTGTGACTCTATTACCAGAATCCCAGTAAATTGATTATATGTGGAAAGGGTATTGGAGACCCACAAGATGCAGGGCCAGGAAGACAGTCAAGTGGGACCTGTTAGCAACACTGAACAATCCAGTTTGCCTGCTTTAACTTTGTCACAATTTAACCTGACTATTTTGTCTCCAATGTGGGTAGTTTTCCCAAAATTTATCTCATCTCCCTAAGTGAAAATTTCAGGAAATTGTCTGTTCCTTGTTTTGCCCTGAAGTGTTAAAAATTATCTGTAAACAAAAAGTATATTTCATACAATCTCTCTAGGCAAGAATACTGGAGTGAGTTGCCATGCCCTCCTCCAGGGGATCTTCCTGACCCAGGGATAGAACCCAGGTCTGCCGCATTGCAGGCAGATTTTTAACCATCTGAGCCATCAGGAAAGCCCCAATGGAACTATAGCACTAGGCACATATGTAATTCTAAATTTTCTTGTAGCCAAATTACAGTGAAATAAATATGTGTAGTTAATTTTAGTAATATAGTTTTGTAACCCAGTATTTCCAAAAGTAGTATCCTTTCAGCATTTAATCCTTGTAAAATATCAAGGCATTATACATTCTTTTATTCATACTAAGTCTTTGAAACTGGCTGGCTATTTTACACCTGTAGCACATCTAAATTCAAGATGGTCACAGGTAGTTAGAAACTACTGTACCGAACAATGCAGGTCTGTAACCATACACATTCCAGAGCTTTAAGACCTCCAATCAGAAAAGTTGTAGGGTTTTTTTTGTGGGGGTGAGTCATATTTGTGAATCTGGGTTGGGGAGGAAATGCATGATTTAAGTTTAAGGTTGGGTTCTCCTTGCCAAGATCATGTCCTTGAAGTATTTGGAAATAATGTGAATGACCTTTTACGTAATGGCATTAAAACCTCATGTTCAAATCTGGTTCTTCAGGAAGATTTAGTATTTTGGAGTATGATTTGTGATGTATCAATACTTGATACAGAAAATGATTATCTTTCAGGGAAGGACTCTGCCTTTTCTCTCTCCTGCTGTGAGATTGTGGTGCCTGGGTAGTTCAGTGTAGCTTATGTTTCTAGATCTCAGAGGTGAGCAGAAGGCCTCAGATTCCTGTCCTCCCTGGTGGTGTGGAGGCTGAGGCAATGTGGTGTGGCCCAGTGTTGTGCATTCCCGGGACAAAAAGAAGTGGAGGCTTTAGGGAAGGGCTTCCTGTTCTGGAACTCTGCAATGCCGTCACGTGTCTCGCTAGCGGGTGATGGGAAAGGTCGTGGGCTTGGGGCCAGGAGACCCACAGGTCACCATCTGTGAGACCTTTGTTGATTCATGGAACCCCTCCGAGGTTTGGTTTCCCCATCTAGGAAAAGGTGGTGATGCAACCCTAAGAGTTTCGGGGCAGGTTTAGAGAGAGAATTTATGTGTGATCCAGCAAAGGCTTGTTTATACTCTAGGGACTAAAATTCTCTGTATCTGAATGAGCTTAACTACATATGATCCCCATGACCAGTGCTGTGAACCACGCGCTGTTATATTGAAACCCTTCAGTGACCCTGCAATGAAGATAAGAGAAAGTGGTATTTTTCAGTGCTTTGTACCAGGCACTTAATATTGAAACCCTTCAGTGACCCTGTGATGAAGAGAGAAATTGGTATTTTTCCCATTTTCAGATGTGGATATGCAGATTGAGTAATTTGTCCCAAGGCCATGTAGTCAACAAGCAGTCGAGCCAAAAAACACTTTGTAATATGAATTTCTCAAACATACATGAAGGTAGACAGACTCGGAGAGTGGTTTTCTGACTTGGGTGGCATCACAGGCACCCAGATTGCATGGCCCCGCCCCCAGAATTTCTGATTCGGTGGCTCTGGGGTTAACATGCATTTCTAGCAAGTTCCAGGCAGCTCTGGTACTGCTGGCCTGAGGCCACACTTTGAGAAACACTGGGCTGATATGATGACCCCCTCATCCACCCATCACCACCTGCAACAATAGCAATTATTTGTGGGATCGGGACTTTAATCCTGACACCCCATACCTGCCCTTGCTGGTGTCCGAACTGCCTCCCCGGTGATGACGTGCTCAGAAACTCCTGTGAACCAGAACCGTGTTATGAATATTCCATTCCCCGCCCCACTCCCCCCCAGTGTTTACAGATAAGTAGTTTAAGTTGTTTTGAAATCTGACTAAATCTGGCCTTTCAGCTTAATTACTTGACCTCTTCATTTCAAGGTTTCAAAAATAGCTTTTATTGACCTAGGAAGAGTGAAGAATTTCAGTCCATAATGCTAAGAAAAGTGGGAGGGAAATTACTGCCGGGAGCGGAGTCTGGTGTAGACTGAAGCTAAACTTCTTTAGGCACCTGCCGTGCTGTGGGTCTTTTTCTTTTGCCTTCATCGTCGCTTTTCACATGTGAAAAAATGGCAGGAGAATCAGCAGCTGGCATGGCGTGTGTGAGAGACGTGCACAGAGGCGTCCCTCGGGCTCCCCGCCTGTTCACTGTCTCCTCCCTCCCTTCTCTGCCTCTCTGGCTCATGCCCTGCCTCAGGGCAGAAAGAAGACACTTGAGGTGCTGTCTGCACAGGCAGCACTCGGCTCCACTCAGGATTCTCAGGGGCGCAAGGCGCGGAGGAGGCCCCCCTAAGCCCCTCGTCCTCTGTGGCCCCCCCACTGAGCACAGCTGACTGCATGCAAGCAGTTATGTGGACTTTTGTTAATTAGTATTATTAACTTCATTATTACCTCCATTTCCATTCCATTTTCTAGATGCCATTGATTCGACAGTTTTTCATAGTCTCTAATTCTGTTCACTTTAGTAATAGGATAATAATCTTGGAAAACCACACTTATTTATAAAAGTGACAAATGCAAAACGCAGGCTCTTTTCCTTCCATCTGACTGACTGATTTTGCATGTCCAAGTACTGCTCACACTGACATGGTGATTCAATACAGTTTCTCAGTGACAAGCTCTCTCGTTTGAGTGCTCATTTCAGCACTGTGTAAAAAAAGGAATTCAGCATCTTATCAGTGTTTGTAATATAAAAAAGCGATATTCACAAGTATGTCATTCTTGGTGTTAGTCTCTTCTGAGGATAGCACCACATTTCAGCGTGAGAGATATATTTAGATGTCTGCAAGTTTGGTGTTCATTACAGGTCCTTCTAAACATTCTCCAGTTCACCCGCTCTTGTGGTTTCTTGCTGAGGCTCGAGCTTTCTTCTCAGTCCATGCTGATAGGGTCCCCCTTTCCTCCAGTCTTCTGGAGCAGGTGCTCGTGCATGCTTTCAGTGAGCATGCAAAAATTTAAAATGTGGAGGCTGAGAGGGGGAGTGGGGCCCAGGGAAGAATGTGGTCCAGGGGTCAGGAGACCCCGGATGCCAGCCCAGCTTTGCCAGCTGGGACAGTCACACAGCTCCCGCCCACGCTCCCCGGTGTCCCTGTCTGTAAGCCGAGAGGGTTGGACCAGACAAATCTCAGGTTCCGACGTTTGCACAGTTGCAACTCTATTCTTACCGAACCTCCCGCTCATTTTAAACATGCGGATTCTGAACAGCTGCTGAGGCCTTTGTTCCGGCTCACATTGTTAGCAGTCTGCAGAAGAACGAGTATTGCTGGAGGAGAAGGTGATCAGATGTTGGTTGTCAGCGTCTCCCAAGTCCTAATGTCCTGGGTTAAGGGAAGAAGACCGCATGTATTACAAGGAGATCGGAGGCCATTTTCCACGGCTGAAGGATGTACGCACCTCATTTTATGTCTCTCAGTCTTTTTGCTCCTTCACTGGTTTGCTGGCTTCCTTAGGGCCCTTCTCAACGTGGCCTGCCTGCACTGTAGCCTCATCCTTCACCACAGGCTGTAGTCCAGGGTGGCTTGGAGACTTGTGAGCTAATCATTGGGACGACCTCAAACAGATGCTGTTCAGAGAGTCGTTTGTTTTAGAGGAGGACCAAGGGCTGCCTGGGGCACCGGTAGAGTGGGACCCCTTGCGCAGAGCTCTACGCCTCAGCCTCCAGTGTTCCCACCCATTCAGAGAAGCCGAGGCCCTGCGGGTCACTGTCCATTGTTTCCTAAGCGCATCCATCCAGGAGTCCACTGCTGATTTCAGGTGGCTTGTTCCTTCGTGCTTTGCAGCCGCATCCAGTACCCTTTCAAAAAGGACTTCTCATAAACATAGTGAGCTCTGCCCGGCTATCCTGAACGGCCGCCGCTTCCTGAGCTCGGGGCTTCCCTCACAGCTCAGCTGCTAAAGAATCCGCCTGCAGTGCAGGAGACCCCGATTTGATTACTGGGTTGGGAAGATCCACTGGAGAAGGGATAGGCTACCCACTCTAATATTCTTGGGCTTGCCTTGTGGCTCAGCTGGTAGAAATCTGCCTGCAATGCAAGAGACCTGGGTTCGATCCCTGGGTTGGGAAAACCCCCTGGAGAAGGGAAAGGCTACCCACTCCAGTATTCTGGCCTGGAGAATTCCATGGACTGTGTAGACCATGGGGTTGCAAAGAGTCAGACAGGACTGAGCGACTTTCACTTCACTTCACTTCACTTCCTGAACTCACCTGTTCAGAGGATGACCAGGCCCTGGAAGAGACTCCAGCAACTTCCTATTCATAACTTTGTATTTATTTAAACCCCATTCCCTCTTCGATGATACAGATTTCAAGCTCCACAAAATCTGGTTCCACCCATGCCACAAGCATGATCCTCGGCTTCTCCGTTTTTTCTGCAAGGGGTCTCCAGGCCACCCTGAAGCCTGGCTGACTCGTTCACCTCTTGGACTCAGCTCTAACCACTTCCTTTAGGAAGCACTGCACTGTTGGGCCCCTTCACTCACTGCATGCCTGTGCAATGCAGGTGCTGTTTCAGGGGCTGGACAAAAAAGAAATCATTTAGACATAATACCAGTAAATAAAACAGAGATCTTTCCCCTCCTGGAGCTCGTAATTTTAACAGGAGCGGGGAGGGGAGGAGAGTCAGTTTCATTCTAGTGGGTCAAGTGCCACTCCTGGGTTCCCACTGCTGTCGGTCACTGTGCTTTGCCTCGTTCACACGTCTGCCTCCCCACTGGCTAGTGAGCTTTCTGGGCGGGGGCTGTGTTCTTTTCATCTCAGGGTCCCAAAGACCTGGCACAGCGCACGTGGACAGGCTCCATGAAAACCCATGGAGAGAACGAATACATATCTGCTAACAGCCCTTGCAGTGGGGGAGGGGGACAGCTGCTCATGTCCTGCACCCACCCTAATTATAGGAAGGTGAGGATTGTTCCTTCAAATCTGACAGCTTCTAAGAAGTTGCTGGTGGGAGTATGGAGTGAGTGAGAGTTGTGTGCAAGACAGTGGTGCAGAAAGGCTCGGGGCTGCAGGATTAATATCTGCCTTCAGAAGCCCCCTTCCTTCTTATTGCAAATGCCCCCCTACCCGCCCTCCACCCCAGCAGCAGAGCTGGGTCCTTTGGGGCAACGTGGAGAAGTGCACCATTTTGAAAAATGTACTCAGTTCCATGAAGGCTTTTCATCTCAGCCGATGGAGAAGGTTTTGTAGCTTGCAGATAAGTCAAGGAAGTCCTAAATTCTTTATAAGCAGAAGCGACGCATTTCTCATGTCTTAAAATAGAGTGCTCCAAGAGCTGCCGTTTCCTCAGTTTGCTATTTCAAGCAGTGGCGTTCAGGGTTTCAGCTTGTGTTAACATTTGATTACCAGACACACAAAGGCAAGAAATGACTAGAAAGTTCACGGGAAGCCATCATGCCAGATTGGAGAGTAATAGAATCAGAGCCTTTTTGTTCAGCTCGTCCCCTGGTTTGCGAGGCTTCGTGCACGCTTGGCCAACGTTGAGCTCACTCATGGGCTGACACTCTCCCATTCTGCTGGATTCCAGAGGAGTCTCACTTTCTTGGCGCTGAGAACATTACCTGACTTCTGATTGCCTTTGGGTCTGGAACTTCAATTTGCGTGGATGTCAAGCAGCCAAACCCAGAGCAGCAAATGCGGTCGGAAGGACTGAGTTCAGTGAGGCTCCAAGGGAGATGGACGGGAGGGCGTGTGGGTCCTGGCCTTTGATGCCTGTGAGAGCCGCGTGGTCACTGGAGGCCGACCTGCTGCCTGCTGCTTTGACCAGTAGATGGGGACGGGGGCCTTGGGCATCAGCAGCTCATCCGGGCCCAGGGTGTCCCTTCAGATGGAGCCACTTCTTCCCACCATCTGGCCACATGAACAGCCTCAGGCTGTTCCGAGTCCCGTCCAAAGAAGCCAAGGCTTTGATTCATTGAGAGAAAACCGTCTCTGGTCCCCGAGAAGTCTGCTTGCTCCACCCCTCCTCCCAAACTGTTCAGTCCTTTCCGACACCACTTGTAATGGAAGTGTCTGTCTGGGTTTTCTCTGGGCTCAGACCCTGAATTCCAGTGTCCTCTCTGTTTATTATTATATGGTTTTCTCCATGCTCGGCCGGTTGCTTTTCCTTCTCTATGAAAGTCCTAGCCATTGTTGTGTTTAATATGTTCCTGGAGCATAGAAGAAAGGTTTTGTAAACAGGTTGGTGACATTGAATGTACGTGTAGCACTCACTCAAGAACAAAAAAACTCAGATTACTGTCATGCAAGCAACACATTTAATAATAATAATTACATTTATTATGTGCCTGCTGTTTGCCAGGCTGTGCTGAGCATTAATTCAACGAGGCCCAATAACTTCACGGGCTTGGTTTTTTTAACCACTGTGCTATAGATGGCCTTCTACTTGATCAGTATCTGTGTGGAGTATATATGGCCCTGTCAGGGCAGATCCAGGTTTTCTGAGCAGTGAAGCTTAGACTTTGGGGGCTTTAAGAAAAATAATTCAAGTTACAAATACAAAATAAGGCATGGAGGTGAATATTTACTTAGAATTTGAAAAGAAATCACAGCCAATTATAACATGTAAGAAGCCAAATTATCGACATCAAAAATACAGGAAAACAATACATTTTAATCAGTGAACCTCTTGACACACCTGAGCAATACTTTCTTTGAGACAGTTTTTGGCTTCATACTCATATCACCTCTTCATAGAGTCATGACTTTGTGTTATCAGTCTGGGTCACAAGAATTAGATCATTCCGTCTTTCCTGTAGCAAGATTAGTCGAAATTTGTGTTTGATTAATCATAATTTAGAAGCATTTAGCTTTGCAATGTTTGGTGACATCACAAGAACTTCTAGGGTTGAATAAGTCTCTGTTAGGGTCTTCATATAGGAGCTGTGTGCCTTGGGGGCATTCTGAGTTTGGGCGATGACTGATCTGTGATACCTCCAAGCAGTTCTGGCCCCAAATCTTGGGATGTGCCTGTGTTGTACGGCTTCTGTGCACCTCCATGTCGTATTGCCTACATGACTTTGGGAGGACTGACGTAATGAGCCGTGTTCTTGTAAATCTTCCTAACCAAGATGCCAAGCACCAGTCAAGCTCAGCAGGGATGTGGGGCCTGGAGAGGGGCTGTGCAAGGGCAGGGCATTAAGCTGTCACGTGTCTCTGGGTCCTGCACTCCATGCCGAGGGGGCGTAGAGACAAGGAGACCCGGCCCCATCCCCGGGTGCTAACAGTGGGGGAGACGAGCTGTCCATGGGTCATTTCAATGCACGGCTGAAGCAACTGCAGCCTTAGGACTGCTCCTGACCCGGCCGCAGTGGTCAGAGAAGGGACAGGCTGCCTTCTAACGGGCTGAGGTGGTGCCCCCGTTATGTGGCCACGCGCTGCCTGCCCCAGGGCTAGAGCAACCCTCCTCTTACTTTCTTGGCAGCTCTGCCTGTGTCAGATTTGTTTTTTTTAAGCAACGATTCTGCTGCTAAAATAAAGCCTCTGTGGACCGCTGCAAAGGGCTGTAGGATCGCGACAGGTGGGTCGGTGTGGGGAGTGACAGCCACACTGCCTGTGTCCTGGGCCCCCGGGTTAGAGACGCCACTGGAACCCACGTATCCACCTGCCCAAGGAGGGCTGTGTGGTCAAGTCAAGGAGTTCAAACCCTTGCCCTCCTGAAGAATTCTCATTCTTCCCTCAGCCCTCGTGAGGCAGCACTTCCTTGGTGAAGTGAGGCGATCTCACAGCCCATGGACGGCAGTTGGTGCCATCTCTACTTTTAGCTCTGCATCAACGTCTGCCTGCACCTCTCACTAAACTAAATTAGGTGTTTACGAGCCTGCCTCTCCCACCCTCCAGGGTTTCTTTTTCTCAGTTCCATATAGCTAGTCTCCAGGGAAGGGCAGCCCTCCCTCCGCCCCAAACTAGGTAAAAATTTTGGAAAGTACTGTGTATATACATTTCTGAGGGGAGGGGCCTTCGGTCTCAAGGGGGTCCTCCTCAGGGAGATTAAGGATCTCAGCATGGTCTTATTCTGTGTTCATCCCTGAACTTACCAATTCCAGCACAGTTCCTGGACCATCATGGTAGTCCAGGTGTCCTTCAGGATCCCTCTGAGAGCTTCTTCTAGGATGGTTGGTCCCCGCTCCTGGAGCTTCTGATTCAAGCTTGGGATGAGGCCTCAGAATTTACATCTGTATCAGCTTCCCAGGTGATGCTGATGGTGCTGTTCCCCGGACCCCGCTTTGAGAACCACTGTGGTAGACTGTTGTGGCCTTGAAGCACTACAGTCCTCTCCCTATCTGATTTCACAGTAACCGAGAAATGAATGTTCATACAAAAGGACTCTAAAAAAAAAAAAAGTATTTATTTTTAGTGGGAGGATAATTGCTTTACAACGTCGTGTTGGTTTCTGCCACACATTAGCATGAATCGGCCATAGGTATGCACAGGTCCCCACCTTCTTGAACCTCCCTCCCACCCCATGCCGCCCCTCTAGGTCATCACAGAGCAGCAGGCTGAGCTCCCTGTCACACGGCAGCTTCCCACTCGCTGTCTGATTTACACATGGTAATGTGTGTATTTCAGTGCTACTCTCTCAGTTTGTGCCGTTCTCCTCTTGCCCGACTATAACCATAAGTCTGTACATTATGTATGAGTCTCTATTCCTGCCTTGCAAATAGGTTCATTGGTACAGTCCATACGGGGATTCCATTTTTCTAGATTCCACATATTTGCATTAGTAAACGACGTTTGTTTTTCTGACTTACTTCACTCTGTATAACAGGCTCTAGGCTCATCTGACAGATAAGAACTTTTAACCTCCAAACAAGGGAGGAAGCTGAAGGACTTGAGCTGCACTTTTTACACCCTATGAAAGCACAGTCACACACTGGACATGTTCCAAACATCCTAGGCTTGGGAGCTGGGGAGCCCCATCCTGCCTAGGGAGACACAAGTGTCCTGGAATATTGAAAATTCAAGCAGGTAAATGTGCAGAGTTCCAAAACCTGGAAGTTCTAATGGCCTAGGAGCGTTGGCCATTCATCAACTTAGGTAATTCTGGACCCACGTATTTCTTTTGAAGATAAATCAAGAACTGGCATGTCAATTATACCTCAACTGAAAAAAACAAAGTAGCCCTTCATATAATCAGGCTTCGTAAGATGCCCGCACTCCTGCTCTCTGTACATCCCGGCTTGGCCCAGCACTGCCTCAGCCTTATTTTATCTGCATGGTTGCCTCCCCAGCTTAAGCTGGAAGTTTAATCAGTAATGCCCTGTGTGATTGGCCCGATCCCCCACACCCCTCAGCTAGTGACTGTCCTAGTCCTGAGTCTAGACGGGCTCCAGTGTGCACAGTCATCAGTAGGAAACAGCGGTCCTCACTGTGACTTCCAGTCCAGAGAGCTGCAGGGCGTGTGTTCTAGCTGCTCCCCTGGCACCCGGGGAGCCCTTCTGACATCAGGCCCCGCCGTCACTGATAGCCAGCCCTCCCCCTTGTAGTGAAGATTGTGGTCGTGTCCTGCCTCCCGTCAGCTGTACGTGGTGGGATGTCACTCCACGACCTTGGCCTCTGACTTGTAAGAGTCCCCGTCCAGTACATCGTTGATTTTCTCTGTCGCCGACTCCGGGGTCTTTCTTTGGCCTCGTGGCCGGGCAGTTGCAAGAACTGCAGGACTGTGGGGTGCAGTCCAACTCTCTCGAGTCATGTCACCAGGAAACACACTGAGCTTAGGGGTGTCGAGATGGCTTTAAAGCCAAGGTCGTGAGCGAGCTCTGCGCTAAGCCTCTTTCTTCTGAACCAGGAGTCTGGCTGTCTGGTAATTAACTTAATCTCGTTTAGCTGTTCAGTGCAGTCGCTCAGTCGTGTCCGACTCTTTGCGACCCCATGGACTGCAGCACGCCAGCCTTCCCTGTCCATCACCAACTCCCGGAGTTTACTCAGACTCCTGTCCATTGAATCATTTTGCTGTTTGTGTGTCGTTTTCTGTTACCAGTGATACTGCAAGCCAGCTTCCTACTCTGCGAGGCTGAGGTCCCCCCCCCCAAAAAAAAAACACATGTGACCAGCTGGAAAAGCTTAGTGGAGCTGAAGAACAGTGAACAGCTGTAACCAGTGAATCATCAGTTTAAAGAGGAGTGGAAAATAGGCAATTGTGCTCTTAACCCACAGCTTGGTAGATACTAGCCCTGTCGCGTCTCCCAAGTCCCTCTCTGTCATTTCTGTGTGTCTTCCGTTGCTGTCTTTATCTTGCCCTTATGTTTCCTCCATCTCTGCGTCTTCTACTTCCTCCACCCCCTAGGTGGCTGTCACCTGTGTCTCTTCCTCTCCCCCATCTCCATCTTGGCCCTTTTCCTGTCTTTCTTCACCAGTCTTCACTCTCAGCCTTCATCCTCTGATGGTTTCTTTCTTCCCTCCTCCTAAAAGCCACGTGTGGGAGGCAGGCACTGTGCCAGCTATCCGTGTTTGAATCGAGAGCTTTCTGCCTTGTTCTTAACTTAGGTGGCAGGTGAGTGGCCCTCCTCTGGCCCCTTTCCCTTGGAGTCAGTGGCTCTGTCGGGAACGGTGCCCCGTGCAGTTGTTGAAAACCTCCGCCCAGTCAAGTCTCCAGGAGTCATTTCATTGAACAACTTAAGGGTGTGTACACGTGTCAACTCTTCCCAGTCCTGGAGACCACAGAAGACTTGTTATTCTTCCCTGAGATTTCCTGTATTTCTAACTCTTCCCTGAGAGGTAGGCATTGAAACTTTGCCATTCTCCTATGAAATTTCCTGATTCACACGCACCATCCGTCTTGTAACAGAAAGGTTGGCTTATAAACACACTGTACCGTGGTCGAGCTTTGGTGAGCACTGACCCTTCACAAGGCAGCCTGCGGAAGGAAGAGTTCTGACCGATGGGAGACTGTGTTCTTATCCTGTCTGCTGGCTACTGGGTGGCGGTCAGCGTCAGGCCGTGAGCTCAACTCGTGATCCTCGGTTCTGGGGCTCAGTTGAATGGAGTGATGTTTTCACGTCTACCTCTTCGTGGTGTTAAAGGATAGCCTGAGGCATATTAAACATTTCAAGAGTTGGTTTGAGCAAAAATAAATTCGAATTGAGCAATACCCAATTCCCAGAGGTTGGGAGTGCTCTGATGGTAGGAGCTGGGGAGAGACTTCTCCTGTAAAAATAAGCGCAGAAGCAAAGGAAAGAACTATCGACTGGCTCCAGCACAGAGCCTAGTTGGCTGTTTGTGCTGGGTTGTCCTTAGTGTTTTGATTTCATAACCTTGAGGTATTTACAGGCTTACATTTCCATTTGCTTACATAGGCAGCCACCTATGGCATTAGAAGCACCTGATGGCCTCTGTGTTTAATTAATTTAACAGTGGATTAAGTGTGATCATCTGTGTGAAAACACCTTGAAAGTTAACAGCAGCCCACAGAAGCAAGGTAGTCTTAATACCTACAACATTACATTAAATACTGCCAAGATACCTTCAGGGGAAAACAATAACTAACCTCATTAACAAAAGCATTAGTTGGTGTGCTAAACAGCAAAAGTGATTTATGACTATGTTGATAGTTTTCACTTATGAAAGATTTAAGAAGTCCAAGTTCAGTCAAATGGTGAGAGCTGTCATTAAATGCACTTAAAATGTAAACATATTGTCTGTATTGGTCCATGGACAGGAAACACATCACTTATTTGAATGTGGACAATTAACATCCATTTTGCCAACAAGCACCTGTATACTGATTACTATATACAGCATAACAAACTGAAATAAAGGAGGAAATGATTTAAGTTGAATTAACATACTTTGGAGAACACTTTCATTTTCTGTGGCAATTCTTACTTGAAAATAACTACCCACTTCAGTATTCTGGCCTGAAGAATTCCATGGACTGTATAGTCCATGGGGTTGCAAAGAGTCGAACACAAACTGAGTGACTTTCACTTTCACTTTCAAATCTTTTTTGGACCTCTTTTAAATGTAAAAACAGTTTAAAATTACAAATATTTTGAAGGAAGAAACTACCTACACTTTTCACAAGATAGCTTTACTTTTTTGGATTGTGTGTATTTTTAATCTCCATCCATAAACATGTACTTTTATAATTATTGTGCACTTATTTGGGCACTGTTTTTTTTTTTTTCCTCAGCATATTTTGTAGAGTCTACTTAAATCAAGTAATTGACATTAAAGATGATCATTTTATACTTCTATTAGAGCAAGATGACTGCTTCATTAAGAAAATTGAGAACTTCCATGGCGTAACACAGTAGATGCTTTAGTTCTTCACAGGCTGTTTCAGTGCCTGTTGTAAGCAGGCAGCCTTATGCTGGGTGATTCAGGATCCAGACTCCTTCCATCTTGGGGTTGCACCCTCCTCTCAGCTTCCTGAGTCCACTGCTGGGTCCACTGTGTGCTGCTGGCAGAGGGGCATAGGGAAGGAGCAGGGGAGAGAGGCTGTCTCTCAGATCTGGAGGCTGGGAAGTCTAAGATCAAGGCATGGGCAGATTTAGTGTTTGCCTAGGGTCCACTTTGGTTCATGGATGCTCTCTTCTTGCTGTGTCCTCACATGGTGGAATGGACAGGAGAGCTTTTGGAGGTCTCTCTTATAAGGACACTAATCCCGTTCATGAGGGTTCCACCCTCTTTACCTAATCACCTCCCCAAAGCCCGATTTTGAAATCCCATTGTTTTTCAGGATTAGGTTACAACACATGGGTTTTCAGGACACAGTCAGGCAGTCTATAGCAGAGGCTTTTTATGAGCCAGCCTTGGCAGTGGTCACATCCCTTCCACTCACGTGCCATTGGTCAGAAGACAGTCATGTGACCACACCCAACCATGGGGAGGCTGGGAAATGTAGTCCAACTCTATTTGGATGGAAAGGATACAGATTTGAGGAACCCATGGCAGTTTCAGTCACAATTCCTAATCTAGTTGCCATATACTGGATATCTTTAGTATTTTTCCTATATATGAATTGACATTTTACTATATAGAGCATTTGTTGAAATTGTATATGTCAGATGTTTTTATAAATAGTTTCAGAAATAATATTGCAGTAAAGGATTTATTGACATAATGAATTTATTTCTGATAACTGTGTGTGTGTGCATGCATACACATGCATTTCTTTAGCACTTGGCATACTGTGCTATAATTAGTTGAATATGTATCTTTACCGTTGAGTTAGCCCAGTTAGTGCCTTGCATGTGGGAAGTGATCACTAAACACTGTCGCAATGACTGGAACTAGATGAGATATTTTACTAACTTTGGGAATGGCTAGAAAAGGCATATTCTCTCCAGCTCATTGCCTCATTCTTCTGATTAGTGCATGCTAGGGATGGCCACCCCTACCCCTGGGGCTCAGCCACAAGGCCTAGTTTAAGTACTTCCCCCCCGCCCCCTTACTGGCCTGGTTTTAGTCCCGCTCATATTTCTCTATATTTTGGTGTTGCATATGTAAGTAGGTAGATAGATCAGATTAGACAGGGCTATTTTGAGACTCAGAGAAGAGTTTCACAAAGTTTTTTATAAAATATTGAGCTCTGTGGATGTTTTAAGTCCAGGGCCAAGAAGAGATGGTCATGGCTGGAGCCACTGGCCGTCATTGCCAGATCATGGTTAGACCCCTAAGCAGGGTGGCTCTGGCAAAGCTTAAGGCTTAGAAGGAGACCGACCTAGCCAGGGGTGACCCAAGACGTGACTGGAAGTTCCACCAAACCCCATGGCCTCCTTTGTACTTAAATAACCAAACAAACATGAGGACCAGGAAGTGTCTTCTGTTCTTTTGAAAGCAAGTTGTTTCTCTTGCTTTTGATTCTTCCTGATAGCAAAGCTGACACACTCTCATTGTCGAGAAGTTGGAGAATGCAGAAACACATAGAGTAGGATGGATATGGGACCTACACTTCGGGCTTCCTGGGTGGCTCAGCGGTAAGGAATCCACCTACCAATGCAGGGGATGCCGGTTTAAACCCTGGGTCGGGAAGGTCCCCTGGAGAAGGAAATGACAACCCACTTCAGCCAGTTTATTCTTGCCTGGGAAACTCCACGGGCAGAGGAGCCCGGCGGGCTACAGTTAGGGGTCACAAAGAGTCGGACACGACTGAGTGCTCATGCATGCATGCAGGATTTATAAAGTTCTTCAGTCTTGAGAAGTTGCGCTTACCTGTAGGTGTTTCAATTGCTTATCTCTTCACCTTCCAGGCCAAGCCAAAGCTGATTGAGCCGCTGGACTATGAAAATGTCATCGTCCAGAAGAAGACACAGATCCTGAACGACTGTCTACGGGAGATGCTGCTCTTCCCTTATGATGACTTTCAGGTAAGGGTAAATAGCACTGTGCGGTAGAGCTATACAAACAGTTTTGTTTTTTTTTTTCTCATTTATTTTTATTAGTTGGAGGCTAATTACTTTACAATATTGTAGTGGGTTTTGTCATATATTGACATGAATCAGCCGTGGATTTACATGTATTCCCCATCCCGATCCCCCCTCCCACCTCCCTCTCTACCCGATCCCTCTGAGTCTTCCCAGAGCACCAGGCCTGAACCCTCTTACACTGTTGGTGGGAATGCAAACTAGTACAACCGCTATGGAGAACAGTGTGGAGATTTCTTAAAAAACTGGAAATAGAACTGCCACATGACCCAGCAATCCCACTTCTGGGCATACACACCTTGGAAACCAGATCTGAAAGAGACACGTGCACCCCAATGTTCATCACAAACAGTTCTTTTCTGTCTCTTGGTTTATTGTTGGGTTAGTTCATTTAGGGAATTAAAAAGATGAAAAGAAGAGATGCTATTTAAGAGAGAAAAGTTATTGCCATAATCTTGTTCCAAGCATTCCCTCATGACTTGATTTTTTATTGGTATTTTTTACATATATGTGTTATGTGTGTGTGTGTGTACACACAGATATGACTATATGTTACATGTGTGTATATATGTGAATATGTGCATATTCATATGCATAAAACACACATGCATATATAACACAAATGTTTTCCCAAGCATTTATCTTTTATCTTGAATAGAAGTGCTATCAGTTCAATCGCTCAGTTGTGTTCGACTTTTGAGACCCCATGGACTGCACCACGCCAGACTTCCCTGTCCATAGTCTGGGCTAATTCTGTAGACGCAAGTGCCTCCTACATCTTAGGGAATTTGTTTGAAGAGGATTTTAGGGATTTTTGCCCAGTGCCTTGGAGTCTTCAGGATGGGATTGGCTCAGAAGTGGTGGAAGGTTTTGTCAGGCGTCATTTTAAGCTGTCACTTTGGGAAACTGCCTGGAGAGAGGCCCTGACTGCGCGTGGGCTCGCTGAGAAGAGTCTGGGGGTCCTGACGTCCAGAACGTCCTAACATGTACCCCACTGACGCAGTGACAGGTGCTGCTTCTGGGAGCTCAGTAGCTGCTGGCAGGGGACTCAGCATAGCTTTTGCTATGAGCGGCTCTTTAGATGGCTGCTTGCAGCTTTTCAGGCTGTCCTGCGCTCAGTGACCCACAACAGCTTCCAGGCCAGTGAGGAGTGATGGAACCCCAGTCGCCTTAGATGCTTGGCAGCCTGGAGCCACATCCATCCGTTGGAGACTCCAGTTACTGCCCTTGCTCTCCTGGGATTTAACCTTGGAGCTTCCTTCTTCTCTACCTGATGCCGTTATCATCCGAGACCTGTCTGTCCTGAATTAAACTACCCGCCCCCGCCCCCCCCCCCCGCCTTTTTTTTTGAAGCTTTCTTGATTCTTTGTTGTTTAATTTTAAAAACTAGTATATGCTTGTAACAAACAAATAAGCAGGCCCTATTGAAACATTTGACATTAAAAAGCCTCCCCTCCACCTTCTTTTTAATCCCACTCCCCAGAACATCACTTGCTATATATACAGTTCTCTATGTATTCAACTGTCTTTGGAAACTGCCATGTTAATAACAATCATCAAATCATATTCCTTGAAGTTTTTTTTTCCCCCACCAAACTTAAGACCTTCCAGTTTACAACGAAGGTGAGAATTTTCACAAATATTCACTTGTTCAAACTTGTGAGAGATACTTGTGGAGAAAATGATGATTCTTCAGTTCTTTCGTGAAAAATTAGGAATGCCACAGAAATGAAATTGGGCATTAGTGGGATGTTCCACTGATAAATGGTTTCAAATCATGCCCCAAAATACAGTGCCCTTGAAAACTTCATTACAAGAATAGGTTACCCAACTAAAGGATGAATAAATGGAAACCTCAGAATGCAGTCTTTCCTCTGTGATTTTGGCAACAGATTTGTTAACATGAGTTAAATCAGATGATTACAAATTAGACTTCGTGTTGACATATTTTTCCTGTACTGTGCTCTGAGGAAGCTAAAGGTTATCTCAAGTTTCTCTGAGCATGAAGTATTAGTATCTATTCTTCTTAGTGTCAGTTAGAGTAACAAAGTTATTTCTAGTTTTGCAGCCTAGAATGAAAAATTTTATTTGAAAACTGGAGATCCAGTTGCTTCAGAAGCAAACCAACCCCAGAAATAAGATACACTTAATTGAATTTCATTTTTTTATCTCACCAACAAAGAACCTGGATGTTTAAGCAGTTTTAGAAACAGATGATTAAAACTTTGAGAAAAACTCCTTTTTTCCTTTCACCTGTAACACCTTTTCTGGGGATACCAGACACAAATATTCTAGAAACAGCAAAGAACTCATTGACATTTTGCTAGCCAAGATTGAATGAAGAGTGTTAAGTTCTGTTTAGGGGAAGCTTTTTCAAAGATTAAGGAGCTTGAATTTCAGCTTTGGTCCCCATCACAGTCATTGCTATGGGCCACATGGAGGTTTGTATGCTGTTGTTTTTCTCTAGGAGTCCTCCTGTATCCTAGTCTGGGAAGGTGATGTGCTTTCTTGCTAAATTGTCTCAGTGCTTTTATGACTATGTAGTTAGTTGATCCAGTGAAGTGTCTTAGGGATGTCATGGATTTCTTCTGTCTGTCCCTGCATTTTTAGGCAGAATGAGGGCAGAATTATTATCATATTATTAGAGGCAGAGAGAACAAATTAGACTGGGGCAAGTATTTTCTTCATGTGAAATCAAGGTAGCAAGTTGGTTAGGAAACAGGTCAGCTAGTGAGCAAAACGCATAATGGGGTTGAGTTGTAATCCTACACTTTCCAGTTAAACAGTATTAGTTATCTATTAAGATAATAGAATTTGGTGTGAAATTCTGTCAAATATATTCAGAATGATAATTTACTAAACTGTAGGTGTGTATAGTAATGATACATTTGTACAGGTCACATGTAGACCTGTGTTGGTATTGGTCAGTCCCTAAGGATGTCTGAGAATGAACCTTGTGGAGAGAAGATTTGTTGTTGGATCTACTTGTCTAAGGTGGGAGAAGAGTGTTTAAAACAAAAAATCCCGAGAGACAGGAAGTCAATGTGAATTTCAAAAAGACAATTCTCAGCTGTCAGAATATTTATTAAGTTTTATCTGCCAAGATTAGGGCAGGAATGCCGAAGCTGAGACAGCCTTCTCTAGCTGACTACACTTGTGTTTTCAGAATCAGACTCTGGTGCTTTGGGGTCATTCTACTCTGTGTCTGCCCTGGAGTCCTGGTTCTCCTCCCCAGCAATATCGTCTCTTCTTTCCCAACCTTCTAGAATGTTCTCACCCATGAGGCCACTTCAGATTCCATGTCTTCTGAAGCTGTTCAAGTCCACAGTGATTTTTTCCATCTTCTCTTTGTTCTTCTAGTACTTACAGTCTGCTCTGTGTACATGAACACCTAAGTACATTGTCTAGAGCTTTTCAGTAATGGCTTCTCATGCTTTCTGTCTTCAAGTGTCTCCACTCAGACTGTGGCCTTGAGGAAGGCCCAGGTACTCTGCTGGTGCCTCTTTGACCTCCAGACATCAGGCTTTGGTGTCAGACATAAACTAACGAGGCATAAAGTTTCTAAGAAAGATATGAAAAGATTAGGTCGTATTCCATTTCTGAGGATATACCCAAAAGAATTGACAGCAGTGACTCAAAGAACTACTTGTACATCCCACGTTCCTAGCAGGATTATTCATAGTAGCCAAAAGGCAGAAAAAAACCCATGAGTCCATCGATAGGAGAATGGGTAAATAAATTGCATGTATATGCACAATGGAATATTATTTACCCTTAAAAAGGAAGGAAATTCCGACACATGCTACAACATGGATGAACTTTGAGGCATTATGCTAATTGAAATGAGTCAAAAAGGAACAAATATTGTATGATTCCACTTATACGAGATACCTAGAATAGTCAGTTTATCAAGACAGAAAGTGAAATGGTGGTTGCCAGGAGGTAACTGTTTAATGGGTACAGTGTTTCAATTCCCCAAGATGAAAAGAGCCCTGTGCATGATGGAGGATGTTCTTAATGCTACTGAATTGTACTCTTAAAAATGGTTGAGATGTAAATTTTATGTTACAAATATTATGCCACAATGGATAAAAAAAAAAGAGCAGGTTGTTATGAGATTTTTGTGCCATACAGATCTGAAATTGTTGTCTTCCAGAAGCTGTATGAGAAGTCAGGGCAAAGCATGACCCTCTGGTGCTCATTCAATTGACATTTCAGGGCGTATCATCAATGTCAGATCTCTTAAACAAAAAAATTTAAAAGGGAAGATGGGAAAATTATTAATAACTGGCAGCTCTAGAAATGTTCACTTTTGGAAATGTTTAGTTACAGGAGAATCCTAGAGTGTTCTCAGCATTGTATCAAAAAAATGTGGTTAATTCATTTTCCTTTAAATAACATCCTGATCTTTATTTTTCCTCTGTTTCTTTTCCTCTTCAGCTTACATGAGACTGATAAAGATCTACAAACCACTGACCTAAAAAGGAAACCAGGCCCCACTACTTACAAAGGGCCTGGACGTCCCTCATCTCATTTCCTATCTGTCCTTTTGAAAAGAACTTTTTTTTATCCATGGTGTTTTGTCCTCATTTTTTATTATATGCTGCCAAAAAGTAATCTCAATACTTTGTTTTGGGCTTTTTATTGGAAAGTGCTCTTTTGATAAAATTCCTTAAAATTTTTATTAGTCTGCATTCAGTGGTCAATGAGGTCCATTTCTGTGAGCATTGTGGTTTCTGGGATATTAGTTCATGTCGAGGATTGAACCTACCTGAAAACCTGGATAAATAATGTTTCTGAATTGACATTGTCCAGACCCTTAGGAGATAAAGATTTTAATTCTACGTCAAGTAATGCCTTTAATGGAAAATGGTGACAGGTCTGTCTTAAAAAGAAGAGCTTATTTTTTTGGACAGCACCGATCAGCTGAGTTGAAGAGTATATTTATTTAGCATATAGTTTATAGTTAACTGCTTGTGCACAGGGCTCAGACAGGGTTCTTGCTTTTGAATTGCTCAAAACTTAGGAAAGGAGCTACTGAATTAATCTTAATAATGAGAAGGAGAATGTGACTAGTATCATGACAGTTTGAATCCCATGGAAATTTGTTTTTGGAAATTTAAGATAGTGGGATGTCCAGGTGCTGAGTCCTTTGTGCTTGTGTGCCTGCTAAGTCGCTTCTGTTGCGTCTGACTATTTGCAGCCCTATGGATTGTAGTCCGCCAGGCTCCTCTGTCCACGGGGTTCTCCAGGCAAGGATACTGGAGTGGGTTTCCATGCCCTTCTCCAGGGGCTCTTCCTAACCCAGGGATCAAACCTACATCTCTTATGTCTCCTGCATTGGCAGGCAGGTTCTTTACCACTAGTGCCACCTGGGACACCCTTAGTGGTTGGAAATGCAGAAGTCCAGCCTAAGAGCCAAGCCAGGGTTACTGATCTGGGCTCACCCACAGAAATATGAGACAGCAGTCAGAGGGGCCAAGAACTTGAGGGTGCCCTCAAGGGACTGGATCTCAGGGAGCACCTTCACCTAGGAGGAAGGGAGGTGAGAATCAGACAGAAAGTGGGAGAAGGACCAGGAAAGTGAGGGGCCCTGGAAGGCAGCGAGAGGGCGTTGAAGAAGGCAGGCAGAGCGAGCCAGTGGCCCCGCATTCCTGCCGCTGAGGTGGGAGAGTGGTCCTCGGTGCTGATAACCAGGGCGCTGTTGTCTTCGTTCTTGTTCAGCCACTCAGTCGTGTCCGACTCTTTGTGACCCCATGGACTGCCCCATGCCAGGCTTCCCTGTCCTTCCCCATCTCCCGGAGTTTACCCAAACTCATGTCCATTGAGTCGGTGATGCCATCCAACCATCTCATCCTCTGTTGTCCCCTTCTCCTCCCACCTTCAGTCTTTCCCAGCATCAGGGTCTTTTCTAATGAGTCAGCTCTTTGCATCAGGTGGCTGAAGTATTATTAGAGCTTTGGCTTCAGCATCAGTCCTTCCAATGAATAGGCGTGTCGTTCCAATGAATAAGCATCCTAGGCATCGTTGCCTAGGATGGTCGTTTCCTACTGGGACTGAAGAATTGACTGAGCGGAGCCCGGAGGTCAGTGTTGAATGGTAGCAGAGAGAAGGAATCCTCGTGACTCAGAACAGTAACAGGAGGTTTTGATCAGGATTGGGGAAATGAGAGAACAAGCTAGGAAGGGAAGCCCAGGAGTGAGGAAGAGGCCGAAGATGGAAGTTATGGGAGGATGTATTTGGAAGCAAGGGCTCTTTAGAGGAATCTGTGGGGATGGAATGAAGGGTCTTTACAGGAAGAGTTCAGGAAGGAGGGAGAGTTCTGTCTCTGAATGGGAGGAGAGGATTGGGTATTAGAGAAATTGAGAGGCGGATCGGGCTGAGGGAGGGAGGGAGGGAATGTCAGGCTGGCCTGGTGAAGAACAGCCCAGGGGAGTGTTCGGAAGGGCAGGGGATGGGGAGGGCGTAGCGGCAGGTCATCCCCTCACTGCTGTAACCATGCAGCCCTCATCCTTTCTTACCTTGGTTAATCCGGTCAGGTCTTCCAGGTCCTGTCCTTGCCCCCTTCCTGTCTGTCCTAATAGCACAGCCAGGGTGATCTTTTAAAAAGTAAGTGATCGGCAGGTCCGATCACCTCACGCCTGTGTTCAGAGGCCTCAGTGACGTCTTCCTCTGGCTTATGGTGTTCTTATCAGTCACTGCCTCTGGCCCGCTCTCTGGGGCAGCCCCGCTGGCCTCCCTGGCAGCCTCCTGCCCCAGGGCCTCTTCTCAGGCAGTTCCCTCTGCCCCGTGCACTCTTCACCCAGCTCTCCCCCACCTCCCGCAGGCCTCCCTCCAACCCTTGCTCCTCGGTGGATCCCTCGCCCACTGCCAGGCCCTCCACCTGCTTCTGGGCCATCTGGCTGTACCCAGCGCGGTCCAGCTGACATGGCGCCCAGGTGGGTGCTCCGGTCCTCCTCACTGCCCCCCGGCGCCCCTCTGGGTCCCATGCTCCGTTCCCGGCAGGGAAGGCCCATCCCTCAGCGGAGTGGGGCCGGCGCTGCGCTCCTGTGGGCAGCTCTCGGGGATGTGATGATGTGTGTTCTGCGTTCTGTTAGGGAGCTGGGGCATTCACACAGAAGGTGGGGTGACGCTGCCCCAGCAGCTGGGCGGCCCTGGGAGCTGCAGCACCACCTGCAGAAACCCTTAGAGGAAACATCTGTCAGGTTGATCTCTGTGTTTACCTAGCACTTCAGACATCTTCTTCAGTTTTCCTCAAGACAGCTTGGTGAGGCAGTAGCTTTCCCCCCCCCCCCACCCCCCACCACGCAGGCAGTGTATGGCATGATTTTTGTTAGAAACACTATGCGGTGCTTAGGAAAACTTATGATCGAGCAGGGAGTTGAGATTACCTACATAAATAACTAGATGAAATAAAACACACACACACACTCACAATGTTACCTGCATAAGTGAGTCTAAGATTTGATTTTCTCAGGTAGAATGAAAGGTATTGGATGAATCTGGTAGTCCATCACTGAAGCAGTGTCTTCCCCATATCAGGTCACAGTTTCTTTCCTTCCTCCTTCCCCTTCCCTGGTAGCTCAGCTCATAAAGAATCCGCCTGCAATGCAGGAGACCCCGGTTTGATTCCTGGGCCAGGAAAATCCCCTGGAGAAGGGAAGAGCTACCCACACCAGTATTCTTGGGCTTCCCTTGTGTCTCAGCTGGTAAAGAATCTGCCTGCTATGTGGGAGACCTTGGTTCGATCCCTGGATTGGGAAGATCCCCTGGAGAAGGGAAAGGCTACCCACTCCAGTATTCTGGCCTGGAGAATTCCATGGACTGTATATAGTCCATGGGATCACAAAGAGTCGGACACGACTGAGTGACTTTCACATTTCACTTCACTAGGCACCAGGGTAGGGGTAAGACCTGAGATATAGTCATCTGGTTCTAGATTTTAGCCCCAATTTGTCTGTTAGTAATCTGGGTATTTTGGTAAGTGATAAACCTTCCTAAAATTCACTTTTCTTAACCCTCTGTAATTCAGAGGGCACATTTGCCCTAAAATGTGGGTTCTCATTAGATGTATGAGAATCCATAGAGGTAGCACCATTCACGGAAGCTCTCTCTACACCCTGACCAGCGTCCTCCAGGCAGCATGGAGGGGGTTGAGTGACCAGGGTGCTTATCGGAGCCTGCTTCCTCTCCTCTAGTAGCATCGCTTTATTTTTGAGTGTGGCAGTTTTTAGTTGCAAAGTCATACAATGTGGAGAGCAGGCTGAGCCCCTTACTCGTGGGGAAGCTGGCCCTGCCACTCATTCCCTGAATGGCTGCATGGCTGCTCCTGGTCTTCTGGGTACCCTCTGTCTCTCCATCCTCACCTGTGCAGTGATACTTAAGAAGTGATTAAAAACCAGCCTCTTTGTAATACCAACCCCCCATGTCTCTAAAAACTGAACTTAATTGATGAGTCCGGTCACCAAGTGTTCTGAACATTTAACTTAGTTAGAATTCAAGTTACTGCACTTGAATAAGCTGTTATGTCATATATAATCTTGGGGGGGGGGTTGCGTTGCAAGGTAGCAGAATGAAATTTTTATGCCTCTCAAAGGTCTGCTGACATTTATAAATGTACATATCTGACACTTTAAGCAACAGGACATTTTGCAGTGACAGAGCTACTTGATGTCTCACCAGTTGCTAAGACAGTGTCTCATTTGGAGCCTCAAGTGATCTTTCTTTTTTTAAAAGAAATTATTTATTTTTGGCTGTACCGAGTCTTCGTTGCCGTGCACAGTCTTTCTCTGGTTGTGTCGAGCGGGGGCTACTCCTGTTGCAGAGCGCAGGCTTCAGGCACACAGGCTTCAGGAGCCACAGCTCTAGGAGCACAGGCTCAGCGGTTGTGGCACACAGGCTTAGTTGCTCTGGGCACGTGGGATCTTCCCAGACCAGCGATTGAACCTGTGCCCCCTGCATTGGCAGGCAGATTCTTAGCTACTGTACCACCAGGGGAGTCCACCTCAAGTGATCTTAGAACTAAACAAGACAGCCTCCGTTTAAAAGTCCCAATGACCCATTCGCCCAGACATTTATGTTATTAAAGGTGTTGGAGAAGCAAAAATGACTAGCACAGTCTGCAGTTCTTGAGTCTGGTAGGCGATACAGCAAGGCTTCTTGAGTCACTTCAGTAGAATCGCTAGCTGCGTGCTGCAGGAGGTGGGAGTGAGCAGCTCCACCAGCCAGGCAGAGGGGGCGGGTGCCTTAGGGAGTGAGAAGTAGCTTGTGTGCTGGAGGGTGGGAGAAGGGTGGGAGGAGAGTCCGGGAAAGTCGGTACTGCTGGTCACCAAAGGTCTTAGGTTATGCTGAGCAGTCTGCAGTTTATTCTGATGGCAGTGAGGGGGTCACTGAAAGAATTTTAGCTGAGTTATTGATGCTATGGATGAGAGTTTTAGAAAGATGACTGACATCTGTTCAGAGGGCTGGCAGAAGGAAGGTGGGCCTACCTGTCGGGGAGGGTGCACACTGAGGATCACACAGTTCAGTTCAGTTGCTCACTCGTGTCCAACTCTTTGCAACCCCATGAACCGCAGCACGCCAGGCCTCCCTGTCCATCACCAACTCCCGGAGTCCACCCAAACCCATGTCCACTGAGTCGGTGATGCCATCCAGCCATCTCATCCTCTGTCGTCCCCTTCTCCTCCTGCCCAATCTTTCCCAGCATCAGGGTCTTTTCCAGTGAGTCAGCTCTTCGCATCAGGTGGCCACAGTATTGGAGTTTCGGCTTCAACATCAGTCCTTCCAGTGAACACCCACATTCACACAAGAGCCCCCTAAATCGTGTGTTGTCATGGCAATGGACAGCAAGGAAAGGCCTTGAAGCCACAAGGTGACACTGTGAGGGAACAGAGACGTTTAAAAGATGGAAGCTCGGGGGCCGTGCAGGGGCTGGTAAAGAGGAGCTGTCAGAGGCAGAGATGTCCACTTCTCTGTCCATATCAGGCTTGTCCTTGTAATGTTTTAGTTCATTTCTTGGACGTTTTGTTCTTGTTTGTTTGTTTTTGATGTGGGCCATTTTAAAAGTCTTCATTGGATCTGTTACAATATTACTTCTGTTTTTTGTTCTGTTTTTTTGGCTGTGAGGCATGTGGGATCTTAGCTCTCTGACCGGGGATCGAACGCACATCCCTCAGCCTGGAAGGTGGAGTCTTAACACTGGACCGCCAGGGAAATCCTGGGAGCTTGTCTTTTTTGTTTGTTTGTTTAAATTCCTCTAGAAACCTAAATGGAAATCTTTCTCCGGACCCTTGTCTGGTCCCAGTGCTTTGTTTGTTTCCTTGATTATTAGTGAATTAAACACTGAAAATCCTCAGGAAACTGCCTCCCTGGAAGTGGACTTGTCTGATCTTCATGGAACACTGTGGGTCAGCAGCCAAACCATGATCTCCGCAGTGAGATGTGGGGAACGCCCTGGGTGAATTTTAGTTTCCAGCCTAGCTTGGGACTGAATCCTCTCAAAAGCGAGTCATCTGCTCTGAAACAAATGCCTCTGCCAGATATCTGGAAAGGTTCCATTACTGCTATGCCCAGTACGTGGCAGCAAAGTCCCCAGCCTCGTCCAAAGGGAGTTCTAATGCCGCGCTGGATTCGAAACATTTTAGTGCACTGACAGATGCATCCAAGGGGGCATCTCTAGCAGAGTCGCAGGGACCCAGAAACGAAAGGAAGTAGGTGTTGGGCCCTGTCTCGCTAGCGGGGGATAGTTGAAAATCCACTTGGCCCAGCTGACCACAATAGAAATTCAACCCAGGGTTTAACTGTTTAGCGAGGGAGAGGGGCTGGGCCCCAGTGACGCTCACCTGGGCACTCAGCCCGCCTGGGCTTTCGTTTCTAACACACCCACTTGCCTCCCTTCACAGAACCCTGGCCTCTCCCACCCCAACTCCAAGGGTGCCTTGCTCCTGGTAGACCAGAGTACTCGTTCTCCGGCAAATGCATGTGAAGGGCTAGCTCTGCTAAGAAAATGAAAACATAATAATAAACACAGGTGCTTCCCAGGGGGCACTAGTGGTCAAGAACCTGCCTGCCAGTGCAGGAGATGTAAAAGACACGAGTTCAGTCCCTGGGTCGGAAAGATCCTCTGGAGGAGGAAATGGCAACCCACTCCAGTATTCTTGCCTGGAGAATCTCATGGACAGAGGGGCCTGGTGGGCTACATTCCACAGGGTCGCAAAGAATCGGACACAACTTAGTGACTGATCTCTCTCTCTCTCTCTCTCTCACACACACACACACACACACACACACACACTTGCTTTATTTGGGATTACAGACAGGAGGGGTTGCCTGCTAAAATAGTCCACATCTTAGCCTGGGGGTGGGTTGAAGCTGACAGAGCTTGAGGCCTGGTGGGGGGCCTAGTGGGCCGAACTGTCCAGCAGTTGGTCAGAGTGGGCCTGGGGCCCTCTCCTCTGACTTCAGGCCATCCCCAGGCCCCAAGATCCATCTTAAAGACAGCAGGAGCCTAGGTATTCCCTTCTGTCTCTCTGTAGCCATCCCTGCTGACTGGTTGCCAGGGAGGACCCTCTGCACCTCTTCTAACTCTGTCTCATCTGGTGCACTAGGGCCCCGCCTTCCTTTGAGGTTGTTCTGCTGAGGACACCGGAGGAGCCGGCTCTGAGCCCCACACTCCCTCCTGGGCTGCCAGTGACGTTTGTTTTTCTCTCTCAGGGCGGACACTCCCAGCACTGTGCTCCTTTGAACCCAGAGATGGGGAGAGTCTTTGTGGATCCGCTTAGCTGGCTCGGGTTCCAGCCCACCCACTTCTCTGGGATCTTGTCTCCAACTCATTGTTCCTGTGTCCCAGGGGGAGGGCGGGCCTTTTGTTTCAGTCTTAATTGAAGTCCTATAAAATAATGATATTTTAAACACCCAAGAGATATGCCTACTTCCCACCAGGAATGTAGAGGGTTGTTTAATGCCCATTGTAAAACGATTAATTAAAAAATCTGATGCCCTACAAATTGAGAGGATTAGAAAAGTAAAGAAATAATGATACAAAAGAACGTCTTTGTTAATACTAACAGCCTGTATTTAAGTCAACACAGTGAATCTCCCCTCCTTGTAATCCAATTCCTTTCATAAAAACACATTAAAACTTCCTTTCTTTAAGAAAATAAGTGGGATAATATGACTGAAAATCAAAAAAAACATTCATCTCTTTTGTGGACGTTTTTAAGTTTTTAGTTTCTCAGAGAGAAATTCGTAGTGCTCAGATAATAAATCATTTGTGGAGAGAGAGACTTAGAATTCCATGGAACTGTGGAGCTTTTAAACCACAAAGGAAACCTGGAGATCCTAGAAAACCTTGGATGTGGAAGGTTAAAACTTCAAGACCATACAGTTAATTAGAGGCAGAGCTCAGACGAGAACTCAGGTTTCCTGGCCCTCAAGTCCAACCTCTTTCCAAGATCACTTCTCAAATTCTTCCATAGGAAGTTTAATTAAATTATGCGCCTCACATTGCTTGCGGTTTGAAACACGAGCGCCTTGGCATCCCGGCTTCAGTGGGGTCAGGGTAGCATGTTAGCCCGCACTGGTGGAGGAAAGACGGAGTCCTGGCCAGGTTGGGGGCAGGAAATTCATTAGTAAGAGGGATTCCAAGTTGAAGCTAAAGAAGCAGGGCCATGGCAGGCCATCAGGGAAGATCAGTGAGTGGTGAAGCAGAGGAGCAGAAGATGCCAGGAAGCCTGGGCTGGGGCCCAGGTGAGGAAACATGGTTCCCTGCAGGGGCCTTGCTTCCTTGGGCTAAGCATCCCACTTTCTGTATGTGGCTCATAGCCATTCAAGTGACCCCAGGTTTTGGAAGGAATCATTTCAGCCAAGAGAGAAAAGAAATATATAAAATAAAAAAAGTTTCTATTTGAAATTTGGCCTTCCAAACTAGATGTGGCGATAGTCGTAAAATGTAACCTTCCTATTGGGGTCTGGGAGGTACCTCAGCATTTTATCATTTCACTCCATTGAAAAAAAAGTTCAGGGACTTCCCTGTTTGTCCAGAGGTTAAGACTTCACCCTCCAACACAGGGGGTGCGAGTTCGATCCCTGGTCAAGGAGCTAAGGATCCCACGTGTCTTGTGGCCCCAAAACCGAAACATAAAAAGTCAGTATTGTAAAGGTTTCAATAAAGACTTAAGAAAATACTGCTTTAAAAAAAAATCCAATAAAGGCTCTCAGGTGTTCATGCATGGTTATGTAAGTCCTTTGGAAGAGGACTTCACCTTTTCCTCCTCCTCTTGCAGTCCTAATAAGTTTCCTTTTCAATTAGTCTTAAAATTTTGTGAAAGGTCTCATAAGATTCATGCCTATGCTTGGCCAAGGTGATTAAGGCTTTCTGTGCGTCAAGCACTGCCCGTATTTAACCTAAGTAACAGTATCGACTAGAAGTGATTTAATCTATTATAGTAGCTGGAAGAAGGCTTTTATTTTTAAATTGTATTTTGTGCTATTAGATTTATATCCCAAAGGTTGTCTGAAATGCTAACTATGTTTAGGTTCAATTTTCAGATCTTATCACACTTCATAGTGTGTAATTTTTTTTCACCCTACCCCTTGCACAAAAAAGACTTGTAGCTTTTTTAGTAGAAAAAGGGGCCACCTGTGGCTTTCCAGGTGGCACTAGTGATAAAGAACCACCCCTGCCAATGCAAGAGACATAAGAGACATGTATGGGTTTTGATCCCTGGATTGGGAAGATCCCCTGAAGGAGGAAGTGGCAACCCACTCCAGTATTCTTGCCTGGAGAATCACATGGACAGAGGAGCCTGGTGGGCTACAGTCCATGGGGTCACAAAAGAGTCGGACATGACCTAAGCAACTTAGCACACATGCACCCCTTGTACATTGACTTCTTAGTAGAAGTGGCTACAGACCTGTTTTTTAGCAGGAATATGATTTTAGTGAGTGGGAAAAAATACCACAGCAATGAAAAAGAGAACTAAGCTCATTTTTGAGATGAATTTTAGTCTTCATTGAGTAGAAATCAGATATTGATTTGGAATGAAACCACAGAAATTTAATGTGAGTCGATTTGACATGCAATAGACTATTACCTGAATGTGACTTTTCATACATAAAATATATGGAGAAATTAAAATAGAGCATTTACTTACTTGTGCAGCAGTCTTCCCTTATCAGTTCCCATAATGGACCAGAGGACTTTTTGAAATAATAGGGAGGAAAGCTGCAAGTAATGGATGATTATTGGTAGGCTCCTATTTCTATCTCTGTTGACTGTTTTATCCATTCATTTCTTGAAATATTTATTAAGTACTTAGCAGATAGAAAGATACGTCTTCTGCCCTCAAAGGAACCCAGAGTCTGGATGGAAGGGGAAAGGAGGACATGTGCCTGCAGAAGAGTTTTGGATAATGGAGTCAGAGATTGACGAGCTAGCAGAGGGTGCTTCGGGAGGAGTGGTTTATAAGGTCACCAAGGTCTGGGTTCAGATCTCGACATTCAAAGCCCGGAGACTGGGTTTGGGCTGGTATGACCAGAGTTGTATGGGCTCAGTGGAAATGACTTGTAGCAGCTTACTCTACGAGAGAACAAACCAGAATACCATTTGATACTGTGCGCTGAAGACTAGTGGGCTTCCCTGGTAACTCAGCTGGTAAAGAATCCTCCTGCACTGCCGGAGACCTGGGTTCCATCCCTCGGTTGAAAGATCCCCTGGAGAAGGGAACAGCTACCCACTCCAGTATTCTGGCCTGGAGAATTCCATGGACCATATAGTCCATGGGGTCACAAAGAGTCGGGCATGACTGAGCGACTTTCACTTCCCTTCACTTTCACTTCAATTCACTGAGAACTAGAATTAATAAGCAGATCAGAATACATTCATTGACTTTGTGTTCTCTGATCAGGAGAGTTGACATGGGAATTATAATAGACAGGTGACTTGGTGAGACTAGACTCAAAGCAGAGGCAACAAGTGGAAAGACCTTGGCAACTGGTGGCATCAAACAGTGACTCCTCAGTGGAGCCAAGTCCTGGAGTCCCCTGGGGCATCCCAGTCTTTCCTGTTAGATGGTAATAAAGACACTGACAGAAGTGCTCTGGTCATACAAGCCCAGTTCTTTCTGTTGGCCCATTCTTTCCTCATTAAAACCATTGACTAAGCTATAAGTTGGTGCAGTTTTACAGTCGTGTACTTCAAGCCTAAAGAGTTCTAGGCATTCTTTTGGCATAGGATATGTTTTTTAATTTTAAGACTAAATGCATTTGTTTTTTGTATGTATACAAAGAGTTAATCTCATCTGTTATGACTTGATTTTGTTTATTTTGACTTTCTAAGGGTAGGGTTATCTTCACATTTCTCTTCCTTTCCGTACTGAACACAACTTGTACTCATCCTGTGCAGTTCAGCTGAAGCATCGTGGCCTCAGTGCACGTCTTCCTGCCGTTCTCTCCTCCTCCCTGTCGGATTTAGACTCCCCTGCTCTTTCTCTCTTTCCAGCCTGTGATTCTGTGTTCTTCTTTCCTACACATTTTTGGTATGGTGGGTGGTTATAAACACATGGATGATTGGTTTAATTATGCCCAATGCTCTCTCAAGTCTGTCTTTAATGATTAAAGTTACTTTCTTTTTAAAGTGAGAGCGTAATGGCACTTTGATGTACAATTAAAAAAAAAAGAGGTTCATTTCCTATTTCTCACCTTAAAGGAGTATTTGGAAAAGTGTCACATAATTAAAGTTTCTCATGTTGTTAATTCCACCGGGAAAATTCTATAGTAAATTTTCTTTCTTCCTGATGTGATGGGGATTGGGCCAGAAATGACCCTAAAAGTCCTATTTCTTGACCTGAGTTATTTCATGAACATTTTAAAAGTCTGGTAATTAATTTTTTAAAAATCTTGATAGAACCAAATAAATCAAGACAAGGACACAGTAAGTGAGGATATAGAATATGTCCTCCTTTGAAGTATAAGTAATTTCTTTATTTTACCTGATTCTTAACACTTTTGAGAATCTCCTGTACTGTGTGACTTTGAAGCTTTTGGAATAGATTATGCCTTCAGTGCTTACTGTCACTCATCTGTGTGGCTTTTCATGGAACCAGGTATATAATAAGGGTCACCATTTGTGACTTCCACAAAGAAACCAAGAGCCAGGGTGTTGAAAAGCCCTCCTGGAGGAGGCTGAATGAAAAACAATTCACCTGTAAAGGACTTAGGTAGAGAACAGAGTTCCTCCCTTCCCTTCCTTTAGCCTAAAGGAGGCTTATTCTAAAAGTTGAATTTAATTACTTTCAAAGATAGACACAGTGCAAGCAAAGAGTGAATATAGGTGAAGTGGACACAACAGGGGCAAAATATGGGCAAGAAATAAGATTATTAAAAAATGTATGCCTTGTATACCCTGAGAAGGTTGAAAAAGACACTTGTACCCCAGTGTTCATTGCAGCACTATTTACAGTAGCTAGGACAGGGAAGAAACCTTAGATGTCCATCAACTAATGAATAGATAAAGAAGCTGAGGTACATGCATACAGTGGGATATTACTCAGCCATAGAAAGAAACATATTTGAGTCAGTTTTAATGAGGTAGATGAACTTAGGGTCTATTATACAGAGTGAAGTAAGTCAGAAAGAGAAAACTATTGGATTTTAAAGCATATAAATGGAATTTAGAAAAATGGTACTGGTGAAGCTATTTGCAGGATAGTAATGGAGATACTGAGTTGGAAAACTGAGCAGTGGCCACAGGACTGGAAAAGGTCAGTTTTCATTCTAATCCCAAAGAAAGGCAATCCCAAAGAATGCTCAAACTACCACACAGTTGCACTCATCTCACATGCTAGTAAAGTATTGCTCAAAATTCTCCAAGCCAGGCTTCAGCAATATGTGTTCCGTGAACTTCCAGATGTTCAAGTTGGTTTTAGAAGAGGCAGAGGAACCAGAGATCAAATTGCCAACATCTGCTGGATCATCGAAAAAGCAAGAGAGTTCCAGAAAAACATCTATTTCTGCTTTATTGACTGTGCCAAAGCCTTTGACTGTGTGGATCACAATAAATTGTGGAAAATTCTGAAAGACATGGGAATACCAGACCACCTGACTTGCCTCTTGAGAAACCTACATGCAGGTCAGGAAGCAACAGTTAGAACTGGACATGGAACAACAGACTGGTTCCAAATAGGAAAAGGAGTACATCAAGGCTGTATATTGTCACCCTGCTTATTTAACTTCTATGCAGAGTACATCATGAGAAACACTGGCCTGGAGGAAACACAAGCTGGAATCAAGATTTCCAGGAGAAATATCAATAACCTCAGATATGCAGATGACACCACCCTTATGGCAGAAAGTGAAGAGGAACTAAAAAGCTTCTTGATGAAAGTGAAAGAGGAGAGTGAAAAAGTTGGCTTAAAGCTCAACATTCAGAAAACTAAGATCATGGCATCTGGTCCCATCACTTCATGGGAAGTAGATGGGGAAACAGTGGAAACAGTGTCAGACTTTATTTTTGGGGGCTCCAAAATCACTGCAGATGGTGATTGCAGCCATGAAATTAAGATGCTTACTCCTTGGAAGGAAAGATATGACCAACCTAGATAGCATATTAAAAAGCAGAGACATTACTTTGCCAACAAAGGTCCCTCTAGTTAAGGCTATGGTTTTTCCAGTGGTCATGTATGGATGTGAGAGTTGGACTGTGAAGAAAGCTGAGCACCGAAGAATTGATGCTTTTGAACTATGGTGTTGGAGAAGACTCTTGAGAGTCCTTTGGACTGCAAGGAGATCCAACCAGTCCATCCTAAAGGAGATCAGTCCTGGGTGTTCATTGGAAGGACAGATGCTGAAGCTGAAACTCCAGTACTTTGGCCACCTCATGTCAAGAGTTGTCTCATTGGAAAAGACCCTGATGCTGGGAGGGATTGGGGGCAGGAGGAGAAGGGGACGACAGAGGATGAGACGGTTGGATGGCATCACCGACCCGAAGGACATGAGTTTGAGTAAACTCAGGGAGTTGGTGATGGACAGGGAGGCCTGGCGTGCTGCGATTCATGGGGTCGCAAAGAGTCAGACATGACTGAACTAACTGAACTAATGGAGATGCAGACATAGAGAACAGATTTGTGGATATGGGGGGAAGGAGAGGACAGATTGAGAGAGTAGCATAGAAACATACACACTGCTATATGTAAAATAGATAGCCAGGGGGAGTTTGCTCTATGACTCCGGGAACTCTCTGACAGCCTGGAAGGGTGGGATGGGGTGGGAGGTGGGAGAGAGTTTCAAGAGGGAGGGGACATATGTATACCTGTGACTGGTTCATGTTGGCATGTGGCAGAAACCAACACAACATTGTAAAGCAGTTATCCTTTAATTAAAAATAAATTTTTAAACGATGTATGCCCTCGAATTCTTCCCCTGTGCTGGAGGGGTAAGGACCACAGATTTGACCCAAAGTTTCCTCCAGCCTTAGAAAGAAGAGAAACAGCTGGACAGAGGCTGGGCAACCCCAGCTTAGTAATCCACCCAAGGAACCAATGGGATGGATTCTGTCAACACGATGGTTTTGCGTGTGCTGTTTTTATAATTATGATCTATTAATAGTAATCCAAGAATTACAGTCCATGGGAGAAAAAAAAATTCTAGAACATTCCTTTCTGAAACCCAAGGCCTGCTTATCTCATAATGACACTACAGTCCCTTCCAAACAGCATTAATTAGGGTAGATTTGTTGCTGCATAAAGTTGTGAGGCTTTTTATTATTTAAAATATGCATTTAAACTTCATGTCCAAGTAAGGTAGTATTCAAAAGTCACAGATTCAGTCAACAAACATGGATCAAGGACCTGTTGCGTGTCCCTCTGGGGATGTGGCAGTAAATAAGAATGGGTATAAAAGGCAGGTAAGAGGTAGATGTACAACGATGGCCCAGAGCTGGACACTTAAAATGGTTCAAATGGTAAACGTTATGTCTGACCTACCATGATTTTAAAAAGGCAATTAAGGCAAGTAAAAGGCAGCGTAGTGGGACTAGATGAAGCACGTGGAGTGGGGGCTGTGAGGGTCTCTGAAAGTGGCCTCTTCCGTGCCTGCAGGGGGTCCTTGGGCCCCTCGCTGCAGAGGAACTTGGGAGCCACTGCCCTCACCTTTTGCACTTTAAGGAGACAGCTGGGGTCTGGGGTCTGCAGCGTGTGACCCGAGGAGTAAGGGGAAGGGCCCACCGCCCCAGGAGGCCAGCACCTTTCCATCTCCACTCACCAAGCCTCGTCCTGGTGCTCTCCTTCACAGACGGCCCTCCTGAGACGACAGGACCGGTACCAGCGCTCCACCGTGCCCCCCACCGCACAGCAGGACGCCCAGAGCCTATTCGTGACAGAGGTAATGTGCTGCTTCTACACTAACTCGTGTGTTAATTAAGTGATTTTTCTCTAGTGCCTCCTCCCCCTTTAAAAGTTTCAGTGGTATTTTCAAGACAGTGTCAGAGAGAGAGAATTAATTACATTTTTATCACGGCCGTTAAAATAGTCAATAGAATAAAGTGCCATTTTCCGAGTCTGAAACGTGGATAGAAATGTCAACAGGGGTCCATTTGATGACAAAACACAAATTTGGCAGAACTTATCTCATAGGCTTAGGATAAAGAGTAACTTGTAAAGGGACACCTGGCAGGCATTGATATTCTTTTCAAGGGAGACTCAGCGCATGCATTTGTGTATTTGTTGACTTCATTTATATTTTTGTACATGTAACTTTTTATCGAGACTAGTTCAGTATTCACAAAGTGGCAGGTAATAATGAGCATAATAGCTATCCCTTATCAATATATGATTATTATTACTTTTGTTTGATCATACAGGTAATGACTCTCTTGTCAAGGAGGAAAGAGAAATTACTGCATCGTGATTGCCTTCTTTTTCTTTCTTGGGGTTTGTTTCTTCCTCCATGTGCCTTTAGATGGGATAAATGAATTAGGTGCTTTAACCTTGTTTCTTAAAGTGCTCCTTCATTTAAAAAAAATAGTGAATTTTTATCCCCATTCTTCTAGTTGATGTTTAGAAGCTAACCATGCCATCAATAAATTTGCCTACTACATGGAAGCTACGCTATTGTAAGTGAAGGCCAATTACAATAACCACATTTAGATTCCACGGATTTTTAAAGAATTTTTTTTTTGGTGTGGGCCATTTTTAAATAGCCTATTTATTTTGGACTGTGCTGGGTCTTCGTTGCTTGGAGGGCTTTTCTCCCGTTACAGTGAGCGGGGGCTACTCTTTGTTGCAGTGGCTTCTCCTGTTGCAGAGAACAGGCTCTAGAGCATGGTCGCAGAAGTTGTGGCCCACGGGCTTAGTTGCTCCAAGGCACGTGGGATCTTCCTGGATCAGGGATCAAACCCGTGTCTCCTGCATTGGCAGGTGGATTCTTCACCACTGAGCCACCAGGGAAGCCCTCCATTGAGATTTTTGAAAAACTGAACATGCGGTTAAATTGTCTGAAGTATGTTCTCTTATCGTTCTGAAAAGGTAACTTCTTGCCTAATCTCCTTTGCCGCTCTGTTATTAACACTGATGCAAGACAAATGCAGTCCGATATGTTTACATCATCTCAAATGTTTATTTTAAAACAGGACACAGGCGAACCGTCCTGTAGCCTGTTTTGGTAAAGAAAGTCACATTGCGGCACAGCCACACCCCTTCTTGCTCACATATGCCTGTGACTGCTTGACGTTACCGCTCAGACTTGATGGTTGTGGCAGACAGTGTCCCCCTCAGAGCCGAAAACATTCACTGTCTCGCCTTCTGCAGGAAACGTTTGTTGATCCTTGTTTTAAGGCATATCGTAAAAACTATTAATTACTAATTCAACTCTCCCAGTTTCTTAAAAAATAGGATTTTTGAAGGACACCTCTCCATCGAGTTCTTTCATCGCTGCAGGCTGAGCAATAGCAACTTCACCCTGTGTGCAGGGGCCAGCAGAGCCCCACCCTCTTGGGCCCCTTCCACCAGGGTGGAGTGCCCCAGCACTTCCTCCCCGTCCTCTTGTCCATGGGAGGAGGACCTAATGGCTTAAAAAAAAAAAACCCACACACAAAACCTTTCACTATAACTTCAAAATATTATTGAATTTCAGGAGTTTGAAAGGTCAGTCATGAAACCAGCTAGTCAGATTCCTGCCTCTTTAGGGACAGTTCTCTGGGTACTGATTTCTGATTGAACCCCTTGTCTTCTGGACTTTCTGCACCCCTAGTCTCGTGGGGGTTGCTTACCTTGTTCTCTGTTCCTGCCTTGGAATTCAGCCTGTGCCTGCCATGTGAGCAGTCAACAATGACTTATGAAACAAATGATTCTCTGGCTACTTAACCTGGTTAACTATATTTTTTGCAGTTTCTATTTTTTTTTTTTTTAATGCTTGCTCCTTGGAAGAAAAGCTATGACAAACCTCTACAGCATATTTAAAATGCAGAGACATCACTTTGCCAACAAAGGTCCATATAGTCAAAGCTATGGTTTTTCCAGTAGTCACGTATGGATGTGAGAGTTGGACCATAAAGAAAGCTGAGCACGGAAGAATTAATGCCTTAGAATTGTCGTGCTGGAGAAAATCTTGAGAGTCCCTTGGACTGCAAGGAGATCCAGCCAGTCCATCCTGAAGGAAATCAGTCCTGAATATTCACTGGAAGCACTGATGCTGAAGGTGAAGCTCCAATGTGAGCTTCATGATTTGGCCCCCTGATGTGAAGAACTGACTTATTTGAAAAGACTTCAATGCTAGGAAAGGTTGAAGGCAGGAGGAGAAGGGGATGACAGAGGATGAAATGGTTGGATGGCTTGATCCACTCAAGGGACATGAGTTTGAGCAAACTCTGGGAGATAGTTTGGACAGGGAAGCTTGGTATGCTGTAGTCCAAGGAGTCGCAAAGAGTCAGCCATGACTTAGCGACTGAAAAACAAATAGTTTAAAATATGTAAACTGTAATAATCTTTCTTACCCATTTTGCCTAAGATATTAAAAATCTGGGCACTCAGGTGTCTGTTCATAAATACATTGATTATATACAAGTGTATACTTATTTGGGCTTCCCTAGTGGCTCAGGCTCGGAGAAGGCAATGGCACCCCACTCCAGTACTCTTGCCTGGAAAACCCCATGGACGGAGGAGCCTGGTAGGCTGCAGTCCATGAGGTCGCTAAGAGTCGGACATGACTGGGTGACTTCACTTTTTAACCTCTGCTCCTGGACCACGAATGATAGTGACTTTAATGACCCCTCTCCCAAGTGTAATGTTTCAGTGGTTCTTAAGCTTCAAGGAATCTCTCTCTGTGGTGGAATTTCAGGCATGAGAGGGTTGAGGGGAAAGAACTATTTTGATGTTGGTGTGGGTGTGCATTCATAAACTTTCCCAAATGTTCTCCAGAAGTCATCACATGTCTTTTTCCTTTTTCTCTTATGCTTTCTATTTTTTCTGCTCCTCCCAATAGTGCATCAAAACTTATAACTCTGACTGGCATCTTGTGAACTATAAATATGAAGATTACTCAGGAGAGTTTCGACAGCTTCCAAAGTGAGTACATGATCCGACTGCACAAGATGGGGTTAAACACACAGAGAAAGGTCTTTGTACTTGAAACACCTAGGGAAGTGAGTAACTTCACATGCAATCAGAGTGATCATAGAACATGTTTCTAGATGGTTTGTGTGTATGTGGAGGCTTCCTTGGTAGCTCAGCTGGTAAAGAATCTGCCCGCAATGTCGGAGACCCTGGTTCGATTCCTGGGTCAGGAAGATCCCCTGGAGAAGTCATAGGCTACCCACTCCATTATCCTTGGGCTTTCCAGGTGGCTTAGCTGGTAAAGAGTCCGCCTGCAATGCGGGAGACCTGGGTTCAATCCTGGGTTGGGAAGATCCCCTGGAGAAGGGAAAGGCTACCACTCCAGTATTCTGGTCTGGAGAATTCCATGGACTATATAGTCCATGGGGTGGTAAAGAATTGGACATGACTGAGCGCCTTTCACTTTCAATACTTTTCACTTTTTGTGTGTATGTGGGTTAGCTGTTGTTTACAGGGAATTTGACCATAGAACTCAAACCTAATACTATGGGATTGGTAGGTGATAAACTCATGGATGGTTTAATTGTGTTCAGTATCACTCAGGGTACCACTGATAAAACACAAACAGGTGAGGTTTTTTTTTTTTTAATTGAGAAATAGGAAACAAAATATAAGGGTATTGAACTATGTTGGAGTGTGTTTTATCTTAAAAAGAATATTTTGAAGAGACATGAAAAGCATTTTATATTGAACAAATTTTATGTTTTAAAAAGCATTTTCCCAGACAGATTTCTTCACTTCCTTTAAAGAATTAACTCATTCTGAACTACATCAAAAGCCAGTGTGTTTAGATTGGTTAAGGCTGTTTAAAGTAAACCAGGTATAGATAGGTCTTGCCTTGAGAGGAGATCTGTTATAAAATGGTACATCCTGAAATGATACAGTTGGCAAATTTTGGTTTATTATGAAAGTTGAAAGCAAACCGTGATGGATTTTGTGTCAAAAGTAACTGTTGCCAATGAAAATTGTACTTGAGACTCTATTAATGTATTTTTCTTGGTGTTTGTTGCATCTGTGAGTTTGAACTGTTTTTACTGTTCTCAATGGACCTAGCTGTTTGTTTTTTTTCTGTTTGTGTGGTTCAGCCACTCCTTAAGAGTGTTCAGCCAACTTCCCAGTCTTCTCTTTTAAACCTCGGCTGAGAACACTCCCTTCCAGCATTGTCTTCTCCAGATGGCTCTGCTCCTTGCTTCTATATTTACCCAGCACTCATCTGGGGCCTTGATTCTTCCCGTTTGATTGAATTCACCTGTGGTTACTGATAGGCTTGTTCATGCTGTTCTCATGACTGAAAGGAACAGACTGGGGATATAGTATGTTTACTACACGATATATGTTGCTGCTGGTGGATTTTACCTCTGAGCATCAATAAGAGTTGCAGTCATGTGGTGAGGAAGAGGAATTTGTAACAGTGACTTAAGAACATAGATTCCATAGTCTGCTGGCATGATCTACTTCCTCTGCCCTCTGTAAGCCTCAGTGTCCTCATCCGTTAAGTGGTCTTAGCACCGGTTCCCACCGTCTAAAGGACGAAGGGAAGTGCCACATGTGGAGTGCAGCACAGTGCCTAGCATATAATAGCTGGAACTGTTATTGTCCTCTTTTTATCGTTAATACCATCATCATTAAGACTGCTTTGCAGTCACCTCAAAGGCAGTGACCTCATTTAAGCTTCATGTTAAAGTTATTCTACCATGTCTTTATTTCTTCATACACATTACCATTATTGTATACCTAACTCCCAGCAAGCTATGCCATCCTGTCTGCATAGCTTTTGGGAGCAATGTCATCAGTTGTTTCCATTCTTCAGCCAAGTGGACCAGCTTTGGATTTGTTAAAGGCTTGTTCCTCTGATGTGGGAAGAAATGTGGCATCTCTTCATAGATTAGGTAATTATAAAACAAGTTTCTTTCTTCTTTTTAAAGCAAAATGGCCAAGTTGGATAAACTTCCTGTTCACGTCTATGAAGTGGATGAGGAGGTCGACAAAGATGAGGTAGGATTGCTTGCTTACAGATTTAAAAATTGACTTATTTCACAGTTAGACGATTCATTGGAAAATTACCAACATGTATCCAAAACAGGAATTGGAATGTTTCTTGAAACAGGGGAAGAATTTTTTTTTAATGTCTTGTTTGATTGAAATAATGGTCTCTGTTTCAACTCGACTGCATAGCATTGCCTGTTCCTCTGGTCCTTGTTTATTTGTTCTGAGATCGTTTTCAAAGGCAAGATTTGGCGACATTGTTAAAAAGATCAAGATAACTTAGATCCCAAGTTTAGGTTGTTTTTCAAGGGCTATTTGACAAAAACTGGCAGCCAGTAGGCTTTAAATGGCTGTTTCTTCAGGGAGAGCTTTGAGTGAAGTAAATGGTACCCAGAAGCTCTGATTTTAACAAGCCCAGTTTCCCTACTATTGGAGGATGAATGATGACTAGTCATGTGTAAAGGACGCTGAGCTGGGGCATTAAGGGTATTATGTGCACCTAGCAGGGAAAACCTAATAAAAAAGGCAGTACTGCCCGTCTCTGTCTGCATTTCTTCTTCTCCCCTACTCAGCTCATTGTGGACATTAATGATGTGCACAGCAGCAAAGTATTTCAGAAACCACTTTAGAAATATTCTGGGAAGAGTCAGTGGTCATTCAAAATGAAAAACAAGATATTAAAACCTCGGTGTGAATTAATAGTGAGAGGAGGACCGATTGAAATAACACACGTAAGGGCACTCAGCAAACTGTAAAATCTTAGGCAGGTGAGTTGTTTCTATTATTGCAGATAATAACGGCAGCAGTAACATCACCAAGACTAAAATTGATGTGATCTCAGACAAAGTATAAGATGGGTCCTTCTGCATTTATCTGCTGGACCGTAGAAGTAGAGATCATAATTAGACTAGTGCTTAGGAAGTGTGAGCTGGGTGACTGACACTGTGTGGTCCTCTCTTCCTAAAGTTCCTACTAAAGTGTGTATTGGGCCCAGCCTTAAAGGGGAAAAGGCATCACCAGGGGTGATCTTAGAGAATGAGGAAGGGGCCCGGATCAGAGTGTCATGGAAAGTTTGTGTATTTGTGTGTGTGTGTGTGTGTGTATTTCATGTCTGGTTATTGTATGTACAAATGTATACCTGACCTATTTTTTGCAGCATCTGGCCACCCCATGCCCTTAAACCCGGATCTGAGAGTTGGATCAGAACTTGAAGAAGCAAGTTTTATTCACTTTTCTAGCTGTAGCGCTTCACTTCTCTCCCTGCTGTGTTCTCGCTCTCTTTCCCTCTTTTCTGTTGCCCCAGCATTTTATCTCTCCTTTCTCTATTGCCTCATATTTCCTTCCTTTCTTATTCACCTTTCCCTGAACTAAGCCTCTGGGAAGTTGTCCAGGAATTTGCTTTTGTCTTCCAACTATAGGGGAGTGTAATGTGAAAACATTTTTCATGAAACTGGGCGAGACCTTACAACTTGAGTGGTCAGGTATGGTATGTACTTTCTGTGGCTCATTAAACACTTAAAAATGAAACAGCTTGGACCGGAACAAGCTTTGCTTTCTAATGGACTGGAGTTTGCGGAAATTTAGGCTTGTCCCCCTTATTTATTGGTAAGTGAACTTAGTAGGTGTGAGTGCTAGATGGTTTCCAGTAAAGGAGTGAGGGGCCACCTGGCATGAATTGAACGCATCTGCCATCAGTGAAACTGGGAGATTGACTGGTGGTGTCCTTCTCTCCTAGGATGCCGCCTCCCTCGGCTCTCAGAAGGGTGGCATCACCAAGCATGGCTGGCTGTACAAAGGCAACATGAACAGTGCAATAAGTGTGACCATGAGGGTAAGGATGCCCATCACCCTGCTTTCCCCTGAGTAAGCCCTTTCTGCTGTAGGTCTTGGAATGATGCTCAAGATGAATGGGTGTGCTGTTCTTCCCAACAAAACTGACATTGTCTGGTTAATAAGATGCTTCCCTGGTGATCGGTGATCGACCCTCACTGGTACAGTTTCCACCCCCTCTGCTTGTCACCGTCTGACCACCAGCGTGACAAGTTTATTGGGAGGCTGATGTGAAGGTGCTGTCACCATATAGCCTTTCTTTCTCTGTATTGACTACAAAAGGGGTACTCGGTACCTTGTAGAGCATCACCAAGGGGCTACACCTAAGCAGTTTTGCTTTCCTGCAACAAAATCAAGAAAAGTGGAAATCAAGGACTAAAGGGAATATGGTTAAGTTGGAAAGTAGGTTGCCAAGAGAAAAGTAAAACTAGTGTAGAAACTATCCAGGAGAGAAGTAGGAGCAGAGAAAGACCAGAATTAATAATAAAGAGAAGCAATGAAAGGGAGGTGGGATGGGCAGGAGAGATAAAATTAAATCAGGGGAAATGCTGACTGTCATAACCGTGAGGCTGAAAAGTCATTCAGTATCGTGAGGCGGAGAACACTTCCTACTCTGAGCGAGAAACCCTGGGGATTTGAGAAAGTTTCCATCCTTTCCAGCTGCATCCCAAATCAGAACTCACTGCCCCGATTCTGGGTGGTTATGTAAAAATCTCTGATTTTCTGGGTGAGAAAAATGACCCAGGAATCTTAAGTAAACCAGTCCCCCAGAATTTAAATGCAGGGAAATTATTAGATGCGATGTAGAGTCTTAACTCACCCAGCTCCCTGGGCACTGGCCAGAATGAGATTTGTTTTGGAGAGAACTGAAATGGTTTTTACGTCAGGGCATCATTGTGAGTTATTGAGAGAAACTGTGGCTCTTTTCGTTTTGAAACAATCACTGTGTGTATATTTTTCTCTCAGTCATTTAAAAGACGATTTTTCCACCTGATTCAACTTGGTGATGGGTCCTACAATTTGAATTTTTATAAAGATGAAAAGATCTCCAAGGAACCAAAAGGATCAATATTTCTCGATTCTTGTATGGGTGTGGTTCAGGTAAATATGAAACAAGCTTTATCATTGAGTTTTCTCATTTATAAAATACTGTCTATGAATTAAGATTTAAGCAAACACTTCCCAAAATGGTTATATTTGTGGTAGAAATATAATGGCAGATGTAAAAATTGAGTAAAGGTTTGTTTTTCATCAGTTTAGAAGACTGTGGGTGTGAGACGGGCAGAATTATGTTGTAGGAGGCCCGAGTGCTCTGGCATATATTTTTCTTCTTAAAACCTGGCTCATCTACTGTTTAACTGTGTGACCTTGGACCAGCTATTGACTGAAGTTTGTTCATATGCAAAATTCAGATAATGATAATATTTCCTTAATAGGGTAAATAAGTAAAAGGATTGGATGAATTAATTTGGAAATATTCAGGACAGCTCTTAGCATCTCAGTGATGACTTTTATCATCGTAGTACCCATGGCAGAGTAGTATATATTGATCAAGAGATGTGGGTTTCAGGTGCAGACTGAGTTCATATCCCCATTCTACCACTGACCAGCTCTGTAACCTTGGAGATGTGATTGAACTTCTCTGCACCTCAGTTTCCTCATTTGTTAAAGGGAGATAGTGATAGTAGTGAATGTGGTTATGGAGAGGATAATCAATACATGTAAAGAGCTTAGAACAGTGCTGGCACTTGGTAAGCACTCAGCCAATATTAGGTATTTTTGTTGCCATAAGTGCTGTTACAGTTGAAGAGTGAATCTTAAACATCATTATAATTATACATAATAGGTGGCACTAGTGGTAAAGAACCCGCCTGCCAGTGCAGGAAATGTAAGAGACATGGGTTCAATCCTGGGTCTGGAAGGTGCCCTGGTGGAGGACATGGAAACCTACTCCAGTATATTTGCCTGGAAAATCCAATGGACAGAGGAGCCTGGTGGGTTACAGTCCATAGCGTCACAGACTGGAGTGACTTAGCATGCACACAGTACATGAGCATGTTAGTATTATAGAAGATTAGACAGTATAGGTAGTGCAGAAGTCTCTGTTGTCCCCCATCTTTCCCTTTCTCAAAGAGCTGCTGTTACCAGTTTGATGTGGCTCCTTCCATACTTGTGTGGAATTGCCTTTGAAAGCAAGTTGGCAGTTTCTCCATCTGCACGTTCATCCGTCCATCCACTTATCCCCTCCCCTCCCATTTCCCAGGAAGATCTAAGGTAGCAATTGACAAGGATACCAAAAGCATAGGATGTTACACATTTAAAGTGGGTGTGAGAGGTGAACAAGGAGTCAGAGTAGGGAAGAGACAGGGTGGGATTAATTTGAGGAAAAAGCATATATTTTAAAGAACCAATGCCTGCCATGGGTGGGTGGCACACCGGTTCTGCACCGTCTAGCTTGGAGACCCGTTTGGTTGCACAGTGTCTGTAGATACAAACAATCCAATTAGTCAGAAGCTGCCCGAGTAATCTCAGAATGAAGCCCATTCAGACGTTTCTCTTGGGGGCCCTCATACAGAGGGCACTGTGTGATTAATGAACAATCTCCTTGACGACTCCTCACAATAGACACAGTCACCGTGATCAGAGGATGCTTCCTTAAAATGAGTCAGTATCTGCCGATGACATCGGCCCAAAGCTCGGTCCTTTAAGAGGGGTTGTTTTGTGGGGCCGTTGTGACTAAGGTTAGAGACACAGCTCTCTGGTTTGGCCCTTGCTTATGTATTCACACGTTTATTGAGAATTAAATTTTGTTTTCATCCAAAATAGCACATTCATTTGGTTTAAATGTCGAAGAGCACAGAGAGGAAGCACTAAAGGTGCATTCCTGCCAGCATCACCCTCACTTTGCCCACTCCCCACTCCCTGAAATGATCATTTTCAACTTTTCCCAGTATTTTTTAGTTTTTTCTGGGCTCTATGTCCATATTGCTAGATAAGGAGTGTTCACTTCTCTTTGTTCATCAACTTTGGATGTAATGTGATGCTAGAGAGGATTTCAGCTCCTGCAGCCCTCCTTCCTGCTCTAATCTGAACTGGTTGCTTCCTCAGACTCTGTACAGTCACCATCTCGGAAATTCCCTTTGCCTTCCTCCCTGTGTCAGAGTCCCTGTTTTCAGGACCCCGTGTCATCTTCTTTCGCCCTTTGCTTTCTTACTTGGGAGGAACACATCCTCCAATTGCTTCCTGGGAAACTATTTGTAGGAGCTTAGTTTTTTGAGTTAGTCTGTCTGCAGACTCCTTTAGTTCTGCATTCATACTTGATTGACAGTTTGGCTGGGTATCAAAATCCAAGGTGAAATTTACCTTAGACATTGAAGATCTTCCATTGTCTTCTAGGGGCTGGTGTTATTTTTGAAGTCTGATGCCATTCTTATTCCCTATTGATTTTCTCTTTATCCCTTATGGATGGTAACCTGAAGTTTAGGTTATTGTGTCTTGACTTTGTTTGTTTTTTTTTTTTGGAGTAGCTTTTTCGGTGAAGCATAACATATAAATAGAAACCACACAATGAATGTGTTGTTACTAAGTATGGGCCTCTGTTGTCTGTGTGTGCTGAGAACTCTGTTCTTGTTATGGAGACTCTGTTCTGCGTGTTCCGTCCACCTGCATCTTGTGAACTCCGGGCAGTCTCTTCAGTCAGCGGGAATGTTAGACTCTGTTCAGGCTCGCCTTCCTAGGTCCAGGCAGAGAGCTAAGGTGCTGGTGGGGCTCACCTCATTCATTTCCTTTCTACTGGGGATCGTAGGGCTGCCCTGAGGGTTGCAAAGTATCTGGAAACAGTTGTTTCATCTCTTGCCCAGGTTTCTAGTAGTTAATGATGGGAGAAGTCCAGACTTTGTTGTTTCATCACAGTTCGTGTGGAAGTTAGGGGTCCAGATGGGTCCAGATTCAGATGGCTACAGGTGCCAAACCAATGTTAGGTGGAAGAAGAGGCGTGCGTGTAAAGCAATGGGGAATGCTGGGGACTGTGATGAACTGGAACACAAGAGCTCCCTTCAATGGGGAGCTGATGCTGCTGGTGGCACTGCCAGCTCGGGGCTGCTAGATCATCTGAATTTTTTTAGGAAAACAAGAAATACAAAATTTTAGTTAAGTCTTGGTCTTTTTAATTACTGATGGTTACAACAACAGCACAAACCCACAAACACTGTGCAGGACTGAAATTTTAAAAAAGGGTGGAATACATGAAAGTGTACCTAGGCCCTAGGTCAAGATGACAGCACCACTTAATGTCCACTGAAAATTATTTTTGCATCAACAGCTAATTGACCCCACGGTGCTCTCAGTGTGTGACCCAGCCTCTATGAAACCACAGTGTAAAGCTGAAAGCTGCCACTATGTAAAACAAATTATATCGAAGAATGTTTATTCACCTCATAAAGGGAGGTGTACCAGAGTGCATTATCAATGACAGTGAAGTAACGTCTTGTGTGGGATTCCCAAGTGGGAGTTTCATTTGTATTCTTAAGCAGAGAGACCTTTTCAGTTATGTTTTTGTTGAATTTTCTATTTTTTGTTTGAATTTTTTGTTTGAATTTTCTGACTTTTAAAAAAAAAAGTTTAAAGCAAAACTATATATAATTGGTAACATCATTTGGAAAGTAGAAGTAATTACTTTTGTTTTATAAGATAGTTGTGATGCCTGTCTTCAGCAGAGTATATAGATGGTCTGCAATACAGAGTCAGCACATAGATGGTCTGCAATACGGAGTCAGTGCATAGATGGTTTGCTATACAGAGTAGTGCATAGATGGTCTGCAATACAGAGTCAGTGCATAGATGGTTTGCAGTAAAGAATTCCTGATCATTTTGTCTCTGGAGCATATTTAAGAATCTAAGGTTCTGACCTCAGTGGCCATCACTTCCTTTATATTCTTTTTGCAGGTGTGGCGGATGGCATTTTGCATTTAATGAATTGTATCTAAGGCTTCAAAATTTTTAAATCATTTGTTTCTATCTCCGTGTCTGTTTGTAAGCTAATCACCAGAATTAATGGCTTAAGTGTTACAGGTTTTTTTTTTCCCCCCTAATATTGCTTTTGGACAGTGTAAAAAAGTTAGTTGATCAATGCTGTGAGTTCAAAGAAATGCCTAAACTAAAATTTTAAAATATATGCAAAATGAATCTTGAGCCCCTATTTTAGGACCTTGAAGTTGATTACACTTATTTTGTGGATAATGAAACTGAGGCTCAGAGAGAGGAATAACTGGGAATCAAGACCTGCTGCTAGCCCCACTTTTACCGTATTTTCATAATAAGAAGTGCATGAGGAATGCTGAGAATTCCTTTCACACCTGGCCTTCGACCCCTTCTCTGACACTTGCTATGAAGTGCGCCCAGGGCGCGGTGGTCAACATGCTCCTCTCAGGGAGCAGCTCTCTTCTGAGAACCATGCTGTAGCGGACTCAGAGCTGCCTTTGGGAGGCCACCCTATCTCTGAGACCTTCACTGGGGCCCCCCACGGCCAGTGGCTAACCAGCCAGAATTTTAATGGGTGAGCGCTCTGCCCGGCCCCCGCACGTAGGTGGCAGTGTGTGATGTCACGTCCCTCACCTGTCCTCACCAGGAGTCTTGTGTCATACTCCTCGGAGCTGAACCTCTATCTAGTGCAGTCCCCAGGGTGATTGTACCTCCGGGGGAAGATTGATATTATCTGGAGGCAGGTTTCGATTGTCACAGCTTGGGGGTTGTGCTACTGGCATCCGGGGTAAGGCCAGGCTGTTTCCACACAGGCTGCAGGGCCCAGGGCAGTCCCTATAACAGAGAGCCCAGGGGTCAGCAGTGCCCAGATGCAGAAACCCTGGTCTCCCAGCACATTCATCCTTTGAATACAGTGCACGTGGATTACAGTTTTTATACTTCGGGCAGAAAAGCTGGGGGCTTGAGAGAAGCTGGGGGAAGGGAGACCTGGTGTCTAAATACCTTCTGAGACTCATAAGTGGTGAGAAAGTTCCAGGTAAGGGAGTCAGACCTACTGGTAGATAATAGTAGTGTTTAGTAGTGTTTGTTGCTCGGTCGTGTCCAACTCTTTGCAACCCCACAGACTGTAGCCCGCCAGGCTCCTCTGTCCATAGGATTCTCCAGGCAAGAATACTGGGGTGGCTTGCCATTCCCTTCTCCAGGGGGTCTTCCTGACCCAGGGATTGAACCTGGGTCTCCTGCATTGCAGGCAGGTTCTTTACCATCTGAGCCACCAGGGAAGTCCACTGAGAATGGTTTGCTTTAAAAATGTGATACCACATACTACTTCATTTAAAAAAAAATAGGAGCTAGAGGAATTGAAATTTTTCAGTGAAATTTCATTCATTTGGATATTTTTCAAGAGCCTATTACCTGCCAGGCAGTGTTCTAGAAACAGGGATGAAGGAGGGAAGAACAGAAATCTCTGCCCTGAGGAGCTCCCATTCCATTGGATGGGCCAGACAGCAAATAAGATAAATATGTAAAACCTGTAATGTGTCAGATGGGAAAATAAAGCCACAAAGAAGATAAATCAGGGAAGGTGGAGAGTGATGAGGGCTGAAGGGGAAGGGGCTTGCCTTTTTAAATGACTTGGTCTGAAATGCCGGTGAGATAGTACTCACCAGCAGACAATAAAGAGAAGAATTTTTAAGGGTGTTCCAATTCTTCTAAAATGTGTTTCTTTCTCCCCTTTCAGAACAACAAAGTCAGGCGTTTTGCTTTTGAGCTCAAGATGCAGGACAAAAGTAGTTACCTGTTGGCAGCAGACAGTGAAGTGGAAATGGAAGAGTGGATCACAATTCTGAACAAGATTCTCCAGCTCAACTTTGAAGCTGTGATGCAGGAAAAGCGGAACGGAGACTCTCATGAAGGTAGGCAGGTGTGGCTCTCTCCAGGTGTGCAAACGCTCCACTGTGTCTTCCGTTTCCCCAGAGGATGCAGGAAGTAGACAGATTATTGACAGGTACATGGAGGTGGGACACCTGTGAGCTCCTTACAGATGGATGTCCTACAGTAGGGATCCTTACAGTAGGATGTCCTACGATGACATCATTTGTGTAAGGAAATCATGTAATGGGAAGAACCACAGCTTTGGAGGCAGAAAGGAAGACCTGAGTTCAAGTCCCAGCAACACCATTCATCAGCCGTGAGACCTCAGGCAAGCTCCCTACATTTTCAGAGCCTTGGTTTACTCACTTATAAAGTGGGGAATAAAAACGGAATTTGCTGGTTGGTGGGACGGTTAAGCAAAATAATGTATCTCAAGTGCCTGGCAGAGAGTCAGCACTTAAAATGCTAATTATGGTTTTTATTGTTATCATTAATCATATCCTTTGGAATTTTCAAGTCAGAGTTAGGATGGGCAGAAGTCACAGATTAAATCAGTGGGTGGGGAAATCTGGCTACATTCTTGACAATTCACATTTTATTTCAGGCCCTTGGACAGGTGATTCCCAACCCTGCTGGCTGTGCCTTAGAAGTGCCTGGGAACCTTTAACAAATGCCCTTCTCTTTGTCCCACCAGAGATTCTGGTTTAGTTGGCCTGGCTGGTACCTGGTGGGTATAGCCATGTGGCCTCCTGTCCATAGCTAATGACAGTTCTGCTTAAACACTGCCTAGACTGTTCCACCATCAAATATTCCGCTCTCACCCCTGGGCCTGGCATCAGCATTTTTTAAAAGCCCTGAGGGGTTTCTATCGGGTATCCAGATTGAAAACCACAGTGTTACAGGTGACATAAGAGAAACAGCCTTCCTTCTCCTGTTTTAAATAAAATACATTCAGCTTCAAGTGACTTGGTGATCTCTTTTACTGTTTTAGATGATGAACAAAGCAAATTGGAAGGTTCTGGTTCCGGTTTAGATAGCTACCTGCCTGAACTTGCCAAGGTAACCTCATGTTAAATCTTCCACTCTTCATAGGATGGTATTGAAATGCTTCACAAATACATGGTACTAAACTACTAAACTCATGGTGCAGTTACTGCTAATTTTTGACCACAGTCTTTGGTGAGGTAAAATACCATTACTGACCTGAGTCGGGTTTTAGTTTGTTTTCCAGAAAGTGCCTTGCAATATATTTTCTCTTTGTTATTCTTTGTTTTTCCTCTATAATATTTCATACCACATTACACATATTGAAGAAACAACCAAGATGCACAGGTAAATGTTTCCATGGTAACATGTTACTTACTGTGTTCACACATATGCTCCCTTATTTAAGTTAATAGAGACAATTCCAAAGAGGATAGATCTGTATTACTGGTAATCTTGTTACTGAACCAAAGAGGGTTGCCTGAGTTATATGACTTGTTCCTGGGTCACTCTGAATGGAAAAAAAAATTATACCTGGTTTTTTTTTTAATAATTTTGAGAAAGTCAGAAATTACTGAAAAGCACAGAGAAGATCAAAACATCCACATTCCCACCACCCAGATTCCACACCTGTTACTGTATTGTCCTTTCAGTTTCAATATCTTTTAAAGAAGTAAAATATCCTTTATAGTTGAAATTCTTTTTTAAGCATCATCCTTACTCTATTCCCTTCTTCCCTTACAGCCTCATCTAGGGACAACCACTGTTATGGATTTTCTGGGGATACTTCCTTTTGTTTTTCTTATCTTTACCAGTATATCTATCATAATAATATACAACTGTGTTCTGTATGTTTAAAATGTTATATAAATGATTACATAGTCTTCTGCACTTGCTTTTATTTTTAATTCAGCCTTATTTTTGAGATCCATCCAAGTTGGTATATATATTGAATTCATACCCTTTATTGCATTGTGTAAGCATTTTATTTTAGCAATTCTCTTATTTTCAATTTTTTCTATTACAAACAATGCTACAGTGAATATCCTTGTACTTGTCTCCTTGTGTGCATCTATGAATGATTCTTTTTAAATGAGAGAAATATCTTTGTCTTCTTTGGCCCTTTATCTTGTTACTCTGTTATTCCCTGTTTATTCTGTCTCTCTCTCTTTTTTTTTTTGCAAGAATATAGTGAAATAGAGACCCTACACACCCACATCTTAAACACTGTAATAGAAAACATGGTTTATCTATATACCATTATAAATAGACTGGCATTCAACATTGACCTTTACTTTAAGACAACATAGCTGTTCTAAAATATAAAACTTACCTCCCTGGCTGGGACTTGAGAGTATTGTTTTTCTTTAGAACTTGACTGTTACCACAGTGTCTTTTTAGCACCTACCTATTAAAGCTAATTTTAGTGCCACCATTGTAACCTTCTAGGCTGGAAGAGTTTTGGCTTATGTGTTTGTTTTGTGTTATGAACTTCTGTGTACCGCATTTACATTGAGATTTGCTTTTTTGTTTCTGGATGTTTTGGGGTTTGTGATTTCTCAAAGCAAAATGTTTATTGAAACAGGTAATATATGCAGTTCAGTCTATAATTCAAAAAAATAACTTTGTCCATTTACTGTGTGAACACAGCTGATACCTAAGACTCATTCTTTGAGCTTTGTTTTTGTTGTTGTTCAGTCACTCAGTTGTGTCCAACTCTTTGCAACCCTATGGACTGCAGCATGCCAGACTTCCCTGTCCTTCACCATCTCCTAGAGCTTGCTCAAACTCTTGTCCATTGGGTTGGTGATGCCATCCAACCATCTCATCTTCTGTCACCCCCTTCTCCTCCCGCCTTCAATCTTTCCCAGCATCAGGGTCTTTTCTAATGAGTCATTTCTTCACACCAGGGGGCCAAAGTATTGGAGCTTCAGCTTCAGCATCAGTCCTTCCAATGAATATTCAGGACTGATCTTCTTTAGGATGGACTGATTTGATCTCCTTGCAGTTCAAGGGACTCTCAAGAGTCTTCTCCAACACCACAGTTCAAAAACATCAATTCTTCGGTGCTCAGCTTTCTTTATGGTACAATTCTAGCATCCATGCATGACCACTGAAAAAACCATAGCTTTGACTTTATGGACCTCTGTTGGTAAAGTAATTTCTCTGCCTTTTAATATGTTGTCTAGGTTTGTCATAGCTTTCCTCTGAGCTTAATATTAAGTAGAAGTCTGTATTTTTCCTGTGAAGACATATAGGAGCTATGCCTTCCTTTCTTCTCTTATTGCCTACTGCTACCTGGCCAGCATGATTCAGAATTCCTTGATTGTCAGACTTAAAGGAGACATAGATCACATATATTTATTCTTTAAAGAGTATATTTGAAGTATATTTGAGTATAAAGAGTATATTTGAAGCTGTTTTCAAACAGCAGGTAACGACCAAGTTAGCTTAAACTGTTTTAGTTGGTTAAAGGTAATTAAATTGGTTTTAACCTCCATTTCTCATTTATTTCTTGTTTTACTGTTTTATTCTCTTTTTTTCTTTTAACTGAAGTAGGACTTACATAGAGTGACGTGCCCAGGCACTAATTGTATAGCTTACTGGACTTCACGTTGGCACACCCACAGAACCCCCACCCATGTCAACATATAGAACATTTCCAGCACCTTAGCAGACTGTCTTGTATCCTCCCTCTCAGCTGATACCCTTACCGTTTTGACCTCTATCACCATAGATTAATTCTAACTCTTCTAGACCTTCCTAAAAATGGAAGCATACATACGTACTCTTTGTGGCAGGCTTCTTAAGCTCAACAGTATGTGACCCAGAATAAAAAAATGGATAGAATTGCATAGAGAATACTAAAGTGCCCTGCCCTTAATAATGATATGTATTATTTAAGATACTATATTATCATGCATATAAACACATGTATTTGAGAGAGAGTGTGTGTGTGTGTGTGTGTGGTTGTGATGTAAATGTATTTCTTACTTTGAGTCATGGTCAAAATCTAAGAAGTACAGCATTATAAGGGGTTTAACTGTTGTTCCCCCTCCCCACCCGCCAGCCCACCTCACGCCAGCTCTCAAGTGCTCTAAAACCATTTTACTTTAAGAAGGTAGAAAAAGGCAGAAGGTAATTTTTCAAAGGGAAAAAGGAAAATTAAGCTGTGCCATCGCTCATCGGTATGCTGCCCTCCCCGCCCACCTTGGGGCAGGTGTCTGTCGGCGAGGCCTCTTGTCCAGGTGCCTGCTTGGTGGCCAAATACGGTGTGAGGGGCTCAGGCACCTGTGTGCCCGGCTCTCAGCCCCTCTGTCATCCAGGTGTGAGTGGTTTTGACTGTTTCCAACTCCCTCCGGTGTTTCTGGAATGGGGATCATCAGTACCTGTTAAGAAAGGAGGAAGGTTGTTTGATCACTGGTTATCCTGATTTTAGAAGGAATGCATTCCAGAGATGCAGAATCTGAGACTGAATCGGGGGAGGTGGGGAGCAAGGTTGGAGTCCCACAGCTGTACCAGAAGGGAGAGTTTAGTCAAGGGGATGAGGAAGTTAACAGGTCAGTAGCAGGGAATGGTCCTTGGGGAAGTCAGGTCACCGTTAAGTTGGATTGCAGAGAAAGGACTAGAACAATGGGGGCAGGCAAAGGTGTAATTTAATGGCAGGCTCCTCTCAGAGCAGCCCCTCTTTCTGCTTCATTCATCCTGTTGCCTCAGCTTTTGTTTTCTGCTGTGACTGAGACATAACCAAACAGGATGTGAGTGACAGGAAGTTGTTTTAGTACAAAAATAGTTGATATTTCATTGTGGAATGTAATGCAGGGGCCCTTGACATACAGTAGGAGTGATGTGGACTCAGGTTTTTGACATATTTTGTATATTCCTGGCCCTTTTGTTGCTTGTACATTTAGTACTGGACACCTTCATTGTTTTCTGATGGGGACATACTGTGTATACCCTAAAACCTGTTCTTTTCCTTCTGTTGTCTAATACAGAACCAAATATTTGTTTGTTCTAAATGTACCAGCATTTAAAGTATCAAGAGGACATAGTCTTATAAACATTTTTATTAAATATGCAAACTGTAGTTAAAGTTAGTTGATTGGTTTCTCCTGTACAGTGTCAAGGGGTAATATGATCATGTGGTAAACCTGATTGCTATTTATTTGATAAATATTTTTTTTATGGTTACATTTACCTTAGGTAACATTGGAATGAGTGTGCACACACATATATATATATTGTCTCCTGTGTAAAGATAGTATGAAGAAAACTCTCATTCTCCTTATATTTTCCTCCATAACTTTTCTATTTTTGTGTTCTTGCTGTACTCAAAAACAGCCGCTCAGTCTTAATTTGGTCTCCCCAAGTGGTTGGGAAAGAGAACCGTTTTTTCATGCTAAAGCAAAATTGCTCCCATCCTATTACTGTGTGACTTGTTTTTAGGGAATGAATTTACCTTCCTAGGTAAATTTTCCACAATTGAATACAGGCTAGAGTGTGATGTTTCAGACTTTATAGTCTCATTGAGATTCAGTAAGCATCAGGATGCCAAGCTTAAAAGTATGTGTTAGACACCAAAGAATTTCAGACACCGTCTCTGAGTTTTTAAACCACATTGTAATAAATGCTTCCTTCAATGTATCCTAGTCCAGAAAACTATGTCATTGTGTTACGACACAAAAGAATTGGCTAGGGTTGTGTTTGTGAGGTCAGCTGGCATTCCATTCCTTGGGCTTCCTTATCTAGAACGTTTTATTTCAGCTTTGTATCACAGAGGGTGCAATAGTGGTCCCGGGGAGTTAAATATCAGGGAAGTAGTAGAAACAAATCATGACAGCTCTTTAAATTAAAAAGTATATATTCTGACTTCAAAGGATTTTGCAAAGTCTTCCTATTTCCAATCCATTCTGTTTAAATGAGCCAACAGTCAGGATATTTTTCTGATGACTCACCCTCAAAGTATGATGCTCTGGCTTCCGATTGTTTTACCTGCTCAGAGGTAAACTTAAGCTGTTCAGTTCAGGTCAGTTCAGTCATTCAGTCATGTCCGACTCTGTGACCCCATGGACTGCAGCACGCCAGGCCTAAACTCTGCAGTAGTTCTGGGAACTCTTGAATGGATGGTTCATATCTGAAGAAAGGAAGAAAGCATTGTCAGTGTATCGTTAGTGATTAAACTAGGCGTTTACAGGAGTGGGTGGAATGGCTTTTGTTTTAGACAATTCGTTCTCTTCTGTGATTTCTGAGAAGTGTCAGTTTTTACAGAGAACGGTTCTGTCGTCGTCACTTTTCTTTTTCCGTTTTCCTCTCGGTTTCCTAAAGTATCAGACGGACAGTGGGTAGGATGGCAGCAACCGGGTTTGGGGAGAAGCAGTTGCATTCTTCTTCCATCCACAGTATGGACTGACCTCAGGTTATTTTAGGAGCAGGGCTGGTTTCTGTCACTTTGAGAAGTGCTGGGCAGCATTGTCTGTGGGCTATTTTCTTACAGCTCTGTTTTGCGGGCTCTTAGGTTTTGAAAGTACTTATTACCGAAATTTATTTTATTTCATTGTCTTTACTGAAACTTAAGTGAAAATAAATGTGTTTTCTATAATAAGTAAAAATATTCAAAGTCACATAAAGAAAAGTTCATCTTTTCCCTTCAATCTCCATCCCCACATTCCTGAGAGCACTAATGTTCTTAACCTGTTGTAGTGTCTCCTCCACTAAACCAGTTGCTCATGGAAACATATACACATGTGTAGTGGTGTTAGTTATTTGTTTTTTAATGTGCTCATGATACATACACTACTCTGAAACTTGCTCTAAGTGTCCCTCTAGGGCCATACAGGGTCTAGTTCACTCATTGCCATCAGTTCAGTTCAGTCGCACAGTCGTGTTCAATTCTTTGTGACCTCATGAACTGCAACATGCCAGGCTTCCCTGTCCAACTCCTGGAGCTTGCTCAAACTCAGGTGCATCGAGTCAGTGATGCCATCCAAGCATCTCATCCTCTCTCATCCCCTTCTCCTCCTGCCTTTAATCTTTAGCCTTCAAACTCATTTCCATAGCTGCATAATATTCCAAATATGGATACCACACACTTTATTTAGTCATCTCCCTATTTACAAGCGTCTAGATAATTTTCTGTTTTTAGCCTACACAAGCACGGCACAATAAACAACATGACGTATTCAAAACTTAAATACTCACGCTCTTGTTTCAGTACTAGGAATTCCCCAAGGTGGGATTTCTGGGTCACGGTTTATCATGTTTTTAGTGCTTTAAATATTACCCAGGTTACTTCCCCAAAAGGTTGTAACAATTCATATTCCTGTGTCTCTGTATCCTTACCAGAGGAGTGAAAAATGATGTTTCACTGCTTTAATTTGTATTCTGCTGCTTAGTAGTGATATTTTTCATATTTTCATGTTTATTTGCCATTTGGTTTTTCTGCTGTCTGACTTGCCTGTTTGTATTCTTTACCTATTTTTCTTTTTCTGGTCTAATAATTAAAGAGTGTTGGTACTGAAACCAGACAACCTGAGTTAGAAGACAGACTTCTGTTTAGTGTTGTGAGTTTGGAGCAAACTTTGGAGCAAAGTGTTTGCTCCAAACATGTCCCTCATAAGTGTTTTTGCCTCAGTGTTTTCTCTTAAACAAGGATAATAATAAGACTTGCCTCCTAAGGTTGTACCAAATTTAAATGTGCTCTTAGGGTAACGTCTAGCAGAGAGATATTGGCTATATGAATGAATACTCCCTTTTATCACTGTGATGCCTTCGTATATTTTATTATTCCCTGGCTCTGGGGCAAAGCTACATTTTCTTACTGCCTAGGTTTTACTTGGCAATTGTTTCAAACACTGTTTATCAGACGTACCCTCTTTTTAAAGCACTCTAGGCCTTGGGAGGGCTGGGAGGAAATTTAAGACGCTGAGCCTGCTTTCTATCTATCTCATAGCAGAGCTGTCGGTGTGTATAAGGTAGATTATACACTTTGAGGTTATTTTTACATCTAACATTGTCCCTTCTTCCCCATTAAGTGGTTTTTCTGGTGAAGAATATATCTCTTGGATATTAGTGGCAACATTAGCATGCTTTGAGTCTATTTTGGCTAGTTGATTTTCTTTTCTTTTAATGTACCTGCATCCCTGTTTGCCCTCCAATTATATGGAGCTCTTAGCAGTCATTCCTGCTTTGTTCATTTCTCATCTCCTAGCATCTCCTAGTCCGCTTGAGTCAACAAACATCTTTCAGAAAGGCACCAGGGAATGCTTCTACATTAAGGACCCATTCCCTGGTGGCCCAGTGGTAAAGAGTCCGTCTGCCAGTGCAGGAGACAAAGAAGACTCGGGTTCCATCCCTGGTTCAGGAAGATCCCCTGGAGTAAGAAATGGCAACTGACTCCACCATTTTTGCCTGGAAAATTCTATGGACAGAGGAGCCTGGTGGGCTGCAGTCCATGGCATCGCAGAGTTGGACGTGACTGAGAGCATGCTCTCCTGTGCCAGCTGTGCTCCAGGGTCTGAGATCATAAAGGCTGCCCTCATTGAAAGACTCTAGCAGAAATTAGGAGAAGAATATGTCACTGTGGGTGGTGTCTCGCAGCATGTAGTACTGATGTTTTTGTTAGGAAACCTCATGGACAAAGTAAAGCAAATTCTTCTTTGGGTTCAGTTAAGTGTATTCTACGTGCACATATTCTAGCCTTTTTGATGTGAAAAATTAGGAAAAATGATGGGCTCGATGGATTTCAAACTTTGTTCACCCCCTCCCAGCCGCTCTGCCATGGGCAAAAGCATGAGCTGATCTGTAGGAAGGCCCCTGAGCCTCCAGAAGCCTTAAAGCTGCAGGGAGAGCAACAAGATCAACTTTGTCCTGGAAGGAGCCTTGAGCCAGCATCTTGTTGAACATGTTTACTTGGAAATGAAAACTGAGTCCAGGGAGGCTGAGTGGCTTGCTCAAGTTCACACAGCTAGTTCACAACTGAACTAGAACTAGTCCCCAGTTTCTTAGCTGATATTCTGATGGTCATTTCATTCTGCTCGATGTAGACAGTTGTTTAAATATAATCATGATAGAGTTTGGGTCATTGCACTGCAGGTAGATTCTTTACTGTCTGAGCCACCAGGGAAGCCCTTGCATCATGGCTGAGAACCTTTTAGAATAACTCCATGGCTGGGAAAATGAAGATGATGCTTAATTTCCAGCTGGCCATGATTAGAAATGTGATAATAGACCTCGGTAAGCTACCAGCAGAGAGGACTAGACACCCTCTCCAATGGCTGTCACTGCTGATCATGTGCTGAGATGTGACTCATGATCTTTGAGCAAAGGAGCAGATGAGAGAGTTGTTTTATTAAGAGCTCTGACTGCCAGGAAGAGCAGGATATAGATTTAGAGGCATCAGGTGTGAGGCATAATGTGGCTGGAGATGACTTCTGTCTTGTGACTGTCCTAGAAGCTTCCTCTTCCCAAATCGCATTGCTCCAGCCCCCATCACTGCTGCCATGTGTCTTCTCGTCTTCTGTCCATCCCTTCAGTGTGGGGGCCTCTGGGTTTCGGTCCACAGACTTGCTTTCACAGTTCCCCCAGGGACCCTCACCCACCACCCCGCCGCAAGACTTCTGTGCTAAGGTTCTCCTTGCTGTAATTCCAGCCTTCCTCCCACCCTCTGTTCACATTGCATCTTTCTGGCTGTCTTCTGGGTGTTGCCAGTTGGAAATCCCACAGGCTCCTCCAGAATCCAGTCTACCACCCTTTCAATAAACCTGCTCTTCCTCCCAGATTAATTGTCAGTCAGCAGGCCACCCAAGCCTAGAAAGGTGAGGTTTGTCATGGGCCTTGCTGTGAGGCTGGGAGCCTGTTGTCATGACCCGGGAGAAACCATGTGAACCTCCTTGTCTTTCTCTTTTTAATCCATCACTTCAGCCCTACCCGCAGGGCAGATCTATTGTAAAATGCAAAATTGGTTATTTTATTCCCTTGATGAAAATATTGCAGAATTTTTTGATTCTGTATTTTGGATTCTTAATGAAATCCCCAGGCCTCACTATACAAATCTGATTTATTTCTCTACATTTTTCATCATGTACCATTCATTGTAATGAATGACTTCGTCATTGCTCAAGTGTGAGCTTGTATTTTTATACCTGTAGTCCCTCTTCTTAGAATGGCCTTCTCTCCTTTTCTGGCCAAATGTCCTTATCCTGCGAGATGGACTTTCCTTTGGGAGCTCTTTCCTCGTGGCCACCCCCTGGTGCATGTTGGCTAGCTGTATGCATGGTTTCCTTTGCCATTCGTATTGCTATTCATATTCTGTCTTCCCAGATGGTATTCCTTGGGGACAGGGACTGCATTTCACTCATGTTTGTGTCCCTAGCCTGACATAGAATATGTGCTCCTAAATATTTATTGAATGAATCAGCATTTCCCCCCTGGCCTGCCACCGAAACCAATAGCTGTCCTTCAAGATCCACCATAGTTTTCTTTATTCCACCATCCAGAACATCTTCCTTCTCCTTCCTTGTACCCTCAAGTCACAGGCTGAACTGTAAGTCCTTTCTACCATTTGGACTCTTTTCTGCTCTCATTAACTATCTTTTCTGTGCATCCTTTTCATTCGATCTGAAATGCTCATGTTTTCCTCCTTTTTGCTGTCTAAATTCTGCCTCTTCATTCAAAGCTTGTCACCTGTTTCATTACTCTATGAAGCTTTTCTTGATGGTAACACTTAATTATTCTCTTTTGCTTTATTTGCATTGGTTTTGACTCTCTAATCGATTGTCAGCTTCACAAGGGCAGGGATCAAGTCTTAGCTTCTCTTTTTTCCCCCCGCAGATCTTACATCGTGTCTGTCCTTACCGCCTGTCCACAGTACTTACATAGTCTGTCCTTGTTCGTTGACATGCAGGTGACCCACCAAGATAAGGGCAGAGTTGTCTGCAGTCTGGCTCTTCAGGATGGGATAGCTTTCAAACATACTTAGACACCTCTGTAAGAAAAGGAAGTTTTTAAATGTGATTTTTACTTTTTGTTTTATCTTGTTATCAGAGTGCCAGAGAAGCAGAAATTAAACTGAAAAGTGAAAGCAGAGTTAAACTTTTTTACTTGGACCCAGATGCTCAGGTAAGAAGTATTTTAATATTTAAAATAGTTCAAGGAAAGAAAGGCTTTGATAGGTTATTTGCTTGCTTATTTGTTTGCTTATTTATATATTTTGGATGCAAGGCAGTATGATAATATAGAAAATTCAGGAGAAAGAGAAAAAACAAAACCCGGTAATTTCATTACCATAGCACAGCCATTGTGAACATCTGATATTCCATAGATTGTTGAAAAGTTAAGGAGATTTATCCAAAGATGCACTAGTCCACAAAGAACATATATACAGGATATAATCTATCCTGTAAACCCACCACCAAGAAAATAGCATGCATCTCTACAGTTGCCCAGTAGACAGTACTGTTTCCTGACTGGCCCAAGCTCAGTTTCAAACACAAGCCTTTCTGTCCTACAGTCCACATCTGTGTCCTGAGAAAACCCCAAACACAGCGTGGTGAGGGCCTCCAGGGCTGCCCACAAACAGGGCTGCTCCTCGGAGGGGCCAACTGTCCTGCCATGGCTCCTCCCATAGTTTCCTCTTCATTTGCTGTCTTTTTTTTTTAATAGAACTTCTTTTCCCTATTTAATAATAAGTATTTCCCTCTGTCTCTTCTCAGACTTCGAAACCATATAGTTTTTTTGACAGGTTTTTGTTTAGTGTGGTAAAATATGCACAATATAGAATTCACCACTTTAGCCATTTTTAAACATACTATTCACTGGTGTTAGGTAGGTTCACATTATTGCACAAGTGTCACCACGATCTCTTTCCAGAACTTTCCCATCCTCCCAAATAGAAACTCTGTGTGCATTAAATAACAGCTCCGCATATCTCCTTCCCCTCCCCCTTAGTAACCTCTATTCTACTTTTTGTCTTTAAGATTTTACTTATTTAGGAAGCTAATATATGTGGAATCATATGATATTTTCCTTTTCATGTCTGGCTTGTTCCACTTAGTATAACGTCTTCAGGGCCCATCCCTGTTGTAACATATGTCAGAACTTCATTCCTTTTTATGGCTGAGTAATATTTCATTGGATTTATAGTATATGCCACATTTTGATTATAGAGACTTCAGTTGATGAACACTTGAGTTATTCATAACAATAATTTTAAAGCTCTATATAATCAGTCATGGAGTAGATATACCATCATGTATTTGACCATTGTTATATACCACATAAATGTATAAAATAGTAAACACTGTTTGCGTAAATAAATATGTATTGCTTTTCCATATTTTAAGCAGTTTCTTTAGGGTGCATTTATTATGGGATATTTTTTTCTTAGTGGGAACATAATACATTTATATATTTGCATTTCTTTTAAAGAAGCTTGACTTCTCATCAGCTGAGCCAGAAGTGAAGCCATTTGAAGAGAAGTTTGGAAAAAGAATTCTCGTCAAGTGCAATGATTTATCTTTCAATCTGCAATGCTGTGTTGCCGAAAATGAAGAAGGGCCCACTACAAACGTAATTTTCCTTTTGAAAAACTAAAATTAAAAAAAAAAACCACATTCCGAGGTTTCAGGTGAGCCTGTTGCGGTGCAGTCATGTCACGCAGTCCTAGTTCCTGGTGTCGGAGAACAAGAGGGTGAGATCGGAGTGCAGAGGCCCATTTGGGCCACCAGACAGGACGTTCACAACACAGGACAGGGAGGGAGGCTGCTGCGCTTTCGCGGTAACTTGTAGCAGCAATCACACACAGGTCTAGTCGTCTCTTCTTTGATAGCAGCGTTCTCTTTTCCCGACAGTTTGAGCCCTGGTGATGGTCTGGACTGTTTTGTTTTGTCCAGGTCGAGCCTTTCTTCGTCACTCTGTCCCTGTTTGACGTAAAATATAACCGGAAGATTTCTGCCGACTTCCACGTCGACTTGAACCACTTCTCAGTGAGGCAGATGCTGGCCACCATGTCCCCGTCTCTGAGGAACGGCGACCGGCAGAGCTCGCCTGCCCCGCTGGGCATCCTCCACGAGGCCGCCATGCAGTACCCGAAGCAGGTGGGGGGGCTGGCCCAGCGGTCACGCCGCTGAGGCTTCCCTTGTACAAGCTGTGTAAATACATAAATGAAGCTTAAAATGCGCAGTTGGAGTAAATGAGACTCTTAATTAGATTGATTGCGTATATCACGAGGTTGTCAAAGCAAGCTGAAAGAGAAATGGCTTTTGACTTCTCATTTCTTTTTTTCTAAATTTTCTGCTAGTTGCCTCCACTGCCAAAGGGGCTTTTTGATCGAATGATGAACTGTTTGTTCATGAGTTAACCAGTTTGACTCTGGGTGCTTCTGAGTAGTTCTGCTGTTTCAGTGCTGTTTGCTGATTGAGAATCTTTAATATTCGTGAGATTTGTTTAACGTAACTGTAAATTTTGCTCACTAAAGAAGATGGTTTGTTCCCTAGGGGATATTTTCAGTCACATGTCCGCATCCTGATATATTCCTTGTGGCTAGAATTGAAAAAGTACTTCAGGGGAGCATCACCCATGGTGCTGAGCCATACATGAAGAGTTCCGACTCCTCCAAGGTATGGATGACTTTGGGATGATAAAAAGCAGTGGGGGGAAAAATAGGAATAGAAATGCTTAAAGAAATCACAGTTAAGCCATATTTATGTTCTAAAAGAGATAGACTGCTTTCACTGTTGTTCTTTGTTCAGTCACTCAGTCATGTCCGACTCTTTGCGATCCCATGGACTGCAGCACGCCGGGTTTCCCTGCCCTTCAGCGTCTCCCAGAGTTTACTCAAACTCATGTCCATTGAGTTGGTGATGCCATCCAACCATCTCATCTTCTGTCATCCCCTTCTCCTTGAGCCTTCAATCTTTTCCAGCATCACTGTCTTTTCTGATGAGTCTACTCTTTGCATCAGGTGGCCAAAGTATTGGAGCTTCAGCTTCAGCATCAGTCCTTCCAGTGAATAGTCAGGGTTGATTTTCTTTAGGATTGACTGGTTTGATCTCCTTGCAGTCCAAAGGACTCTCAAGAGTCTTCTCCAACACCCCAGTTCGAAAGCATCAGTTGGTGCTCAGCTTTCTTTATGGTCCAGCTCTCACATCTGTACATGACTACAGGCAAAACCATAGCTTTGACTATACAGACCTCTGTTAGCAAAGTAATGTCTCTGCTTTTTAATACACTGTCTATGTTTGCTACTCTCATAGATTTAAGAGTTAACCTTCTGTGTCCAGTTTTCAGTGAAAAGTAATTCCATGTATAAATAAACACTTCATCTAGCTAGACTATCCTGACATCCTGAAATAACTGGCAAAGGAATTACCAGCTTAGGAGTAAACTTTCTTTCATTAAAAAGTACATACATTGTATTTAAATGGAGTTCATTTCCACTTGCTGGCTTGTGTCCAAGGTCCCGGAATTGTGAGTTTGGATCCATTTACTCTTACATGTGAGACCAGAGACTAGGAGGTGACCTGGCTGGGATCGTCTGGCCGGTAGTATCTGCAGATCGGGCCCCCTGTGTTTTGTCAGGGGGCCAGGGCTCTGCTGGCAGAGGCGGTGTGACATGAGGCAAAAGAGGGGAGGGAAATACACACGAGGTGTCTGTGCTGTGTCTTCATTACTTTGGTGTAGTGTTTGGTATTTGGGGGTGCCTAGGCGTGGACATACTTTAGGGTTATTGAATGTTAGAAGTCACACTTCCAAAAACTTAGATTTACGAAGGTTTAGTTGCCCGCTCAGCATCCCACAACTAGAGTCGCCAAAGGACACATGACTGTCACTTTCCACCTGTTGAGCCGCCTGGTTTAAGTCAGCTATTTGAATGCTACTCGTGCCAGTTTTACAGTACTTCTGGTTTCTTAAAACAATTTTTTTTATAACTGATCATCTGTGAGATGACCCTGATACAGTGACAAAGACTGGTCAGCATCCTGGGACACCCTGGAGGCTCTCACTGAGGTCTTCTCAGCTGATTCAGAGCTTCCTCTCTATGGCCACCAGCCCATCACAGGCGTGTCCACGAAGATGCAGGATGATTGTTAAAGGACAGGTCCTAGGAGTCAGAGACCTGGGTGCCGAGTGCCCAGCCAGCCTGAACACGTCATGTGACCTCTCTGGGCCCCGGCTGTCACATGTGCAGTTGAAAGATCGTGCTGCTACCTGTCCCTCCCTCCCCTCAGGAGCAGTGCTAAGATCAAACAGATCGTGTACAAGTCAGTGCTGTGGAGACTGTAAATCAAGCCACTGACGCATATAAGAGGACATCACCATCAATTACTACAGCCCCCATCAAGGAAGAGCCCATGTACCCAGGCACACAGCTTCAAACAGGATGCCCTTCTGGTTGATAAAGCCTGGGTCAAGTTTAGTCTCTGGAGAGAAGCTGTTTTATTTTTTAAATCAAGTCTGTAAAACCTGGGATAAGAAGCTCTTTTAGTCTCTTTGGTGTTTTGATTAATAATCAGTGAATACCCAAGATGAGATCTATTCTTCTGCTGTATGCACAACACGTTTCCAAGGCCAGCATGCACCAGCTTGGCCGCTTCTGCCTGCCATGTGCATGGCTTGGAATTTGGCAGCTCGTGCTGGTGTGAAAACCACGTATCCTCGCGGGCGGGACGCCGTTCTTCCCAGTGTCCGCTGAGCATCTGCTGAATTTACTCCTCCTTCATACTTACGGCATGTGAGGCTCAGCCATGTGTACCTTTTCCCATGCGTTCACACCTCCAAAGCAGTCAATTCAAGCAGAGATTAAGACTCAGCCATCTTATGTAAAAATAGAAGCTTCGATAGAGATTTTACTGAGGGATGGTTTTTCCCTGTGTATCAAAATTGTCTCTTCATGGCCTCTCCTTTGGGGTTGGCCTGCCCTCATACCTGAAGGGCGTACTGTTCTTTGCTTGCAAAATAAAACTCTGAGCTGTAACCAAGCTGTAAAAAAAAAAAAAAATTGTCTCTTCATGTTTCCCAAGATGGCCTATGGCATCGTTTGGAGGAAATCATTACTTTGGAGGAAATTTTTGGGAGGAGTCTCTGTAGGTGTCCACCATGAACAGATGTTTTTTAAAAAGAAAGAAAAGTGGGGGAAAAAACCCAAAGGGGACACACTAGTTTTTCACTCTGGCTTTCACATTCATTGTGTTCCATGTGCATCCTCAGTAAATGTGAGAGTTCACTTCAGGCAAGAGTGAAACTTATGCAAATATTGCATTTTAGTCCACAACACAGTCATTATTGTTGAAACCTAAAAGCAATTGTTTCTGCTTGAAAATGTGTAAGTAAAATGACTGCTCCAGGAAGGCTAACCATTCTATTCTATGATCTCCAAGTCTGCGTGGACGTGCCCCCCTGGAAGGAGAAAGGGAGGGACTGGATCCTGAACCTGTTTCAGTGGAGAAGTGTTTCCATCATCACTCCTGAAGGCCTCAATTCCTACACGTGGTTTCAGTACACTTGTCATATTTAGTAGCCAGAAGGGATGCTGGCAAGTGAAGCCCATGCTCTTCATTTTGCAGGTAGGGAAGCAGAGCCCAGAGAGGTTCAGTGGTCCAGACCACACAGCTGGTTTCAGTTTGACTCAGAAGCAGACAGGATGCTGCTATTCTCCTTCTGAGTCTTCTGGATGAGCGCTTCTCAGACCTGGTGCACACAGATCGCCGGAGCTCTGGTCAGATTTCAGGAGGTCTGGAGTGGGGCCCGAGACCCTGCTTTCCTGACCAGCTCCCGGTGGGACCGATGCTGCAGCTCTGCAGAGTTCACAGTGGCTCACCGGCAGTACAGCATGTTGCCCAACGTTGGTTTGATTCTGATTTACTTAAGCAATATAAATGACCTGTAGTCATGTACGTATGTGAGAGTTGGACCATAAAGAAATCTGAGTGCTGAAGAGTTGATGCTTTTGAACTATGGTGCTGGAGAAAACTCTTGAGAGTCCTTTGGACTGCAAGGAGATCAAACCAGTCAATCCTAAAGAAAATCAACCCAGAATATTCATTGGAAGGACTGATGCTGAAGCTGAAGCTCCAATACTTTGGCCACCTGATGCAAAGAGCCGACTCATTGGATAAGACCCTGATGCTGGGAAAGATTGAGGGCAGGAGGAGAAGAGGGCATCAGAAGATGAGATGGCTGGACGGCATCATCAATTCAATGGACATGAACTTGGGCAAACTCCGGAAGATGATGAGGGACAAAGAAGCCTGGCATGCTGCAGTCCATGGGGTCACAAAGAGTTGGACATGACTCAGTGTCTGAACAACAATAGCAAAAGTCCCTTCACACTCTACCCTGACTGAATCAGTCAGACTTTGTAGTGGTAACAGTGCAGTATCCCAGAATAAGCAAATTTGGGGATACTAGGTGTCATCTGCTTTAGCGGTAGGAGTTTCGTTTATGAAGAGACCTGCCATGCATGCATCTTAGGCCAAAACTAAATCTGCTTCCCTCTGCACTTTAGAGTTAATCCACCCCCCACACAAACCAAAAGTGATCGTGAGAAAGTGAAAATAGTGGTAATTTATACCTAGAAACGAGAATGTGATGTTTGAAAACCCTGGCCTAACTTAAGTCAGTACCTGTCATGCCTTAATAGCAAGCATATACTCCCCAAATCTGGGAAGTCTGCATAGGCCAGTGCACATTAGGAGTTGTCAAAGCCTAGTGTTTTCATTAGTATCCTCATTTAAACTCCAGTAATGGGATATATTGGGGCAAGAATACCAAGTACTAGTAATTACTGATAACTCAGGGACTTATACTTAGCCCTTAGTCATAAAGAAATATGAAAGCCTATGAAATGGCATGCCTGTTACCTATGAAGTCCAAAGAAAAGACATACATTTTGGAAACAGTTTTCATTTGATATTCTTTGGAAATTGCTGCCAGAGAATATGATGAACAGAATTGTCTGCACCGAGAGTAAGTCCAGCCGTGTTCATTACCGTAAGATGTGCTTGTCCATGCCTCTGATACTTCAGGAAGAGCTTGTTCAGTGACTGTGAGGTAATAACTGTTAGCTCAGAACTCTCCCTTCAGTGGGACACAGTAACTCATAGTTCTACTCTGGTGTCTTTAAGGTTGCTCAGAAGGTTCTGAAGAATGCCAAGCAGGCATGCCAAAGACTAGGGCAGTACAGAATGCCATTTGCTTGGGCAGCAAGGTAAGGGGAACATCTTTTTTTTTTTTCCCCCAAGTATTTTGATTGTTTTTCATAAATGTCACTTTTTAAAGGAGTTGCGTTTTTTTTTCTAGTTTTTTTTTAATTAGAGGATAATTGCTTTTTACAATGTTGTGGTGGTTTCTGCCATGCAACAGCGTGAATCAGCTGTATATGTACATGGTTCCCCTCCCTCTTGAGTCTCCCCCCACCACCCCGCCCGCCCCACCATCCCACCCCTCAGGTCGTTTACATTCCACAGGGTAGTGTATATACGTCAGTGATACCCTCTCAGTTCGTCCCACCCTCTCCTTCCCCTGCGGTGTCCAGGAGTCTGGAGGAGAACATCCTTTATACTTTCTATATAGATACAGCTATATGGAGAGACAGACAGACAGACTGACCAACCCATTCTGTTTGTTGTCCAGAAGCAGAAGATTAAATCTGTAAAACTGAAAACCAAGCAAGCCGCATATCTGAAACATCATTTATTGGAGACCCAGAGAAAGGCGGTGCTGGCTGGAGAAGGGCGCTGTCAGCCCTGGCAGGATGGACAGGAGTGTGTGTGGCAGAGCTGGGGCGCCAGGTTCCAGCACGTGCCTCCAGCTGGGAGGGGGTGGCAGCCCGGTCAGTGAGGCCCACAGACCCTCTGTATTTCGAGTCTTAAGCATTTGGCTGTGTGTGTTATTTCCTAAGCGCAGGCCATTTGCTGGAAATATTTTCTATGTAAATTGAGTTAGCTGTGTTCATCCTCATAAATACCTTCCTCGTCTTTCAATAATGAGATTTCTGCTGGCCATAGCCAGTGGAATGACAATTAGTCTTCACTTAGAAACCAGAGTCCAGCTGTGGATTTATTTTGGTCATTTGGAAACTCAGCTTAGACATGTCATTCTGCTATTTCAGGACGTTGTTTAAGGATGCATCTGGAAACCTTGACAAAAGCGCCAGGTTTTCTGCTCTCTACAAGCAAGACAGCAATAAGCTATCCAATGAAGACATGCTCAAGTTACTTGCAGACTTTCGGAAGTGAGTCTGAAGGCCTTGCTTGTTTCTTCTGCACCGGAGAAACAGAAGTTGCTGTATGAGGTGGGGGTTGGCAGCCCTGTGTCAGAAGTGACTCCCTTGGCTGGTTAGCGTGAACCCCGCACCCCACCCAAAGTGACTGCGTTTGGGGGTGGTTTCTGCTCACACAGTCTGGCTTCCTGGGTGGTGCCTGGAGGGTGGAATTTGCAGGGCCATCAATCAAAACGTGGTATGAGCAGAGAGCCTGTGGCCAAGCAGCTAAGATCACAGGCCTCCGCTGGTCCCGAGCCCGGGGTGGTTCTCCCTGTGCACCAGGCCCCCTGTAGGAAGGGTTTCCTGGGGAGAGTGTGGTCCAGAAGGCCAGCGAGAGACTCAGAAACCCGGAAATAGGGGCCGTGTGCTGCCAGGCGCAGAAGACGCAGCGTCACGAGGGAGGCTGCAGTGCTTCTCATTGAGAATCCGGAGAAGTGCCGCTGTGTCTTTGAGTGTTCGTCACACCTGAGTTAGGGAAGTGGAGAGTGCCTTCTTCATTTGTTTTTTTAAACCTTAGTGTTGCTTTATTTTCTTTCCTCTTTTTTTTTTTTTACAAAAAAATAATCACATGTCAGTGGTTTGGACCCCAGCTCGGATCCAAAGCTATTGTTTCTGCTCCCGTGATTGTCTCAAATGTCATTTAGCAGTGGACGAGAAACGTGTTCTGAAGCTGCCCTAGTATTTAGAAAATAGCTGTCAAAGCTCATAAGCCACGTTGCCCCTCTCCCTTGTGGTGATTATCAGAGGAGACAGTCCAAGATTTAGTCAGAAAGTAATCCTGTCAGAGAGATGGTATTGCTGACATGTGCTCCAAGAAGCATCTGTCTAAGAAGAGGGATACGATATTTTATATTTATTCGATTTGCTCATGGTTGTGTCCCTTATTTCTGCAGGGGGTCTGAAAGCAAAGTGTAAAAATAGAACATTTTCTTTAAAATGCAGATCTTTTCTGAATGCTACCATATTGGGTAGTTTAGGTGACAATGCTGTTAGTTTCCACATGAGGTTTACAAAAGGCTGGTGGAAATGAGAGGAACCCTGAGAGAAAGTGATTCCATTAGTTGGGGCTGGTGAAGGGCAAAGATGATGACATTCATCATATGCTGTAGTCATGTGGGAGCTAGAATTTGGAACCATTAGGGACATCCAGGTTCACATGAACAGAACCGCAAGATATCCTGACCAGTTACATGTGAGACTGCTCAAGACAGTGATGATGTCTGAGGAATCTTAAAAACAGGAGTTGGGAACTTTTCAAAACTGGGAATAATTCAACCAAATGCTGAATCTGTGAACCACTGAGCTGTGATGCTTCTTGCCAGTGATCTCAAAGACGTTATTAAACAGGTGGCTTCTGAAGAACCAGGAGGCAGCATCCTGTGTTCTAGGAACTACTCGTCCTAGCCATATTTCTGCTTCTCCTTTTTTAATTGGGTCACTAAGCTGGTTCGACAGAAGAATGTAAATTATATCCCAAGATGACCAAGAAGTCAGAGAAGTGTGAGAAAGTGAAAAATTGTTCAGTGCTGGAGTAACCAAATGCGAGGAGGGGTGATGGGTGGCTAGTCTCAGTCTGGCGATGGACTTCTAGGGGTTTGAGAAGGAGCTGCTTCTTGGCAATAGTCTGTGCAGTATCTTCATGAAAGACTTTTATGAGAATGTAAAGTGCTGATGAATGTCTTCATGACATATGTAATAGGAATATCTAATACATTAGATGTTAGAATCTGGGTTTAGGAGGGTCTTGATCAACTACAAATGACTCAGTCATAAAAAGGTAAAGTTTCATTGGGACAAAAATCAAATCCTGTTTTGATTTCTAAAAACATAATTGTATAAAGACACGATGGAGAGATATAACAAGATAGTAAAGCATATAAAAAAAGATATTTTAGGTGACTGTATATTTAATGTGCCTCACTGGAGAGGTGTGACTGTGTAAAAGTAGTAGAATTTTGGCTGCATCAGTGGAAAGGTATATTGTTCAAAACCAGACAGCTGCTCTATCCCACCTGTTCAGGCCCCGCTGAACCTTACTGATACAGTTCTGGGAGCCATGATACAAATGGGGTGTATATAGAGGAGAGAAATGGCATTGGAGGAAGACCCAAAAGGACTGAGAAGCGAGGACTTCAGGAAGGTGTGATAGCTGTCTATTAAAGGTTTTAAAAGTGTTAGAGAAACTTAACTAGGCTTCTTGATGAGTGAAAGATTCAGCGAGGTGAATTTTACCAGGCTGTAAGGAAGAGCAATCTGGGTGTCAAAATGGCTATGTTGAAGGTTTCCTGTCACTAGGTAGGACTGAGGACATGCTTGTCAGGACTTGTCACAGAGGACACCCCTGTATTAGATGGAGGCAGATCAAATACAGACATCAGACAATTCACTCAACACCTTCTTTATATCCAGCATTTCACTAGACAATGGAGCCTCAGATGGCTCCTGAACTTTCTCGATTCTGTTTGAGCCAAGAATGTATGTTGAGAATGGAGTGGTTCAGGAAAACCTCCGCTGTAACATTTTGTTGATATCCTTATCTGGGCTTGTGGTACCCAGCACAGTGGCCAGTAGCCACGTGTGACTGTCAGGTACTTGAAATATAGGTCCTGCTGACATGAGTTCTAAGTGTAAAATACACATCTGGTTTTAAAGAACTAGAATGTACTTTTTATACTCGTTGCATATTGAGATAATATTTGTAATATATTATTGGGTTAAATAAAATATTTTAAAAACTAATTTTACCTGTTTCTTTTTACACTTTTCTTTAAGTGTAGCTTCTATGAAGTTTAAAATTATTTTCATGGCTTGCGTTATGTTTCTCTAGAAAGTACCGCTCTAGAATTCAGAGCTAACTGACTTGTTTGACTTTTCTCTTCTCTTATTTGTAGACCTGAGAAGATGGCTAAACTCCCCGTGATTTTGGGCAATCTAGACATTACAATTGATAACGTTTCCTCAGACTTTCCTAGTAAGTGTACGTTCTGCGTAATAAACAGACCAGCTTTTGTTTGGTTTTTACTTCAGTTTGTTTGTTTTTAATTTTTTTTTTAGATTACGTCAACTCATCATACATTCCTACAAAGCAATTTGAAACCTGTACTAAAATGCCGATTACATTTGAGGTGGAGGAATTTGTACCCTGCATCCCTAAACACACTCAACCTTACACCATTTACAACAATCACCTGTATGTTTATCCTAAGTCCTTGAAATATGACAGTCAAAAGTCTTTTGCCAAGGTGAGTGGCAAGATTGAGTTTTTATTTAATTTTTTAAAGATTTATTTGTTTGTTTATTTTTGGCTGCGCTGGGTCTGCATTGCTTCTCGAGGGCTTTCTCAAGTTGTGCACATGCTTAGTTGCTCCGCAGCATGTGGCCTCTTCTCTGACCAGGGACTGAACCTGTGTCCACCGCAATGGTAGGCAGGTTTTTAACCACCAGACACCGAGGGAGCCCAAGTTTTCTTTTCGATACCAAACTTTCTTAGGTTTTTGGCTTCTCTTGTTCTTTCATAAATATTTGCATACTTTAATCTTTTTTTAAATTCTCTTTTTTATGTAACTATCGCTGCAGGCCAGAAATATTGCTATTCGCATTGAATTCAAAGATTCAGATGAGGAAGACTCTAAGCCTCTGAAGGTTGGTACTTTATGTGTCCACATTTTCCATTTAAAAATGCAGTTTCTGATACTGCACAGCTAAAGGGACTTAGCACATTTTAGTTGACACAAACACAAAATATGTGACATCACAGACTATGGCCACATACACTGAACCTTACAGAACAGGAATAACTGAGTGCTTGCTCTTAATTGGCAATTTCTATTTTGTAACACTCTTTAGGGATGGGGCTTTCTTATGCATATTCAGTTCAGTAAACATATCATGTACCTTGAAAATGTTGATTCTAGTTGTAATAATAATAGTAGTAGATTATTGGTGATGTTTATTGAGTGCTTACTATATTCCAGGCTCTACAAGCAGAGCCTTATAGATATTAGATTCCTTTAATGCTCCTAACAGTCTTTTGAGTTAGGAACTCTTATTATCTGCCTTTTTTTTTTTTTTCTTTTCACATGATGGGACTAATGCTCAGAATTTAAATGAATTGTTCAGGACCATACATTATTGGAACTGGTGTTCAAACCCAGGCATTCTGGCTCCAGAACCCAAATTCTTCACTGAAACTATGGGGAAGTAATTTTCCCCAAAGGGAAGGAGATAATATGTGAAGAATATAATACAGTTTTTGCCCTCAAGAAATTCAGTTTAGTAGGAAAGGCAGTCATGGAGGAAAAGCTGCTGACACATAGAAGATAACGGAAATGGTTTTTTGGGTAAAACTGAATGATTAGTATAAAAAATTGCCAAAAGGACACAGGAAAGGAATGAATCATCTTGAAGGATTCATGAGAGTTTGCTTGTTGTACATGGGAGGGAAGGTTGTTCAGACTGAGGGACTGTGTTAGCAAAGGCATGGAGGTGAAAGCAAGCAGTGAGCTGTTGCTGTCTACGGAGTGGAGTAGGGGTAGGGGAGGTCTGGGAGGTGAGCGAGGGGAGTCAGGGGACCTGTGGGTCTGGAGTCTTGAAAGCAGAGATCCATCAAAGGGGGCTTCATTTGTGCTGTAGGAATGCTGCTTTCTTTACGACACATCTGAGTTTAATTTCTTGCTCTATTGATTGAATTCTGGTATCTCCCTTTGCTACTTCTCATTTTAGTGCATTTATGGCAGACCTGGTGGGCCACTATTCACAGAAAGCGCCTTTGCTGCGGTTTTACACCATCATCAAAACCCAGAATTTTATGATGAGGTAAGTGAGGTTTTCAAGGGGAAACCTAGTTTAACCAGTTTTGAGGAAAACTCTAATTTCTTTGCCTAGCAAAGCAAAATTCAAGAGAAGCTGCATATAATACTGAAATTACAGTGCTAGAACTAAATGTTGAAATATTTAGTTTACTTAATTTTTTTAATTATAAGAGCAACACATTTATTATTAAAAAAAAAATAACTTGGAAAATACAGATAATACAGAAAAGAAAAAGTCAAAATTCTTCCTGTATCACTACCACAATTAATATTCTCACCACTTTGTTCAAATGTGTACTTAAGGATAGTTAAACATCTGTTGGACCTGAGAATCTTCCTTATGTTGGGGTTTCCTTATGTAGAATTATATGCTTCCCTGGTGCCTTAGACAGTAAAGAATCTGCCTGCAATGCAGGAGACCCAAGTTCGATCCCTGGACTGGGAAGATCCCCTGGAGAAGGAAATGGCAACCCACTCTAGTATTCTTGCCTGGAGAATTCCGTGGACAGGGGAGACTGGCAGGCTACAGTCCATGGGGTTACAAAGAGTCGGACATGACTGAGCGACTAATGCACACACATGTAGAATTACAATGTAGTTCACTCAAACTACTATGTGAATCCTGCTTTTAAATAGTCAAACCTGGTTTTTCATTATGGCTTGGCTGTAGTAACAAAATGGCGTCTCTCATGTGTTTTCCAGTTCTTTCTAGAGTTGAAATACCAGCTTTCCTGTTTTGAATCAGTGAATTTAGTCCATTCATGCTATTGTAACAAAATACCGCAAACTGGGTGGCTTGTACAGAGCAGATATTAATTGCTCATGGTCCTGGAGGCTGGAAGTCTAGGATCAGGGTGCCGGCCAGCATGATCAGATGAGGGCCACCACCCTGAGGGTCACAGACTTCTCAGTTATGTCCTCACATGGCAGGAAGGACTGGGGAGCTCTATAGAATCTCTTACAAGAGCATTAATCCCATATACGGGCTCCACTCTCATGACCTAATCACCCCAAAGGCCCCACTTACTAATACCATCACCTTTGGAGCTAGGGTTTCAACTTATGAATTTGTGGGGTGGACACAAGCAGTTAGACCATAACAGTGTATTAAGGATCCATTTCTTCAACAGTCTCAGATCTCTTTTAACTGCAGGCGTTAAATCAGTTTGGAGACCAAACGCACGTTTGTGCACGGGTGACATGTTGTTGTTTTGGAATGTAAGAAAGATTTGTTATTTTTGTCTTCCCTACAGATTAAAATAGAATTGCCCACCCAGCTACATGAAAAGCACCACTTGCTGTTCACATTCTTCCATGTCAGCTGCGATAATTCAAATAAAGGAAGCACGAAGAAGAAGGATGTCATTGAAACACAAGGTTTGAATTTCATCATCCCTTTGATTGTTCACAACTTGTGCATTAGGTGGTTAAATTTTGTTTTGATTCTAAATTTGAGTACTTTCACTGAAGAAGTGTTTAGATGACGTTCGAGAAGGTAGCATGCCTGGCTCACGTGTACCTATTGTATAGGAGGTAGTTTTAGAATTCTCATCCCTTGGAGGCCAACATGCATTATGACTCTTTTCTGCAGAGGCTGTTTTCTGAGTCTTCTCAGTTTCTTACTCAGATTGGTATTAACTGTTCTTAAAGATCAGGCAATTTAGTAACATGACTGTCTTCATACATTTTCCTACACTTACAGTGATTTTTTGTTGTTGTTGTTCTTTGTTTCAACAGTTGGCTATTCCTGGCTTCCTCTCCTGAAGGATGGAAGGGTGGTGACTAGCGAGCAGCATATCCCTGTCTCAGCCAATCTCCCGTCTGGCTACCTAGGCTTCCAGGAGCATGGGATGGGCAGGGTATGGGACTTTAAGATCGGTTTACCCCAGTTCCTTCCAAAAGCATTAAAGATCAGCTAAAACAATAGTAACACACAAAAGCATGCAGTATTTTTGCCAGTCCCAATATTTTGGTTTTAGTTATTCATTTTACAAGTAAACTTAGCCCAATGGAAGGCTTCCCTGGTAACTCAGATGGTAAAGAATCAACCTGCAGTGTGGGAGACGTGGGTTCGATCCCTGGATTGGGAAGATCCCCTGGAGAAAGTAACGGCTACCCACTACAGTATTCCTGCCTGGAGAATTCCACGGACAAAGGAGACTGGAAGGCTATAGCCAAAGGGGTTGCAAAGTCAGACACAACTGAGTGACTTTCACTAGGCCACTGGAAGGCAGTGCTGGTAATAGCTATCATAATCTAGAATTATAGTTTAGGCATTTTATAAGCCCTGAACTGGTACTGCTTCAGTAGGGAAATGGAAGCTTGAGGATGAGATGGGAGTTTGTCTCTGCAAATTAGCCATGCTCAAATAAAGATATGGTCTTACAGCCATGCAAATGATTAGAAATTTGTTCCAGCTTATTGTAAGTCTAGTAAGCAAATTCCTTATCCACTTCGTAGCCCATTCTGATACATTTCTGATTCATGAAAGCCTGAATCTTCTCAGATTTCTCCAATTGGTTTGTTGATTTTATCTTCTTTTTAGCCATCTTAAATTTTATCTACTTCAGTTTTATAACATACTTAGTTAAGATCTGGTTCATTTCATTGTAAATGGCTTTTAATATCTCTGCGTTTAAATAGTGCTAAATTTGGGCCCATGTTATGGACAGATAGTTAAAATACTCAAAAATAAGGGTAAAATCATAATAGTATTCAGTTGTTATGATTGTTATTATTCAGTTATTATTCCTAGTCTGAAAATGAGAAAAGTGGAGGTTTCAGAAATAAAAACAAGCACAAATAGATGACCAACCATTTTCAGGAGCCAGGAATACTTATTATCCTGTTTATTTTATCTGGTACCTTATGCCATCACTTTCAGAATCCTGAGTTCAAGTTTGGTCAAGTGATTGGTAAAACTGGAACCATTCCCTCTCAGATGGACAATAATTCGTAGAGCTGCAACTATATAGAAAAGATAGCTTAGACAGTCTATTAGGAAGAGCATTGTACTTGGGAGAAGAGAGTGGGCGTGGTCACATGCCTACCATGAGCCAGGCGCAAGTAACAAGTCAGTGACGCTGCCTGGCACTTAGTACTTCATCAGTACACTCAACTGAAGAAGCCATGGTCACTAATCTGTTGGGATATTTTTTTTCCCCTCCATATTTTTTCAGCATTATGGTCCAGAAATTAAATGGGTAGATGGAAGCAAGCCTCTGCTCAAAGTTTCGACTCATCTGGTTTCCACAGTGTACACTCAGGTACATGCTGTTCCATTAAAATTAGCAGTGCTGGCTCTGCGAATGAATTTGCATGATTTTATTGGTAGAATAAAATCCTAATTGATATGTTACATAGATATATTTTCACTCTGTAAGTCCTTTTGTAAAGAAAGAAAGTATATATGAGGTGCTCTCATGTAATGATATAAATGGGTAGTACAAGTAACAGTTCTCAAAGTAAATTTTCCACTTTTGTTGGAGGACCTTTGAAGTCTTTTTTTTTAAATTTAATTTTATTTTTATATGATGTTTCATAGTCTCAATAAAACATGCATGCTGCGGAAGCAAATACCTCCGTGTCCACACCAGATATGCTAACAGGCTCTCATTTTCCTTTCTTCTTTTATCTCCGCAGGATCAGCACTTACATAATTTTTTTCAGTACTGTCAGAAAACCGAATCCGGAGCCCAGGCCTTAGGAAGTGAACTCGTAAAATACCTTAAGGTATCAGATGTCTTTCTTAGTAACTCCCTTTTTTCTGTTTGGTGGTGAGTGTTATTCCCACCCCTGGAAACCTTATAAGGCTGCTCTTCACCAGATGTTCTCACAGTGATATCGTCTCTAGGCTTTTAGATAGTGCCAAGGAGTAGACTCAGAAATGGTATGACTGCAGTCTTCATCCAGCCCCACATATACTTTTCTCAGGCTGGCCTAAAACATGTGATCCACAGAGAAAACCAGCCACTTGTAGGCCCTTCCTGTGAGCGCTCACTGCACACAGAGCACGGTTACAGGGACATAAAAGACAGTGACTTTAGTCCCACCATTAAGTAACTTCTAGTTCATTGTGGGGGACAACGTAACCTTGGTGAATGTGCTCTAGGTGGGGGGAGGGGGGGGAACAGAAATAACACATAAACTCCTGAGGGCAGGAGGAGAAGGGGACGACAGAGGATGAGATGGTTGGATGGCATCACCAACTTAATGGACAGGAGCTTGAGCAAACCCTGGAAGCCTGGTGTGCTACAGTCCATGGGGTTGCAAAGAATCGGACATGACTGAGTGACTGCACAACAACAATGCACGTGACCAGCCCTAGCTTTGTGCAGACGGGAGGCTCCTGGGGCGAGCAGGAGGTTGGTCCAGGGGAGTTTCACCCAGAACCTGATTCTAGGGGAGCAATAGCTAAAAATGTGTTCTAGGCATTGGGACAAAATAGAAGAAGCATGAGAAGTTGAATTGGTTTGTTTTAAGCAAGGAAAATGGAATGGGGATTCTGAAATCCCTGCTTCAAGTCCCCTTTCAGCTACATCATAGGAGCCATGTGACTTGAAGAAGAGCCTTTTATTCATTCTCCATTGCTGCTCTAACAAATTACTGCAGACTTGGTGGCTTTAAACAACACAAATCTGTTTTCTTGCACTTCTTGTAGCTCTGAAGTCTGACATGAGTCTCACTGGGCCAAACCCAGGATGTTATTAACAGGGCTGAGTTCCTTTCTGTAAGCTCTGGAGAGCTTTTCCTGCCCTTTTCCAGCTCCTAAAGGCTCCTTCATTCCTTGGCTTGTAACCCCTTCCCATATCTCAAAGCCAACAATGTTGCATCTCGGAGCATTCTTCCCCACCACTCCCCTAATCCCTCTTTGACTTCTAAGGACCCTTGTGATTGCTTTGGGCCCTCCTGTATAATCTAACAGAGTCCCCCGTCTCAAGGTCAGCTAATCTGACTAGCAGCCCTAATTCCCCTTTGCCATATAACATAGTCACAGGTTCTGAGGCTTTGGATGTGGACATCTTTGTCCAGTAGCCTGGTTGCCACTGTCTCTGTTTCAATGGGTTCCTTCCATCTGTATTTGAAGCTGAGTGGAGATTTCTCAGGGTCGGTTTACTTTTAAAAAGATAACACGAACCTTGCCATCCCATGCCTGTAGAGCCTACACGCAATGGAGGGTCACGTGATGATCGCCTTCTTGCCCACCATCCTAAACCAGCTCTTCCGCGTCCTCACCCGAGCAACTCAGGAGGAGGTCGCGGTCAACGTGACGCGGTGAGTGAGGCGGAAAGGTGGTACCCTTCTTCCCTTTCAGTCTGTCCACATCTGGAGCACAGCCATACATATCTGGGGTGCCAGTACGTGTTGAACGTGATATTTAAGAAACTTGTTTTGATCCCATATGTGGGGACCCCATCCAATGCCTTGTTTCCTTGTTTCCTGTGGTGCCAATAGGATCATCATTGTTCTACTACTACTGTGATAATAATGAAATGTTTCCATTTCCACATTACTATTCATTGCTTTATTCATTCCTGTGGTGTGTAGGGTCATTATTCATGTGGTTGCCCAGTGCCATGAGGAAGGATTGGAGAGCCACTTGAGGTCATATGTTAAGGTATGTAAATTAAACTGCCCCAGTCATTCAAATCTGTGGCTCTCCAACTTTCCTTCTAAGGACCTTTTTTTTTTCTTTTCCCTTAAATCTAGTTATTTGGGGATGTATTTGTGATGACCTCTGCTGTCTCTTCTATTCCTGCAGCCGGTGCTTGTACCTGAATGAGGGGGAAGTCTAAAGAGGGGCAGCCATTCATTTATTTCCTTAACTTCATCCTTTCAGCTACATTTCTTTTTTTAAGGGTTTTTCAAATAATGTGACCCAAATGGTGTAGAGGTTTAAAGATGGAAGGTTAGCTCTAGCCACCATCAAATTGGACTATGTAAGAAAGCAAGAGATGACATTAGATAAATGTCAACAGGTTCATCATTCACATACAATATTCAGTCAACACAGTGGCCTTTACTGTTCTGAATAGTTACACATGTTCTCTTTAGACTTGAACACCTCTGAATTGTAGTTGTATATTAGTTTATATTTAAACTAAGTTGGGGTGCTTCAAGGAATCAGTTGCTGCATGTCAGTCATGTGACACATTGATTACAGTTTTAGGGAGGTAGAGTTCTGTCCTGGAAGACCCACCAGCTGAGTCAGATGGGTCACATGTTTTGATAGGTTCCCTGAAGACACCCTGGGCTCCCTCTTCCTGTCACATGACACCCACCCTTCCCACCTTCCGTGTCCACACCCTCTCCCACCCATCCATGGTACCTGATCCCTGGTCTCCATCCTTGGGAGCCTCTCCAACTCTCAACCCATCTTGGAGAACCAGTGCACTAAAGTATATTTCCGTTTTCTTCAAAGTATGCATATAAAGCCGAGCCATATATTGCTTCTGAATACAAGACGGTGCACGAAGAGCTGACCAAATCCATGACCACAATTCTCAAGCCTTCTGCTGACTTCCTCACCAGCAACAAACTACTCAAGGTACGTCGGGAGGGCCAGTGTGGCTTTGCGGTAGGCAAATTGAAGAAACTTCAAACTTCATGGCCTGATCGATTTCACCCTCTTTGTGCTTTTGGAGACAGTCAGCACCTCCTCAAAGCGGGTAACAGAGTTAGCTCTTCAGTACCAACTTTGCTATTTATGCTTGTGCTCCAAAGACAGCCACAAGGTATTACTACATTCAGAGTGTCCCAGTCATATTCAGACCAGTGGTGGACACTGAGTCAGAGACTATCAAGGCAAGTGTCCGCGGGTGGGAGTCAGCCGAGAGGAGAGGCCACGTGTGAGATCCAGGGGCGCCTGTGGCTGGCTGTGCCGTGCTGAGCATAAGCACCCAGTTTCCCAGTGGGATGGCACTGTTTACTGTTGGACACGTGGAAGCAGGTGCATATCTGCCTTAGCCCTCGGGTCCGACCATTCGTCCAGAGGTTCAGCTGTGTTTTCAGGTCACACTTGTTTCTTGTCAGTGACCTTACTAAGGGAGTAAACGTCTCGTCTTCTGATTTGTTGTCTTCCTTACTGGATTCTTTTTTTTTTTTTCTTTCAGTACTCATGGTTTTTCTTTGAAGTTTTGATAAAATCCATGGCTCAGCATTTGATAGAGAACTCCAAAGTTAAGGTATGTCACTTCCTCTCAAGGTTTGCCTGGCAGTTCTCAAGGGACAGTCTCTTTCATTGTAGCCAACAGTTATTAATGCTCTCTGGGTGCCAGTCCCGGTACTGTTCTAGGGGCTTTCTGAGTATTAAGGCATTTTAGCTTTACAACAACCCCACAGAGGGAAATGCTAGTCTCTCCCCTTGTTTTATGGATGAAGAAGCTAAGACCAGAGTGCATGAGTGCCCAGGGCCGTGCTGTGGCACATGGAGGAAGGGGATTTTGTGACCAGTCCAGCTCCAGAGCCCACACTCATGAGCACTGTGTTATTAAAAATCCAAAGAGAAGTATGTCTTTTCCTTTGACTAGCTTAGAAATCTTCACATTTGTGGAAACAGGAGTAGCAGCTTAAGCATTCATTTAAAATGTAATTACCCAGGGTTTCTTAAATGTCTTGAAGATGGTAGAGTATTCTCAGGAACTTGGATGAGAAAATCTGATATGACCACACGGCCTCAGTAGCCAGTGAGTGGACTCAGAGACAACTCCATCCCCACCAGACACCTCCTCCTTGTGATTCCCAGATGTGTGTGACTCTCCGGGTCCTGGGCTGTCCCCTGGTCCCTGCTGGTCTCTGCCACAAGATGAACTGGCTCTGGACTGACACCACCACTGGCTATCTGAGGCTTGGTGTAGATACATATTTATAGAATTCCAGTGCAGTAAACCCAGGTGGCCATGGGCAGAATTGCTTCTGAGACTCTCTGGGTCCCAGAATTGCTGTGTAACGGGATTCTTGCTGCATCTTAGCTGTGCAGTAGTCGGGTCTCAGGGTGTATGGTCAGCAGCTGCATCTTAGCTCTGCAGAAGCGGGGTCTCGGGGCGTGTGGTTGGGTGCAGCAGGCGCTTAAGTAGGGAGCAGCCATCTTGGAGCCCAGCAGCTCCCGCGGTGAATGTGGGGAGGATAAGGGGGCCCAAGGGAGGGAGGCTTGAGCTCTGGGCCGCCTGGACCAGGGATCTGGGTGCAGAGCAAGCCTGGGGAAGGGCCGGTGGATTTTGTCAGGTGGGAGGGTGGTGGTTCAGAACCTAAAGCTGTGCTTTCTGCTACAGAGCCAGTGCTGGAGCCTGAGGAGGTTTCCTTTCTTTTTTTTTCCCCTTTTAAATCCAATTCTAGTGCACAGGGGAGATGCCAGATGGAGGTGGGCCCTGCCTTCCACAGAGTAATGCACCATCTAAATCACGCCAGCACAGCCTGCCAAGGGAAAAATCTAGCAGATTGTCTCCTTGGCAGTATGCAGCTAACTAGGCACACTCACACGCGTGTGTGCACGCACACACACACCCTCAGCATGTTATGTTATACTGCCTTTCTGTTAAAGATGTCATCTCCTATTCAAGACAGGCTCTAGGCCAGTCTTAGTCTGCTGAGACTGCCATCACAAGTACAATACTCGGGGGCTTGAACAACAGAAACTCATCTCTTTGTGATTCTGGAGGGGAGAGGTCTGAGAGCAAAGTGTCTGTAGGGCTGACTTCCTCTGAGGTGTCTCTCCTCGGTTTATGGGGGGTCTTCTCCCTGCTTGTCTGCATCCTCATATCCTCCTCGCGTGTCCTGTAAGGTTAAGGCTCATCTTGATGACCTCATTTTATCCTAATTTCCTCTTGGAAGACCCTATCTCCAAAAACGCTCCCATTCTGAGGTGCTTAGGACTTCAACATCTGGCCTCTGGGGGGTAGTCAGGGAGAGGGACACAATTCAGTTCACAAAGAGGCCCTACTGGATTTTCATTATTTTTGTCTTTAAACAAATGGGATCACTTCCTAGACTGGTGACCTGACTGCATTTTTTAAAGTAGCCAATTTGTTCAGAAGGTACTCACTGAGCCCTTATCACGTGCCAGGCTCGGAGGATGTGCAGTTAAATGCAGTGTGGTTCGTGCCCCCATGGAGATCAGGTGGGAAAATGTGCGGTTAGAACACAGGAGCCATGGTCAAGGAGGTGAGGAGCACATCTGAGACATTCCTGAGAGTGTATTTAAATCAAGTGTCAGGTGGCGCTAGTGGTAAAGAATCCACCTGCCGATACAGAAGAGGCAAGAGCCGTGGGTTCCATCCCTGGAGAAGGAAATGGCAACCCACTCCACTATTCTTGCCTGGGAAATGCCATGGACAGAAGAGCCTGGCAGGCTACAGTCCACGGGGTTGCAAAGAGTTGGACACCACTGAGCAGGCATGGATCTGTGTCATCTAGCTTAGAACTATGATAGCAAGTTAATGAAGAATTGTGTGTGTGCTTTTCTCAAGATGCCAAATTAAACCGTAGAATTTTGGGGTCAGTAGAGACCAGAAAGCCACCTTCTTGTGCAGCTGCCCCCTTATTTCACAGAGGTGGATGGTGGGGGTCTAGACCCATGAAGTGGCCTGCCCAGGATCACACAGCCTAGCAGAGCCAAGAATCATGCCAAAGTCAGAGTCACCCCTCACCAGTGTCCTGCCGTTCCCAGCCTATAGCCCAATTCTCTCCATAGATAAATATTTAGTTTATCCTTTGGGACTTTACATAGGCCACTCAAGTGCTGCCTTGCACAACCTTTTCTGTAAGTTAATTATATCCTGGTCTCAAAACAGCATTCAGAGGGTTTTTCGAGGTAGTTTATTTTAAAGCATTCCAGCTTGAAAAGAAACACAGGCATCCAAAAAGAGAATGCTTAACTGTAGCATAATTTACTATAAAAAGGGATTCGGAACACCTGCTCACCACTCGGGGGAGTCCGACACTGGTCACTTTTAGAGGGGCTCCCTTCCCCCATGACTTCTGCTCCCATGTCACCCAAGATACCACCCTTTTCCTAAATCATGCCGCCCTTCCCTGAAACCACACCTTTTTTTTTTAAGGATTTAGAAATTGAAGTAGAGTTGCTTTACAATATTATACAAATTACAGGTTGTAATTGTAATTGTGATTCATAATTTTAAAGGTTATATTCCATCTATAGTTATTATAAAATCTTGGCCATATTCCCCTTGTTGTACCGTATATCCTTGCAGCTCATTTTACACCTAATAGTTCTCACCTCTTACTCCCCTGGCTCTATATTGCCCCTCCCAATTCCCTTTCCCCATGGTAACCACTAGCTAAATCACACCTTGATCTAGTAACTTCTCTTATGCTTTTTGAAGCCTGCAGTCACTTTGCCTCATATCTTAGGAGTGATGAGTTATATATGGTTGAATTAGCTGTTTTAATGTTTGTCTTACATGTGTCGAGTTGTATGCCCTAGTCTCTTAAGTTCTTGTGCTCTGGATTTAGGGAACAAGTTCATATTTACCATTTCTGTACCATTGGTGGTTTCCAGAATCATGGTCAAATCCCCTTAGAGTTTTTCTGTTTTAGGCTGAAGATTGTCAAAATAATCCAATGTGTTTATAATCCTGACCTTGACATTTTTCCTCATTGGTGAGTCTTGTCTTCAGTTGCTGTAGGCAGGCACACAGCTGTCTCGTAGGAGCACCTGGGCCATGGTTCACATAAGAGCTAGACAGTGCTTTCAGTGTCCTTGAAGGCGCCCTTCTCAAGAAAGTCTGCCACAAACCAGCACTTGGGGTCATAGAGTGTGATGAACTTAAGTCTTCATTTTCTACTCCCGGTGCTGGCCAGGCGGTTTCATCTGACGCACATACATGGGGAGAGATAGACCTGCACACTGTCATGCTGAAGGTGAAGGCAATGTCATGTGTCCACCTTCCCATCCCCAGCCAATCAAACTGTGACCCCTTTGCAGAGGAGAGCTGAGAATCAGAGCATCTCTCTGAACTAGCATCTGAAATAGTCAACTTCCATACCACCACAGATGGACCTGTGAAGTTTAGATTGATTACCTGTGACCGTTCCAGGCTTGAGTGTTCCATAGGTGATGTGCTTAGAATGTATAATAAGTAGTTTTGGGGGAAAAGTACAAAATAGGCCTCACTGTGGCCTCCTGAGGAGTTCCCAACCCCCAGCTCCACTCTGCCTCTAAGGTCAGCGTATTTTAGGTTTTTCTTCCCTATCGTTTAGTTTTAGCAGCTATAATTTCAGCAGACTCATTTTGAGTTTCCTTCCCTCCCATGTTGACTCAAGCAAATTGTTAGCATTCCACAGGTGCTCCTCCAGGAAGCTGGAAACCTGGCTGGGGACAGGCTGAACCTTTTCCCTAAGTGTCAGTTTTTTAGCTTTCAGCCATTTTCTGTCTTAACTGAGCAAGAAAAGAGCTTTCATTTGAAGAGTGAAAGAAGGGCAGTGTGGTTCCTGTTCTGAGTGGACTGCCCAGACTTCTGAACGATGTGTGAAACTCTGTGCATGTGTGATGCCAGAATGGTTAACAGCCATGCTTCCATCCACGAGGGCTTGTTTTAAACAGTGTGTGCTCCAGACAGAGCACTGAGGAGAGATGCAGGAAGATTGGAGAGTGCGACCTCCGTCGTGCAGTTGCTAGAGTCCTCAGAGAAGGAGAACATGCATTTAGAGGAGAGCGTGTGAAGGTGTCCGTGTGAGCTGCAACACGAGAGGACATTCGTGTGGTGCTGGAGCTGGAGCTCCGCCTGGGCCTTGGAGGCTGCCTCCCTTGTGGGAGCAGAATGAGGGTCCGGCAGAAGGAGCTCGTTCCCAGGTACGGGCTCAGGCTGAGGGTAGAGGGGAAGAGTGCAAACAGGATTATCCCAGAGACAGCAATGAGATTGTGGGAGAACATTGCAGGCAAGCAGCGGACAGTTAATAGAGACCTTGGAGAGGAACAGTAGTGATAAGGTGAAATTGACTGTGCATTACCAGAGTGGTTGGAAAACTTTATACCAACAAGTCTACCTTCCCCCCGGAGTTTGAACAGTCTGTGGGCAGGCAGACCTCGCACCAGCAGCATCTGTTGGAGGCAGAGATGGTGGGGGCTGGGCCACCATGGACGCTGCCTCAGCACTGAGGAAAGATCCTGCAGCAGGACATGGTCAGGAGGCAGCATTCCATTTGGCCAGGAAGTCCCCTGCCATCTCAGCATCCTGTCCCGAGCCAGCGCTCATGTACTTAACTGCTCTAGACACCAGCTCGTTAGCCTAGGTCATGTGCTTCCATCTCAGTTTATAGTGCTCTCCGTAAAAGCATCTCATCGCCTCAGCCTTTATCACCCTTCCATGTGCATCTTACCTCATTGCTGTGTTGCCAAATTAGGACTCTTGACAATAGCTGTTTGTCACAAGAGGGAGCTTCATCTCACCCTTCAAAGGCACTGAGTTATCACCTCCTAGTCACTGAGCAGTATTGTTGGTTGGTTGGTAGGTTAATTATACACCACTCTTCACCACACTTCTTTCCTTTTAATAAAAAAAAAATTATTATAGAAAATTCTAAAAGGAAAGGGAGTAGTTTAATGAATCTCACACACACCTCTCACCCACTCAGCTTCAACAGTTACCAACACTCTGCCATTCTTGCTTTATGTATCCACCCCCATACTTCTCTTTTTCCTAGAGTATTTTAAGAACATTTCCTCAATATTTTATCATTTCCTCTGTAAAACTACAGTGTATAATATCCAATGGGTAAAGCCTTTAAAGAATAATCATTGCACCATTATGACACTCAATAAAGTTAGCAATATTTCTTTATTATCATCTAACACCCCATCTGTATTCAGTTTCCCCCGGGTGTCTTGAAAGTGTCATTTTACAATTGATCTGAATCAGGATCTAAATACAGTCCACACATTGCCATGGGTTGATGTGGCCCTGAAGTTTTCTTGGACCCTCACACTGTTCCTTCTCCATTTGTTTATTTCTTAACGCAGTGTATTTGTTGAAGAAAGTAGGCCACCTGACCTGCAGAATTTCCCACACTCTAGATTTGGCCGATTGTAAGCTTGCAGTAATACATTACGTGATTCTCTGTACCTTCTGTTTCTTGTGTAGTGATATCTAGAGGCTAAATTCAAGGTTTGATTTTCTATGTGGCAAGGATACACGTTAGCTGGTACTCCTGTATCTTACATATCAGGAGGTATAGGATGCCCAGTTGTCCCACTTTTAGTTGTGATACTGTTGACTCATAGGTCCATGCGGTCCACCCCATCCCTCCATTATAGAATTTTCCATCCACTTTTCATGGTTTAAGCAGCTGTTAACTCAGCGCCCTTCAGTAGGCTTTTCTTGGAAGACCTTGTTTTTTAGGAGTGGCTGGCTTGGGAGCTGGCAGTCATGCTTAGTGGTTAGAGTTGGCCTTGCCTGAGTTCCTGATAGCTAATGGTTGATAAAGGCTGACACCTCAGGATCTAGAGTTACTGGTTTGCAAGAATGGAACAAAATCCTTTTGGAATTTCAGATTTTACTGTTCTGTTTTTAAAGTAGATAAACTTCCAATTCTTATGACTTGATCCTTTCCTCACTGGATTCTTGAGTTTATGTACATTTGCAAAGATTGTCTTGTTATTGGTGTGAGAACTGAGATTGTTGTAAAGCTGGAGTTCCAAAATTTCATTATAGTTTCTGGTATTTAAAGCATAAAATAATGCATGCTCTCATACCAAAATACCTAGGCTCCAGTTCTAGTTTTACAAAATACTGTTTGTTTGCTCTTAAGATACTGGTTTGGCTGCTCCAAAATAGGCCAAAATAATAGTGGCTTCAATAAGACAATAGGTTCATTTCTCTCTTTTAGAAAATTATGAGCCATAGGCCGCTCAAACAGTGGGAAGCTTGTCCCACAAGGTCGTTTGGGGATTCACACTCCTATCCAGTTATCCAGCCCAGGTATCATCCTTGTCTGCATGGTTGAGAAGCTGGCTCACCACCACCTCCACATTCCAGGCAGTGGCAAAGAGGAGGATTTAGAAGCCAAGCGTAACTTCCTCTTACAGCCCATTGGCCAGAATGAGTCACATGGCCATTATCTTGTCACAAGTTATGCTGGGAAATGTAGCCTCTAGCTGGGAGGCCATGTGTCCCTGTCCAACCCCAGTGTTCTGCCACTAAAAGGGAGAAGGGAAGGAAGGATATTAAAGGTCAGATTCAATTATTTATTGAATCTTTTCGAGCTTCAGTTTCCTCTTTGTAACATAGGGATGGAAATACCCCCTGCTGTGGGGTTAGAATCACATGCATGCATGGACCATCCAGTACAGCCCGCTTCCCATTTGGGGTCCTCAGTAAACTGTTCCATTTGTGGAGCGGGAGAGGGGTGGGAGGGGGCAGTGCGGCCTCACATAGCAGAATGCACACAGGCCTTGAGCTCACTGTGTAAATAGATCCAGGCTTGAGTCTCTGTTATTGTCAGCTGTGTGACTGAAGACACATTTACCTGACCTCTCTGATCCTCCATAAAAATGAGAGTGTTTAAGGATTTAATGAAAAAGTTACATAAAAATATCTAATACAGTGCCCAGTATGTAGAAGATACATGGTAAGTAGTAGCTAATTGCTAAGTGATCTGTGTGTGATTTCTTAGGTATGCATTCCTGATAGAGAAAAAAATTATTATGTAAAGTGAAAGAGGACTCCTCCTGAGCAGTTTCAACTAGTGACATACAGTCACCATTCTGTGTGTGTTCAGTTTGAATACTTGAGGCTTAACCCTAAGCCAGTGCTTTCTAAAGCAATCTCTGCATTTTACTTTGGCTGATTTGAATGCCTGTACCTTTCAGAGATGAGATTCCCCCACCTCCCTCAAAACAGTTCAACTTAAAAAAATAATCAGTGTTTGCTCTAAACCCTTTTCAGCTGTTGCGAAACCAGAGATTCCCCGCCTCCTATCATCACGCGGTGGAAACTGTTGTGACTATGCTGATGCCTCACATCACGCAGAAGTTCCGAGATAACCCGGATGCGTCCAAGAACGCCAACCACAGCCTGGCTGTGTTCATCAAGGTGGGGGGCCTCCAGCGGGGAGGGCGTCCACCGGGGGCTGAACGTGCTCTTTCTAGCAGAGTGACTCGTACACAGTAGATGCTCAGTGAATGTGTTTATGCCAGAGGATAAACTTATTCACAGAGAACACTGATTTGAAACCCAGCTTTCCACGACAGCCTGAGTACTTACCTTTGTGGGTTGTTTCCTCCGCAGAGATGTTTCACTTTCATGGACAGGGGCTTTGTCTTCAAGCAGATCAACAACTACATCAGCTGCTTTGCTCCTGGCGATCCTAAGGTAGTGTGTGCCTGTGTGTGCGTGTCACACACTGTTCTTCTTGTCTCTCTGAGTGAATCCTGATACCCACCTGTTTCTCTGGGTTCACATCAGAATTTTCTTTCAGTCCCAGAGGTGCTACTCACTGCCCTCCCTTGGAGATACTAACTATTACTAACTAGTACTCACAGTAGTATGTGAGATATTGTGTGTGTGTGTGTAGTTAGTCACCAGGTCATATCTGACTGTTTATGACGCCTATGGACTATAGCCCACCAGGCTCCTCTGTCCATGGGATTTCCCAGGCAAGAATTCGGGAGTGAGTTGCCATTTCCTTCTCCAGGGGATCTTCCCCACCCAGGGATTAATCCCACATCTCCTGCATTAGCAGGCTGGTTCTCTACCACTGAGCCAGGAGGGAAGCCTGTGTGAGATATTAGAGACACAGTAATTCCAAATGTAACATAAACATACCTGTTGGTTTTTCTCATAAATACCCAAAATGACTTCTCAGCTGCAAAACTAAAAGTATTCTTGTTACAAATCATAGTTTATTTAACAAGGTAACAGAAGGAACCACACAGTCTTTCTCTGCTGGAATTTTCTGTTTCTTCCCTTGTGTGTCTATTTTAAAGACCTGCCTTTTTCATTTTTTTCTTGCTTTGAATCTGGTCTGTAATTATAAGCCGCCTGAAATCCTTTATTGAAGTTGGAGGAGCATAAATAATAAATGCCCTAAAAGTCAATGGAGGACATTATTTAACAAAGTGTGTTCCCCATTTTCACATGAATCCCTGAAGCCATGCTGAAATCTGTAAAGTAGCCTCGAATGTGTAGCCCTGAGACAGGGATGAACCCACAGGCAGCGTGTCATTCCTCAGGGGTTTCTTAGGAGTCTGTGCAGAGTATCCATAACTTATGACTATAACCAATTTTTTCCTGCAGACCCTCTTCGAATACAAATTCGAATTTCTCCGTGTGGTGTGCAATCATGAACATTATATTCCTTTGAATTTACCAATGCCATTTGGAAAAGGCAGGATTCAAAGATATCAAGGTAATCTATCTTTAAATATATTAATCCTAGTCTTTTCAAAAAGAGAGCCATTCATTTTAAATAAGAGAATTAGTTCACACATGACATTAAGAATATCTGACATTTTTCATTGGTTAATTCATTTTTTTTCTCGTTTCCTTTTTTTTTTTTAATTGATAAAATGCTTCATAGGAACTTAACTTTTTTTTAGCAAACTTACCAGACTATTGATCATGCCAGTGTGACTCTTTTTCATTGAACAAGTCCATTGCTTAAACAATAGAAATCCTTTCTATTTACTGTAGTTTATTTTTATTTGTTTCACTTTTCCTTTTTTCTTATGAATTAGCTTTTCTTTCACCAACTGTGGAGTCAAATGACACTCCTGTAGGTAGGTGTGGGCTGTGACGCTTGCTTTCTTGCATCTTCCTCCTTGAAAAGAAAAAGAATGCAAGTGATTGCTGAAATGCTTACGTGTGCTATGCATTTAGGCATTTCCCATGTACTTGGATCAATTTTAAAATTCACGATAAGCCAGTGAATTTGTTCTCACTGTAGCTAACACATTACCATAACATCCCCGGAAGGCTTCTTGTTTTTTGCTCCTGGAATCACTAGGTCCTCTAGGAGGTTTCTTTAAGAAGTAAAGCAAACAATCAAAAAACCCTGCTTCACTTCTAAAGTGTATTCTCCCACTGTTTTCCTAGTCCTTGTTTATAGCAGTAGCAGTAACCTTTGTCACATGCAACACGGCTTTTCACATGCTTTCTATGCTTGCATGTTGAGTCTTTATTAACTGTTCTGTATCCTTTCTGAGTTTGAAGAGAATTAAGCTCATGGAGATTTGTCTTCACTGAGTAAGTCAAATGAATCCATCTAGACTCTCAGGTCTATCATAGTGCAATATTTAGCACCTTGTATGTGCTCAGGATTATTTAAGCTGCAGGAGAGAAAACATGGAAGGATGCCACCAAACTATTTGTTGTTGCCTAGGCACTCAGTCATGTCCAACTCTTTACAACCCCATGGACTATAGCCCGTGAGGCTCCTCAGTCCATTGGATTCTCCAGGCAAGAATACTGGAGTGGGTTTCTGTTTCCTTCTCCGTCATATTATTAATGACACCTAAATCAAGTGACCCTGAAATTCAGAGAGAAATACACAAAGGCATTCATTCAGAGACATAAATATCTTAAATGTCCCAAAGAGGCTCAAACTGCCTTTAAAGAGCAAAGTAGGGACTGTGGCCTGACATTGGTTATCATGCATTCAGCAAATATTTGCCCAGCACCAACTCTGCCTAACCTTGGGATACAGTTGTGGACAATAAGGATGAAGTCCCCGGCTGTCAGAGTGACGAGTGCTAAGGAGAGGAAAAGTGAGGGAATGGGATAGGAAGTGGGTGACATTGAGATTGGGTGGCCGGGAAGAGCCTCACTGAGAAGGTGACTTTGGGGTAATAACTGAAAAAAGTACAGGGTTGAGCATTCTGGGCCATTCAGAGTCCCCTGCCCAGCCCTGCCCCACCATCTGTCTCCCCGTGAGCTGTTCCCCACACACCAGACATACCTGCTGGTCCCAGCTCCTCACTCCTGACACTGCTCAGCCTCACATAGCACCTCACTGGGGTCCTCGTGTTTCTCCCAGCCAGTCACTCAGCCAGTCACTGGATCTGGGGCTGGCCAGGCCCTTGCCTCTCCCAGCGCCCCACCCTGCACCCTTAGCCCACCATCAGTTCCTGGCCCACTTGTCCTTGGGGACCATGACTGTCTTTTCCTCTCGCCTGTCAGGGTGCTCAGGACAGCTCTTTCTGCCCAGCAGTCGGGCAATGAACGTGTTCTCATCTTCCCCACTGGCCAGTTGTTTATTCCCGCAGAACAGAGTGAGGAGACTCTTCACATACCCCGAGACTTGCCCAAACTCTTGTAGACTGTTGGGGCTTAGAAGGACATGGCTTCGGTATGAATTTTCATAACTGCACCGATAGGAATGAGGTTTTGGGTTTTTTTTAGCATTCTCCTTCCTCTCACCCTTCTCACCTGCTCTTCCACCTTTCTCTCTGTGCAAACACGTACTCACATGCACACACACATGTGTACAGTTAAACCCATAAATAGTTTTCTTCTAAGGGACTCATGTGAATTCAGGCTATGAACTGTCTTTTCAATAATCTGTGCTTAAAACTCATAAACAGTGGACTCGAGTGTTCTGGAAAGTCCTGGAAAAGGTTCCTAGGACTTGAGTGAGAATTTAAATAGGGTTAGAAACAACTGTCCAGCATGAGATTAAAACCAAAGTAGAGGCCTATTGACTTTCCTCTAACAATGGATTCAGTATAAGAATTTAAATCCAAGCCACAGCTTACTGGAAAAGTGTTACTTTGTTTCTTATTTCTACCTTCCCTCAGTAGAGTTCACATTTGGTTACATCTCTTTTCTAGAAGAGCTTTCAGTCTTGTCTCTTAGCTTGCTGATGACTTAGCTAGTTTGATATGGTGCTTTGTCCATTTTAGTTCTAGTTTATAGTAGTTTTCTCTTTGCTTTTTGAGGTACAGAAGTTTTAAGAGTGTATTTGAGAAAATTCTATATTAAATAAGGTCTTCAGTGATAGCAAAATAAGTAGGTTATATGCTAACTCTGTCATTAAACACATTGGGTGGAGTATATGGGCATTAATGACCAGGAAATAGATAAATGAACTCATGTAGTGAAGAACATTTTAATAGGCCATGTATATTTATTCTTTAGTTATGTGTTTGTTGTGCACAAATTGCTCCTCTATAATGTTGTCAATTACTACAATATTTGAATTTCATATCAGTAACAAAATTACATTTGTAATATAATGGGCTGTTCTATATTCTAAAAATTGATCCTAAAACTATTCATTAACTTAATAATAGGATGTAATACTTTCTATAATCAAAATCCAGTGCATTTATATGGTGGTGGTGGCTTGGTCACTGAGTTCTGTCTGACTTTCTTGAGATCCCTGTAGACTGTAGCCCACCAGGCTCCCTGACCATAGGATTTCCCAGGCAAGAACACTGGAGTCGGTAGAAATTTCCTCCCCCAGGGGATCTTCCCAACCCAGGGATCAAACCTGCATCTCCTGCATCGCAGGCAGTCTCCTGCATTGCGGTTCGATTTAATTGTATTTAAACTCTGTTTTCATTTTGGAGTGTAGAGCAGTGTTTTAGGTTATCAGCCTTTGGAAGCCAGATGTGACCACCTGTTGACACACACAGGGAAGCCTGAAAGGCAAGGGCGGGCTTGGTTTTCGTTTTATTCAGAGAGCGCTGCACCCCTTCTGACTGGAGCGGTTTGCTCGCATGCTCGTTTCAGACCTCCAGCTCGACTACGCGCTCACAGACGAGTTCTGCAGGAACCACTTCCTGGTGGGGCTCCTGCTGAGGGAGGCGGGGGCCGCCCTCCAGGAGCTCAGGGAGGTCCGGGTGATCGCCATCGGCGTGCTCAAGAACCTGCTGATAAAGCACTCTTTTGACGACAGATACGCTTCCAGGGTGAGCGTTCTCTGATGCATGGAAATGTGACTGATAACATGACCTTCATTTGGAATAATCCAAAGAAATAAGCAATTAGAAAATTAGTAACAATAGCACAAAAACTTTCTCTGCTTACGCAATAAAATCTAAGAGCCATCTTTACAGGAAGGGTCCCAACACAGGACCTGGCCAGTGCTCACCCGGTCCATCATTAAGCTCTCCAAGGCCGGAAGTCACTTACACTGTGCGCCTTTGTTCCAGAGCCATCAGGCGAGGATAGCCACTCTCTACCTGCCTCTGTTCGGTCTGCTGATTGAGAACGTCCAGCGGATCAATGTGAGAGATGTGTCTCCCTTCCCGGTGAACCCTGGCAGTGTACGTAAGCACACCCACACAGACACGGCATGCATTTGTTTCCTGCGGCTGCCCTAACAAAACACCATGAACGGGGTGGCCTAGAGCAAATAGGAATATATTCCTTCACTGTCAGAGGGCCAGAGATCCAAAATCAAGGTGTCAGCGGGGTTGGTTCCCTCTGGAGGCGCCGGGTGAAGAGCTGGGGCTATGCCCCTCTCCCAGCCACTGGTGCTTGCCTGGAATGCTTGCCTTGTTTGGCTGTGGCTGCATGACTCAGTCTCTGCCTGTCTTCACATGGTGTTCTCCCCGGTGTGCGTCCGTGTCCCTGGTATCCTGTCCCATCCTTATAAGGACACCAGGGCTTGGATTTCATCCACAGTGACCTCATCTTATCTTACATCTTAATGACATCTGCAGAGACCCTCTTTCCAAATAAGGTCGCGTTCTGAGGTTCAGGGTGGATGTGCATTTGGAGGGACACTCTTGAACTATACACCCCTCCTTTTTTGCCCCCCAAACCATAATAATCTACAGTAGTCTTGGTAAATTGCATTTCTGGCTAAGATGGGGTCAATCAGTAAACTTTCAGCTCTTGTTAAAAATCATTCTTAAAAAAAAAAAATATTATAAAAAGCCATGCTTTCCGAGATGGCTCACTTTCTTGTAAGATGTCAGGATCTTTGTGTATCTAAGAAACATTTATAGAGGAAAGAATTTTATTTTTTTAAAGAGGCATAATTCTATGTAATTCTAACCGGTGTATTATGAGATGTCAGTGCTAGTCCCAGTCCTGGTGTATTAATAGCATACTACAGAGTCTTAGAAAAGCCACTTATTTGGGCATAAGTTTCCCTGTGTCTATAAAATTAGAAAGATAATCAGACTAGATGTCAGGGGGGGCCAAGATGAGCAATCCCACCTCTGCTAATTGACCACCTTAATTTATTTTAGCCTTATGCAGATATTTAAAGATATATTAGAAATTAAGTTGAGTGAAGGGTGATGCCAGGTATGATCTCAAAGCCTTTTGGTTGGAGACAGTCAGCCATTAATTTGAACAGGGTAGCAGTTCAGTGTCCTTTTCCTGTTTATTCTAGACCCCTGTACTGGCTCCATCATTCTTAACCGCTGTCATGATGGCATACACTGGGGAGTTTCCTTGTGTGTTTCTTTTCCGTCCCTTTTTCTCCTACAGTGGTGCTTTGTCCTGGCTTTTATACCTCTCTCCTGCTCTGAGTACATCTCCTTCCTGATGGTGCATGAGAGGAGCCCTATTTGTAGAGCGTGTCTTGTATCAGTAGTTCCAAGGAGCATGAGTGGTCACTGTCCTTAAGTGGGCTTCACCACACTCATCTCACCCGACAGCACTGCACTGTACCTGTGTGTCCTCTGAATCTGTCTGCTTTTCTAATCAGAATAAGCAATTCAGGGTCCTCTCTGTACTCCTCCAGCCCCGAGAAATGTGAACACCGTCTTTTCCTCTGGCTTCCACCGAAGTATAATCTCTGTTACGACACAACTTCACAATGAACACCATTTCTTGAGAGTTTGCATGAAGTGCCTAACCTGCAGAGGTTTTCACCACCACTATTGTGAGGTCATTATTGCTCATTTGGGAGGATTTCTGATGTGAGAGAAAAATCAGCATTAGAAAGTTAGAAAGAGTACTCGAGGCTTCTTCTGAAGGAAGAAACCTGCTGAAATAATGTAGAAAGATGCTGGGCATCCGAGCTGTGGAAAGGGAGAGGGGCTAGACCTTCTGGGGGAAGACAGGACTCCCTGGGCCACGGCTGCTCTGCCCCCCAGGCCTGAAGTGCCCCGAGCTCCCCACTCCTGCTCTGACTGCCCTCTCCGTCCTCCCCTCACAGGCTCCGTGCTGGTCCTCCCACCCACACGTGATGGGCAGGCCAGGCCTTTCTGCCCTGTTCTCCCGCTCATGCTCACACTTCCAAGAACAGTCGGTGACTCTCTTAAAACCATATTTAATGATTTCTTGTCTCTCTCCCCCTTCCACAGACTGTGAAGGAAGAATCCCTCACTTTGCCGGCAGTGAACCCGTTAGTGACGCCCCAGAAGTCTGGGGGCACGCTGGACGCCAGCCTGCACAAGGACCTCTTTGGCGCCATCTCTGGCATTGGTAATGCTCAGACTCTGACCTATTTCTCGCTAGTCGAATTCAGAAAGTGTCTTTAATCCAGCCGTCCGTTAGCTTTCAGATCAGAACTTTGAAGTCTTGAGTTTCTGCTTCACATATTCTTTTTCCGATTTTGCTGCTCATCTCTGAAACCCGCCTCAACCCTACACTGAAATAAAGATCCCCAATTTGAAGGAATTCCGAATATAGTACACTTAATTGCATATTTGTCTTGTTTGCTTTGTGTTTAATGCATGTTAATTTTTCATTTTAAATCTTCAAATTAGATTGTTTACGCTTTTAGGAGAAGAAAATCTTTGCAGGTGTGTGTGGGGGTTAGGGTTTATTTGTAGTGTTAACGATTTAGATGAAATGTGAGAGAGTAATTCCTGAAGGAGTTACTGGTTTATGGCTCGAATGCAATGCTGAAATCAGTTTTCTAAAATCTTCTTTCCTAGAATGTTTTTTTTCCTATCTAAAATAATGTTAGAGCAGCCCCCATGGGGAGGAAAACAGATGGCATAATTCAAGATTCAAATTGAGTAGTTTTTCCTTTAAAAAAAAATGCCTGAGAAATGTACTTATTAATATTCTGACTAATTGAGCCCATGTGCCAGCTCCTTCATAAAGATAACGGTACAAAAATATACATACATCTTCACAGACACTCACAGGCTTATGCTGTCTCTATCTCCCTCTCTGTTTTACACCATAGTTTAGATAAATGAAGCACCCTATTGTGGCCGGTGCTCAGACCACCCAGTGATGGAATTAACCCACAGGGCAAAATAAAAGGGCAGTCCTTTTATCTGATCAATCTGCAGGATCATTGTTCATTCTGAGTTTATGTCCTTAGCTTTTGTGTTGTTCTTGTTGCTAACATGCTATTTCACGTAGGCAACGAAACTGGCCAGGCTGTAAAATTGGGAACCTCACGCCAGTGCTCAGATTTATCCTCAAACACCCATGCCAGTCTTTAATCTTGCGTATGTTTATGTGTATTTTTGATAGTTCTGTTTACCTCATTTGGCACCGTAAAGATGAAATGAGTTAATTCATCCAGAATGCAGAGCCTGGCACACAGCATTTCCACTGCTTTCCTCCTGGGCCTCCCACGCTGACCACTCACCCAGCCGCTCTCTGGGAGTGGGAAGGGGTCCCTTCCAGGCTTTGTCTGCAGCAGTTCATGGCGCTGGCTTTAAAGTCAGACAGTTGTATCCTTGGGCCCAAACTTCCACCATTTACAATTGCAAGGGCAAGATGTCTGTCCTCTTCATCCTGTGCCCACATTTCAAAAACAGTCCTGGTAAGGGAAGAAGAGCTAGTTCAGTACTGCAGAGCTTGGCAAGGTAGACACCTCAGTGTTGTTATTTGACTGCCTTTGTAACAAGCACAGTTCTTCAGTGTTAGTCATGCTTTGTGATAGACTCTTGGTAGCCAGTCAGATGAGTCCCGGAGCCTAAATCTTAACTCTCTGTTCCCTCTGACCAGCGTTTCTGTAGGATCCAAGGCTTTGTGGAAATGGTGAAACTAGAATGAGGTGATGTTTTGACTCTGGCTTGATTCTCTAGTTCCACATTTGCCCGGTTACGGTTTGGGATTCCTTGAGAACATGGAGCTGAGCCATGGAGGTGTCTTCAGCACAACTTCAGTGGCATAAATGGCCTTCGATTGCTCTGTGTTCATGGTGAAGTTATGAAAAGTACTTGAGACTAATTTTGTCTTTTTCATTCTTTCTTGAATTTTAAGATCTGGATCCACTTTTCATGGGAATTCACTGCAGCAGACTTGGGCTTTTATCTATGTGCCCACCTTCCTCTCACCCCCCACCTTTAAACACTGTAATCCTAACTTCCTTTTAGAAATGCCTTCCAGGGAAGCTCCCACCTTAGAACTGGGTTTGCTAGTTGTTTTCTGGTAGCTTTAGCTCTTCTTTTATTCACCAAGGAATTCCATCTCTTTCCATCTCTTGAGGAGATTCTCCTTCCACACTTAGTGAGGATGTACCCTCAGCAATTTTTTTTTAAATGCCTTTGGAATATGGTGCATGAAAATTTCTAAAACCAATTCATCGCCTGAATAAAAACTACTCTAAGATTACATTCATTTTAAAAGGCATGCATTCTTAGGCTCAGAGTTCTTTTTTCCACCTACTCAGTGTATTACGTTTTGCTATCTGTACAAAAGGGGAGAGAGTTGAACTAAAGTTCTCTGAAAAGTTATGCACCGGGCCAGGATATTAAATACAGACAAACACACACAACAGGAACATGGTTCTGCTAAGCCTGTTGATTTTGATTTATTGCATTTCCATCTGTTTGCCTTAGATTAGGACTCTTGTGCTGGAATTGAGCCTAAAACTGAGAATTTAGGGCCTAATTTCACTTTCCCGGGAGCCTCTTTCTCCTGAGCTGTGTGTTCTACATTAAGTCCGGTTATATTAGGAGGCCAATAGTTATAATTTGGTCACCACGCATGTCTCTTTTCTGAGTGTAGAAAAAGACTTATTGCTTTTTCATAGCGTTTTGACCTGCTTCTCGTGCAGTCAGTCACACAGTTCCTGTCCTGGGGCAGTGCTGCGGGTGGCCAGGGGTTTACATGTTCCCGCCTTCACTTCCATTTTCAGATCCTCCTGGCCCATTCCTTGATGCACTTAACACACTGAATCGGTTTCGGGGACAGTGGATAAGCCTGGGGGTGGGGGTGGAGTAACTTAGAGGTGTCTCAGTCCATGGCAGCTAACTGGCAGGCTGAAACCCAGAGGGGCCTGCCTGTCCCGAGGTGCTAGGTGAAGGCAGCCTGGGGACGAGAGGGCTATGCTCACAGCCTGCTGCGTGGGGCTGGGGGTCTTCTCCTGTAGTTTGTGCAGCCAACCAGGCATCTCAGCCGGGGGCGTGCCTCTTCGTTCGGCCCAGAGTGTGCAAGTCTGAGGGTCATTTTTAATTATGTGATTTATTGAAATCTTATCTAAGCAGGAAGTCAATCTAGTACTTTTTAAAATTCCATAGTCTCGAGGTTGGGGCTGACTTCTGCCTTAAAATGCTATTTTTTGTTTTTTCTCCTCACAGATGTCACGAATTTTATTTCCAAGTTAGATTTCCTCTCTGCTCGTAAATGTTTATTGCAGAGATTCCCAAGCAGTCTCAGTTCACAGCACCCTTATTATCAGAGTAGTTTTTTTCATGGCGTCCCCAGGCCAAGAGAAACACCAAGTGGTTCTGTTTATTAGGTACTTAAGGCCAAATAACTTAATAAGTACGTATAACCTAAAAACTTAAGAGGCATTTGAAAACTATATACATAAATTTAAAGAAAAAAACATTTTTTTAATAACCACGGTTCTTACTAATGGGGCATGTGTGCCTATTGGACGCTGCACAGCTTCTCACATTTGAAATCAGATTGCTCACCAGCATTCTCATTTCCTTTTCCACATTGATTTTCACCCAGTCCTTGGTTTTTATCACAGCAACCCCGCTTCAGAGAGATATGACATCATGGAAAGGAATGTGGCAGCCCGAGGTTAAAACTACAGTTTCCGACGGATGTCCAGTATTGTGTTTTCCTTGAAAATTAAAAATGTCCCGTGACACCCCTCGGGGTTTTCTGGGGCTCCTGGGCATGCCATTTGAGTGCAGTGGGTTTATTGCATGATTTAGGTTTTTTTTATTTGATGGTTATAGGTAGATTTATCTTTTTAATTTTTTGAAGTCTTTATTCTACCCCAGTCTGAAACAGCATGTTCTCCCCCAGTCTCAGCAATCAAAGGTGGTTTCTCATAAGTGAATTGATAGTTATGTCCAAATGTTTCAGATTCAAGTTTACTTTTACTCTATGTGGCTCAGTTCTTTAAAGGAGAGGTAACTGGATAAAAGTTTTGAGCCAACTTCCTCACAGAAGAAAACAAGTGCCCTAGAAGCAGTTTCCTTTAAAGTTGAGTGCTTACCTTTATTTTGTTCTGTCTCACCAAATCTGTGATCTTGGCTTGACCTCTGTTTAGCTTCTCCATATACGAACTCAACTCCCAACATCAATAGTGTGAGAAATGCTGATTCAAGAGGCTCCCTCATAAGCACAGACTCCGGGAACAGCCTTCCAGAAAGGAACAGTGAGAAGAGCAATTCCCTGGAGAAGGTAAGTTCCTTTCTGGTAACTTAAGTGTTTTCTTATAACTGATGGATTCAGCCCAACGTAGGCAAGCTTCAATGTTCATGTGTTCATTAAATTGGACCTTTTTTTTTTTCTTTCTTTCTTAAACAACTCAGTTAAACCGGGGGTAGTTGGTCAGAGTGTGGTCTAAGGGTGGGGCCCATCTCCTGCACCCCTCCATTCCTGTTCCAGCATTTCATCAGTGTTTACAGTGAGCACTTTGGTTCTGGCCATTTAGACAGATAGGGAAATCAGAATGCCACTTGCTAAGAATCCCCATGGTCTGTGTGCCAGAGAACAGTGTTTATAACACAGTTACCTATGCAAATGGGCGCTGGATCCAAAGCTGGCTCCAGAAAAGATTAATTGATCTTATGGATGACTCAGGGATAAATCTTTATTGGGAATCTCTCTATTCACCCTGGGTCCCCAACATAACACACCTGCTCATATTGAAATATTTTTCTTGAAATAACAAAAGCTATTCTGAATTTTGTGCAAATGGATGAAACTTAGATTTAGACCTGGAACCATGATAGATGAGTCTCACTTTGGCCACTGTTTTCCTAAGTTATTTCAAGTTATAGGCAAGCACATGTATCGGTCAACAGGTGACCCACTTAGGGATGCATTCCCAATTCTCAGACATGTGGAGGCCATCCTTCCTTGGGATCAGGTGCATAACCTTACTATGGGGTTGCGGGTCTGGCCTCTCCCCGATGGTGCTCAGCCACGGTCCTGGAGCCACGCGGACATCTCCATGCGGGGGTCATGACCTGTCGAACTTTTCCCTTGACCCTGACACGCCTTCCTGCATAGAGGGAGAGGCTGCTCAGAAGGCACTCGGCTTGTGTCGTCCGTGGTGCTGGAGAGGAGGAGGAGGAGAGTGACCAGCCGGCCAGGAGACACCGGGCCACCGTGGACTTCTCACTCCTGATGCTGCCACCTCTGCCTGAGGAGGCCCTGCTGGGAGGAGGCCTGAGCTCTCCCAGGGGCGCTGAGGAAGTGGGTGGGCGGCAGGGTGCCCCCGCGCTGCCGCTTTGCCACTGATGGCACCGGGTTCCTTCCTATGATGGAACTACTCAAGTAAAGTCGTTCATTGAGCCTGAAAATAAATTGAGAAATGATTTATTGAATTGAAATTGAAAAATTGAAATTGAACTAAATTGAAAAATAATTATGTATTTTTTCAATTGCCCACCAATGCTTTGAATGAAATATTGAATTGAAAGACAAAATATTTTTTTCATTGATCTTTCTACTTTGGTATTTGGGGAAAAAAAAATTCCTGATTCCAATTGGAAATATAACTTTGAAGATTTTCTAATTTCCTGTGTTCTCTTTTAATGAGACGAGATTCTTGTTCTTTTTTTTTTTTTTTAATGTGAATAGTTTGGAAGTGAACCTGCTGCCTAGTGGCAAAACTGCCCTCACCCTGCGCCCTGAGCTGTGTGAAGTTTGCAGTGTTGAGCTGAGCTGATAGTGGCGTGATAGCATCAGCTCAGGGTCTCTGGCCCTGCTGGGCTGAGGTGACCCTGTTTGCCCCATCAGGTCCGTGCCCATGGTCCTCCCTTAAGGCTGCTCTAGAATGTAACAGAATGACCATGACTCAGCTCCAGGCTTCAGTGACTGATCCACGACAGCACCTTGGACTTAATTTGCTATTTCAGCCACTGACATTCTCCTGAGGATGCACTTGGTTTGGCTCTGTCTTCTGAAGCATCCTTTCTCGGTTCCGTCTTAGCACATAAACTTTTCTGCATGATGTTTTACTTGGCACTTCAGAACTAAGCCAGTAACCATGACTGTGGTTATTCAGTTTGAAAGGTCCGTGCCTCCTGCCTTGTCCTGGGAGAGTGTGCAAAGGAGACAAGACAGCTCTCCCATGGATTTGCACATGTGTATGTGTTTGGTGAGGATGTGCCTGTGGTTTGTTGACAAATCATGGATACCTGCCAACTTACATGATTTGGCTAAATTCTGAAAATCTTTCTCTTTCAAGGGAGAAAAGTGAACCTAACTTTGCTTTACTTGTAACAAAGGAGAAAAGTCACCTGTGTTTTCTCCTCCTCTAGCACCAACAAGGTGGCACTTTGGGAAATTCTGTCATTCGCTGTGACAAACTGGACCAGTCTGAGATTAAGAGTCTGCTGATGTGTTTTCTTTACATACTAAAAAGCATGTCTGACGGTAGGTAAAAAAATGACAAGATCTGTTTTACTTTCCTTGTTTTAATATTTGGTTTATCCTTTAAAAATTGTAGTTGGTTGAGAGGGTTTAAGGATTTAAATGGGTTTTTTTTCCTCTCGTTTGAAATACATGTTAATTTACTAAATGTACTAGAAATGAAAGTCTTAATTTGGACATTTATTTTCATTAATTACTATATTCTATAAAAAGAGTTCTAAAGTGTGAATGGCTTATTTTAAGATTTTATATTAAACTCAGACATATATCTTCGCCAGAGGAGACAGAAGCAGATAAATGAAAGGAGCTTTTGATTTTTTTTTTTTTAATCAAGTTTCATTTGTCCAAACAAACTTATGGACCACTTGCCTAATTTTACTAGTCAGTCTCCTGAATTAGAGACTGTCGTGTCGGCGACCTGAGCATGTGTGTGCAGCATTCCTGGCTTTAACTAGAAGTGAGGTGTGTTTAGTTTTTGCACTAAACGGAAGTAGTGTCATCCTGGTAGGTTGAGTTTCTGATTAAGGGCTTGACAACCCCATTTGACAACAGAAATGACCACAACCATTAAGGCTGTGTCAGCACTTTGTGAAGCTCGTGAACATCCATGGCAGGAGAGTTGCAACTCTGATTTAGTGTGGTATAAGCAGTGGTACAATGTCACAGTTCTTATCTTGGCCAAAGAAATCTTATTTTCCCTGTAACAAATCAGAAAGTGTTCTGTGAACTCCATTAAGGCCATGGAGAGAAGATGAACTCTTCTGAAAGGAAAATGCCATTTTTGGAGACCTGAAGCCCGCCTGTCTGGCGGCAGGGGCCGTGGCCATTGAGCATCCAGGGAATGGCACTTCTGCCTACAGATAGTGTTTCTTTTCTATCGAGCTCCCATTTCAGCAGCGCCAAGAGCTGACCCCTAGCTCAGAGGTTAGGAGGAGTGTGCCAATCCTTGAAATGCTTTGGAACTGGGGTATTTTATTCTTCTATCGGTATGTTATTTTAAAATAGATATTTTTTAAAAAAACAAATAGACAAGATTTTTTTTTTTTTTTTGGCGAATGATGAACAAATATAAAAGCACCAGGCACTTATTCTAATATTTCAGTTAGAAAGTTGAACTTCTTCCCATTCAGTCAGAAGTTCTCAATTTTCATCGGCGAGTTTTAGCCAGCATTATAATCCTTCTTTTCCTTTATTAAAGGTTTTCTTTAAAATACTTTACATTAAAAAAAAACATTTTACATTTCAAATATTAAATATGATGCATAACTCGAACATCACTGTTTTTAAAAAAACAAATATACAAGAAGTTTTGAATCCAAATGAAAGTTACCCTTTAAAGTCAGCCTTTTGTAAGGCCAGACAAATATTTTTAAAATGCAACAACCTTTTCAAAATAGTTATAGAATGTTCTCTTTTATCAATTACTGTCAAGTATAATTTTTTCCCCTTTATAATTAGAATTTCTTTATGTGTGCCTCATTTAAGAAATCTGTACCTACACTCAGGTTCTGAAGATATTCTTCTGTATTTTCTTTAAAAGCTGTATTATTTCAGTTTTCACATTTAAATCCTAATGTCTACCAAGCATTGATTTTTGTGTATGGTATGGGAGGCGGGAGAGAAATTGCCTTTAGCATAATTTACCAGACAGTCAGAATTAGCTGTGTAGCTAGCTCTGTGGCTGCTCTTTGCTTTATCCCACATTTAAGGAGCACCTTGTACACACGGGGCCCCTCACTCGCCCTCCGCTCCTCTTTGTGCCTCCTCCCTCCTTAAGGGACAGGCTCCCCACTCCGGTATTCTTGGGCTTCCCTGGTGGCTCAGCTGGTAAAGAATCCGCCTGCAATGCGGGAGACATGGCTTCGATCCCTAGGTTGGGAAGATCCCCTGGAGAAGGGAAAGGCTACCCACTCCAGTATTCTGGCCTGGAAGATTCCATGGACTGTGTAGTCCATGGGGTTGCAGAGTCAGACATGACTGAGGGGCTTTCACCTTCACTTGCCCTCCTTAATAGAACTTAGCTCTGCCTCCCCACACCCCACACACACCCAACAGCTGATGTAAGGAAAGGCTGCCATGGTACTGCCCGGCTGGCCCGCCGGTTCTGTCTCTTATGTGCTTGGGGAAGGGGTCTCAGAGGTCTGCAGGTTGACCCAGAGAGGCTCTCAGCATCCCAGGAACTCCCTAGGTTCCCACCACACCCAGATGACCAGCCTCCAGTAACCAGAGTCTGTCTATCTGGATTCTAAACTCAAACCCCGCCCCCAGGAAATGGAAACTCTGCCACCCACCCTCTGGTCTCAGAGGCCAAACGTGGCTTTCAAAATCAGGTGCACTTGGTTTAAATCTCCATTCCACTAGCATTCTCTCTGCTGGTCATTGGGATAATTGCTTAGCGTCTCTGAGCCTTCGTTCAGTTCAGTTCAGTCACTCAGTTGTGTCCGACTCTTTGTGACCCCATGGACTGCAGCACACCAGGCCTCCCTGTCCATCGCCAGCTCACGGAGTTTACTCAAACTCATGTCCATTGAGTTGGTGATGCCATCCAACCATCTCATCCTCTGTCGTCCCCTTCTCCTCCTGCCCTCAATCTTTCCCAACATCAGGGTCTTTTCTAATGAGTCAGTCAGTTCTTCACATCAGGTGGCCAAAGTATTAGAGCTTCAGCTTCAGCATCAGTTCTTCCAATGAATATTCAGGACTGATTTCCTTTAGGATGGACTGGTTGGATCTCCTTGCCGTCCAAGGGACTCTCAAGAGTCTTCTCCAACACCACAGTTCAAAAGCATCAATTCTTTGGTGCTCAGCTTTCTTCACAGTCCAACTCTCACATCCATACATGACTACTGGAAAAACCATAGCCTTGACTAGACGGACCTTTGTTGGCAAAGTAATGTTTCTGCCTTTTAATATGCTGTCTAGGGGGTCATAACTTTTCTTCTAAGGAGTAAGCGTCTTTTTTTTTTTTTTTTTTGCGTCTTTTTATTTCATGGCTTCAGTCACCATCTGCAGTAATTTTGGAGCCCACAAAAATAAAGTCTGTCACTGTTTCCCCATCTATTTGCCATAAAGTGATGGGACTGGATGCCATGATCTTTGTTTTCTGAATGTTGAGCTTTAAGCCAGCTTTTTCACTCTCCTCTTTCACTTTCATCAAGAGACTCTTTAGTTCTTCTTCAGTTAGTCCATTTGTAAATGGGAACTCTGCCTTGACCACGGTGCAGATTCGATGACAGGACACATGTGAAGTCTTGAGACCCAGTGCGGTGCTTAGCACATAACAGCTACTTGCTATGCATCCCCCCGCTTCTCCCACCTGCTCTTGACTACGTAGAATAGAAGTCTACGGCCATGTATCTCTGTGGGCCTTCAGCCTCTCTGCAGCCACCCACTCCCTCATCTCAGGCTCCAAAGACTCAGTGGCTTTTTCCCTAAGAGAAATTTTATAACACATGTCTCAACTTCAATGTAAAAATGCAAAAATGGTTAACTCCCAAACAATAACACTGTTTCTGCAGTGCTGAATGGTTGAGGGTCAGACACAGATAATGATTGCTTCCTGTAAGTGAATTTGTAGGATTTTCCTTAACTGAAAATGTGCCCAATTGCTTGTGATAAAGAGCAGGCGAGGTTCTTAAGCACAGGTACATTGTACCATCAGGCTGGGAAATAGGAGCGCTCATACACTGCTTATTCAGAAAGTGGTTTGACAGTATCTGTCAAATTTTAAATGTACAAACCATTAACACGGTTAGTTCACTTCGAAGAATTTGTCCTATAGATGTGGTTGGACGAGTGTGCAAAGACCCATGTTCACTGAAGCATGATTTATAACAGCAAAAAATGAGGGCAAGAATGAGTAAATATTTGTCAGTCGGGGCCTTGGTAACTTTTAGTGCGTCCATGGAGAAGAATATTATGCAGCTTAGAAAAGATTGGGGTAGATCGAAGGTCTGTTGTTGAATTAAAACTCAGTGAAACATTGCACATAGGATGCATGTTTCCATTTCTCTGTGTGTGTGTGTGTTGGGAAGGGGTTACTTATGTACATATAAGAATTTTCAGCAGATTCTCTACTGAGAAGGGATCTTGTAGTTGGTAAAGAGTGAGCCTCATTTTACACTGTATGCCCACATGTATTCTTTGAATTTTCTAACCCATTTAGGAGCCCATCATGTATAAGTTAAAATATGTACCATGTCAGGCTAGATGATGCATGATGAAATTAAAGTTCAAGTGTTCAAATGTAGTTTCTTTACACTGACTAAGCTGTTGTACATGTCATCCGGTATAGAGTGGTCACCGTAGTTCATCCTTTGATCAGTTATGAAAGGGGGCTGGGAGGGTTTGGAGGCCTACACTCAGGTCTCTTCCCTTATTACATACGTAGAAAATAAGCATCCTGATTCTAACCAAATATATGTTTACTTTCCAGATGCTTTGTTTACATATTGGAACAAGGCCTCAACAGCCGAACTTATGGATTTTTTTACAATATCAGAGTGAGTAGCTTTGTCTTTGCTCATTGACTCTTGATTTTTCCTGGCTAATTAAGAGGTGTGAAGAATACTATGTTGTTGAACCAGGAGTGCAATGTATAGTCACATCCACACTTATCCTTAGTTAAGCTCTTTCTCCTGGAGCTGACCCCAACACCCAGTCTCAGGAACTCATGACCCAGAAGACAGTGACAGCCCTAAATTATTACATATGTGATGATTATAGATGAGAGGTTACTACTTGTGTAGATAAGCCATTTTAATAAAATAACACAACATTTGTTAGCTGAATTGGGTGGATGGATGCTGCACTTCTGAGTTGACTCTAACTTAGGCAGATGCAGAAACTGAGACAGAAAAATTGCTATAATTTAAAAATATCTAGTAAGTAAAAGTGGAATCTTAAATACAGTCTATATTATTTGATCTCTTTAAGTTTCTATTTTTCCTTTAAGCTTTTTATTTTTAGAAACACAAATCCACAATCCCTTATCCAAAACCAGTAGGGCCAGATGGTTTTTCAAATCCAGAATTTTTTGGATTTTTGAAAAGTTTGCATAAAGAGTATATTCCATAACACCCCATTAGGGTCTCAGGGAGCACCCCACAGTCAAGCACATTATAGTTTCTGCATTAAGAACTTATTTCTTCAATACCATGATTATTCACAGTAATTGGTTAAATCATGGGCTTCCCTTGTGGCTCAGCTGGTAAAGAATCCGCCTGCAATGTGGGAGACCTAGGTTTGATCCCTGGGTTGGGAAGATCTCCTGGACAAGGGAAAGGCTACCCACTCCAGTATTCTGGCCTGGAGAATTCCATGGACTGTATAGTCCATGGGGCTGCAGAGTCAGACACGACTGAGTGACTTTCACAAGTAGCTTTATGTCTGCTAGTTGGGGGTCATGATTTGCTGCCACATGTGTTTGCATGAATTTGGGTGGAAATCCGTGATGTTCAGAGATTTGTGCATTTTGGAGTTAATGGCCTAGACGTTATTTTAACTGCCTCTAATTAAATATATGATTTTTTTAAAGCAATGTCATGGATATAGTAAAATAAACAACAACAACAAAAAACATCCTTTATGTCTATAAGGGACCAGTCCATTTACTTGAATCAAAAAAGAAAGTTCCAGGGGCTTCCCTGATGGTCTACTGGTTATGACTGTACTCCCAATGCAGGGGGCACTAGTTTGATCCTTAGTTGAGGAACTAAGATCCCGTATACCACGTGGAGCAGCCAAAATAAATAAATAAAATGAAGAGATGTTATCTTGCTAAAAGGAAAAAATATGATGTTAAAAAAAGAAAGCTCCTTAGGTTGAATGAGGATAAGTAAGCAATTCGGAGCAGTGCTTGGGGTTTTCACTGTGACTTCCAAGACGAACGTAGAGTAAATGTCCAAGCCCTAAGTCCGAGTTGACCCTGTCCCTCCTGGGCCTTTCTTCTGTGTTGCTCAAACCATCCACCACGGTTTTGATAGCAGCACAACATAGGGCCTGCCTTGCATTTGATCACTTTCTCTGGGTTTAAAGGCACCTTGCAGAGAATTTCTGAAAACCAGAAGCAAGGGGCTAGTAATATATGTAAGAGCTTATTGAATGAACGTGTTACTGTAAACGCATTTAAATAAAATAATGTGTCAGAAGTGATTTTATCCCCAGTAATTTTGTCGCCTCCCCTAATAATCTTTCATCCTACCCACAGAGTCTGCCTGCACCAGTTCCAATACATGGGGAAGCGCTACATCGCCAGGTACTGTGGGGGTTTAGTGTGACGTGCGTGTCATTCTGTGTATTACTGGGACCCGAAAGTGTGGGAATTGTCATCTGTGGTGATTGGCAGTTAGAAATCTCACAAACAGCCACGAAGACAGTTGGCGGGCCTTTGGATTGCCGCCATGAAACCTGGCGGCCTCGCTCGCCGGCGTTCCTGCGTTCCTTCTGTCTCGTTCTGTCTCAGGCGAAGCTCTTGGAAAGGTTTTCCTCCGCGGCCTGGTGCCGCAGTTCCTTCCACACCCTCCCTCGCGCTCTGTTCCTGCTGTCTCCTCTTTCTCTTCTCGCTGTTCCTCCGGCTGTGGCTTCTCTCTCTCTCTCTCTCTCTCCTTCCTCAATGATCTCTCTTCCCATCTCACTCTCAAAAGGTCCTTTTCTTTTTTTTTTTTCTTACCATTCTACCTCCCAGCTCCCAAGACACTAACTTCTCAATCCAGCCCCTTTGCTCCTTAATGAGAGAAAGTTTTGAGCCCATCTCCGATCTGTTCGGGCTGCCACCAATACCATCTCTCCAACTGAGCCCTTCCTCCTCTCTTTCTGAGTAAACCGTCTGTGCCCTGTCGTTGCTGACCAGAGCTCGGCCCTGTGCCGAGACCCTTGGTTCTGGACGCTCCTTGCCGACAGGCAGCTGAGCAGCCCCTTCTCTGGCGGTATCACTGTTTCCTCAGAGGGCATCCCCTCCCTGCTCCGGCCCTGTCGCCATCCAGTGTGTCTGTGTCCGTCCTCTTCCGTGTTGTGTATCCTGTGATGATGTATTCGTGGGGTCTTGGTCCAAGTGTCTCATTTCTCTGTTGTTACTGTTTTAAAAATTTAATGATGAATAAACAAATGTATGTTTTAAGAAAAAAACTTTAAAAGTTTAGTTGTCCTTGAGGTTTTTCGCTTATCTGTAATTCTGTTTTACAGCAATGAAATAGGAAAGAGATTTTTAATAGACTTTCTGAATGTTATGCTTTTATGGTAATATTGTTCTTTTCTTGAGCTATTTGAGAAATTTTCAGAATGGTGTTAATGTTAAGTAAAAGTATGTTTTCTTTTAAAAATCAGATTGAGAGAGACTATATTATGCTTTCCTCCCATTAATACTATTTTTAATTGAAACACGGTGGCACTTAACGTCCGCTAATCTCAACTCTTTATGTTTTTTTTTTCTATCGTAACAGTAATTTTTGCATTTGAGTTTTTTGAGTCCTAAATGCAAGTATATACAGTGTGTCCTTATGCAATAACCTCTTTATATGATAACTTCATTCCTTTTGACTTTGTCCCATGAAGATGGTTAAACAGTATATTTGTAGCAGAAAGACACTGTGCTGGGGGAGCTTCTCACCCTCTTTTAGTAACTGCCACCCACGTCACAAGATGGCATTTGGAATATGTTGTGCAAATAGAATAAAATGCCTCAGAGCTAAACGTGGTGAATGTGAGAAGCCAAAGATTTCGGCCCCAACAAATTGTGGAATTGGGTTTTGTGAAACAGTTCACTGATTTGTTTTCAATGGCTATAAATTTAACCTTTTTTTTTTTTTTTTTAAGAGAAAAGCCTCTGACTTCCTAAGCACCCTGTATATATTTGCATGTAAAAGGATAATTCCTGGGACGGTCTTAAAAGTAAATGAGCATAGAGAGGCGGGGGAGGAGGCCGGTGTGGCTTTGTCCGGTGCAGAGCCGCGTGCTGGTTTATAGGAAACCGTGCCGTGGTCTCTGCTGCATGCGGACAGGATCCCGAGTCGTCTGTGTTTGGCCTCCATGGGGCTCCCGTCCTGGGAACACCTTCTCATCGTGTCCCTTTGGAATCACCCAGCAGCATGCTGCCCCATGAGACTCCATGCATGCCCTGCTGCACTCCACACAGTAACACAGTGAGGGAGACGGTTGGCCGCGGGACGGGGGACAGGCGTCACTGCGGCGCTGGGCTCATGTCTCGTCTGCTCTGGTGATGGTACAACAGTAGGAAGTCAGCCGTTTGGCCGCTAACCCAGATCACTTTTCTGTTTTCTTCACTTGGCTGCTGACAAGTCTAACAAAGGGTGTGGCTCTTCTCCTTCTTGCCTGGGTAAGAATCGAAGGTGTTACACCGCTGCACAGAATCCCTCCCACCGCATGTTTGTCCCGTTTTCTTCCCATGCCTTTATTTTGCCTAAAAAAATAAAATCGTTTCCGCTCTTTGGTAACATGTCTCATCTGAAAAGGCGCGTGCTGTCTTGGCCGTTGTCCAGATGCTGGTCTTCGGCACCACACTGGACTGATGCTCACCTGTTTAAAAAGGAGCATCTCTGAAGGACTTTCCAGCACCGGAAAGGCCTCTGCTTTGGCCTGGCTCTCGCTCCTTCGCCTTCAGGTGCTTTGCTGTGAATGTGAGCGCTGCCCCCCTGCGTGTGTGGCTCTGGCTCCCGGGCCGCAGACAGGCTCCGCCGCGCTTGGTCTGTGCGTGGCCGCCTCCTCCGTGCTGTGTCCCGGCCTCACTAACGCCCCTCCCCGTCTCGCCGCAGTGTAACAAGTCTAACTTTGGCTCCTATCCCATTTCACTCATGTTGCAGGAACCAGGAGGGGCTGGGACCCATAGTTCATGATCGAAAGTCTCAGACATTGCCTGTTTCCCGTAACAGAACAGGGATGATGCATGCGAGATTGCAGCCGCTGGGCAGCCTGGATAACTCTCTCACTTTTAACCACAGTAAGTCCCATGGCCCCGTCGTAACAGCCAGCCGGCCCGCGTGACAGCCCCGAGGGGACCGCCCGCGCCGGCCCGCGCCGCACACCGCGTCGCCGACTCGCCTTCTCTTGCAGCTCAGGGCAGGAGGACCAGGAGCTCGCCACGCAGTCCCCTTCCTCGGAGGAGAATGACACAATGTGGGATGCGGTCAACTGCGGCAGCAGACCCAAACGCTCACCCCCTCTGCCCCACGCGCTCTGCTTGGTGCTTTTAAAACAAAATCCAGCCTAATTGATGATGATAGCGGGACATCCTCTGATATTTTTAGTTCGGTATTTTGATTCATTACCAGGAGCCGCCTTCTCGTCATTTACCGACCCGCTGTGACTCCAAAGAAACCTCTGGGGCAGCTTTCGCCCTCCTAAGGCCGTGCGTGCAGTTGACCCAGCGTCCCCATTCTGACATTCCAGCCCTGAATGTTAATCCTTAAACTGCTGCGAAGCCGTAAAGCCCGTGAATCAATGTGTGAGGGTGTGGAAAAGCCAATAACAAAGTGACTTTTTCTGTGTTTTCAGTGTGAGAAAGATATCAAGTGTGCTTGGGATTTCTGTAGACAATGGTAAGATTTAATCAGGTCGAAGTCTGCTTACAAGGCTGCTTCACTTGCAAACCGAGACCTCTCATTCATTTCGCCTTCCTAACTTTGGGGCTTCCTAACTTCACAGTAGAGACTTTGCCAAAACATAGGAGCATTATCTTTAATTCACTCTTATCAATTGCCAGAGGGCACCTGTGCTGTTTCTAGAAATCTAAGTGTAAATTTAATCTCCTTAAGGGTTTCTTCAAGCAGGAAACCTGTAAGATCTCGACCTTGCAGCACGTTAGCGTGATCATTTCTGTCAGTGGTGTGGTCCCTGAATCGTCCCAGCCTCGCTCCGGGCATGAGTTAGCTAGTTATTGTGCCATGCAGGCAACTATTTATACTCATTCCAAGCAACATCTTTAATACATAGCTATTAATATCTTCTCATCGTTTCTAATCATAGGAATTCATCCCATGAACTGTGATGTCCATACCTCTTTCTTTGTACAGGCTGAGAGTCAAGACAATGTATTCCCGACACCTTAAATTGAGAATAGTTCAGGCTGAGGAATCAAAATATAGCAGCTTCCACCCCCTCTTCCACCCCCAGCAAAGTTAAATGTAGTGGATACAGTCTCTCTATATAAAATTCTAGGCTTAATTTAAATCAATATTATGTCAGTCTGCCACACACTGAGCCGGTAGCCTTCAAATGCTAGTTCTCAGTTCTATACTTAGCTGTACCTTGTACAACACATGTAAGAGTTTGATTTACCCACCTCTGTTAGGGCTTTTTCAGCTCTGCAGACGTGGGGTTCGAGCAGACAGAGCAAGGAGTCTCACTGTTTTTAGTTTTCATTTCCTGTTTAGCACACAAATCAAATCTCCATTCTTCTGAAGGGCCTGCCACGTTTCCTTTCGCCCAGAAAATTTTAACACAAGGATTATCTCACTGTCAGTTGAAATAAATGCTTACACCTTAAAATATTTAAAAAAAAAAAAAACAGCACAACATCATAAGCAGGCCAAGGCCCCGCCTGCCAAGGTAATTGTTTAGGAAACATAGAAAACAGACAAAAATAAATGGAATGATCAGCCCATGAATAAATAACCTTAATCCACTAAGATGGGCAGCAGTTCCTCCCACTGCAAATGGGCTTTGCGGTGGTGGCTTGAATTGGAAGAGAGAGACAGCTGGCTGTGTTCTACTGCCAAAGACCATATTGTTACCGTTGTTGATTTCCATCCTCTCTTCCTGCTGCCCACAGAGAACCCCGTCCTACCCGCCCCTCTCCTCTTTTCATCCTGAATGTTTTTCTTTAGTTAGTTTTCAGCAACACCATCCTCAATCAAAGCTTCTCCTTCTGCCTTTCCAAGCAACTGTGCGTAGCTGATTATTTTAGCCTTCTGAAGTGTGCCTGCAATTCCTGCTTACCCCAGATAGCTTCCAGTGTCTCGTAGTCCATGCATCTTCCCCTGGAACTTATGTCTCTGATTCTGATTTTGTATTTGGGGGGCTTTGGCCCCTGCCTCCGTTAGCCCTTTGAGCTCCATGTCTTCAACTCAGCCAAAAGCCAGAGCGAGGGAGTGTATCCTGTATGTATACATGTGTATGTGTGTGAGCATGTATATGTATATATACATAGATGATTTTTTACATCTGGAACCTAGGCATTTTATGGGAAATTTGTAGCCATATATGTGTCTTTAAGAAAATTCCTATTTAACAGTGAATACAGTACCTTCTGTTGGGCCAACCAATATGACAGATATCCAGTATGTGAGAGACTTGGCTGGAATGCCAGAATCTAAAATGGATTTATTTTAGAAAAGAATGGAAATAGGAAGAATCCCTTAGACACCGGCATTTTTGCATTTCCTCTTTTCTCTAGTTCAAGTAGGAAAGGCTTTGTTAGAGCTCAGCATGACCAGCAGGGGGCAGCAGAGGACCGCAAAGAACTTAGGCCAATGAAGGCCAGGCTGCCCCGTCCCCATCACCAGTTACAGTGAGACAAGGGAAGAGACCCCGTACTTACTGCAGGTATAACCCTAGCAGGCACTTACTCTTGGATTTTTACAGCAACTAATGAAAGTAACAGTTTCACTGTGACCAATGGGCTTAGCTATTTTAAAAACACTCAAAGCATAGGAGTTTGTTGCATGGGTCATTGCCCAGGCTTATAAAAAGAAAATGTTTACAACATTAAGGTATTGACCTGTTTACTGTAACATGTACTCATTGTGTATTGGTAGAAAAGACTTATGCCAGAGGACAAATTGAGAGTGATAGGTGCCCGGAGAATATTTTATATAAACCAAGTGATGAGGGGAAAACTGAGTGAAGCACATTTGCAAATAAGTGATACATTTACAAAATAAAATAACACTCTGTCCTTAATATTATATGTTATTCTAGGCATATGTTAAATTCACTTGAATGATAATCTATATTTCCCACTAATTGATGGGAGAAAAGCCAGTCAAGAGGTAAAAACCCTTGAAGAAAACCTGTATTTCATATAATTCAGTATAAGAGATGATTTAAGATCACTGGACTAAGTTGCAGAGAATTGTTGTTTAGTCGCTAAGTTGTGCCTGACTCTTTTATGACCCCATGGACTGTACCCCCCTCTCCCCCCTCCGACAAGGCTCCTCTGTCCATGGCTTTCTCCAGGCAGGAATACTGGAGTGGGATGCCATTTCCTCCTCCAGGGGACCTTCCCGACCCCGGGATCGAACCCACGTCTCCTGCATTGGCAGGCAGATTCTTTACCGCTGAGCCACCTGGGAAGCCCTTGCAGGGAATTATGTGCCAGATGTCCTGTGACATTTGGAAAAGGCAAGTGGCTGGGGATCAGCTTCTGCCCTTCCCACCACATCACCTCTGATGTGTGCTGGGACCAGGGGCCAGGGATAGTTATAGGTATTGTTCCGTTGATCAATTTTTTGGATCAATAAACAATTGTGTGATTTGACTTGTAGGTCTAGTCTTTAAAATCGAGCATTACTACACCGGGTTTTTCAGGAAACTGAACTGCATAAAACGGAGTAGAGTTAGTTTAAACACAGCAAATGACATTAGAGAGGAAAAGGTCTCATCCTTGGCCTTTAAGTGGGATTTTAGAATAAATCCTGTATCTGAGTGACAACAGACTGGAAACTGTGTACATGTGAGCAGTGGGTCCTCAGGTCTCTAAAGCGACCCCTGACGTGCCCGCCAGAGATGATGGTACATCAGGGAAGTCCTCCCCACCCTGACCTTCCTCATGGACCACGCTCAGTGCCTGCGCCCCGAGGCACCACTGCCCCCTGGTGGAAGTCAGTAGGGTTAACAGCACTCCTTACTGGCCTCGGTCAGAATCTGCTTTGTCAGCTTTAAAAAGTTGCTGACCGATGCTTTGAGAAATGACCGTGTCTCTTAAGGCCCCTTCTTGGGTTTGCCAGCTCAGTTTGATTTCCCTGTGTTATCCAGTAACACGGTGACCACCTATTTGAGTCTTCCCTCATACACTGCTCTGTTCCAGGCCTTAAGACAGGCTGTCCCCATGGGGGTGTCCGTTGGCGGATTGTCCAGTCAATCTGTATCACCCACACAGCCTCCTGTGCTGCTACTTATTTTCAGGAGTGATTCAGTAACACTAGCTCAGGAATCCTACTGATTTTTGAGACGAAACGGTTTAAAGAGAAGCAAAAGGCATCGCTGACTCAATGGACATGAGTTTGAGCAAACTCCAGGAGAAGTTTGGTGAAGGACAAGGAAGCCTGGCATGCTGCAGTCCATGGGGTTGCAAAGAGTCAGACATGACTGCGTCACTCAACAACAACAACAAATTATAACCAATTGTGGCCCAAAGAACTGCTTCTTTAATATGATTCGGACACAGGCAAGCAGGTTTTATATGAATTTGACTCTTATTCTGAGAGAGATTAGATAGCCAGTGTAATGGCTTATGGGTGGTGTATTATAGTAGCTTAGAGAAATTTTGTCACTAATTAGCATGGCCCATTGATAATGTACATTTAAAAAAAACCCACACATTCACAAATCGCAATTCCTGAATCATTCTAGACGTTCTGCTAGATAACAGTAAACTCTGTTGGAGTTCTTTGGTATGCAGACCATCTCATCTGTAATGATCAAACTCGGATACACTTATCCAGTAGTTTACCTAGAAAGAGAAAAGGCTCGTTCTGTGCAGAGATTACAGTTCATCACCAAAGCAACTGCCTTGTTACAGGTTAACTTGGATTCTAAAGCTTCATCTGGGGTAAATGGCAGCCCTCAAAATATCACCTGTGTGATAATTTTTGGTTGGTCTGATAAAAGGTGTTGTATTTGGTTTTTTGGTCCTCTGTCGCCCTGGTTTGTGATCACCGTAACAATAATCACCAGTTTGCTTTCCTCTCTTTGTTGGCTCTGTGTCTCACCAAACAAACCTTGCCAGATGAGGAAATGCCTTGGCTTACAAAGGCGGTTCAATGAATATTAGTTCCAAAAAATGTCTGTCTTTCTTTCTGCTGGATTTCTGGCCCCCAAAAAGCAGAAATAAAAAGAAACAGCTAGTACCGTTGTGCTAGTGCCAGATGTGTTCCGTAGCTTCAGTAAGGACACGATGACTGTCGCGCTGTGAAAATGAGGCAGGATACACAGAACCACCATTTTCAAAGCAAAACAAAGTTGGATGAAAACACATAATAGTTTTTATTAAGTCATACTTTAAAAAGCAACTTAGAAGCTTTTGTAGCCTTTTAAAACTCTCTGACATTTATTAAAGTCAGAAAAACATCATGCTAGTTACTTTATCTTTATAGTGGAGATTATGATACAGTGACCTGGATAAGGAACTTGGAGTGTAGTTTCTGGTTTTTTCCCCATTACTGGCCTCCAGAGAACTCTCTAGGCTTTCTGTACTTCATTTTCCTGATCTGTGTACAAAATGTCCTCCTCTCTGGAGTATTAAGAAAATTACCTACATAGTAAATGTTGATTGGTTTTGCTCCTTGGAGAAAGACATTACATGATGTTTTATTATATTGCCATCTTTCTTTGTAATCTAGATCAATACCATAACATCTTTGCATCCCTATATATATTTCTGCTAATGCATTACCATTTCATAATTTAATATCTCAAATTATATGTCAAACTACATTTATATCAGTACTAAATGGATTTTACAGCCACATACAGAAGATATCAGTTTGTATTTAAATTATGATTCTTCAAGTCTCTTCCTTTTCTTAAACATTTCTTTCAGTCATAGTGGCTTTCGTGCTTTTTATTAAAGCAAGTAGAATACTATTAGTGGTACAGTCAACTCTTGGTTATCATTCATGATTCTAGCTGATAAAACAAATCTTTATGTTATTGACTTGAGACATCCGTAGCATTCACTATGTGCCATGCACTATTCCATGAGCTTCACAACCATTTACTAATTTAATGGCCACCATAACCCTTTGAGGGTAGGTACTGTTATTATCCCCATTCTACAGATGAGGAAACTGAGGTAGAAAGGGGTCATATAACTTGCCCAAGGTTACACAGCTAGTAAGGGGCCGAGCTGGATTCATTGACCAGCAGCCTGACCCTCAGCTCATTTTCCTTCCCTTTCCTTCCCTAATTAAGCTGCTGCCTCTGTCTATATGGAAGCTTCAGACACCTCAGCCTCCTTCATTCCCCTACCCACCCCCCCATCCTAACAACTCAGATAAGTGGCTCAATTGAGTGAACTCCAGTCCAAGTACCAGTCCTGGCTCCCTTGTTTACCAGCTGTGTGACTTAAGATAAGTTTTAGCCCTTCTGTGCTTCCATTTCCTTATCTGCAGAAAGGGTTTAATAAGTGTACACACTTCAGAGGGCTACCGAGGCATTAATGAGATGATCTGTGTGAAGTTCACAGAATCACGGCTGGCACATAGCAAGTGCACAATGCATGTTTGTTGCTGTTGCTCCCCGTCCAGAGTGGAAAAAGAGTCATAATGGAATGGAAACATTATTAGTACCCCCTTTTCCCCACCCACCAAAAAAATAAAAAGGCCAACAGGGAGATAAGGCCCTGAAGGAAGCCTGGAAATAATCAAGAGTTGACTGTGACCATACCGTCCGCCAGCTTGTGCTCTGCAGCCGCCGACAGTGACCTTGTGTTATGATCCATGCAGGCTACGGCCACTCGGACGCTGACGTTCTCCACCAGTCGTTACTTGAAGCCAATATTGCTACTGAGGTGTGCCTGACGGCGCTGGACACCCTCTCTCTGTTCACGCTGGCGTTTAAGGTTTGTACTGAACAGCTGTTCATGGTCAGAGCCTTGCTGAAACTCCTTTTTTGCTTATTTAGCTGAACCAGCAAGAACTTCTTACGTTGCAGTTTTACCGCAGCAACTGTTTTTGCCCCTGTAAGGAAGCCATTAATCCTTAAATTCCCTTAGCGAAAGCATTCCACAGTTAATGACCCCAATTCCCTGAAATATAATACAGCTCAACTGGTCAGAGTGTGCTGCCTGCTTGCGACTGGTGGACACAGGCTTTGGTGAGGTTAACCCTTGGCCAGATGAAAGCATTTACCAGGAACATGGCTTTGCTCTGCCTTCAAGGATGATAAACACAGGAGCCTAATCAGGCATTTCTACCTCCACTGTCTTTAAACATATCCAAATGTGGTAGCAATTAAAATTAAACATTTGTACGTAGAGGTGTGTGCTCAGTTGCTCAGTTGTGTCTGACTCTTTGCTGTCCCATGGACTGTAGCCTGCTAGGCTCCTCTGCTCATGGGGTTTTCCAGGCAAGAATACTGAAGTGGGTTGCCATTTCCTACTCCAGAGAATCTCCCCAACCCAGGGATCAAACCCACTTCTACATTAGCAGGTGGATTCTTGACCATCGAACCACCTGGGAAGCCCATACATAGAAAAGCAATACGTAAAAACACATTCACCTTTTCAGTTGTTTTTTTTTTAATCTGTTACTAAGTTAAATGATAGAAAACATTTCAGGTATAGAGAATAAAAAGTGGTTTTGGTCTTTCAAGTAGTAGTGTAGTGAGTCACATTCGCACAAGTAAAGACGGTCTCTTCAGCCACTCTGGTTTTTTGGGACCTACCCCTTCCCTTCCTTGCTCAGTGACTACTTAGGTTTTCAGGGAGACTGAATTAGTGTTAATATGCTCTGAATATGAAAACAGCATGTTTATTTGCAAGGTAATTTGGAAAACATACCCAAAGGCATTCTGTACTTTACTCGTCTTCTCGTGAAGCACATTCCCTTATTACACAGAGTGAAGATAGCTACCGGTCATCTTGTTGCTTTATTATAATTTACCTTTGTTCTTAGCATTCGCACTACCCATGTCCCCAGGAAGTGTCCTCACTAGGAACCCTGCTGAGAGATGAGGAAATGGTGGGCCCCTCGGATGAGAATGGGGGCAGCCGTGTCTTATGTGGAGCCTGACCCCAGCGGCTCTTGGCTGTGGGCCCCCGGCTGGTGGCAGCTGCAGACCCTGAGGCTTGTCAGAGGCTGTGTGCAGATTCTTGCAGATGCTTGGTGCTGCCTGACCGAACCCAGCCCTGGGAGTGAGACGTAGACAGTACGGCTGAGGACCACTGCTGTAACAGAACCACATTTTGAGCATCTTCCTGTTTTCTTTTGGAGATTTTTAAGTAACAGTTCTTCTGTAAGTAGGCAGTGAAATCTGTAATATATTTGCCCCGTGCATGTGTACCCATGCTAGCTGATAAGCTCAGATGCATCTGTAAGGTCAGAAGAGCAGTTGGGACGCTGTCTTCCTCTGTCTCCTGGGCCCCAGTGTGTAAATGAGCAGGCAGCCCCAGGGCTGCACAGCAGGTGTGGTCTGGCCCCGCAGGCAGTGAGGGCACACGCAGCACAGGTGTGGTCTGGGAGCGTCATGAGATCAGTGACGGTTTCCTTACTACCGCACAGCCTGCAGTTCATCCTCAACCTCCTTTAAATCTCCTGCTTCATATAAAAGAAGAGCCTTGGTCAAGGTTCCCAGGTCTCCAGTGTCTGGCCACTGTTAAATTGATTAATAGGTTCTGACTCGAGAGAAACAACATCTGATGGTCTCTGATTAAAGATTGACTGTGATATTTGTTGGGTGACCATCTTTGGGAGAAATCACTTCATGTCTCCAGACCTAAGATGATCTCATTTGTAAGACTGAAAAGGTAGGTTCTGCCTCCCAGGGCTGTTGTAAGTTACAGTGAGATGACCCCTGGACGGGCCGAGCACTCTGCTGATACAGACCGGGCTGCAGGACATGGGGGACTGGGCGTGTGTACAGAAACACTGTGGGCTTCAAGCCTCAGCCGCGCCATTACCAGATGTTAGGCCTTGGGCAGGTCTCCTTGACATCTGTGAGCCCCGATTTCCTTCCTTAGAACATGCCAGTTATGCCTACTATGTCGTGAATTGATATGAAGTATCCAAAAACTTGAGAACCCCATGAACAGCATGAGAAGGCAAAATGATAGGATATTGAAAGAGGAACTCCCCAGGTCGGAAGGTGCCCAATATGCTACTGGAGATCAGTGGAGAAATAACTCCAGAAAGAATGAAGGTATGGAGCCAAAGCAAAAACAATACCCAGTTGTGGATGGGACTGGTGATAGAGAAACAAGGTCCGATGCTGTAAAGAGCACTGTTGCATAGGAACCTGGAATGTTAGGTCCATGAATCAAGGCAGATTGAAAGTGGTCAAACAGGAGATGGCAAGAGTGAATGTCAACATTCTAGGGCTCAGCGAACTAAAATGGACTGGAATGGGTGAATTTAACTCAGATAACCATTATATCTACTACTGTGGGCAGGAATCCCTTAGAAGAAATGGAGTAGCCATCATAGCCAACAAGAGAGTCCGAAATGCAGTACTTGGATGCAATCTCAAAAATGACAGAATGATCTCTCTTCGTTTCCAAGGCAAACCATTCAATATCACGGTAATCCAAGCCTATGCCCCAACCAGTAACGCTGAAGAAGCTGAAGTTGAATGGTTCTATGAAGACCTACGAGACCTTTTAGAACTAACACCCAAAAAAAGATGTCCTTTTCATTATAGGGGACTGGAATGCTTTTGTAGGAAGTCAAGAAACACCTTGAGTAACAGGCAAATTTGGCCTTGGAGTATGGAATGAAGCAGGGCAAAGGCTAATAGAGTTTTGCCAAGAGAACGCACTGGTCATAGCAAACACCCTCTTCCAACAACACAAGAGAAGACTCTACACATGGACATCACCAGATGGTCAACACCAAAATCAGATTGATTATATTCTTTGCAGCCAAAGATGGAGAAGCTCTATACAGTCAGCAAAAACAAGACCGGGAGCTGACTGTGGCTCAGATCATTAACTCCTTATTGCCAAATTCAGACTTAAACTGAAGAAAGTAGGGATAACCACTAGACCAATCAGGTATGACCTAAATCAAATCCGTTATGACTATACAGTGGAAGTGAGAAATAGATTTAAGGGACTAGATCTGATAGACAGCCTGATGAACTATGGACCGAGGTTCGTGACATTGTACAGGAGACAGGGATCAAGACCATCCCCATGGAAAAGAAATGCAAAAAGGCAAAATGGTTGTCTGAGGAGGCCTTACAAATAGCTGTGAGAAGAAGAGAAGCAAAAAGCAAAGGAGAAAAGGAAAGATATTCCCATTTGAATGCAGAGTTCCAAAGAACAGCCAGGAGAGATAAGAAAGCCTTCCTCAGTGATCAATGCAAAGAAATAGAGGAAAACAACAGAATGGGAAAGACTAGAGATCTCTTCAAGAAAATTAGAGATACCAAGGGAACATTTCATGCAAACATGGGCTCAATAAAGGACAGAAATGGTATGGACCTAACAGAAGCAGAAGATATTAAGAGGAGGTGGCAAGAATACACAGAAGAACTGTACAAAAAAGATCTTCACACACACACAAAAAATCTTTACCACCCAGATAATCACAATGGTGTGATCACTCACCTAGAGCCAGACATCCTGGAATATGAAGTCAAGTGGGCCTTAGGAAGCATCACTACGAACAAAGCTAGTGGATGTGATGGAATGCCAATTGAGCTATTTCAAATCCTGAAAGATGATGCTGTGAAAGTGCTACACTCAATATGCCAGCAAAGTTGGAAAACTCAGCAGTGGCCACAGGACTGGAAAAGGTCAGTTTTCATTCCAATCCCTAAGAAAGGCAATCCCAAAGAATGCTCAAACTACCACACAATTGCACTCACCTCACACGCTAGTAAAGTAATACTCAAAATTCTTCAAGCCAGGCTTCAGCAATACGTGAACCGAGAACTTCCAGATGTTCAAGCTGGTTTTAGAAAAGGCAGAGGAACCAGAGATCAAATTGCCAATATCCGCTGGATCATCAAAAAAGCAAGAGAGTTCCAGAAAACATCTATTTCTGCTTTATTGACTACGTGAAAGCCTTCGACTGTGTGGATCACAATAAACTATGGAAAATTCTGAAAGAGATGGGAATATCAGACCACCTGACTTGCCTCTTGAGAAACCTACATGCAGGTCAGGAAGCAACAGTTAGAACTGGACATGGAACAACAGACTGGTTCCAAATAGGAAAAGGAGTACGTCAAGGCTGTATATTGTCACCCTGCTTATTTAACTTCTGTGCAGAGTACATCATGAGAAACGCTGGGCTGGAAGAAGCACAAGCTGGAATCAAGATTGCCAGGAGAAATATCAATAACCTCAGATATGCAGATGACACCACCCTTATGGCAGAAAGTGAAGAGGAACTAAAAAGCCTCTTGATGAAAGTGAAAGAGGAGAGTGAAAAAGTTGGCTTAAAGCTCAACATTCAGAAAACTAAGATCATGGCATCTGGTCCCATCACCTCATGGGAAATAGATGGGGAGACAGTGGAAACAGTGTCAGACTTTATTTTTGGGGGCTCCAAAATCACTGCAGATGGTGACTGCAGCCATGAAATTAAAAGATGCTTACTCCTTGGCAGGAAAGTTATGACCAAGCTAGATAGCATATTAAAAAGCAGAGACATTACTTTGCCAACAAAGGTCCGTCTGGTCAAGGTTATGGTTTTTCCAGTGGTCAGGTATGGATGTGAGAGTTGGACTGTGAAGAAAGCTGAGCGCCGAAAAATTGATGCTTTTGAACTGTGGTGTTGGAGAAGACTCTTGAGAGTCCCTTTGACTGCAAGGAGATCCAACCAGTCCATCCTAAAGGAGATCAGTCCTGGGTGTTCATTGGAAGGACTGATGCTGAAGCTGAAACTCCAATACTTTGACCACCTCATGCAAAGAGTTGACTCATTGGAAAAGACCCTGATGCTGGGAAGGATTGAGGGCAGGAGGAGAAGGGGACGACAGAGGATGAGATGGCTGGATGGCATCACCGACTCGATGGGCATGAGTTTGAATAAACTCCGGGAGTTTGTGACGGACAGGGAGGCCTGGCCTGCTGCGATTCATGGAGTCGCAAAGAGTCAGACACGACTGAGCGACTGAACTGAACTGAACTGATCCAAAAACATCTACCCTGTGTTTGGCACGCAGCAGGAGCTCAAATGTTGACTCTAGTTTAGCAGTAAGCACTTTCCGCTTTGCTCATGCCTTCCTGGTCCTCATAGTAAAGGATCTGATTCCTCAGACACACAGGAAAGGTTGAGTTTTAGGGCTGAGGTGGCCTCCATCAAGGTCTGTATGCCTCTGTGCAAAAATCTTTGTTTAAAGCTCAGCACATATACACACACCCATTAAAAAACGGGAAGATGGGCCAATGTTACGGCCTTAAAGGGTGTCGTGGCAAGCAGTAGGTCCACAATAGTACCCAGCCTAGGTCCACAAGGCCCACTGGTGCAGCAGGCCCTGGGATCTTCCTGTGTAGATATTTACTCAGCTGAAGCATCACTCAGAGCCTATCAGAAAAATTAAATTATTACATTGAGTTAGCTGACATAATTGTTTGCAGATAGTCATCTTCGACAAATGGAGCCCCATTATGACTGAGCCTCTTAAATGACCACATCTTATAAGTTGCCCACGGCAATCAAGAAATGACATTCTAAACGAGAGGAAATGTTTGAAAAGATTTAAGCCCTGAATCCCAGTTTATCATTGTATTAGCGACCTGCTGTTCACTGAGTGCCTTCTGTCTTCAGCATCCGTCCTCACTACAGCCTGGCCCATACAGCTTCTTACCCCTTTTACAGGTGAGGACACTGAGGCCGAGACAGGCTAGGAAATTCGCCCAAGATCACTACACAAGTGACATGTCAAGCCCTTCTTCTCCGCTCAGTCAGTCGTGTGCAGGGGGTGGAGAGGTGGAGGGGGAAAGGAAGTAAACCAGGTGAGTGTCAAGGTAGTTGAATGACCTCCCGTACAGAAAAAAGGAAGCGAGCGAGCACTGACCAGATTCTGGTACTGTGTGGGCACTTCCACAAAGGTTATCTAATTCATAAAAGATGTGTTCTGTAAACCAGGGTAGTTATATGCAAAAAAATACACTTCTCTGGCCAAACCAGTGCTAGGAAGGTCCCCTGGAAAAGGGCATGGCAACCCACTCCCATATCCTTGTCTGGAGAATTCCACAGACAGAGGAGCCTGGCAGGTTACAGTCCACGGGGTCGCAGAGTCAGACACGACTAAGTGACTTTCACTTGCAAACCAATGATAAACCTTTAAATAGTTGACAATACTTTCAATATACTAACAAATTTAATCTAAAAATGTATTTTAAGCAATTCCACATGGTGCCTTTTCTTGATTTGAGGTGCATGGTGAGAACCAGGACATGCTGAGAAGGATCATGGTGCATGGCCAGGGTGGGGAGCACGTGGACAGTGGAGGTCAGCTAGGGAGACTGGGGTCTGCTTTACACAACCGTGAGCCTGGGGTTCAGGTCGTCTTGGCGACTGGCGAGCCTCTGTAACAGAGACAGCTCTTCTCTAAACTAGATTTTTATAATCAGTGTTTAGATGAAAATAAAGCCATATGCCTAGGAAGAACATAGCTGTCTTAAATAACACAGTTCCAGATATCTTATTTTGGTATCCGATGTTTAAGTTTTTCTCCTGTCCCTGGCTCTTTAGAAATTCTTGATATTGCATGTTTGTTCTCTGAAAGGCCCATTTCTCTTAGGAGTCTGTGTGACAACAAACTTGAATCCATGTCAGACAATTCCTGAGAACTGTTAGTAACCTCTGCTCCACCTTATTGCTAGAAATACGTCACGCCTTTCTTATTATTCTAACATCTCGTCTAATTTTCTCAATGAAATTTTCCCATCTTCAGTAAAATCTATAGGGAGATAAAGGTAGAAATGAGATCCTTCATTGTTATCTGTGGTTATTTATAAATGGAAAAATGAAGGTGATTTTTGTTTTGCTTTTTTTCCCCCCCTTCTCTGGCTCTTTCTGAATGTCCAAAGATTTTTATATTTAGTATCTATTACTTTCTAATGAGAAAGAAAGAGACAGACAGAAGAAAATAGGAAGGCACCTGGTAAGCTGGGGTGTGTTCAGGATGAAAGGCTCTTCACCCCTTTAAATGCGCAGTTATGTATATCTTGGTGTGAGTTTTTACTCCGTTCTTCAAGCAACTTTTGCTATCTGAGCCCAGGAAGACTAAATCCTAAAAATGGGAAGCAAAAACTTTGACCAGAGGAGAGAGAAAGGAAGTTTAACTCCAGTGGTAAGAACTTGAAGACAGGCCAGTTCAGAACAAGACCAGAGGTCTTCGCCATTTTTGTACGAACCATCTCTCCCAGAAAAGTGCTGAGAAAATAAATGCTCACATCCAGGTTCATGCAAACCTTCCTCCAGCCGTAATTAGGAAGGGCTGCAGCTCCAGGGAAAAGCTCTGCTCACAAACAGCAAACCGTGTAAGCAGTTCCCCGAACACTGAGGACAGCCGCTTTTATTTTGTTTGTTTTTTCTAGTTGGTGAACAGCTGCTTGTGGTTGAGAATTACATCATATTCAGTTAATTAAGTCACATTTTCTGCTCATTAAATTGTTTCTCTTTCACACAATGGAATTCAATGCTGTATCTCAGTGTTTCATGATATAAAGATCACTGGATTCCAGGTGTCCCGCCAGCTGTGAATACACCTGTGAGTCACTGGACCTATAAAAACAAAACCTACTCCTTGAGCTAAACTTTTTCTCCAACAATAAGATGAGGTGAATCTCAAAACTATTATTCCAGCCGTAATTTGCTCTGCAACAGAACTGTCCAGACGTAAGTCATCGCTGCTCATTTCGCTAAATTGTAAGATTGATTTCAGGTACTGGCCTCTGGACTTTTTTCTTTTTTTTTTTAATGACAGTCATTTTTGCCTACTTTTGCAGTGCACACATTCTCCCAAAAGCACACCTTTGTCTTGACAGGCCTGTCTGTATTTGAAGAGGCAGGTCTCCAGTGTCACACATGCGTCGTCGCTGCATGCTGGCCTCTAGGTGGGCAACACGTCTGTCTCCCATAGGTGTTCAGCGATCTTTGGGAGTTTTAGCCAGGCTTTCGTGGTGTTGAATCAGTGTGGATTTGCTGCTGGTGGGAGGAAATCATGAAAAGCATAGAGAAGAAATTAGTTGTGGGCCTCTTGCCACTTACCGAACAAATCAGAGGGTGCATCAGATACTCCCTATGTGTGCTTAGCCGCTCAGTCATGTCCGACTCTTTGCAACCCCATGGACTATAGCCTGCCAGGCTTCTCTGTCCATGAGGATTCTCCAGGCAAGAATACTGGAGTGGGTGGCCATGCCCTCCTCCAGGGGATCTTCCCAACCAGGGATCGAACCCAGGTCTTCCGCATTTCAGGCAGACTCTTTACAGTCTGAGCCACCAGGAAAGCCCAGATACTCCGTATACTTGACCTCAAGTCTTCACAGTAGCTCAGTTTTAGGGTCACTGTTTCAGGGATGAGAAGGACCAGACTCGGTATACCTACAAATCCATACACAGGAGTGCGTGCTAAGTCACTTTAGTCGTGTCCAACTCTCTGTGACCCTGTGGACCATAGCTTGCCAGGCTCCTCTCTCCATGTGATTCTCCAGACAAGACTACTGGAGAGAGTTGCCATGCCTTTCTCCAGGGTGTCTTCCCAACCCAGGGACCAAACCCACATCTCTTAAGTCTCCTGCTTTGGCCGGCAGGTTCTGTACCATTAGTGCCACCTGGAAAGAACACAGGATAAGCAGTGCCTGACCGAAGCCCGTGCATTTTCGCCCTCACCAGACTGCCTGATGGGTGATGCATGGCTTCATAGAGTGCCTGAGAGCCTGCGGTGGGCGAGGAAACCCAGCCCTCACTGAGAGGGGTTCTGTTTCATATACCTCACTTCAGTATTTTTCCAGCCCGTTCATTAGTCGATACCTGCAATGACTCTTCTCTGCTGGAACTGAGGTGTCACAAACCTTAGCTCTGTATCAGTTGCTGGGCACAATAAAAATAAGTCAATAAATGAAGCCCAGTCAATACTGAGATACTGTGGTCCTTTAAACCATATCACTGTTTGCTGCGAACTTTTAAAATCAGTCCCTCCCTTAGTAGTAAAAGCATAAATGTATTGATAAGCTTATTTGAACTACAGGAGACTTCTGTGCTCTCCTAGAAGGTTTCTGGCAAGTTTTGTTTAAATTATAAGTTGTCCTAGTACCTGGAAAATGTAACCCTTGAGGCTGGCGGTTGTATGAAACCTGTTAGCGATGTCTGGCATGTCTCACTGACCAGGCTCTTATCCTGTGTTTTAAGAACCAGCTCCTGGCTGACCATGGCCATAATCCCCTCATGAAGAAAGTTTTTGATGTCTACCTGTGTTTTCTTCAAAAACATCAGTCTGAAACTGCTTTAAAACACGTCTTCACCGCCTTAAGGTCACTGATCTATAAGGTACGTGGTCTCATCAGGGGAAGTCGTCCTCGATTGTCACCTGTTCTCCTCTGTCCCCCCGGGGCTGAAGGGGGCATTAACTAACCTCTCTGGGCCCATTTGCTTCCTCGTGTCCATCTAGTTTCCCTCGACGTTCTACGAGGGGAGAGCGGACATGTGTGCGGCCCTGTGCTACGAGATCCTCAAGTGCTGCAACTCCAAGCTGAGCTCCATCCGGACCGAGGCCTCCCAGCTGCTGTACTTCCTGATGAGGAACAACTTCGACTACACCGGCAAGAAGTCCTTTGTCCGGACCCATCTGCAGGTGCGTGTGCTTTAGCTTTCCAGGACACGTGCGCCCTGCGGAATTCTGCTTCAGCAGGAAAACCGTGCGTGTCAACATTTACCAAGTTACCTTGGTGTAAGTTCTGAATGGTCTGGTCGCAAGACGGAAAACTCAAATGTCATATTTACTGGTTTGGTTTATTTCATCCTCCACGTTGTACGATTGGGCCCAGGATGTGTTTCTGTTGGTAAATTGACATTTAAGTATTGAGTCAGGACTGGACTGACTGAAATTACGTTCAGTCAGGATGTACAGAACCTACGAGAGGATTCCTCGCAGTAAACATCTCAGGTAAGACACAGAGAGCCCAAAGTAGTCCTTTCCTGTCGTCCATCTGTCAACACACCTGCCATTTCTCCAGAGTTAAAATGTGCCAAATTCCCTGCCCTGTAAACCGTACCTGCTACTAGGGGTCTTAGGTATTTTTGTAGACCCTCTTTTTCTACAAACACATACAGGAGTGCCTTCTCTGTCTCTGTACTTATTCCTTTTTGGAAACAAAAGTATTTATGGTTTGCAAACTACATCCTAGGATTCCTGGGTGCCTGGAATAAAGCGGAACCCACTCCTGGCCTGGACAGGGTGTGGTCATCCCTGGAGGACAGGCAGACCCTGAGGCCTCTGTGCCATGTGCCTAGGGCTGTAACAGGGGACTTGAGTGCACCAAGGAGCAGGCCAGGGGCTTCCCAGGGGTGTGAAGGACGAACAGGGGGCTGGGGATGAGCATGTCCCAGGCCATGGATGAGAAAGGGCCCAGCCAGGGAGCGGGAGAAGGTCCGCACAGTAGGGTTGAGAATGTGGAGGTATCATGGCAGATTCAGGGGGATCACCTGGACTCCAGACTGAGAAAGGATCAGGAAGTCAAGGCCTGAGCTCAGGAGACCTTGGGGAAACCATGTCAAGTCTAGGTCAGAGAGGATGGAGTCCTGGGTTGTGGAGAGGTTAGAAAGAAGAGGAGACTGCACTGACAGTACTTGGTGATGGATTGTACCTGGCTGTGGTGCAGGAAAGGGGGGACAGGTCGCAGGTTAGTTGAGTAACTAGGTCAAGGCAGTGCTAATATAGACCCTCAAAAGACAGATTCCCCCATGCCATGGTTAATATGTATATGTTTTAATAATAAATGCAGTGGATCATCCACTTTTGAATACTGAACCCATATAAATCCAAGCCAAAACCAGAGAAGTAAATAATAAGGTCTCCATGTATACTGGAGAAGGTGATCCGTAATTGTCCAAGTGACATGGGCTCATCTGCTTCTCATCCCTCTACACTCGCTGCCCAGCATTTTGCTGTACAAACAAAAGAAGTAAGGAGAGCAGAGTCACCTTCTGGAATAATTCTTGGAAGCGGGTGGGGAACGACTCAGATGCTGTTTCCCACACTGGAGCGACCCCTGCCCGTAGGTTCCCCGTTGCCCCATCCCCGTGTACATCATAACCAAAGTCAGAGGCTGAGCCGGGGGCGTCCCGTGAAGGTGAATTGATTGGCTCATGTTGTGTGTCCCTCAGATCGTTATTTCAGTCAGCCAGCTGATAGCAGATGTTGTTGGCATCGGGGGAACCAGGTTCCAGCAGTCCTTGTCTATCATCAACAACTGCGCCAACAGTGACAGGCTCATCAAGGTGGGTGGCCCGGTGCCATTTTATTTTTTAACCCCCGAGACCCGGTCTTATCATCTGGGAAACGCATGCAGACAGACAGATCACAGCTGAAAGCCTGTGTCTTCCCTCCACCCTTGTTCCAGCACACCACCTTCTCCTCGGACGTGAAGGACTTGACCAAAAGGATCCGCACGGTCCTGATGGCCACAGCCCAAATGAAGGAGCATGAGGCCGACCCCGAGATGCTGGTGGACCTCCAGTACAGCCTGGCCAAGTCCTACGCCAGCACCCCTGAGCTCCGGAAGACATGGCTGGACAGCATGGCCAGGATCCACGTCAAGAACGGGGACCTGTCCGAGGTAGCCCCACATGCCTGTCCGTCCAGGCTTTTTGAGAAAACGAGTCATGCCCCAGTCGCTGAAAGAAGCTGATTATGAGAGAAGCTTCCCAGTAATTCAAGAAGCCAGTTAAAAGCATGTGATACTTCAGTGTTGGGCTCAGGGGTCCTTCATAGTCATTTAGCATTTTTACAGTTTAGAACCTCGTAAGGGGATTTCTCTGGCACAGGAGCATTGTTTGCCAGCTCTTAGAAGACACCTGTGCTCACACAGGTGCCGCTAGCGCAGATGCGCTCAGCTTCTGCATCAGAACTCCTCTCCCGACCTAAAATGCAACTATTTTATGATAAAATGAGATTTTCCTGATATGGAAGTCAGCTGGGGCATGGCCCTCTCCTCTTCGAGGTACTGGTTTTGTCTCTGAACGCAGCAGGGGTCAGAGCTGCCCCGGGTGCAGAGCCCGTGGTTCAGTAAGCAGCAGCATGGCGGGTGCGGAGGTAGGGTGTGTGGGCCTCCAGGAGACCGGCTCCCAGACCCAACGTTGACTAACTCGGTGACACTGAGCCTGTTCTTAACCCCGCTGTGTCTCAGTGACATCATCCGTAAAATGGGGGCAATTAAGGACAACGATGGGCTCTAAGGCGGGTTCTCTTCATGTTCCGACGAAAACTCTGCTCAGGGTTCATGCCCATGGCATTTAGGTGTGATCAGCAGAACGACCAAAGAAATATGCTTTTACTTTTAAACATGCTAATTGCTTAAATTAGTGAAATTGTGTCCTACATCTGAAAAGTATATGTAGCAATTCTTACTTTTTGATTATTCAGAGTACATTCTGTTTGATTAGAAGTTTAATCTAAAATATCCATTAGCCATAATCAAAATGAATTACTCACTTGTTAGTAGTAGTAATTTTTCTACCACTCTGACGAGAACCAGGGCTTAGGCATTAGAACCTTATAGTAGGTTCATGTCTAACAGCTATGTTTGATGTTTTATAAACCATGGCAACTCAGTTAAAAGAATTTATTTTTGTTTTTTCTTACATTTTAAAGGTGTTTATAATGTTATCCATTGAACATTACATTACTTTCTTTAGAATTCTATTTTTGGAAAAAATTTATAACTTCATTGTTGTTGACAGAAAAATACATTAGCCCCTGAAGTTTGAGTAGTTCTCTCTGAATGTAGGAATGCCCATGCCTTTTCTTCAAGGGATGCTCTTTTCCCTTTAAGAGAAATAATGCCAAAATTTTAGATATAGTAAGAAAAAATGCTTTTTAAAAATCTTTTATCTTTAATAAAAGTTTAATAATTCTCGATAGAAATGGGCCTTACCAAACTTGTTGCCATTCATCTGAATTCAGAGTCTCATAATTTCAATTTGTGTGAATTGTCCCACTTTTTTCTATAGGTAAGATGTCAGCCATTAGGAACACCAGCTGATGCCTTGGGATCTAACATAAATACATGCAGTTATTAGGTTTCTGATGGTGAGCTTTGTGCGTTATAACTGGTGATTCTGAAGCATGTGTCTTTTACTATAGGCAGCAATGTGCTATGTCCATGTCACCGCCCTGGTGGCAGAATATCTCACACGCAAAGGTAAGAAATGATTCTGTGTTTTGTGAAATAATTGTAAAATTTTACAAAGCAGCAAAGACAAGCGAGAGCCATTCAGAAAGATTTGAGGTGGAGGATGTGTGTGTGTATGTGTGTGTACACTATATTGTTCTTGTTTAGTCACTTAGTCATGTTCGACTCTTTGCGAGTCTGTGGAGCCTGCCAGGCTCCTCTGTCCGTGGGATTTCCCAGGGAAGAATATTGGAGTGGGTTGCCATTTCCTTCTATACTCATTGTTTTTTTTAATTCGCTGATATGACGTTTACTTGACTAGGTAAGCACCGCAAAAATGCAAAACAAAAGTAGGTGGTGTGTTGTCATATAACCTCTTGCTAATAACTCCATCTTGCAAAAACTAGTTAATGAGCTTTGCCTCCGGGAGCTCCCGGCTGGCCGGTCTCCAGCTAGAGAGATTTTATTTTCCCTGAAGGTAGTTCCCTGGAACTGTTTACCCATCACACGGCAGCTGTAGCAGGAGGTCATCAGACCGCATTTTCTGGAGCACAGCCCGGTTGGCGCTGTCGTGCGAGGAGGCAACCCGCAGGCCGGGACCTGGCCTCCCCATGGAAGGAGCGGGTGGGAGTATGTGCCGCCCCCTTGTGTGTAAGGGCTGGTTCCCACGTCAGCAGGCTGCAAGTTCTCTCACGGCTCCTCTGGTCAAACACCCGTTGCTCGTCTCCACTTCCCAATCGAGAACGCGGGGCTTTCAGAAAAGCCGGCTGTGTTCCCGTGTGTACTGGAGTACAGCTGCAGCAGGTCTGGCTGGACCCTGCACCGTGTGAGGAATATCGTCAAGCCACTGCGGCCGCCGGGTTACCTCTTGGCGGACCGCTTCCTGCAGGAGCAGGGCGAGTTCTGCCCGCGTTCTGGGTCACCCCCCAGCGAAGGGGGTGACGTGACAGCTGGAAAGAAACAGTGGTTTCTGAGCCTGTTTCTCTCACTGGCTTTGGCTCCTTCAGTTTGCTTGGTATCTGAGCATGGGTCATCTTATCAAACTACTGTTGTTACTATATTCTGCTGTGAATTTGATTCAGTGCCTATTTCAGTTTATTTAAGGATTACACATGTTTTAATAAAGGTGGGTGAAAAATGAAAAGGGATGAGAAAGGACATCCCTGGTGGTCCAGTAGCTAAGACTCTGCGCTTCCAAGGCAGGGGGCCCCCAGGTTTGATCCCTGGGTCAGGAAGATCCCCTGGAGAAGGAAACGGCAACCTACTTCAGTATCCACGTGCTGCAACTAAGACCCAGCACAGCCAAATAAATAAATAAATTTTTTAAAGGGATGAGAAAAGGAAACAAATTAAGGGTGGTGAGGCCTAAATATGAGGAAGTCAATGAAGGCAAGTGCCCGGTGGCCCCAAGTTTCCCTGTGGAAATGCTGGCATGAGACACAAAGTTTCAAGATTGGTTTTCATTCAGCCCAGAGACAAAACAGGGCAGGAAGCACCCTCACGGCTCATCCACCTTCAGGCTGATAACTCCAGCTGTCTCCTGCTGTCTCAATTCTAGGCATGTTTAGACAAGGATGCACCGCCTTCAGGGTCATCACCCCGAACATCGACGAGGAGGCCTCCATGATGGAAGACGTCGGCATGCAGGACGTCCACTTCAACGAGGTGAGGCCCAAAGCCCACACGAGAGTCTCAGGTGCTGCCATTCCCCACCCCTGCCCCCAAACCAGGGTTTTCTGTCTGCAGCCGCTGTGTCCACACTTGGCTCTAAGATAATTCTCCAGAACACTGGCACAAGCTCCTGCCATTCCCCTTTCTTGGAACTCCTCCTTTCCTCTGGAGAGAGTCTGTTGTTGTTGTTTAGTTGCTCAGTCGTGTCCAGCTCTTTTGCAACCCCGTGTAGCCTGCCAGGCTCCTCTGTCCATGGGATTTCCATTTCCTTCTCCAAGGGGTCTTCCTGACCCAGGGACTGAACCCACGAGTCCCGCACTGGCAGGCAGACGCTTTACCACTAAGCCACACGGGAAGGCCCAGAGGGAGTCTGACAAGCTGGCTAGTGGTGATGTAAGACTGAGAGCTTAAACTCTCGTGGTAAAAGTCCACTGTTTTGAACCATAAGGTTTCTCATTCTTTTCAGGAATTAATTTCTCTGGTTTATGGGGTTTACTTGTTTTAATCTGACTTTTCAATCAGTGTCCCCAGACATGCAAGGCCGCGAGAGGCCAGACTGGGCTTGGGGACAGAGCAGCCCCTGTCCACATCCTTGGATTCCTGTTTCCGCTTGAGTGCTGTCCCCCAGGGCCTGTGCATTCATGAGTAGATACGATCACCCTGTCCCACCCCCCAGAGAGACTAAAACATTTGACTTTAGATCGTTGCAGCAGTTTCTGCAAGTTTCTTGCCAAAGCGGGGTCCCCTTGCAGCCACTTCTCTGTGAATAGACAGTTTTGAAATAAAGCTAGGTATCTGGAAAAAAGCCAGTTTTCTGCCACGTTCCCTGATTTTCTTCTTCCATGAGTGTCTGCCAGAAGAGCTTTTCACGCGTGCCTGCCTCCCCTCAACTTTAAAGCAAAATGAAACAGTCAGGAGAAAGCTTTTTAATCATGCCCTTCTTTTAAGGAAAATAAGTGGTCTGTTTCTTCATGTGGAGAGAAAGAACAGAGACAGGAGTAAACATCTTCTGCCTCTATTGTAGTTGATTTTAATGAGTGGGGGTCCTACTTAATGTCAGGACTTTGGATCATGTTCATGCCAGTAAGCAGGGCCCGTGAGCAAACATCCTCTGTGACACTGACCATCCGTGAACCAGCAGTTCTCAAAGTGTGGCCCCGAGGCCCCTGGGGTCCCCAGTAACCTTTCAGGAAGTCTTTGAGGTCCTTCCTTTTCCACCTGTCTCTGTGAGGCGGGATTTTCTTAGTCTGCATCATCCAGAATAATATATTGAAGAGATTGAATGCAGAAGCAGAGGCCAGAATCTAGGCTTCTCCTATGAAGCCAGACATTAGAGTGGCAAAAAAGTAGAACAATGCCACTCTTCTTAATTTTTTTTTTTAAATTTTCCCATTAAAAACATTTATTTTTGTTAACATGTAATTGGTTTATTATTGAGTTTAAATTAATTCATAAATATTTTTACATTTTTTCAGTGTTTACTCCTAATATTGTAAATATTGAGAGATAATACCCATATTCATGAAAGTTCTCACCTATTTTTAAAGAATTCTCCATGATTTTTATGATATTTAAAAGGATCTTAAGCCTCAAAGGCTTAAGAGCCACCATCAAAAATTCTGTGGTTTCAAATGACTCCTTAGATTAAAAATTAACCATGAGAAAGGAAGATAATATATTGAGTGATTTTACATTTAAAAATTAATTTTAGCCAAAATACGTAAAGTTCTGTTAAGTATTCTGAAGGAGGAAAAAAAAAATGCCAGTTGGTTATTACATGGTATTAACCATTCAACTGTCTCTCCACCTTGACATGCCTGGACCAATGATAGTTTTTAATTTTTCACTCTGACATGTGAACCTGACCCTGAGCAACAAGGCCCGCATGCTCTTGGCATTGAACTCTTCACTTCAAGGAGAGCTTGACTGGGTTTTTCCCTGAAAAGAAGCCTGAATGCATCGGCTCCTTGGAAGAACCACCCTTATCCCTGCCGCCCAGTCAGTTCTCTGGAGCACAGCACTTTTGTTTAGAATTCGCGATAAGGAAAAGAGCGATACCAAGAACAACTAAAGATTTGAAAGTTAAACAGTTCTGGATAACCTGTCCTCAAGGATGATAAAATGAAGCTCAGGATGGCTCATCAGATTAAGTCACAGGCTGGAAGAGGCTCAGGAGTAGAGCCTAGGGAGTGAGCCCCGTGAAACCAAGGGCAGATTGATCGGGGAAATTTGTGAATGGCACCCACTCTGAGTAATAACTAAACATGTGATGGGGAAAACTTTATCAGCTCTTTTTCAGAATATGGATTTTCCACCCTGTCCTCAAAGCATAAAGTTGGTAAATCTTTAACAAGGTCCATAGTCCATGACGATCTGTCACGATTAGGATGCAACCCGGGGGGTTGTAAAGTCCCAAGCAAGCCCTGCATGTTAAGATGGAAACCAGCCAGCAGTGAAAAAATAGTGTGTACCAAAAGTCACAGCGACGGAAATTGCCATGTAACCGTTTTTGCCCTGGCCCTCAAGATGTTTCAAGAAAAAAGGAAAGTCGTATATCTCTACCAGGAGTTTTGGGGAAAGCTAGTGGGAATGGGTGTGGAACAATAGCTTAATAAGAATCGTTGCCCTTGTAATTTGCATTATTAGATATATGTAAATGCCTAAGATGCTCTCCTATGTGATTTTAGAGACACGACCTAAAAATGTGCGATTTTCCTGGCAGGAGGCCTCAGATGAGCTTTTACTGGTAGCAGTCCGTCCTACCTGACTCTGACCCACAGAGCAGACTCTCTCCCAGCTGCTTTTGATTAAAGAGAAACAGCCCATTCCTGTTTACATTTTGTCTTACAAACCAGAGCCTATGCAGATAGAAGCATTCTGTCTCCTGGGGTGTCTGAATTGCAGACAACCCCATGTCATCTCGAGACCCTCCCTCTTTACCCCGTACAGTCAGAGTCCCAGAAGGAAACCACACACACAGCAGTGGGAGCAGCTCTCGCAGAGAGACTGTTGTGACGAGTTTGGTCAGGGTTTGGGGGAGCCAGCGAGGAATACTGCAGAACCCTGGAAGTGGGCAGCAGCTGGCCCGCCACCGTCCACCCGTGGGCTAAGGGTGGGGAGAGAGAAACCACACAGAGGGGGTGCCCTGCCCGGGCTCAGTCCTGGCACGGGGGCAGGGAGGGAGGGAGGGATGGCCCCCCCCCGCCCCCCCCGCCCACCAATCTCCTGCTGGCCTGGCACGGGCTGAGCCCAGCCAGTGGACAAGGAGTCTAGCAGGCAAGCCAGTGGTCCTGGCGTGTCGGCCCCCACAGCACAGAGCAAGGGAGAAACAGGACTAAGAGGAACCGCAGTGGGGAAATGGAAAATATGGTCTATCCTTGTTACTCTCCCAGGTGCTAAAATTGCTCTATAATCTCCCAAATCAACATGCGCTGAAGCACTTTTGTAGTCATTTGGGGACTCGCACAGAGCCGCAACAAGTTAGAGCGCACACGTTCCCAGATGAGGCCTCCTTGTTCAGCTCCTGCTGTAAACCAGGTCCTCATCCAGGCTCAGAGTCGGTACTAAAATGCTGTCCAGTGTTCCTGAGCTCAGGATGTGCCTGACTTGATGGATAAGCTCCTTTCCGACAGCAGTGACAGCGCTTTTGGTCATGGGTTCAACGTTAATCATACAGCAGCAGTATATGCTAAATTAGCTGTCTTTAAACAGAAACACATAAAACAAGCTTATGTACTAATCATCAAAATTTTATAACCCGAGCCTAACCCTATATTTCCCTGAGGAGTGGGGGTCCAGTGTTCACACATTCAGTGTGGCGGTGACCTTATAGAACATGACCACAGCGAAAAATGGGGATCAACCGTTTGGCACACTCCAGTTTTGTTCCCCAGACCAATCATGGTCACTGTTCACAGAGTAAGCACGTGGGGTCAGCCAGGCAGCTCATTGCCTTGTATTAGCCAAAGAGTCTCTCTTCAGAAAGAACAGGCAAAAATGTTTACACCTACAGAACATCCCAAGAAAGAGTTATCAACACAATACCTTCTATGGTTCCTCTGTTTCCATCTCATCCAAGCTCAGTGACTGACTGTAACCCTGTAAGGGTCGTCTAAGCATCTACTTTTCCATGACCGAGACTAATCTTAAAACCAGAAAAGCTATATAGCATATCTTCATTTTCACAAGGATTCTCCAAGCCAGTAGCCATAGGGACCATGGCCCGCGGGACTTATCTAACTGCTGTCCCTCCGCTCATACCAGGACATACCACCCTGTTGCACGTTGCAAGGATTTCCTAAGCTTCCTTGTGCTGGAGACACAGGTGGACATGATGCAGCTGCTGCCCCCAGCACATGGCACGACTTCTGATGCTTTGTTGCCTTTGAGGAGAGACACCTAAACCACAATCTGAACTGAAAGTCTTCTCAGCTCTCTGTGGCCTGGAAATGTCTAACACCGACGTCTGTCAATTTGTTCCGTAAACTGTGTGCCGTGTGCTGACCCAGGGCATATAAGAGGGGCGCCTGCCTCAGAAAGTTTCACCTGGTGTGACAGTCCTCAAGCTTTAACGTGCTTAAAGCTTACTTAGATTCCTGTTACAAATTCAGATCCCCATCCCCACCCATCCCCAGATCCAGTTGGGTGAGTTGGGAATCTGTATTTTTAACAAGCATCCCAGGTGATTATTCTGATACAAGGGATTTTCAGCTATATCTTGAGAAAATGATAATTCAGTGGAAATGTGAATGATGCCATGATGTAGGCCATTGTCCAAGTCAGGTCACGTGCTGACAGTTATTCCCAAATGGTAGATAATCGAGACAGGTAGGGAAGGGCTGATACTGAAGCTCCAATACTTTGGCCACCTGATGCGAAGAGCTGACTCATTGGAAAAGACCCTGATGCTGGGAAAGATTGAAGGCAGGAGGAGAAGACAGGGACAAAGGATAAGATGGTTGGGATGGCATCACCGACTCGATGGACATGAGTTTGAACAAACTCTGGGAGATAGTAAAGGACAGGGAAGTCTGGCGTGCTACAGTCCATGAGGTCTCAAAGAGTCGAACACAACTGAGCAACAACAACAAGCTTCATAGGAAAGGTTAAATTAAATCAGTCAACTCTAAGATGCAGCAAATATTATTTAATTGAAAAAATTTTTAAATACCCTGCCACATACACAGGCTCATAAGGCATTTTCAAGCACACATGCATACACACCCACACACATGCACCCATGCTCAGCAGTAGAGAGCCATTTCCACAGACAGGTCCTGCTGCCCTCAGTTGCCCACGCCTAAAAACAACGGGCTAATTCCATTTTAAACAGCTTCCTGAATGGTTCATGAGCTTAGTGTACTGAGACCTTTTTAAGACTAGTCTAATATCATAAAAGGTGTACTTTCCAGATGCATAAAATTCATTGAGGTTTTTTCCCTTCCCCCTGACCATTAATTACTTACAGTTCTTTGAGTGTACTGACAATTTAGGGGGAAAAAAAAACTTGGCATTTAGATTTTAAACAAGGGGAAATATTTTTAGACTTTCTGTATGACCTCTTTTCAAGGTCACTGCTGTCTGACCACTATCAGTATTATTTCTGGTTTTCAAGGGATTCCTGAGAATTCAAAGTAAATTAACACATGGAATTTCTGTTGAGAAAATTGTTCCTATATGCCCCAATGTTTAGTTACTATGAAAGCTGAGTTTTTATTACTCTTTGTAATTTTGTGCTGACATGTGGTCTCTCAAACTTAGTTATCTGTGATTGCTGGTTATTTCAAAGAACCTGATGCACCAACTATAAACATCTAGTTGTAGAGTTGACATTAGCTTGAATAACTTACCTTACCAAATTAAACTTTGATGCTCAGTAGTCCATACTCTACCCTTATGAGAGAAGGACTTAACCTTTTTAAAAATAAAAGCCATTTTTAGTTAGTTATTAGGTAAAATCTATAACTACTCTGCTTTTTATGGTATACATTATCATTTTTACAATAAGTGATATTTAGACTGATAAACTATAAATCCTAAATGCCTCCTGATCAGAAGTAAAGATAAAGTAATGTCCAGGAGCATATATAAATTGATATGCATCCTCAAATTGTGATACTTATTTCATAATTATTTACTAGGCTCTATTCACTTTATCAAACATTTCTGTTTTCCAGCCATTCTGGGGCATTCCTCTGGTTGAATGGCAGATTTTTCCGTAATGAAATGAATTGCCCATCATACTGATATGCTGCTTGAATTCAGATGTCATTGTTATTAAACTTTCCATGTGTTTTCACATCTTAGTCTCACAATTAGGAGCACTTGGCCCAGATTACTTATAAGCTCTATTTGATATATATTTATGCTCTATTTGATGATTATTTATTAAGTGACTAAATCTCAAACCATTTAAAATATACCTGAAAGGCTGCTATACACAGATACCTTAGGAGGATAGACATAACATCATTTCAAAATCAAGAAACATCTTCCTTATAGAATGCTTGCTAGTTGTGGCAGTTAATATATGTTTGTGTGCATTTTTATGTCTCATAAAAATTATCTCTATTCAATTATTAATTTATTTTTAATATGGAAAGCGGCTTCCCTGGTAGTTTAGCTGGTAAAGAATCCTCCTGCAATGTGGGAGACGTGGTTCGATCCCTGGGTTGGGAAGATCTCCTGGAGAAGGGAAAGGCTACCCACTCCAGTATTCTTGCCAGGAGAATCCCATGGACAGAGGAGCCTGAGGGGTTATGGTCCATGGGGTCGCAGAGAGTCAGACACTAAAACCTTGAGTGTGGCTATTTAATCAGTGTTTTCAGTCTTTCCGCCTCCTCAGCCTCAACTCTCGGCCCTGTCTGATTCAGATTTTACTCTCTAGCCCCTCGAGCGACCTGAGAATTTCTCACACCCCGTGCTGCCGCCACTCCCACGTCTCTGCCTGTACTGCTCCCTCTCCCTGGAATATCTCCCCTGACTTCCTTGCTATTCCCACCTTTCACCTTTACCCCGCCAGCTCCTGACCATTGTTAATGCTCAGCCAGTTGTCCCTTTCTGCAACCTACCATGCCCCTCCCTTCCCCTGTCACTGGACTGTTGCTGCTCCTCTCTGCATCCCTGGTTCCCTGGGCTTAGCCTTATCAGCACACTCACCACCATCTTTTACAATCTCTTTACGGGTCTGCGTAGAGACTCAGAGCTCCGTGAGAGCAGGAAGTGCTTTCTTCATTTGATCGATGGCCACCCCAGGACTCACCCAGAGACACACAGACTACTGTAAAGTCAGCAAATGCCTACTGCTCTCAGTTCAGAGTGCCACTCTTCTGACTCGCAGTTTGGCACATCTCTGAAATCACTGTGGTTTTTTTTCACTCTGTCCTCAATATCTGAACATGTACGTCACATCTCTTCCATTTGGTGGTCATGAGTCTCTAGTCCATCAGTTCTAGCTGCTCTGAAGGATAACCCGTGTGTGTGTTTGGGGGCCTCCTCCTCAAAGCCAGTTTCATGTATACCATATCACCTGCTAAACTATCCCAAACCTGCCTTCCACATTTGGTAAAAATCTATAGAGCCATTTTTATAAATTACAGAAACTAAATTTTTTTATTTATATAGATTTGTCTTATAAACCCAGTGTCAAGCACAATGCCTCGCACATAATAGATTCTTGGTAAAATGTGTAGGTGAATGAATGAAGAATCAAGTTAATGATGTGGTAGTGACTGTGCCTGGTTATAACATTTATAACTCTTGGAGAAGAAGTTTCAGTTTTCTATGAGATTACATTAAAGTTACTCTAGAGTCTCGTGGTGCTGCTGTAACTGCTATAGTATAGAATTAAGAATCTTTAGGTCTCTCTGATCCCATCCACAGTAAGTCATGTGTCATCACTATGTATTTATATCTACAGTGTGGACCATATATAGTTTGAACAAAGCCCAGTAGTGAGAAAAGAAGGGGCCAAATGAATAGTCTGTAAGTTAAACCCGAGAATAGCTTTAAGATGGGTAACTCCTCATGCCTTTGTCTATTTTGTCATCAGAAGAATACCATGGTTGTACAAAATTTCCTGATGGGAAATTGGGTCTTCTCAGAATTCATTCACCTCTGCCACAGTCCCACAGCATCAAGGAGAATGAAGATGCTCAGTAAATCCCCAGTGGTGATGTCTGTGATGTAAGATATGTAAGAAATGCAAGGCTTTGATACAGGAACTCAACTCATTTCCTTACAGCGAAGGACAGCTGTTAGTAATACTGTAAAAATGCAGACTGATTCATTTCATCCAAGAAATTCTTGCCTACCAAATATGTATGTGGCACTGTGGGATATTACATTACTCAGTAGAAATAAGATAGCATTTTTAAAAAATGAATACAAAGTAGAAGTGATGATTGAAATAAGAGAAATTTGTTTAACTGGTCTGTTATTTACTTACAGCATTTGGTTTTCAGAGCATTTTGATGAGTAAAATTTTATTTGATCCTTACAACTCCCAAATTAGATTAGACCTTTATTACATTTCCCAGTTTTATAAATATGGTAAAGTAAGTATATGGACACTGATATTATACAGATTATATTTTTACGCTTTTCTTTTATGTAGCTTTTTATAAACAGAGAAGCATGAGAAGAATCATAAAAGTTTGCCGTGTTTAACCTGGACAGATTCTCCACTGGAAAAGATCTGAGACAAAATAAGAGAAAATTGAGAGAGGCTTTGCATCTTCATAATACAGATACAGAATGAACAGATATGGTGTTAGAACCTTCACTGATGCTTTTCTTTGTCTGTAGCTGTTAGGATAATTACTACATATATCTGACTTTAATGTTTATGCTTAATGAGACCCACAATAAAAGTATGAGACAACTGGTATACCTCTTTATAAGCTTTGGTACAGAGTTCAGTCACAAAGATGAGTTTTATGATTTGAATGTTATAAATATGACATAGGAGTTAAATGTCTTGTTTTAAAGATGGTTTATTTAAGTCAATTAGATAGTTATTTTCTGGTGAATTGATTCACAACTGCTTTTTAAATGTTTATTTTCTTTGGACCTATAAATCATAGACATTAGGACTATAATGAAACATTAGGTTGGTAATGAAGCACACAGGTCCTGCCATTCATGTACAGAATAATAGGGGATACAAACATGTTAAAAGGCAACTATAAAAGCCTTAAAAATATATTAACAAATTTAATCTAGCAATATATAAATAAGAGGAATACATTGTGACTAAGCAGGGTTTACCCTGACAATCCACCATTGGTTCAGCCCTGGAAAGCCAATCAATATAATTCACCATCTTAACAGAACAAATAAGGAAAATCATATGACCATCTCAACAGATGCAGAAAAAGCATTTGAAAAAATTCAGTATCTACTCATGAGTTTGCAGGGGGTAGGGGAAACCTAGGAATAGAAAGGAACTTCTTCAAGAAAAAGATTATCTACAAAAAACCTACAGCTAACATCATACTTTATGGTGAAAGACTGAATACTTTCCACCTAAAACTGTGAACAAGACAAGAATATCTGCTTTTACCATGCCTGTTCAACACTATGCTGCAGATTCTAGCCACTGCAGTAAGATAAGAAAAGAAATAAAATTGCCTATGTTGACAGAAGATGTAATTGTCTTTTGTGACACAAGTAATCCAAAAGAATGTACAAGAGAAGTTACTAAAACTGAGTTTAGCAAGATCATAGAAGATCAGTATACAAAAATCAACAAACCTTCTTCACATTTAGATACTTATGCCATAGTTGCACCATGTTGTTAACAATTACTTTGTATAATTCCTACAAACATATGCTGAATGACTTTAAATCTTACTCAACAAAGGCTATTACTATAAAAAAAATCAAAATTGAAAAACAGTACTGTTTATAATAATATTAAAAACCTGGAAAAATTAGGTATAAATCTGTAGAGATTTGCACGCTAAAAACTACCAAACACCAATGAAAGAAATCAATGAAGTCCTAAGTGAGTGGCATGAAAGACTCAGTATTGTTGAGACATCAGTTCTCACTAATTGATTTATAGATTCAAAGCAATCCAAATCAAACTGCCACCTGGAGTTTTGGTAGAAATTGACAAACAGGTTGTAAAAATTATATGAAAATCAAAGGAACTGGAGTAGCCAAAACAATTTTGAAAAAGTTGGAAGAGCCATGCTCCCTGATTTCAGGGTAAAGCAGAGGTTCTCAAACTGGGGACGGTTAGGAAATTTCACAGAGAGACTGACAGAACTCAACCTGAATGCTTAACAAAGTCACTTTGGAAGGAGGAAGGAGCTCTCCACACCGCTACCGAGGCAGACAGGCCCCCGGCTGGCCAGGGCGGGGATGCCAGCCCCAGCCAGTCTACCTGCCACCTCCCTATGTCCATCCTACTGACAGCATCTGTCCCAGCATTCCGAACAGGGGTCTTGAAATTCACCCTGATTGGCCAATTTAGGTCACATGATAAAGCAATGCCTGGCCAGGAAATAGATTCATGCTGGTTAGTTTAAACCTGAGCCACCTGTCCAGCCCTTGAGTCACAGATGGTGTTAGCTTCTTCTAAAGTTCAAGTACTTTAATGGAGGCAGGGTGACTGCCCAAACTTCAGGAGGTAAGAATTTTGAAAGGAAAAAGATGTTGGCGACGCAGGCACAGCGCTTCCCACACTCCATCACTAAATTCCTCTAAGATGTTTAAGTTGGTTTGAAGTCACGCTGAGTGACTCTCCATGTCTCAGCATTGTCATTGTTCCTCAGAAAGGAAAAAAAATCTAAATCATATTTAGAAAATGAGAACTAAGAACCAAAATTGGGAGCCTGTGTGAAGCTATCAATTTCCATTTTTTTCCCCATACAGTTACTATTACCACAATCACACAATGCGACCTTAATTTCTGTCTGTAAACATGACTGGAAAATAGCTCATTGCAAAAAAGAACGTAGAAGTTAGTATCTAAAAATATTACATATTTTGAGGGGCTTCCCTGGTGGTCCAGTGGTTAAGACTCTGTGCTTCCACTGCAGGGGGCAAGGGTTCGATCCCTGGTCTGGGAAGTAAGATCCCACGTGCTCACATGCAGCCAAAAAAGTTGAAAAAGTAAAATAATTTTTAAAATATATTACATATGTTGAAATTGTCTTCCTAGCCGTCTTCACCATTTATGCGTTCTGCAAGGAGCGCAGTGTTGGTTTCCCTGTAACACTTTCTCCTGGCTGGCGGCCTTCTTTTTGATCAGGATGTGCTCACGGAGCTCCTGGAACAGTGCGCAGACGGGCTCTGGAAGGCCGAGCGCTACGAGCTGATCGCCGACATCTATAAGCTCATCATCCCCATCTACGAGAAGCGGAGGGACTTCGAGGTATCCGAGTGGTCTCTTTGTTAACTTTTTCAGAGGACGGGGAGTGACACGCATCCTCAGACATTCTTACATGCAGAGAACGCAAGCAGGCCACTTGAGCACGTGGTCTCTGCCCCTGCACGTGACCCTGGAGGCCACCACCCTTGGAGCCACAAGCTGTCACACCTCTACCCAGACCTCCAATCTCGAACAACAGGGGTTGGGGATTCTGGCACTCCACTTGCAAAAAGTTGCCAGGACCCTGACTTTTAAAATCCCTAGGTGCCTTTTCTCTTAGAACTCTCCCTTGCTCCACTGATGGGGGGAAAAGAGTGACCCTTTCGGCCTTTCTGGGCTGGGGATGCCGTCCAGTTTCTCTTTAGCACATGCTAAGGAATGGAGTAGGAAAAACAAAACCTACAAGCATCATCAGAGGACTGAACTGACTCACTGCACTGGGGAGTCCGATGGGTCCTCAGTATGCCAGATGGCCCTTCGGGTTGGAAACCTAGCACTTGGAAATGATCACTACCAGCTGTCCAGTCAAAATGCATTCTTGATTTTTGTTTTTTTTTTTAAACTCAAGTCCAAGGAGTTTTCACCTACATGACCTCATTTCATTGTTAGTTTCACATCAGTTCTGCTAGCTGCAAACGGGAAGAAACGAGCTGTGTTCTTCTTTGCAGAGGCTGGCCCACCTGTACGACACACTGCACCGAGCCTACAGCAAGGTGACCGAGGTCATGCACTCCGGCCGCCGGCTCCTCGGCACGTACTTCCGAGTGGCCTTCTTCGGGCAGGTGAGCCTCCTCTCTGTCCTCTAGCCCATCCCCAGTCCTTTTTTGTTCTTGTTTAGACTCTATAAAGTGGTATTTTGTAAATTTCCCTTTTCTAGAAATTCTAATTTGATGAATTTGTCATGTTTACAATGGTTCTTATCTTCCTCAGTAGTAAACTTTCTGCTTTTTTTTTTTCTTTCTTCCTGTCTTTTCTTTATTACTTTCTTAAGGCAGCGGTAAGTTCTCCTCCCATAAGATATTCTTAGCGGCATCTTTGGTACCTCAGTGTGGTTTGCAAGTTTGCTTTTCAAGTCTGTATGTATATCTGTCCAGTCATTACACACTCCAAAAAAACAGATTAACATTTTATTCCATTTACAGAAATAAATCACCTGTTCCCTTACACATCTATACTGCATGTTTTAAACCAAAAATAAGACTTTCTGGTTTCCTTTGTCCCTGTGCGTCTCTTATCTTTTATAATGTATCTTTGCAAATAGATTTACCATTGTAATATTTCAGAAACCCTTCATAAAGAGGTTCATTTATATTTAACTGAAAGTTTAACCTCCAAGTCTCTAACATGATTAAATAGTATAAATTATAATACACGCATTTAGGGTGTGTGGTTTTCAATGAGCTTTATATAACCTTCGATTTATCCTGTTATTTATTGTCTTTTATAACTTTATAGCAATACCAGTTTACAGACAGTGAAACAGATGTGGAGGTAATTACAGTAAATGCTTAAAAAGCAAGTAATACAGTGAATCACTGCATCTAAACTCCTAAGTTTGATGTGGGTGTTTTTTGTCTCATGTTAGCCTGCATTTTTTCTTTTATATACCGTGTTTTTTGCACCATTTTCTCTCTTTTATTTTAGATGAGAAATGTTTTTTAAAAAATTTATTTCAAATATTAACTCCAGTTTGGGCTTTTTAGTTTTCAACCTTTTTCACTTCCCAAGAAATTTTCTAAGCCTTGTCGTATTCAGACCCGACTGATGCTAAAACAGGTGATGACTGGCGATGATAAAAATATTTTCTGATATTATGCAACAGTCCTTTCCTACTTTTTCTCATCAGTGAGGCAAAATGGAATTTATACCAACTTTACATAACTTTTGCCAAACCTACTCTCCAGACCAGAATGCTTCTATTTATACTGTAAAATCCTGTGTAGATGGGAGAGGTCAGGAGAAGGGGTGTGTGTGCGTGTCTGACGCCAGCCCATCGGCTGCTGAGACATATCTTAGTGAGTTCTGTTCCTTGGGAATGTGAAACAGGCTTGAGTGCCATTATTTGACTTCACCGAGAGAACACAGTCTTGAATCCCCAATTTCTCATTCACTCAACACTTAATGACCACATTCTTGGATGAGTTTGCAGTTTCATGTTTTTCCTTTATCTTCGCATCCAGACCTCACGTTATCATTTTCCTTCCTATTTGGAAAGCCCGATTTTGTTTTTAGAATCACTCCCTTTTTTGTTGTTGTTAACCCTTGTAACAAAAAACTCCTTCCCTGTGGTCAGCCTTGGGCTTGTGTCTGGGGGCAGCTCTAATTATGTGTTATATCACAGGGGTTCTTTGAAGATGAAGATGGAAAGGAGTACATTTACAAGGAGCCCAAACTTACACCTCTGTCAGAAATTTCTCAGAGACTCCTCAAACTTTACTCAGATAAATTTGGTGCTGAAAACGTCAAGATGATACAAGATTCTGGCAAGGTATGAACCATGCTTGTAAATGTATCATAGCAATGTAATATTTTTTTATGTATGATTGATCATATATTATATACTCATAAATGTGTGCCAAAAAAAGAAGATGCAGGAAAAGATTAAGAATGGTTGAATTTAAGTGACAAGTGTATTTTTTTTTCCGATACCTTTCTGTGCTTCCCTGATATCCTTCATGAAGCAGTCCTTTATTTCATAACTTTATACAGATATTCTTTTACAATTAATATCTGAGAGGACATACCATTTTTAGACCAGCTATTTAGAAACTCCATAGGAGTAGGGTCCTAGGTTCTGTCACTGCTCTTTTTCCTTGCACTTAGCACAGTGTCTAGTTGATTGACTGATGGACAGACAGAGGGATGAGCAGACAGACCAAGGAAGGAACTAACTAGCCAGCACGTCTGTAGGAATGATATTTACTTTCTCCTTAGAGAGGCTGTCCTCTGCTGAGCTGCCCTCACACGAGGACTCTTTCTGAACCTCCACACTTTCCTTGTGTATTTACATGTTGCACTGACTTCAGGGCATCTCCCAAGAGATGGGATCCTCTTGCCTCCTGAAACTCAGGTCTAGTGGAGCTCCTGTTCTTTGCATTTACAAACACTCCCTCCTGTTCAGTTTCCAACAGCAATAAGCTCAACCTCTTTCTCGCTTCATCCTTTTGGAGGCGCCTCAGTTCATGTTTCTGTCCTGAGCCCTGCGTTGGTGTCCCCAGTGTCTGGAATTCATGTCCTTGGGGCCCTTCCTTTTCTCCAGAGAAGAACCTTGCAGTCTCCTGCCCAGGGGGTAGGGAGGGGACAAGGGAGGAGGTAATTCTGGATGCTGGAGGCAGGAGATGAGCACGGGCGAAGGTCCCACATTCAGCCTACAGCCTTCCACCTGCCCTTCCACCTGCGTCCTGCTCTGTACCTTGCCCCTGCTTTCTGCTGAGACTGGCGAACCCACTTAGACTCTTTCCAGACCAATCTCTCCAAGGAACAATCTGTTCTTTTCTTGGGGGTGGGGACTAGGGAGGGAGCCTGGGGTTCTGCCACCACCCGCCATAGACTTTGGGCCACTCACCAACCCATACCTCCCCTGGTCACCCTAATCCTAGTGCTGGTCTTCTCCAGATGCCCGTCTCTTCAGGCTGTTGTAACAGATACCATAGACCAAGTAGCATACAAACAACAGAAATTTATTCCTCACAATTCAGGAGAGAGACTGGGAAGTCCAAGGTCAAGGCACCAGCAGACTCAGTCTTCCAAGTGAGATTCTTCTAACTGGTTCATAGACTTATCACTGTGTCCTCATGTGGAATAAGGGGTGAGGAAGCTCTGTGGGGGCCTTTTATAAGGGTACTAACCCCATTCATGAAGGCCCCACCCTCCTGACCTAATCATCTCCTGCCTTCCGATACCATTACATTAGAGGTTAAGATTTCTACATGAGAATTTTGGGGGAACACAGATGTCCAGTCCATCACAGCAGGCTTCTGAGGGATGCTCTGGCTTCCTCCTTGTTGCCCCTTCCATGGGAACATGGATTAGAACTTTAACCCCGAGGCACCTGCCTTCCGGATATTCATTAAATTCACCCACTGCTGTTCTTCCGTCCTTTTTGTCTTTGCCAGTTAATCTATCCTGTCTTTGTGATAGAGCTGTACAAAGGAAGAGGGAGAAACATGCATTGTTGGTCTATTTTTAGCCAGAAACCTCAACACGACCTTATTAAGCCCTACTTCCTTTCTAGACCAAATCACTCAAGTCCAACTTGCCTTTTTCCCTGAAGCCAAAACCTTTGTCCGAGTCAGGTTGTGTCTTTGACCTAACAACCTTCTCTCAAGCATTCATCTATTATTTGTATTAAATTAATTCATATCTATGTGTTTATGTCTTATCTATCTACAGGTTAATTATGACTTGAGGGCTTGGCTTTAAACACTATTACTAAAATAAACATTTTTCTCTCTTAGCCAAATGTGTAAACATACAGCTTAGGAAAGAGTCAGAGGAATCCAGATGGGGAGTAATTCCACATGAAAACTAGCATGATGTCTTTAAAAAAGTCAATATCATGAAGAAGAATAGTCTGGATTAAACAAGACTAAGGAGCCATGACTAAATATAAAATGCAATCTTTGATTAGCTTCTGGTTCAAACACAAATGTTATAAATAACATTCTGGGACATTTGAGAAATTTTCATCTAAACTTGGTATCTTGGGCACTATTAGGAGATTAGTGTTAATTTCATAACATATGATGATGTACTGTGGTTATGGAAGATACTGTCCTAATGTTTAAGAGATGCTGGCTCAAGTGTCATGATGTGAACCACTTATAGTTTGAAGTGCTTCAGCTAAAAAAAAAAAAACTACCTGCACATGTGCGTGTAAAGAGACACATATAAACAAATAGCAAAATATTAGCAATTGTTCTAAGTGGTGGGTATGTGGCATTCGTTGTACTGTTTTTTTCAAACTTTCTGAATCTCCAAAACTTTTACTCATACGAAGTGGGAAAACACAGGTTTGGTATGCATTGGAGGAGTCCTTCAGACACCAGTAGCAGTATTCCATTCCCTTTATTCATTTAAAGGTCAACCCCAAGGATCTGGATTCCAAGTATGCGTACATCCAGGTGACTCACGTGATCCCGTTCTTTGATGAGAAAGAACTGCAAGAAAGGAAAACGGAGTTTGAAAGATCCCACAACATTCGCCGCTTCATGTTCGAGATGCCCTTCACCCAGAGCGGGAAGCGGCAGGGGGGCGTAGAGGAGCAGTGCAAACGACGCACCATCCTGACAGGTATGGCCTCCCCAGCCCTTCCGGTAAGAGAGACACCCAGCTTCCGGTAAGAGCCATACCTAGCCCTCAGCATGGAGGGCGAGAGAAAGAGCCTCCAGAAATGATCCAGAAGCTTCTAAAACTGGAAGGGCCCTGGGAGCTTAGTTAACTTTCCTTACATACCCGCTTCAGTTTAACACCCATCTCATGCTTGCTTTTGAGAACTCAAACGACGTTTTTCTGTTTACCTGTTGGGTGTCTTCTTCCATCAGACTAGAGATCAGGTCACTTCTGGTCTGGTGGCAGTCAGGTCCAGTGTCAGGTCACTTAGCCTTTTTAGAATCTGGTGAAACCGGTGGGCCCTTTTTCTCCCCAGAATGCTCTGGCACTGTTTCAGGTGGTTGGCAGGCTCTCTAGGTACATGGCCGCCAGGGTCAAGAACCCCTGCGCACAGTGCCAAGTCTACCTACGTCATGGGAGCAGACCCCTGAAGCATCTGTGCCTCACAGGTCCCAGCTTGAGCCTGTTCAGAGACTCTAGGGGGCGGGAACAAGTGGGATAGGAGGCCCACGTCCTCCCTGAGTGGCTGGCCAGGCTCAGCTCTTGCTTTTAGAATAATAAGACAGCACAGTCTCAGCTGCTAGTACCAGGAAGCCCACCGCATTCACAGGCCGCCCACTCAGCGGTGGCAAGAGTTTCAGTGGCTCCTTGGCACCACTTAGCCACTGATAACCCACCCCCTAGAACTATGCTGTGTGACAGATGTAGCATCATCTTGGGAGTGATTTTTAGCTTCTCGAGCAGAGCTTGACCCCCAACGCTCTTAGGTTAGGGTCAGCAAATGACAGGCAACCTCAAATAAAAGGCTTTCTTGACTTAAAAAAAAAAAAATCAGTGAGGAGGCTGTTGAGAATGCCACGTATTGTCTGTATCTGCTCTTGAGGCACATTTTTCAGAGCGGCCATAGTTAAGTCGAACCAGGAAGGTGCCCACTGCTTGTCCAGCAGTTGATGTTGTCAAGTGTTCCGCCTGGTCAGGAACAGGGATCACTATAATAATCAGTGAAAAGAGTTCTGTGAGGATGGTGCACTTTTCACCAGCGGACGGTACACTTTAAATGAGTGAATTGTGTGGTATGTGATTTCACAGTTACCAAAGAAAAAGTGTAGTTCATGACGAAATAGCTCAGGACAGCATATTGCATAGGATTTTTTTTTACTCTTCCTCTGAGGGAACTAAGAGAAAAACTAAAATTCAGCAAAGAACCCCCAAAACCCTACATTCTTTTTCTTATTCTCAAAGGTATTATTTTTTTTTAATTTATTTTTTAACTGAAGGATAATAGCTTTACAGAATTGTGTTGGCTTCTGGCAAACATCAACATGAGTCAGCCATAGGTATACAGATCGCTCCCTCTTGAACTTCCCTCCCACCTCCCTTCCTATCCCACCCTCTTGGTTGTTACAGAGCCCCAGTTTGAGTTCCCTGAGTCATAGAGCAAATTCCCATTGACTATCTATTTTACAAATAGTAAGGTAAGTTTCCATGTTACTTTCTCCATACATCCCACCCTCTCCTTCCTCCCCCACCCTACATTCTTTAAAAAGGAGCTTCTGCTCCTGTTTTTAGAAAAATAAGGCAACCTGTAAAACACAAACAATATTGTCCTCAAAAACATCAGCCCCTCCCCATAGATTGAAAGTGAAAGTGTCAGTCAGTCATATCCGGCTCTTGCAACCCCATGGACCGTAGCCTGCCAGGCTCCTCTGTCCATGGAATTCTCCAGGCAAGAATACTGAAGTGGGTGGCCGTTCCCTTCTCCAGGGGATCTTCCTGGCCCAGGGATCGAACCCAGGTCTTCTGCATTGCAGGCAGATTCTTTACCATCTGAGCAATGAATTGTTTTTCTGATGGACATAGTAGCAAATCCTTATTAAGCAAAATAACTGCATTTTTTTAGATGGAGTCATTTTAGAAGAATTACCAGCTTACCATATTTATCTCTCCAGCAGTGATAACCTCAGATCAGTGCTTATCAAAGGTTGTTCCCAGTCTGCGGTGTCAGCAACACCTGGGAACTTGTTAGAATCAGGCACGCTGGGGGCGGGGCCCAGCTGGTGTGGTTAACCTAGCCTTCCAGGTGTTTCTGACACTGCTCAGATTGGAGAACTGCTGATTTAAATAAACCTAGCTCACTGATGAGTCAGGGTCAGGATTTGTATCATGATTATTCCACTCAGGGAGCGTGCTGATTCATAAACAGTTACCATGGGGTGTTTTCACTAGCCAGTTTCCCGTTTTGTCACAGAAATATTTTAGATTAGATAACAGACCAGAGCAAAGCTCTGTACCTGCCTGCAGAGGGGACAAAGAGTAACACTGCTACAGAGAAAGGAAATAATCCGCTCAGGAAAGAATCACCCTGAGGAGGTGTGGGCCACGCAGAGCCTGGGCCTGGGTCCTGCAGACCCCGTCACATCCTCACTGTGTGACCTTGGGAAGGTCACGTAACCTCTCTGCACCTTAGTTTTTCATCTGTAAAAATAAAATTATACTATCCATCCCGTGTGAAAGGATTTGGTAAATTATGCCCAGGTGGGGAAGGAATGCACTTTATTTTGCTACAATCTCATCCACCATTGAGCTCCTTGCCTTTTGAGGTTGATGATGAGCAAAAGGAGATTATAATACAACAAAAGAGCAAGAAGTGGTGCACTTTCTGCCCTGAAAGATCTCAGAATTTCACAAGGCTAACTATGGTGGTACAAAGATTTAGAGAAGGGGTTATACAAATGCTACTGAGAACCTATAAACTATACCAACCTTCAGTTAAAGACACACAGGCCAGGATATTCTGCGTTTTCCCTTGTGTTATTAATCCTTTAAGTTCTTCCTTTGCACTGCTTCAGAGCTGACCTTTGGCCTTCCAAGTTGTATAGAAGCCCCTGCCCTCTGAACGCAGACAGGTTCACTTTCCTGGATAGTTCACTCAGTCAGCTACAATAGTGGGGTCATTTGAAAGACCTAATGATCACCCTCCCTTACCCCTTGGTGTCAATTCTGAGCCTGCCTCCCTACCTGGCCCCTTCTGTTCCTTCTTTCATGGAGCTCATCCCATGGAGTTTCTCCCTGGTCATTATTCCCTAGTCTCCCAAATCACATCCAGACTCCTACTCAGGTTGGAAATAATTCCCCCAGCCTTCACCCCCTGGTCAGTCTCACCAGACCATATACCCACACCTCTGAGCCGTCTCTTCCTCATCATCTTGACTGAAGGGCTGTAGACCACTGATGCGGGCTCTTGATTCATGATGTGATGGCTCACTCAGGCCACCACCTACTTTTCCGCTTTCCAGGCCCATTTGCTCTTTCATGTAGCCATTTGGGCAGTAATACATTCTAACATTCAGCAAAATTTATGGAGCACAGGCGGGCAATGTCCAACTTGGCGTATCAACAAAACAGAACTCTCTGTGCAGTTGAATTCTAGCAGGAGGAGACAGACGATAAACAGTAAATAAAACGAGTAAATGTGTCTGTGTTGGAAGGTAATACGTGTTCTGGACAAAAGCAAAGGGGGGTTGGAAATGGGAGGTCAGGGAAGGGGAAGGTTGCAGGTTAAATGGTGGGTTAAATGGAAGCCCTGTGGGCTTCATGGAGAGTCCAGACTTGAAGGAGGTGAGGGAATGGTCTGTGCAAGTGTCTGGAGGAAGACAGAGCTATGGAGGCAGAGGCCAGCGGCGGGGATCCCTGTGCCCAGCACACTCAGGAGTGACCAGCAGGCTGGCGTGGCTGGAGCCAAGTGACCCCAGTGAGAGGAGACATGAGGCCAGTAAGGAAGGCTGGGCCAGGGGGTGGTCCTGGATCACGTGCCTTGGTGGGCTCATGCACAGACCCTCAGTTTTCTGTATCATTTCACCTCTCCTGTGCCTCTTTTAGCCCCCTGTGACCATCATAAGAAGCAGTGACTCAGACATTTTGCTGAGTGGAATCAGAGTAACATGGACATCTCACAAATACCCTTGGAGTTTTTTTTTTCTCTCTGAAATAATGGTGCTCCCACCCCATGGCACCCAGAAGCACCGTGATAACACTAGTCAGTGTGTTTTGACATGGCATGAGCCTCACGAGACGTGTGTCCTGACAGATGAGAACAGTGTTCTCCTCACCATAAAGCACGTCAGTCTGTCACGTCCGGGCACACCTCTGGTTGGAGGGCCATTCCCATCTCCCTCGCTAATAAACAGCAGCATCTAGTTCTTGTCACAAATCAAAGGAGTCTTCAGTCCGAAGAGGACTTACCAATCCCAGTGTCGCCACTTAAAAACGGTGTGTCCGCATGGAACGCAGAAGAAATGGTAGACACGGGCCCTTGGCCTTAGATTGATAAAGCATTCAGCAACTAGAACAGGCCTGTAAAGTGTGTGACAAGCAAGGTTGGATCAGCTTGAATGTCTTTTCCCACTCTATCTAGACTTTGGGTGGCCCAAGAGGACTCTGGGAGTCAGCCTTTCTCATTTTGTGATTAGTCCTTTTTGAGTAAACCCTCCCCAACCGCTTACTAAATAGTAAAGAATCTAAACATAACACTCCCATCTTATTTCCACTTGTTAAAAAGTAATACAAGCTTTAAGCATATAGCTACCTGTCTATTCATAAATATATATATGAAATAAGAATGTTATATTTACATATACAATATATAAGCAATAAGGCAGAAATGTGAAACAGTACTGAATTAGAAACAGCTATTTTTCTATTCTTTTTTACACCAACTCTTTGCTGTTGATATGTTCAGGTGTCTTATAAGAAATGAAAACAATATTGAGTGGTGTCTTTTTGGTTAAAAAATATGTGAGAAAAATAAATGTTTTTTAATGTTGTTGAATCACTCAAGTTTTAAAACATCTTTATTATTGCAACTCAAAATTTTTGAATTTCTGGCTCAAGATATTTTGCTTGGAAATACATTCCAATATTTTGTGGAAATACATTCTCACATTTTATTTTCATTGATTTCTCTGACTTGTGCAAACTTAAGCATGTGATTGCAAGTTGTTCCAAGAATATTCCTATGGAACTCTTTTCTGGACTTAACTCTGTTATATGATATCTCAAGACTGTTTATTTAGTCTTTTTTAAATATTTGCAAAGCTGTCTCATGCCTGCTAGCTCATTCAGCTTTCACAACTTCCAAGAAAAGTTTAGCGCATTTATGAGCAAGAAAATTGAGCAGGGAGTGATCAAATGATTTCTTCAAAGACAAACCTCTCCTATTAAAGTTAACAAGAACCCGACCCTCTTGACTTTATGTGGTGCCTGTGGTTAAACGCACACCACAATAAAGGAAGACCAGATTCTGGTTCCACAAAGTGCCAGCATGTGTCCTAGACACGCTTCGGGTTCCTTACCTGTCACTCGGGTGCGGTGATGACCTGTCCCTTGGAACGAATGTAGCAAGCCGTGGCCTAACTCCGTGCCGTGTTCCTCCACAGCGATACACTGCTTCCCGTATGTGAAGAAGCGGATCCCGGTCATGTACCAGCACCACACAGACCTGAACCCCATCGAGGTGGCCATCGACGAGATGAGCAAGAAGGTGGCCGAGCTCCGGCAGCTGTGCTCCTCGGCCGAAGTGGACATGATCAAACTGCAGCTCAAGCTCCAGGGCAGCGTGAGCGTCCAGGTGAGCTGGGCGCCGGGCCAGGCAATCTGCAGGGCAGCTCCTGCGGACCCAGGGAATTTCAGGTCGTTCACACCAGGTCCAGAGGCGATCCCCGTCTCCTCCGTTCCGTATTTGTGTGGTTTCTCCTGATCCCAGACAGGCGGGAGCCCGTTGGCTACAAGAGCATCATTGTCACCAAGCTGTCTGCAAGGGCTGGAGAGGGGTACAGCCTGGCTTCTCAGAAATTTGATTAATTCTGATTGCCTAATTGGAAGCATCAAGACTTAAATAGGATGAAGTATGGAGAGCTATAGGTTTTCATATGAAACTATTGTTTTCTGGTTTCTATGAAAATTGTTAACTGAAAATGTACCTTAAGCTTCACTCTTTTAATGGTATCTTTTGATTAGTGAAATTCTTCATTTCAACATAGCCCAACTAGTCAATTGTTCCTTTATTAGTAGCAGCTTTTGTATCCTATATAAGAAATCTGTTTCAGAGATGTTCTTTTTTCTTTGTTTATCTGAATTGACTTTTATGTGGTAACGAATAGGGGTCAAGACTTTTTTTTTTTTCCCCTCCTTTCGCTGTTGAGGTGAAGTCATACTGGATCTAGGTGCTGACTTTTCTGTAATTTTTATTGGAGTTTAGTTGTTTTACAACGTTGTGTAGGTTTCTACTGAACAGCAAAGTGAATCAGTTATACATGTACACACATCCACTCTTTTTTAGACTCTTTTCCCATTAGGCCATTGTAGAGTACTGAGTAGAGTTTCCTGTGCTACAGAGTAGGTCCTTATTAATTATCTATTTTATACATAGTGGTGTGTATAGGTCAATCCCAATCTTCCAGTTTTTCCCCCCACCCCCCACCCCACCCAGGAGCTGGTTACACAGGTATGTTCAGTTTGTAAAAATTCATGAAGCCAAACACTTACATGCACCTTTATGTTGGTGTGGTGCACTTCAATCATACGGGTGTTTTTCAGATACTGTACTTATGTGGTTTCCTAAGAAATTAATAAATGTTAAGTTACTCCTTCCCATGACCAGCATGCTTCTTGCTTTATTGATGTTTTTAAGTATGTATAAATAATTCTAGCCACCTGCATTATGTGTACATTCCTACATCCACTTCTTTTCTCTTTCAAGAAGAATGTGTTTGTGAAGGTTACATGTAGATTGTAATATGCTGGTTTCATTTACTGGTATCTGTTTTTGTCAACTTTTTGTCAGATCAATGCTAAGCTGTTACCTCACATTTTTCTAAATGTCATTCACCTCAAAAGTATTTACAGATGTTTTCAACCTCTTTCCTCACGGCCCAAAAGACTAATGTACCAAAATAAGGTATCAGGTGAAGATGATAAATACTCCAACCACGTGAGTGATTGCATAACGGGCCAGAGGCCACAATTTTCTGCAGCTTAAAACAAAAACCGTTCAGTAACGTGGCCTGGGCCTGGAAACACCCAGCCTCTGAAAAGGCCAGTGCAGGGGTAGGTGTGCCGGTGAAGGGTGGGGCTGGGCAGGACGCACTTTCTAAAGGGCATGTGCCCTGCCTTTTGATAGTGACCTGAGAGTCGGATAAATGCCTGGTCATCTTTAAGAGCAAAGCATTCTGTGATGAAACAAGGAGGTGAAGGTTACGTGTGTGCACCCTCCAGGATAACAACAAAGTTGGAGTCGGGGAGAGAAGCCTGATCCCTTTATTTGTGTTTCTCTAATTCTTCCACCGAGAGCCTCTCTGGGGTGGCTGTTGCACAGGACGGAGCAATCGGGTAGCTTTGTGACTCTGCGCTCCACTCCAGGGTCTTGTCGTGCTGACCTTATGACGTGTCACGAGCTTCCTTCTGCACCTTCTTAAAACTGAACATACGCGTCAGTCTGGATCTTCCTTCATTCGGGTCACCTTTAGGTTATTGACAAAGCTCCCCACATATATCCAGGGATCGTACCCAGTCATCCCTGAGGGTTGGCTAGTTGTCCCTGTGTCAGAGGGCCCCCCTCTAGCCTCTTTGCCCCCCGTCTCCCCACCCCTGGTGTGAACTCTATCAGTTCAGTTCCCCTGCCATTACTGCAAGTCCTACATGCCACGGGCCAAGACCACCGCCCATGCCCTTCACCCACAGCCACACCCTCCCTGCTCACTTACCTCCAAGTCCTCCAGGACCGCACCCCGCCCCACCCTCCCCCGAGGGAAAAAAAATCATGCAATGATCACGTGGTCAGGCCCTGTCCCAAGTGCCTGCGACTTTCCCCTCCCCATCCAGTGTGTCTAACCCTCTTTGTCTCCACACTCCCACGTTTCCTAACTTACTCAGCCTCAGAGAACTCCGCTTGGTGAATTAAAGGAGACATGCAGGGCTCTGAGCCCCTCATCTTGTTGCCAAATTCCCCCGCATCTTTGGCCTCCCAGCCCCTGAGATGGTTAGTTCATCTAAGGATAGCAGATCAGCTTCACAATTCCACAAGGGGAAGAGTCGGTTCTTTAAAACTGGCACATGTGCTTCGTTTTTCAGTTTTCATTGACCTCACCAGAGTGGTCTCTTAGCTCAGTGTCATGTAGCACAAATACCAGTTGGAAGACTGGCTCTGATCTCAGGTGTCTTACTTATTGGCTGTTCCACCTTAAACAGGTCCTTACATTTTCCAAGCATTAGCTCTTCCTACATAAGATGAACCATCATCACAAGTGCCCTAAGGATGACTGAGATGACAAACATCAAATAGCTTATAACAAATATGCGCTTGATTCATGGTTTCTTCTTTTGGGTCCTAAGTTCATGGAGGGCAGAGGTCATAACTCACTCACTCAAGCATCATTTTTAGCAAATGCCAGCTGAAACTAAAGATGATGGGCATTTTCTTCGTAACCTAATTTTAAATCTTTGTTCTTTATTCAGGTCAACGCTGGTCCACTAGCATATGCCCGAGCTTTCTTAGATGACACAAACACAAAAAGATACCCTGACAATAAAGTGAAGTTGCTTAAAGAAGTTTTCAGGTAACGCACACTGGAAATGTCTTTCTCTTGAAGTATCGATCATTTCTGTGCTCATTCAGGAAAGAGATCTTGCCAGTTGGGCTCATCCTTTGTTCTGTTCATACCTTGATTTCCCTCTCCCACACCATTTCAGGCAATTTGTGGAAGCGTGCGGTCAAGCCTTAGTGGTGAACGAACGGCTCATCAAAGAGGACCAGATAGAGTATCAGGAAGAAATGAAGGCCAATTACAGGGAAATGACAAAGGAGCTTTCTGAAATCATGCACGAGCAGGTAGGTGCCACACTCAAGTGCTTCTCATGTTTAGAGAACACGCATCACTTGGGGGTCTCGGGTGTACCCTAGGATGGTCTAAACACCCTGACATCCTTCCAGAATGTTGCTCTCTGAAGGATCGTGTAGCATGCGGCACTGCTGCTACTGTCTAACCATGGGGGCTTGGGGAACAGCTAACAGCAAGCCTACTCGTCATTGTCTCACCTCCTCTGTATCGCTCAATCTGTCAATAGCTCAAAAACAACTCACATAAAAAAAGAGATGCCGGTACCATTCCTGGAACTCTTTACTCACCCAATTCTTTGGAAGAACAGGGTTTGCCAGCCTGGTTTCAGGAATTCTCCATTGCAGTAAATGTCTTTCACCATTTAAAAAAATGGGTTTGTGCAGAGTGTGACTCCTCAGAGCTGACCTGGGTGGCCCAGTGAGTCAGTCCTCAAGGCTGCTGCTTTATTCCTGGTCATTCCGGGCAGCCTTCCTGATTGCACTGCTACCACCACCTTCCTGTATGAATTCCTTTCAGTGGGATTACGTATGTGGGCTCAGTAGTCATCAGTGGGGACAGCTGCCCAGGGAACTGAATGAATGTCAAAGGCCGCTTCCTGCTGCTTTTTCAGGGGTCTGGTCTCCATCAGACTTCTTCTGTGTCAGTCTTTCTGATCAGTGTGGCCCTTTAAGCGGCCCACATGACTGCTTCTGTCTGTTGCCTGCATTACTGCCTTTCAGTCTTAAAAAAAATGGAAGCCAGTACCATTTGTGTCAGTTAACCTGTGATGATTTAGTTAGGAGGTTTCTGTTGCAGAAAACTAACTTAAATGTCTAAGCTTTAACTTGCTTTTTTTTCTCCTCCATGCTTACACGTTCAGATGGGATGGTAATGTCATTTTATACTTTTATTTCTCTGGATCTTAATTGGCTCACAGAAAATTATGACTAAGTTTGGGCAACTGTAGACACTGACATAATGACAGTGCACGTGCAAAAAGAAGGCAGCCCTCTTCTGGGCATTTAGAAAAGGTCAAAAAAAAATAGAAATGACTAAAGAAATAAATATGTGAATAATTGAGAGGAAAGAGAGGGTTTTGTGGGAACAAGTGTCTGGAGAAAGCTCAGGGTCTTTTGCGTGGGGCCTCCAGGTAGGATGGAGAACTTGATCAGTGGCTGTCAGCACTTAGAACTAGACAAGATGAAAGTAGGAAAAAAAATTCAGAGCTGAGAATATTAAACTCCCAGACTGTGTGGACATAACCCCATACTGGCTCTTAACTGCACCTTGCATTTTCCATTAACCCAACAACTGTGTAGATTAAACTTTGAACCCTTAAGCAAAAAGGATCTTGCCCTGGAGTCTTGGATTTTCCAGGGGAGCCTCTGAGTGCATATGTTCCTCTCAGTGTGCACCAGGCACTAGGTCAAGTCTTGTGCTTAGAATTCTTCCCTGCGTTATTGAGTGTGAAAGAGACTTGTTGAGAGTCAGCGAGGCTGCCACTCTCTCTCTCTCTCCCAGCGTGGAAATCTGTAAGACCTTGCAAAAAGGAGCTGGTGGAGAACACCAATGCTCCAGATTCATTTAAAAAAAAAAAAAAGACTTTTCCAAGGGCCGGGACCAGGTCGTGTCCCCAACCAGGTACATGCAGGATAGACTTCAAGGTGCTTTTACCACCTGGTGAGCTTAGAAGGCTGTCTACTCACTAACCTGTAGAGGAAATGAAACACGCTGTCTTTGACTTGCTCTTTAAAATCCTGATCCGATAAACACTGATGCACAGTGGGAGGTGAGCTGACCTGCTCCATCAGCCCTGCACCGAGGCCGAGCTCCCTGGGGGTATCACAGTCATGCAGCGGCCGCCAGGTCATGAGTTGTGAGACGTGTCGCTGGGGTCGCTGGGGTCATTGCGCGTGGGTAACGCTGTGTCTCTGTGCCTCGAGATCTGCCCCCTGGAGGAGAAGACGAGCGTTCTGCCAAACTCCCTGCACATCTTCAACGCCATCAGCGGGACGCCCACCAGCACGCTGGTGCACGGCATGACCAGCTCGTCCTCTGTGGTGTGACCCCCGCCACGTGGGCCACGGGTGGGGACTTGCTCTGTCATTTGCAAACTCAGGACGAGACTCCAAAGCTAATCCCCGGGCATGTGCCTGACGCGGGGAGACCGAGCACAAGAAGGAGCCAAGGGGATGGAAGAGTTACAGGAAATAAAGAACCGGCTAATTTCATAGCATGTTTCCTGGAGGAGTCCTCCTCAAGAGAGCACTCATTTTTTTTTTTAAACCTCGCTGGCAATATTCAACGTTTTCATTGTGTCTTAACAGAAGTGTGTGGTGGACACTCTTCGGCTGGAGTTAAATGTTATTCTTCCTTACAGAAGTAGTATTAAAAATATATGGCCTAGAGAAAACACATGTTTCAGAATGTACATAGCACTGAAGTCGAGGCTGGAGGGTAACCCTTGGCCTCTAGGCTAAGCTGGAAAATCTTGAAAATTTTTTTTTTTTTCCTGTGGCACATTCAGGTTGAAAACAAGAACTATTTTTGTGACTAGTTTTTGATGACCTAAGGAAACTGACCATTGTAATTTTTGTACCAGTGAACCAGGAAAGTTAGTGCTTTTATACTCACTTGCATTTAAGAAATAGGAAAGCTTAAGAAACTAAGGGAGCTTAAGACTAGTCAAGCAGTTTAGAACCAAAGGCCTGTATTAATAAACACAACTATGCTAAACATTTAAAGGAGTATAGTATACTGTTATGTACATAGAGTTTGTTAATACAGTCTTGGCATTGTGTACATACACATATGACATTTCTACATTTTTAATACATCAGCTTCTGCATAAAGTTTAATTGTGACAGATTTGTGCTGTTCTTAGTATATGCAACACTTGACTCTACTGTTTTATTCTTGTACATAAAAGCAGTGCAGTATGGAGGTGTATACAGTCTTTGCTATGTTAGGTTTATAAACCATTTTAAAAATTTCATCCTTTTGCCAAAGTGGTGGAGTATGTCACTGATAAATCATAAATCTTGTGGGGAATAGTGGTGTAATGTAAAGCCTTCACTGTGTTATATTTTCTTTTCAGACATTAATTGAGTAATTTTATATTTGGGAAAAATAAAGGTTTTTAATTTTATTTAACTAGAATCTCTGCCCTGCTGTAATTAAATATTCTGTACCACATCTGTATTAAAAACAACATTGCTGATTTTCCGGTAGCGCGTATTGGGTATTTATTGTTGGACAGCCTTAAGAGGGGGCAGGATATTGAAATATTAGGGGGTGAAATAATGTGGTATATGAAATTTTGCTTAAAAATACCTGAGGGGAAAAAAAGAGAGTACAGATTTGAAACAAGCTTGACAAATGTTGGTTGGTAATTGCAGAAGCTGAGGTTGGGTGCATGGGGACCGTTGTACCCGTGTCTCTGCCTTTGTCTAAGTTTCCACAGTACAGAATTCAAGAGGTGAACTGGGGGACCAGATCTGCCAGAGGACTTGGTTCAGCACTTTGTCACCCTGCAGTCTGGCTCTGAATTCTGCTGGGTTGTTCCCAAGGATGTGTAGACACATTAATCCCCCTGTCTGTTCCCCTTCCACTCCTTCATCACCTCCCTGGTTGACTCCTCTGGGACAGGTAGTCATTTATCCCAGCAGGGCGCCCTGGCCAGGTGAGCACACCTTCTTGGGCCCCTACAGCATCACCAACGCTGGACCCAAGTCAAGTCATCGCTCAGACCACAGGTGCTGGTCTTGCCTGTGACGCGCCCAGGGCCCCAGCCGTGAGCCACTAAGCCCTAGAGAATTCCAGTGACAGAAGGAAAAGGAGTCTTTCCACAAGAAATAAAATAGCTGCTTCTCCTACTTGGGGGGTTTTGGAGGCTATCTTTTTTCATAACCAGTGGAGGAAAGAAAGCTTGACACTGTGTACATCTTGAGCACACAGAAGCCAAGGATCTTCTGGTGTCTTTGGAACATTCTCTGGCAGTGGGCAAGGCTGTATTTTACAGATGGAATCAGGGTCGTGAAGGAGAGATGTGAGCATTATGACAGCTCACTAGTCTGCAGCCCATTCACTAATGGATCCGGACTTAGGGCTTGAGAAGATTCTCTATGTTTGCCCAGAGTCGCTGACATCCCAGCCCCGTGTAATAAACCTTGACTCTAACACCAGCAGGGAAGAGGTCTAAGAGTTTGTCTCCTGTTGTTGGGCTGGATTTCCTCATCGTAAATGCCTCATTTAGGGGCCATAAAATTGAAGTCATCATGCAGTAGGATAAATATATGTCTAGAAAGAGCTATCTTGCTATCTCGTGGTTAAACTTGGAAAATAATTTGTACAGATTTCATGTCAGATAAGATTCAGCTTGGAAGGTGACCAACCCTTGTTAATTACAACAGTGGAGAAAGGAGCCATCTCTAAGTTGAGAACATCTACTGTGGACGCTGCACCGAAACACATTCACATATGTTAAAAAACCTTATTTAGTTTATGTATAAAATTTTAATTTTGGTATAAAGTAACCCATTAAAGTATCCATTTGTTGGGAGAAATTGTGGGGTTTTTTTAATATTCAGAAATCTTTATTGCTATTTTTCAGTAAATTCTTAAATGCTTCCCATAGATCTTATTTATTCGTTTTCGGGGGATGGGGGTCGCTGCGCTACGTCTTCATTCTTTGCATGGGTTTTCTTTAGTTGCGGCAGGCAGGGGCTACTCTTCATTGTGGTGTGCAGGCTTCATCTTAGTGGCTTCTCTTCTTGAGGAGCACAGGCTCCAGGCACACAGACTTGAGTAGTTGCAACATGCAAGCTCAATAGTTGTGGTGCGTGGGCTTACTTGTCCTGAGGCATGTGGAATCTTCATGGACCAGGGATCAAACCTGGGTCCCCTGCATTGGCAGGTGGATTCTTATCCACTATGCCACCAGGGAAGTCCTATTCTTTCTTTTTTTTTAGGTAAAATATGAATAACATGAAATTTTCCCTTTTAACCATTTTTAAGTATACATTTCAATGGCCTTAAGTACATTCTCATTGTTCAGCCATCACCACCATTTATCCACAGAACTTTTCCATCTTCCCAAACAGAAACTCTAGACTCATTAAACAGGAATTCCCTGTTCCCCCTCAGGGAAAATTGTTTGAAGTAACTTTGGAATTAAAACACTGTTTAGTACCTTATCAAGGATATTTGTCACCTGGGAACTAACTAACACGAGATAGTACACATAAATAAAGCCAGTCCCTTACATGGAGAAAGCTGTCGAGAGAAGGGATGCAAAATTAAAAGGTGACTTGTGTAATAATTATCAGGATTTATATAACCGTATGACAGACTTACTCTGTGTAGAAAGTCCATTCAAAAAAAAAAATTTGATTTCAATCAACAAGATTGTTTGCTTAAATTATTGTATATCCACACAGTGGAGTACTGTGCAGCTATAAAAAGGAGTAATATATTTGTTTGCTGATATAGAGTGTCTTCAAGATACCATAAGTAAAAAACATAAGATAGAGGAAAACAAATAATGTGCTATCCATTATTTGAGAAAGGAGAGATAAGTAAGCAGAGATAATTGGTTTTCTTTAGATGAAAGGGAAAATCAAAAAAGTTTTCAGTTGTTACCTATATGGGAGAGGGAGAATGATATATAGGGGACAGAATTAGAAGATTAACCTGTCCAAATATAATTTGCTTTATAGATTTGGCTTTAGAACCATTTGAATATATCATTATTAAAATAAAATTTTAATTCCTAAGAATTGAAAGCAAAATGAAATAGAAGAACATAACCATATATGTATCAAGTTGGCAACACAGATACTTAAGAACTATTTCAAATGACTTTAAAATACAGGAATTTTACCATCCATCCCTAGTGAGATATGCCCTCAGGACAAAAGTAGTAGCAACAAATCAATAAATGATTGGTTAATAAAAAATTTCAGTAATTGTTTTGTTTCGTGGAAGCAGTGTTTTGTTTTTGTGAGACTATATTGTCATTCTGAAACAACTGTGTGTTTATTGCTGGAGAAAGTAAATGAGTGACTGTGTGGATATCATTGGGAACCACATTTTTGGCATGGGAGAAAGAACAGGTTGCATCTGTAAGCCAAAACAGGTTAAATTAAAGCCCTTCAGTTCTGAATTTGATATGGAAGTACGAATTTTAGTTCCACCAGATATTTATCTTAAATATACACTTACTTCCTAGCTTGAAAAGACCTAAAAACAATGACCAAGCCAATAAATAATGAGCAACCCTACGTGCCCAAATTGTGGTCTCTAAATAGCTTTATTACCAAAAGTAGCCAGGCTTCCTGGAGAATGGCTGACTCTAGTTTTAGGGCAGAAAATGTCCAGGGTGAGTCTGGAGCTTCTTTTCCTAACTGGCATCCGGAGGACTGGCTAAGATATCACAGATCCCATCAAGAGTATTTTTAAAAGCACCTTTTAGGTAGACGTAGGGTGAACATAAACAAGAAAATAATAGCAGTGGGTTAAAATTGTAAAATTCAGTCCATTCATTCCTGATAATACTAGAGAAATAAAAAAAACTGGGAACAATCAACACGGAGTTAGTATAACTAAGAAAGACCAAGAGGTGACATGTGCCTCAGAAGTATACACCACGCTCTGTGACGGAGTCCTGCCAAGAATTCTAACCTGGTGTCAGAAACCAACACAATATGGTAAAGCAACTATCCTTCAGTTCAGTTCAGTTCAGTCGCTCAGTCGTGTCCGACTCTGTGACCCCATGGACTACAGCACATCAGGCTTCCCTGTCCATCACCAACTCCCGGAGCTTGCTCAAACTCATGTCCATTGAGTCAGTGATGCCATCTAACCATCTCATTAAATGAAAAATAAATTAAATCCTTTAATTAAAACTAAAACCTTCAATTAAAAATAAAATTCCATTTTCAATGAAAAAAACCAAAAAACCCTAACCTGAATCTGATCAAGTCTCTAATAGAGGGCACAGAGGAACATGTCAAATGGCACCACAGAATGGAATCAGCAAAATCCAAACCTATGGAAAAGCTCTGTAGATCAACCAACCTGGTTTCTTGAATAACTTACAAGAATAAAAGAGATGGAGAGGGCACTTACATGCTGAAAGAGATTCAGGGTTCTCTTGATACGGTGTATCCACCATATAAAGTAAATAAACGTTTCCCTACCCCTTACACTAAATACAACTAAAATCCCTGGAGATTATACATTAAAAAAACAAGCATCAGAAGACTCTTAAAGGAAAAATGAAAAGAGATCAGCTGGAGACCTTGGGACCCAAAGAATGATACAGTGGTTAAGTCTCCCAGTTTTCTTTTTGCTTCATATTTCCCGTACTGGAGCTGAAGAAGACAGCAACGCAGTAACATATACAGTAACAGACAAAAAAAAAAAAAAAAATCAACACTGCTTCACACCCATTATTATAGCTATTAAAAGTTTTGATAAGGATGAAGACGTTGAGACACTTATGCATTGTTGGTAGGAATGTAACATTGTATAGCTCTTCTGGAAGACAGTATGATGGTTCCTCAAAAATTACACAAAATTACCATACGATCCAGCAGTTCTACTCGGGGATATGCCCGAAAGAATTGAAAGTAGGTACTTAAACAAATTGGTACACCTGTGTTCATAGCATAATTCACAATAGCCAAACAATGGAAGCGATCCAAGTGTCCACTAATGGATGGATTGATGGATAAACAAACTGGTGTACGCATACAGCAGTATTTCTTCAGCTTTAAAAGAAAGGGAATTCTGACACATGTCTCAACATGGAGGGACCTTGAGGACATTATGCTCAGTGAAACAAGCTGATCGCAAAAGGACAAATCCTGTATAATCCCACTTGTATGAGATCCTGAAGCAGCCAAATGTATAGAGACAAAGTAGAAGGGTGGTTCCTCGGGCCTGGGAGTGGGGATGGGAAATGGGGAGTTAGTGTTTAATATGCAGGGTTTCAGCTGGGCACAATGAAAATGTGGGGCTGAATGGTGGTGCTGGCTGCAAAGTAGCGTGAATGTACTTGGTGGCTCAGACAGTAAAGAGTCTGCCTGCAATGCAGGAGACCCGGGTTCAATCCCTGGGTCGGGAAGATCCCCTAGAAAAGGAAATGGCAACCCACTGCAGTATTCTTGCCTGGAAAATCCCATGGATGGAGGAGCCTGGTGGGCTACAGTCCATGGGGTTGCAAAGAGTCGGGCACAGTTGAGCGACTTCACTTCACTTAGTGTCACAGAACTGCACACTTTAAAAGAGTAGTTTTTATGTTATATGTTTTTAGCCAAAGTTAAAAACAACTAAAACCCTGCTCTCTGGAGCCAAAGGAAATTGAAAAGGGCAGTGTACCAAGACAGAAAACTTTTAGGCACCAGTGGTACTACTGGGGCATAGCCCTGCCCGCACCCACATCAGCAATAGGGAGCTACACACCCACCCTCTCAAGGGTGGAGCAAGGTTTCAACACACCTGCCAGGACGGAGTCAGAGAAGGCCTGATGCAAGCCAGGACTCTCATCCATGCTGCCTAGCAAGAGTCCCACCCATGGAGACCACCAGGGAGCCTGGACTTGACAGCAAAAGCATGACCCATAAAAGGACAAATTGAATTTTTTTTAACTTGAGGGGCGTTTTTTTTTTTAATATTATTTATTTATTTAGCTATACCAGGTCTTTACTGTGACATAGGGGAATTTAGTTCCCTGACTAGGGATTGAACCTGGGCCCCCTGCATTGGGAACACAGAGTCTTAGCCACTGGACCACCAGGGAGGTCCCTCTTTACTTATTTATTTTTAATTGGAGGATAATTGCTTTACAATGTTGTGGCAGTTTCTGCTGTAGAACAAGATGAATCAGCTGTAAGTATACATACATCCCCTCCCGCTGGAGCCTCCCACCTCCGCCACCTCCCACCCCCTCCCGCCCCTGCACCAGAAATTGAATTTTAAAAGTGAAAACTTTTGCTCTGAGAGGAGACTGTTAAGAGGATGAAAACACAAGCTACAGACCGGGAGAAAATATTTGCAAACCAATACATTTAACAAAAGACTAGTATCTAGAATATTCAAAGAATACTCAAAACTCAATAGTTAAGAAACTCAGAACATGGGCCAAAGCTACTGGGAAGAGCATTCGGCTGGGGAGGACAGGGACACCGCCAAATACTGGTGAGACTGCAGTAACTGGATCGTTCATAAATTGCTGGTGGAAAGGTAAATTTGGCAGTTCCTTAAGGAGCTAAGTACGTCGTTACCTGTGATCCAGGGACTGCAGTCTTGGGCAGTCATCCCAGAAGAATGAAAACTTATATTTATTCACTAAAAAAAGCATTACACAAGTGTTAACAGCAGCTCTTTATACAAATAGCTCAGAATTGGAAGCAACCTAGAAGATCTTCGACAGAACGCGGTGCACCCAGGTCGTGGAGGCTACTCAGTGGCAGAGCGGAGTGAACTGCAGGTGCACACAACACCTGTCAATCTCCAGGAACTATGCCGGCAAAAAGCTTAGCCCCCCAAGTTATACACGTATGATTCTGTTCACATAACATTCTTGAAAAGACAAAATTACAGAAGTAGAGGGCAGTTGAGTGGTTGCCAGGGGTTAAAGAGGGGGTGGGATGGGAAGGAAGTGACAGGGCAGCCCACGCGGTACCCGAGGCTAGTGCTGTTGCAGGAAGGGGGACCCCTTCCAGGGCCTGAAACTGGGCTCTTGTCTAACACCTGGGAATGAATTGTCCAAGGAGACACACATGCTGACCAAGCAAGAGCTGTCATTGGAAAGGGCACCCGGCTGGAGAGCAGGAGGGTAAGGGAACCCAGGAGAACGGCTCTGCCATGTGGCTTGCAGTCTCGGGTTTTGTGGTGATAGGATTAGTTTCCGGGTGGTCTTTGGCCAATCATTCTAATTCAGAGTCTTTCCCGGTGGCGCACACATCACTCAGTCAAGATACACGCTAGCGACAGGGATTCTAGGAAGTGGACGGACACATGGTGTCTCCTTTCAACCTTTCCCGAACTCTTCAGGTTGGTGGTGGCTTATTAGTTCCTTATTCCTTATCAGGATCTCCTGTCATAAAACAGCTCATGCAAATGGTTACTATGGTGCCTGGCCAGGGTGGGCGGTTTCAATCAGTGTGCTTCCCCTAACAGTGCTGCTGGTCTGGTCCTGTCTCCTGCCCAGCCAAGCCCTCTTACTGCGCATATGGCCCGTGTCACCTTTGGTGGGGTCATTTGAGCCAAGACCACATCTGGCATCAAGCAGACTGTGTGTGACCTTGAGCTGCCCGCTCAGAGGGGGCCAGGCTCTCCCTGAAATTGGGGACACAAATGCTGTCACATGTTTTGGTGAAGTAAAGCCGGCCTCACGGTGGTCGTCATCTTCATAGCTTTATCCATGTCTCACATTCTCCTTGTCACCATTTCCTCGTTCTGACAAGCCAGGGGGAGGGGGTCCCCATGAGCACAGGTAGAATTTGGATGCACATTTGTCATTTTCCCGGCACTCTTAGTTTTCAACCAACTCAGTGCAATCTTGGCCAAGCGAGTCTCTGGATTATGCCAGCCTTGGGACAGAGCCTGAGAACTTGGCCTTGAGTCCTGCTGTCAACCACACCATCCCCTTGGCCATTGTGCCTGTCAGTTCCCATTCCCTGCTTTCACCAACTGATGGGCTCCAGGTTACATCTTCAGTTCTTGAATACCTGCATTGCTTAGTATTCACAGGAAACAGTAGCCCCTGTTCCTTGGAGTGATGAGCAGAATAATGCTACCGAGCAGGAGACCATCCTGTATTATGTGAGTGGGCTGATGTAATCAGAGGGAGGTCCTTATAAGAGGGATGTGGGGTGGGGGTGAGAGTCAGACAAGGTGATGTGATGACAAAGCAGAGATTGGGCTGATGCGCTTGCGAAATGCAGGAAGGGGCCACGAGCCAAGGAGTGTGGGCAACCTCTTGAAGCTGAAAAAGGCATGGAAACAACTCTCCCCTGGAGACTCTGAAAGGAACTTGCCCTGCCAACACCTTGACTTTAGCCCAGTGACACTGATTTCAGACTTCTGACTTCCGGAAGTGTGAGATAATAAATCTGTGTTGTTTTAAGTCCCTAAGTTGTTGATGTCTGGTTTTGGCAACAATGGGAAACTAATGCACCTGGTATTCCTTTAACTAGCACTCACTAGGAACTAACCAGCAAATTATCAATACCTGGCCTGCACTTCCAGAGACTATGCAATCCCAAAGCCTCCCTTCTCTTCCAAAGGTCCCTGTGTGCTCTGTGGGGCCTTGCTGGCCTCAGATGGACTGTGCCGTTTATCAAAAAGTTCCATTTCCTCTGTCCAGGGGCGTCACCCCAGGGGGCAGAGGTGTCTTCTGTTCTAGACAAGTCCAGCACAGGCCTGAACAGCAGGGCAGCCCCCCCGGGATTTGGACATAACCAACTCATTCTAATCGGCGGAGACCAAGCCACTTTGTCCTCCCCCACGTACACCTCTCCTCTGACCACCCCTGGGCCCCAGGGCACTTTATAATTTTATTTTTTCTGATTTGCAAGGGTTACAGCTGCACCTTGCAGAAAATCCACACAGTATAGAAGCATATGAAAGTGAAAGTGTTATTTGCTCAGTCGCGTCCAACTCTTTGCAACCCAAGCGACTGTAGCCCACCATGCTCCTCTGTCCATGGAATTCTCCAAGAAAGAATGCTAGAGTGGGTTGCCAAGGGATCATCCCGACCCAGGGATCGAACCTGGATCTCCCACATTGCAGGCGGATTCTTTACCATCTGGGCCACCAAAGGAGCCCCATAGAAGCATATTTTAAAAAGTATAACAGTGGCAGTTTGCCCAAATTGCACTCCAAAAAATAACGTAAGGGCAAGGACAGAGCTCATTATTTTGTCTCCTTTAAGCATCTTTCCTGGGTTTGTGGTAGTATTTGAAAATTTTCTGACAAATGTTCCAATTACAATTCACTTTGCACTGTAAAATCTGCCTGGGACAGCTTGACTGTATTTTTTGAATCTGAGTAACTAGAAAAAGACAAGGAAATTAAGCCACCAGAGGTGAAGCGTATCTTTATTCAGTCTATGCTAGCTGTTGAGCCTGGGCAAGTTTAACTTTCCTTTGTCCCTGTCTCCTCATCTGTGAAATGGGGATGATAATGGTTCCCAAAACACTGAGTGGTCTTGAGAGTTACAGGAATTAAGAATTTAACTACTGACTGGCTTGTGGTAAGCTCTGAGTAAATGTCACTTAAAAAAAAGTCATGACTCAGCCCAAATGAGAAAAGAGGAGAAAATTCAGTATTAATGCTTGCTCAATAGTTGCTTAGACCATTGTTTTCCTACACTTGTTTGTGGAACATTACTGATTCCAAAGGATGTGGGATGTCGATTGGTGTGATGAGGAAACACAGTTAAAGGATGAGTGTTGTGTTTTACGGGTCCAGCAAGGCAAAGTTAGCAGGCTCCGCCTACGGTGCTCCTCAGAGGCTTCCTTATGGACTTTGCTTCCATGACAGACCTCTCCCAAGGGGCATTTCCCCTAATTAGTTGACTGAGGCACTCCATTTGGCTTCTCTGTAGCCTGTCCCAGGACCAGTGTCCCATGGAAGGCTCTCTGGGGACCCCGCCATCAGATCCCCCGAGACCCGTCCCCTGTCCTGCTTCCTCTCCCTGTTCCATGGGGAGCGGTAGCTCGAGGACACTTGTTGAGACTCCAGATAGGCACACGGACCCAGCAGTCACCTCCTCCCGCTGGGCAGATACCCTGAGAGGGGAGGGTCACCCCCCCCAACCGGAGATCAGCTGAGCCTGTGTACAGATGAGACTTCATGTCGTCCAGCTAGTGCCTGGGGCGTGTCACGCCGCACCAACATTGAGCAAGAGGCTTGGCACCAGAGTCTAGGGCTTGCTCCTTCCCTGTCCACACATGACATGAGCAGACGTATTTTTCACTCTGTCCCTCTGTCTACAAAGGCAGGGGTAAAGCCATATCACCTCTAACTTCGAGTGGGGCTGATACGCGTGTTAAAGGGGGACCCTCGAGGCTGAGAAGGAATGCCCTCCTCTTGTTAGGAAAAGCAAGAACAGCACTTGCAATGGTTCCCTGAGTTCAGTGTCAGAGTTTGCTGGAATGTGGACCCACTGGTTGGAATTTGGGTGGTGGCACCTACAGGTAAGCTGACAATAGTCACCTAGAGTTTACCTGTTTTATTAGTTTGGGTTCTCCAGAGAAACAAGACCACTGGAATGTGTGTGTGTGTGTGTGTGTAAAGATTTATTTTAAGGGACCAGTTCACACGATTATGGAAGTCAGCAAGCCCTAAGATCTGCAGGATGAGTCAGAAGCAGGAGACCCAGGAAAAGCCACTGTTTCATTTTGAGTCCAAAGGCAGAAAAAAAAAAAAAAAAGCTGATGCCCAGTTCAGAGGCTGGCAGGCAGGAAGACTACCCTCTAACTCAGGTTGAGGGTCAGCCTTTTGTGCTATTCTGGCCTTCAACTGATTGGGCAAAGCCCGTCATATAGGGAGGGCAGTCTACTGATTTAAGTGTTAACCTCATCCAAAAACACCCTTAGAGAAATACCCAGAATAATGTTTGGCCAAATACCTGGGCAACCCATGACCCAGTCAGCTTTACACACAAAAAAATCAATCTTCACGCCAATGATCTGTGCATTGTAAAGGAACCATGGGTGAAGAAATGAGGCTGAATTGCAAAACCTTAGAAATTGGAGCAGCATCACCCCTGATTCAGGCTTTCCTGGTGGCTCAGACATTGAAGAATTTGCCTGCAATGCAGGAGACCTGGGTTCAATCCCTGGGTTGGTTCAGTCCCTGGACAGAGAAGCCTGGCAGGCTGCAGTCCATGGAGTCGCAAAGAGTCAGACACAGCTGAGTGACTAACATACACCTGATTCAAGGCCCAAACCCATCCTTAGGTTGTTGAGGTCATCAGGCATGAGGAACATTGAAAGAAAACTTATTTCTTTGGACACAAGGTCGTTGAGCTGAGCTCTGAAAGATGCTCAGAGAGGAGCACGTGTCCCTCAGAGCAGAGGCCCAGAAGCAGTCCCGGGTCCACCTTTGCTCCGGGTGGGGCTGATCCAGCAGCATCTCAGAGGTAGAACAGGCGTGGCCTCTTCCAGCAAAAGCTGGTGATTTGCTTAAGTATCGGCCATGGCCTTGCCTCACTGCTTCCTCCTGGGTGCCAGCACTTCGCAGACACGGTTACTCTTCCTCCTCGTAATGACCCTGTTAGGTTGGAAGTGGTCTCCTATGAAGAAACCGAATCTCAGAGAGATCGAGGAAACTGCCAAGGTCACACAGTAAACGGTGGAGCTGGGGTTCTAGCTAAGACTCTTCTGACCCAGAATCCAGGCCAGCGGCTGGCCGAATATGCCCTGGCCAGCCTGCATGCCCGGGGCCACCTGGCAACGTGGGCTTCTGCAGGGGCTGTCATCCCAACCAAAGACGGAGAGCAAGCGCTAGGGGCTGAATTCTTTCCCCTCAAATTCATGTTGAAGTCCTCGTCCCTGTACCTTAGAATTTGACCTTGTTTCGAGATAAGGGTCTTTATAGAGTTTGTTGTTGGTCAGTCACTCAGTCATGTGACTCTTTGCCACCCCCGTGGACTGCAGCACGCCAGGCCTCCCTGTCCATCACCAAATCCTGTAGCTTGCTCAAACTCATGTCCATCAAGTCGGTGATGCCAACCAACCATCTCATCCTCTGCCGCCTGCTTCGCCTCCTGCCCTCAATCTTTCCGGGCATCAGGGTCTTTTCCAATGAGTCGGCTCTTCGCACCGGGTGGCCAAACATCAGCATCAGTCTTTCCAATGAATATTCAGGGTTGATTTCCTTTAGGATTGACTGGTTTTATAGGATAATCACGTTAAAATGAGGTCATTAAGGTGCCCCCTAATCCAGTATCACGAGAGTACTTTTAAGAAGAAGAAGTTTGGACACAGACAGGCACAGAGGGAAGACGGTATGAAGACCCAAAGGGAAGACGGCCGCCTGCAAGACATGGAGAGAGGCCCGGGACAGATCCATCCCTCACGGCCCTCACCAAGTCCTCGATCTTGGGCTTTCAGCTTCCACAGCTATGAGAAAACTAACTTCCATCCTTTAAGCCCTCATGGCCCTCTGTGTCACTCTATGTCACCACTGCTTGGCAGCCCAAACCGTATAACCAAGTGAGATCCCCAGACATGAGAGGAGACGGAACAAAGGCTTCCTGGCTGTGTGGATAGACTCAGGGCCCTCAGGGGGAGGACAGTTTGAACAGAAATGTCACCAAGCCAGGACAGAAATGAGGACAGCAAGTCTTTGGAGGAACTAACCCCGGCTCTGAAACCCAGATTGGGAAATATTCACTGTCACCATTGGCTTCGGCAGTCTTGTTCGGCTGGTTCTTCCCAAAGAGCTCTGTGGGCCTGTCACCCGGTCGGCTGCTTTCAGCCTTTCCCAATGGGGAGTGACCAGGGGTGGGCGGCAGTGTGGACGGTCCCTCCTGTCACCCTCCCTGACGAGCGGTGACGGCCATCCTGATACCCCCAGCAGACAGCCATCCTGATACCCCAGTGCTGGGCTTGGCACAGTAGAAGCAGCACTGGATGCGGAGTCTGAAAAGTTGGGTTCTAGTTCAAAGTGGATCTCAAAAGTTTCGTCATCTGGAGATAAGTCCCTGTTCCTCTTCACAGAGGTTTTCTCTCAAATAAGATCATTTATTATTATTGTGTCCCACTCACTCTCTAAAAGTATCGTGGGGACCTTGTAGTAAAGACTGTTACATGGAACCGTCTAAACAAGCATAGAATCAGGGAGGTTAGTGAACAGAGGGAGGAGATGGTTGTACAGCTGTACACCATGGAGCCTGAAACTCAGCTCTGAGCATCCTGGCAGCCAAGGAGAAAAGTGAAATACCTTCAAAAGTAGGGGGGGAAACCCTGTGAAGTATAAGATATTGCTGTTTCACTTACTGTACTCATTTAAAGTAAAACATTATGTTGTACTAAAAATGATTATTTTATTTCAATGTGCAGATTCCAAGCATGAAGAATAGAATCTATCCAGGTTCTGAACTCAAATTGCCTACATTTTTAGACATTTTAAGCTTTCTAGACTTGTTCAGTTTTTTATTTTGTTTTATATTGCTCACATCATGTGGCATGTGGGATCTTACTTCCCCGACCACAGATCAAACCCATACTCCTTGCACTGGGACTGCCAGGGAAGTCCCCAGGCCTGTTTAGAAATGGATTAATTTATCCCTGTAATTACTTCCCAGTCACAATCTCATGTTCTGGACAAATTCAATAAACTTTTTTCTTGTCTTTTTAGAAGAAGTGCATCTAGGATTTTTTTCTAATTGGGAAGCAATACCTGATCCTGGTAGAAAATGTATAAAATACTGAAAAATATAAATGAGAATGAAACTATTCATAGTCCTCCATGCCCTGTCCCTTCCAGATAACTGCCGTCAACATTTCAGTTGACTCCATTCCAGTATTTCCTCTATGTCTTTTGAATCTCCTAGTGCTTCTTGAACCTAGGTTTTGGTTTGCCTCAGCCTTGGGAGTTTTTGCTCTGAGTAAAGACTGTGTAGGAACATCTAGAATTACCAGTCTGTCAACATCTCCTGGACTTTGAGTTCACTTCCTTTAAAAGCAAGCTAAGCAGCCTCTCCTGGGCCACCTTCCCCTCGTCCTACCTGGAGAGCCTCGGGGCAGCCCACGTGATGGTGGCCCTGGGTACCAAATTCTACCAATTCCTGCTCCAAAATGTGCTCTGTTCTACAAATTGTAGGAGAGCCCAGCCTGGTGAGAAACCTGGTTCCAAAACACTGTCACTTCTTCACCCAACATTCCTATCTTTTCAGTGAAAATTTCTCTGGAAGCCTAGTGGACTTGGCGAAGGGGCTCCTCATAACCACCCCACTTTTTTCCCCAAAAATCCTATTGTAGACACTATGGAAAACAGTATGGGGGTTCCTTAAAACCTGAAAGTAGTGTTACCATACGATCCAGCAATCCGACTCCTGGGCACATATCCAGAGAAGATGAAAGCTTTAATTCGAAAAGATACATGCACCCCAATAGCAGCACTATTTACAATAGCCAAAACATGGAAGCAAGCTAAATGTCCACCAACAGATGAATGGATAAAGAAGATGTGGTACATATATACAGTGGAATGTTACTTAGCCATAGAAAGGAATGAAATAATGCCATTTGCAGCAACTTGGATGGACCTGGAGATTAGCATACTGAGAAGGCTGACAGAGAAGACAAATATCATATGGTATCACTCATATGTGGAATCTAGTAAAAAATTATACAGTGAAACTTGTTTACAAAACAGAAACAGACACAGACATAAGAAAACAAAGTTACAGTTACAAAAGGAGAAAGTAGGGGAAGGGGGCAAATTAGGAAAATGGGATTAACAGAGAGACACTACTATGTAAAAAATATTAATAGATAAACAATAAGGAACGTCTGTATAGCTCAGGGAACTATATTCAACATCTTGCAATAAGCTATAATAGAAAAGAAGTTTTTAAAAAGCCTATTGGCACTTGGATTTTCTTGCCATTTCTTGCTTCACTGTTTGAAATTCCATCAACGGCAGATTCACACAAATGAACACGTGTCATTCAAAAATCTCCCAGGATAAACCTGATCAGTCGATCTTTGTGAGAACTGTTTCTACCTGTGATTCCCCGTCTTACAAATGATGCTAACTGCTCCAGTGGGCAGCGGGGTGAGGGTAGGCTTTTTGGAGGGCATAGGAGAAGTCATGGAGAAGGGAAGGGCAACCCGCTAAAGTATTCTTGCCTGGAGAATCCCATGGACAGCGGAGCCTGGCGGGCTACAGTCCATGAATCGCCAAGAGTTGGATAGAACTGAGCAACTAACACACACAGAAGGAGTCATCTTAGATCTGAGGGGAGGCAAGAGAACCCCTGCTCCGTGGCTCTGCAAGGAAGTCGTATGGCCCCCCAGGGTGCTCAGTTCCAGGACGGTCATCGCCCTGCCTGCGCGCCATCCTCACTTTGCAGCAGGAACACACCCTCTCTGGCTGTCCTCCACCTCGGGGTCCCTGCCCCTCAGATGCCCTTGCTGCCCCGCAGCTGCTGCCTTCCAGAGGCCCCGGGGCTCAAGGCATCACTTCCTCTGTCTGCCTTCACCCCGCCCCTCGGTGACCTTGACCCTCCTTCTCCACGCACTGCTGTGTGATGACGTCCACATGTACGTCTTCTGCACAGACTTCTGCAAACAGCAGATGCTACCTTGTCGACCCCCCGGTTGGAAATGGATCAGAATCTGAACTCAACATGTGCCAAGCCCAAGTGCTCGTCACTCATCGCCCCGCCATGTGAAAAATGAGGTTATGTGTCATGAAGTGGGGCTTTATAAACGTTGCTCTAGTTTTAGTTTTGCAGGGCTGGGAAGGACCTGGGGGGAAAAAAATCTGTCAAATCTGTATGGAGCTCTAAAACCACAAAGGGCTGTGTGTTCGATCAGCTCAGCGGCTCACCAGCGACACGGCTTTGCACGGGTGCCTCGCGCTGTATGGCCCTGCTGGCCTCTCGTGATTGTCGGCAGGACCCTTTGATGTGCACACAGAGCCTGGTGCCTGGTGGGCTGTTAGGGAATGTCCCTTTCTGCACTGCCTTGAGGACAGAACTTCAGAGACATCCTGGGGAACCCATGGACCACCTCTCTGTCCCCACCGGGGCCCAACAAACTCTTCTCTATTGCTTTAGTCTGCCCTGACCTTGAGGGTTCAGCATCACTACACTTGAAGCAACCTTGACCTGGGGTGCCCTGGCCCCACCACAGCCCTCTTATGGGCTACGGCTTTGAAATGGGGGTGCTGGTGAGCTGTGGGCTCCTCTGGGGCACAGCCCACTATCGCCCACCCACCCCCCACAGGCAGAGGCAGCCCCACATGGTGCCCTGTGCTTCCTACTTTAGCCTGTGTTCATTCAGAGCTCCTATCACTGTTTGTAAACACTGGTCTTTTCAAGTTACATCTTGCTTATGATTTGGTAGAGGATTCACAGAGCACGAAAAGACATGGAAGAAACTTAAGTGCATGTTGATAAATGAAAGGAGTCAACCTGCAAAGGCTACAAACTATGTGATTCCAGCTAACCACACGGCCGACAGAACACACAGGGCAAGTGTGACTGCTCACCATGTGATCTGCCAGTATTCTGGAAAAGGCAAAACTGGAGACAATAAAAAGATCAGGGGTTGCCAGGGGTTATATCAGAGGAAAGGCGACTCGGTGGAGCCCAGAGGGTTATCAGGGGACTGTGAAAATAGTCTGAAAGCTCCCATCAGGGTGGGTTCAGGTCATCATACGTTTGTCAGAATCCAAGCGTGAACCCTAACATGAGTGATGGACTTGGGGTGATCATGACTTGTCGCTGTTGCCTCACAGTGTGACAATGTCCCACTCTGGTGCAGATCTCCACCTGGGGGGCGGGAGCTGTGCTTGTGGGGGCGCGGGGAGGAGGTACATGAGAGCTGTCTGTGCTGTCCGCTCAGGTATACGGGGAACCCAATGCTACTAAAAAGCAAAGTCTGTTATTTCTTCTAATTCCCATAGTTGGCCAGGTGAAACATAAGGAAAAAGAGGTACAGTTAAGGAAGTCTGACTTCTATGCTGGTCCCTCTGGTCTTTCCTACTCCCTAAAGAAAACCAATCTTAAATGTATTGAATGATCCCATTCATTTCTTCAGTACAAGACACACACACCCCCACCCCTTGTCTGCTTCCTTAGGTAACAGCCTGCCCTGCCCACCTCCCACTCTCTCTGGGGATGTCTCTGTAGTTCTTGAACAGGTACCTTTGTATCTGGAAACTTGTTTTTGTTACTAGTGAAGCACAGGCGTTTTCCCAACTATCGAAATACCGTCCTGTTTATCTCTCAGAGCAATAAAAGCAAATAGCACATTTTCAAATAAGCGGGCGTCCACGTAGGTACGTTTTGCTCTCTCTGTGGCTTTCAGTCTCACCTTTCTCGCCTGGTGGGGCTGAGATGCTGACTATGGAATGGACCAGCCCTGGGCCTCTGCCCCGTCCTGTCCTTCCGGGCACTGATGAGCCCTGAGTCACCGGCTGCTTGTCCAGCCCCGTCTAAAGCCCCTGCACGCCTCCTAACCCCACGGATAACAGGAACAAAGTCCCCTTGTAAAGAAAATCTGTGTTCTGCTGATTTCTATGAATTGCCCTCCGGCCTCTCGAGGAAGCTTTCTGTTGCCAACCTGGGGTGAGCAGCCCTGGTCCCACCAGGCAGGCTCACACCTGTTCCGGAGTGAGGCCCCTGTGTGCAAAGAGCAGGTGGTCCCCTCCCTGTCCCCACACCCACCACGCCACACAGGGGGGTCTCTTTAATCGTGCAAATTCAGCTTCACCCAGGCTTTGCTGAGGGTGGGCAGGCTGCTACCTGTGGCTCTGGTAAAGGCAGGTTGATCCTGGACTTTATACCTTTAAAAGGACACTTTGACCAGCTCTGGAGTCATCTTTTCTGGGCTTAGTGGCATGTGTGTTTTGATGTGGGCTTTCGATCATAGAAACTTGGACTCAGAGGAGTCTTTGACAGTCATCTGCCCAGTGGTTCTCAGATGGGTTTGGTCCCCAGGGCACATCTGGCAATGTTTGGAGCCTTTTATCAGTTGTCACAATCGGGGGTTGGGGCTGCTTCTGAAATCTCGCAGGCAGAGCCCAAGGATGCTGCTGAGGGTCCGCGCTGCACAGGGCAGACCCCACGACAGGGAAATTCCCCACCCAGCCATCAGTGGTGCCGACATTGAGAGGCCTTGATCCGATTCCTTTTTGGTCTCAGTGTGGTCTGCACACCGGCAGCCTCGATGAGCACGTGGAGCTTGTGGCATGGAGGGTCTTGGTCCCCCACCCGAACCCCTGAGTCAGAATCTACATTCCAACAAGTTTCATCTGTCCAGTGAGGCCTGGGAATTGCTGCTCAAGCAATCCCCAATCTCCCACCCAAAGTAGCAAAAGTCAAACCTCCCACCAAAACGCAGTGCTCAGCCGAAGCTGTCTCAAAAGCCAGCTCTTTTAATATCTTCAAGACTTTTATTTTAAGGAATGACTTAGCCTAATGAAATTCTTTGTATGCGCCATATGATGTGTGGAGACGGGTACCACCATCATTTCATTTTTCCATCTCAAGATAGGAAGATTCTACAAACCTTTCAGGAGCGTGTTCCAGGGTTTTGAAGCTCCTCCATTAAGGCTCTTGGTTGGAGCATCTCCTGGTCGGTTACAGAGGGCGCAGCTTTGAAACCCTCCACCCAGCCAGCCCCAGGTGTTGCCTGAGTATCAGAGTAACCTGCCTGGAAAGCAAGCTTCACCCGAGCAGAGATGGGGGCTTCTTCTCATTGTGTTTCCTGGTGCTGAGCGCAGTGCCCGGCGGGCGGCTCGTAAATGCTCCATGTGTTGGATGAATGGAATTGAGAGACGGTGGGGGTAAGAGTCGGGGGAAGGAGGGTGAGAGAGGGAGGGAGGGAGGCTCCCTCTGCAAGACACTGAGGACGCTGACGTGGACTTCCAGGAGAAGGCAGCTCCCGCGAGTGCAGCCTCACTGCGGTCACCCCTACCGCTCACAGGGGCTGGGAAAGCGGTGAGCTCGCAGGACCGGTCAGCTCCCTCCAGTCCCCTCTCAGGCCTGAGGATTGCTTCAGAATGTTCTGCCATCCAGAAGTCATCAGCTTGAGCCTGCACTTTCTCCTCTATATCCACAGCAGCACCCCACTTCCGGAATGCCCATCTCTGTGGACTGGCCAGGAGCGCTAGGCAAGAACGTGAACCTGACCCTGAGCGGTCTGCCCGCTCCCGGTTCCCCTCCCCTGAACCCAAGGGCTGGCCTTCCATCGCAGTAAGGGAGCTGTCGCCACGATGATGCCTGTTACCGTGCTGATAAAGCGTCTGCCCGAGTGCTCTGGGCTTATCTCGCTACTCTTCACCACTTCATCCCGAGCCGCCCCACAGGAGGAGGTTCAAAGGTACAGTGATTTACTGGCAGAGGCAAAGGCAGGACTGAAACCCCAAACGCCCCCAGCCAGTGCCCCCTGAGCCGCGCAAACAGCAGTAGTTCACATGCTGCTCAAGAGATGATAAGGTGGGAAAAGACAGCCCTTTCCTCCTAATACTGACTTTAACAAGTTGAACTAATTTATGTATATTTCGCATCGTTCCAGAAGTAATTTCAAGTGGCAGGTGGAAGGTGGGTAGAAAGAAGATAACCAAGCCAGGAACATAAAAGCGAGGCAAGAATGGGGCTGAGACGAAATTATATATAAAGACCTGGACAGCTTCCCTGGTGGCTCCGAGGGTAAAGATTCCACACGCCAATGCAGGAGATCCAGGTTTGATTCCTGGCTTGGGAATACTCCCTAGAGAAGGGAATGACTACCCACGCCAGTATTCTCGCCTAGAGAATTCCATGGACAGAGGAGCCTGGTAGACTGCAGTCCCTGGGCTCACTTAGAGTTGGACACAAGTGAATAACACACACCAAGACCTAGACATTGGCCCACAGGAAAGCACACACTTGGCGTTTTAGTTGCCACTGGAAAAAGAAACTCAGGTTGATACATGGCAGAAACCAACACAACATTGTAAAGCAATTATCCTCCAATTAAGCATAAATAAGAAAAGAGAAAAAGAAACTCAGTTTTCAATAAGTGAGTAAAGCAATTGCCGAAGGAAAATAGAAGCACTCCTGAACCGAGATAGGACCTGAACTTCTCCTTAGTGTCCCTAAAGGAGGGCCACCTCGGCAACGCGCTTCCAGTAGACCTTGTGTATCAAAGATCAAAGGCAGCACACGGGACAGCAGCCCAACAGGAGGTGTTCTGTGCGGGGCGCCCCGCACGGTCCCACGCACACCCCTGCAGGCCTGCTTCCCTCCGGGGTGGACCTGAGTCCCCAAAGTCCACCTCCGCTCACGACCACCACCCCGCTCCCAGCATCCTGCTCTCAGCCTGTGACCCAAGGCTGTAAGTCTCCTAACGTCTGAGAACGGCCCTTCCTTAGGCTCTCTGTCTTCCCAAGGGCTCTAGCAACCCTCCTTCCTCATCCATCCCCACCAGAAACAAAAGCATGGCCGGCATCCCTCCAAAAGGAGACCCTATGTCCGTTAATAGTCACTCCCCGCCCCCTCCTCCCTGCTCCTGGCGGCTGTCAATCAACTTTCTATCTCTATGGATCTGACTGTTCTGAATATTAATAGATGTGTATCCATACAATATGTGGTCTTCTGTTTCTGGCTTCATTCCCTTTGCATCATGTTTTTAGGGCTCATACATGTTCTAACGTGGGTCATTCCTTTTTATGGCTGATTAATATCCTGCTGTATGGATATACCACATTTTGTGTATCGTTTATCAGGTCATGGACATTTTGGGTTGTTTTTAGCTATTGTGAATGATGCCACTGTGAATATTTCTTTACATGTTTCTCTTTTTTCAACTCTCATGTGACATCCCTAGTAATGGAATTGCTAGATACAAGCTTGAATATAAGTGGCTGGAGGCAGGCATCCTTCACTTTGTTTCTGATCTGAGGGGAAAGGTGGCCTTCATCAAGCTGAAGTTCTAGTCCTAGTTTGTTGAGTTTTTAACATGAAAAGTTGTTGGATGCTGTCGAATGCTTTTTCCTGGGTCTATTGAAATAATATGGTTTTGCCCTTTATTCTATTAATATGATGTGTTACATTGATTTTTGTATGTTAAATCTTGCATTCCTAGGATAAATCCCACTTAGTCACGCATAATCCTTTTTAGTTGTTGCCAGATTCAGTTTGTTAATATTTGTTGGGAAATTTTCTGTTATTCACAAAGGATATTGACATTTTCTGGTGATGTCTTTATCTAGTTTTGGTATCAGGGAAATACTGGCCTCATCGAGGGGCTTCCCAGGTGGTGCTAGTGGTAAAGAACCCACCTGTCAATGCAGCAGACATAAGAGCCGTGGGTGCGATGCCTGGGTCTGGAAGATCCCCTTGAGGAGGGCATGGCAGCTCACTCCAGTATTCTTGCCTAGAGAATTTCATGGACAGAGGAGACTGGCGGGCTACAGTCCATGGGGTCTCAAAGAGTTGGACACGACTGAAGCGCCTTAGCACACACGCCTGGCCTCATATGAATGAATTGGGAAGTGTTCTACTTTTTCTCTTCTGTTTTTTAAAAGAGCTCGTAAAGATTTGGCATTAATTCTTCTTCTAATGTTTGGTAGAATTCACCCATAAGGTCATCTGGGCCTCAGTTTTTCTCTGGGAGAAGTTTCTGTTTACTCATTCAGTCTCTTTATTTGTTATTGTTGTTTAGTCACTCAGTCATGTCCAACTCTTTGTGACCCCATGGACTGTAGCCTGCCAGGCTTCTTGGTCCATGGGATTTTTCCCAGGCAAGAATACTGGAGTGGATTGCCGTGTCCTCCTCCAGGGGATCTTTCTGACCCAGGAATCAAACCTGCATCTCCTGCATTGCAGGTGAATTCTTTTACTGCTGAGCCACCAGGGAAGCCCATATTTGTTATAGGTCTATTAAGACTTTCTATTTCTTGTTCAATCAGTCTACCAGTTGATATCTTTCTAGGAATTTGTCCTTTCATTTAGATTATCACTTATCAATTTAGATTATTGAATAGTTGACATTTAACTATATATTACATCTGTATATGTTATAAACCAAACAATATGATGCTATAGTTATTGATTTACATAATTTTTTAAAGAAATTAAGAGTAGAAAATTAAAGAAGCCTACTTATACAGTGTTTTATATTTTATATCATATTTTATACTTACCCTTAAATTATTTCCAGCACTCTTAATTTTTTCATGTTACTGTCTGGTGTCATTTCCTTTCAGCCTAAAGGACTTCCTTTAGTATTTCTTGTAAGGCAGGTTTGCTGGCAGCAAAATATTTCAATCTTTGTTTAACTGGAGGTTTTTTAATGCTTTTATTTTTGAAGAATAATTTTGCTTCTCAAAACTGCTATTAAGCCCATTGAGTGAATTTTTCATTTTGGCTATTGCTCTTTCAACTGTAGAATTTCCACTTGGTTCCTGGTTATAGTGTCAATTTCTTTATTGTTACTGTCTTATTTGTTAAGTCACTATCAACATATTTTCCTTTAATTCTGTAAACATGGTTTCCTTTAATTCTTTGGACACAGCTATAAAAGCTGCAGAGCATTTTTCTATGAAATTCAGTCTCTAGGTCCATTCCAAGTCAGTCTGTGGACTGTGTTCTCCTGAGTTTGGGGAAGGGGGACACTTTCCTGTTACTTTACCTGTCGCATACTTTTTTTGTTGAAATTGGACATTTCATATACTATATCGTTGCAACTCTGAATTCTAGTTATTATCCTGAGCCACATATGTCATTTCTATTTTTTTTGAATTGTCTATTTCATTTATATTTTAAAATTTATTGCTACATATTCATTAGAATATCCAAAATTTCCTTTTAATGTTAAAATTTACAAGTACAAGAATAAAAATTCTTTGAGTTTAAAATAGTATTTCATTATTTTTAAAAAGATGCCTTTTTAAAATAGATTATAAGGCAATTTTGGATATATCTATTAACAGCAAAAACTTCAACACCCACGAAATATGAATAGGAAACCTCTGTTTCTTCTAATGTGGAAAGTTATCTAAGATAAACTTTTAAGCTTAGAGAACCAAGGTGCAGAATGGTATGTATAGACTGCCACCATTTATATATGTGCTAACAGTCGTTTGTATGAACCTAAATTATCTCTGGAAGACAGTTTGGCTATTGAGAAGAGAAGCAAGTAGCTAGGGAATAGAATAGGAGGAAAAGTTTGTACTTTTTTAAAATATTATTTTGAATTATATTTAAAAAGAAATTTTGAATAGTGACGTCTAGCTGTTGGGGCTTCCCTGGTAGCTCAGGCGGTAAAGAATCTGCCTGCAATTCAGGAGACCCATGTTTGATCCCTGGGTTGGGAAGATCCCCTGGAGAAGGAAATGGCCATCTACTTCACTCCAGTATTCTAGCTGTTAAACTAATGAACATCTAATAAGTACGTATAACAGGCAGGCATTTATTGACTCACTGGGTCCTTACAATGCTCTTAAGCACACATAAGCCCTGTGTAAAGCTCCATTTCATAGATGAGTAAACTGGGGCACAGAGGCTGCCACAGAGCCAGGCGTCCAAGCTGTCAAAGCCAGGGACAGTTTCCAGGCCCAGGCTCTCAAGGTCCCGTGTGACACATGCCCTTTGTACAGCTTCCCCTTCCTCACGGGCCACATAAATGCAGAAAAATCACCCATTAGTGCACACAGCCTGTCCCACAAGATTGCAAATCCTGCACCTGGGAGGGCTTCCCATCTTTAATAGTATGCACCTAATGAAAGTGAAAGAGTTAATCGCTCAGTCGTGTCCGACTCGTTGCGACCCATTGGACTGTAGCCCACCAGGCTCCTCTGTCCGTGGAATTCTCCAGACAAGAATCCTGGAGTGGGTAGCCATTCTCCAGGGAATCTTCCCAACCCAGGGATCAAAACTGTGTCTTTTGCATCTCCCGCACTGCCGGCAGATTCTTTACTGTCTGAGCTAGCAGCAAGGCCTATTCACATAATGTACACTCATTAAATATTTCTGAACAAAAGAGTGGATCCTGCTTAGAGCATTTTTTATGCCCTGGGTAAAAAATGGGCTTCCCTGGTGCCTCAGACAGTAAAGAATCTGCCTGCAAGGCAGGAGAACAGTAGTATTTTCTCAGGCCACTCTGAAAAAGCCATTAAACACATTTCCAAACGTCAGAGACCCTAGAGGCAACTTAAGAATCAAGTGTAAGGCAAAATGTCTGAAGCCTCTAGTGCCCATCTCTGAGCCCCCAGCCTTCTCTGAGAAACAGAGCCTGTGTACTCACAGCTCCGCCGTTCGTGTATGTGGGCGGTATGTGCAGTATTACAAACCGCCCTGCCCTCCCTCTTGTCCTGGCTGAGGCTCAGAGACGTCTCGCCTACCTCTACCCATCTCCTTCCCTGTCTCCTTCTCCTGCTCCCTGCCCTGGTGAAGTCCAAAGTCACAGAGATTATCTAGATGAGCACTGCAAACCATCCCTCACTGACTCTAAGACGCACCTTTTCCCATTGAAACCTCTCTGAAATCAGATACCTGCTGCAGCCAGCGATAAGAAAGCCTCGTGTCATCGCTTAGTCATTGTTTTCATTCTTAGTGATCCGTGCAGCTTCTCCTGGTAGTTGGGAGCTTAGCTTTGCTGAAATTAGGGGGAAGGGCGTGTGCCGAAGGACAGGCAGAAGTCTATTTCCTCTAAGAGCTGCTGCTGAACTCAATTTTGATTCTATGCTCAGGTTTTGGATAGTCCAGAGTTGCACAATGAATCATAATGTGAAGACAGTACCCGGACAGCCCTTGTTATATGCCGCACCCTGAATGGAGACCACCTCTCAGCCCGGACCGATCCGTTTCTCTGTTTAGAGAGAGAGGAAATGGAGGAGCAGAGATCTCGAGTCACCAGGCAGCCAAATGTGTGGTCAGCCTGCCCTTCTCCTTCTTAATGAGGCACATCTTCCTGGGGCTGAGGGCAGAGAGCTGCACTCCTCCCCCAAGTCCTCCCACCTGGGGGCTCCCTTCCTCGGCCTGACTCAGCCATCACTCCAGCAAACATGCCTGGTTTACCAGCTGGCCTGCGGTTCCCAGCAGCTTGAGAGCTAAACCTGAGGATATATGTAGCTGCCACTGTGCGCTTTGCAAAAATATTATGGGCTGCATCTTGGGTGGAAGTGGAGGCCGCAGGTTGGTGCAGGATCAGGTGTCAGAGCGTCAGAAGGATGGAGGAAGAAGCAGGCACAGGCCAGCAGGCCGACTGCAGAGGGATTCTCACCCCAGTGAGCAGGCGACCACTGTGTGTTGTCGGCTGTTGGCTATTTGCCTGTAACATCCTGCGTGGCCAGCTCACATTGGTAAGTGTTCACAGCAGTCTTGGAAACATTCCCTAAAATCAGGGTGATGCGAAATAGTCTCCTTACATTGATGAGATTTTATTTCACATTCAGTATATTTGGTTCATTGCTTTCACGCACTACAAGGGAGACTCTTTCTGGAAGACAGTTTGGCAATGCATATAAAGAAGGCCTAAAATTGTTTCAATACCCTTTGACCAAGAAACTCCAATTTCTAGAAATTTATACTAGAGAAATCACCACTGGAGAGACATAAATATTTCTGTCCTAGAGTGTTTATCGCCGAGTTATTAAAACAACCCCAAACAAGACACCAACCTAAAGGCCCAAATAGAATAGAACAACTTAATCATGGTGCCGCTTTACAAGGAAATACTTGCAACCATTAAAAAATCACTTTAAGACGACTTAGTGACATGGAAGAATGTCCATGATAGAAAGTCGAGTGAAAAGGTTATAAAACAACATGTATGATATGATCTGATATTGCAAAGTTTATTAATTTATGTATGAAAAAAATCTACAAAGAAGTACAGCCAAATATTAACATTAATGGTTTCTAGATTTTTTTCCTATAAACTTTTCACAATTTTTTGAAATCTTTTATAATGAAAATGTATTAATTTACCTTCAGAGGGAGAGAAAAGCTAAATAATACTAAATGTCCCCTTGATTTTGCTGACACAGGAGTAACTTTCTTATCTTCAAAAAAGAAGTTAGCTCTTCTTAGGCACTAGATTTAGTGATACAGTTTTTATGGTTAAAAAGAGAATGTCCTGGGACTTCCCTAATGGTCCAGTGGTTAAGACACCACACTTCCACTGCAGGGGACACAGGTTCGATGCCTGATCGGGAAACTAAGATCCCACATAGCCTGTGGCATGGACAAAAAAATAGAAAAAAAAATTTTTTTAATTAAAAGAGAATATGCATTTACTGTGGAGAGCAAACAGTACCTACCAAACAGACTAGGGTCAGCAGAGCATGTCTAATCTCTGCAGATTCCACTGTGTCCTCACCGACAGTAACACACTAGGGTCTTAGGACACAGTTTCCTAGACAATGAGGAAAAGGAGTATTACTTGGTCTTTTTTTAACAGATAAGAAGACTTCCGTATAGAGCAAATTTTTTCTCTCCAGGCTTATTGGTTCAATAAAATAAAAATAAGACTTATTCTTTGAGTTGTTGCTTGTAGGATATTCAGAGAGTAAAATCCCCCAAAGTAATACAATACCCTGATGTTTGTTCCAGAAAACCTTGTTTTCAGAGATCAGTAACACATTAAGTTAACAGCAGCTGTTTTTCTTGTCTGATCACAGACTCCCATGTTGAAAGGGCAAGCTTGCTTTATGGTTTCACAGTGTCCCCATGGAAGTGGCGTAGTTCACCTTGCTAATAAGTAGGATCATTTTCAGGGAAGGTTGTTCCCATGGTAATGAATGAATGAAATCTATTCACCAAAAGATAACTGAGAAATTATGGCAAAAGGACAGATGGTGAGCACAGAATCCATTTAAAAATAAGGTTGAGAGGAAAGCAGAGTTAAGAAAAAAGTTACAGGGCGGAATGTACGTGTTTTTTGCCTTGAGAAGCTAGAAAGGACGCATCTGATAAAGCTCATAGGGGAAGAGAGCATGGAAAGCAGAGTAAGCTTGTTGATTGCTCACCTATACTAGCTGGGAATTCAGAATATCCCTTAAAAGGACAAGTCAAGTAACAAGTGTGAGTGTATGTATTAGTACACATGGAAACACTAAGCAAGAGAATGCCACTAAATCAGATGGTGAAGGAAAGAAAAGGGATCAAGTAAGAAGAGAAACATTTTAATGTTATTTCACATAGTCAGAAAGGATAATATCTAAATAGATGACTAAGAGTAATATATGTAAGATTATACTTATATATAACCACCTGTACATAAATACAAATCTTCCTCCCTAAATATCAGGAGAAACTAAGACCTCCCCAAATACAAAGAGCTAAAAACTCATCAGACTGCACTCTTAGAATCAGTGAACATTATATGAATTGTGTCTCTAAAAAGCTGCTCAAAAATTCAAAAAAAGAGAGAATCACATAATGAAAGCTTTTAGAAACGATGAAAACATAAAATAGGAAATAATATGACTGAACTAAAATTGGATATCTGTAAATAAGCTTAACTTGCCTGTCAAAGAAAAAAAATTTTCAGTTGGTTCACAAAGAAAATCTCAACTCTATGCTGTTTGCAAGAGACACACCTAAAACTAAGTGATTCAGAAACTGCTAAGTTTCTTTCTTAATTCCAGCTTCTTATAAATGATCCTCACTCATTGCAACTCAACAAGCATGGTAGTCTGCTACCAAAGTGACCAGCTTTTGATGGTATTTTACAGAACACTTTCATTTATATTGATACTATCTCCATTAAATTTGTCTGTTAACTTGATGAGGCCGGCTATATTGTTACTCTTTTTTTTTCATTTATTTTTATTAGTTGGGGGCTAATTACTTTACAATATTGTAGTGGTTTTTGCCATACGTTGACATGAATCAGCCATGGATTTACATGTGTTTCCCATCCCATCCCTCTGGGTCTTCCCAGTGCACCAGCCCTGAGCACTTGTCTCATGCATCCAACCTGGGCTGGTGGTCTGTTTCACCCTTGATATATATTGTTACTCTTTACAGACAGGGGCTCTTAGGACTAGATCCTTTATATATTATGCCCTTACTCTCCACAGCACCACTATGAATTAAATATCATTATCTGAATTTGTTTCATTTGTGGCCAGCATGTTTAAGTAATCTGCTGATTTACACACAAAATAAGCAACAAAACTGAGATCCCAAATCAGGTATGTCTGACCCCAGAGCTTTTTGGTTTTCCAGTGTGTTCCTAATTGTGATGTCATGAAAGGTTGGGACTGGGAGGGTATGAAGAACTTGAACAGAACCATAGACCCTCAAACATATTTTATACTTCATAAAGTGAAAAAAAGTAAAACTGTTAGTCTCTCAGTCATGTCCAACTCTTAGTGACCCCATGGACTGTAGCCCACCAGGCTACATGGAATTCCTCTGTCCATGGAATTCTCCAGGCAAGAATACTGGAGTGGGTTGCCATTCCCTTCTCCAGGGGATCTTCCCGACCCAGTCATCAAACCCAGGTCTCCTGCATTGCAGGCAGATTATTTACTGTCTGAGCCACCAGGAAAGCCCAGATGTGTGTATATTTGCACATAAAACTAGCATCACATAATATAAAGGTGAACAGTAAAATTCATGTTGATAATTTAAAGTTTTTCTTTATGTAAAATAGAGTTAAATAGCAAATAGTATGAGGGAAACTGTGGAGGAAAATATCGGTTTTTGTATTTTCAGTGTCACTTTTGTCCTGCTTTTTGAACAAGAGGCCCTGGCATGTTCATTTTGTGCCAAGCCCAAATCCACAAATTACACACAAACACACACACACACATAAACACACACACACACAAATATGTAAACATGAGCTTTTGACAAACCACTGTCCAGTTTGCCAATACATTTACACTGTAAATATTTGCAGATTTGGAAATTTCAGTAACATTTTCAACTTCAGAGAAATGCCAGTCCCCAGTTCTCATCAGCTCAGCTCAATTCCATGGTCACACAACAGTGCACCCAGGGTGATTCTTTCTTTGCCACTGACTGGCTCTGAGACCATATCCATCATCCCAGATGTGGCAAGCCCGTTGTGTTTCACTGAGGTGGCATCTCAGTTGCTGTGTGTTGACCTTGCCCAGAAGAGGTGAGAGTCTTGAAGGCTCACCAGCAGAAGTTAAAAAAAAAAAAAAGTCAGTAGGTGAGATAGGTTAATAAATGGCCTCTTCAAAAACAGGTTCTAATTCCTGGAATTTGTAGATGTTAATGTGGCTTCCCTGGTGGCTCAGTGGTAAAGGATCCACCTGCTAATGGGTTTTATCCTTGGCTTGGGAAGATCCCCTGGAGAAGGGAATGGCAACCCACTCCAGTGTTCTTGCCTGGGAAATCCCATGAACAGAGGAGTCTGGCAGGCTACACTCCATGGCGTCCCAAAAGAGTTAAACATGACTTAGTGACTAAACAACAATAACAACATTTTGGAAGAACGTAGTTTTTATAAAGAACATACTTTTATAAATGTATTTTATAATTAAGTTTGATATCATGGGATTTATATAATCATTAGAAAGAACTGTGTATAATGAACCATGTAACAAAATAACACTCTCACATTACTCATTTACAATCTGGCTTCTGCTAAACTTGCTTTATTCTGTGCATTTCTGTACGTGCAGTTTTCTCCCTGCCTGGCACGTCCATTTGTGCCTTAGGGAAACTGGTTAATCTGCAGCCGGTAGTGTTTTGTACCCTTGTTAGAGTGGATTGCCATTTCCTTCTCCAATGCATGAAAGTGAAAAGTGAAAGTGAAGTTGCTCAGTCGTGTCTGACTCTTTGAGACCCCATGGACTGCAGCCTACCAGGCTGCTCCATCCATGGGATTTTCCAGGCAAGAGTACTGGAGTGGGTTGCCATTGCCTTGTCCATTAGGTTCATGCTGTTCACCCAGTGTTTTCTTTTCTTTTTTTTTTTTTTTCAAGAAATAGATTTAAACAATGTAGTGTGAGCAGATATTTGAGGATAGTAGGTCTGTATAGATATTTTAATTTCATATGAGTAATAGATTTTGTATCATTTGAAATATAAAACATAAAAGAAACAGAAAAATATATGGCCTTAAGATAATCTGATATATAAAAGTTACATTATTGGTGTTTAGAATGGTATGCTTGCCAGTTAGCTTCCTCTTCTCTTCCCTCCCCTGCCTTTTAGCAGACCTAAAATGTATATGTTAGTACAAAGGGCCTAAAGTAGCCAAAACAACTTTGAAAATGAGGAACAAAATTGGAGGACTTCAGTTCAGTTCAGTTCAGTCGCTCATTCGTGTCTGACTCTTTGCGACCCCTGACTCACAGCACGCCAGGCCTCCCTGTCCATAACCAACTCCTGGAGTTTACTCAAACTCATGTCCATTGAGTCGGTGATGCCATCCAACCATCTCATCCCCTGTCATCCCCTTCTCATCCTGCCCTCTATCTTTCCCAGCATCAGGGTCTTTTCAAATGAGTCAGCTCTTCACATCAGGTGGCCAAAGTATTGGAGCTTCAACTTCAACATCAGTACTTCCAATGAACACCCAGGACTGATCTCCTTTAGGATGGACTGGTTGGATCTCCTTGCAGTCCAAGGGACTCTCAAGAGTCTTCTCCAACACCACAGTTCAAAAGCATCAATTCTTTGGTGCTCAGCTTTCTTTATAGTCCAACTCTCACATCCATACATGACCACTGGAAAAACCATAGCCTTGACTAGATGGACCTTTGTTGGCAAAGTAATGTCTTTGCTTTTTAATATGCTATCTAAGTTGGTCATAACTTTCCTTCCAAGGAGTAAGTGTCTTTTAATTTCATGGCTGCAATCACCATCTGCAGTGATTTTGGAGCCCCCCAAAATAGTCAGCCACTGTTTCCACTGTTTCCCCATCTATTTGCCATGAAGTGATGGGACCAGATGCCATGATCTTAGTTTTCTGAATGGTGAGCATTAAGCCAACTTTTTCACTCTCCTCTTTCACTTTCATCAAGAGGCTTTTTAGTTCTTCTTCACTTTCTTCCATAAGGGTGGGGTCATCTGCATATCTGAGGTTACTGGTATTTCTCCCGGCAATCTTGATTCCAGCTTGTGCTTCTTCCAGCCCAGCATTTCTCATGATATATTCTGAATATAAGTTAAATAAGCAGGGTGACAATATACAGCCTTGACGTACTCCTTTTCCTATTTGGAACCAGTCTGTTGTTCCATGTCCAGTTCTAACTGTTGCTTCCTGACCCGCATACAGGTTTTTCAAGAGGCAAGTCAGGTGGTCTGGTATTCCCATGTCTTTCAGAATTTTCCACAGTTTATTGTGATCCACACAGTCAAAGGCTTTGGCATAGTCAATAAAGCAGAAATAGATGTTTTTCTGGAACTCCCTTGCTTTTTTGATGATCCAGTGAATGTTCGCAATTTGATCTCTAGTTCCTCTGCTTTTTCTAAAAGCAGTTTGAACATCTGGAAGTTCACGGTTCACGTATTGCTGAAGCCTGACTTGGAGAATTTTGACCATTACTTTACTAGCATGTGAGATAAGTGCAATTGTGCGGTAGTTTGAGCATTCTTTGGAGGACTTACACTACCAAATTTCAAAACTTATTTTCTAAAGCTACAATAATCAAGGGAGTGTGGTGTTAGCTTAAGAACAGAAATATAGACCAAGGCAAAAGAAGGGCAAGTCCAGAAATAACCCCTTACATTTATGATCAATTGATTTTTTATGAAAGCTCCACAGCAATTCAATGGAAAAAATAATGATCTTTTTAACAGTTAGTAAGGAAACGGCAACCCACTCCAGTGTTCCTGCCTGGAGAATCCCATGGACAGAGGAGTCTGGTAGGCTACAGTCCTTGGGGTCACAAAGAGACAGACATGACTGAGCACCGACACACATTGCAACAATTGGATATCCATATGGAAAAAAAAAATAAACTTCAACCTTTACCTCACACCATACACTAACATTAACTCAAAATGGATCATTGACCTTAATGTAAGAACTATAAAAAACTTATAGAAGAGTCATAATAGGAAGTTTTTGCAATCTTGGTAAAGGAAAAGGATATGAATAGCTGTGACAATGAAAGTATGATCTTTTAAAACAAAATTGATACATTGGCTTCATCAAAATTTAAAACTTTGGCATTTCAGAAGACACTAAAAGAATTAAAAGTTATGCAATTGACTTGGGGGAAATATTTGCAAATCATATTTCTAATGACGGACTTACATTCAGAATATATAAAGAACTCATAACTCAATAATGAAACCAACACACAATTTAAAAATGGGCAAAAGTTCGAATAGACATTTCCCCAAAGGATATATACAAATCACTATTAAGTGCATGAAAAAGTGCCCAATCTTACTAGTTATTAGGAAGGTGGGAATTAAAACTCCACCTGCATACCACTAAAGTGAAACCTACCTGTCACCCTCATTATCAGTGATGTGTTGGCAAATATTAACAATCAGGGGAAAAACAGCCCTAATGAATAGCATCTGCCAGTGTCCTTGGTGTACATGCTCCCACCATGGCTGATACCAATCCACCCACATGTGTTCTGAAAGTGGAGTTAGGAAGAAGTGTTTGCAGTCAACTCCCAGATCAGGGTGGAGCTCCAGGACACCTCTGCTCCTTACACACCAGACCAGCCATCACTAGCCTCTCAGTTCAGAGGAAGGCCCACTAATCCATCTGCCCAACCACAGGGCAACTCTTGTCAGCTGCCTAGAAAGGTCTGCACATTCCTCCATTCTTTCAAGGGACAAATAAGTAAAGGCTCACTAGACACGGGAGGAAATCCAGCAACTTAGAAGGGAGAAGCCCTGGTTGGGTGCATGAGACTCTGGAGGAGAGCTGAGATTATTTAAGTCTGAGAAAGGGATTTTATCCTGAAATTTCCATCTGGATCCTCCCAGAGACTCAAGGAGTTACTCCATCTTTAAAAAAAAAAAAAAAACAACAACAATAAAGAGCTCTTAGAAATTAAAAATGTTTGTCGCTAAATAAAATTTCAAGGGATGAAAAATAAATATCCCATAATGCCAAGAGACAGACAATGTGGATAAAAGAAAAGAGAGGATCAGGAGACCAACATTTGACTAACAGTTTTTGAGAAAAGGAGAAGCAAGGAAATGGAGAGGAGGAAATAACATAAGACATGATAGAAGAAAATTTCCCAGGGCTTGAGACACCTCCCAGTTAAAAAATACTCAGGAAAATGGATGATTAAAAAAAAAAAAAAACCACCACCTCTAGACACATTCTCATGAGAAGAGTAAAAAACTCACTTTCCAGAGGGAAACCTACAGTGAAAAAATAGGCTCTCCAGCAACCTGATACTAGAAGATAAGAGGCAATGTCTTCATAATTCTGCAGGAAATTGAATTTCAACAAAGAAGTTTATTCAGGTGTTCCCTGGTGGCTTAGATGGTAAAGATTCTGCCTGCAGTGCAGGAGACCTGGGTTCCATCCCTGGGTGGAGAAGATCCCCTGGAGGAGGGCAGGGCAACCCACTCCAGTATTCTTGCCTGGAGAATCCCCATAGACAGAGGAGACTGGAGGGCTATAGTCCATAGAGTCGCAAACAGACATGACTGAAGCAACTTAGCACACACACACACACACACACTTATTCTAGCAGTAACAACAAGCTAAAGGCAATTATGGAAAAGAAAAGTGATACAACAGTTGATATAAAGCAAATGAAAACGTGCTGCAAATGGAACGAATAGTGGGACTTAAAAAAGAAGTCCGTTTGACACCAACATCTGGGACATCCTCCTAGGTACAGGAGTGTAACACTGAAACCATGGAGTAAATGTGATCAGAAAGGGTATTAATACCGGGAAAATATAAGATTCTGTTGTCTGGCTCTACAGTGAACATTTACAATTTGTGTGTGTGTGTGTGATTTTCTTAAGCTTTTTATTTCATTTATTTTTGGCTGTGCTGGGTCTTCACTGCTGCAAGCAGGCTTTTCTCCATTGTGGGGAGTGGGGGCTGCTCTCTAATCACGGTGCGCAGTCTTCTCGTTTCGGAGCATAGTCTTCTCCTGTTGTGGAGCATAGGCTCCAGAGCACATAGACTCAGTAGTTGTGGCTCACAGGCTGTTTCCCCTCGGCAGGTGGGATCTTCCTGGACCAGGGGTTGAACCTGTGTCCCCTGCAGATTGGCAGGCAGATTCTTAACCACTGGACCACCAGGCAAGTCCCTTAAAGTGAATTTTTTAATGGCGGCAAGTATTTCCTTGTAAAGAGGCACCATGATCAAGTCATTCCCTCTTATTTAGTCCTTTAGGTTTGGTTTCTTGTTTGGGGCTATTTTAACAACACTGCAATAAACACTTTGGTACAGCAATATTTATATCTCTCCAGTGAGAGGGTGGCTTGACAAGGAATGCGGGTCTGGACTAGATGCTGGATTCTACCCTAGAACCCCCAGAATGGACCCAACTTTGCCAACACCTTGATTTTAGTCTCACCAGACCTTTTTTGGACTTCTGACCTCCAGAACTGTAATAAATGTGTATTATTCTGTGCCACTAAGCTTGTGGTAATTTGTTACAATAGCAATAGGAAACTAATACATTGCTTTAAAAAAAAACTAATATTTACTTTTGCCAGTAATTTAATATAGATTAGAGTGGTATAAAATCTGAAAGATAAATGATATGTTATAGAAATACCTGAATTTTCTAAATCTTGCCATCCATGACATTTGAAGACATGATATATCTTTATTAATTCTAGGAAATAAAATTGAATAATTGAATGTGAGTAACTTAGACCTCAATGGTATATATTTATTCACAGTGAATTCCCAAGACTCCATCATCTATACTGTTTTAGATTTATAGTAATTTACTAAAGCAAGTCATTGGATAAATGCACTTTGACAAATTCTGATATTTGCATAATTAAACATGAAGTGAATAAATGGGGCATTTGTGTCTTGTGTCAGATGATAAATAAGTTGTAATGTTATTGGTACAGAAATCAATAATGTATAAGGGGTAACCATTTTTGTCTGGCAATTAGGGATGATTTTGGAAAGGGAGTTCTAATGAGGGTTTTTTTTGTTTTTATTTTTTTGTTTGTTTATTTTTATTAGTTGGAGGCTAATTACTTTACAATATTGTAGTGGTTTTTGCCATACATTGACATGAATCAGCCATGGATTTACATGTATTCCCCATCCCGATCCCCTCCCAACTCCCTCTCCACCCGATCCCTCTGGGTCTTCCCAGTGCACCAGGCCCGAGCACTTGTCTCATGCACCCAACCTGGGCTGGTGATCTGTTTCACCATAGATAATATACATGTTTCGATGCTGTTTTCTTGAAACATCCCACCCTCGCCTTCTCCCACAGAGTCCAAAAGTCTGTTCTGTACATCTGTGTCTCTTTTTCTGTTTTTCATATAGGGTTATCGTTACCATCTTTCTAAATTCCATATATATGTGTTAGTATGCTGTAATGTTCTTTATCTTTCTGGCTTACTTCACTCTGTATAATGGGCTCCAGCTTCATCCATCTCATTAGGACTGGTTCAAATGAATTCTTTTTAATGGCTGAGTGATATTCCATGGTGTATATGTATCACAGCTTCCTTATCCATTTGTTTTTGTTTTTAATTAAAAGACAAGAGCAGTGAAGAGAGCACACTGGAAGTTATAAGGATCTCTGCTTCCTTTTTTTATTTTGATATATGTCCCAGGGATTCTGTATAATTAATTGGAAGAAGTTTCTCCAAAATGCATTTTTATAATACTTTCTGAAGCAGTGATATTTCAGATAAGGAAAATTAAAGTGAAAGTCTCTCAGTTGTGTCCGACTCTTTATGACCCCATGGACTATACAGTCCATGGAATTCTCCAGGCCAGATACTGGAGTGGGTAGCCTTTCCCTTCTCCAGGGGATCTTCCCAACCCAGGGATTGAACCCAGGTCTCCTATATTGCAGGTGGATTCTTTACCACTGAGCTATGAGGGCAACGCTTCCGTCTAGATGGACAATGTTTGTAATTCCTTGTTTCTTATTCCTTGGTGCCTAAGGAAGGTCAACTTTATTTGAGGATAACAGTGATAGTCTTTAATTATGTACATTGGCCTCTCAACAGATGGAGGTGAAGAATTATTTGATAGCTTTTATTTCTCACCTCCCCAAAACATGATATAATGTTTTATGTCAAAAATAATTAGGTTCTTTGGTTAGTTTCTTTCTTTTTTAAAAAAAACTTTTTATTTTTGTCTTGGGGTATAGCCGATTAACAGTGTCGTGATAGTTGCCGGTGAACAGGGAAGGGCCTCAGCCATGCGTTTACACGTATCCATTCTCCCCTGGTTGGTTTCTTGCTCCATGTGAAGTAGGACAGGTATGTCAGTGATGACAGAGATTAGACTTTGCAGCACCCCCCCAGATAGGTGCCCCCCATTCTTCTTTTCTCTCTTCACTGGTCTACAGGGAACACCAGGGTAAGGTCATGTATCCTTGTCTCCCCCTAACTTTCAGCCCAGCGGCTGGTAGGCCAGGCCACGTTGTGAGGATGAAAGAGGAAAGCCTGGAGCGGCTCAGGGGCACCTCGGCCACCCCACCCAGCATCCTGGGGCAGCCAGTCCGACTCTTTGCAACCCCATGGACCGCAGCATGCCAGGCCTCCCTGTTCATCACCAACTCCTGGAGTCCACCCAAACTCATGTCCATCAAGTCAGTGATGCCATCCAACCATCTCATCCTCTGTCATCCCCTTCTCCTCCTGCCTTCAATCTTTCCCAGCATCAGGGGCTTTTCCGATGAGCCAGCTCTTCGCATCAGTTCGAATCCACTCTTGAATTCATGCACATGCATGGCTCCCTGACCCACAGAAGATGCTCAGAAAGCAGTCTGGGCTGCTGTCATTGGCTTTTCTTCCTCACTGATACCAAGAACAGCCTGAGCCCACCTCCAATCCAGCACGAGGACTTGCCGAAACCTTGCATGTCCCCGGCTCCCCCTCCCACCCTTCACAGCGAAGGCCCCGCACCCTGAAGTGTGGGTCTACCATTCCCTTGCTTTAAGAGAGAATTTGATCAGCTATAAAGGCACTCGGCTAAAGTCATTTAGAAGCTTTGTAAAGGGAGGCATGTTAAAGAAGAGGAAATCGTCTTGTTTTATTTGTATGTATTTCCCAACAAGGTGCTTCCGCAGGATGGGGTCCCAGCAGCCACATGGAAGGGCCTTGGTCCAGCAGAGATGACCTGGGCTGTGAGAGCAGACAGCTGGCTTGAAATGGTGCCATGCCGTGCTGGGGAAGAGCTGCATCATTTGTCTGGTTCCTCACTCTATCACACCCATTTCCTAACTATAAAATGGGATTGCTCTGGTGGACACAGGGAGGGTTGGCAATGCTGTTTGGGGTGTTTAACACAGAGCAGATCAGCAGGGCTGGTCTCCTCCATCCTCTGGAGTTTTGTTTTTCACTTACATTTCTCCACCTCTGGGGAGAGCCTGCCTGGGTTTTTCTTCCTACACACCACAGTCTTCCAGTCAGCGTGGCCAGGGGCATCCCTAAGACTCAGAAGATGACAGAGACAGATGAACAGCTAAACAAAATGTAATGTGTGCACACAGTGGAATATTATTCAGCTTTTAAAAGGAAGGAAGTTCTGACCCATGCTCCAACAAGGATGGACTTTGAAGACATTACAACAAATGTAAGAGGCAAGGACAAATTTTGAATGATTCCAGCTATATAAGGTATCTTGAAGAGTCAAATTCACAGAGACAGAAAGTAGCATGGTGGGTGCTGGGGAGGTCAATGGGGAATTAGTGTTTCATGCGTACAGAGTTTCAGTTTGTTTTTCAGTCGCTCAGTCATGTCCGACTCTTTGCAACCCCACGGACTGCAGCACACCAGGCTTCCCTGTCCTTCACCGGCTCTCGGAGTTTGCTCAAACTTATGTCCATTGAGTCAGGGATGCCATCCAACCATCTCATCCCCTGTTGCTCCCCCTTCTCCTCCTGCCTTCCATCTTTCCCAGCATCAGGGTCTTTTCCAATGAATTTCCATTTAGGAAGATGAAAAAGTTTTGGAGATGGATGATGGTAACGGTTGCATGACGGTGTGTGTGTACTTAATACCACTTAATGTACACTTAACAGGTAAGATGGTTAAGTTTTTTGTATATTTTACACAATTTTTTTAAAAAGACAATAGAGACTCGCCTTCCTTTTCCCTTTTAATGTTCCTTTCAGTGCTGGCAGAGTACAAAACCCCTCCTCAAGTCAGAGGAGCAAACAGAAAAACAGATCTGGAGCTCCTTGCTGTATTATTATTTTTGGTTTTGTTATTCTTAAAGGAAGGAAGTGTAGTTTTCCAGAAATGCTTTCCACAGCTCACAGGCCAGGTAAAAGCCACACATCTGCAGCACTGCACACACATTGAACGGACCAACCTTCTGCCCATTTTTGCAGACGTGGTGCTTTCGCATCGCAGTAGTGCTTTCCGAAGTGGGGTCCCCAGACCGTCAGCCTCACCTTTAGCGTGTGTTAGAAATGCAGATTCTTGGGCCCCCACCCCGATCTACTGAGTCAGCAAATCCAGGTGAGGCCGGGGACCCTGCATTTCATGAGCCCGCCCCCTTGGCTAAGATGCACGCTCAAGCCAGGGCATCCCAGCCCAGATTTCCCCTCTGGCGGCCCCCGGGGGCCGGGGCGGAGTCCAGGTGCGGGCCGCCGACAGGTGTCCCCCCTCTGGGGCTCAAGGGGCGCCGACCTCTGCCCCGGCCGTTCCACCGCCTCCAAGGGTGGAGCCCCGCCGCCCCGCCTGCACACCTCCAGCTGCACAGGTGCTGGGCAGGGCCTGGAAACCGAGTCACAGGAAGCAACACCTTAGCACGGATTCCTCCCACCTGGACTCCTCGCTCGCCAGTCGCAGGGAGCCCTCGGAGCCGCCAGCATGGGTAGGCGCACGGGGCGGGTCGGGGTCCCGGGGAGCGGAGGGGAGCCGGGCGCAGGCGGGGCGCTGCGGAGCGGTTCCCCACGGGCCGGGAAGGGGCCGGGCTGCCACGCGGTCCACACCGGTGGCTCGGGGACCTGTGCGCTCGCGCGCGCGCGGAGCAGGGAAGGCCATGTGCGCGCGCAGCCGGGACGTCTCGGGGCGGCGGGAAGCGACCACAGAGGGTCCGCGGAGCGGGAGCCGGGGCGAGGGGCGGCGGTGGGGGGCGGGGGGGGGTGCGCTGGGGCGGAACGCAGAGGGAGCGGGCCGCAGGCGCCAGTCGCTCATCGGAAGAACTAACGCCATAACCTTGACCTGCCCACCTGTTGGGCATCCATGGCCTCTGTGTTCCCACCCCGTGGGCTGTGGGCTGGATGGGGTCGTGCTGATGATGGGAGGGGCCCGCAGAACCTCAGTGGGGAGGGGGGCAGGCTCCCTTGGCATTTCCCTTGCCTCTGGCTGGCCAGGTGACTCCAGAGCTGCAGAGGGAACCCTGGTCCAGGAGGCGGTGGGGCTGGGCAAGTGGGTCACACCTGGGGTCCCCAGGGGTGCTGGCCTTGCGCCTCCTCCCGCGTGTACGCGGTCAGCCAGGGCGCCCATCAAAGCGCCGCTTGGCAGGCGGACCGGCTTCTGGGCTGGTGCTCTGGGTCTCGCTGCAAAAACACCGTTCGCTTGTCACTCGGTGCAGCTTTCCTGGGAGGTGCTCCAAAATATTTATTTTGGTTTTCAGATCCCCACACCTAAGTAGTTTCTGTGCTGAATGGGAATTTCCCAAACGTAGTTACAGTCGTGGTAGCTGTCTGCCGCCTGATTACCAGTGAATGAACACTGTGTAGTCCCCAGGGAACACACTTTCTAGTTCACAGATTGATCCTTAAGGGTTCACGGGTTCTTTTGTGTGTTTTGCAACTGAAATAGGCATAGCATGTGAGAAGCAACAAAAAATTTATGTTCGCACACCAGTTGCATGTTTGTTGTTCAGTGGCTCAGTTGCGTCTGACTCTTTGTGGCTCCATGGACTGCAGCATGCCAGGCTTCCCTGTTCTTCACCATCTCCCCAAGTCTGCTCAAATTCATGTCCATGAAGTAGATGATGCCATGCAACCATCTCATCCTCGGTTGCCCCCTTCTCTTCTTGCCCTCAATCTTTCCCAGCATCAGGGTCTTTTCCACTGAGTCAGCTCTTCCCATCAGGTAGCCAGAGTTTGTGTTTACTCAGGTCCTAAGTTTTCAATATCTGGGTCTAGCTAATAAATGAAACAAATAATTAGGAAATGTCCTTTAATTTAAAAAGCAGCAGTGACTTCCCATCTTAAGAGCAGACCTCGGTGACTGAGATGATGCCAGGATTGTTTCAGGTCTGCTTATGACTGCAGGGGGACACTTGGTGAATTCAGCAGGAGGGAAAGAAATGAGGAAAAGTTCTTAGGGAAACATTTTTCTTGAAAACAGTCAGATAGGAGATATTTTTGGCTAGGGAGGCCACACAGTGCCTGTGGCAACTATTTAACCCCACCCTTGGAATTTGAAATATGAAACAAATGGGCAAATCTGTGTTCCAGTAAAATGTTACTGATGGGCATAGAAATGTACGTTTTATATAGCTTGCAGGTGTCATGAAATAGCCTTTAAGTGTGTTCTTCAATCCTTGTAAAATATAGACATCATTATTAGCTTGCTAGCCTTACGGAAAAGGGCAGAGGGCTGGATTTGGCACCAGGCCATAGCTCTTGGTGACCTTTGCTTCAGTGAACGTGAGAGATTATCAGAGTCGAGGTGCAGAGGAGGCCAGGGCCGACCTGGCTTGACTGGGGAGCCCCCTCTGAGGCCTTTGGAGGGCTGGGGATGCCTTTGCTGAAAATCTCAAATATTCAGTGTTCCTCCTCGTAACCCCACCGCACCCCCTGGCCAAGAGCTTAGCAAATATTTATGCTGAAGTTCTTCTCACAAATTCCTTCCCTTGCTCTGGTTCTAGAAAACCATAGATCCCGCTTCTGTCATGTGCCCCACCTGGGACTCTGAAAATGTAGGTTGAGAGGGCTTCGGGTTCTAGGAAGCAAGTTCCCCTGAAACCCAGGCCAGGGCCTCTGGGCCAACTTGAGTAGTTCATTCACTTTGTTATTGTGTCCCTGCCCCCAGCCCTCAGCTTCCTGCTGGCCTCATATGTCCTTCTGAAGAGTTTTTCATGCCAGTTTCCTGCTTGAGTAGAAAAGGAAATCCCTCAACCCTGGGCATTTACAAGTCCTTCCACATTCTCTCCTCTTTCTAGAAGCTCCTGGGTAGACCTGTGAACAGAGCCAAAAGGCCAGGGAGGCTGGCATTGCTGCTGTCGGCTGGAAGCCGTGGGGCGGGGGTATCCCACACTCGGCCCCCACAGCTGGGGCCGAGGGCATCTGAACCTCAGGAGGACCTCTTCCTCCTCAGAGTAAGAAGAGAAAACTTCTAACATTGGGTCCTTTTAGGCTGACATAACGGCAACCCACTCCAGCCTTCTTGCCTGGAGAATCCCATGGACAGAGGAGCCTGGCGGGCTCCAGTCCACTGGGTTGCAAAGAGACAGTCACGACTGAAGTGACTTAGCAAACACGCTCTAAGGCAGTGGCTTTTAGACTTCAGCCTGCATCGTGATCACTTGAGCTAGAGCTTATCCTAACAGGTGGCCGGGCCCCCACTCTACCATGTCTGTATCAGTGGGTCAGGGCAGGATTCAAGGATTTACAGCTTCCCAGATGCTGCTGCTCCTGCCAATGCCCAGGACCACACTTTGAGAATCACCACCGTAAGTGACTCTAAACGACAACTCTCTTTTCTTGACCCTCGCCCACATCCACATGTTACTATTGTGCCCCCAGAACGAGATTGTGGCAAGATCTAGTGCAGTCTGGGCCCTGGGTTGTCCTCGATGACCAAACTTGGGACACATTAGTAGCTAGAATTGGAAAATTAGCTCGTGAGGGGAGCCAGCTAAGGTTGGTACAGGTTGACCTGAATCACCTATTTATGCAGGTGTTTTATTTTTGTACCTTTACTACATAAAGGTACAAAACTGTCCTGCCCTAAGGAAACTCATATCCTCAGGGGCAGAAGCACAAGCCCATAAACCACATTTTCCCACACCGAATTGCAGTTGAGGGGAATAAAGTATTATGAGACCAGTGAAAGCAGTCGCTTATGGTGTCTTGTCAAGGTTGGAGAATTTGCCATCTTCATGATAAATTTTTGCATAGCCCTTCACATCCTCACAAAATATCCTGAGTGGAATTATTCCAGTTTTGGTTTACTCAGATTTCTGATCAATAGCTTTCACACTGCCCTTTGAGTTGCTGAAGGACAGAGACAGCTTGAGGGATTGTTCCAGGGGCTGGTTGAGCCACCAGGCGAGTTCCCAGGGAGCCGTCTGTTCCCTGGGGTCAAGCTGACGAATGGAACCACGGTGCAGAGACTGCCAGCCAGCTCTGTTCCCACTTCTCTGGGCCGTGGCCGCTCTTAGACACAATTCTCCATATATCTCGGTTCCATCCCTGGCAGAAGAGAAAGTGGGTGGGCGTCCCAGGTGAGTCGAGAAGGAAATAAAAACAAGGGTGGACCCGGGACATTCCTCCTCCCTCCATGATGGTGGTGAAAGAAAGAGGCAGTATTATCAGAAGATGAATGTGAACCCTTGCCTCATAGCCCTGGGATTGCAACATCAAGAAGCAGGGAATCGCTGGTTTCGTAACTTTGTCCCCTGATTTCAGAGGTCAGAAACGTATCCCCGAGGAAACAGCGCGGTGGGGTCACCCCGTGGGGTCGATGTGAACAGGGCTGGCTGCCCAGACCTGGTCCAGGTGCAGCTCCTATCAGCAGGCAGGATGGGGATACAGGACCGCCTCAGCAGGTGGAAGGTACTACAGCCAAGACAAGGGATGCGACTGTCCACAGACTCTCCTGAGGAAGAAGGAAGGTCTAATCCTTCGTGATTGGAGATCAGCCTGGGCTGCTGTCAGTCTGCCTTTCCAAGTCACCTGCATTTCATGAGATGTGTGACCCTGAAGCTGTGCCCATCAGGAAAGTTTGGTTCAAGGACCAGACGGAAGACCAGAAAATTCCCAAACCATAAGAAGACCCATTAAAAGTGCTCGGACTCAGCATTTCAAACTGTCTGCAGGGTTTTCATGTAAGCTCTATTAGGACATGTCAGGAGGGACGACTGAGATGTTCTTAGAGGAACAAACGTTTTTCTCACTTAGTCCAAACACGTTAAGTTCCATGATGTACTCTTTCCCCTGTGGCTGCTCTAACAAAAGCATCACAAACCAGGTTGTTTAAAACGGCAGAAGTTTATTGTCTCGCATTTCTGGAGGCTGGAAGAAACCCAGGCGTCAGCAGGGCACGCTCTCTGAAGGCCGTAGGGGAGAATCTATTCTCTGCCTCTCCTCTTGGCTTCTGGTGCTGCCAGCCAGCCTGGCACGGCTTGGCTGGTGGATAGAGCTCTTCCGTCTCTGCTTCCATCATCACGTGGCCATTGTCTTCCCTCTGTGTGCACGTGGCTGTCTTCTTATCAGGACACCGGTCGTGTGGGATTCAGTGCCCATCCTACTCCAGGATGACCTTGTCTCCACTCTTCACGTCAGCAACAACCCCATTTCCAAATAAGATCACCTTCCAAGATTATGGAAAGGACCGTAGTTTTGGGAGAACACTGTTTATCCCTATACATGGTGCTAGAAGCAGGCTTCTCTGATGGCTCGGACAGTAAAGAATCTGCCTGCAATGAGGGAGGCGATCCCTGGGTTGGGAAGATCCCCTGGAGAAGGAAATGGCAACCCACTCCAGTATTCTTGCCTGGAGAATCCCACGGACAGAAGAGCCTGGTGGGCTATAGTTCATGGGATCTCAGAGTCAGGTATGACTGAGCGACTAACACTTACTTAAAAACATAAATGGTACTAGAAAACATTCTCTCTGAAATATGTGTATTATTTATCAATAACTTTAGTTAGGAAATATTCATAGTGTGCATAGATGGCTCCATTGTGGCCGGCATCCTCAGCTTAGGTGCTGCATTTAGTAACTAGTGTCTTCCCCCAGCAAGACGGATGGATTTTTCCAGTCATAGCTCTAATCCATTCTGAACAACTGTCTATTTAATAACAGACCTGGTTTGTAAATACACTCCCGAGTGTGTAATAGTAGGTGAATCAGAAATGTCCACAGTGATGTCATAGACATGGGTGATTTACCTTATTAATTCTAAAAATAATGTACAGATTCTGTTGATACTGTGTTCTGGATCAGTGGATAAAGTTTCCAGGCAATCTTTAACTATGAATAGTGTTTAGCTTTTTGCTTTTTGTTTATATATATATATATATGTATATATATATATAGTTCTCTCTTCCATGTGTGTTCCTTCTAAAATCTTAAGACTGGAAAAAGTAAGTCACCTAACACTTCTGTGGAGAGCTGTTAGGTAATATCTGATAAAATTTAAAACACACTCAATGTTTTATCAGCATTCTACTTCTAGAAATTTCTTACGGATATTCTCATGTAGTCTCATGACAGGATGGAGCCATGTTCAACCTAAATATCAACAAAGGAAAACATTTGCATTCTGTACCTAGTTTTGCAGCCTAACTTCACACTTACCATGATCAGAAAGCAGTTTTTCTAGTCATGATTTAATATCTTAGAGCCAAAAAAATCATGATGTCTAAAATTTCAGGTCGTTAACTTATTTTTAATTGCTTCCAAAGAAACTCCCCTAAAAACCAGAAGATAGGTTTTAGTGGTTTCTTTTTTTTTTTAAATTTAGTGACACGTGCACGCCCCAGGCATTGTTTTCTCCTGTGAGGACACTCAGCGGGTCAGGGCCAACGGTAATACTCTTGTTTCTCCTGCCTGTTGGGTGCATGTGACTCGCCATGGTGGTGGCGTCCAGAGGCCGGGAACCCCTCCTGTCACATTCTCTCCTGTCTCCTTTTACAGCAGCTCTGAGGCCTGGTCTGTCTTTACCCTGAGAATATATTTGTTTATTCACTGTCAGCCATCAGAGCATTTAGAGTCAGCCTCACTCTTAAGTTCAGAATACAGGGTGTTCCTTTTTTTGTTTCCTTTAAAATTTGCCAGGCTCCATTTTATTATTATTATTTTTTTTTTTTTTGGCCACTAGGCATGTGGGACGTTAGTTCCCCAACCAGGGATTGAACCCACACCTCCTGCATTGAAAAGGCAGCATCTTAACAACTGAACCACCAGGGAAATCCCTACAGGGTATCCTTGTAGACTACAAGAATGTCCAGGTGTAAAAAGCTTTTGCACAGCAAAGGAAACTATAAGCAAGGTGAAAAGACAACCCTCAGAATGGGAGAAAATAATAGCAAATGAAACAACTGACAAAGGATTAATTTCCAAAATATAGAAGCAGCTCATACAACTTAATGCCAGAAAAACAAACAACCCAATCAAAAAGTGGGAAAAAGACCTAAACAGACATTTCTCCAAAGAAGACACACAGATGGCTAACAAACATATGAAAAGATGCTTAACATCGCTCATTATTAGAGAAATGCACATCAAAACTACAATGAGATATCACCACATACCAGTCAGAATGGCCATCATCAAAAAGTCTACAAACAATAAATGCTGGAAAGGGTGTGAAGAAAAGGGAACGCTCTTGCATTGTTGGTGGGAATGTAAATTGATACAGCCACTATGGAAGATGGTATGGAGATTCCTTAAAAAACTAGGAATAAAGCCACCATATGACCCAGCAATCCCACTCCTAGGCACATACCCTAAGGAAACCAAAATTGAAAGAGACACATGTATCCCATTGTTCATTACAGAACTATTTATGATAGTTAGACCGTGGAAGCAACCTAGATGTCCACTGACAGATGAATAGATAAAGAAGTTGTGGTATATATACACAATGGAATATTACTCAGCCATAAAAAGGAACTCATTTGAGTCAGTTCTAATGAGGTAGATGAACTTAGAACCTGTTATACAGAGTGGAGTGAGTCAGAAAGAGAAAGATAAACTTCGTATTCTAACACATATATACGGAATCTAGAAAAATGATACTGAAGAACTTATTTGCAGGGCAACAGTGCAGAAACAGACATAGAGAATAGACTTATGGGCCTGGGGAGAGGGCAGGAGAGGGTGAGCTGTATGGAGAGAGTAACATGGAAGCTTCCATTACCATACATAAAATAGATCCAATGGGAATTTGCATTATGTCTCAGGAAACTCAACAGGGACTCTGTATCAACCTAGAGGGGTGGGATGGGGAGCGAGATGGGAGGGAGGTTCAAGAGGGAGGGGATATATGTATACCTGTGGCTGATTCATGTTGAGGTTTGGCAGAAAACAGCAAAATTCTATAAAGCAATTATCCTTCAATAAAAAAATAAATTAATTAAAAAAAAATGCCCAGGTGCAGATACAGGAAATCCCTGGAGAGTAAGGATGGTTTTCAAAAGCCCCAGTAGACTCGCCCCCTGAGTCACTGATTAGCCTCCACTTGAGGCAGGACTTAGGCCCACCCCTGGACGTTTTTGTTTTATGTACGAGCTTACCGAGCACTAACTCTGGCTGCCCTGTCCCTGCAGTAGGGGAGTACACCGGCTCCGAGCACGTCCCGGGGGCTTAGATCTGGGGCGCCCAGAGCTGATTTCTTTCTGAGGGAGAATGGGAATGGCGGTCAGGAATTCAGACCTGTGGTTATGGAAACAAGATGCTGAAAGCTGCAGGTGATTTATAAAACCATCAGAGGCGGCCGTTATGGGCCTCTTATGCCTGTGATTTTAGACAGTTGTTTATAGAAGTCTTTTTTTAAAAAAAGTATTACCAGGAGGTTGGGCTTCCCCAGTGGCTCAGCTGGTAAAGAATCCACCTGCAATGCAGGAGACCTGGGTGTGATCCCTGGGTTGGAAAGATCCCCTGGAAAAGGGCATGGCAACCCACTCCAATATTCTTGCCTGGAGAATCCCATGGACAAAGGAGTCTGGCGGGCTACAGTCCATGGGGTCACAGAGTCAAACAGAACTGAGCGAGTAAGCACAGGAGTGTGCCTACAAACGCTCTCTGTTTGGGGTTTAATTGTGTCCCCCACCCCACCGGCTGCCTCCCCCGAGTCCATATACTGAGGACTCCCCCCAGTACTTCAGAATGTGACCTTACATAGAAACAGGGTCATTGCAGATGGAGTCAGTCCAGGGGAGGTCACCCTGTAGGAGGTAGTCCCAGTCCAGTGTGACTGGTGTGCTTAGAAAGAGGGGGAGATTTGGACCCAGACACAGCAGCGGGGAGAGGACCAGGTGAAGATGAAGGCAGCAATCCGGTGATGCTAAAACAAGCCAGAGACCGTCAGGGCTGGCCAGCAACCCACCAGAAGCTGGGGGACAGGTCCCTCACAGACTCGCCCTTCACAGCCTTGGCAGGACACAGCTCCACTCCTGACCTCGGCCTTGCAGCCAGAACCGCGTGAGATGATAACATTTCCATCGTTCTAAGCCTCTCTGTTCGCAAAATGAACAGAAGTGCCCCTAAGGGCACTAGCTAAGGACTGCCAGCCTCAGCCCTGACCAGGGGAACCCCCAGCTCAGGGAAGGCAGAGACGTCTTCAAGAAAGATGAAGGTCCAGCCATCAGACTCACGTAGGACCAGGCCCGGCCACTGGGTGGTGAAAGCTGCCCCGAGGCAGCTCGCTGCATCCACACGCAGGAAGGAAGACCGGCCCCCTTTCCCGGTACCCAGGGAAAGGGCGACCGTGAAGCAGCAGACTCATGACAGCAGCATGGTCGTGAGGGGCCCTGTGGCCGAGGAGCCAGTGCCTGGCTGCAGCCAGGTGGCTTTGTATGGCTTCGTATGCCATGCCTGTCATCTTTGGGGCGGGGAAGGGGCGCTGTTCAGAGAACCCCATGCCTTTCCAGTCGGGCAACAGGGTCACCAGCGCCCAAGATGTCTGGTCCCTGCCCTGGGATCATGGCCAGAGTCGCTTCATAAAACCTCCACCGTCCCACTAGCACTAGTTTCCCCGCATTCCTAAAGCAACTCCAGGTTGCTAGAGTTTAGTGGCCGTCCTCGATTCTCAAAGGCCTGATAACGCCTTTGCTTTTCGCAGCGGTGCTGGCGGGGCAGCCAGGAACTTGATTAAATGGCTTTCAGGAAACCACACATCAGCATGTTGGCTCCTGGTGGTGGTGGTGTAGTCTCCAGGTCGTGTTCAGCTCTTTGCAGACCCGCCAGGCTCCTCTGTCCATGGGGAGTCTCCAGGCAAGAATACGGGAGTGGGTTGCCATTCCCGTCTCCAGGGGATCTTCCCGACCCAGGGATCGAACCCAGTCTCCTGAACTGCAGGCGGTTTATGCGGCTGTTTGTCAATGTAGCAGGGGAAGAATAGGTTCTCTCAGTGGGAATGAAGGGGGTTGTGGAAAAGAGGCTTTTTCTATAAAAACAAATCCAGACGAGAAGGACCAGTGCCCCCAGGGGTGCAGGCTGTGCCCTGCCCGGAGGCCCCAGAGCAGGCCCAGGCTGGAAAGCAGCGCCCGGGGCCACTGAGCCATTCTCCACTCATGAGCCGTGCCCCTGGGCGAGATCCTGCCAGAAATCACAATTTTCCGAAGTGCACGAAACTGCTGTGTGGACAAGCAGGGACTCTGAGGTAGGGGAATGTAGCAAGACATTTCAGGAAGAAAAAAAAACTTATCAGGTCAGGAAGAGCCCCTCCGGAAAACAAGGGCCTTGGGTGATAGACGCAGGCTGTCTGCTCTGGAACGAGCCTGACTCTGGTGGCAAAAGCCCACTTAAGGAAGGAAAAAGCCCTTTGGCTTCTTGATCAAAGCTGAGCAATTTGGGGGGAAAAAAATCAGCCAGCGTGCCTCTTCCACTGTGCTTCCGCCACCAAGCCTCAGTTCAATTCAGTCGCTCAGTTGTGTCCGACTTTTTGCGACCCCATGGACTGCAGCATGCCAGGCCTCCCTGTCCATCACCAACTCCCAGAGCCTACTCAAACTCATGTCCATCACATCAGTGATGCCATCCAACCATCTCATCCTCTGTCGTCGCCAGCTGCAATTACACTTGATGCATCTCCTCCAGGCTCTTTTTGAAGTCACCAATGCTGTATTTTCTCAAAAAAAAAAAAAAAAAAGGAGGGGCAATCACATGATACGTGAGGCTCTGAAACTCTTTTCAGAAGTCAGAACAGCTCACTGTGTCCGGGGCGGTTGTAAAGAGACTAAAAGGATCTAAGGTAGGAGAGAGGGGTGGGGAGGGGAGGCGCTAACTGCCCTAATGCTGCGGGGAGCCATGCAGGAGCCTGGAGGTGGGAGAGGTAGGAGGCCTGGCTCAACTGCTGGGGTGAAGGGCGATGGAAGTTAGGACCCCAGCAGAGGCCGGCCGTGCAGGAGGCAGAGCCTGAGAGGTTTGAGGGCAGTCCTGAGAGCCTCCACCCAGGACAGTGCACAGGTCAGTGGGGTGGACGGGAGACAGGAAAGGCAAGGCATCTGCTTGTCACCATCGTCCTGGTATATAGAGGACGGAGCTCAGAAACGGGGAATGAAGAGCCAAGGCCAGACTCACATGGTAGGAGCTGATCACCTGGATGGGAGCGCTGCCTGGTGCCTGAGGCGGCCTAGTGCCAGCCCCCTCCTGCCATGCTGGGCAATGAGTGAGTGGCCTCCAAACGGTGTCCCGGGAGGGCTTGCTACTGTGTAGGCAGCTGGCTCCACCCTCAGAGCTTCTGATTCCACGTGTCTGCGATGCACCCAAGAAGTTGCATTTCCCAGGAGCTGCTGCTGCTGGTGGTGGTCTAGGGCCCACCCTTTGAGAACTGCTGCACTGGAGAGTTTTTAAATGTTCCTTTAACCCCTGCAGCCACTCACGTGGTCACGCACTATACTGCTGCCCTTTTGAGAGCAGCTTGATTGAAAGTCAGTGCTTGCCAGTGGCTTATATTTGAGAAGTCCGACTTTCCTCTGTCCACAACTTCCTCATCCCATGACCTAATTCCCCCCAGTGACATCATAAGGACCTTCTGATTTGATCAATGAGAGCACCCCTGGAAGGGACAGCCTCTTTCTTCAAGGGCCACCTCTCTCCCCTGCCAGGGCTCCCATGGCAAAGTCTTGTCCATATTTTCAAGTCAGTCCATGCCAAACATCCATCCATACTACCCAGATGTTTTCCTGGGATGCAATTAATAACAAACTTCATTAATGTAGGTTCAGTCTTATCAACCCAATGGCAAAGAAAGTGTTAGCACTTCTAGATGAAGGAAAGGAGGATCCAGTGGTTGAGTGCTTTGACCAGATCCTCATGGCTGGGAGGAACATCTCCAAGCTAATTTCAAAGCCCCATGTCCTTCCACCAACTGGCTGCAGAGGAAACATTGTAAGAGTTCTCGCCTCAGCTCCAAAGCTGCTTCTGCTAGGAGTGAGGCTAAGTGTGTTCTAGCAGGACCATTGTGTTCACTGGGGTCTCTTGTGACTGATTTGGGAAGGCATATACACAGCCTACAAGAGCCATCACCAAGGAAACTCATTTTACTCTTGGTTTACAGAACCAATTTCAGACAACCTTATTCCTGACAGCAGTCCTGTAAGGCAGCAATCCCACTTTAGAGACAGGTCATGAAGAGTCAGTAACCTGCAGAAGCAGGTTGACAATATACAGCCTTGAATTGATGCTTTTGAACTGTGGTGTTGAAGAAGACTCTTGAGAGTCCCTTGGACAGCAAGGAGATCAAACCAGTCCATCCTAAAGAAAATCAGTCCTGAATAGTCATTGAAAGGACTGATGCTGAGGCTAAACTCCGATACTTTAGCCACCTGATGTGAAGAACTGACTCATTGGAAAAGACCCTGATGCTGGGAAAGATTGAAGGCAGGAGGAGAAGATGACAGAGGATGAGATGGTTGGATGGCATTACTGACTCAATGGACATGAGTTTGAGTAAACTCCAGGAGTTGGTGATAGACAGGGAGGCCTGGGGTGCTGCAGCCCACGGGGTTGCAAAGAGTCAGACATGACTGAGCAACTGAACTGAACCTGCAGAAACTAGCTGAGCAATTAATTACAGATTCTGCCAAATCCCATCAAGAAGGCAGGTGCCACGTACAGACTCCTAAGCCTCAGATAGAAAATGTTGCTTAAGGGGAAAAAAATGATAAAAAGGAAATTTTGCCAACAAATAAAACTTGGTAGGAAGTTTGAGTCTTTAGATCTATGTAGATAGTGATGAAACCCGGGTCTCCTGCATTGCAGGCAGATTCTTTACAGTCTGAGTGAAAGTGTTAGTCACTCAGTTGTGTCTGATTCTTTACGAGTCACCAGGCTCCTCTGTCCATGGGATTCTCCAGGCAAGAATACTGGAGTGGGTAGCCATTCCCTTCTCCAGGGGATCTTCCCAACCCAGGTCTCCTGCATTGCAGGCAGGCAGATTCTTTACCGTCTGAGCCACCAGGGAAGGCCATATAAACAGTGATGAGACCTACATCTACAGAGCTTGAGACAAACCCATGTGTATGAGTTTCTTATGGCTGCTATAACAAAGTGTCACAAACTTAGTGGCTTAAAACAACACAGATTTGTTGTCTTAGAGCTCGGGAGGTCAGAAGTCTGATGTGGGGTAAAATCAAGGTATGGGCAGGCTTCTTCTCTGTTTCCTTGTCCTTTCCGTTTCTAGAGGTCACCACTTTCCTTGGCTTGTGGTGGCCTTCCAGCAGTTGTCCATCACCCTGACCTCTGCTTCTGTCTTCATATCTCCTCCTTTGACTCTTTTAAAGACCCTTTTGATTACACTGGAGCTCTCAGATGATCCTGGATAAATGCCTGCCCTCAAGGTCTTTGGCTGAATCACTCTTGCCAGGTCCCTTTTGCTGTGGCAGGAAACATATCCACATGACCCTGGGGATCAGGAATGTGGATATCTTTGTGGGACCAAAGTTCTGCCTCCCACACCATGTGACTTCAGAAATGTCACCCTCGATACATCATGCAGTGCTTAATCTTTCCCTTGATTTCCCTCTCAGCGATGATAAGGAACACTTTCCTCTGCCTGCAGGAGCAAGCTTCTCTCTTATGTCCCACAAAGATGCCTCATCCCCTCCTTTCCCAAGTCCGAATCCAAGAAAGCACCCTTTACACCCATCGCGTTGACAAAGGAGTTACTAGTTTCTAGGTAATGAAACAGTCCAGTTAGGGTTTCCATCCCCAAATGGTTCAAAACGTGGAACGTGCTCCGTTAGGTACTAGGCTATAGTCAGCTTCATGGCAAGGTTCCATTAACGAGGAGGAAGCAGCAATGTGTCTTTCTTGGTTTTTCCTGCTGTCCCCACAAGTCAGTGACATAGAAGTTTATGATGTGCATTTATTTTACCAAATCCTGTAGCCACAAGAGAGTGAAAAGCACTGCTAGGCTTAGTATAACAACAAGGGCCAGCACTGATTCCGCAATTACTATATGCCTGGGATTGGCTAAGATGTTTTACTCTGATCTGTAATTAAAACCAAGTGACCCTTAAAAAGAATTCATTTGAATCAGTTCTAATGAGATGGATGAAACTGGAGCCCATTATATAGAGTGAAGTAAGCCAGAAAGATAAAGACCAATACAGTATACTAACGCATATATATGGAATTTAAAAAGATGGTAATGATAACCCTATATGCAAAACAGAAAAAGAGACACAGATGTACAGAACAGACTTTTAGACTCTGTGGGAGAAGGCGAGGGTGGGATGTTCAGAGAGAACAGCATTGAAACAGGTATACTATTAAGGGTGAAACAGATCACCAGCCCAGGTTGGATGCATAAGACAGGTGCTCAGGGCTGGTGCACTGGGAAGACCCAGAGGGATGGGATGGAGAGGGAGGCGGGAGGAGGGATCGGGATGGGGAACACATGTAAATCCATGGCTGATTCATGTCAATGTGTGGCAAAAACCACTACAATATTGTAAAGTAATTAGCCTCCAACAAATAAAAATAAATGGAAAAAAAAATTTAAAAATAAAAAAAATAAAATACACTAAAAAAAAAAACAAACCAAGTGACCCATTAGCGATGTGAGAAACATGGGACCACTCGAATATGCCGATGAGATTTACTGTCAAGATATCAACAATAAACACAACTGTACCGAAGTAAACAGAGTCTGGCAAAGGTTGAAATTTGAGTTCAAGTGTTTGAGCATTTGAGTTTCCTCAGACAGCAGCCATGAGAGGACACAGGTGTATTAATTAAATGCTAACTGCCATGTTACATCCATCCATTACATCTGAATTCTATGAAAGAAGAGCTTAGTAACCTCTACCGCACAACAATGAAAGTGGTTCCTTGGAACACACAGCTTTCAGAAAATAAAAGGTATCCTAAGTGACGACTGGGCACTCAGTCTCAGATTTTCACCTGAGTGAGTGTAGGAATTTCATTTTCCATAACGTAGTTTGGGTGTGATGGTTGTTGTAACAAGGTTTAACGATTATTTTCTGTAACCCTATTCATGTGTGAACTACACAAAACCTTTGCCAGTGTTAAGTCACTCAATCGTGTCTGACTCTTTGCAACCCCATGGACTATGCAGTCCATGGAATTCTCCAGGCCAGAATACTGGAGTGGGTAACCATTCCCTTCTCCAGGGGATCTTCCAAACCCAGGGTCCTGCATTGCAGGCGAATTCTTTACCAGCTGAGCCACCAGGGAAGCCCGTGCTAAATAATGTTCAGCCAAAAGTCTACAGGGGCTACCCTGGCTTGGCAAAGTCTTCCCTGCAAACCAAGGGAATGTGTGAACGCCATGACTGGAGCAAGCTCCAGGCTGTCTCTGTCATCCGGGTGTTCACACCATCCTCCTGCTTTTCTCTAGAAGGCCCATCACAAGAACCAACCTGACCTCTGGTGTGGACGAACCTCGTTGCTTTGTGTGGTCTTTGTGATACACTCTAGGGCCACATTATCTGAAGTCTTAAGAAGGCGGGGCATCGTACGGCCCTGCCCGGTCCCCAGGAAGACGGAGCAAAGAACCGGGCAGGCTTCGAATACAGCCAACAGGCTCGTCCTGTGGGGCTCTGCAAAAGCGTCTTCCTGGGAGGTCCTTTGATTTCACAGCAGAGTGGGCCTCTCCCGACTCTGGTGATGAAACAGGGCAGTGTGTAGTCCGGTGGTGAAACGTGGCTTGTTTATCCCCCGGGGTCCCATCAGGAAACAGGTGGCATACTCAAAAAGACATTTAGACGGAGGCGGGGGCCAGGGCACAGGGCTTCCTAAGTGACGGGCGGGCATCCAGAGTGGTGGCCTTACCGTTACCACCTGTAGGAAGTGGGACAGAGCCAGGACAGAAACCTAGGAGGAGAGTCGTGTGGAGAGAGAGGACCCACGTCGGGGGCGGAGCGGCTGGCCCTTGAGGATGCAGCCGTCTGAGGTGGCCAGGGATGAAAATGCCCTGACCCTCTGACCTCCCGCCACCGCTCCCCTGGGGCCAAAGCATGTGGAGATTGGGAAGACATTGGGGCACTCATGAAACCCGCCAGGTCAGCCTCACGGGCTCCAAGAGTCTAGGTTCACTGACATCAGCCCCTCCGGATTCACCGGAGGGGCTAAAGGAACTTTGGAGTGAAGCAACCAGGATGTGAACACAGACCTTGAGGACCAGAGTGGCTGGTTCTTCAGGATACGCATTCACTCAGCAGACATTTAGTTTCCAGTCTGTGAAAAGCACCACGTGAGGGGCGGAAGATGCTGTCATAGTAGCAGCTTCCCCTGCTGCTGTCCCTGCGAGCCCAGGGCCGGGGCTTCCCCCATGGACTCTCATAGCCAACCTAGGAGGTGGGTGGGATTCCCGTCACCTGATAGGCAGGCTGTGTGCAGAGGAGGTGGGCTTGCCCAGGCATGCAGGGGAATGGGGTCAGCAACAAGACTAGGATCCCATTTCCCATCTGACCTCATGCCGTACTCCTCACGGGTTGCCCCCGAGAACAGCCCCTTCCTATAAGAAAGTCTAACTGGGGAGAACACCAGTCCGTCAGCGGTGAAGAATCTCCTTCCAGAACTTTCATCTCTCCCACCTTGAGAACAAGGATGAAGATAGCATCACCGCTCTTAAGTGGGGAAGGTGAGACGGGGGAAGTATAGTTACCCACAGCGCAGCGGGACTGGCTTCAGGAAGGAAGGCCGCCTCTTTACGAGCTGGGGGGTGATGGCCTGGAAGACCACGGGGTCCAGGCCGAGAATGGGGTTCCTCAGGCAGAGTTGCAGTTGTGTCTTATGGGATGGGGCCCCGGATGAGCTCATGATGAAAATACAAGGCGGCCAGTCGGAGAGGAAGGGCCGGGAACAGGGAAGATCTAAAAGCTTGCGGTGGGGACCACGGGGGAGACGCCAGTGAGGTGTTCAGCCTCTGTATCCCATTCTCCACCCGGCACCCCAGAACACAGGGCCCAGGAGCGTCCTGAGGTGCCCAGGGCCGGGATAAAATTTAGGTACTTAGATCAGGCAGGCAACTCGACCTCACAGTCTGCGTGTGGTTCGCAGGGGACCATCCCCAGGCCAGCAGCGCTCACTGACCTGCCCTTGGACTTTGTTAGAAATGCAAGCTTGGGGGACCTACTCCTCCTCATTAGAAATGCAACCTACTCCTCAGGCCTCCAGAGACAGCAACTCTGGGCATGGGATCCAGAAACTGCTCTCTCAAGCCCTAGGGTTGGCTCTGAGGCAGGCTCCAGTTTGAGAACCTCTGCTCATGGGCTTCCCAGGCGGCACTGTGGTAAAGAATCCGCCTGCCAATGCAGGAGACACAGGAGATGTGGGTTCAATCCCTGACTGGGAAGATCCCCTGGAGTAGGAAATGGAAACCTGTTCTAGTTTCTTGCTGGGAAAATTCTATGGACAGAGGAGTCTGGCAGGCCACAGTCCATGGGGTCGTGAAAAGTCGGATATAACACACACACACACACAGCTGTGGAGTCACGGATACATAAGTCTGAGGATCATGACTGTAAGGAACTCGAAACTGTGGTCAGTGGGGCTGGGGTGAGGGGGTGGAAAGGGGGTAGGTCCCCAGGGACAGAGGCATTGAAATAGCATGTGACAGCCCCTGATAAATAGGGGCCAAGGTGTGCGGGGACAGGAGCAGTACAGAAGATGCTGTTTGCTCGCTCAGTCGTGTCTGACTCTGTGACCCCGTGGACTGCAGCACGCCAGGCAGGAGATAGGAGGACTCGGGCAAGACTCCGGGTGAGCTCTGGTCACAGTTCAGGGGAGACAGTAGAGCAGGAGCCGGGACAGAGGGGATGAGGGCTACAGCTACGGTTGAGAAGGCTGTCAGTGGCACCTGGTTTGTGCCAGCTCACTTGGATCTTCGCCCATTTTCTTCCTGCTCTTCTAAGTCTCTCTTCTGGTGCTAAGCCCCTGCTGGGCGGTGGGTGCTGGAAAAGACGCTGGGGATATGGGGCTGGAGACCCCGTGATTCTTCCGGCAGCAGGGAGGCGGCAATGGAAACTGTCGGTTATTGCCCCCTGGTTATGCAGGGAGGTCGGAGGCGGCTTCACTGTCTTGAGTTGAGGGCTGTGGGCGTGCAGATGGGGCATGTCCAGGGAAGCGGGTTGGGTGTCCGGGAGCCTGTGTGCCTGGGGGGCTGGGCAGGAAGAAAGGCATTTTTAAGGCATTATAAAATTAATTTAGACAGAATGCTATTGCACACTTAAGAGCATTCTGTCTAAAAAACAAAGTTTAATTGCACATTTAACAGGGCTTCCCTTGTGGCTCAGCTGGTAAAGAATCCGCCTGCCATGTGGGAGACCTAGGGCTGGGAAGATCCCCTGGAGAAGGGAAAGGCTACCCACTCCAGTACTCTGGCCTGGAGAATTCCAGGGACAGTCCATGGGGTCACAAAGAGTCAGACACAACTGAGCAACATTCACACACACACACTTAACAGACCACAGCATAGTATAAGAAGAAAGGCGGCTCGGGAACCCGGGCGGAGATGGGATCGTCACCACGTGTCAAGTGGGCGTCCTCATTTTCTATTTCGGTTATCTCACCCTCACCCAAACCCCCCGGCCTCGTGAGACTGTGAAGGACATTCTGAAAGTTGGGGTTTTTATCCCGTGGGCGCCAGGCAGCCTTTGAAGCCTCTCAAGGAGGAAATGGTTGCGGCAGATCCTCTGAGTCTCTGGTTCTCCATCCTGACCACGCATTTGCCCTGATGAGGAGCTGATGAAAAGAAAATGCAGCTACCAGCCCAGCCCTACTCAGCAGAGGCCGGGGCCCAGGCCCGGATGGCGAATGGGGCCTGAGTGCCGGGGACAACACCCCCAGCGGCCCGGCTGGCCGGAGGGGCTGAGCTCAGACTCAGCAAAAAGCGCTTTGCCTACTCGCCTCTAACTGTGGCGTTTTGTTTCCTTTCAGGAATGTCCGTGCCGAAGGTGAGTCTCCCTCCTCCTTCCCCACATGACTTCATGATGTAGGCTGTAAGCTTTACGACCTGTTTTGCCCCTCATTGTCCACAGCTGCGCTCCATTCACTTAACGTGCATCTAGCATCCACCAGGGAACCATCCTGAGTCCCTGTGTGACCATTTCTTCTCTTTAGAAACTTCTGTGTAGAGGCATCCCTCCTGTTACCATGCTTCGCAGAGACTGTGTTTTTGTGCAAACTGAAGGTTTGTGGCAACCCTGGTAGTCAGATGATGGTTAACATTTTTCAGCAATAAGGCATTTTTAAATTAAGCATTGTTTTTTAGACATAATGCTATTGCACACTTAACAGACCACAGAGTAGTGTAGACGTGACTTTCATATGCACCGTAAAACCCAAAACTTTGTGTGACTTGTTTTATCACAGTTATTGTTCTACTGCGGTGGTCTCAAACCAAACCCGCTATATCTCTGAGGTCTGCCTATATAGCCCTTCTCAGGCTAACAATAAAACTGTAAAACAAGAAAAACCTTCATTTCGTTGTTGTCGCTACGTAGAGTGTAAGGGAATGAAAAAGTTTTAATCCTGGATCCCACCTCTGGAGGGTCTCCGGTAAGTTACTAAATACACACCAGCTGCTTTCTGTGCTATTAGCTCTCACTGACGATGCTGGACCAGTGAGGACCTTGTTTCCAGCCCAGACTGTTTCTCTTTGTCAGAATTGCTTCGGGTACCCCTTGAGCATCTTCTTCATCGTGGTCAATGAGTTCTGCGAAAGGTTCTCTTACTATGGAATGAGAGGTAACTCTTTTCGACACCCCTCACCCCCATTCCCACCCCCCCCGCCCCGACCCCCGGTCAGTGAGGAGCCCGTTACCTCTGCAACTGCTCACTTCGTTGCCATCTCCTCCTCCGCTACCCTCTGCAAAAAGCACTCCTGATCCTGTACTTCCAACGTTTCCTGGGCTGGAACGACAACCTGGGCACCGCCATCTACCACACGTTCGTCGCCCTGTGCTACCTGACGCCCATCCTCGGGGCTCTCATTGCCGACTCCTGGCTGGGGAAGTTCAAGTGAGTCGTGGTGGCTCTCTTGTTAACGAGCAAGCCAACAAGTAATGAAGATAAGCCTTGCGATTTGGGATGGTGGTCTCGGGGCACGAAGAATTAGGGAACATAAAAAACTCCAAGGAGAGGGTCCCAGGCCCCATTTCTGCTCATCCTTGTATGGCCAGAGTTCAGCAGTGGCCTGGCATTCAGCAGGCGAGTAGCATCAGTAGGATTTTTGGCCTCCTTGTCTCATGTTGAAATAGTAGCAGGAATATCGTCTGTTAATGATGCGTGAGGAATTAAGGGCTGGGAGAACAAAGAAGCTCCCTAAAAACACCCCAGCAGATGAAAGGCTCAAACTGCTAGATGGTGGGGCATGGGATGATCAGCCAGTCATTCAGGGAGAGGTCCAAGAGCACCCTCAGTGGTGGTGGGGGGTGGAGGTGGTCCTCAGGAATTTTCCTTGGACTTAACGCAGAAGGAAGTAAAGGCTCTTCCAGCTGAAATGCGTGATGTGGGCGGAGGCAGGAATATTCACCATCTCAAAATAAGTCAGTATCATTCAAAATTAACCAATGGACCACTCCTGCCCAAGTGTCGTTACCAGATACACAATCATGCTCTCTCACTGTCCAAAGATGCGTGTCCTCATTTTGATAGTTATACATTGAGTCTTTCACATAGTTCAAAGAGAAAACGGATCTTCCTTCTCCCCAGGCTCCTCCAGCCACAACTTTGCTCAGCGCCTACATGCTGGGGGCCGATTTCTTCAGCAGGCTGACTTTCAAAGGGGTATCCGGTTATCGTCCCAATTTGAGAAACAAGGACAGTTGTAACTGGGCTTTTGAAAATTGGAAGCAGAGGCCTTTTTGCGCTGGTGTTGGAAGTGGACGGTCCTTGTGTAATTGACTTGGATTCTCTTGACCTCTTTTAACACAGGACGATCGTGTCGCTGTCCATCGTCTACACCATTGGGCAGGTAGTCATTGCTGTGAGCTCAATTAATGATCTCACGGACTTCAACCATGATGGAACCCCGGACAGTATTTCTGTGCACGTGTGAGTTGATGCTAACCGTGGCCCTACCCACACTTTCTTGCTAGTTGCTTGTTTGGTGTTCTGATTTTTTTTTTTAATTTTTCAATTGAAGTATAGTTGATTTACAGTGTTGTGTTAGTTTCTGATGTGCAGCAAAGTGATTCCATTATACATACATATTCTTTTCATATTTTTTATTATGATTTATTACAAGATATCAAATACAGTTCCCTGTGCTGTATAGTAGGACCTTGTTGTTTATCTGTTTTATATGTAATAGTTTGTGTCTGCTAACCCCAAACTCCTATTTTATCCCTTCTTCCTTTACTGCTCTAATTTTTAATCATTTTTCTTGAAACTCTGGGCTTCCCAGGTGGCACTAGTGGTAAAGAACCCACCTGAAAATGCAGAAGACATTAGAGATGTGGGCTCAATCCCTGGGTCAGGAAGATCCCCAGCGGAGGGCACGGCAGCCCACTCCAGTATTCTCGCCTGGAGCATCCCATGGAAAGAGCAGCCTGGTGGTCTACAGTCCATGGGGTTGCAAAGAGTCAGAGACTACTGAAGGGACTTACCACATGGCACACTTGAACCTTCACCCTAAGTGGGTGAACCTAAGTGGAAGGAAGACTTTCCTTCCCCATCAGTGTAGAGAGGTGTTTAACTGACTCAGACTTGGGTCTTCAGGACGTAACTGTCCTAACCATTGTCTGGAGTCACTGCTCACTTGGAGGCTTGGCGTCTTGGGTGCACATCCCATTCAGCACATGGAATGTCTGTGTTCATCTCCCTGGAGGGACATTGACCACATGGACCCTGATCCTCGGTTTCCCCTGGTTTCCTCAAGAATCTGTACCTTCAATTTTCGGTCTTGTACCACATCTCTGCTCATTTTTCCGTAATTCAGTTTGTTCCAGTCTGATGTTCTGCTTTCTTGATGAAAAGCCCTGTTGACACCAACTCCCCTGTGAGGTGAATTTCCCCTCACGGCAGTCTGACCTAGTGGACAAGTTGTGAAGATTTATTTCACTTCCTGGTCTTTCACTTTGGTTTCTGGATCTATAGTAAACCATCTAATGGGTTAGGAAAATACCACTGAAATTCAAATTAGTATCTGCAGTATCTTGTGTTTCTGGTTTGTTGCTCAATCAGATTGCCTTCCAGACTAGTCCCTGGATGTGACATGCATGGTCCCCCCAGGGAACCATGTTGGTGGGGGGCAGTGGGTATAAACTCAGCCCACAGCTCAAACTCCCAGGGTCTGTCTCACAGATGAGCTGTAAGACCTGGGCCGACTTATCTCCTCCATGCCTCGATTTTCTAACCTACAATATAAATTAAGGACATGTACGTTGGTGCCAGGCTGTATGGGTTCAAGTTCTGCCCGTGCCTCTTGCTTGTTGTATGATCTTCAGCACATTTTTCACCTCTGTGCCCAGGAGTCCTCATTTGTAATAATATCTGCCTGTGTATTAATCCAGGTGGAGAACCTGGAACACTGCCTGGCAGGCAGTACATACATAAGAAAGCTTAGTGACTTATTTTATTTCGTGAGGTTAGTACTGAAACCCTGCTGAGAGTGGAGGGTATATAATATTCAATTGGCTATGTTTTTGTTGTCCTTTAAAATGCTTAGTGTGATACCACCAAACACAAGTTGTTTTAAGAGGCAGATTGGCTGAAAGAGATGCTTCTGCTGGTTAATCCAGGAAGATAAGCATGGTTTTTAAAAAATGTTTTTTTTTTAATTTTTAAAAAACTCTTGCTATGTGAAGTATTGTCTTTGACTTTATCTGTTTCATAAAATATTTTTAGCATTTTAAAGCAATGTTAACAACCAAGAAAATATGGAATAAGCACCTATAAAATCTGAAATTTGTAGTGAGTGCAGGCTCAGTCAATTCAGTTGTGTCTGACTCTTCACAGCCCATGGACTGTAGCCCACCAGACTCTTCTGTCCCTGGGATTTTCTAGGCAAAATACTGGAGTGGGTTGCCATTCCCTCCTCCAGGGGATTTTTGCAACCCAGGGATCAAACCTATGTCTCTTATGTCTCCTGCATTGACAGATGGGTTCTTTACCACTAGCACCACCTGGGAAGCTCAAAATTTGTAGCAACCTCTTGTAAATCTAACAAAACTAAAAATGAGGTTTGGTAGATCCTATGAGTTATTTTCTTCTTCAATTCAGGAGGTAAAACACAAGTAACTTGAAAAATACAAAAGTAAATTTTAAAGATAATATTTAATCCCTTTTATTATTATGATCTCTTTATTATAAAAAAAAGTTATAATAATAAACCTTTTGCTCTACTTTTTTCCAGTCTTCTGTACTTTATAAACAAGTTAAGATCCTACTACATAAACAGCTATTCTGCTTTGCAATTAAATCATGTTTTCTAGAGTCTTCTAACGACTGTTTTGAGTCTGTTATGACTGTATCAGAGACAATGCTTAAAATTTCACTTACACATTCTTTTGCTAAAAATCATAAGTTTACAAAAGAATTCCATACATAAATCTTTGTTCCACACTCAAACCATTGCTTTAAATTTTCTAGATGATAAATTATTAGATAAAGGTACGGATTTGAAGGCCCTTGAGTTTAAGTTTCATTCAGCTGTCAAGATTGCATTCCTGTGAACTATCTTCTCATACAGGTTGAATCCCTTCTGTGTGCCTGGTCATCTTAGGGAAATTAGGGGAAAGAGGAGCTCCTACTTCTAAGGATCTCATGTTTCGGAATCCCCACCTCTTTCCCAGGGCGCTCTCCATGATTGGCCTGGTCCTGATCGCTCTGGGTACTGGAGGGATAAAGCCTTGTGTGTCTGCATTTGGCGGAGATCAGTTTGAAGAGGGCCAGGTAAGCACATGTGCCTCCACTGAAACCACATCAATGATTATAAACACCCAACAATCAAACCCCAGCGACACAAAATGTATTCTCCATTGGAGGCTGTTTGGGTACATGTGACAGTAAGACACTGACCAAAGCCAGGTTCAAAGTCAAGTCCGATCATCAGCTACAGTTGACCCTTTGCTATATAGCCAAAGTCACCATACGTCATCCTTTCTATTACAGGAAAAGCAAAGGAACAGATTTTTTTCCATCTTTTATTTGGCCATTAATGCTGGAAGTTTGCTTTCTACTATCATCACCCCCATGCTCAGAGGTAAATATATGTATATATCTGAAATGGACCTTGGTTATTCTTTTTATTTTTCAATTGTGAAGAGAAGTCAGGTGGAAAGGTTGAGTCTTTGTTGGTTTGTTTGTCCCTCAGTTCTCTCGTAACATTTCAGCCATCATATACATGCTGGAGGACTCATTGAAATCCAGTATGCCAACTGCTTTTCTTTCAGGCTTTATCTCCTTTTCTAATCTTATTAGAATCCCTTATTCTAGAGACCCCTGCAGAATCTAAACCATCCTTAGCATAGCAGTCGATTTTTCTATACTATTTTTTTAATTCGAATTTATTTATTTTTCATGTGAGGATAATCACTTTACCATATTGTGTTGGTTTCTGTCATAGAGCAACATTAATCAGCCATAAGTATAATGTGTCCCATCCCTCTCAAACCTCCCTCCCACCTCCCACCCTATCCCACCCTGATTTTTCCATGTTATTGTTAATGCAAAGTTCTTATTCATGGTAAAAGCTAAGACAAGAGAGGCTATTTGGAAACTAAACTGGGTAGGCCAGAGCTGACATTTTTGCCTTCAGACCTTGCTCCCCAGTGACATTCAATGAGTCAGGAAGAATTTAGCAGGCTAGGTTTTATTCTTTGTTTTCCTCTCATCTTCTTTCCTTTTTCCTTATCATCTTCTACTAGAAATTTCTAAAAGAACTGCCCCTAAGAAAGAGAAAGAGACAACAGCTATCCACAGCACTCAGATCTTTGTGCTTGCCAGCACTCCACTAAGAGTTTATGAATTTCCCACATGGAAGGAAATATTTGGGGATAAACGAGACCAAAATAGGTGTCCATTTTGGTGTGTCCATGGTATCAATACCTCGAGTCGTAATGAATTATGGAAGAAGATAATCATGGGGTTAATGTAGTTTTGCCTGGAGTAGTACTTTGAAGATGATATTTAAATCTCATTCTAACTTGTTCTGTATGAACATTTACTAGCTTTTATTCTTACATTATGTTTCCTTACCTCCCCTAACCTCCTCCACCTCCAGGTTCTACTACATTCTAGTATATGCTGTACATATTTGGATTGGAGAATGCATAATAGGATAATTGTTAAAGGAAAATCATGGCTCTTATACAAATATACAATGAATGTTTTACAAAGATTTTATGTAACTTATTAGTCAGTGAGGAAACTAGAAAACTGCTGCAATCAGTTTAAATAAGGATTTGACTGAGATTCATGCTCTTTACTGGGTGGGGACATTATTTTGCATTGTTGTGAATAGGAATTGCTTGTACAGTCATGAGCAGGAAACATTGGCATGACTACAGTTTTCTGCCAAGTCAACTCTTTTTTCTCTGCAGAACTGTGAAATGGCTGATCAAAGATAAAGCCAAACCCCTTTAGGATCAGATGATTCCTGGAGGCTGCAGTCATTTCTGTTGCCCCTTTCAGAGTTTTTATTTTTTTTTTTTCCTACCAATCCTAGGATTTCAGAGCTAAAATAGATCTTCAGTCAGGAGTTGAGAGACTATGGCCCACAGGCCAAATTCAGAAATCTGGACAAAGCCATCAATGTGTATATTATCTGTGGCTGGCTTCACCCTACAAAAGGCAGGGCTGAGTAGGTAGGACAGATCTGCAGCCTAAAAGATTTACTGACTCTTCACAGAAAAGTTTGTTGATCCCTGCCCTGGGTGATCTAATTGTTTTCTTTTTTAAATGTAATTTAATTTTATTTGGCCAGGTCACATGGCCTGAGGGATCTTGGTTCCCTGACCAGGGATCGAACCTGTGCCCCCTGCAGTAGGAGTGCAGTGTCTTAACCACTAGACCACCAGGAAAATTCCTAACTGTTTTCTAATTGGCGTAAATTCAGGGGCACACAATCCTGATTTTCTAGGGCCCTTTGATTTTACTTTCTGAGTCCCACTTTCTTCAGGTTATTGTATAGATCATTTTCATCTCCCCTCCTAAGTAAATCCACGGAACATAAGGGTTCCCACTGATTTTGGCTTCGCTGGTATTAGACATCTATTTAGAGGCTAAGGTTAGAACCTCCCTCCATCTCCTGCTATTTCTGCCACAAAGCTACTTTGCTTAGCTGGCAATGACATCAGTAAGCCAAATGAGTAAGTCTAGAAAATTAAATGAAAACAATGTGTAATTACCAGTTAAGGATTAAAAAAAAAAAAACTGAAATAAATGAGTACTACCATTGCCATAATGAATTTTAATCTTGTCATTTCCCCCCAGTTCAAGTATGCGGAATTCACAGTAAGCAAGCTTGTTACCCCCTGGCCTTTGGGGTTCCTGCTGCACTCATGGCCGTCTCTCTGAGTAAGTAGAAGTCAGTTAGATTAATACAGTCCTGTGGTCAGGTCAGGCCTTCACATAAATAATTGTTGTGACCAACTTTTAAAAGTGCATGTAACACATTGTAATAGTGAGTAGCCCGAAGAATTGCCATCCCGTGTTAAACCACACTCTGAGAATTCAAAGAAAATAGAGTTGGCATATGGTTTCAGAGAGAATAGGATGAAAAAAAAAGAGTCTACAGGAAAAGGGATCTCTTGAGTGGGACATTTAAGGATTTAAAACTATTTAGGCAGATTAAGAAGAAGGTATCTTAAGATTAAGATAGAGTCTGCTGGACTAGGTGAACCCATGGCTGAAAGCTTTTGTTTTTGTCATCGACAACTCGCCTAAAGACATGGCAACCTGCTCCAACAGTCATTTAAATACTTCTAAACAAACCTGTTTTCTGAAATGTATCATCTCCAAATGTTTCTACAAGACTGTCTTCCCTCTGGGAGAAGTATGTGTGTGTAGTCATTTGCATGTTAAGTTCTTGGCATTGGCCGCTTAGGAAGTGTGACGAGTATTCCACAGAAGATAGTCCAATTTGAAAGATGGCTCAGTTCAGTTCAGTCGCTCAGTCGTGTCTGACTCTTTGCAACCCCATGAACCGCAGCATACCAGGCCTCCCTGTCCATCACCAACTCCGGGAGTTTACTCAAACTCATGTCCATCGAGTCAGTGATGCCATCCAGCCATCTCATCCTCTGTCGTCCCCTTCTCCTCCTGCCCCCAATCCCTCCCAGCATCAGGGTCTTTTCCAATGAGTCAACTCTTCACATGAGGTGGCCAAAGAATTGGGAGTTTCAGCTTCAGCATCAGTCCTTCCAATGAACACCCAGGACCAATCTCCTTTAGGATGAACTGGTTGGATCTCCTTGCTGTCCAAGGGACTCTCAAGAGTCTTCTCCAACACCACAGTTCAGAAATATCCATTCTTCTGCACTCAGCTTTCTTTATAGTCCAACTCTCACATCCATACATGACCACTGGAAAAACGATAGCCTTGACTAGACAGACCTTTGTTGGCAAAGTAATGTCTCTGCTTTTTAATATGCTATCTAGGTTAGGCATAACTTTCCTTCCAAGGAGTAAGCGTCTTTTAATTTCATGGCTGCAGTCACCATCTGCAGTGATTTTGGAGCCCCAGAAAATAAAGTCAGCCACTGTTTCCACTGTCTCCCCATCTATTTCCCATGAGGTGATGGGACCAGATGCCATGATCTTAGTTTTCTGAATGTTGAGCTTTAAGCCAACTTTTTTACTCTCCTCTTTCACTTTCATCAAGAGGCTTTTTAGTTCCTCTTCACTTTCTGCCATAAGGGTGGTGTCATCTGCATATCTCAGGTTATTGATATTTCTCCCGGCAATCTTGATTCCAGCTTGTGCTTTTTCCAGCCCAGCATTTCTCATGATGTACTCTGCATATAAGTTAAATAAGCAGGGTGACAATATACAGCCTTGACGTACTCCTTTTCCTATTTGGAACTAATCTGTTGTTCCAAGTCCAGTACTAACTGTTGCTTCCTAACCTGCATATAGGTCAGGAAAGATAGTAGATGTCTTCATTTCCTTGGGCTACCACAACAAAATACCACAGACTGAGAGGCTTAAATAACAAAAATTTATTATCTCACAGTTGTGGGGGCCGAATTGAAGAAAATTAGCATGGAGTGAGAATATAAGCAAACCTCTCTTCCTTTAACAATAAAGAACACCCACAATCTGGCACATACTTGGAGATATGCTTGAGAGCTGGCACCTGTCAAAACTTCAAGCCTTCTTAAACTGACAAAAACAAATAGATCATCAAACAGTCCATCAGTGTTTTAAAATTACTGAGTTGTGGTGTTGGATAATCAGAAATCCTAGCATAGGGATTGTTTTTCAGACTCTTTTGCAGAAAGACTCCCCCACCCCAAGTTATTTTCACAATGCTATGCATTTGCTGAGAAGGTCCATGAAAGAATGACCTCACTGAAAAAGTGCTTTTAACCTTCATAAAGATGTAACTGCAGATGCATAGATGGACAGATCTATTTCTGTCCCATGACCACACAGTAAATTCTGCCACATGTGATTAAGTAAAAGTTTCAACAGATTAATTCCTATTTTTTGTCTGTAGATCTGAAAAAAAGAAGAAAAAACTTCTCTTCTCATTGCAACCCCAGAAAATTAAAGCTGTGTTCTCTGCCCTTGTGGAATAAGGCATTAATCTGCTTTGTCAAAGCACTTATCCCTTTAAAGAGGAATAGGACTCATGCTCAAATAGCTGTACTGAGCATCTGCAAGCTGCCCCAAATTCTGGGAAAGAGATGGTATTAGGTTTCAATGTTTGCATATGAAAACACAGTGTAATATTTCTCAGAAGCCCCTGTGATTATTAGAGTCAGAAGCACTGTGGAACCTGGGAGAGAGGGAGGTAAACCCACCCTTTGAGTCATCCCAGTATTTCCAAAATAAAGTTGTAGCTCAAATAAAAACACATGTTCTGGGTCACAGATAGGTCTGTCAAACACCTTGCTGACATGTCTTCTTCTGCCCTCCCCAGTCGTGTTTGTCATTGGCAGTGGAATGTACAAGAAGTTCAAGCCCCAGGGGAACATCATGTCTAAAGTCGCCAAGTGCATTGGGGTAAGTGTTTCAGTGCTCCTCTCTCTCAATCACATTTCGTCACCGCCCCCCCCCCCCCACCCGAACCTTCTGCCTCCTTTAAATTAAATCTCCATGAACCTTTGACTTTGCTCTAAACATTTTCTTGGTGGCCTTTACTCTTTTGATAAATTGAAGTTTCTTATAAAACTCAAAACAGGAGGGATGGAAAAACAGCTCTTGAACTTTTAAAATAAGATCGGCGGTGAAAGAAAAACAAATCAGAGGGACTCTTCGCTTTTTTAAAAATGACAAGTGACGTCTGATGTTGGTCAGGGAGCAGTTGGAACTAAGATGGAGAGGCCAGGTTTCATAGTGTATATCCAGAGTGGAAGCATGGACAGTGTCAGTGATCTTACTTTCAGGAACTAAGGACAAGAAAATAACTTTTAGAAATGAACACAGCTTCACATTAGAAGATTGTAATTCTACTGGGTGCTGCTCCGTAGAGAATCCAGAGAGTGAAGTAGTAGCAGTGTGATTTTGTTTACTGCGGCTCAAACACTCCCAGTTAGTGAGAGGTTAAAAATAAATGCATGTTAGGCCTTTAGCTTAGTCATGACACATGTCTTCTCTCCTGAGTCTTCCACTGAAGGGAGTTCAACTGAAACGTGTTTCACTGATAAAGGAGTTGGTTCTGTTTTGAAACTTGCTTGTTCTTCCTTCCTTTCAGTTTGCCATCAAAAACAGGATTAGGCATCGGAGTAAGAAATTTCCTAAGAGGGAGCACTGGCTGGACTGGGCTAGTGAGAAATATGATGTAAGTGATGATTGTTGCTACTACGGCCCCAGTGATTGCAATTCTTGTTATTAAGGCTACATGGATAAAATTATCAGTTGTATCTTCATCAAGTTTATTAGCATTTTAAAGAAGATGATGCATGAAAGAGCTTATTTACACTGAAAAGAACTTGAGAAACAGTGGTATATAATTTATCTAGAAACAGTATCACCTTTCTGTAGACGTTCGTGTGGAATCATCTGCCTAGAGTTATGTGTCATTACAATCACATAACTTTAGATCAAATATGGAAGAGTTAAGTGATGGTGGTGGGATTTACATTTAGGGAATTTACCTTGAAACGAGTAACTTACCTCAAATGTTAAAGATGTTTTCATTCATATTTTCAATACATAAGGAATTTAGGGTTTTCTAAAGAAACCTATGATAGAGTTCTTGGAACTCACCTCCCAGTTTGTCTCTAGATGTGATCATGTCTATGCTTCATTGTGGGAAAGCTGTGCTGATTGTGGCAGGTTGTGACTGATTGACACCCTGTCTCCCTCCAACTGCAGGAGCGGCTCATCTCTCAAATTAAGATGGTTACAAGGGTGATGTTCCTGTACATTCCTCTCCCCATGTTCTGGGCCTTGTTTGATCAGCAGGTAATATGAGACTATGTTTCTATGTTTCTGTACATCTTCATTAACAGAACATGCTTTGGGCATATTTAGCTCCTGAAAATGTTCTCTTCCAGTTCCTTTTTCATGTTTCATTTATATGGTAACTGTTAGATCACCTGGTTGTTGTTCACCCACTCAGTCGTGTCTGTCTCTTGGTGATCCCATGAACTGTAGCACGCCAGGCTTCCCTGTCCTTCACCATCTCCCAGAGCTTGCTCAAACTCATGTCCATTGAGTCGGTGATGCCATCCAACCATCTCATCCTCTGTCGCCCCTTCTCCTCTTGCTCTCAATCTTTCCCAGTGTCAGGGTCTTTTCCGATAGATTGCCCTGGGTTTCCTTTTTCTTTTTTTTAGTTAACTCTAGATGGTTATATCCACATTTGTATAGCAAAATAATGAAGAAAATTAGGTGGGGGTCGAGTAAAGGAGCCTTGGAAAATGTTGTTTAACTTTTCATTTTGTATTGGGGTGTAGTCAATTAACAATGTCGTGATAGTTCCAAGCGTACAGTCCAGGGACTCAGCCATACATATACAAGTATCCATTCTCCCCTCCATCCAGGCTGCCACATAACATTGAGCAGAGTTCTCTGTGCTACACAGTAGGTCCTTGTTGGTTCTCCATTTTAAATCCAGCAGTGTGTACTTGTCCATAGGAGTCTTGCAGAAGAGTTGATCCAAGTATCCAGGACTCCTGCCAGTCAGAGTGAGAACAAAGTTTTTCTACTGATGGTTGTTGTTTAGTCGCTGCTCAGTCATGTCCAGTTCTTTGCGACTCCATGGACTGCAGCATACCAGGCTTCCCTGTCCCACTGTCTCCCAGAGTTGCTCGAATTCATGTCCATTGAGTCAGTGATGCTATCCAACCATCCCAGCCTCTGTCACCCCTTCTCCTCTTGCCCTCAGTCTTTCCCAACATCAGGGTCTTTTTCAGTGAGTCATCTCTTTGCAACAGGTGGCCAAAGTGTTAGCTTCAGTTTCAGCAACAGCCCTTCCAGTGAGTATTCAGGGTTGATTTCCTTTAGGATTGACTGGTTTGATACAGCAAGTAAAAGATGTATTGTCTTGTATGGGATCCACAGAATATTTAGACTGAGACTTGGTATCTTCCACACTGAAATGGGATACTTGGGCTAGAAATGCCATCCAGAAATGTGAAATGACTCTGCCAAAGTCATTCTTCCCAGAGCAGGAGCTAGGACACATCATTCACTTGACACAGCTGGAAGATACGTACCTAGGAATTTTTCAAAATAGGATTAGAAAATCCAATGCATGAAGCTCAGGAGCCAAAGTCATAAGATAGCCTTTCTTTTAGAAACTGAGGTTGAAGAAAAAAATTTGCACACATGCATGGTTTTATTGCACAGGAAGGATTATTAAAAGGATATATCATCTCTTGGGGGAAAAAATGTAGACAGTAATCTTCTCATTTGAAAGTATGGAATTTAGATCAGCATCTTAACCAGTTTTGCATTTTGGGCAGGGACCAATTATTAGAATCAGGCTTGCACTAGGAATGCACTCAGCACCTTTCAGCTGTGTGACTTGGTGTCATCCTGTGAGCCTTCTGAAAGTGTAATGACCCAGGACAAGGCAGTGAGGATCAAAAGAGAGAACATGTATTAAGTAGTCAGTGACCGGCTTAGATTAAGAACTCCCAGTGGCAGACTTCCTGACTTTCTATGCTGTTCTCCCAGTGGAGGGACCAGATGTGATAGATTACACTGGAACATTCACATATCCAGTTCTCCATGGGCTATATAACATACACTTGTACAGTCCCGCATCATCTGTCACTGCAAAACAGGTTGAATGTCAATAGGCTGCCGAGGTTTAAATCCATCACCCTCTTGATGGAGTTACAGTCTAGCTGTAGGACAGTCTAGCTGTCAGCAGTAGAACTTAACAGTTACAATATTCCTGAAACTGTGACCCTAGTACATAGAGAATATCCTCAGGGTATGAAGCTGCTCTCACTTCGCAGGTGATGTCAGCTTCCCAACAAACCTCAGAAGTGCGTTTTTGTCTTTCTGAAGGATGTTGTTGTTGTTCAGTCACTAAGTTCATGTCCTACTCTTTGTGACCCCATAGTCCGCAGCATGCCAGGCTTCCCTGTCTTTCACTATCTACCAGAGTTTGCTCAGACTCATGTCCATTGAGTCAGTGATGCTACCTAACCATTTTATCCTCTGCTGCCCTCTTCTCCTGCCTTCAATCTTTACCATCCTCAGGGTCTTTTCTAGTGAGTCGTCTCTTTGTATCAGGTGGCCAAACTATTGGAGCTAGCTTATCTCAAAGCAGTAGTTGGTGCATTCTTCATGAGGGCTTGGAGTACTATTTGTTGTTAACTGAACAGTGGAAATGCAAACAGTTTGTCCTCACCTATAGTCACAGCAGAGCCGGAGACCAGCCTGATGCTGACAAACAGTTTTAAACCCCGTAACAATTCAGACCTCTTTCCTGATTAGGAAGACTCCACACTGACTTGTAAAACATTTAAAACCCATGTTCCCAAATGATGCAGTAAGCCTATTTGTTTTTTAAGGGCTCCAGATGGACACTGCAAGCAACGACCATGAGTGGGAAAATTGTAAGTTTGGGGCATGGAGATATGGACAGCCCTGGGTCACTATTCCTTTGCTCTCTTTCTGCTTCCCTCTCTTAACATTTCAAGCCCTCAAGCGATCCTCTATGAGAACTTATCAGTGAGATATCCCCCCTCTTTTTTAGGGAATCATTGAGATCCAGCCAGATCAGATGCAGGTAGGAGAAAATACTTCAGTTGCTTTCCGAGCTCAGAGCCACCACTGAGACAGTAACAGCCCCTCTCCACTTCACCTGCAGACGGTGAACGCCATCCTGATTGTCATCATGGTCCCCATCGTGGATGCTGTGGTATATCCTCTGATCGCAAAGTGTGGTTTAAATTTCACGTAGGTGACCCTCGGCTTAGGGTTGGGGTTGGGGCTGTGTTCCCTCACCTCCCAGGGCCCTGGGGGTAGGAATGTCTGGCTCTTCTCCCACAATTCGACGTGTCTGAGGGAGTTTTCCAAGAAATATTTTTGAAGCAGATGTCTATGTGCTGGTGTTTCTGAAAATTTGACCTTAAAATAATAGTGCTATTAATGGCTGTCTGCAGAAGCCTCTAATTAAGACTCCCTGGTATGCACAGATGATAGAAATTTCAACTATGATCCAGAGGAGTCTCTAGAAATTGGATGTCCAAATGCAAGTGAGAAAGTGTATTACGTTTATCCTCCTTCGTCTTGGTCATGAATAAGAGCCAAAGAGGCCCTTGGAGGGAATTCCCTGGCGGTCCAGTGGTTAAGACCCCGCACTTCCGCTGCAGGGGCCACAAGTTCGATTCCTGGTTGGGGAACTAGGTTCTCTCAAGCCCTGTGGCACAGACAAAAATAAACAAATGAAGATGTGGGCTTAATTTAAAAATAAAAGAGAGACCCTTGGGATCCACGTGTTTAGGGGGGAATTGGTTTTGTCTGGGGATGGGAGAGGAGGACTCCCTTCAGGCGTTTGCCCTCAGCTCACTTGCCCACAGCTTCCTGAGAGTCACCCTCTCACTCATCCCCCCCAGCTCCTTGAAGAAGATGACAGTTGGCATGTTCCTGGCTTCCATGGCTTTTGTGGCGGCTGCCATCGTGCAGGTGGAGATTGACGTGAGTTGCCTTCTGATTCTGCAGTGGCCTTTCCTGGTGGGTCGGGGAGGGGGGGTGGCGCATCCCCCTCCAGGACTGAGACTATGCAGGGGGCCCGGGATTGGCTGGTGAAGCAAGTCCTGGAGCTGTGGATGGTGTGCCCTTTCAGTCAGCCTGCCCTGAGGGTTCTTCTCCCTGCAGAGGACGCAGCCAGGATACAGGGCTGAAAGGGCACACTCAGGAGAAAACTTAGATGGCACTTATTTACATGGGGGCTTCCATTTAGAATACAGTTTTTATGATGGAGGGAAGGTTGTGGAACTTGTTTTGCAATCTGAACTCCTAAGAGATCTGGTTAAAGGTATGGCAAAAAAACCACTACAATATTGTAAAGTAATTAGCCTCCAACTAATAAAAACAAACAGAAAAAAAAAAAGAGGTTGGTCACTCACACAGTCCTTCAAAAAGCTCATTAATGGGAAATTGTTAATGGGAAGACACCTTTTGTATTCTAACATTCCCGATATGGTTAGTTCTGCAGCAGCTCATCCACATGTCAGTTGGGCTCAATATGGGTCTGAGGTTGTTCATCTGAGGTCTTAGATAAAAGGTCTCTTTCTCTCTGTGTCTCTCATACCCTCTCTGCTCTCCCCTCCTTTCCCCACTCCTTCACCCCATGTCTCTCTCTCTTTCTCCATCTCTGTCTTTCTGTCCCTCCCTCCCTTTCCCTTCTCTGTTTAAATTTTTAATTGTGGTAAAATACATATAACATAAAATTTACCATCTTAACCATTTCTGCGTGTACAGTTTGATAGTGCTAAGAACATCCATATGGTTGTGACCTCAATCTCTAGAACTCTTTCCGTCTTGCAAAACTGAAACCCTGTACCCATTGAACAACAGCTCCCTGTTTCCCGTTTCTCCAGTCCCCCAGGCATGACCTTTCTTTTTTCTCTCCATGAATTTGACTGTTCTCTGTATCTCGTGAAAGTGGAGTCGTACAGTACTTGTCTTCTTCTGTTTCACTGAGCACGATGACATCATGTTGTAGGACGTGTCAGAGTTTCCTCCCTTCAGGCAGAATAATAGTCTGATGTAACACCTGTTGTTTTCCATTTACTGGTTGATGGACACTGGGTCATTCCACTTCGTGGCTGTTGTCAGTAATACTGCCATGAACTTGGGTGTGTTCACCTTCTCTTGGACAGGACTTGCTTTATGGAAAAATGAATTATGGGGCTAAAATCGATATGGATTGCCTCATTGACCCTGGGATTTGAGAGAAGACATGGTAGGGAAAAGGCAGGACCCCTGAGCAGGGTGTGAGGCAGGAGTCCATAAAGCGTTGTGAGGGGATCTTCAGAGGACCGTGTCCAGGGCTGAGGTCCCAGCCAACAGAGTTACGAGCAAGGAGGCTGGCATCAGGAGAGAGAAGATCCCAGGCCCTACCAGAGCAACCTCGTGTAAGGGATGGTTGCTCTGAGCCTTCACGTACTGGGCTGCATAACCTGGCATCCTTTGACCAGGTTTGACTTGGAGGTGGCCAGGTGGGAGCTGGGGCAGCCTCTTGCTGACCATTACCATGTTCTGTGTGAGCACTGCTTTCTCCGGGTGCCAGGAGACATGGAAATGGAGGCCTCCTGGGCTTCGTGGTGGATGCCTGGTGTGCCTCAGCCAAGATGGCTGCCTCAGCCAGGATGGCTGCCTCAGCCAGGGGGATAGGATCGCAGAGCCAAGGTTAAGGTCATCATCAACATGCACCGAGGACCTCAAGGCCACGTCTCTTTTGTTTTGCTCAGAAAACTCTGCCCGTCTTCCCCAAAGGAAATGAAGTCCAAATCAAAGTCCTGAATATAGGAAATAATAACATGACCATGTCTTTTCCCGGAACGACAGTGACATGTGGCCCGATGTCTCAAGTAAGTGGAAGTGAGCTTGTTTTTCCCTCTTCTGACCCGAATTATAATAATAGGGTTTGGAGAGCCGATCTTCTGGGTTCTTGGAACAATCCCAAGACGAGCCCCAAAGTGAAACGTCTTCATCTTTCATCTAATTCTGGCTTCACTCTGGACCAGTGTCTATGAATCACCCGGGTAGCTTGTTAAAATGCAGATTTGTGACCAGTGGGTCTGAAGTGCTATATTTTTACAAGCTCTCGGGTGACAGTGCTTTTGCTGGTGATGGAACCACACTTTAAAGAGCAAGGTTCTGGGTCAGTGGTTCTCCACCAGCGCCATTCTGGCCCCTCAAGGAACACTGGGCAATCTCTGGAGACGTTTTTTTGCTGTCACAACTGGGATTTTGCTGTTGGCATCTCCTGTGTAGAAGCTAGGAGCTTCCCAGGTGGCACAATGGTAAACAGGAGGCACAAGAGGTGTGGGTTCAATCCCTGGGTCGAGAAGATCCCCTGGAGAAGGAAATGGCAACCCACTCCAGTATTTTTGCCTGGAGAAGCCCATGGACAGAGGAGCCTGGTGGGCTAAGGTCCATGAGGTTGCAAAAGAGTTGGACATGACTGAGTGAGTGAACATGTGTGTGTATGCGCGCACGCATACACACACACACACACACATGCACACACACACAGAGCAACTAGAGATACTGACACACCAGTCCCTCAACAAAGAATTGTCTGGCCCCAAATACGAATAGCACTGAGGCTGGAACACCACGCTGTAGATGGATGGTCATGGATCTCGATTAGAGCTTCTCAACCTGAAGTCTGGAGAGCTTTGATAATTCTAACACCAGCATCCCAGCTCCAGAACTCATTACTGTTCAGCCACCTGTTGAGGTCCTGTTGAGGACCACTCCCTTAGATCTCACCAAACTAATAATTGTGCAGGAAGAAAGAGTGTTTGACTCCTGATGCTTAGGAAAGGCCACTATTGGTTTTCACCCAGGCTGTTGCTTTTCCTCAATGTGGCTCTTTGCCCAATGGTAGAAATAATTTCCATAGCGTTTATCATCTTAAAATGAAAGTAAAATAGCTGAAAGTCATAGTTCCTGTGGTAATGCTAAACAACTTTAGACTAGCGTCCACAGGGGCAGGCTGCTGCGGGAGCTGAGACAAACCAGTGCCAGCTCCCCGCAAGGCATTTTTGATGTGTATGAACATGACCTGGGAATGTCAAATAGTATGCATGACAGTGTCACTTAGTACAGAACAAGGCTCTGGTGTAAACTGTGACTCCTTTCCCCCCATTATAGACAAAAGAATTTATGACTTTCAACGTAGACAACCTAAGTGTAAACATTTCTTCTACTGGATCACCAGTCGCTCCAGTAACCCATAACTTTGAGTCAGGCCATCGCCATACCCTTCTTGTTTGGGCCCCAAATAACTACCAACTGGTAAGTAGCTGGACATTTCCAGCTGATTCTAACTGTTTGTGTTGTTGGAGACATGGCCATTTAGTGGTGTGACTTTGTTTTACCCCCATGTAGTATTGTATTAGATAATCCTCAATTCTTGCTTTTTCAAGGACATAGTCATCTGACTTCCAATAAAGGTTTGACTGGTGAATGGGCAAGGTTGATAGGAATTTGACAAATTTTAAAAAGAACTTCTGGGCACAGTATGGTGTGTTTGAACACAAGTCGCATAGTACCTGTGTGCATTCTCAGAGACTTTTTGAGATAAAGTTTTCAATATACCTTTAATAGTATTCATTTTAAAAATTGGCAGTGGGTAATTGGGAAATTAGAGCCATCTCTGGAAAAAATAGTGACTGCATTAAGTAAAAGCAATAGAAATGCATTAAAATGATTTCATGACAAAATATGAACATCTAGATATTCCGTTCGGCATATAAAGAAGCTATGAAGGTGTAGTTGACCTAGTGAAGGAGTTGTGGGTATTCTGTAAGGTGAGTTTTGGTGAGCTTCTACAAAACTGCAATACAGAATTAAGACTTGTTGGTAATGTGTGTAATTAGGGGGCTGTTGAGAGGCTTGCCCTAAATCCTTAAGAGAGCAGTGTTCTGTGGAACCACTAAAAAGCAAGCACTAAAAATTGTACAGGCTTGTGGAACTCTGCTCGATATTATGTGGCAGCCTGGATGGGAATGGAGTCGGATGAGAATGTACACATGTTTGTGTGGCTGAGCCCCTTTGCTGTTCACCCGAAACTATCACAACACCGTTAATTGATTAAACCCCAAAACAAAATGGCTTTCTAGGTGGCACAGTGGTAAAGAACCCGCCTGTTAGTGCAGGAGACATAAGAGACGTGGGTTCGATCCCTGGGTCAGGAGGAGCCCCTGGAGAAGGAAATGGCAACCCACTCCAGTATTCTTGCCTGGAGAATCCCAAGGACAGAGGAACCTGGTGAGCTACACTCCGCAGGGTCATAAAGAGTTGGACATGACTGAAGTGGCTTAGTATGCACGCACAATACAAAATAAAAAAGTTTTTAAAAATTGTAAAGGCTCCTTTTAACTTCACGTAAACCAAGGCTGAGTGGTGGAGCCCAGCTAATTTAATCACGGTGCCCTTAGCTCCTAGAATAAATGTCCCCAGCATTCTCCTTCTCTAAAGCCTGAACTGTTCATCGGAACTTATTCTAAGGAGTTAGATTTGGTCATGTTTTCTTTCTCAGGTAAAAGATGGCCTTAACCAGAAGCCAGAAAAAGGGAGAAATGGAATCAGGTATGTGAACTTCTTTAACACTTGTTATATCAGCTTCTTCTGGAAGTAATGTGTACCCATGGTAAAATCCAGCTATAACAAGGATATCAAATGAGAGTCTGGGCTTTCCCCCAAGAATGTGAGGCTGGTTCAGTATTTTTTAAATCGTAAATAAAATCCATCATCTTAATATACTAAAGAGGAAAATCCACATCGTCAAATCAATTGATGCAGAAAAAAGATTTGATAAAATTCAGCATCCATCCATTTAACAACCCTCAGCAAACTAGGAGCTGAAGGGAAGTTCCTTATTCTGAAAAAGTACTGGACTTCCCTGATGGTCTGGTGGTTAAGAGTCTGCCTGCCAGTGCAGGGGGCACAGGTTCAGTCCCTGGTCAGGGAAGATTCTACACGCCACGGGGCAACTAAGCTTGATCCACAACTACTGAGCCCACATACTGTAACTACTGAAGCTCCAGTACGCTAGAGCCCCTGCTCCACAACAAGAGAAGCCACCACAGTGGGAAGCCCATGCGCCGCAGAGGAGTAGCCCCACTCACCGCAACTAGAGAAAGCCCATGCGCAGCAGCAAAGACCCATCACAGCAAAACAGATAGAATTTTTTAAAATCCCAGCTAACATTGCACTTAATGGCAGAAGTCTAAATGTTCCCCCGCCCCCTGCCCCAACATCAGGAACTAGGTCAGGCCGTCTACTCCACTCCTTTTTAAGATCCTTGCAGATGCTAGTGCCATGAGGCAAGAAAAATATGTAAAAGCATCTCGACTGGAAAGGAAGAAATAAAGCTCTCTCTACACGCAGAAGGCATGAATGTCTACATCACAAGTCCCCGATAGCAAAAGCTCACAGACTCACTAAGTGAGTTTAGGAGGGTTACAGGACACAAGGCCAATGACAAGACAAACGTATTTGTATATACCAGCAATAAATGATTGAAAGCTATACCTTTTACCATCGCTTAAAAAAAAGTGATGAAATACTATTTATAAATCTTATAAGACACATGTGGGATTTGAGAGCTGAAACTACAAAAAGCTGATGAAAAATCAATGAAGAGCTAAATAAATGGAGAGATACATTGGTTTCATTAATTAGAGAACTTAATACAGCAAAGATATCAGTCCCCCCCAAACTGATCTATTGGTTTAATGCAATTCCTATCTCAATTGTAGCACTAGTTTTTTGGTTTATGATTTTTTTAGTTTTACTGAGATATAATTGACAAAATCGTAAATATTTAAAATATACAACGTGATGGTTTGATATATGTATACGTTGTCAAATAGTTACCACAATCAAGTTAACTAATATATTCATCCCCTGAAAGTTACCCTTTTTAAATTATGAGAATGCTAAAAGATTTAGTCTCTTAGCAAATTTTAAGTATATTATATAATATTAATTAGTTATAGTTACCATGCTGTACTTTGGATCCTTAGAACTTATTCATCTTAAAACTGGTTGGAACTTCCCTGGTGATCCAGTGGTTAGGACTCCCTGCTCGCAATGCAGGGGACCTGGGTTCCACTCCTGGTCAGGAAACTAGATCCCACATGCCACAACTCAGAGTTTGCATGCTGCAACTAAAAGGATCCCACATGCTGCAACTAAGACCTGATGCAGTCAAATAAATAAATATTTTCTCAAAAAACTGAAAGTTTCACACCCTTCGACCAATATCTCCCTTCCCCATTCTCCCCTTCCTTGGCAATTACCACTCATTTTTTTTCACCGAGGTATTCACCCCAAAGAAATGGAAACATATGTCCACTCAAAAACTTGTAGATAAATGGTCAAAGGACAGCAGACAAAAATGTAGAAACAATTAAAATGCCCATCAGCTGATGAACAAAATGTGGTCTGTCCATACAATGGAATATTATTCCTCCACGCAGAGGGATGGAGTACAGCTCTCTGCTGCAGTGTGAATGGACCTTAAAGACATTACGCTAAGCTGGAGAAGCCAGGCACCCAGACCTCCTGCCGTGCGCTTCCATTTACACGAAACGGCAGCATATCCACAGAGACAGAAAGCAGAGCAGTGGTTGCCAGGGCCTGGGGGCGGGAGGGGGCGTGGAGAGTCACTGCCAGTGGGGGTCGAGTGCCCTTTTGGACTGATGAGAACCGGGACTGTTGTGCTGGTTGCACAACCCTGTGGCTATCGTGAAATCACTGAATTTAGGCTTTATTTAAAGGGGTGAGTTTTGCTATATGTGAATTCTACCTCATAAAGCCTATTTATTTTTAATTGAAGAAGAACAAATATCTCTGTCCCCCAGTTATTCTTTAAGGAACCAGTCCCATTTGTGTCATTTTCTCAGCTGGTACCCACCCTCCATACCTCCTCGCACAATCACTTTGTAGCTTAGATCCTGGTGCTCCTAAGAGGCCAAAGCCAAGGGTCCCTTAGTGGGACCCTAGGATTTGCCTAGTCAAAACTCTGAGAGCTCAATAGGTCTTGAACCTCTGCTTTCCTCACCTTTCAAAGAGCTCAGAATGTGTTTGCTGCTTATGCTTTACTATTTTCTGTGTGTATGTGAAAACGCATCTGATATTTGTGATGTTGCTTTTTTTTTTTTTTTTTGGATGATTTCCATTCTTACTGTTATCTCATACCAACCCTAAGACATATGTCAGGCCGGCAATAGTACTCAAGTGTTAGGGTTATGTTTTAAGTCTTATGTCTTATAATATTACAAAGCCAGGCCCCAGGCCCAAGGGTCTACCCCTAATTTCATGCTATTTCCACTGTCTGTGTTTCAAATGGTTCATCTTCGCCTTCTATGAAAGTGGCATTTACAGTTTGGAGCAGAATTCATTCTGTGAGGCTCCTGTCAACCTCCATCAGGTTCAGTTTTCTACTTGAATCACCTGTCAAATGACACCAAATCAAATGCCTAAGGACTTTTGGACTTGAATTTTACTCATAAAAATGTCCCCTCAGTCCCTGGAATTTGACCGATATTACATATTGCCACAAACATAGATGAAACTTGGCCACTGTTGACAAAAAATTAATAGTCCGTCTAAGGAAGAAACAGAGAATTTTATTTGAGCCAATCTAAGAAGTATAACCCAGGAAGCACTCTTCCAGAAAACTCTGAGACCTGTTCCACTTGTTAGAAGTCAAAGGTACTTCATGTATACAAAGGTACTTCAAAATATACATTTTTGAGACAAAAGATTATACATCAGAATGATACACTGACATTTTTTCATCAGCTCACCCAAAACACACAAGCCAGATCTGAATGTACAAAGCGAGCCACAGGTAATCATGACCCCTTACTGAATAAGGAAACAATCATATCTTCCAAGGACTCACATTGCTGGCATCAGAGGAAAGAAAACAAAAAAGCATTGATCTCTGTGGTGGAGCAAGCATTCTCACCTTTGAGGAGGTCTGGTTAATGTATAATGAAGACACATGCCATTAGGGAGGGCTCAGTATGGGTAAGGAACATGTTATGCTTCATTTTCTTGTCCTGCCTTGAAACATGAATTTTATTCCATCACCCTATATTTTATGGATGTGAAAGTTACATTGTTCTTTATGGTACTTAAGTATATACCATTATCACCTCTCATTCTCTAAATTGGATGATCTGTATACCTTCACTCGCCTCTCTGTCAGAAAAGACCCACCGGTCTTATTTGGGGCAGCCCACTTCTCCTTCCTGGGGCAGTATAAGAATGTCAGAGTCTTCTCTAGCCTGGAACATTTGAGGAAGGCGTCTCTAACCATTTGTCCCCCTGGTCACCACCTATATGGTCCTTTGGAGGAAATAACTCAACGGGTCCCCTGGAAGCTTGGGCACAGGGGACACTGCAGAGACTAGAAACCTTGGGACCCAGCACCCAGTGCTACTGGGTATTCCATTCCCAGCCGTATTCCTATGGGATGCTGGTCACGTTTACTCTGTGATCTGCAGGCATAGGTCTCTACCGTCTAAAGGGAATTCCTTAAAACTCTCTCTGCTTCCTGGGCTGGCCCAAGTCATCCTCCCCACTCCTCGGAGCCCCTTCTTGCCTGAGGGTGCTCTTTAAAGGTAAAGGAAATAATTGGGCTTCTCTGACCCCCAAAATAAGCCCCAGTTGGAGACTGACTTTTAGGTACTCAGTAACTTCTGCTTTTGGTCGTTCACTGCTTTGGCTCTCAAGCTTCTGGAGTAAGAAGCCCAAAGACAAGGCTGCCTTTTGGAAAGGAAAAAGATCAACACCTGTTTCAACCTGTACTTAATATCCCCAAATATCACTGAAATAGTTCCTGGTTACAAAGTAGTTAGAAAAGTTCCCAGCATTTTACTGTGTTAAATAAATTCTTTTAGGTGTGTTCTCATGAGCAGGTGAGCAAACACAAACCTAGACTTGGTTACTTTCTGTCTTTATACTCTAGAAGTCTTCTGCAAACATCTTAAATTCCTTCCAAAAGGAAACAGAGCCAGCTTCAGGTGCGACATACTGTGACCTAGAGCAGTCTTCTCACAAGACAGATGGTTTTCTGTTGCAGATTCGTAAATGCTTTTGGCGAGAGCTTCAATGTCACAATGGATGGGGAAGTTTACAACAATGTCTCCAGTCACAAAGCCAGTGAATATCTTTTTTTCTCTTCTGGCATGTAAGTACCTACAACGGCCACTTTGCTCTACAGTTCAAGGGTTTCCAGCCTTTTTCTTTAAATAGTACATTGAAGGTTTCAATACCAAGAATGTTAACCTGTATTAACCTTTCTTTTGTAGAAAGAGCTTCACAATAAACTCACCAGAGATTTCACAACAGTGTGCAAATGAGTTCAAAACATCCTACCTTGAATTTGGTAGTGCATTTACCTACGTAATCACCAGGAAGGTTAGTGACTCATTGCACTGAATCAGGTGTGCCATTCAAACTTTATTGATGAGAGTCCTTGCAAACAGAACATAGGAGTGATTTAATGGAGTAATATAATGGTCTATATTTTAAACAAGTTTAGGATTAATTCAGTTCACCACTAATTCTTTAGTTTATTGTTGCCTTAAGTTCACTGTTAGAATAAAATTACACAAACTGACTTACTCTAAAAGTTCATGTTGATCAGTATCTGATGCTTCCTCATAGACTCTTAACATAGACTTTGGAGACTTTTAGTTCAAAGAGCTGGGAATGTTTTCAACAAACCTGACTTCCAACCTACTCTCTCATTGAAGAGGAAAAAGCTAGTGAACAGACTTTCAAGTCCCACCAAGGCCATCCCAGTCCAAGGATAAAATGCAGTGTTGCATATTTACATTTACAAGGTGTACTTTCTGGATAGATTGTATGAGGTAACCCTGAAGGTCCAAGTTCAGCTGGCTGGTCTGCGTAATATGTATTCTGGAAGCAGTCTCGATTTTCATGTCTCCTTCTTGTTTCTGCCTTCCTGGTTCAGAGTGATGGCTGCCCCGAACCAAGGGCTTTCGAAGACATCTCCCCCAACACAGTCAACATGGCTCTGCAGATCCCCCAGTACTTCCTCCTCACCTGTGGCGAGGTGGTTTTCTCCGTCACCGGATTGGAGTTCTCCTATTCTCAGGTTTCTTGTCTATTGTCGTGTACACCCCTCTCCTACAACGCTGCCTTCCAAAAATGCTACTGGGACTTAATAATAAGCTGGAGTAGCCAGGTACTTACAGTGTAAAAGAAAAGTCTGGAAATGTGGGTAGATTATGGTACATTCTACTGAACATGGTTTTAGAGATTGCTGCTGCTGCTAAGTCACTTCAGTCATGTCCAACTCTATGCGACCCCATAGACGGCAGCCCACCAGGCTCCCCCGTCCCTGGGATTCTCCAGGCAAGAACACTGGAGTGGGTTGCCATTTCCTTCTCCAATGCATGAAAGTGAAAAGTGAGAATGAAGTCACTTAGTCGTGTCTAACTCTTGGCGACCCCATGGACTGCAGCCCACCAGGCTCTTCCGTCCGTGGGATTTTCCAGGCAAGAGTACTGGAGTGGGGTGCCATTGCCTTCTGTGGGTTTTAGAGAGTACCCAGTCTTATTTACTGAATAAGAATATTACTGTTTAAGGAATTCCCTGGTGATCCAGTGGTTAGGACTCCGTGCTTCTCAGCCAAGGGCACATGTTCAATCCCTGATTAGGAAACTGAGACCCCACAAGCCTCATGGTGAGGTTCCCCCCCACAAAAAAAGGAATATTACTGTTTAGCATTATGAGTGTCCACCTATAGGTGTCTGAATTCCCAGTTATATGATAGAATTTGGGGTCCTAAGTAGGAAAAACTCTATTAATGACCATTACCAGGGTCAAGATGCCAATGGCTTCCATGTTTTCAACCCCAATCATAATAGCATCCACATACAGGTCTGTGTCCTCATTGTCTTCAAGGGTCACTTGAGGTCTCTTCGTAACTCCCAGTAAAACCACTGATGAAGGTCTCACTCTTAAAAGTTAAAAAGTAGGATTGCTTTTGTGCATGTTAGGCTAATGAGGCACATGTTGCTGATGCCTGAATTAGACCTTAGATTCTGAACTGGTTTATCACAGTATGGCCAGAGCCGTCATAACCCCCGCATGCCCAGTATCTTCACATTTTGCAGTAAAGACTGTAAATGTGAGCTGGATGCTCCTTTTCTGCAATGACCTCACAGTCTAGTTAAGGAGGTGACTGCAACACAGGTGACAAGAGTTTGTTTGGTGAGAAGTTTTGGTGACTTGGCAGGAAAACTCCCCAAAGAGCAAGATGAAAACACGGGGCGCAGCCTCCACTTGGGGTGAAGGAGGTGCCAAGCCGGGTGGCTTTGTGTGAGAATTCTTCTATGGAGATAGAATCGGTGTCTGTAGATCCATCCGTTTCCTTAGGATGATAACTCTGCAAGCATGCAGAGAGTAGAGAACAAACGACTCCCGTGTGCTCACAGAGCAGGAGCATTTGGGATGTCTCATCATCCGAGTGATAGTCCTTTTCACATTAAACCAACCCAGCTCTTAATGTGCCTTTTGGGGGGTCGACGGCCTCATTAAGGGCGTCGTTGAGTTAGGTGTGATCTCCTGCTCTGAGCTTGGCGTCTGAGTTGGGACTCACTCTGTGTCATTTCCTTCAGGCTCCTTCCAACATGAAGTCGGTACTTCAAGCAGGATGGCTGTTGACCGTGGCTGTCGGCAACATCATCGTGCTTATTGTGGCGGGAGCAGGCCAGTTCAGTGAACAGGTACGGATGCAAACAGAGGTCGCGTGTACCTCTGTCTTGTCTGTTGATGACCCTCCCTAGCCATCTGTATATACACGTGGTCATCTCCGCTAATGGCCAAATAATACCCTCAGATCCAGACAGACAGAGCAGTTCCCAAACGCCCTCACGGCCAAGCGTGTGCTCATTCTCCTTATTTCTCCTTGATGTTATGTGGCCGGAATATAACCAGATGTAACCATGTGCGGTTAACCGGCTGCGCTGTGAGGTCTGTGCTCAGTCGTGTCCGACTCTTTGCAACCCCACGGACAGTAGCCCACCAGGCACTTCTGTCCATGGAGATTCTCCAGGCAAGAACACTGGAGTGGGTTGCCATGCCCTCCTCCAGGGGATCTTCCTGACCCAGGGGTCAAACCCAGGGTCTCCCGCATTGCAGGCAGATTCTTTACTGTCTGAGCCACCAGGAAGCCTGAGGACAACATACCAACACCCTAATATCATTTACTATGAGAGGAAATGTCTTTCTTAGCTTCATTGAATGCAGCTTAATGGCCCCAAACCAGGCATGTTATCCAGAAAGTTTCATAACACCTAAAGTTAAAACCATTCCAAAAGTTGTCACAATTTTTCCCATTAAAATGAGGGCTTCTCTGGCTCTAGAACTCTATCCCCCAGCACTCAGCATCTCTGCCTCGTAAGAGAGCTGCCCCTTAGCCCGTCAGATTCATTACCAACCCCACCAGGACCCATCAGGGTCTATCCTGCGTGCTCATGACCTCGCGGCATTGCCAAAGGGTAATTTAAAACATTTCAGCATGTTCTTTTTCCCTCAAGACTACTGCCTGGTGTTCTCTTGGTCCAGCTTTTTGCCTTAAGACTTGGGTTTTTAGAGATTTTTTTCTCATTTTCTTATGGGTGTCTGCACTCCAGAGCTGTTAAAAGAATGTTATCGTTACACTTGGGCATTCGGGAAAAGCTGGCCATTCTGTATCTGTAGCCATAGCCTACCAATTTTCCCTAACAACAGCATTTCCAACACCTTCGATCTGAATGTCTAAAGAAAAACTACCCACAATGTATACATGCATTCCCATAACCTCTACTGTTTTTGTGTTTTTCCTGCTCCAACTCAAACTCTTCGAAGTGGGCTGAGTACGTTCTGTTTGCGGCACTGCTTCTGGTCGTCTGCGTAATATTTGCCATCATGGCGCGATTCTATACGTACATCAACCCAGCAGAGATTGAAGCTCAGTTTGATAAGGATGACAAGAAAGGTTACTTGGAAAAGAGTAACCCGTACACCAAGCTGGACTCCGTCTCACAGACACAAATGTGAATGTCCGGAGGCAAGCGAAGCTGGGGCTGGGCCCGGGGTGTGCCCAGGGGTCTGTCCCCTGGGGGCCAGACACTCTGCTGGGTGGCCTCTGATGGGGAAGACTTCAGAACTGTGGACCAAACCAAGACAGCTGCTTTCTAAGCAGCCAGCAATGAACCTGAAACTCCAAAAGAAGTCCTTTTGTTTGTTTGTTTTTAGAGAAGTCTTATTTAAAGCGCACACACACCCACACACACTTTTATAGCAGAGTCCATACTCTGCCTTAACTCCTTTTCCTAACACACAAATAAAGTTATTTTGGACTAACTTGAATTTTTGAAATGGTGGCAAAGTTCCATACTGTTTGCATTGGTACACTCTGTGGAAACAATGTTAAATGAGGCAAAAAGTGAATGGTTAGGCTTTTGAATGGTGCGTATTCGTAAGAAGGACCGGCTGGTATTAACTGATAACTCGACCTTCTGTTGTTAGTTGTTTTTCCATTCCCTACCTCTTTGTAAATTATGTATAACTCGAAAAACCACTCAGGTAAAGGCCAGCCATGATTTTTGGAGTTTCAACGGTATGAAATAAACTCTCATTCTCAAGAGTAAGTGTCTGTGTATTAGGGGGCAGGGTGAGAAGTCCTTAGGTGCTTCCTGACTATACAAGCGGTGCTCGCTCATTGGAATTTCATCAGAAGGGGACAAAAGCATGAACAAAGCAGGGCCCACATACAGGAAATTCCAGAAACAGGAAATGTCAGGGTTTGCTTCTTTTGGTCCTGCTTTTCTCAGGGGTATCTCTAGCCTACGCTTCTCTTTTATTATTAGAAGCTTCCTATGTGCATATTTCTTACCATCTCAAAGGGTTTATCTCAACACTCGTGAGCATTTTTCTGCTTGAATAAAAATTGTTCCAAAATACTGAAAATACTCCCTGCCCAGTCCGTCCTATAGATATTTATCATACAACCATTCTCAGGTGTCAGACCCAGAACGAGTCTACCTCGGCACTCCCATAAAAAAAAAACAAGCAACAATTTATTTCAGACGCACGCCCAGCTGTGAATGTGGGCACTGGTTCCTGGGTTTGGAGCTTGGATCTCTGAGATGCCTCTGCTGATCATCGCACAGTGGAGAGGGAACGACGCAGAGACAAAGTCCAGATCGAGAAACGCGAACGCAATGAGCAAAGCTTGCTGAGGGATCTCTTCAGTCCTTCAGAGCAAGTCCCCGTTCTCACCTGAGGAGGCTCTTCCTTCCATAGATATAGCACATTTCTCTCTGCTCACCGCGATCCACCAGCTTCCGTCCCCTGGAATGCAGTGGGTCTCTTTCCCATCAAAGGCAAAAGAAAAATCAGATCCTGAGACACTTGGTCCTGACCTACCCTCACTCACGCACCCCTCCTGGCAAAGTCCTCTTGTGTTTGGGATCCAAGCCACCTCCTCCAACAATTGTCCTGTCCCCCAGTTTTGTTACAATGAATTAAGTTGCATTGGGTTTCCCACGTGGCTCAGCTGGTAAAGAATCTGCCTGCAATGCGGGAGACCTGGGTTCGATCCCTGGGTTGGGAAGATCCCCTGGAGAAGGGAAAGGCTACCCACTCCAGTATTCTGGCCTGGAGAGTTCCATGCAGAAGTCCATGGTGTTGCAGATTCAGACGCGACGGAGCAACTTTCTCTTCACTTTGAGTTGCATGGACCCTGCTTGAGCCCTCGCCCAAGCTGGGTTCAAGTAGACAAGTAGCGAAACTGAAGCTGAGATGGACAGAGCACAAACTTTATTCAGCAGCCAAAGAATGGAGAAATGGAGACCAAGTTCACAGATCAATTTCTCACCCTCCTGGCGAGAGAGATTTGATTTCAGAGTAAAGACAAAGGGAGGTGGACTGAGGCTGATGATGGGGAAACATGCCATCTACCCGGCGGGGTAGCTGGAGGGCTTTTTCAAGGAAGTGGAGTGCCACTCTGTTTAAGCTTTTCTGGTCCTTGGTGTCCGGTCATGGCTGTTGGTAGGGGTGTCATTTAATATGCTAATCATGCTAATGTAGTAAATTCAGTGTATAATGAGACTCAGGGTCTGTTAGAGATCAGATTCTGCTGCCATCTTGGTCCCAGCTGGTTCCATTTGTTTGTTTGTTCATAGCTTCCTTTCTTATCTCTAGACCTTTTAAACTTTTTGCTCACGCCTGCTAAAGGTATGGTTGGCAGGTTTTGAACAAAAACAAGTTCATGTTGCCCTGACAACGGTTTGGCTGTCTCTCTTCTGCACTTCCATCACTCACCTCTTGGGTATTGAGACTGTCCAGCTTTCCCTGGATCAGAAGCTCTCTGACTGGAAGCTCTGTATCCTGTTGTCCATTTAATTTCCAGGAGTTGGTTGGTCTCTCTGTGTTAAGTGCCAATTTAAAATCTCTTGGACTGCGAGGAGTGAAATGGAAGAGGCTGAGAGCTGAGCATTCAGCAGTGATTTGAATGACCCTGTTGACAAAGTCTAGTATGAAAGACTAGCTCTAAGGGACCATGACTTTTGCCTCCCTGGTCATTTCTACCCCCAGCTTACACCATGTGCCTTTGATGGGGGAAAGCAGCAGTCACAGTGATGAGCACTCTTGTCAATAATCCAAGGAGCTGCTGCTGCTACTAAATCCTCAAAAATACTCTGGTCCTAACACTTCTTACAACTGCAGGGTAACATGGGCAACTCTTCACCTTGCAAAAGTTCATTTTCCTCTCCTACAAAACAAAGAGAACATGAGACAAACTGAGGTCTTTGCAATCCTTTGCTTCAGGGTGCCTGACACACACCAGGCTTCCAAATGTTGAGTGGAGACCAGCTCCTCAATTGACTCTGATATTAACAGTGAGCATGCTTTACAGTTGGACAGGAAACACACCTACATGATCTCCATTGGCCTTTAAAGAATAAGAGGAAGGCCTGCAGGGCAGCAGGGCACTCTGATCATTAGAGGTGAGTTTTTAAGACTTCGCTGGTAGTTCAGATGGTAACGCGTCTGCCTGCAATATGGGAGATCCAGATTTGATACCTGGGTCAGAAAGATACCCTGAAGAAGAAAATGGCAACCCACTCCAGTATTCTTGCCTGGAAAATCTCATGGACGGAGGAGCCTGGTAGGCTACAGTCCATGGGGTCGCAAAGAGTCGGACACGACTGAGCGACTTCACTTTCTTTCTATCTTTCTTCTTTCAGAGTAAACTTGCTGTGATCGTCCCATTTCTTCCAAACGTATTCAAGACTGATGGGAGCCACCGTGGGTGTTTTAGACTTTGTTCACGAAACTTTGAACAGTGGCAGGTGTCATGGGGCAGGAGTGGGCAGGGGGGATACTTGGGGCCAGATCCATGACCTCTGATCTTCTGCCCTTTCCCTGGCCCTCATTGTTCTGTGCTTTACACCTTTCTCTAAGTTCCAGGCTGATTGGTGTTTAACCAGAATAATTCACTGACTTTAATGTTGCCTGTGTTGAAGTACGATCCTATGTGGGTTGGGAGAATGTCTGAAATGGAAATGAATTCCTTGGAAATAGCAGGATTTCATTGCTTTTACCTAAAAGCCAGAATATTAGGGGTTTTTCTGTTTTGTTTTTAAGTTTTATTTTATATTGGAGTATACTTGATTTACAATATTGTGTTAGTTTCAGGTGTAACAGCAGAGTAATTAGGTTATTCATATACATACATCTATTCTTTTTCAGATTCTAATTTCAGATTCTAATCCATGTAGGTTATTATAGAGTATTGAGTAGAGTTGTGCATATTATACCACACGTCCTTATGGATTATCTGTTTTATATATACTAGTGTGCATATGTTAATCTCATGCTCTCAATTTATCCCTCCCTCTCCCCTTTCCTGTTTGGTAACCATAAGTTTGCTTTCTATGTCTGTGAGTCTGTTTCTGTTTTGTAAACAAGATTATTTGTATCATTTTTTAGATTCCACATGTAAGTGATATCATATATTTGTCTTTTTCTGTCTGACTTACTTAGTATGATAATCTGCATGTCCATCCTTGTTGCTGAAAATGGCATTATTTTATTCCTTCTATGGCTGAACAATATTTCATTGTACATATGTACCACACCTCCTTTATCCATTGCTCTGTTGATGGGCATTCAAGTTGCTTCCGTGTCCGGGCTATTGTAAACAGTGCTGCAGTGAACACTGGGGTGCATGTAGCTTTTCTCTGGATATGTGCGCAGGAGTGGGATTCCTGGGGTAGCTCTATTTTTGGAATTTTAAAAGGACCTCCATCCTGTTCTCCGTAATGCCTGCACCAATTTACATTCCCATCAGCAGTGTCGGAGGGTCCCCTTCTCTCCACACCCTCTAGCATAGACCTTTTAGTGGAGAATATTTTGAAAGGTGGTTATAATGTCCACATGAGTCTGATCAGCCTATTCTTGTTTTGCTTCCACATGCCTCCATAATGTTGTTGGTGGTTTTTTTTTTTCTTTTTGGTGGTGGTTCTTTATTTCTTTCAGGGTACTAAGATGTTTATTTTGTGGTCTATTTTAGAATTTTCAAAAAGTTACTTCATTAAGTGTATGTTCCAATTTGATTTTTGTTAACCATTGTAGCCGTGCATTCTGGATTTTCTTTTTTTTGCGGCTTCATTGTTTTTTTTTATGACAAATAATAGGGGTTAACATTTACTGGACACTGAATATGGGCAGAGGGCCTGTGAAGCACATCACTGCGTCAAGTGTAAAAGCGTGTGGCCTTTGCAACAGCCCTGTAATGTGGATGACTGTTATTATTCCGATTCCACAAGAAGACAGGAGCTGAGAAACCAGGTGATCTGCCCAAGGTCACACCCACCACGAACCTGCCTCTCAGCTGCCAGTGCTTACTGGACAGTATGGATTAAATTAATTTAATCCCTATAACGATACTAAGGAATGTCTTAATACCCCCATTTTAAAGATAGGAAAACTGAGGCATAACCAGCTTAACTAACTTGCCCACAGCCACATAGCCAGCACGAACCCAAGCCCGTCTGAGCAGGGACGAGTGCCTGCCTCCCCATCACCAGGCTGTCCGCTCTCCTTTAACGTTGTCAGATGCAGACGTGTGATGGCAGGGCTGATGTACCAGGTCCAAGAGCAAAGGGGGGACCGGACTGAGGGGCCTCAGAGAGACACGGTTCACCTGACATGCAGGTGGACACCCCAGGCCTGGCCTCGGTGAGCGAGAGGCGCATGTATAGGTAGGAGAAACTGGGAAGTCCTGCTCTCAAAGGATTACACGGAAATGGATTAAACACATTTGCCATCTTCGAGAGAGCCAGGCCCTCCTGTAAAGATCTCGTGGCGTTCTGGGAATACTGGGACCCCCTCCCCAGTCGCTCTGGATTTTGCACGCCTCCAGCACCAGGGGGAGTCCATCACTGGGCGATCAGCTCTGAAGCTTGCCCAGGGTCTCAGGTCTGAGGCCCAGGGTCTCAGGTGCGGGGAAGCCAGCTTGGGAGGTGGGGCGTGGGGGTGAGCCGCAGAGGAGGGGCCAGCAAGCCACAGCGAGGCTGTAGAGGAAGAGCAGGCTGTTTTGTTCTCTTTTTCTTAGTTGTGGCAAAATACTGGGTTGACCAATAAGTTCATATGAGGTTTTCTATAAGCTGTAATGGTGTGGGGTGGGGAGAGAAAAACCCGAACGAACTTTTTGGCCAACCCAATACATACAAAGTTCCCCACTGAGCCATTCTGAAGCTACAGAGTCCAGGGTTGTTACGCACATCCACGCGGCTATACAGCCATCACCCCCAGCCCACTCTAGAACTTCTTTCGTCTTGCAAAACAAACATCCTCATTGAACACCTACTCCCCACTTCTCCGCCCCTCCTCCTGCAATTCTCCTTGCACTCGCCTCCATCCTGTGATGTCGGAGGCCTGGCAGGCTTTCTGGAGAAGTCCTGTGTGTCAGGGGCCTCAGCTCACCCCCGATCAAAGGCGATCAATAAGACAGAGCCCGGCCGGCCCGGGGCTCCGCGGGGTGTCAGCGAGCACACAGCCCGCCTCCAGCCCCTGCAGCCTTGTCCCCGCTTCCCAAATCCTGCCGACCTCTGACCACTCAGAGCTCCAGGGTCTTGATCCGATGGAACGTTTGGCTTGTGCTAATGAAACTTGGCGGCTCCGTGCTGTGGGTCCATGCTAAGTCACTTCAGTCGTGTCCAATTCTTTACAATCACATGGACTGTAGCCCGCCAGGCTCCTCTGTCCATGGGATTCTCCAGGCAAGAGTGGGTTATGCCCTCCTCCAGGGGATCTTCCCGACCCAGGGATTGAACCCACGTCTCTTATGTCTCCTGCATTGGCAGGTGGGTACTTTACCACTAGCGCCACCTGGGAAGCCCCTGGAGGCTCCATAGATGGGTTTAAAGGGAACAGGGGACAGATCTGTAAGGCTGCTGTCCTGGAGCCCTCGAGACAGCCTTGCACTGGCCGGGCTCTGTCCCGTTGACTGCCTTTGATCGGGGTGAGCTGAGGCCCCTGACACACAGGACTTCTCCAGAAAGCCTGCCAGGCCTCCAACATCAAGGATGGAGAACATCCTTGTGCTTCCTAAGGCCGGAGGCCACTGTGGGGCCCTAAGAGCTTTCTACTTGTGCAGGAGTCAGAGGATGGGTCCAGACGGTGGGTCTTTGTGCCTGGGGACTGTCCTGTCCTCAGCGCTGACTGAAGAAGTGCTTCCCTGGACACTTTCCATCTCATGCGCGGCTCCTAAAATGGTCCCTGCCCCCCGTCACCAGGGGTCAGAGGAGGGAGGTGCAGGCCAACTCACAGAACTGGCTCTGACAGGTTTCCCAGCTTTGAAATCACCAGCAAAAAGGTGCCCGGAGCCCTTTCCTAAAGGGCCCCTTTGGGCAGAGAAGACGTTCCCAGCTGCCCCCTGGTGTTCAACAGATTTCTATCTCGGTAAGACTCACCCTCAGTAAGACTAACCTGGAGTTAAGACTAACCTTCAATCGGTCATCTGTCTTAACTTGGGTCCTTGGTTTGGTTTTCAAACCTGCAAAGAATTCTTCATACATCCCACCCAGTTACTAACAACACAGCCCATGTGTGTCCAGTAAGTGCTAACGACCTACAGCAAGCGGCCCAGCTGGGAGCCAGGGAGCCCTCACCTTGGAATTCACACACTTAGAAGTGAAAGCTCTCTGCCGCAACACGCCGCTGTCCCCTGTTTCCCTCCCTTCCTCTCTCCACACCCCCCCCAACCTCCCAGCATCCCCAAGCCAGAAAGAGAGGCCTCACCAGAAAGCCGACCCTGATGGCATCTTGACCTTGGACCTCCAGCCTCCAGAACTGTAAGTAAATGAATTCCTATTGTCAAAGCCACTCAGTCTGTGGCATTTTAAGGCAGCCCCAGCTGACTAATACAGGGGCCAACTGTCCCTGTCTGTCAGGGACTGGGGGTGGGGGATGTTCTGGGACATTCTTGGGCAAACTGGGACAGGTTGGTCAGCCTAATTTAGGAGACAATGCGTGTAAAGTGTTCGGGCTTCCTAAAGTGCATGGCAAGTTGTAAGTGCTCTGTAAATATAATTATTATTTCATCCCATCAACTATCTAGTCAGCACCTACACGGTGCTCGATGCAGTTTAACATACTAGGGGTACAAAATAGATAAAGCCTGCTGTCGTGGAGGTGGCAAGCATTTACTGAGTCCCCAGACCAGATTGTCAAAGTCCAGCTGTGATGGGTTGGTGCAGGGATGTGTCAGAATGGGACTACTAAGGTCGAGCTGGCCTGGGCTCTGGGGTGGTGGCCCTCGGACACTTCTCTCTGCTGTCCCCCAGCAGAAGCCACCAATCAAGGCCGTCACTTCGGTTGCTTACTGTTTCTAAAAAACAGAAGCCAGAGAAGCTGGGTAGCACTGGGGTTCTGGTTAAATGACCACAGTTGTTTTACCGAATGGCCCTGGGCAAGCCCAGCCAGGATCCTTCCTTTTGACTAAGCAGAAAAGAAAAAAATGAAGTGAAAATAGCTCAGTCCTGTCTGACTCTTTGCAACTGTATGGTCCATGGGATTCTCCAGGCCAGAACACTGGAGTGGGTAGCCTTTCCCTTCTCCAGGGGATCTTCTCAACCCAGGGATCGAACCCAGGTCTCCCACATTGCGGATGGATTCTTTACCAACTGAGCCACAAGGGAAGCCCAAGAATAGTGGAGAGGGTAGCCAACAAAGGTCTGTCCAGTCAAAGCTATGGTTTTTCCAGTGGTCATGTATGCATGTGAGAGTTGGACTATAAAGAAAGCTGAGCGCTGAAGAATTGATGCTTTTGAACTGTGGTGTTGGAGAAGACTCTTGAGAGTCCCTTGGACTGCAAGGAGATCCAACCAGTCCATCCTAAAGGAAATCAATTCTGAATATTCATTGGAAGCACTGATACTGAAGCTGAAACTCCAATACTTTGGCCACCTGGTGTGAAGAGCTGACTCATTTGAAAAGACCCTGATGCTGGGAAAGACTGAAGGCAGGAGGAGAAGGGGACGACAGAGGATGAGATGGTTGGATGACATCACCAACTCAATGGAGTTTGAGTAAACTCCGGGAGTTGGCGATGGACAGGGAGGCCTGGGGTGCTGCAGTCCATGGGGTCGCAAAGAACCGGGCACGACTGAGCAACTGAACTAAAGCCTATCCCTTGTCCAGCGGATCTTCCTGACCCAGGAATCAAACCGAGGTCTCCTGCATTGCAGGCGGATTCTTTACCAACTGAGCTATCTGGGAAGCCAGGCCATCACAAACTGCTCTCCTGCAAGTTCCCCAGTTTGGCCACAAGATGGCAGAAGAGAACATCCTTGGGAAAACTTGGGACAACTGCCAGCAAAAGGCTTTTGTAAATGTCGGGAATACCTTATTAGGAATGTTTCATGAATGTGCATACAAAGGTCCCATCATACACTGTGTATTTTTTTTCTAAACGTTTCATTCTTGGGACTGGCATGAATAGACTCTGTTCTCTCTGGAACTCGGGTACAGCTTCCAGCAGGGGTCGCTGTTCCCCGATTTGGCACCAGGCAGCATCTGGAAGCCACTGGCTTTGTGTAATTAGGGGAAAAACACATTTATCAGGCACGTCGGTTTGCATTATTTGACTTACATCCTCATCCACTCATTTATTTGTACGGTACATATTTATTAAGCTTCTCCCATTTTCCAGACACTGATATAGGTCAGATAAACTAATAAATGTAGTGTCAGGTGTTGATAAGCACTATGAAGCTAAAAAATAAACTGAGTGAGGGGTGAAGTCTGATATTTAGAAGGAGTAGCCCAGGAGGGCCTCTCTGAAATGGTAACATCTGAGCAGAGACCTGCATGGACTAAGGGAGCAAGACAGGGAAAGAACATTCTGGAGGATCCTGACAAGAGCAGGTGCTTGAGATGGGAATAGGGCTCGTAGGTCGAAGAACAGCCAAGAGGCGCCCACGTCCGGAGTGTGGTGAGCAGGGGACGAGGGCAGGGTGACCAGATTGGTCGTGTAGGGCCTTTGGGGGCCGTGATAAGACCTGGGGTTCTTTCCTATGTGTATCGGGAAGCTGTCAGTGGTTCTCAATCTGGGCTGCTCCTGAGCATCATCTGAGGAGCCCCAGGGCCTGTGCCTCCCTAGACCCAGATTCAGCATTCTGGGGTTGTAGCCTGGGCATCTGGGTTTTTTTCTAAACACAACAGGGAATATCAGTAACAGAGGCTGACACACAGCTTTGGCTATCATGCAAGAGCACAATGGAAGCTGTCAAACGCGGTGGAAACACTCTGGTCCCGTGTGCCTTTCGGGAACAACTTTGGAGCTAGTGAGTGTATGGAAGCGTGGTGTGGGTCACTGAGGACAACTATTCAAAACTATGAACTTTAAGCTGGAACTCCTGTCTCCCATCAACACTAGTGAATCTTTCCTGGGGAAAATGCAACTTCTAAAGCACTGTGAGTCACTTGAAGGTGTGTGGTGACCAGCACGGTAAGCCAGATGGTACAGCTGAAACATGGGCGTGTGTCTGTTTCTGTAAATTTGTCAGGTGTGTTTAGATGTAAACTCTCCGAGGCACGGTTCAGATTTCCTCGGTGCTGTTGTTAGAACAGATTATCAGGTAGGTATGTTATTTAGATAGTGATGCCTTAGAAAGCATTATTACAAATAAAGCTCATGGAGATGATGGAATTCCAGTTGAGCTATTTCAAATCCTGAAAGATGATGCTGTGAAAGTGCTGCACTCAATATGCCAGCAAATTTGGAAAACTCAGCAGTGGCCACAGGACTGGAAAAGGTCCGTTTTCATTCCAATCCCTAAGAAAGGCAATGCCAAAGAATGCTCAAACTACCACACAATTGCACTCATCTCACACACTAGTAAAGTAATGCTCAAAATTCTCCAAGCCAGGCTTCAGCAATACGGGAACCATGAACTTCCAGATGTTCAAACTGGTTTTAGAAAAGGCAGAGGAACCAGAGATCAAACTGCCAACATCCACTGGATCATCAAAAAAGCAAGAGAGTTCCAGAAAAACATCTATTTCTGTTTTATTGACTACGCCAAAGCCTTCGATTGTGTGGGTCACAATAAACTGTGGAAAATTCTGAAAGAGATGGGAATACCAGACCACCTGACCTGCCTCTTGAGAAACCTGTATGCAGGTCAGGAAGCAACAGTTAGAACTGGACATGAAACAACAGACTGGTTCCAAATAGGAAAAGGAGTACGTCAAGGCTGTATATTGTCACACTGCTTATTTAACTTCTATGCAGAGTACATCATGAGAAACGCTGGGCTGGAAAAAGCACAAGCTGGAATCAAGATTGCTGGGGAAATATCAATAACCTCAGATATGCAGATGACACCACCCTTATGGCAGAAAGGGAAGAGGAACTAAAAAGCCTCTTGATGAAAGTGAAAGAGGAGAGTAAAAAAGTTGGCTTAAAGCTTAACCTTCAGAAAACTAAGATCATGGCATCCGGTCCCATCACTTCATGGGAAATAGATGGGGAGACAGTGGAAACAGTGTCAGACTTTATTTTTTTGGGCTCCAAAATCACTGCAGATGGTGACTGCAGCCATGAAATTAAAAGACGCTTACTCCTTAGAAGAAAATCTATGCCCAAACTAGATAGCACATTAAAAAGCAGAGACGTTACTTTGCCAACAAAGGTCCGTCTAGTCAAGGCTATGGTTTTTCCAGTGGTCATGTATGGATGTGAGAGTTGGACTGTGAAGAAAGCTGAGCGCTGAAAAATTGATGCTTTTGACCTATGGTGTTGGAGAAGACTCCTTTTTTTTCTTTTGGAGAAGACTCTTGAGAGTCCCTTGGACTGCAAGGAGATCCAACCAGTCCTTCCTAAAGGAGATCAGTCCTGGGTGTTCATTGGAAGGACTGATGTTGAAGCTGAAATTCCCCGTACTATGGCTACCTCATGCGAAGAGTTGACTCATTGGAAAAGACCCTGATGCTGGGAGGGATTGGGGGCAGGAGGAGAAGGGGACGACAGAGGATGAGATGGCTCAATGGCGTCACCGACTCAATGGACATGGGTTTGAGTAAACTCTGGGAGTTGGTGATGGACAGGGAGGCCTGGCGTGCTGCAATTCATGGGGTCGCAAAGAGTCGGACACGACTGAGCGACTGAACTGAACTGTTATTTAGTAGTGATTAAGTGCGTGTGAGGACTTTTGACTGGTCTTTGAAATTTCTATCTCATTGCAATTAAAAAAAATTTCAAAGAATGGTGGGCCCTAAACAATGTGGTTTTAGCAGCAGAGCTAGGAAACAGCACTGCATGAGCCCTTCCTTTGTTCTTCTTCAGTAAACAGTGGTGCGAGGCTTTCAGATTACCGTTCCCTTAGTCGGCAAGATTAGCTCGGCAAGATTGTGTGCAGAGTGGCCGATCACCTGCTACCCTAAGTTTATTTTGACAAGATAGAGGTGAGGCACCCAGAAAGCCTTCTCACCAGAGATTTGGGTGCATGAAATATGTCCTCACCCACCTGAATCAAAATGATTGTCCAAACACAATCCATCTTGAATACTCTGTACTAATTAATGTAGTATATTTTTTTAATTAGCTTTTTAAATCAAATCAGTACATGCAGTCTAAAAAGGCAAAGATCTCTACAAGACTTGTTTTGCAAAATAGCAATCCACCATTTTCCCTCCTCCAGCCAATTTCCACTCCCTAGAGGCACTGCTTTGAACTGTTTCAGTCTGAGGGTTTATCTCCAAATAGCATGCTTACATAACTACTTGTTGGTTTCTCAGTTTTCAACTGTATATATTAGCTTCCTACTGTAGACCAAAGGAATTTAGGTCTTCTTCACAGACCCTGATACTGGGAAAGATTGAAGGCAGGAGGAGAAGGGAGCGACAGAGGATGAGATGGTTGGATGGCATCACCGGCTCAATGGACATGAGTTTGGGTGAACTTTGGGAGTTGGTGATAGACAGGGAGGCCTGGTGTGCTGCAGTCCACAGGGTCACATAGGATCAGACACAACTTAGCGACTGAACAATAACACACATACCTTGCCATTTGCACCAGCAGATGCACACCTGTATCCACCCAATACAGCTTTATAGTCATTTTAGTTAGATTACTATTTAGTTAGATCTTAGTTAGATTATTATAGTAGATTTATATTAGATTTATTTAGTTAGATTAATATTAATATTCCAGGACTTTCCTCATGGCTCAGATGGTAAAGCGTCTGCCTACAATGTGGGAGACCTGGGTTTGATCCCTGGGTTGGGAAGACACCCTCTGGAGAAGGAAATGGCAACCCACTCGAGTACTCTTGCCTGGAAGATCCCATGGATGGAGGAGCATGGTAGCTTACAGTCCACAGGGCTGCAAAGAGCCAGACACGACTAAGTGACTTCACTTTCTTTCTTTCAATATTCTCCGTCACATTATTATGCTCATGTAAATGCTATTTTCACATAAGCTACATAGTGTACTAAAACCAGTTTTTACTTCTCTGCACAATACCATGGTTTGGTTTCCCTGGAGTTAATTATTCTTTTAAAAATTTGCTTTCTTTTCTATATATTTTTACTAAGTCAGCCTCCAAATCTTCCTTGGTTTAGTAAATCGCCTCTCAAAATGGTCAGATACACTAAATGTCCTATCAGCTTCATCATCTTAAAGAGGTTTCTTCTGGAAGCTTCTGAAGAACTCCAGTTTGGAAGACAGATAGAGCCTTTTAAAAGTACCTTGGGAAAAAAAAAGTATCTTGGGGTCTTCTTTGCCTCTCTGCTTTGTCGCCTCCTATATTGTGTATCCCATGTCATTTTTTTGTGTGTTTGTTTTCTTGATTCATTGCGGTTTTTTTTGGGGGGAGGGGGGAACTTTTTTGTATAGCTTGCTGAGAAATGAAACACAGGAGGGAGATTTTTTTCCTAAGGTCTTCAGTGAAAACATCTTTATTCTACTCTCCCATTTGATCGACACTGAGCTGGGTATAGAATTCCAGTTGGAAACCACTTTCCCTGGGAGCTTTGAAAGCATTCCTCCATTTGAGCTTTCAGTGTTGCTATTGCAAAGCCCAAGCCATTCTGGTTATTGATCTTTTGTATGAAAACATGTTTCTCTCTAGAAGGTTGTAGAATCATCTCTTGGATTCTATTAATTTGAAATTTCATGGTGATGTATGTTGCTGCGGCGTCCATTTATAGCCATCATGCTGGCCGCTCAGTGGGCCCATTTTATGTGGAAACTCCTGTCCTTGGGTTCTGGAATGTTTATTCTCTCCCTTCCATATCCCCTGCTTCCTCTGTGTGTGTACATGTGTGCTCAGTCATGTCCAAATCTTTGTGACCCCATTAACTGTAGACCACCAGGCTCCTCTGAGCATGGAATTTTCCAGGCAAGAATACTGGAGTGGGTTGCCATTTCCTACTCCAGGGGATTTTCCCAACCCAGGGATTGAACCCACATTGCTTCCTCTAGAACTCCCATTATTTAGATGCTATTCCTTCTTGACCAGGCTCTAATTTTCTTATCATTTCTCTCCTCTCCCTCCTACTTTTTTTTAATTGTTTTACTTTTGAAAAAATCCTCAGTTTATTTTCCAAATTCCCTATTTATTTTTTCTTAATTCCTAACCGCTTTAATTCAAAGAGTCTTTTTAATTATCTAAATTATTTTTGATGGTCTCCAGCATGTCTTTCATGACGACAGTGTTTTCTCTCCTAACTTTTAGACTATGCCCATGGGTATTTTGAAGAATTCTTCCCTTATCTAGTCCCTCCATGTTGCTTTTCCCCAAATGTCTTGTGATTCTTGGCCGTCAGTTCATGTTTAAGAGAAGGGATCTGAAAAGCTGCTTGGAAGTTCTGTGCTCAGACCATGGTTTTCATGCTAGGGAAATCTGCATGAGCCATTTTATTGCAGAAGCCAGAAGTTGGCAATTTTAGATATTTTGATTCAGACCAGAGCGTGCCTGTCCTGAGCTCTGAGTCAGGTGGCAGGAGAGGAGGAGCTCAGCATTCAGCGTGTGAACCTTCATTTACGTCCCGTGTGTGCCAGCTGTCCCCAAGCCCCTGACCCTGGATTTTACCCTCTGCAGAGGCTAAGCCACCGGGGCGGTGCTGGGGAGGAGATGTACCAGCTGTGTAGGGATGGGTGGTCTTTGCTGTGCTTAGGTGCTCAGTGGTGTCCGACTCTTTTGTGACCCTGTGGGCTGTAGCCCACCAGGCTCTCTGTCCAAGGGATTCTCCAGGCAAGAATCCTGAAGTGGGTTGCCATGCCCTCCGCCAGGGGATCTTCCCAACCCAGGGATCGAACCCAGGTCTCCTGCATTGCTGGCGGATTCTTTACCGTCTGAGCCACCAGGGAAGCCCAGGAATGGATGGTGGGGGGAGCTTAACCGTCTGATTCCACGTGCTCCCCCACCTTTATGTACGCTTCCCGAGGTGCTAGTGCTGCTGATTCCTGCGATGGGTGTGCATGAGTGCATGGGCCTGTGTGCGATTTGAGTTATTGTATAGCTTCCTTACCATAAAACTTTGAAGCCAGCTCTCTGAGTGGGCTGAGTTACTCACCACTCATCTATCTGCTTTTCAGCTTCTAAACTTGTCAATATTAACTTCTCTCCAGCTCTTTGAATTGATACATTAAAAAATTTTTTTTCCACCATCCTCACTGTCATTTAGTGAGTTGATGGAGTAGATGTAAATATTTGTACTCAGTCCTCATCTCTATCCAGAAGTCCACTGCCTCCGTGACCCAGCTCTATAATTGCCGTCTTTCTTCTGATTGAACAGACTTGCTGTCTCTACTCTTTTCAACATCTTATTCCAGATGCCTGGAAAAGCTGCCTTCTCCCTGGGTCTAGTTTGGTGACCTGTTCTTCCCAAGCCCTGCAGAGGGTAACTTGCCCCCCCCCCCCCCCCGCCCCACTCTCCTGCCACTGGACTTCAAGCCATAAGCCAGTTTGCGGCATCCACTCAGCACAGACCTGGTGGGGCTGCAAATCCTGGGATCCAGGGAGATTAGAAGTTATTTATCACCATAGATATCCTGACACTGAGAACCAGGTGGCCTCAAACCCTGATCTGGCCACCTCACCTCCAGAGAACTTGTTTTCTGATTTGTCTTTCATTTCCCCCCATCTACTTAGACTTAGAAAAAGGGAAAAACACTCTTCGTGTGCTTGCCTTTGACTGCAAGTAAGAGAAACCCCAAGCCACACTGACGGAGGTAACATGGACATTCTCTTGGCTACATGCTTGAAAGTCCAAAGATGAGACAGGCTTCCGGGCTGGCTGAGCCAGCCGCTCTGTGATGTCATTGGCGGCTCCTTTCTTTCAGTCTCTATTTCCTTTCCTTCAGTTTTTCCTCCACCCACATCATTCTCATTTCATTCTGAAAGCGATTCCCCTCAGGGCTATAAGGGCTATGCTGGTAGCAGTAGTTCTGCAGTCCTGGTCAGTTTCAGTGCAGACATGACAGAGAAGAGACTTTCAACTCAAAGTCCTTCCTTTCATGCGCATAGCACGCTGACCGACGACTGCACTCATCACTGTTAGCAGAGAATGTGGACAACCGGCTCAGGTCCGGGCGGAGGGGAGGCTCCTCAGGAGACCGGGACGGGGCAAAGGAAGTGAATGCCTTAAAACTAGGGTGGTGGTCATGGGGCCAGATGAGAAAGAAGAGTTTTCAGGGGGACTTCATTTGAGGTGATTGGAAAATCAAGCAGGGGAGCATCTTAAAGGCAGGGGAGGAAGGACCAGTGGAGGAGTCTTGGGGGCAGGAGAATTTGGGGGGAGAGACAGCTGCATGGGGGCCTGACATCGCTCAGGCCTGGGTGTGGGTTGAATTGAGTCCCCAGAAGGAGAGGGTGTCCTCACCCCGTTTCCTGGGAACGTGACCTGATTTGGACATGGTCTTTGCAGATGTCATCAAGTGAAGGTGAGGTCATCCTAGGGTAGGGTGGGCCCTTTGTCCGCTATGACTGGTGTCTTTTTTTTTCCTTGTGATGAAGTGAAAATTGCTCAGTCATGTCCGACTCTTTGCAACCCCATGGACTCTACAGTCCATGGAATTCTCCAGGCCAGGATACTGAAATGGGTAGCCTTTCCCTTCTCCAGGGGATCTTCCCAACCCAGGGATCGAACCTAGGTCTCCTGCATTGCAGGCGGATTCTTTACCAGCTGAGCCATGCAGGAAGCCCGATATTTTCCTTAATGTTTGTTTATTTATTTGGCTGCATCAGGTCTTAATTGTGGCAAGCAGGATCTTTAGCTGAAGCATGAGACTGCTTAGCTGCAGCACGTGGGATCTAGTTCCCTGACCAGGGATCGAACCCAGGCTCCCTGTCTTGGGAGCAGAGAGTCTTAGCCGCTGGACCACCAGAGAAGTCCCAACTGGTGTCTTTCTAGGAAGAGCAGGGACACAGAGACACAGCGTCATGAGGAAGGCAGAAACTGGAGTGAGGCAGCTACGAGCCCAGGATGCCCAGGCTGGCGGGCTGGCAGCACCAGAAGTTAAGGGAAATGTCTAGAACAGAGCCTTCCAAGAGAGTCTGGCACTGCCAACAACTGGCACTTGGCTATTGGACTCCTGGACTCGAGAGATTTGAGAGAATGAAGTTCTGCTCTTCTAAGCCACCCAGTTGGTGGTAATTTGTTACAGCGGTTCTGAGAAACTCACACCCACCCCAGCAGAGGACAGACGACACCCGCAAGGTGGGGAAGTGAGACGAGTCTGTAGGAACCAGAAGCAGAAAAGAGGGTGGGTGAGGCTGGGGGGAGATCACATCGATCAAGAACCTGGCTGTGGTGGAGACCTTACCAGTGTGAGACTGAAGGAGGGAGCAGGTCCTGGAGCCTGGAGCCTGGAGCCGGCAGCCCAGCTGTGGGGGAGGGCTGGGGCCCTTGGAGGAGGGGATGCGGCCAACCCAAGGCCACCAGGGAGGAGAGATGCCCTGACATCCCTCTCCGCCCCCCAGCCTCCCACTGGCTGAACCCAACCGGAAGCCCAAGCGAGGCAGCCCCGTGGGCAGTTCAGCCTCCTGGGGCACAGAGCAGACTGGGGGTGGGTGGGGTGAGCAGAGAATGGACCCAGAGAGGCCCATGGAAAATATTCCTCAGAAAAAAATGGGGAATGTGGTTTTAGCTAGAACCTTCTGATGGGCTTCCCCAATGACTCTTTACTTCCCCAAGTAAAGAATCCACTTGCAATGCAATAGATTCAGGAGACATGGGTTCGATCCCTGAATTGGGAAGATCCCCTGAAGAAGGAAATGGCAACCCACTCCAGTATTCTTGGTAAAGAATCTGCTTGCAATGCAGGAGACTCAGGAGAAGTGGGTTCAATCCCTGGTCGGGAAGATCCTCTGGAGGGAGGGCATGGCAACCCACTCCAGTATTCTTGCCTGAAGAATCCCATGGACAGAGGAGCCTGCTGGGAGGCCACACCCCCTATCCCAGCTGGCTGCCCCAGACCCCCTCATGGGTCTCGCCTGACTTCTGTTCCAACCTCTGCAAAAGGCTACCGTGCCCAGGGACCTATTCCTAACAACTCGGCATTCCCTTCACATTTTAGATTTAGGCTTGAAACAACAAATGGCTAGTATATTACCCTGGAAATCACTCAGACCCTTTATTATGGCATGAAAGGCAGAGTATTTAACAGGCAAATAAAATAATGAGAATTGAAAACTATACCTTGGAATAAAGCAAATAACCAAATTTCAGTTAAAAACACTGAAGACTGCTGTGCCCTCCATTGTCATGGGATTTTTTTGGTTTGTTTTTATTTCAAATTTGAGCTTTTTTACAAAGTTTTGCATTGTTTGTCATATTTTGCATTAATTTGTCATTACAAGAAAATAAAGTTATTTGGGTTCTACACATGTCCGGAAAATGAAAAGCAAATGAGAAATTTTTTTCTACTTAATTCTGAATTGCCTCAGTGGCCTGTTTTTACAGAGTATTTTATATAACAGCTCCAGTCAACATTAATCTGTGAAGCAAACATTTTCAAGGGCAGAGGACTCAGAATTATAATAGTTCTGATATAGAACAAAGCCATCCATTACTATCCCTTCTGCATAAGTCTTTCATCCTCATTAAATTGTAAAAATGATGAAGTGGTGGCCTCCATGAGAAATGTAAAGTGTTTTTTAATGAAAAGATACATTTGAGAGAGAGGATTTTATTTATAGACAGTCATAACCATATTCATCAAGTTAATGTAGCCATGTTGGATAGGTGTCCAATAAATCATTCCTATTTTGTAAAAGCTATCCTGAGCTTCACAGATCTGCACATATTAAAGTGGCTAGAGCTGGGATCAGGGGGGGCCAGATCACTATTTCAAAAAAGAAATAATAGCAATTGCTACCATTTATTGAGCTCTTACCACGCCTGATCCATACACACGAATTCATTGACTCTTCACGACAGCCCTGTGGGGTCTGCTCATTTTACAGAGGGGACCCAGGCCCTGTCCAATGACAGGCCATGTTTTGGCCACGATGCTTTTCATCCTGCTATTGAAAAAAAGGGTTTTCTCCCTTTTTGTGTAAAACAAAATTCAAGATATGATTTTAAGAAGAGCTATAGTTCAAGGGCAAACTTGTAAGAACCTGGATTACAAGACTGACCATGAGAATACAAAAAAAAAGAAATCTTCAAAAGTAGAGTCAGAGATTCGCCCTAAATGACTTCGGAAATTGTTTCGGTCGCTAGGTCGTGTTTGATTCTAAATGACCGTGTGGACTGTAGCCCACCAGGGATTCCCTCTGTCCATGGGATTCTCCAGGCAAGAATACTGGAGTGGGTAGCCATTCCTTTCTCCAGGGGATCTTCCTGGCCGAGGAACCAAACCCACATCTCCTGCACTGGCAGGCAGGTTCTTTGCCACTGAGCCACTAGAGAAACTTGTGAAATTAACACTCATGTAAAAATACAAGTTTTAATGAAATTAACACTCGTAAAAATACAAGTTTTTGTTTGACTGATTAACTTTGGGTACTAGATGGACTACTTCTGAAGTTGACATGAATGAATAAACAAACAAGGATACCAGAAAATCCTAAACAAGAAGACCACTGAGGAAAGACTCCCCTACAGGACAATGTCAAGAAGTGGGAAGAGTGGGAGATTTTACCCTCTGAAGAGTCAACAAGCTACCCCACCACAGTTTCATGATGCTGGTAGAAGACATTAGTGAGACCCCTCGGTAAATCTGAAGTGTCGGCATTAGCAACATTTTTCCGTGTGGCTTCCCCAAGACTTAATTCCCAGAGTGACTTGAAGGCCAGGTGGGTGAAGGGAAAGAGACCCTGCGCTCAGGAAGCCCACATCTTTCACGATGGGCAGGACCACACATATCCGTTGCTTCCAGGAGACACTGCCTCTGTCTCCCAAGGCTGTCTGCTATACCCATATCCTTAAAAGACAGCCCAGAACAAAGGCGTCTTCAGCTCAAAAGATGTGCCAAAATGCAAGAGACCCAAAGGTGACTATCTCCCGGCAGATAACACATTATGCAACTCTATAATTAAGACAGGAAATGTAGGTCATGAAAAGACAAACCAATAGAATGGGACATAAAGATCAAAACAGACCCAAATAAGGCTCCCCTGGTGGTCTCAGTGGTTAAGAATCCTCCTTGCAATGCAGGGACACTGGTTCGATCCCTGGTCCAGGAAGGTCCCATATGCTGCGGGGCAACTAAGCCCTGGAGCCACAGCTGCTGAGACCAGATGAAGCAATTAATGAAGCCCGTGGGCCTGGCGCCCGTGCTGCACAACTAGAGAAGCCAGTGCAATGAGAAGCACTGCAACTAGAGCAAAGCCTTCGTGCGGCAATGAAGACCCAGTGCAGCCAAAAATAAATAAATACATACATTAAAAATAGACCCAGATATATGGGAATTTAGAATTTGATAAAGGTGTCGTATCAAATCATTGGAGAAAAACATGGCTTTTCAACAAATGGTGTTAGGAAAATAGAGGAATTATCTGGGGGGGGGGCGGATTAAGTTGGCTCCATATGTCACAGTATACTCCGAATAATTTCCAAAAGAAGAAGATATTTAATCACTTTAAAAAATGAAACTGTGGAATTGTATACATCAAAGTAATCATTTATATATATATAATATATATACTACCTCTGGGGAACTTGGCTTTATCTGAAACTTTCTACTCTTTTAAAGGCTAGTAAATATAGAAGGAATGATTGAGTGAGACACCTTGCCATTCTGAACCATGATCATGTTGATTGATGAAAGCTAAAATTATTGACGGGGCTAAAACCACTGAAAGAAAGTTTGGAGAATTTGATGGCTAACTCTATATGTCAGCTTGGCTGAGCCAGATATTTGGTGCAACACCAGTCTAAATGCCATTGTGTAGGTATTTTCAAGGATGAATTAACATTTAAATCAGTAGACTTTGAGCAAAGCAGATTATCTTCCATAATGTGGGTAGGCTTCCTCCAACAAGTAGAAGGCAGTTGGAGAAAAACACCGAGGTTCCCAGAGGAAGTGAGATTTCTGCCTCTGGGCTGCCCTGAGAGTGTGGACTTGACAGGCTCTACAGCTGAGCAATGCCTTTAAATCAGTTTCTCTCTCTATATGTGTGCGCAGGCAGACGCTCAGACGCACATCCTGCTGGTTTAGTTTCTCTGGAAAACCCTGACTAATACAATGGTATATTCCCACAAGTTAAAAATGCTATTAACTACAAAGGAAAGAAAGGAAACTTTGCAGTGGAAAGAGCCGGAGGGCAGTTTTGGTTTTGGTGGAGGGTTTTGGCTACACTGTGTGGCATGTGGGATGTTCTCCGACCAGGGATTGAACCTGTGCCCCCATGCATTGCAAGGGGGAGTCTTAACCACTGGACTGCTGGGAAAGTTCTCAGACAGCAGTTCTTTGATCACCAATAATAAGAGCCAGTACCACAGCCCCCCTGAGGTGATGCTCTGAGAAGGATCCAAGAGCACTGATGTAGAAGTCCTGCCAAAAATGAACAACCCGATTCTAATCAGGAGGGAAGCTGATTGTAATCACAAGGAAACAATCAGAGCTAAAATGGAGGCAACTTCTACAAAGCAAATGGCCCGTCCTCTTCAAAAATGCCAGTGGCATTGAAGAAAGGGGCTGAGGAACTGGTCCCAATTAAAGGAGAGTAGGGAGGTGTGACAACTAAATAAATACGAAGTGTGATCCTGGATGAGATCCTGGACCAGAAAAAAATTAAAGGATATTACTGGACAGGTGGTTAGATAATAGGATGGCATTGTTAAAATATCTCCTGACTAGTTGTACTATAATTAGGTAAGAGAATGCCTTTGTTCTTAGGAGAGAAGGGGAGGGAGAGAAAGCAGGAAAGCAAAAGTGAGAATGTGTAAAAATGACTAATTGGTGAATTCAGGTAAAGGGTATATGGAGTTCATTATATTATTCTTGTATCTTTTCTGATGTCTGAGATTTTTTTCCAGGATAAAAAATTTAAATTTAACAAAGAATACAAAAGCATTGTAAATGGTTTAATTAAATGTTAATAAGCCTGCTTTGAAAAGACAGAAGGATTTCCTATTCATTTAATTACATGGCAAAAAAAAAAAAAGAAATCTTGAGCCTTCCTGCCGATATTCTAGCCACCTAATCAAGATGAAGTAAGATGCTGCGGCAGGAAGCTTTCTATTTGCCCTCCCCTAGTTATCTGGTATAAGTTCCCATGGGGTCCCCCCTCCCCATAACTGATACAATGGGTATCATCTCAAAGCCAGGTATTATGAGGCCTGGTACAAGAGCTGTTTTTAAATATGCCTGTACCTATGATATGTTTTTCTTCCTTTACCTGTTTACTTTTAAAGATTTTTTAATTCCAGCTTATTTTGGCGTAAAGCTCTGATCCAGTCCCCATCTCCATCCTTAATATGGCAGCTTTCCCATCATTATGGGGTTTCAGCTCAGGGGAAGTCAGGAGCAGAAACAGCCCATCCTAGAAACCTGGGACCCAGCCCAGGGAGGGGCGAGCAGTGAAAGAAAGTTCTTGTGGGAGAAACTGACAACAGCCAGTAGGGGCGCAGGCCCAAGCTCGGGGTGTCAAGGTTGGCTTTGAAGACCCTCAAGGCTTAGGAGACAAGGCAAGGTCCCAGCCCTGGAGGATCTCTGGACAAAAGAACTCAGAGCAGAAGTGAGGACACGCTGAGGGTCTGGGTGCTAAGCTGCTTACCTGAACAGGGCTCTGCTGTGCTCAGCCACGTCCTACTCTCTGGGACCCCACAGACTGCAGCCCCCCAGGCTCCGCTGTCCATGGGATTCTCCAGGCAAGAATACTGCAGTGGGTTGTCATTTCCTCCTCCAGGGGATCTTCCCCACCCAGGAATCAAACCCGTGTCTCTTACTTTCTCGGCATTGGCAGGTGGATTCTTTACCACTAGCACCACCTGGAAAGCCATGGTCTCAAAACAGAAGTGCCTGGGGCATGGGTGTCCGGTGAGCTGCAAGACCAACTTCCTCAGAAGCTCTTGAGTTCACAATTCCTTCAGCTATTTTGGTTACCCTTTGATATTTGCCTCATTGTCCTTTCCTCACCCCTCCCCACTTCCCCACCAACCAGCCATTCAGAACTGTGCAGACTGAGTCTGACAGAGTCCTCAGTGACTACAGATGCACTGAATGTTCATTTTCGCTGAATGGGAGTCACTGAGTGTTAAAATCGATACCTGGTTGATGCTGAAGCAGGATATCAAAGACCAAGTTCATGGGTTATGAGAAAAAAAAAAAACACCTGACATATCCTCAGAAACAATTTGATTATTCTTACAATGTTATATTAAACAATTTAGAAGTTAATTTTTTAAATTTGACATTTCACTGTTGAAACAATTTCTCTTGTGGTCACAAAACTACATTTTCCCGATATTAGTCACCCACTTTCAACGGAACTTGGTGGGGGAGCGAGATTTCTTCAGCTGAGTTTTGCAGGTTCTGTGTGCTCAGCTGATTCAGTTGTGTCCGACTCTTTGTGACCCTATGAGCCATAGCCTGCCAGGCTCCTCTGTCCATGGGATTCTCCAGGCAAGAATACTGGAGTGGGTTGCCATGCCCTCCTCCAGGGGATCTTTCCCACCCAGGGATCGAACCGGCATTTCTTACATCTCCTGCATTGGCAGGCAGGTTCTTTACTACCAGCACCACCTTTGCAGGACAAGGTACTGATGCTGATAATGCTGTCACTGAGTATTAAGCTTCCCTTCCTCTCCAGTGGCAAGTGACAAAGGTAAAGATTTATTTATTCTTTAACACCCGAACCTAGAGATTGATCCATGGAAATGATGCAAGTTCACTGAAGCAGTCCTGCAGACTGAGACCTTCTCAGTGCTCTGAGAAGGACTCTTTATTACACACTGATGTGTTATTGAACCAAACCTGGATCCGCTCGCCCTGGACCAGTCAAGCCGATCTACTGCCAGTGGTGGCGAAGGGAAGTGCAGCATTGTTTGCAGGGCACCAGGCAAGGAGCCCAAGGCAGCTTGTGATCAAACCCCCCAAACTCCCCCATGAGGTTCATGCAAGCCTTTTCACAGGGAAGGTGGGGAAGGGGAGGTCCAGTTTGTGTGCTGTTCTCTGACTGGTTGATGGTGAGGTCATGGAGTGGGGTCACAGGGGTTATCATGATCAATCCTTAGGAGCCAGTAGGTCTAGGGGCTTCACGCTCCGGGTCATCAAGTAGTTCTTCTACTTCTACTACATCTTCCATTTTAGCACCTGCAAAACAACTCAGAAAATGTGCATCACATCCTGTTATTATCTAGATACTTCAGAGAGGGGCAGGGGATATGAGGGAGGGGTCTGTCCCAGGAAGGCCCCATAGAGCCCTGCTCCCTTACAGATGCCTCTTCATACTCGAGAGTAAATATTCAGGGATAACGATAAATGTGAACAGCATTCCTTGTATCACTTGCATCACCCAGCTGACTAGAGTTAATGGGAACCTAGGCACCTGAGGTCGGGGAGCCTGAAAAGACAAAGGAGTTGGCTCCTTGACCATCCAAAGATGCCCCTGACTGCACAGCTGAAGCATAGATTTGGGCCAAGAGCCAGGGCTAAGCCACCCTCGCAGGCTTATCTGCTATTGGGTATTTTTCGAGAAAGCTTTCCTGGTCTCTCTACTGAACCTTCTTCAGGACGGTGACCTATAGCAGGATTAGAGCACATGCCAGGTGACTCCTGCTGTGCTCAGCCATGTCTGACTCTTTGCGACCCCGTGGACTGCAGCCCACCAGGGTTCTCTGTCCATGGGATTCTCCAGGCAAGAATACTGGAGTGGGCTGCCATTTCCTTCTCCAGGGAATCCTCCTGACTCAGGGATCGTACCCGCCTCTCTTGTGTCTCCTGCATTGGCAGGTGGATTCTTCACCATTCATGCCGCCTGGGAAGCCTCAGGTGACTCCTGGGGACCCACTCCGGTCTCTCTGGGGCATGGATGGCTCTGACTCCCTCTCCCACCGCCCCACAGCTCCAAATATCTGTTCTCTCTCTAGGAACACACACAGGCAGCATCTGTCCTGTGTCGACACCATCAGAGCAATGCCCTTCACAAAGCTGACCATCACCCCATTTTTGTGGAAAGAATGAATGAGTGCAGGAATGACTGGATGTCCAGTCAATGGCAGCAGGTGGCCACATTTTATTGAAAGATAGAGCAGCAATCACCTGACTGAGGACATCCGGCCAGGACCAATCTGAAGGCAGAGAGTTTGACCTTACAATTTACTGGAGAACGTTTCTTGAGCTCTGATTGCTTTGCTAGAAACCCACCTGGAGGGGGGTGCCTAGGGGAGGTTTTAGGAAAGCAGGAGGCTGGAGGGAGGCGGGCTAGGGGTGGGGGGGTCGGCATTTCCGGAGGGCGGTAGGTTGCAAAGAGACTCCTTGTAGGGAAGGGGAGAAACCTGTGTGCTTAAGGCTCCCGCCGCCCTCCCCCCGCCTTCCCCCCCCCCCCCCCCCCGCCCCAGGTTCTGGCCCCTCGCGTTCTCCTTTGCTTCCCTCTGCAGCCCCAGAGGCAACCCTTCCAGCAGGGCGTCTTAAATTGCTGCTGAATGGCTCTGACTCATCACCTGACGCTCGTTTTCTTTCTTTCTTTTTTTTTTGCTCTCATTTTCCATTATGGAAACCTTAGCTTGTGAGTCAGGATCAGAGAGAAAAACGTGAGCCTGGCCGAGGGGAGGGGCGGGGAGGGCGTAAAGGCTGCGTGGGGGGGCAAGGAAGGGAGACAGAAGCCCCCCGCAGTGAATCCCCTCTTTGCCCCGAGGGTTTCTCTCGCCGGGACCGCGGAGCCCCCTGCCCGCTCTTTGGCTGCAGGGGGCGGGGTGGGCGGTGGGCAGCTCATCCGAAAGGGGAAACCGCACCCACACCCGCGGGCCTTTCGCCTGCCGGGTCCTTGCCAGGCTGGTCCCTCTGAACCAGGAGTCCCGACTCTTGAGTCAGGAGTGGGTGGTTTTTTGGTTTTTTTAATGAAGGTATAGTTGATTCACAATATTATGTTAGTGCCAGGTGTACAAGATTCCGATTCAATGCTTTTATAGATTATACTCCACTTAAAGTTATTGCTAAATAATGGCTGTTTCCCTGTGCTCTACGACATACCCTCCCTGCTGACCTGTTTTATACACAGTGGTTTGTGTCCCTTAATCCCTTTCCCCATCTTGCCCCGCCCCCCTTCCCACTCCCCACTGATAACCACTAGTTTCTCTGTATCTGTGAGTCTCTTTTGTATACATTTATTTTTTTAGATTACACATATAAGTGATGTCTCCTTGAGAGTTCAGTCGTTCACTCCTGTCCAACTCTTTGCGACTCTATGGACTGTAGCCTGCCAGGCTTCTCTGTCCATAGGATTTCCCAGGCAAGAATATTGGAGTGGGTTGTCATTCCCTCCTCCAGGGGATCTTCCCAACCCAGGGATTGAACCCAAGTCTCCTGCATTGGCAGGCAGATTCTTTTACCTCCGAGCCACCTCAGAAGCCCCCATGTAAGAGAAAGCATAGAATATTTGCCTTTGTCTGAGAGGGGTGGCTTTTGTAAGGGCAAGTATAAGTTAAGAATAGAGGCTTAATTCCTGTAGCTGAAAGGAGGGGGGAAAAGCCTTCTCCAACCTCTCCCTTTTCTTTCAGAATTTCTTCTTCTCTGTCCTTTCACACTTGGGTAACTTGTTTTAATGGTCAAGGAAGCCACTTGCCAGTCTTAGGACACGATTGTTTCCTCCAGGGCCTGGAGCTGTCCTTTTGCAAAGTCAGGGAAGATAAGGCCCTGGCTCCCAGTGTCCGGGGAGAAGATGGGCCTGAATTGGCATCTGACTCCTCCTTGTGAAACCTGCAGATGTAATCCATGTACCCACTGAGCCTCCTAAGAACGAGGCTACTTCCTGTCTGCATCCCTTCAGCAGACTGCCTGCCATACCCATCACGTTCTGGTTTAACGCTTGCTCAATAGTCAAACTGCTTTCTTTCTCTTCTGCCATCGTGGGGAGGTTTTCGGGGTTAGGAGCAGAGTTTGTTTTTAACTCTATTCCCCACACTTTGCACAGCACCGAGAATGAATCTCATGTCAGGCACAGGCAGAGACACGGATCCTCCTATTGACCCGACGAAGGCAGGCCAGGCCAGCAGTCTAAGGCTTCTCTCCCTAAATTTTCAGCTGATTTTTTAAAGATTTATTTATTTATTTTTGGCCGTGCTGGGTCTTCATTGCCGTGTGGGGGCTTTTCTCTGTGGCGAGCGGGAGCCACTCTCTGGTTGCGGCGCGTGGGTCTCTCGTTGTGGCGGCTTCTCTTGTGGCGGAGCTCGGGTCCTAGGGCTCACGGGCTTCAGTAGTTGCGGCACATGGGCTCAGCAGTTGCAGTTTCTGGTCTCCAGCGCACAGGCTCAGTAGTTGTGCATGGGCTTAGTTGCTTCTCGATATGTGGGATCTTCCCAGATCAGGGATAAAACCCTGTCTCCTGCATTGGCAGGTGGATTCTTAACCACTGGCAGTGTTAAGTCGGGGGTGGTGGTTTAGTCCCTAAGTCACATCCGACTCTTGCGACCCCATGAACTGTAGCTCGCCGGGCTCCTCTGTCCATAGGGTTTTCCAATCAAGAATGCTGGAGTGGGTTGCCATTTCCTTCTCCAGGGGATCTTCCCGACCCGGCGATCGAACCTGGGTCTCATGCACTGCAGGCAGATTCTTTACCGACTGAGCTACCAGGGAAGCCCAGGGACCACCACTGGACCACCAGGGAAGTCTCCAGCTGCTGAATTTCTTACTTGTGCGTTTTGAATTGTAAGCAGAACATGCTCTGTGAGCATCAAAATATTGAGCCTAAGTCTACAGGAACAGAATTTTGTAAATGTCCCAAGATGGTTGCTGATGGCCCACGTGTTTGAGTCCATCTCCCACCTGAGAGGCCAGGTGGCTGGTGAAAGTCCTAGGAATTGTGTCACTCCACGTGGCACCAAATCCCTTGCTGCCTCCTCCCAGTGCAGCCTGCCCTTGGCTGTGGCTGTCCTCTGAGCAAAGCAGTGGAATCAAAGAGGCCCTTCCGCTGCACAGGACACAATTACCTGACCCAAGACACTCCCCTCGCTTACTGCCAGCATTCTTTCCCTGAGTCACACCCCAGGACTCTCAGGAGTTGCAGCTGAATGAGCTTTAATCAGCGTCTTCTTTAGAGACTCCGAAGCACCTGGGAAGGCACCGCGGGGTGCGTCACACCTTAACTGGGTTGCTTTCGGCAAATGTCCACAGAGATCTCACACTTACAGAGCTTTGCCAGGAGGAGGTGAGGGCTGAAGATGGGTTAAGAAAACAGTTGTTTTAGAGTTAGGCGTGTAAATGTGGGGAGAGGAGGCACCGTGTCTGTTAGGACATTGATGTGCAGTCCAGGAATCCAGTCAACTGTGTACCTCAGACTTGTAGGAGGTCAGGCCAGTAACTTTAGCAACCAGTCCAGGAAGCAACAATCATTCTAGCAACTGGGCAAAAAAAAAAAAAAAAAAAAAAAAAAATGACCGGGACTCGCTTAACAACTGTCAGCTTCCCCAATTTTTGTTCTCACTTCCAACTCACAGCCAACCAGAGAAAGCCAAAAGTGGCCCCCAACCAATCACATAGGAGCTCCGCTCCTACTGGCCCGCCCCCAGCTTCCCACGGCCGGCAGCCTCCAATCAGGGAGGAGCCTTCCCTGTTCCCTAAATCTTTCCCACCCCTCTGCCTGCCCTTGAGTCTCTGCCAAAGTTAAGTGTTGGCTGCTGCCTGCCTTGCTACAGCAAGAGCTGACTTGATAGCCTCACCCTTTCTCATTTCAGTTTCAGTGAAAGTTGCTCTTTGCAACCCCTTGGACTACACAGTCCATGGAATTCTCCAGGCCAGAATACTGGAGTGCATAGCCATTCCCTTCTCCAGGGGGTTCTTCCCAACCCAGGGATGGAACCTAGGTCTCCTGCATTGCAGGTGGATTCTTTACCATCTGAGCCATCAGGGACACCCATCTGGTTGCCCTTTATTTCCACAAAGGTCAGACCAGCTACTCAAGTTTCTGAAGAGAGAAGGCTCCATCCAGTGTGGGGGATGGGTAGAGCGTGTGAGGGCAGCATCTGCCTCTCCTTCCAGGGTAGTCCCTCTGATGCATCCAGGGGGCCAGAGATGCTTTTGAGGACCAGGGACATCATCTGTGGTCACCACAGGCAGAGGCTATGAAAGATATTTTGCCATGTGCCAACTTGGGCCTGAAGATCTTCTTTCCAGAATCCTTACCACCCTCCCCCATGGGCTGGCCACCTCATCCCAGCCTGCCCACCCCAGGGGTCAGGGAGGGGTGGGGAAGATGATCAGATGGCGGTCTGGGGTAGTTTTCACTTGTTTTGGAATCATCTCCCCAGTGTGGGTGCTCTGGTTACTGAGCCATCAAATCTGTGGGCATCATTTTGGAGTTTCAGGGGAAGTGACTCTCTGGCCCATCTCCTTTGGAAAGCAAACAAAATTCCCCCAGGAAGTCACCCTGCGGAGCTGTAGGCGGTGTGGCAGGTGGCAATACAGACTGGGGGCAGGAAGGAGAATGCTATGAAAGACCATAACAGCATCATTGGGATTATGCTTGGCGACTGCTTGGGATAATCTGATGCCTGGTGATAGTAATCATCAGATACAGAACACAGGCAGCCCGACCACCACCTTCAGAAAAGAGTGAATCAGGTTCCCCATAGACATAGTGAATTAAACCTTGTGGAATAAAGTTTCATGTGCATTTCCAGCTCTTCCTTCACAAAGTAGAATAACTTTCCATGAAAGTATTCAGAGGAGGTGTCCCCTCCCCTGCCTTCATCCTTTATGCTAAAGCCTCAGGAAAAAAGACTCTTATTTCCTTAAAGCTGATTCTCCCATATTTTCTGAGAGTGTCAACTCAGCCATATCAAATGTTCTGGGGATTATAAAGAAGCCTCCCTGAGCAGGTTGCAAAGTATCTGCACCCATCAGAGACTAGATGGGACACTAAATGTCCTCGCTACCTCCAGTATTGTTCTCGTGTTGGTTTGGTTTTGTTTTTGTTACTTGTCCATAGACATCCTGTAGACGTTACAAAATTAAAGCACTGGGATGAAAAGAAAGTGAAGTCGCTCAGTTGTGTCTGACTGTTTGTGACCCCATGGACTGTAGCCTGTCAGGCTGCTGTGTCTATGGGATTCTTCAGGCAAGAATACTGGAGTGGGTTGCCATTTCCTTCCCCAGGGGATCTTCCCGACCCAGGGATTGAGCCCTGGTCTCCTGCATTGCAGACAGACTGTTTACTCTCTGAGCCACCAGGGAAAAGAAAGGAATCTACAAAGCAAATGCCAACAGGCATCTGTGTGCTGAGGCCCTTGGGTCAGAGAAGTGTTTAGCCTTGATCTTGTCATCAAAATGTGGCCCAAAATGGACACAGAGCCTTCCCAGTTGGGTGGTGACGGCAGTCACGTTCGCTTGGTCTGAGAATGTTCTCAAATGACACCCATGTGACTACTCAGCCTGGTGAAGGCTCTGAATTCCACTTGATGGACCTTTTTTGAGTTCAGAAAAATGTTTTCAAAAAGCCCTCAGAAGAGAAATGTGGAGCATTATCAAACTCCCCTGTCTCCACCATTATATTCCAAGCCGCTTTTAGCATAATTACTGCACTGAAGGCCATTATCAGCTCTGGGAGTCACTCGGCCTTTCTCATTTTTAACTGTCAGCCATCACCCTGGAATTTTTTTCACTTCCCGTTCCATTTTTGTGCTTGCTCATCTTAATACTTCTTGTCTGTTACTGAACCTTATTTTTGCCAAGGTTCAATACAATGTTCAATGCCATTAAGACTCCATTTAGAAGAAAGGACACAAAAGATGAAATGAAAATGTGCTAACCAACGGAAACTGTTCAACATTCTCATTCTGGTGTTCTTTTCATTAGAGGCGCTCGGGAAAGGAAACGAGGCCTCTCTGACCTGGGTACCACTGCATTTCCGAGCATGTGCATTGGCCCCATGGTATGAAGATGCTCCAATAAAAACAATCTACCAACTGAAGAGCAATTAGTTGAAAACTGTTTTTTATTATGATGAGGCAGGGTACAACATTTTTTCTTACTAAAAAACTTTAACTCATAGGCTAGGTCATATTCCTTTCTCATTTAAAGCAGTGTGTCCTCGTTTGGTCTGGAAATGTCAACGAGAGCCTGAACGATGGATGGAGGAGCTTAGGAGAGGCTCAGGGCCCTGACAGCGCTCCCCTGTGTTCTAGGGGAAAACAGTTAGCCATTCCTGACCTCAACTTTGCTGTCTCGCTTGCTCCTCGTCATAGTGCAGAAGAGCAAAGTGGAATTTCAAAATGAATGAAGGCGACGCTCCCCGAGTTGGGACAGAACCAGCGAATCCAAGGCAGTGGGGCAACCCTAGATCAGCCAGAGAGGCTGCACGCTCACCATCTCCGGTGGGTAAAAGCCAACGACGTCGGACGTTTTCTACCAAAATGGTTTTTCAAAATCAATTTCTTACCTTACTCAGCATCAGACAAAAATTTTTAGGTACCAAGCATGCATCCGTCACACAGACATTTTCGTGTGGCTTTGGCGTGGTTGTTTCCTGGGACTCTGAGCCCCTCCCAGTCCGAAAAAGAGTGCATTGTCGTTGTCTGACTCTTCTTCAGCTCCCAATTCAGGGGGCCCAGGTTCGATCCCTGGTCAGGGAACCAGATCCCACATGCCACAATGAAGACCGAAGATCCTACTTGCCATAACTAAGACCCAAAAAAAGACTTTCTTAATGTTGGAGCCTTGCATTCCTTCTGGACTTTGATCTTCACTCCTGGCATGCAAGGCTTCCTTAACTGCAGACCATCCCTGTTCAGCCCTGGATGTCATCTGATCCAACAAGTTCTAGACCCCTGGTCCTGGTTCCACCCAACATCACCACCTCAGGTGCCTCCCCATGGACCTCTAGGTGCACGTGACCAAAGAGAGGAGTTCGGGGACCAGGGCAGGCACAAGGCGGCCTCAGGGTCACTGTCGGAATTCCAAGAATCAGCTTCACAAGGCCCAGGTGATGTGGTGGCTCAGTCTGGAACCCAGCGTGGTCCCTGGACCAGCGGTGTCAACGTGACCCAAGCGCTAGTTCGAAATGCACAGCTGCGCTCCATCAGAAGCTCTGGGCGTGGAGCCCTTGGATGCTCTAAGAAGCCCCACTGGTGATCCTGACACAGGGAACGTGGGCAGTGGGTTTTAAGGAAGGCTTTGCTGACCTGCTGGGCCCTTCACACACCTCCTCATGATCCAGAGTGTCCCCAGAAGAAGGCACAGCCATCAGCCAGACCACTGGGCCAACAAGCCATGACCATAACCCCTGGAATGCATCAGTACGTCGTCGGGCTACCCAAAGACAACAGTCAAAAGATTTCCTAAAGTAAGATCCTCACGAAGACAGAGGTGATGCAGCACAAGCTGCACCCTGGGTGGAAGGCCACCATTGTCTCGACTCCAGAAAACAGACTGCACTGTAGTGGCCCCAGAGGATCCCCCTGGTGTGGACTGTGGCTGAGCGAGGTTGACCTGGGAAATCCAGGGCTGGGGGTAAGTAAGGACCCTGACTTTTATTTTTATGCATCCAATAATCACAGAAAAGGAACTTGATGCCTTACGTGCTTTGGGTGGCAGGGGGTGGGGTTGTGGAATCCAAGACACCTTCAAAGGTGTAGGTTAGCATAAATTTCGTCTCAAGTTAATAATTCAATTTTTCCATTTTTTGACTAACATGCTAGGCATTGTACTAGGAATGTCTTGGTTGATCTGTAGAACAACCATATTTGAAACTGCTGATGGAGAGATGGCAGGCGGTGGAAAGAATTGTGTGCCTAGAGTCTGACCACTTGGGTTGGGGTTTCAGCTCTGCCACTTAAGCAAACAGTCTGAACTAGGGGATAAATAGTTCTGGATTCGTGGACTTTTTCTGGTGACTCAATGAGAAAATGCCTAATCAGTGCTCAAGAAGTTTTGGTTGTGAAGGGTTACTTCCATTTTAAGGAATATAAGAAACCAAAAGCTTGGAGAGGCAAACCAAAGGTGCTCCATGCTGGTGGCACTTTGGAATCACCTGCAGGGCTTTGCAAAGCCACCCCGCGTTTGGCCAGGGGGCAGCAGGGCTGAAACCAGTGTGTGAGTGAGTTGCCTGTGATCCCTCAGCCGGCAGGTGGCAGGGCTGGGACTGGAGCCCAGGTGTCCTGAAACTGAAACCCACACCCTGGGTAACGAGCCAGCTCAGGGAAGCGCAGGTGACACCTCTGAGTCACGAGGCAGAGGTGGTGTGAAGATGCTGGTCTCTACGGGGCTTTCCTGTGGCCGTGCTGACTGGGCATGGTGGGGATGGTATTTCCCAGTGGGTCCAGTTCAGAGCCTGTCTCAGGTGTTGCTGATCTCAGCGAGGGTGACCCTTTGGGGGACAGACAATGTTTGAAGTCACGGGGAAAGATCGGAAGTTTTCCTGCTGATTAAAGGGAATACTCGGCCATTTAAAAAAGAAGGAAAAAGAAAAAGAGAGAAAAGCTGCTCCCTGACATTATGCAGAGCAGAGTAATAAAGAAACACATTCATACTTATTTACCAGCTCTGTCACTTCCTTGCTGTGTGTCTTTGGGAAAGTTACTTAACCTCTGTTTCTCACTTTCCTCGTTTGAAAAATCGGGGTGCTCATAGTATCTAGCCCCAAATGTTTCTGTGATAATAGCATGAGATGACGTATGGAAAGCCCTGGGAATAGTGACTGGCATATGGATAGTGGGCAATGATGTCAGCAATTATTACATTCAGATTTCACAAACTCAAACCAGGGCTTTCTAAGTCTAGGTCTAAAGGTCCGTTCCTTCTGTACCTGCACGGCATCAGCCCCGTCTTCATCATCTCTCACCTGGGCTATTCGGTCGCTGCCTACCTCTGTCCCTGTCTCTAGGCCTCCATCCAATTCCTCTTTCTTCCTTTCTACTTATATATTTTAAACCTTTTAATTTGGTTTGGATTTGTTTCTATTTTATTTTTCAATCATAAAAGTAAAAATGCTTCACTTTTCATTGTAAAGTAGCGGTAGCAAAAAGTGTGGGGTAAGAGAAATTCAGCAAGAACCCCCCTAAACTTGATGCGCGTCCTGGCTGCCGCTGTGTCCTAAGCATACAGTTCTTTCCACCATGGTTCTCTTTGGGGTCCGTAAAAACCACCGGGACGACTTGGGTCAAACTCAGACTCCCGAGCTCTGGCCTCAGGTATTCTGATCTGGCAGACATAGATCTAGATACTTCTGATGGCGTCATCTTTGAGAAACGCCCTCTTGGCATCACTCGTGTCCCTGTCCTCTTTCACCTGTTCATGGAAATGCTTTCCCACAAACACCTTTCCTGGTTGCCACACATGCTTCACGACTGTGACTTGGCCTCCACAGGGTTCCATGGGCCCTGATGTTCACTTGTCACGGTGCTGTGTGCTAAATCACCTCAGTCGTGTCTGAGTCTTTGCCACCCCATGGACGGTAGCCTGCCAGGCTCCTCTGTCCATGGGATTCTCCAGGCAAGAATACTGGAGTGCGTGGCCATGCCCTCCTCCAGGGGATCTTCCCTTCCCAGGGATCAAACCTGCATCTCTTATGTCTCCTACATTGGCAGGTAGGGTCTTTACCTGGGTGTCTTTTCGTAGCTGACCAGCTCAAACTGGTCTGCGGTTGCTCTGATCTCAGATAAGGGATGCAGGAATACACTGTTCCGCTAAAGGAGTACACAGTCATTTACCACTGATGAAACCTTCCCATTAAATCTGAGTAAGCTGTCCAGGCAGGTCTGGGTGTGACTAAGGCAAATGGAGGTCCAGGGTGGAGAAACCAGATCCAGAGTCTGAGCAAAATCTGAGCTCAACCCACTGGGTAAAGCCTGAGTCTGGAGCAGGAGACTTAAGACTGGAAATTCTAGAATCCAGCCACTGGAAGAAGACCCCAGACCACCAGGAGAGGGGTCGGGAGGGTGAGGGAGTGGCCAGGGCTCAGTATGTGACCCTGCGTGACTCCGAGACACGGGGCTTTCCTTGCCTCACGTGGTCCCCACTCTGTTAACCACATTGTCTGTGACTACTTCTTAAGACTTCTTGTTGAGTTTAGTGCAGAAAAATCCTTTCGTGCCCACTGACCTGCTCATCTATCTGTCCCACACCTCTGGATTTAAAAGGCCCTCGCTTTTCCTTACCCCTCATCATCTGGGTTAATTAATAAGATTATGTCCTCAGCTCCAAAATTTATTTTCTTGGGCTCCAAAATCACTGCAGACAGTGACTACAGCCATGAAATTAAAAGACACTTGCTCCTCAGAAGAAAAACTGTGGGACTTCCCTGGTGGTCTAGCGGCTAAGACTCTGTGCTCCCAATGCAGGGGGCCAGGGTTCAATCCCTGGTCAGGGAACTTGATCCCACATGCTGCAGCTAAGGCCGGGAACAGCCAAATAAATAAATAAAATTAAAAAAAAAAAATTAAAAATAAAATAAAATAAAATAAAATTTCGGTGTTTGATATTTTTAAAAAAAAAAAAAAAGAAGAAAAACTGTGACAAACCTAGATAGCATATTAGAAAGTAGAGATATTATTTTGCCAAGAGAGGTCTGTCTAGTCATCACAGCTATGGTTTTTCCAGTAGTCATGTATGGATGTGAGAATTGGACCATAAAGAAGGCTGAGCGCTGAAGAACTGATGCCTTCAAGCTGTGGTGTTAGAGAAGATTCTTGAGAGTCCCTTGGACTGCAAGGAGATCCAACCAGTCAATCCTAAAGGAAATCGGTCCTGAATATTCATTGGAAGGACTGATGCTGAAGTGCCAATCTTTTGGCCACCTGATGCGAAGAAAGAGGCAACTCATTGGAAAAGACCCTGATGATGGGAAAGATAGAAGGCAGGAGCAGAAGGGGACGACAGAGGACAAGATGGTTGGATGGCATCACCAACTCAATGAACATGAGTTTGAGCAAGTTCCAGGAGATGGTGAAGGACAGAGAAGCCTGGCGTGCTGCAGTCCATGGGGTCACAAAGAGTCGTACACGACTGAGTGACTAAACAACAGATATCCTCAGCTGGGTTGATGGAAGGACAAGAATTTCATGGCAGAGCATGTTCAGTCATTTCAGTTGTGTCTGGCTCTTTGCAACCCCATGGACCTCTGCCCATAGGATTTTCCTGGCAAGAATACTGGAGTGGATTGTCATGCTCTCCTCCAGGGGTTGATCCTGACCCAGGGATTGAACCCGTGTCTCCTATGTATCCTGCATTGCAGGCAGATTCTTTACCACTGAGCCACTGGGGAAGCCCTCATGGCAATGAGTGAAAGTCGCTCACTCGTGTCAGACTCTTTGCGACCCCATGGACTATACACTCCGCAGAATTCTCCAGGCCAGAATACTGGAGTGGGAAGCCTTTCCCTTCTCCAGGGGATCTTCCCAACCCAGGAAGTGAATCCAGGTCTCCTGCATTGCAGGTGGATTCTTTACCAGTTGAGCCACAAGGGAAGCCTTCATGGCTGAGGGAGAGTCAAGTAACCCAGCGGTTCAGTGGCCTTGTGGTCAGTCTCCCCTCCATCAGCGCTGTCAACCAAAAGCCTCCCCCAGGAGCAAGCTGGTCCCTCATCTGTGGCCATGAAGCTCCCCCAGGGCCTCCCTCTGTTTCCACGATCCTTAGCATTTCAGGTCCCGAAACTCAGACTCACCCGAGGGTGAAGGGGCCAGACTCCACAAAACCAAAATGCTCGTTTATTAAATTACAATTAAAAACAGGCATGTCTTCATTTCAGCCGGTCAACAGAAAACTATGACCTCAGAAAACCTCACTGAGGTCAGAGCTGCACAGTGAATACAAAATTAAAGTGAGAGAAGCCAGATGCTATAAGACGTATTTCCACCAAACCGTGGTTCATGTGATAAGTTTCTGTTCTTCACTATCGAGACCATTTTATCATGTCCATGAACACATTCCCACTGATTCCAGCTCTCTGACGGATTCCTTTCCCTGTCTTTCCCTCTTCAGTGTTGCGAGCCAGCTGTCTGAGTCAAGCTCCCAGAACTGTTGTTTCATGGTCAGCCTTTGGGTGGAGCCTGTGCCAGATCTGGTTGCACTTCCTCATATGACGGTGGTTTTATGACATTTCTGATAGCTTCTCTTCTTGGCCAATTTCCCCTTCACCTAGTCCTGGGCTTCCTGGTCTGTGTCCTCTTGTGCCTTTGAGTTCACATCATTAAGTAAGAGGCGATTTGGAAACATGAGGGCTTGGCTGCCAGGCTTGAGAAACTGGTTTGACAGGAAACTTGCTGTGGTGAGAAACTGGCTTTACAGAAAGGGCGGTTGGCACAAAGGCCTCTTGAGCCTATAGGAATGTATGTCACAGGCACGGTGTCAGGGCAGGGACCAACCCCTGCCAACTCAGGCAGACTGGTGAGGTCAGTCCTCATCTGGGCAAAGCTTCTGGATATCAGATTTCCAGGAGCTGATGATGTCGCTGAGGCAGAACTGCAGGCCTGGCCATGACCCCTTACTTACTTTTTGTAAATGACTTCTTGTAAATGTCCTTTGCAAATGACAGCTTGCCTTGAGGGACTAGGTCACGAAGCCCCCACCCCATGTTCACTTCTTTTATCCCTAAAGCAAGGTTTCTGAACCTTGGCATCATTGACTTTTGGGGCTGGGTCATTCTTTACTGTGGTGGGGGTGGGGGGGTGTCTTGGTCATTGGAGGGTGTTTAGCAGCATCCCTGACCTCTGCTCACTAGGCAACAGATATCTTCCTCTTTTGTTACAACCAAAAGCTGTCTTCAGACTTCTGAACATACCCCCTGGGGGGATGCAGGTGGAGGCCAACCACCCCTGGTTGAGAACCAGGGATAGAAAGGCAACTAAGCTTTGAATCACACAAAGAAGTCAGGGAGGGAAAACAACTGATACTAATTGTCTCTAATTTCAAGTGGGTGCAGAGGGAGGGGAGTGTTGGAGAAATATCCTAAACCAGAGGGCTCAGCTGGTCTGGTCCCCTGCCACTCCCTCTCAGAAACTGATTTATGCATCCAATCCTTAAATATGCTAAGTACAGAAACCTGCTCTTTCCTTCCGTAGATTATGGCCAATTTCAGAGCTCTCCTGAAGGCTTCCTGCGCCTATTATGTATATTCACTCTGACTCAAAACTAACCAGGATCTTGAAAAAAAATTTTTTTAAAGAATAAGGTTGTGCTTTTAAAAAAATCCTCCAAGCAAAGTTCTCAAAGCCAGAACTCATCACAGCATCTTAGAAAGTAGTATTTTTGTTGCCAATGTTGGCATCACACAAACAACATTGAGAGGAATAAAAAAAAAAACAAACAAAAAAAACCTCTTAGGTCATCCCCCCAAGTCCAAGGCTTTCATTTTTCACTTTCCTTCTAGTTCTCAACTATACAAAGACATGTTTTCCCTACATACTAAACTCTTGAGTAGATCCACCTCTTAAGTTCTCAACACCACCTTCTAATGAACATTTGTGGGGTTGGCATATATGAGTTGTTCTTTTGGTCTCTGAAGATATTTTAAAGAAAATGTAAAGCAATGCATGTACATTTGCAGCTATCATTTCAGCCATGGCATGACATTTAGTGGAGGGTGTCCAGGAAGACAGTTGCAGCCTTGATTCCCCAGATGTGTAATCACTCTACTTTAACGACGGGACTTTAAACCAGAAAGGACCTTACGAGTCATTCAGAGTGTTCACTTTACAGATAAGCTAACTGTGGCTCAGTCATGATGACCGTTCTGCTAAGATAACATGGAGAGTTAACGGCAGGCATCCTGATTCCCTGACGAAAGCTGATGATTTCAGCGGCCCCCTCCCTCCTGCATACCCGTAAAAGTTTACTGAGGGAAATGACCCATCAAAGCAAAAGCATGGCATCATAAGGAAGCTTGTACACAGCTGATTTTCACAAAGGATTTAATTTAGGTTCCACAAGGTTTAAACCACAAGGATTAGGGTTCTGAGTTTGTGGCATTTCATAAAAATAAGAGTTTAATCTGCTTTCTTGTTTTGAATTGTGAGAGTCCCTTTATTAAAAAAAAGAATTTTTTTTGGCCATGCGGTTCGACTTGTGGGATCTTAGTTCCCTGGGTAGGAATCAATCCCAGGTCCACAGCAGGGAAAGAACTGAGTCTTAACCACTGGAAATCCCAATATGAGTTGGATCTGGCCTCTACGATTTATGAGCTCCCAGTGGCTCAGAGTTGAAGAATCTGCCTGCAATGCAGGAGACTTGGGTTTGATGGCTGGGTCAGGAAGATCCCCTGGAAAAGAGAATGGCAACCCACTCCAGTATTCTTGCCTAGGAAATCCCATGGACTGAGGAGCCTGGTGGGCTACAGTCCATGGGTTGCAAAAGAGTTGGACACGACTTAGCAATTAAACAACAAATCCTAGATGAATTGCTTAACATTCTCTTAGCCTTGATTTCTTAATTTGAAAAATGTCAATAATAACGCCTACCAAGTATATATTGAGAATCTAAAAAACATTATATCCTTTGGACCAATAATCTCCCACTTGGGAAATTTTATCATTAAAAAAAATTCTGGCATACAGAAATAGTATTCCAGGTAATAGCACTCATTTTAAGAAACAGAACACTATCAGAATTCCAGGACCCTCTCACACCCACTCTTTACCCACCTAACGTTATCTACTATCATGCTTCCTAGCTCCACTGGTTACTTTTGCTTATTTTTAACTTCATATAAATAGACTCATAAAATATATATTCTTTAGTGTTTGGCTTCTCTCACTTGACATTAAGTTTGTGAGATTCAAGCCTATTGTTGTATGTAGTTAAAGTTGATTCATTCTCAGTGCCTCTCATTTTATATACAACAGTGTGAATATGCCATAATTTCTTTGTTCTTCTGTTGATGGAGAGTTGGACAGCTTCCAATCTGGGATGATTCCAGTAGTGCTACTATGAATATTCTTGTACATATCTTTTATCAGACACATGTATGCATTTGTCTTGGACATCTGCCTGAGACTACAATTGGTGGGTCAGGGGAGATGTACGGTAACAGTTGGTAAATATTACCGATTTTCCAAAGTGATTAAGCCAATTTACACTCCCAACAGCAGTGTATGAATGAACGTAGCTGCACTAGTTGTTCCACAGCCAGACTAGTCCTCATTATATTTTTGTCTTCTTTCATTTTAGCCATTGTGTTGAGTTTATAATAGTGTCACGTTAGAGATTTAATTTGCTCTCATGATGTCTAATAAGAATGAGAGTCTTTTCAAATGTTTATTGGCCATTCTTGAAATCAGACTCAAATTTGTCATGCCACTGGAATTGTATTTCGCTTTGCATTAGTAAACAGACTCGTGTTAAAACTGAGTGTGGACGCTCTTAGTATCCTTGGTAATATGACACAGAGCTCTCACGCCCATGGTTCAGTGTCAGAGTGGAGTGTGACAAAGAAAAGAATTCATTAATTAAAGAATAGTCTTAAAAAACCTCAAGTTCTTGTACTGCAGTTCTCAGACATCATGAAAAGAAATACACAGACTACCAAATTGCTTCTTTAAATCTCTTTTACTCTGTTCTCTAGCCCTCACAGCTTCCCTGGCATCTTTCTTCCAAAAGGGGGGGAAAAAAGAGAGTTATAAAATAATTTTCAGTGGAAAGTCTTCTTATCATTCATCAAAATCCAAAATTCATATAAGATCGAGAAACGCAGCCTCAGCCAGTAAAACAAAGCCCACAAAAGCGTCTTCATTTTATTTAATGTCTCACTGGAAGCCCTGGCCAGTGCAATAAGGCAAAACATAGGAAGAAAGGGCACACAGGCTGAAAGGGACCCAGCTGGCTTCTCTGCACAGATGAGGTGATTGTCTACACAGAAAATCTCAAGGAAACAAAACAATCCACAAAAAAAAAAAAAAAAACCCCTCCTAGATAATAAGTGAGTTTAATAGGTTGCAGAATAAAAGGTCAATATGAAAATCAATCATCTCTACATACTAGCAATAAAACATACACTGAAATTTTTTAAAATGCACACATTTTATTTACAATAGCTTACTCAAAATGAAATGATAAATCTATAAAATAGGTATAGCATCTGTATGCTGAAAACTACAAAACTTTGATGCTAGAAGCAATTAAAGGAGGTTTAAATTGATGGAGCGTTGATAGACAGGAAAGACCTCAGTAGAACTAAGATGTCATTTCTCCCCAAATTGACCTACAAATTTAACATAGCTCTAATCCCAGAAGGATGTTTTTCTAGGTATAGGTGAGCTGATTCTAAAATACACATGGAGAGACAAAGGGACAAGAATGGGCAAAATGATTTTGAAAAAAGAAAAATTCACAGAAATCATTCCTCTCATTTAAAAAACTTATTATAAAGCTGTAGTAATCAAGACAGTGTGGTCTGGCAAGAGAGAGTCATATTGATCAATGGAACAGAACAGAGCAGCTAGAAATAGGGCCAAATGAATATGGCCAGTTGATTTTTGAGAAAGATGCAAGGCAAGTCAGTGGAGAATGAATAGTCATTTCAATGACTTTGCTTTAGTAGCTTTGGAACAATTGAATATCAACACACACAAAATGACCCTGGACCTAAATCTTACATCTTTTATAAAATTAACTCAGAGTGAAAAAAAAAAAAAAAAACGCAGAGTGGATCATAGATCTGAATGTATGACCAGATATCGTAGGAGGAAGTCTTCATGAACTTAGGTTAAGCAGAACTCTTAGGCAGGATGCCAAAGCATGATAAATAAATGAAAAAATGATTAAGCAGACCTCATCAAAATTATACAATTTTGTGTAAAACACACAGAATTTTGATTTGCAAAGATTATGCTAAGAAAAAGAAAAGATAAGCCAGACCCTGGGGCAAAATATTTTCAACTCACATATCCAACAATGGATTATATGTAGCATATATGAAGAGTAGTCTAAACTTAACAGTCAGAAACAACAACCTAATTAAAAAATAGGCAACAACAAAAAAAAAAAATAAAAAAAAAAAAATAAAAAATAGGCAACAGATTTGAACAGACACTCACCCAAGAGGACATTGGGAAATAAGATCAAATTGTTAGGGAAATGTAAATGAAAACTGCAATGAGATACCACTACATACCTATTTAATAGCTTAAATAGAAAATATTATCAGGACTTCTGTGATGGTCTAGCAGTGAAGACTTCACTTCCACTATAGCAGGCACGGGTTAGATCCCTGCCCTGGCTGGGGAACTAAGAGCCTACAAGCCACAGGGTGTGGCCAAACAAAAAAACAAAACAAAAAACATCCTACCAACACCAACTGTAGAGGAAGAGAAGCAACTGTGCTGGTGGGAATGCAAAATAATCAGTCACTCTGGAAAACAATTTGCAGCTTTTTATAAAGTCAAACATACAACCCAAAAAGTCCACTCCTGGGAATCTACCATGTGTTCACATCCAAAAGTCTCACGTGAATGTTTGTTCAGCTCTATTCATAACTGTCAAAAACTGGAAATATTCAAATGTCCTTGGTGAATGGATAAACCAACTGTGATATGTCCATACAATGGACTTAGCAGTCAAAAGGAATGAGTTAAGGATATAAACACACTTTGAATGAATCTCAAAGGCATGTTGCTCAAACAAGCTCCATACAAAATGATTCCACTTATAAAATATTCTTGGAAAGGAAGAACTATAGTGAATGGAAGGCATATCAGTGGTTTCTAGGGGTGGGGAAGACATGGCTACACATAAATGGCACCAGGAAGTTTGTGGGGTGATGGAATTGTTCTGTGTCTTGACTGTGGTGGTGGCAGCTCTATGAATCTATGCGTGTATAGAACTGTACATCAAGAAAAGAGGTCAGTTGTATTTTATGTTAATTTTAAAAAAACCAACTTTTGCATGGCCAAAAGCATCATAAGCAAATTCAAAAGACAGATACAGAGTTAGAAAAAGTATTTATATGACATATATCACAAAGCACTAGTCACCCTAATATATAAAAAGCTCTTTGGTATCAATAACAAGACCAGAACACCTGCTTCCTGAAAGAACAAAGAATATGAACAGATAGTTTACATTAAAATAAATACAAATAACTTAAAAATATAAATAGATGGTCACCCTTGCTAAGTCACTTCAGTCATGTCTGACTCTTTGCAACCCCACGGACTGTAGCCCACCAAACGACTCTGTCCACGGGATTCTCCAGGCCAAGATACTGGAGTGAGTTGCCATTTCCTTCTCCAATGGTCACTCTTACACATAAGCAAAATGCATACTAAAGCTACAGCAATATACCCCTGATTATCTATAGGACTGGCAAAAATGTCAAAGTTCAACAACACAAATTATTGCCCAAGCACACTCATTTATTGCTGGTGGGAATGTATATTAGAAGATTTAGCATTATAAATATTTCCTTTGACTCAGACATATTTATTCTGGGCAAAATGCAGCATACTCAAGGTTATTCCTTACAGCATTTTTTATAGTGGCCAAAGAATGGAAACTAGCCAAATTCCATCACTAGGGGACAAACTGAATAAATAATGGAATATATCCATTTATTGAGCTGCTCTGTAGCTATAAAAAAGAGTGAAGGAACTTTCTATGCCCTGATAGTGGATGATTTCCAATACACATTATTGTTAAGTGAAAAAAAAAACAACAAGGTGCAAAAATGGTGTGTAGTGTATGCTTGTTCTGTATAAAAGTCAAAGGGTATAAGGAAGGATGGGGCTTCCCAGGTGGCACTAGTGGTAAGGAATCTGCCTGCCAATGCAGGAGACTTAAGAGACTCGGGTTCGATCTCTGGGTTGGGGAGATCTCTTGGAGAAGGACATGGCAACCCATTCCAGTATTCTTGTCTGGAGAATCCCATGGACAGAGGAGCCTGGTGGGCTACAGCCCATAGGGTCGCAAAGAGTCAGACACAACTAAAGTGAGTTAGCTGCACGCACGCATGCATAAGTAAGGGTATTGGTACTTGTACTGCATAGAGAAACTCTGGAGAAATAAACAGGAAAAATACTGGAAGTGCTTGTCGGTGGGGAAGAGAGGGTAGGGAACAGAAAGATGGAGAATAAGAGCAGAAACAAAATTTTCAGTCTGTGTCTTATTGTATGGTTCATTTTGGAGTCATTTGTGTAAATTACTTGTTTGAGAAAATAAATCCACAGTTGCATGTTCAAACAAGATAAAGCTTCAGTGATAAATCATCCATTCTCCCCGCTGGATACAGAACAGACAGAAGAGTACAGGAAAGCTGAGACAGGAAACCAGAAGGAGAAGTACTTTTCTTGCTTGTTGTTGTTATTTTTCATTCGCTAAGTTGTGTCTAACTCTTTGTGACCCCATGAACTGCAGAACACCAGGCTTCCCTGTCCTTCACTATCTCCTGGAGTTTGCTCAAACTCATGTCCATTGATTTGGTGATGCCATCCAACCATCTCATTCTTTGTCGCCCCCTTCTCCTGCCCTCAATCTTTCCCAGCATAAGGGTCTTTTCCATTGATCTTGCTTCCAAGGGGTAAAAATGCAGGAGAAAAATAAAATTGGTGAAATTTATACAAAAGAAGCAGAAAGCCTGTGTCCTAGAAAGGGGCGCTGGTGACAGCAGAGGAAAAAGACGTGACCTGGGTATAGAAGACTTGCTTTGGCCCTGCTTTGCACGGACTTTGGGGGACTTGGGGTTGGTCTTCTAAGTTCTCCAAGCCTGCTTTCTCATATGAAGAATGGAAAGAAGAATAAAACCTACCTCACAAGGTGATCGTTGGGGTTTAAATCAAAGAAAAAAACACCTTGCAACAGGGAGTGGGGCTGTGTGCCAACAATGTTGTATTAAGAAGTAAACAAGAAAGGAACTTCCCTGGTTCCGTGGCTAAGACTTTAAGCTTCCGCTGAATGGTGCATGGGTTTGATCCCTGGTCAAACAGGGGACTTAGATCCCACAAGGCCTGAGGCGGGGCCCAAAAAGAATAGAGAGTAAACAGGGAACACAAAAGCCTCCTACTTCCTTCCTGCTGCCTCTTTCTTCCTGAGACCTAGGATCTTACAGCAAGAAAATCTCAAAGAGAGGGACCTGCAAGGCTGAACCCACCTGGGAGGATGGGGAGACAGGAAGGGACAGAGGGGCAAGGTGGGAAGCCCCCTCGCAGACAGGGAGGAAAAGGACAGGCCATCCTGTCCCAGAGGACTCTGCTTCCTTACCAAACTCCTTGAGTTTGTTCGTTTGGTGATCATTGGGTTACCTTACAGTGACCGATATCAGAGCGTTCAAATGGTGTCCTGAGGGAAGCCATCTCTGAGGGCTTTGAGTAGGGGCGGGGGAGGGGCACAGATCAAATGTGCTCTGTTCAGAAAGACCGGGGCCGAACATCTCCAGAAACTGCTGTGGCAATGTGGGAGAGTCGATGGTGGTCAGAACTGAAGCGAAGGGTTGGAAAGATGTGGATGGAACTGAGAGATGCTGAGAAGAGCCCAGAGGGTGTTAGAGAGAAACACAGCCAGACAGCAAAGTGGTGGAAATCTTATTCAGTTAACTACTGGCAGAAGAGGGAACTCCCGGGGTTCATTCTGATCTGTGCAGAGGTGACTGAGTATTTTAAAAGGAGAATGGAGGGGAGGGGTGGGGAATGGCAGGGACTAGAGAAGAGTCAGGGAAGTGAAAAATTACAAAAAGCAGGAAACGGGGTGGGTACGTGTGAAGCCATCTGGGTTTGCTAAGTTAGGCTCGTCCCCTCCCACAGAGGCTGGGAGCAGGGTCCCATCTTCAGGCGTGGCTGCAACAGGCACTTCCTTGGGCAGCCTTGAGTTTTCTCAGAAGGCACTTTAAGGAAGCTGGGGCCACCCTAGGGATGCGACCTTAAGATGCTAGAAACCATGCTAACATTTGACCAAGTCTTATGGGCCAACTTTTTTCTGCTTTAAGTAGTGTCTCTTATTTTTAAGACAAAGTTCTTTGCTTTTGCCGACAAAGGTCCATCTAGTCAAACCTATGACTTTTCCAGTAGTCAAGTATGGATGTGAGAGTTGGACCATAAAGAAAGCTGGGCACCGAAGAATTGATGCTTTTGAACTGTGGTGTTAGAGAAGACTCTTGAGAGTCCCTTGGACAGCAAGGAGATCCAACCAGTCCATCCTAAAGGAAATCAGTCCTGGGTGTTCATTTGAAGGACTGATGCTGAAGCTGAAACTCCAATACTTTGGCCACATGATGCCAAGAACTGACTCATTTGAAAAGACCCTGATGCTGGGAAAGATTGAAGGCTGGAGGAGAAGGGGACAATAGAGGATGAGGTGGTTAGATGGCATCACCGACTCGATGGACATGAGTTTGAGTAATCTCCAGGAGTTGGTGATGGACAGGGAGGCCTGGCGTGCTGCGATTCATGGGGTCGCAAAGAGTCGGACACAACTGAGCGACTGAGCTGAACTATGGGCCAACATTGAGGCCTGACCAAGGAGAGGACTCAGAGGAGCCCGGGTAGAGTCTAGTCAAGGAGAGACTCTCAGTTGAGAATTCAGTGAGTGTTTGATGACCTGTCGTGGGTGAGGAAGATAGGAGAGGCATGATGCCTCCCAGGTTGCCCGTGGAGCAGCCAGGTGGGTAGGGTGTTGTTGCTATTCCCTGAGACAGAGAAGAGTAGGAGGCCAAGGTTGTTGGCGAAAGATGGTGAGTTCAGTTCTGAACATGGCACGTGATGGTGGTGAGGTGCCAAGTGAAGGTGGTTGGTGGTCAGCTGGGTCTGAATTGAGCATAGCAGTCTGGGCTGGAGACAGCTACCTGCAGATACCAGTGGAAGGTCTGTGAGAGGTGGCTGGGGCCCGGCAGTAGATGTGGAATGAGAAAGACCTGAGATAAAACCCTCAAGAATGTCACTTTATTTAATCCTCCCCAAATGCTGTGTAGGGCTAGGAAAGTACATACGGTTCTTTCCACTGGTCCCTATCAAATAGGACACTGGATCTGAGCCTGAGGTTGTGACTAAAGTCAGCCAGTCATTCCAGAATCCGCACCCCTAATTACCTAATTATTCACCTGTTAATTAACTCATTGTTGATTAAGCCACTAGAATATATTTCTCCACTCTTCAGTTCAGTTCAATCACTCAGTCGTGTCCGACTCTTTGCAACCTCACGAACCGCAGCACGCCAGGCCTCCCTATCCATCACCAACTCCCGGAGTCCACCCAAATTCATGTCCATCGAGTCAGTGATGCCATCCAACCATCTCATCCTCTGTTATCCCCTTCTCCTGCCCTCAATCTTTCCCAGCATCAGGGTCTTTTCCAATGAGTCAGCTCTTCACATCAGGTGACCAAAGTATTGGAGTTTCAGCTTCAACATCAGTCCTTCCAATGAACACCCAGGACTGATCTCTCTACACTTAGAACTAGACAACTGTATTTTCTTTTTACGGATTTTGATTTTTGAACTATTTTAGTATTTAAAAAAAATTTACCCACCAAGAGTTCACAATCAAAAGATAGGGAAAGAGGTAGAAGAGACCACACGTTCCCCCAGAACTAATAAGAAATTCTTCCACTTGTTACCTGCAAACTCTCAAACATGCATTCTCTCTGTCTTCAGTCCATTGAGTCGGTGATGCCACCCAACCATCTCATCCTCTGCCATCCCCTTCTCCTCCTGCCCTCAGTCTTCCCCAGCATCAGGGTCTTTGCCAGTGAGTCAGCTCTTCCCATCAGGTGGCCAGTGTATTGGAGTTTCAGCTTCAGCATGAGTCCTTCCAATGAATATTCAGGGTTGATCTCCTTTAGGATTAACTGGTTGGCTCTCCTTACTGTCCAAGGGACTCTCAAGAGTCTTCTCCAGCCCCACAATTCGAACGCCTCAGTTCAGTGGCGTTAACCCAACCAAAAACATCTGTAATGGCTGTGGGGTAAATTGTGAGAGCACACCTCCCAAGGGATGAAATTTCTCAAGGTCCTCTAAGGGCAGCATCCTAGTTCTGTACTCTCGTCAAGTGTCACTGAAGGGGTTGTATACACAAAGGCTCTGGTAGGGCAATGAGCATCTCCTTGCTCCGCATCTAAAGTTACCTCTCATGTCCGAAAACACACTTTATAGATTAAAAGAGATGATTAGCCTATCAATGCCTTTCTCTTGGCTTCCATCTGCTAAATTACTTTTCTCAGAACAGCTTTGTCATTTACCATCTTAAACCCATGCTACATTGCCTGCACAATAAAAATCCATTTATCAATCCAGTTAATTTAACACTGTTTTCTCCTACAGTAGGCAGCAATTCAGCCGCTAAAATGAGGGAAACATTATTTTTTTTAAATTTCCTTTTGTTTTTATTTCCTTTTGTTTAACCTCCATCATTCCTCATTCACACTCAGAGTTATAGATCACAGCCTGTCTCTAGTAAATTTGATTTCTGGGAGTTGTACTCTTAAATCCCACTCTGCCTGTGGGAAATCCTCTTTACCACATGTATAGGGTTGAAGGTGAAGTCACTCAGTCGTGTCCGACTCGTCAAGACCCCATGGACTGTAGCCTACCAGGTTCCTCTGTCCATGGTGTTTTCCAGGCAAGAATACTGGAGTGGGTTGCCATTTCCTTCTCCAGATAGGGTTGAAAAGAGTACACAACCCCACGCCTCCAAATTCTTGTCTTTCCTATAACCTCAGAATGTGACCTTATTGGAAAATAGGATCTTTGCAAATGTAAAGTTAAGGGTGAGGTCATAGTTGTATCTATTAGAATGGTGATGGTTTAGTCGCTAAGTCATGTCCAACTCATGGAACCCCATGGACTATAGCCTGCCAGGCTCCTCTGTCCATGGGATTCTCCAGGCAAGAACACTGTAGTGGGTTGCCATTTCCTTCTTCAGGGTTTCTTCCCAAGCCTTCGATTGAACCCTGGTCTTCCACATTGGAGGCAGATTCTTTACTGACTGAGCTATGAGGGAGGCCCTATCTATTAGAATATGAGCATACTATTCTGGAGAAAATGGAAAACAGCGAGTACTAATGAAATCATTGAGAAATTGGAACACTTATGCATTGCTGGTGGGAATGTAAAATGGTTGTAGCCACTGTGGAAAATAGTCTGGTGGCTCCTCAGAAATGAAACATGGAATTAGCGTGTGATTCAGCAATTTTTCTTCTAGGAATACACCCAAAAGAGTTGAAAGCAGAGATGCAAACAGACACTCATGAACCAATTGTCCACCACGGCCAAAAGATGAAACAACTCAAATGTTGAAAACGTATATACACTGGAACATTCAGAGCAGCTACTATTTTTCTTATGAATTTTTCAATTTTGGGGGACCTGAGTTACTTTACTTTCTAATATTTATTTATTTAATTATTTATTTGGCTGCACCAAATAAATAGTTATTTATTTGGATCTTGGTTGTGGCATATGGGATCTAGTTCCCTGACCAGGGATCAAACCTGGCCCCCACCCCCTGCATTGAGAGCTTGGAGTTTTAGCCCCCAGATCACCAGGGAAGTCCCTTGAGTTACTTTAGTCATCAGAAGAAATAATGAATGTTAAAACAGAACTTTTTAGGTTTCAAAATCAGAAATAATTCAGTTCAAGTTGGTTTAAGTTAGGTTGAAATTGGGCTTCGCTGGTGGCTCAGACAGTAAAGACTCTGCCTGCAATGCCGGAGACCCAGGTTCGATCCCTGGCTCGAGAAGATCTCTGGAGAAGGGAGAGGCTACCCACTCTGATAGTCTTGCCTGGAGAATTCTTGGGGGCCAGCTCTCATACATTCCAAACCAGAGGTCCGAAAGCTGCCCGTGGGCCCTGGCCCATGACACTCGGCTCAGGCCCCACGTGCTCCTCATTCAGTGGTCTGGATGGGAGACCACGTAGGCATCGGATCCCCTGAGAAGCCCCTTTTATTCCCAGGCTCACAGCTTTGAATGCAACCATGTTCTGAGTTTTTCTCTCACCAGAATGATGGTATTCCCATGTCTATAGACATTCTCTACATCATTTTCTCACTAAGAGTAAGCCCTCTCTAAACAGTGTGGTTTGTACTGGCAAATTTTTATTTTGCCAGGCACCTTGCTAAGTGCCCAGAGGGGTGGTGCAGTTTTGTGATTAGGACCATGAGATCTAGAATCAGACTGCCTGGGGTTTGCCTCCTGGCTCTATCATTTCCCTGCACTATGAAATGGGCACATTACCCAATTTCTTCATGCCTCAGTTTTTATATCTGTGAAATGGGCATAATATATTTAATTAAATCTCAGCTGTCTTTGAGTAAAGGCATAATACACTTAATCAAATCTCAGATGTCTTTGAGTAAAGGCATACATTGTTTACTTCTCAGAAAGGCAAATGCTGCCATTTAAACTTTGGCATGTTGCCTTAAAAAAATATAGCCCTGTATAGAGTATGAATTGGTCACAGCAGCCTCCCATGGTTTTCACATCTCCTGCTGCATTGCTCAGTATGTGATGGGCATTCCCTTTGTGCACATCTCGGGAGCTAAAGGTGACACAACTCCATCCACCTGTGGGGAATATTCTCTGTCCCTGAAGCCCGTGGTTGTTGCTTTGCAAGAAAGTGTAGAAGTGCAACCATTTCTCCACTAACCGTTTCCAGCTCTGTCTCTGTACTCACATAGTCCTGGCAATGCACGTAACTCAGTTGAAATGCTAATATTAACAGCAATGACCGAATCTGTGTACATATAGGAGAAAACAGCTACTTATTGCTGCTGCCTATTCCATACTGACTGTAAAATGCCATCAGTTATAAGATGTATCAGGATTCTGAGAGGTTAGTGAAAAAAACATTTAATACATAATATATATTAGCATATATAGTTTATTTATAGTATGTTAGTAACAGTGTTAGTATTGTTATATACATAATTAGGAGCTTCCCTGATATCTGAGCTGGTAAAGAATCTGCCTTCAATGAAGGAGATCCTGGTTCAATTCCTGGGTCAGGAAGATCCCCTGGAGACAGGATAGGCTACCCACTCCAGTATTCTTGGGCTTCCCTTGTGACTCAGCTGGTAAAGAATCCACCTGCAATGCGGGAGACCTGGGTTCAATCCCTGTGTTGGGAAGATCCCCTGGAAAAGGGAAAGGCTATCCACTCCAATATTCTGGCCTGGAGAATTCCATGGACTATATAGTCCATGGGGTCATAAAGAGGCAACTGAGTGACTTTCACTTTCACTTTCATACATCATTAGTACATATATTAGAATTAATGAAATCAGTGTGACCTCCCTCTTGGAGTTTTCTGGTGATTGAACAATGCCTGGCATGTACTAAACACTCATTCAGTGTTAGCAGTTGTTCTGTTATTATACACGTGGCTATGACACAATCCCAGCCCTCCGGAAAGGCATGGGTCCTGAGGTTTGGATCTCAAACTGGGTTTTGAGGGACTTTCCTGGTGGTCCAGTGGCTAAGACTCTGAGCTCCCAATGCAGGGATCCTGGGTTTGATTCCTGGTCAGGGAACTAGATCCCATATGCTGCAACTAAGAGTTTTGCATGCTGCAGCTAAAGGTCCCACATGCAGCAACTAAGACCCAGCTCAGCCAAATAAATAAACAAAATAAAGTAAAAAAATAAAACTGGTCTCTGAAAGAACTAATATGTGTGTAATAAAGTGAGTAGAATGCTAGTCCTTCCTTCCTGTCCTGAGGGATCTCTGTACACCATTTCTCCTTGGACCCAGACACTAAGTCAGTGTTTACTGAAATCTTCCTATGTGAGGAGCTGCGCAAGGGGCCCTGCAGACTCACGGTCGGTGTGCAACACATCAAGGGCAGGGGTCTCTGGCTGCACTGGAGCCCCTAAGCATTGCTCATCTGGGTTTAAAGGTGGAAAACGATCAGGAAGTCCAAAGAGCAACTGAAAACAAAGGAACAGCTTGGGGAGAAAGCAGAAAAGATCCAAGCCTTAAAGATGCTGGAAAAAAAAAGAGAAGGCATTGCGTGAGGAATGAGAACTATTCTTCAGGCCTGTGCTTCTTCAGTCAGCGTGATTCTAACATCTCCTTCCAGATTTCCATTTTGAGCTTCACAAGGAATCATCGAGGTTTTAACGTCCACTTCCTTATTTCATTATGGAGCAACGCAAAGCCTGATTTTCTGTATTTATCAATTACCTTACAATTTGCTCTCAACACAATGGAAACACCTAATCTACTGACAGAAAAGTCTCTTAAGCAATATTCCTTTTCATCACAGCCTGGGAGGAACAGCTACTGTACAAAGAAGTCCCTGACTTTCAGTAAAGAATCTTAAAAAACAAGAGCAAATAAAAAAATCTCTGGGTCAGCAACAAAAATATCTTTGTGAGGCAGGCTCTAGTAGGAGAAACATAAACACCAAATAAGGAACATAAGTCTCTCTCTCTTTTTTTCATTTTTATAAATAGACTTTGGATAAGAGGGCAAAGGACATGAACTTGCCATTAAAATAATATTTTTAAAGCTGTTCACTGCAGTAAAAATTTTGCTCTAGGACAAGAGTGACACACATATATAATAAATTTGCATGTATATAAATATTTACATATATTAAATATAGTTATTTTATATAAACAAATAAATATAATGCATATTTAGCTTATAAAGTTCTGGAAATAAATATACAAGCATAAGCATGGCCCAGAATAACACTGATGAGTTACTGAAAGATCTAGAAATTCTACTGGAAGCCACTTTCCAGTAAAAGCTGAGCCTCTCATAAATTCTAAACTTGTCTTGCTGATAATGTCATCTCCAAATGCTGACCAATCGAAAATACATAATTAATCAAAGTTAAAGCTTGGAAGCTCTGAAGGACAGTGACCACCAGCAGCAAGGGCATGCTGGGTGCCCCAGTTGGAGCTTCAGGGCAACAAGTCAAGAGAAATTGGCTGATTTGAGCCTAACCCCGCAGCGGGGTAAGTTGAAGATTGAGGAGCAGACCACCGAACCCACGGGTGAAAAGCTTCAGGCCTCCCGGGAGACCTGACCCAGTACTAGTCATCTCTCAGGCCCAGGTGATTCTCTGCACTTCTCTGGCTACCAACTTTCCCATCTATTTTACTTCGTGTGTGTGCGTGTGCTCGGTAGAGTCTGACTGTTTGAGACACCGTGGACTGTGGCCCACCAGGCTCTTCTGTCCATGGGATTTCCCAAGCAAGAACACTGGAGTGGGTTGCCGTTCTCTTCTTCAGGGGATCTTCCTGACCCAGGGATTGAACCCTTGTCTCTTGCATCTCCTGCATCATAGCATGAGGAGAGGAGGCATGGAGGGAAGCAGGAAGCGCCCGGGAGCTCCTAGCCCCATGGATGGGTGGGCTCCAGGACACCAGGGTGATCCTCCCACCCTGTTGCCCTCTGCCTGTTTCTGGGGATCAGGCCCCCCAAGTAAACTGTCCATATGCAAACTCTTGCCCCAGGCTCTGCTCATGGGAGGAACACAGTGTAAGAGAGTAGCTTCAGCATGCTCTTTAGAAGCATCCAGGCAAATAGCAGAGGCAAAAGCTAAAAGTATTAAAGTACAATTATATTGCATTGTTCTCTAACTTGGAGACTGGAAAGTTTCTCTCTTCTCCCCATCCCCACATCTCCTCCTCCTCCTCCTCTCTCATCACTTTTTTTTTTCATCACTTCTAAGATGCATGTGAACTTCAGAAGTAGTGAAAAGTACAAGGTCATGCATCTTCTTGTGAATCTATAGGTTTCCTGATTGTTTACTCTTTGCCTGCTTCACGCTTGTGATTTCCACCGGGCCAGAGATGGAGTCTGATGTAAATACTTACCAAAACATAGTAGGTGTTCAACAGGTGAGTAGGAGAACGATGGGCAGCAAGGAAAAAGGAAGCTGAGAAAACTGAAGTCAGTTTTGGAAGAAGAACTCTAAGAAATAGATACTTAGTGAAAGACTTGAAGAGGGAAAAAAAGCTGATTGAATCCCCAGGAACTTGAATGAATAAATAAAGACACAAGGGAAGGAAAGCCAGGACCAAGAAGTAGCTTCACCAGCCAGCAAAAGATCTAGGGAGGCTGGTTTCCCCGAGGACCCTCCTTCAGTTCAGTTCAGTTCAGTCGCTCAGTCGTGTCTGACTCTTTGCGACCCCATGGACAGCAGCACGCCAGGCCTCCCTGTCGCTCACCAACTCCCAGAGTTTACTCAAGCTCATGTCCATCGAGTCGGTGATGCCATCCAACCATCTCATCCTCTGTCGTCCCCTTCTCCTCCCGCCTTCAATCTTGCCCAGCATCAGGGTCTTTTCCAGTGAGTCAGCTCTTCGCATCGGGTGGCCAAAGTACTGGAGTTTCAACTTCAGCATCTGTCCTTCCAATGAATATTCAGGACTGATTTCCTTTAGGATGACCCTCCTTCACTGGAAGGCAAAGAAGGAGGGTCTAAGAGCTTCAGCAGACAGTAATGCTTTTGCCACAATCCACTTCCAGGAAGTCAGAGAAAAATAGGTTCAAAAAGGATTATTTTCATAAGCATGCTTCCTAACTAGCTTATAACAATTTTTCTATAAATCCTTCTAGTGCTGCTTCTGTAATCCATGAAGGAAATTCTATATTTCAGCTCCTTCTGATGACACCACTTCCTAGATAACATACTTGGATTTCACAGATTAAGACGATTAGTGCTCCTTAATAGAACAATTCCTGGGTCAACAATGCCATGCTAGTTAAGGGCAGAACCATTTTCAAAAAAAGAAAAAACAGGTATTAAGATATCTAAAGGGTGGCCCCCGTAAATGTGCCTTAAAGCTCTTCTTTTGGAAAATCTTGTTTGTTCCCCAAATTAGGACCCTGAAAAGGCAGCAAATGCTTTGTGTAAGGAACCAGAGGTCTGTATATATGGGGGATGGTTTAGGAAAATGAGCAGGTGTTTTCCCCTTCTCTTCTTTAAGGCATTCAAAGCTGGATTTGCTTTTAGCTGAGTAGAGGAATAGCCCAGAGCCCTTGTCCCAAGTGTCGGGCAGTGACCAGGACTTCTGTTTATCAGCATGAAAAAAAGTCTTTATGGAGATCATTATAAACATAACAGGCAAAGCTCGAGTTGATTTTGTGGTTGGTGTTTTAAGTGGCGATTTCACCTTACATGCAACCTTTCCAGAAAACCAGAAATAAGCCTAACTCTGGCTTGGGTAACAGATGAGACTGGGCCAGTTGAAATTCCTGGTTCAGGAATCTTAGCACCATTGGTGTTCCTGCAGGGCAGTGGGGACCCACTGGAGGCTTTGGAGCTGAAGAGCAGCTTGATCTGACCTTTAACTGGAACAGGCTATTGAGAATAGATCAAGGCACCAAGAACAGAATTAGGAAAACTAACTGGGAGGCCATTGCAATAATTAAAGGGGGAGTTATTGTGTCTTGGATTCGGGACTTGGTGGGGATGGGCTTGGGTATACCATGGAAGTGGTGAGAAGGTGTTGGGTTCTGGGTATGTTTTGAAGGTGGAGCCACGTGGTTTTGCTGATAGATCAGTTATGGGATGGGAGAGGGAGACTGAAGTCAGCGATGCCTCCAGGGTTCTTGACAGGGAAAGTGGCATTGCCAGGTACAGAGACGTGGAAGGCAATTAGAGGAACAGATTTTGGAGGGGGATCTAGGGCTCAGTTTTGGATAAACTAAATTTGCAATCTATTTCTGCTTTATTGACTATGCCAAAGCCTTTGACTGTGTGGATCACAATAAACTGTGGAAAATTCTGAAAGAGATGGGAATACCAGACCACCTGACCTGCCTCTTGAGAAACCTGTATGCAGGTCAGGAAGCAACAGTTAGAGCTGGACGTGGAACAACAGACTGGTTCCAAATAGGAAAAGGAGTACGTCAAGGCTGTATATTGTCACCCTGCTTATTTAACTTCTATGCAGAGTACTTCATGAGAAACACTGGGCTGAAAGAAGCACAAGCTGGAATCAAGATTGCCGGGAGAAATATCAATAACCTCAGATATGCAGATGACACCACCCTTATGGCAGAAAGGGAAGAGGAACTAAAAAGCCTCTTGATGAAAGTGAAGGAGGAGAGTGAAAAAGTTGGCTTAAAGCTCAACATTCAGAAAGCTAAGATCATGGCATCTGGTCCCATCCCTTCATGGCAAATAGATGGGGAAACAGTGGAAACAGTGTCAGACTTTATCTTTTTGGGCTCCAAAATCACTGCAGATGGTGATTGGAGCCATGAAATTAAAAGATGCTTACTTCTTGGAAGGAAAGTTATGACCAAGCTAGATAGCATATTAAAAAGCAGAGACATTACTTTGCCAACAAAGGTCCATCTAGTCAAGGCTATGGTTTTTCCAGTGGTCATGTATGGATGTGAGAGTTGGACTATAAAGAAAGCTGAGGGCCAAAGAATTGATGGTTTGAACTGTGGTGTTGGAGAAGACTCTTGAGAGTCCCTTGGACTGCAAGGAGATCCAACCAGTCCATCCTAAAGGAGATCAGTCCTGGGTGTTCATTGGAAGGACTGATGCTGAAGCGGAACTCCAATACTTTGGCCACCTCATGTGAAGAGTGGCCTCATTGGAAAAGACCCTGATGCTGGGAGGGATTGGGGGCAGGAGGAGAAGGGGACGACAGAGGATGAGATGGCTGGATGGCATCACCAACTCGATGAACATGAGTTTGGGTAAACTCCGGGAGTTTGTGATGGACAGGGAGGCCTGACGTGCTGCAATTCATGGGGTCACAAAGAGTCGGACATGACTGAGCGACTGAACTGAACTGAACTGAAGTTTGTAATGCCTACTTAGATATTGGCTTCCCTGGTGGCTCAAATGGTAAAGAATCTGCCTGCAATGCTGGAGACCTGAGTTCAATCCCTGGGTTGGGAAGATCCCCTGGAGAAGGGAATGGCAACCCACTCCAGTATTCTAGCCTGGAGAATTCCATGGACAGAGGAGCCTGGCTGGCTTATAGTCCATGGTGTCGATAAGAGTCAGACACGACTGAGTGACTAACACTTTCACTTTCACTTAGATCTTAGAGTATAGATGTTTAGTAAGCACTTGGATATGGTCCACACTCCAGAAAGAACTCTGTTGGAGATATAAATTTGAGACTCATCAATTCTGAATATTGATCTTACCAAAAATTACAATACAGCTATAACGGGAGGGTGGTGAGAGGAAAAAGTTTACTTGTGCATGGAGGGGGTGGTGTGTAAGAAGTGGAATCTTCATCTTTTATAGGAAGGAGTTAATGGTTGATAGAGAACTTGGGGGGAAAAAATCAAGAAATAGTTGTATATGAATCATAAGAAAGAATCCTCCCTATTACTTCTACTCTATATCTCCATATCTTAACATTTTTCTTCTTCATCTTTTTTGGGGGGTGGTATGTTTATAATTTAATTTATTTTTAACAGCTTTACTAAGCTATGACTCACATACTATAAAATTCATCTATGTAAAGTGTACAATTCAGTATCTTTTAGTATATTCTATCATGACCACCGATTTTAGAATTTTCTTTAAGCCAAAAAGACACTCTGGAGCTTCCCTGGCTGTCCAGTGTTTATAAGACTCTATGCTTCCACCGCAGGGAGTGTGGGTTTGATCCCTGGTCAGCGACCTAAGATCCCATATGCCATGTGGTGCAGCCAAAAAAAAAAAAAAAAAAAAAAATCAGATAAGAACCCCTGAACCCCTTAGTCATCACCCTTAATCCCTCTGTCCCTCTCCCAGCCCTAGGCAATCAGTCACCTACTGCTATCTTCCATGGACTCGCCTACCCTGTTTCATATACATGGACTCATACATTACGTCATCCTCTTTAACTGGCTTCTTTTACTTTGCGGTTTTGGATTTTAAAAAAAAGTCTTCCTTCTCTTCTTCCCCAAGTTCTGTCCTTTCAAACCCACCCCCAAGTTTCAGGTTCTTTGGTCTCACTTTGCAGAAGCGGCTGTCGCGCCGCTCCCCACCCACTGGAGTTGTCTTTAGAAAATCCTGCCTCTGCTTGAGGCCCTCCAAGGCAAAAAGACACTCCGCTGTAATTCCACTGATGATTGCCATTCAGCACTTTGAATGAATCAGAGGTGTTCTGGGGAACCCCTTCCGTCTTCCCGAAGGTGTCTTGGACTCAGCTTCCTGAAATGTGAGCTGCCTGGTGATTTCAGCATACATTCCAGGCAACTTCAGCAGTTATCTCTTATCCAGTTGCAAATGATAAGCTATAGAGAACTTTTGAGGAAAGTCTGCCTTGCATTGTATACTTTGGGTTGGGTGCTATAGCTTTATGAAATATTTCTATCCCCCAAATCCTCTTTTGTGTTTGAACCAGTGAAAAGTTGTTTTTTTTTTTTGTTTTTTTTTTTCAGTTGAATTTTAAAGGCTTGAGCAGAGCTTGTTTCCAAAGGTCTGTGGGTTACCTATGACAACAAAAACATTTTCCACACTGGCATTTGACTCAGGATTGAAATAGAGTGCTGAACCTATTTTTAACATATTTGGGTATATCAGATGACGTTCTTTCAAAGAAATAGCCATCATGTCCAGGATAGTCTTCCTAAAACTAAACAAAACAAAGCTAGAAAGAGTTCTATTTTCCATACTGACAACATTTGAATTTTGATTCTTTATCCAGGGGGGTTTCTCTCAAGCTTTCAGAGCATAATTTATGGCATTTTGCAAAGAAAACCCCTTCTTTAATACTTGAGGGCTTTTTCCATGCATTTATTATATGAATTAACTAATGACTTGAACTGAGAAATAGTCCCATTTGCAATGCAAATATAACATTCATACAAAGAAGGACAAAATCAAAGGAAACATTTCTTGATTTAAGGTACTTTAAAAAAAATGAGGCAAAAAAAAAAATGAGACTGTCAAATATATCTTGTCTTAAAAGAGATACAATAAAGATGAATGTTAGACAAAGGACAACAGTATTTTAAACCACAGTATATTAAAGACAAACTATACAGAATACACTTTATTCTAAGAAAAACAGGAGGCTATTGGAAGGCTTTTGGTATGTGAGGGATGTGATTTGTTTTGCTATGTGGAGAATCTATTGGAAGGCACCAAAGACAAAGCAGGAAGGTCAGGGGGAGAAATTGCAGTGGTTTAAGAGAAGTGCTTCTCAAATTTAATAAACAGGCAAATCCTCTGGGGCCTTATTAAGTGTAAATTTGGACAGGAAGTCTGGGGTGAGGCGGGAGACATGGCATTTCTGACAGGTTCCCAGATGAATAGGATGCTCTTGGTCATGGACCCACACCTGAGTGGCCAGGGTTTAGCATAGGGCAATAGGGCTTCCCTGGTAGCTCAGATGGTAAAGAATCTGCCTACAATGCAGGAGACATGGGTTCGATCCCTAGGTTGGGAAGACCCCCTGGAGAAAGAAATGGCAACCCACTCCAGTATTCTTGCCTGAACAACCCCATGAACATAGGAGCCTGGAAGGCTACTGTAGTCCATGGGATTGCAAGAGTTGGACAAGGCTTAGCAACTAAACCACCACCACCAGTAACAGCACAGACAGAGGAAACAGGTTGAATGCAGAGCCATGTAGAGTATAGGATAATGGGACGAACTGATTAACCAGGAGAAAGAGATGCCCAGGTCAGGGATTTTTTTAGTAAGTGAGTTTGTATGATCAGATTAGTCAATATTGAGAACGGAGAAGGAGAACCAAGTTTTTGACCTTGGCAAACATCCTAATGGATATCACAGGTAGTTGAATTTATAAGTCTTGAGCTCAAAGGAGAGGGCCAGAGATATAAATTCATGAATCATCAGGATAACTTAAATGGCATGTTGGACCCAAGGGAGTAAAGAAAAGTAAGAGAATGAGGAGGCCTGGAACTGAGCCTTAGCTCATTACTGACCGGAGGATTTTTGCACAGACTAACACCTGTGGCCCCTGATTTGTTATATAAGTGATACTGATAACGTCTCTTGGGCATGGTCTTAATCACTGCCTCCTGTACAATGTCATGAACCTCTGTCCATAGTTCTTCAGGCACTCTGTCAGATCTAATCCCTTGAATCTATTTGTCACTTCCACTGTATAATCGTAAGGGATTTGATTTAGGTCATACCCGAATGGTCTAGTGGTTTTCCCGACCGTCTTCAATTTAAACCTGAATTTCGCAATAAGGAGTTCATGATCTGAGCCACAGTCAGCTCCCAGTCTTGTTTTTACTGACTGTATAGAGCTCCATCTTTGGCTGCAAAGAATATAATCAGTCTGATTTCAGTAGTGACCATCTGGTGATGTCCATATGTAGAGTCTTCTCTTGTGTTATTGGAAAAGGGTGTTTGCTGTGACCAGTGCGTTCTCTTGACAAAACTCTGTTAGCCTTTGACCTGCTTCTTTTTGTACTCCAAGGCCAAATTAGCCTGTTATTCCAGGTATCTCTTGACTTCCGACTTTTGCATTCCAGTCCCCTGTAATGAAGAGGACATCTTTTTTGGGTGTTAGTTCTAGAAGGCCCTGTAGGTCTTCATAGAACTGTTCAGCTTCTTCAGCATTACTGGTTGGGGCATAGACTTGGATTACTGTGACATTGAGTGGTTTACCTTGGAAACGAACAGAGATCATTCTGTCGTTTTTGAGATTGCATCCAAGTACTGCATTTCAGACTCTTTTGTTGACTATGATGGCTACTGCAAAAAGGCAAAATGGTTGTCTGAGGAGGCCTTACAAACAGCTGTGAAAAGAAGAGAAGCGAAAGGCAAAGGAGAAAAGGAAAGATATTCCCATTTGAATGCAGAGTTCCAAGAATAGCAAGGAGAGATAAGAAAGTCTTCCTCAGCCATCAAATCAAAGAAATAGAGGAAAACAGTAGAATGGGAAAGACTAGAGATTTCTTCAAGAAACTTAGAGATACTAAGGGAACATTTCATGCAAAGATGAGCACAGTAAAGGATACAAATGGTATGGACCTAACAGAAGCAGAAGATATTAAGAAGAGGTGGCAAGAATACACAGAAGAACTATACAAAAAATATTTTCATGACCCAGATAACCACAATGGTGTGATCACTCACCTAGAACCAGACATCCTGGAATGCGATGTCAAGTGGGCCTTAGGGAGTATCATTATGAACAAAGCTAGTGGAGGTGATGGAATTCCAGTTGAGCTATTTCAAATCCTAAAAGATGATGCTGTGAAAGTGATGCACTGAATATGCCAGCAAATTTGGAAAACTCAGCAGTGGCCACAGGACTGGAAAAGTTCAGTTTTCATTCCAATTCCAAAGAAAGGCAATGCCAAAGAATGTTCAAACTACCATACAATTAGACTCATCTCACACGCTAGCAAAGTAATGTTCAAAATTCTCCAAGCCAGGCTTCAACAGTATGTGAACTGTGAACAACTTCCAGATGTTCAAGCTGGATTTAGAAAAGGCAAAGGAACCAGAGATCAAACTGCCAACATCTGTTGGATCATGGAAAAACCACGAGAGTTCCAGAAAAACATCTACTTCTGCTTTATTGACTACGCCAAAGCCTTTGACTATGTGGATCACAACAAACTGTGAAAAATTCTTAAAGAGATGGAAATACCAAACCACCTGATCTGCCTCTTGAGAAATCTGTATGCAGGTCAGGAAGCAAGATTTAGAACTGGACACAGAAAAACAGACTGGTCCCAAATTGGGAAAGGAGTACGTCAAGGCTGTATATTGTCACCCTGCTTATTTAACTTATATGCAGAGTACATCATGCGAAATGCTGGGATGGATGATGCGCAAGCTGGAATCAAGATTGTCGGGAGAATATCAATAACCTCAGATATGCAGATGACACCACCCTTATGGCAGAAAGTGAAGAAGAACTAAAGAACCTCTTGAAAGTGAAAGAGGAGAGTGAAAAAGTTGGCTTAAAGCTCAACATTCAGAAAAGTAAGATCATGGCATCCGGTCCCATCCCTTCATGGCAAATAGATGGGGAAACAGTGGAAACAGTGAGAGACTATTTTGGGGGGCTCCAAAATCACTGCAGATGGTGATTGCAGCCATGAAATTAAAAGATGCTTGCTCCTTGGAAGGAAAGTTATGACCAAGCTAGATAGCATATTAAAAAACAGAGACATTACTTTGCCAAAAAAGGTCTGTCTAGTCAAAGCTATGGTTTTTCCAGTAGTCATGTATGGATGTGAGAGTTAGACTATAAAGATAGCTGAGCGCCGAAGAATTGATGCTTTTGAACTGTGGTGTTGGAGAAGACTCTTGAGAGTCCCTTGGACTGCAAAGAGATCCAACCAGTCCATCCTAAAGGAAATCAGTCCTGAATATTCATTGGAAGGACTGATCCTGAAGCTGAAACTCTAATACTTTGGCCACCTGATGTGAAGAACTGACTCATTTGAAAAGACCTTGATGCTGGGAAAGATTGTAGGCAGGCAGAGAAGGGGATCACAGAGGATGAGATGGTTGGATGGCATCACCGACTCAATGGACATGAGTTTGAATAAAGTCCGGGAATTGGTGATGGACAGGGAGGCCTGGCATGCTGCAGTCCATGGGGTTGCAAAGAGTCAGACATGACTGAGTGACTGAACTGAACTGAACTAATATTTCTCTGGTCAATAATATTTGGGTAACAAAAGACAGATTAATGCATCTCTGGTCAATAATGTGTTAAGAGCTTCCACTATTTAAAGGTTTGGTAAATAGACTGAGCCTACTGGGGAAAATAAGAAAGAGAAACCTAAAAGGTAAGAGGAAACCAAGAGGATTTGTGAGACAGGTGCCAGCAGAAGGGATGGCTGCAAGAAGGCAGTGTGGTCAACCATGTCAGATGCTCAGATGAAAAGATGAATGTTTTCAAATTGCCCTTGAGATACATCTGCCTCAGTCATTGGTGTATTTAGCGCAGCTTCTGCAGAACAGTGGGGGCGCAGTGATTGGAGAGACCTGTGGAGTTGGTGGGAGTGGGCGCCAGGTTGGAGGGATTGGGGAAGGGAGGATAAAGTGAGGAAGTAGATCAGAACTCCAAGAGGTGGTCTGTGGACGGAGAGACAGTTGGGAGGGTAGCTGGAGGGGGTTCGTGGGGTCAAAGGAAGGTCATTTTAAAAGGTATCTTTTAAAATAGAAGAGACTTGAGTGTGTTTAAATGCTGATGAGAAATATTGAGCAAAGAGAAACAGAACCAGAGATGACACAAGATCACTGTAAAGAGCGGAGGGCGGGAGGAAACAGACTTAGATGTGGGAAAGGGCACGTCCCTTCTTTCCACGGGAGGACTGGGGCCAAGGTCAATAGGTTTGGAGACTCGGGGGTGAGATACTGAGAGATTTCTCATCTGACAGCATCTGTTCTCAGTGAAGCAGGAGAGGAGAACGTCTGCTGGGAGTGTTGGGCCAGAAGAGGAAAGAAAGGCCTCCTGGGGTTGCAGAGGTGGTCTACAGGGAGCCTAGGGTCCCACTGGAGACCAGTGATCTGAGATCTGCAGCCCGTCCCCCCCACAGTGAGGTTTCCCCCAGGTGCTCCACTTCTCAGATGCCAGACAGAGAAGATGGACATTTGATTCATCTAGGATTAGAGACTTGCCAGGTGGATATGCAAGGCACAGGGCTTCCCGGGTGGTGCTAGGGGTAAAGAACCCACCCGCCAATGCAAGCTAGACCCAAGAGATACAGGTTCAACCCCTGGGTCAGGGAGATCCCCTGGAGGAGGGCATGGCAACCCTGGAGAATAGCCTTGCCTGGAGAATTCTACGGACAGAGGAGCCTGGCAGGCTTCAGTCCAGGGGGTCGCACAGAGTTGGACATGACTAAAGCAATTAAGCAGGCACGAACATGCAAGACAAGTCCAAAGAGACATAGAGTTTAGTTTAAGCTATGGAAAAGAACATTCTGTGGATTCTAGGGCCTGGTACCCAGTTAGGTCCCCAAGAATTGTGTTTATTATTAGGAGGGAAGAGAGAAAATTCCTTCCCTCCCAAGCCTTCCACGGCTCCTGCCTGACCACCATCACCTACACACACAGCTCCAACCTCTTTGTTCCCAAGGTATCTGTACAGAAAGTAGACGGGCTTTCAAAGCTAGATATGATTTTTCAAATATATTAGTAGTTGGTCATTTTTCAGTTATTTTCTGTATCCCCACTTCCTTATTATTCAAGGACGATTGTAAAGCCTCAGAAGTTGGGTTCTTTGTTCAGGCGTTCAGTTTATCACTGGTAATCCAGTAATGTTATGCACAGCTGATTCTGAGTTTCAACAAATGATTCTGCTTAAGAAAAGTGATCATCAGATGAGCCACAGTATGTAATTTATTATAATCATAATAATTTTTTAAAATCCCTTATGGAGAAAATCACCTTTTTCTAAATATAGTTGGACTTAAGGTATTTTTTTCCGTTTAAAGTGTTCTCTTGGTTACAAGTCTGTAAGGAAGGCTTTTGGTCTGTTAATCTGAAAATTAAAAGTTTCTACGTAAGAAATAGATTTCAACATAAAGGTAACACCATATATGACTAGTGACAAAACCAGGAACATGTTTTGGTACAAGGAATTAGGAAGTTTGGCAAATAACGTTGGCTTCTTTTAGGCTGAGTTTATTCATCTGTAAAGGTAGAAAATTAGAAAATACGAGTTCTAATATCAAGAGTCTATCCAAATGGTAGCTACTACACATGGTTACTTAAATTTAAATATATTAAATTAGATAAAATTTAAAATTCATTTTCTCAATCATACTAACCACGTTTCAAACGATCAGTAGCCATAGGCAGCTAGTATAACTACTGGGCAACCCAGATATAGAGTATTTCCCTCACTAGAGAACATTCTAGTGGACAGCTCTGATCTATAATTCTAGTTTTAATACAAATTTTAATACAACAGAGGGAAGATGGTAAGAAGCTTCCAGAAGTCATCACATTATAATTTTCCACTTAATTATACTAGGACAACATTTCTAGAATATACCTACAGCTCACCTGGCCTAAAGGAGCAAGAATGAATTCAAGCAAGCTGGAACTATTGCAATGAAATAATCTCCAGATAATGGAGAGATGATACACTCTAGACTCCTCCCACGTTTCTTCCCTCCCTGCCCTTCTTTCTTTCTCATATTTTTTACTGAGTGCTAAGTCCTGAGTCATCTACTCCCATAAAGTTAATTGGACCTGTCGACTTGATCAGACAGAAATGGGTGATGGTAATACAGTTTATTTGGTAAGGAATATGATGGGACCCTTGAGGTTCCAGGGAAGTCTACAGGAGGAATCATTTGTTTGTTCAGTTGCTCAGTCTTGTCTGACTCTTTGTGACCCCATGGACTGTGGCTTGCCAGGCTCCTCTGTCTATGAGATTTCCCAGGCAAGAATACTAGAGTGGATTGCCATTTCCTTCTCCAGGGTATCCTCTCAGATCAGGGATTGAACCCATGTCTCCTGCATCTTCTGCATTGGCAGGCAGATTCTTTATCACCTTGAGCCAACAGGGAAGCCCAGGAGGGCTTACCTAACTTTAATAGAAGAGACTAGGGAAAACTCAGAAAGTGTGATACTTATGGAAAGTGGTAAAGGATGTCTATGAGTTAAAAGATTTACAGGTTTGAATATTGTGGTTTGACCATTAATTATGACCCTACTGAAATGCAACAGTAAAACAAAGAGAAAATTGAGGAAAGTGAATAGCAGCTTTTTATATTATTAGCATTACAAGTCTCTGTGGTATGCATGATTTTCAGAGGTGCTACCTGCCTTCCTCAGTCTTTTTAGTTGCTTCCTCCTTTGCATTAAAAGAACAGTGAATTGGTTCTGCTCCTATAAGCTCATTCCCTTCCCCAATTGCATTTCTCAAGACTACATTGATTCAATAAACATTGCATCTCAAATCTCTTAGTTTCTCAGAACAAAATTCTTGGAGTTATTCTTGACTCTTTTATATATATATATATATATTACATCTATTCCTTTAACAGATCCTATTGTCTTTGCCTTCAAAATATATCCAGAATAATATCCTTTTTCCCTTTTTCTTGTAATATCTTCATGGTTCAAACCACATCCTGCAGAGAGAAGAGCAAGTCTTTTCATGATCTTGTCCACAGTTGCCTTTTCACATCAGTTCTCCACTCAGCAGCCAGAGAAACTCATTTAAAACTTAAGTCAGATCTGATCATGCATCTGTTCCAAACGCTCCAGCAGCTTCCCATTTCACAAAGATAAAGTCCTCATCCCAGACCATAAGTCCCTCTGTGATCTGCTCCAGGCTACTTTGTGTGTTACATTCTTTCCTGCCTACTCATCCTTCTCCTGCCTGTTGCTTCAGGCATGGTCCAATCACACTGGTTCTTCCAGGACTGCTCAAAAGCCACGTAGATCACCTCATTCAGATGTCTGTCCCAGTGTCCCCAGACACAGAGGCCTTACTCATGCACTCAGCTTATCTAAAATAGGTGCTCTGTGTCACCAACTCCATCATTTTTCATCCTTACTCTGCTGTGTTTTTCCTTCATTGCACTTATTACCACTTGATGTGTTATATATTTGTTTCCTAGACTGTAGTCTCCATGAGAGCATAGATTTTGTTTTGTTTACTGCAATATCCCAGGCTCTGATTCAGAGTCTGACTTGTATATATACAATTCATAATGGTTAGTGAGGGCGTGAGTGGCATTTACTTTATCACATTTCATCTACAAGTATATGACCCCTGTAGACTGTAAGGTCCTAGAGTCATGATTTCATGTTATTATTCCCAGCCACCAGCCCACTATGTGGAAAGTAAACTCACTATAAAAGAAATTCCTTGAATGTATCCCCCTCCTCATATGGAAAACTATAGGATCACAGATGAAAAAATGAATCTTAAGAAGTGTTCTGGCCTCCAGCCATGTCCTCAGGAGGAACATATTTAACCATTATTGTATTATGAAAGGTTATCAGGAAAGAAGAATCCATCATTTTCTCTGTTTAACAACTTTTGGTTCTAGGAGACTGTTAAGCCAAATCTAAATCTCATTTTTACTCTGGGATCAGGAGAATTTGAATAAATAAAACTGGTTAGTTATACATCAATTATACCTCAATTTTTAAAAAAAAAGGTCAGTATTTCGTTTTTTTTCTTTTTCTCTTTAATTTCCTTTTCCACAAAGAATCCAGATTACTGCAGAAAAACACAAAGAAAAGAAAAAAATTGTTGATAAGGCTCAAAGATAACCTCTATTAATAGACTTTCATATTTACAGGTATGTATACACATGTATTAGTAAATATTTTATTGATGTATAACATATATAGAGAGAAGTACACAAATCATAACAGCTTGAGGAATAATTTAGTCAGTAGATCAGTGTAACCACAACTCAGGTCAAGAAATAGCCTCCCCCATTCCCACACCTAACCATTATTCCCTTTATCTTCCCTAAATTTAACCACTGATGTCTGACACTGTAGATTATTTCTGTCTGTTTTTATTAAAAATTTTTTTTTTAAATTTTTTGGTCATGTGGTATGTGGGATCTTAATTCCCTGACCAGGGATTGAACCCACACCCCCTGCATTGGAAGCATGAAGTCTTAACCACTGGATCCCCAGGAAAGTCCCTATTTTGTCTGTTTTTATTTTTTTATTTTTATTTATTTATTTATTTTTATATATCCTATTTTGTCTGTTTTTAAACTTCATGTAAGTGGAAGTATCCAGTAGTCTGTGTGTACAGTATTCTTTCATGTCTGTCTTCTTTTTTTCAATATTATGTTTAAGCTGCAGTGTACACACACTTTTTATATTAAATCTCTCTTTAGTTGTATCTAATCACCCTTATTCTAGAGAAGTAGTGCTCTGTACTCCCAAGCAAAAGTCTGGATTATTTGCCAGAATTTCTCTTCCTTAGAGGGCACCAAAATCTAAACTTTGCCCGCCTGGCCCTGTGAAAGTGCCAAAATTCCATCTGTTTTGTTCTTTTGCCACTAAATTGTCTCTTTCAAATTAGCAGTTGCTTCAAGGAGAAAAGCAGCTGGGAATGCCAGGCTCACCTCTCTTGGCTTCACTCTCTTCTGGATCTGGCTCCAGAAACTGCCTTGCTAGTTCTCTGATAACTTCCAACACGTGGGATTCCTTTCTTCTTTATTAAGTCTTCTACTAATCAATTTGTCTAGCTTTTCTCATCATTCTTAATGGCAGGATTGTTCTAAAACAATCTACTGAAAAATCTTATTATACTGAATTCCTATAACTTACTTTTCTCACTTACCCTTATATGAATCATGTGTATCTTAAATAAATGTCAATATTAATTGACACAATAATTTAAAACCATTGCATAGAATTTATACCATTCTATGAGTGCATCATAATTTTTTAGACAAGCCCTTCTAACTGGATATTTCAACTGTTTCTATTTTTTCTCTATTATAAACAGCAACACAATACTCATCTTCGTATACACATTCCTAAGTAGTTGTAATTATTCTTTAATTATTATACCTTGAAACAAAATATTTACTTTATTTGAAATAAAAATTTTCAAGTATGACTATTTTAAGGTTTCTGTTATATTACTAAAGATTCCTCTAGGAAAATGATACCAACTTATTATTAAATTATTATTAATTTATTATTATTAAAATCATACCAATATATTATTATATACTGCCTCTACCAGCAGTATATAAGTGCCATTTCCCTTATATTTTTAAACACTTTCTAAATAATAGAATTTTTAAACTTGCCTGTGTCTGACATAAATGAATAAGTATTTATTATATGATTCCTCTTTTATCCCATACCAGGAACACTCTTGGGATTACAAGAGGAAGAAACTAAACTTGGACCCTGACCTTAATTCTGACCTCGTGATTCTTCATAGATATTCTATGACTCTCTTTTTATTATAAAGATTTCTTGGTAATGTTCCCAGAAGGCTTGCATCCTCATATGGAAATTGGCCGCCTCTTATTCTTGCCAGTTATATGTGTATTTTGAACTCTGCCTTTATCTGTAACCTCAATCATGTATTACAGGCTTATTTACAATACACAGTCCAGGATAGTTCCTTGGTCTCAACTCTTCCCATCCATGGTGTGGCTATAGTTCCTCCTTCTTCCTGTCCCTCCCTGAACCTGTCCTGCTTGAACTCCATCCTGTGGTCTGACCACTCACCCAGCTCTCCAAGTTACTCGTCCACATCAGGGGTCCATAGTCTTACCAGCTGTTTGTAAATGACGTTTCCTTGGAACAGTTCATCTCGGGTTATATATGCATATTATCTGGGCTGCTCTGCTGACACTAGAACTGAGTAACTGGGACAGAGGTCGTGTGCTGCACAAATGTAAAAAATACCGGCTGTTTGGCCCTTTACAGGAAAGATCTGCCAACCCCTGATCCATGGATCTTTGTGAGAAGATTCTGAATGTAGAGATTTCCTGTCTACTAGATTAAGCAGCTGTACAGAGCAAGCCTCCAGTCCCCCCACTCCAGTGGACATAGGGCTCTTGTCTGCTCATTACCATTTCATTTAGTGTACAGTCCGTTCACCCCCCTCCCCTGATGACCTTGAAACTGTTTTCTGTCTCTGGATTCTGATCTGAATCTGACTGAGTTGTTACCTCTTAATGATTTAGGACCTGGATCATGTGTAGTCTTTGGACTCAGTAGGGACAGAGGATGAAAATTTATGAAATCCACATCTACAGAGAGAAGGATAGCATTTGTTTAGCACACTGGGCTGGGGCTCTGGGTGTCTTGGCTCTGCCCAGCTGGTAATACCTTCAGGCATGGGCAGCTGCCATACAAATGTACCATTGCCCAACACTTAGGAGGTTATTGGCATAAAAAGGCCAGAAAATGCAATGAAATGGTAGCTGCTAATTTGTTCTGTCTGTGAGTCTGCTTCTTTTATGCTATATTCACTAGTTTATTGTATTTTTTAGATTCCACATATATCATACAGTATTTGTCTTTTTCTGACTGACTTATTTCGCTGAGCATCATGCCCTCCAAGTCCATCCATGTTGCTGCAAGTGGTAAAATTTTGTCCTTTTTTATGGCCGAGTAGTATTCCATTGTATATATGTACCACATCTTCTTTATCCATTCACCTGTTGGTGGAAACTAAGGTTGTTGCCATGTCTTGGCTATAGTAAATTAGTGCTGCTTTGAACGCTGGGGTGCATGTATTTTTTCAAATGAATGTTTTTGTGAGTTTTTTTTTTGGATGTATACCCAGGAGTGGAAGGTCTAGGTCATACAGTCATTCTATTCTTAACATTTAGAGGTAGATTTAACATTTCGACGTAATTGGCCTGTGAAAAAGCCACATCTAGATTTGACAAAAGGGAACGAGTATTATCTGGAGCATCTGGACTAGGAAATGGATGGTCTAACTAGAAGGCACTCGGGCTTGACCTGCTTTGGGGAAGAGGTAAGTACATGGTTGGATATGCGTAGCCTGGCTGTATCATGTTAGAGAAGGAATTCAGTTCAGTTCAGTTGCTCAGTCGTGTCTGACTCTTTGCGACCCCATGAACCGCAGCACACCAGGCCTCCTTGTCCATCACCAACTCCTGGAGTAAATTACATGTATGGAAAAAGAGAACACATATGTGTGCACACGTGTATGTGCGTGTGCAGGCTCCTGCTGGGCAGTCAGGGGGTGGAATATCAGTCCAAGCGTCCTTTTTCCCTCGGTAAACCCCCCTTCCACATTGCACGCTATTTGTATTGGACTCTTCCATTTCTGTGTCTTCTTGTCCTCTGGTTGGTCTCACAAGAGTGTATAGGCACAAATTTGAGTTTTTCCCCTAGATGTAGCCTAGAGACACCGGGCAAGAGGAAGTCACTCTCTCTGGGGTTGCAAGGACCATGCAGAGTGACTCTTGTAGAGAGAACCTATATGAGGATGAAGCCATGCAGAGATTGACAGACGTGACAGAAAGACAGAGCTCTGATTTTATCATTATGCCCACCCTCCTGGATGTCTCCACGCCTGATTTAGCCAAGCTTGGATTTCCACCACTGAGCTAAAATTTTCTCTTTGTGCTTATGGAGGCTTGAGCTAGGTTTCAGTCCCCTGTTATTCGAGGATCTCTGACTAATAGTATCACTAAGCAGAACTTCTTGGGAAACCAAATAAATCTGGACTGGAAAATCAACGTATGGGACTACAAGCCTGTCTTTTTGCAGGTGAAGTCTTGATGACAGGGCAATATAAGGCCAGTATTTTCATGAGGATTCCAAGTATATACACTTGGTTCTGTGCATTTTGGAACTCAGGCTCACCATCAATGCCTGCAACTCAGAGGTAGATTTTACATTTGTGTGGTTACACAATGTTCCTTAATTCCCTAGATCGCCTTGAAGTGAAAATTAAAATCATTTTCTACAATTTATCTTCCTTGTCACAAAACAGGGCCAAGGGCTTTTAAGAACTCTTGCTGTGGTTCCGTGATTGTAGGAGGGATGACATCACCCTTCTGGGGAGGATTTCATTTATGCGTGTTATGGATACTCTTGAGAGCAAACCCAGCCTTGGGAGAGAGGGAACTACACACGCACACGCACACGCACACGCACACGCACACGCACACACACACACACACACACACACACACACACACACACACACACACACACACACCCGCTTGATGAGTCTTTGTATACAGAAGCCTTTCTAAGCTGATTGGCAGGGTCAAGTGGCCAGTATTGAGAGGGTGACATGCTCGGTTAATTGGCTCTCTGCCAGGCAAAATTGCACAAGAGAATTTTTCTAGTGAGCCTGTCTCAGTGAGTCCTTCTGAACAGCCTAAGTTTCCCTCTTGTGAGCCCCTAGAACTGTCACGCCAGGATCGCACAGCAGAAAGCACCTTGGGGCCCCAGACGCCAATACTTCTGGTGAATTGCATCCCCAACCGTGGTGATACTCAGGGGTGAAGGAGAACTAGAAAGAAAAACAGACCTTACGAAAGCACAACCTTTTGGCTGAAATGAGTGGTTATGACTTTTAATGTACTTCCTGCAAAAAAATACTCTGAACTTTTTTTCTGGTAGGTATTGCTATGTATTTCAGACGAATTCTCCTAATTAGAAACATTTTATCAAGCAAATACCTGCCACTGCTCTGAGTGGTCCAGTGATTAGAGATGGTGTTCTGGTTTCTGTGCAGCTTAAAGTTTAGGGACTACGCCCATGGAAATATGAAGCAATGCCTCTGAGCAGAAATGTGAAATGTGACGTGTGTAGAAAGGCCTTGGGAAAAGAGAAAGGAAACTTGTGTTCATGGAGCTAAGCCTGGAGGAGCTGCTTAGAGAGGATGACCAGGGGTGCATTTACAGTGAGAAGGGTGTGTTATGGGCTGAATTGGGTCCTCTCGCCTGGTTCATATGTTAAAGTCTTTATCTGAAATAGCTTAGAATGTGACTCCATTTGGAGATAGTCTTGTTTTGGCTCTGCTGGGTCTTTGTTGCAGCGTGCATGTGGGCTTTCTCTAGTTGCCCCACAGTACACAGGATCTTAGTTCCCCAACCGGGGATCCAACCTGCGTCCCCTGCGTTGGAAGGTAGATTCTCAACCACTGGACCATCAGGGAAGTCCCTGGAGATAGTCTTTAAAGAGGTAACTAAGTTAACATGAAGTCATTATGGTGGAGCCTAATCAAATATAATGAGCATTCTTCCAAGAAGAGGAGCTCAGGACACATACACACAGGAGAGGCCAGGTATGGCCACAGGGAGAAAATGGCCAGCCACCAGCCAAGCAGAGATGGCTCAGAAGAAACCAACCCTGCTAACACCTGGACTCTGGACTTCTAGCCTCCAAAACTGTGAGGGAATGAATTTCTGCAGTTTTTGAGTCACCTGGTCCGTGGTACTTTGTAATGGCATCCTTAGGACACACAGCAGGATGCAACCCCAGACTGACTTAGAGTCACGCTGCTGTTCAAGCCTGCCCTCTGAGCCCCGCACCCCCAGAATAAAACTTCATGTGTACCATGCCTCAGTATAGCTAGATCTTTTCCTAGGGCTTGAGCATATATTTTCTTGCTGTCATGTCATCCGAGCGTGACTAGACATGCTTCTTGTATACTGATCTTAATTATCTGTCTTCCTCTTTTGTGTCTTCACCTGCTTAACATGTATAGAAATTTGTTAAGCCTTCTGTTACTTATCCAAGCTACTCATATTTCTCTTTTAAAGTTCACCGTGTAAGTCCTTTTCTTTAATCTGTAAATTTAAATTGCTAATGTGCTACTTGTCTAGCTGTTCTTTATAAAGTGGCATTTGGGGGTGTTTATCTTTTCAACTCAGAAGGAGAAGTGAAGGGACTGATTGTTGAATTCTTGTTTTCCACTGAGCTCTGCTGAGACTATGAGCTGGTTGAGGGGAAGTCAAACACAAGGGTGCTATATTTGGAGGGGTATGCAAATGTCCTTTGTGGTCCCGAATGTATGTGAGAGCACAATTCATCGCCCAATTCATGTTTTTAAGTCAACACAAAAGACAAAGAGGGTCAGGGGATGAAAATAATTTCATGGGTTAGCATCTCCATGGAGACCAGGAAATACATAATCTCTATGGAGACCCTCAAAATCTCTCCTAGTGAAATTACAGTAATGTATGATTTGTTGTCATTGTAATTGAGAGTGGAGGCAACGTGACAAGAGGAAGGGGATGAGAGGATAATCTTCTTCTCAGTGGAAATTACGGCTAGTGTGCTTCTGATTTTAATCAATCGGTATTGTAAGATTCTGAAGTTAGGATGCTGCCAGGCCATGTCACCAAGGGTGGGATGAAGCACGTGAGGATCTGGTTGTTTGTATGCCCAGCACTGAAGTAGATGTCTGACATAAGTTGGCACTCAAAGAATGTGTTAATATTGAAATGAATGCAGTGAACAATTGGACAGGATCTCATCATTGGCTCAGCCCTGTCAATCATCTCTGCTCTGCTGAAACAAAGGGAGGTGGTTACTATCGGCCATACTGGGGAATGTCTGCCTATGGCTGAGCGAAACAAGTATCTCCTTTTTGGTTTCTCTCTTCTCTTTCAAGGAGGACACTGCTCAGTTGTATATGTATGGTCAAAGGAGGAAATGAAGCTTAGTTGGGATGAGGAGATAAGCAGGGAATAGAGAAACAGACCAGCTAATGAATGCAAGTCACTGTGTCCAGATAAATCCTATCCTGTTGTAACCGACATGCACTTAGCCTCACTAGTCTCTGGGATTCTGAATACTTTAAAAAAAATTATTTATTTGGTTGTGCCATGGGGGCTCTTTTTTTTAAAAAAAATAATTTAATTCTGTTTTTGGCTGTGCTGGGTCTTGTTGTGCCAGGTCTTAGCTATTGTGTGTGGGATCTTTTTAAAAAATAATTTAATTGTTGATTTTATTTTTGACTGTGCTGGGTGTCTGTTGCCGTGCATGGGCTTTCTGCAGTTGCAGTAAGCAAGGACTGCTCTAGTTTTTTTTTTTTTCTTCTTTTTTCTTTTAGTTCTACCACTGTATTGCTACCAACCCATCTCCCTCCACCCTCGTGCACACACGCTCAGTCATGCAGCCCCATGGACTGCAGCCCGCCAGGCTCCTCCGTCCATGGACTTTTCCAGGCAAGAGAGGCTACTCTAGTTGTGCTGCGCACAGTGGCTGCTCTTGTGGAGCGCAGGCTTTCAGTAATTGCAGCTCCCAGGCTCTAGAGCGCAGGTTCAATAGTTGTGGTGCAGGGGCTTAGCTGCTCCATGGCATGTGAGATCTTCCCAGATCAGGGACCGAACCCATGTCTCCAGCACTGGCAGGTGTATTCTTTATCACTGAGCCACCGGGGAAGCCTCAGCACATAGGACCTTTACTTGCAGCATGCAGACTCTCAGTTGCGGCATGTGGGATCTAGTTCCCTGACCAGGGATTGAACCCAGGTCCCCTGCACTGGGAGCTTGGAGTCTTAGCCTCTAGACCACCAGGTAAGTCCCCTGAATACTTTTTATGCCTAGATTACTATGGGTCAATGCTCCCCCTGCCACCCCTGGGTCATTTGTTGGAAACTAGCCCACTGCAAAGTGGGCCCAAGGGTTCTTTGAATTTCCTATGCTACTGCCTCAGATCAGTTCCTGGACATTCCTGTTCACTCATCCTATTTCCGCCTCATCTTGCTGACATGTTATTGGCCTGGTGGCTGACCCTAAGGAGAGACCTATTAGCACAATGGTCTCTATTGGTTGAATGCTAAAAAAAAATTCATCTTTAATTCCAGGGCTCAGTTCAGTCAGTTCAGTCGCTCAGTCGTGTCCGACTCTTTGCGACCCCATGAATTGCAGCATGCCAGGCCTCCCTATCCATCACCAACTCCCGGAGTTTACCCAAACTCATGTCCATTGAGTCAGTGATGCCATCCAGCCATCTCATCCTCTGTCTTCTCCTTCTCTTCCTGCCCCCAGTCCCTCCCAGAATCAGGGTCTTTTCCAATGAGACCACTCTTCGCATGAGGTGGCCAAAGTATTGGAGTTTCCGCTTCAGCATCAGTCCTTCCAATGAACACCCAGGACTTATCTCCTTTAGGATGGACCAGTTGGATCTCCTTGCATTCCAAGGGACTCTCAAGAGTCTTCTCCAACACCACAGTTCAAAAGCATCAATTCTTCGGTGCTCAGCTTTCTTCACAGTCCAACTCTCACATCCATACATGACCACTGGAAAAACCATAGCCTTGACCAGACGGACCTTTGTTGGCAAAGTAATGTCTCTGCTTTTTAATATGCTATGTAAGTTGGTCATAACTGTCCTTCCAAGGAGTAAGCGTCTTTTAAATTCATGGCTGCAATCACCATCTGCAGTGATTTTGGAGCCCCCCCAAAATAAAGTCAGCCACTGTTTCCACTGTTTCCCCATCTATTCGCCATGAAGGGATGGGACCAGATGCCATGATCTTAGTTTTCTCAATGTTGAGCTTTAAGCCAACTTTTTCACTCTCCTCCTTCACTTTCATCAAGTGGCTTTTTAGTTCCTCTTCCCTTTCTGCCATAAGGGTGGTGTCATCTGCATGACTGAGGTTATTGATATTTCTCCCAGCAGTCTTGATTCCAGCTTGTGCTTCTTCCAGCCCAGCATTTCTCATGATGTATTCTGCATAGAAGTTAAATAAGCAGGGTGACAATATACAGCCTTGACGTACTCCTTTTCCTATTTGGAACCAGTCTGTTGTTCCATGTCCAGTTCTAACTGTTGCTTCCTGACCTGCGTGTAGGTTTCTCAAGAGGCAGGTCAGGTGGTCTGATATTCCCATCTCTTTCAGGATTTTCCACAGATAATGGTGATCTACACAGTCAAAGGCTTTGGCATCGTCAGTAAAGCAGAAATATATGTTTTTCTGGAACTCTCTTGCTTTATCAATGATCCAGCTGATGTTGGCAATTTGGTTCTCCTGCCTTTTCTAAACCCAGCTTGAACGTCTGGGAGTTCACAGTTCATGGGAGTTCACAGTTCACATATTGCTGAAGCCTGGCTTGGAGAATTTTGAGCATTACTTTACTAGCGTGTGAGATGAGTGCAATTGTGCAGTAGTTTGAGCATTCTTTGGGATTGCCTTTGGGATTGGAATGAAAACTGACCTTTCCCAGTCCTGTGGTCACTGCTGAGTTTTCCAAATTTGCTGACATATTGAGTGCAGCACTTTCACAGGGCTAGCCACTGCTAAATCTTGGGGCATATACTTCCAGGTTTTTCTCTATTTATACATTTACACACAAAATTATACACACACACACATATATATGAAGGGTTATATATTTACATATAAATTCATATATATGAAGTAACTTGAGATCAGGCTATACATACTGCTTTCTACCCTGCATTTCCTTAACAATATATCATGAAAATATTTTCCTGTTAGTAAATATTGAAGTACATCACTTTAAACGACTGTACGAATATATTATCATTGAAGTCAGTCTCCGACCTTTAATCTGTTCCCAATTTTACCACGATCATAAATATCACCGCATTGCATCTTTTTATATCCATTCTTCCGCACTTCTCCGTTGTTTCCTTAGGAAAATGCCTGGGTTAAAGACGCTGAGCATTTTTAATATTCACACTCTTGTCTGCTCTGCCGTCTATGTCTTTATGTACGCATTTTTTTTTGTACACAAAATTTACACAAGCTGGTGAGCCCCCTAAGCATCAGGGTTCATGCTTTTTTTAACTTTGTATTTGCTCTATTCTCTTCACACTACTTGGGGGTGGCAGGGTTTCAGGGCTCAGTAAAGGTCGCACACCAGGGACCACCCTGAGGTATCTGAAAGTATCCTGGAAGATGCTGAGGAAAAAAACATGCATATTTCCCAAAGGAAAGCGGGGAGTAGGTTTTTAAGCACCTCGCTTCTTGTCTGATCCAGAGCGCCGCAAGAACTTTGAATCCAGTTGACACCTCTGAGAAGAAACACGCCTCAGTTCGGTGGAGGACTTAAACTTCTTCCAACGGTCCGCGAACTCTCTGGGGCTCATTTTTGGAGGTCCAGCCTCGCCCAGCCTTGCTGCAGCGTCATTCACGGGCACGAATGTAGACGTCGGGGTCCTAGCAACCCCGGCTGCAGGCGGTCCCTTTAGGGGGCTGCCGCTGTTGGTCGTTGTAAACAAACTACTACTTTCTGGAGGCAGCGCTGACTCATTCCTTCTTGTTTCTTTCCTCTGGAGTCGGAGGAGAGGTGACTAGAAGGTGGAGGCAGCCGAAAGAGCGGGAGAGAGCCAGGGGAAAGTCTAGACACCGTTTCCTTCCATTGTCTTCCCTTCCTCCTTGGCCCTCCCTGCCCCCTTCTCCCTTCTGGTGGGTGGACGCCCCCCGCCCCCACGCCTTGGTCCGGGGCCCAGAGACGATGGGGTTCGGCCCCCTCACTTTCTTTTGGCTAAGTTCACAGCTCCTAGTATTCCAAGTGCTTTCAAGCAGCCAAAGCACGGGAAACGGACCGCTTTCGGCCTCTCCCCTCCCGGAGGGGTTCCTCCTCGGGTTGGTTTGGAAACTTCACCCGGGCGCCGAAGAAGCTCCGCCCCGGTAGTTTTGATCCGGCCGCTGGCCGAGGCCCTCGCCGGGCCCCCAGGCTTTGCCCTCGGGGAGGTGGCCTGGGGCCCGTCGCCAGGCCGAGAGGAGTGGGCTTCCCTGGAGGGCAAGCCCGGATCCCCCGGGGCGCGGGCCTGCAGGGCGGGGTGGGCGCGTGGCCCATCCCTCACTCCGAAGGTCCCCGCGCCCCCCGTCACCACCAGGGGGGACTCCTGCCCCCCCCCAACTGAGGCCCCCAGCCCCGCACCCGCCCGCGCGTCCCCCTCCACCCGGCCCCGCCGGCGGGGAGCTGGGGGCGCAGCCCGCGGGAGCCGCGCCGATTTCCACACTGCCCGGCCGGCGGCGGCGCGGGCGGCTGCGGCCTAGGGCGCCGGGCGGCCGCGAGCCTCCTCCCCCTCCCGGAAGCGCGGGGCGGGGTCCCCGGCCGGGCCGCGGGGGCGGGCGCGGGGGCCGGGCCGGGGCGGGGCGCGCTCGGCGCTCGCGGGCTCGGCCGGCGGTGCGCGCCCCACTCCAGCTCCAGGCGCCAGCGCGCGGGCCCAGGCCGCCCGGTTCCAGCCCAGCAGCAGCGGCGGCAGCAGCAGCAGCGGCGGCCGCTCGCGGGGAGGCCCCGCGCTCCTCGCAGCCCCTCCCCGGCGCGGTGCATGGAGACGAGGCCCGCCGTCCGCCCCTGAGCCCGCCGCCTGGCCCAGGACCCGCGGGGGGCTAGGGTGGCCTCGGGCTCCGGCCGGCCGGCCCCCCACCCCCCGCCCCCGGCCGCCCGAGGAGGGCTGCGCGCGGCCCGCGGGCCTCGTCGCCCGCGCGGATCGCCGCGGCCCGGCCGTCCCGTCCCAGGAAGTGGCCGTCCTGACCGCCATGGCTCACTCCCCGGTGCAGTCGGGCCTGCCCGGCATGCAGGTACAGGCAGGAATCGGGCCGCCAAGGGGCGGGAGGGATGCGCGGGCCGGGGCGGAAGCGGAGAACTTGGCGGTGTAAACACTGCCGCTCCCCCCACCCCCAGTTCCCCCAAACGCTGCCCCTTCCGGGGTCGCGCCGGCCTCCCGCGCCGCGCTCGCAGCCTCCGGGGCGCCCTGCCTGGCTCCGCGGCCCGGGTCTCGGGGGTGGGGTGGGGGCCGTGCAGGGACCTGGAGGGCCGCGGCCCGGAGGCGGCCCCCGCCGGTCGGGAGTCGCGGTGGTCCTGGGGGGGAGTGTGCGCTGCTGGCCGCGTCGCCCTCCTCGCGTCCCCTCCCGAGCCGCAGGCCCCGCTCCGGCCCATCCCCTGGGAAGAAGTGATGTGGAGAAATGCCCTTGGAGGCCCGGCTCGCTCTCGGGGCCCGGGCGCTGGCGGGGGGTGGGCGGCGGTGGAGGCCCTGGTCCCTCCCCACCCTCCCCTACCCCGGAGAGGGGGGCCCCCGGGCGCGCCCCGGCGGGCGGAGGAGTCAGGGCGGGGAGAGGAAGGGGTAAGCGCCAGCTCCGCTTTCAGCGCGTTGGTCCGCGCGCTTCCTCCCGGTGCAGACGGACGGGAAGGTGCGAAGCCTGGAAGCTCCTTCTGGAAGGGAGGAATCGGTCGGACAGCGTGCACTCGGACCGCGTGGGTCCCGGGACTCTGGGCTGGACTTGGAGACTCGATTGGATCCGGCCACGGAGAGTCCGTCCCCACTAACTCTCCATGGCTACTTTGTGGCCTGTTGGCCTCCCAGCGACTTAATATTATTATTTTTTTCTTGGAGTGGGGGCGGGGAGTAGACGTTGAATTTCACATTTACCTGGATGCATCAAAGAAAGTTTTTCGCCTTCGGGGACTACATTTAGCCCTTCGAAAAATAAAACCACCTTCGTTGGCTCATTTGTAATGTGTGTAAACGAGTAATGGTCGCAAATGTTTGGGATTAAAAATCACACGGAAGGGTTAGGGAATCTCTTAAAAGTTTTGTTCCCCCCAGGTTAGCCGGGCGAGGGAATGTACGAACTTTAAAAAAACAGGCACAAGTATCCGAGTGGATTATTTGTATTTCAGTGTTCAACGTGCTGTTTCGTGTTTTGTTTTGTTTTTTTCTCCTCCCTTCCCTCTTGAGGGCTGAGAAGTATTTGGACCACATGGGAGCCAGGAATCTGCCCCCTCATTCGAGAGAGATCATTTCTCTTTCTAAATCTGAAATAAAAAATTCGACTTCCTTGTTCAGGTTTGATATCTAGAAAAAGAGTACGGAGTTACCGGGATTTTAGCTTTTTTTTTTTAAGTGGAGTAACAGTTAACACTAGTAACTTTGCTTAAAAGAAAACTGTCCTTGAACCTCCTGTAAAGAGCTTTTAAACAACACGCATTTAAAAACCTAAGCTACTGCTGACCGCTAGGTAGAAATCAGATGTGGTTTCTTGGTATTTCCTAAAATTCCTGCTTTGGTTTGGTTTGAATTTAGAGACAGGAGAGCAGGGTGAACTGGGTTAAGAAAGTATTTCTGACCAGTAGAGCAAGAAGGACTTCTTGTAATGATTAAAAAAAAACCCACATTTGCTCAGTACTTCCTTGAGATATACGCTTATGCTGTTAATCAGGCTGTAATCTAGTACACAGGGCTTGCTCAGTACTACCGTGGAGGTGTAGTCAGCCTTTGTGGAAAGCGAATCTATTTAAAAAGGTACTTAAAGCCTCTCTGGCTGTTGCCCTCAAGTCAGTATCAGATAGTCACCAGGTGGTTATCTAGTCTCAACACTTTTTTTTTTTTTGTCCTCACCTTTTAATTTTTTGCTTTAAGAGTGTGGGCCAGAATTCTTAAGTCTTGGATAAAAAGATACATTTCTTCAAAAAAGTTTGCCTCCCCAAATCTATTTCCTCCATAGGGTTACATGGGAGCTGTTTTTATTTTGCTTTCTCAGTATAAAGGCTGGTAAGTTTTTATTTGGTTGAAACAACCAGATTTTCAGCTGCTGCAGTTTTAGGGACGCGAGGTGGCTTTGGACACAGTCATCCCTGTGGTTAAGTGCCTCCATACCATGTTTGATGATTGTTTCTGATGTGCCATTTGGGAAAGAATATTCTTTTCCTTCTCCCTTCCACTCCAAAAGAAAAACAATACGCACATTTATTTTCTACTTTGAATCAGCAGTTGCTACTGCCCAGGGAGGCCTTCCTCAGAGTTGTTGTTGAGGATTAAATTAAAGGCACACCTGCCTTGGTTGGCTCTCCAGGATAAAACGGGAGGAAAGTACTAACCCACCTGTGCCCTTGTCCTGTTAATCCCATATCCCCCCCTTTTTTCCTCTCTCATCTCCTGACCAGAATTTATGTGGAGATGGCTTACAAATTTCAAGAAAGACAGCAGTGGATTCAGGCAGCCTAGGCAAAGATGCTTAAAAAAAAACAACCAAAAACACCTGAATTAAAAGAATAATTGCAGTAAAAACATCATTCTTCATTGTCTTGAAATCATTTTTATGCCTCTTGATTCTTACTGGTACCACCTGAGGCGCAGGTGTAATTTATGTTATTTTCTAGATGTGGAAACCAGCAGAAACTAATTGAACTGACCCAAGGTGAGAAGGTGCATTATGTGGCAATTTGTGACTAGAGATCAGGTCTTTTCCTGCCTTTGAACTCATACTCCTACTTACCTTGCTGAATTACTGTCTTTTTATTACTTTAGCAGAAAGTAACATTTGTTTCATCCCAACTTGGGTTTGCAGAAGAAATTAAAATATGAGGTTGATATTTTGTTGGTTCGATCAGCAACTGTTATTGAAGGCTGTTGTGCCCCGTGCTCCATGAGGGGTTGATGGCTGTAAGTCTGAATGAGTTATCCTTTTTAATAACTGTTTCATAAGAGTTGGGGGGGGGACACGACACTTTCCCTTTTTTTTTTTTAACCTCCCACATCCCAGTTTCATTAGCATAGGGGAAAAATGGAAATCACAAGCTGAATGTAGTAACTACAAATAGACATAAAGAAATTAGGTTGAGTGGTTGATTTAATAACTCGCTGTCCTTCACTGAACATTTGTTGCTTCTCTCAGTTTAATTCAGATTAAAAGAGCAAGCATCATTTGGAGACAGCAGCATTGATCAGCTTTTAGTTGCAGAAGTTGTAAGTTAGAATTAGATCTTGGTTTATAAATTTCTGTCATGGAATTTTATGAGTCACTTTAAACCTCTTTTGAACTGTGACCCAGGTAAGAAATACATTTTACATCAAGACCTGAAACTAAGAGTTTCAGAAGACAGTCTTAATCCTCACTACTTGTGGTGTGCTGTTGTGTGATGCGTTTTATTAAAGAGGAGAAAGGAGCCGTTGCAAAACTAAATTGATTTCACAACTGACTGAAGTATTGTCGTTCAGTCGCTAAGTCATGTCCGACTCTTTGTGACCCCATGGACTGCAGCACGCCAGGCTTCCCTGTCCTTCACTATCTCCCGGAGTTTGCTCAAGCTCACGTCCATTGAGTCGGTGATGCCATCCAACCATCTTGTCCTGACTGAAGTATACTTCGCTGATGTGTAACAGGTGTGGTGGGGCCCAAGTCAGCTCTACCTGTTTGAGGATGTCATACATCCCAGGTGGCGCCAGTGGTCGAGAACCCACGGTCAATGCAGGAGACGGAAAGGTGGGTTCGATCCCTGGGTCGGAGAGATCCCCTGGAGGAGGGCATGGCCACCCACTCCAGTATTCTTGCCTGGAGAATCCCATGCACAGAGGACCCTGGTTTTCTGCAGTCCATAGGGTCACAAAGAGCCATGATTGGAGCAACTTAACATGCAACTACATATTAGATAGTCTCATATTTGAAAGTACAGACAGTTTACAGGAAGAGCTGGAAAAAGTAAAAGTCTCTACTTGTCACCATCATCCTTCCATCTCTCTTGCTGCTTGGAGAAACCTTTGCTGAGAATGCCTTTTGTGTGGGGAGCGAGAAACGTTTGATGGCTATTCGGGGTGAGTTGGGACACTTCTCCAGGTCTCTGCCTCACCCTGGGGAAACCCGTGTGCGCTGGAAGTCTGGAGACAGACAGAAGGATGGCTGCACTTAATTATGCCTTCAGTGCTCTGACTTTTTCCCTTCTTGGTGGCCCATCTCCATAGTTCTTTCCTGTGTCCGTGGAAGAGGCCTCTCCACGTTCAGTCTGTTGCCACCCTGCACCCTGGGCAGAGGTCAGCGTGCGTGTGTGCACTTGGGGTGTTTGTGAGGTGGGGGGCCCTGAGGCACTGGAAGGGAAGGCTGATCTGTGGGGTGCGATCCAGCATTGGGCTGGATGGGGAGCCTGCATACACCCGGCAGGTGAAGTCGCCTTCTGGCCTGTCCTTAAAGTCCGCGGCCCAGTGAGGGCCGATCGGGGTGCTCTGCCCAGGAAGGTCCAGAAGTGTGGGGGGCCACACACAGCAGGGCTCGGGGATGGGCAGGTGAGTGCGAGGGGCCTAGCTGGGGTCGGAGCTGGAGCTGGAGGGGAGGCACCTGGGGTGAGGGCCTGCATTCCAGGCTGCATGGGGCCAAGTGCTGTCGGAAGCCTGCTTCCCCCTCGCTTTCTCCTGTGGTGGGAGAAGGTGGAAGAATGCCGGGCACGCTGGTGCCCGCTCAGGAGGTGGTGGTGGGTCTTCAGCGGTGTGCTGTGGGCTTCATTGCTCCCTGGCATGCGGGATCTTCCCGGACCGGGGATCGCACCCGTGTCCCTGCATTGGCAGGCGGGTTCTCATCCACTGTACCACCAGGGGCAGTCCATAATGGGAACTCTTAACCTTTGTTTTATAGTCTTTATTACTCTTTCATGCCCCTTGCATTTGTTCTGACCTTTTCCCAATGCGATGTTATAAGGAAAATAAAAGACACATTGCTGTTATTGTTAGTAGCTTGTTTTTAAGTTTTTGTTTTTTTGTTTAATATTCATTTCAAGACTTCATGTTTCCTCTTCTCTATCACCAAAATTTAAGAAAGTTAAGAATTTGTTTTGCTTAAAGTCAGGTTTGAGGGAGAGGGTTGTCAGAAGATTAGAAAAAAAGAAAACAGCTTGGAGGAGTCCAGGACGTTTTGGTTCTAATCCCGTATCAGGGAACGTTCTTGTTCGTATCTTGCATGGAACCAGTCGACCTTCAAGTAGAAATTGGTCCGATTAGATTTTTCTGGGCGGCTAACACAGCACAGTGTCCTGGAGGAGGGTGGTTATGCATCCATGGCAGTCACCATCGGACCTTTCTTGTTCCTTTCTGTAATTTTTGTGGCCATCTTTGAGCCACTGTTCTGGTGTGCAAAATGGAGCGTACTTATTTGACGCAGACTGACACAGCTTTTCAGTTGAACAGTATTTTTCTAGGACTTGGGTTCAGGTTTCTGAGGAAATGAATCTGTTGGCAATCACTGTGTGTTTTGCAGTCACACTGAGGCCGGTCCAGGAGTCTGAGGGTTTCTTGTGAAACGGGTCACTTTGCTCTCTTTTTGGGTAATTTCTCCCAGTGGTTCAGAGTTGCCTGCTAGGCAACTCCATACCTGCAGGAAATGGACCACACCCACCCAGCCCAGCTGGGGCTTTTTTTGTGCTTGGGCTGGGCTCAGCATTGTTATCATTAATGGAATCTCGGGGCAGGAGGGAGTGCAGGAAATAGAAAGTTGACTCTTTTATCCCTCCATTGCTGCTCAGAGTCAGGCCCTGTCATCCGGCCGGCCCTTCCCCTCCCAGAATTTATGTTTTTGCAGTGTAATGCCTTTCAAACTCGGTGCCAAATGCTTTGAGAAGGAGAAAAAACAGGGCTGTTACAGCACCTGGCTCCTGGGTGATACGGAGTTTGCTAATCCTAAAGGGCTCCCTGGTTTCCAAGGTTTTGTTTGTTCAGTTGCTCAGTTGTGTCCGACTCTGTGCGATCCCATGGACTGCTGCATGCCAGGCTTCCCTGTCCTTCACCATCTTGTGGAGTTTGCTCGAACTCATGTCCATTGAGTCGGTGATGGCATCCAACCATCTCATCCTCTGTCGCCCACTTCTCCTGCCTTCAGTCTTTCCCAGCATCAGGGTCTTTTCCAGTGAGTCGGCTCTTCGCATCAGATGGCCAAAGTATTGGCGCTTCAGCATCAGTCCTTCCAATGAGTATTCAGGACTGATTTCCTTTCGGATTGACTGGTTTGATCTCCTTGCAGTCCAGAGGACTCTAAAGAGTCTTCTCCAGCACCTCAGTTCGAGAGCATCAGTTCTTCAGCATTCAGTCTTCTTCATGGTCCAACTCTCACATCTGTACATGACGACTGGAAAAACCATAGCTTTGACTATGTGGACCTTTGTTGGCAAAGTGATGTCTGCTTTTTAATATGCTGTCTAGAATTGTCATAGCTTTTCTTCCAAGGAGCAAGCATCTTTCAATTTCATGACTGCTGTCCACAGTGATTTTGGAGCCCAAAATCTGTCACTGCTTCCACTTTTTCGCTATTTGTCATGAAGTGATGGGACCAGATGCCATGATCTTAGTTTTTTGAATGTTGACTTTTAAGCCAACATTTTCACTCTCCTCTTTCACCCTCATCAAGAGGCTCTTTAGTTCCTCTTTACTTTCTGCCATTAGACTGGTACCAACGTTGAGAGAAATAAGATGTGCCTTGCTTGAGACAAATAATAAAACATCCCAGTTGTGGGTTACAAAGGTACTTTGCACCCCACTGGGGACAGCACTCCACTTATAGACCTTCCGTATTTTCAGGAGGACCTCAGTCAGTAGAAGAGGCTGTGTGTTCAGCGCCCTGTTGGTATCTGAATACATTGTGGGAACTTTCTGAGTTTTATATTAATGCTTACCAGATAGGCAGCCTGTGTTTATCTTCCCAGTTAGTCCCTTCCTGTTTTTTCAAAAGACTTTTCTGGCCCTAAGATTTGAAAGGACCCCATAGGTCCAGACACTTTGTCTTATGTTAATTATTTAGGATTTTTTTTTTTTTTTTTTTTAGTTTTTAGTTTAAAAGTTCTGTATGTGATAAAGGGTTTGTTGGAACAGAGGCGGTTCCTTGCCCTTTGCTTCCATTTTCTCCTCCCTGAAGGCAGCCCCTTTGCTCTTTGCTATTCTTTGTTCACAAAGAGCATTTGCAAATAGCAGCTTTGTTTCCCCCAGTCTGTAGACTTTGGACCCCGATGAGGACGAGGATTTAGTTCTTGAGTCCTTGCCTCCTTCCCTGGCTTGTCCTTCCCCTCCCTGCACCCAGTGCAGTTACAGGGTAACTTGGGTCCGATGCGTGTGTGTACATTAACGGGACTCCAGAATCCCTAAGCCCAGCCGGTCATTACTAAACCAGGATTACTTTTTCAAGTCTTGTTTGGAAGTTCTTTTTTTGGAAATGTAATTGTTTTAGTCTGAGCTGCTGTTACAAAATAGCATTAAAAACGCAAGTGGCTTAAACAAACACTTGTCACAGTTTTGGAGGCTGGAGAGCCCAAGGTCAAGGCTCTGGCAGATGAGGTGTCTTCTGAGAGCCAAGGGGGTGGGGGGTACTCTGGGATTCTCCTTCCAAGGGCGCTGTTGCCAGTCCGGAGGGCTCCACCTTCAGTGACCTAGTCACATCCGTCGCATTGGTGGGGGGTTGGGTTTCACCGTACGATGGATGGGGTGTGTGTGTTAGTTGCTCAGTCGTGTCGACTCTTTGTGACCCCGTGGACCGTAGCCCGACAAGCTTCTCTGTCCAGGGGATTCTTCAGGCAAGAATACTGAACCATATGATGGGGTCGGGGGTGCTCATAAACATGTAGTCCTTAGCAGCGCTTGTAACTTAACTCAACCCCAGCCCCACACCAGTTGTTGAAACCTTCCCTCGGGGAGTCCCGGTGGAGCATACAGGCTGTCTGTCTTGTTTCACTCATTTGGAGACGCCGTCCCATGAGCCTGTTGGCCCGGACCGCTGGCATCCTGGCATCTTTACCTTCATCCCCTGGAGTCCTCGTGCCGCTGTCTCGGGTTGGCGGTGTTCTGTGTCTCCTGCCATCGTGGCTTCCACCACTGAGTTGGTGGAACATACCTTCTAGTGGCCTTCTTGTGAATAGGGTGCATGGGAGATAGGTTTGTTTTTTTTTTTTTCCCAAGGTCTTGGATATCTGCAAATTTCTTCTTTTTGCCTTTCTCCTCCATTGATATTTTGGCAGGGTATTTAATATTACAGGTTGGAAATTATTTCCTTCAGAATCGTGACGTGTCTCCGCCGTTTGTATTAATATTACGTAGATGAATGAAGTAGAAGGTGAATTCCAAGGTCTGGACCCCCCAGTCCCTGGTGCAGGGAGGGCCTTCTGAGCCGCTGTCCTCTTCCTCATGGGATCTGGCCTTCTGGTTTCTCGCCGTCAGAAAACGGCGGTGTACGCACATCCTTGTTTTTCCATGTGTCTGTCTGTGAGCCCCAACCTCCCCCAACTTGAAGACCGCTTTTCCCCTTCTGCCTCTCGTTTGCTGGTCTCAGGGTCCTGTGGGGCCCAGAACTGTTTTCAGGGCAGCCCGCAGTGTCTTGCCAGAGAAGCTTTTGCTTAAGTTGACAGATGTTTGGGGCATGTAGCCGTGGTCTGGGAGTGAGTGTGGGCTTCCTGGGAGGACGGGGGTGGCACCGCCAGGGTGGGGTCAGGTGCCCATGGGACCCGGTCGGCCCTGCACATGTGTCCAGGACGCATGAGGAGCGAGTGTCCCTGTGACCCCGTTCCCGGTTCTGCTCGCATTAGTGGGCACCTGGCTCCAAGGCTGCGCCTCCTACTGAAAACAAAGTACCTTTTGGGGGTAGAAGCACACGGTGATAAACGAGTGCAAGTGAAAAGGACTCTAGAGCTCGGGGACCGGGCATTGGTCAGCAGCTATTTTCAGCACAGTTTTCCCGGCATCGCTTTAAAAATCCAGTTCGGCGCGGTTGACTCGAAGCTGTCAAACTGGCACCTGAACTGAGAACCTGCGGTAGAAGGCCCTGTGTGAGTGCTACCTCACCTGTGTGTGATGCCCTTTCGTGGTTCCAGACATTTCTTGAGAGGTAATTTGGAAAAGAAAAAGAGGGGTGAGTACAAAGAACTGCTTTCTTCCTCAGCAGTTGCTACCGGGAGGCGGGTGGCTTTCTCCTGCTTCACTGGGGTACCTGGAAAAATAAGGAGGAAAAGGAGATGGTCTTTGGGCGTTCCCATGTTGATGCCTGTCAAGGAGACAGTGGGCTCCTTGTAGGAAGGGAACTTTGTTTTCTTGCTTTCCTCCCAGGGGCCCCACATGGGGGCAGCTTATGCCCTCGGCCAATCCTCAGGGCTTCCGCTGCAAGAAGGGCTGTTGGACCAGTTTCACAGATGAGAAAACTGAGGCTAAAGGAAACTGGACCAGGGCCCCGCACCTGGGAGCAGAGCCCTGATTTTTAGCCCTGGCTCCACCAGATTGCCTCCTTCCCAGCATCTCGGGTCCTGCCCCGCCCTCCACGTGGCCGCTGCTTCCCTGAGGACCTGGTTGCGCCTCCAGCTTCTCCGAGACCACCCCCGTTCAGGGCCAGTACTGCTGGTGTTTGGGGGCACTTTTATTTCCATGATTTTTTTTTTTTACTTTTGAAGAAGACTTTGTTCATGTTCCAGGGCTATTTTTAATTGACTCCTTGGAGTTTCAGGGGGTGGGTGTGGGGGAGGTGACTGGTTCTCTTTCTCTCTGTTCTCTCTGCTGAGCCCTTAGGCCACCCTCGGGGCGGGAGAGCAGCCTCTGCCGTCTGTCTCTTGCCTCTCGGGGTGTTGCCCAGGTTGTTTTGAAAAGTGCTGAATTAGTAACTGAAAAAGCAGCCTGTAACAGTGGTTTTTCAGATTTCAGTGTTTACCCTCACCCCTCGCCTGGAGGGCTTGGTAAAATGCAGACAGTCTGGGGTGGAGTTTGCATTTCTAATGAGATGCCAGGTGTGACAGGGCCAGTTTGAGAACCGCTGTACCACCGAGTTAAAAATCCTTGTCGTGGGCGCACACCGCAGTGGTGCCCATTTGCAGAGCGGCTCAGAGGACAGTCGGTGCTGGCAAGTTGGGGCGTGTATTTCAGAAACCAACTTTGGAAGTACGGGTCTGACTTTGAAAGTTGAATAGGCTTTTCAGTGGAAAGAATTGCTGGACTCTTTACCAACAAAGGTCCGTCTAGTCAAAGCTATGGTTTTTCCAGTGGTCATGTATGGACGTGAGAGTTGGACCATAAAGAAAGCTGAGCGCCGAAGAATTGATGCTTTTGAACTGTGGTGTTGGAGAAGACTCTTGAGAGTCCCTTGGAATGCAAGGAGATCCAACCAGTTCATCCATCCTAAAGGAGATAAGTCCTGGGTGTTCATTGGAAGGACTGATGCTGAAGCTGAAACTCCAATACCTTGGCCACCTGATGCCAAGAACTGACTCACTGGAAAAGACCCTGATGTTGGGAAAGATTGAGGGCGGGAGGAGAAGGAGACGACAGATGATGAGATGGTTGGATGGCATCACCGACTCGATGGACATGAGTTTGAGTAAGCTCCAGGAGTTTGCGATGGACAGGGAGGCCTGGCGTGCTACAGTCCATGGGGTCGCAAAGACTCGGACACGACTGAGCAACTGAACTTCCCATTTTAGTGTGTATTACGCATCAGCTAGGGGCAAAGTCTGTTTGACTTTGGAACCTTGTTTTTTAAGAAATGTGTCTCAGAACCAGCCTTTGTGGTTCTTTGGGGTAACCCTGAGCCCTGAACAAAGGTCATGAGCCTGAAGCTCTTCCTCTGCGATGTCAGGATCATCTCTCCTGTTTCCATCATGTTTCTCCCTCCTTAAAACCCTTTGGTGGCTTCCTGACCAGATATAAACTCCAGCTTAACACTCAGGACCCCATCGCCCTGCAGGAGACCCTACCCAGTCCAGCCCTCAGGATCACCCCAGGTTCCTGTTCCCTGGGAGCCCCTGGCGAGCCATTAGTATTTATATTCTGTCTCCTTTTCTCCCCACTTAATTGGATCGTGAGGGAAGACCTGCAGAGAAGTTCACCATCCTTTGCTTCCCACGTGTTGCTCCGCCCAGGAGCAGGGCCTCTGCCTGCTGGAGGGTGGGGGGCAGCTAGGAAATGAGTGGGTGCCCCTGGGCAAAGTTGATGTTCTTCTCTCTCAGTTGTTCTGCTTAACACTTAACTGAAGATCTGCGGGTGTCTGAACTGAGAATGCTATTCCAGACCAATAGCCTCTTTCATGTTTCAGATGTCAGAGGTTTTGTGCTTTTATGTATAAGTAGTTGATTTGATTTTTTAATTCAAAAACAATTGATTTCTGTGTTGTTGTTTAGTCGCTAAGTCATGTCGGACTCTCTTGCGACCCCATGGAATACAGCCCGCCAGGCTCCTGGGTCCATGGGATTTCTTAGGCAAGAATACGGGAGTGGGTTGCCATTTCCTTATCCCGGGGACTTTTCTGACCCAGGGATCGAAACCTGAGTCTCCTGCTTTGGCAGGCGGATTCTTTACCGTCTGAGCCACCCATTAGCAGCCCTTTATTAGAGTGTCCTGTGATTAGCTAGACTTGCTTATTTGAGGTTGGTTTTTGGTGTGGGGAAGGGGTAGGAGACTTTTTTAATTGTGTTGTAATTTTTTTGCGGTTCATTGTACGGGCTTTTTCCAGTATGAGGGTGAATGGCATATGAAGCAGATTTAGGGGATGAACTGTGTCCAGAAAAGCGGTTGTGAGGTTTGGGGGCTCTTCTCTTTCCTTTGTTAATAAAGGACCTGAAGTGTTTTAAAAAAAAAAACAAAACAAGAAAACCCCTTTTGTGTTATTCTGGATGCCTTCCTCCCAATGTCGTCTTCAAGAAAAAATGAGTGCTTACATGGAGTGAAACTGCTTGCATTTCCTGGCCTGCTGACCCAGGCTGCCTGTATTTTTCTGTGCTGCGGGCAGGATGTGCTTGGATCTGAGTGGTGGGGGGGTCTCAGGTCACCCTTCCCGGTGGGCCCGGGACCTTCAGCGACCCCAGCACCAAGGCACGGTCCTGGCTATTGCAGGATGAAATTCCGTTTCGCCATACTGTGTAGCAGAGTCATCTTCTAAATGGATCACATAGTTTAGAATAGTTTTTAGTGGAAAAACAGTTTTCCGAGGAATCTACACATTTCCTGATCTCGTGGATCAAATACTGCTTATGTGAAGCAAATGGTTTCATGAGAGGAGTCCTTCTCAGCCCTCCTCCCAAAATAAATACATCACTGATACGTGTGTGCGCGCCTCTAAAATGGGTTTTTATATTTTACTTCTTTTATATTTCCAAAAGGAGCAAACCCTTCAACATCCTGAAAGTTAATTGAGGTGAAAAGTTATTAAGTTGATAAAATACTTTAAGCCTTTTTTTTTTAATTACTTATTTTAATTGGAGGATAATTCCAATATTGTGATGGTTTTTGCCATCCATCAATATGAATTGGCCGTAGTCATACTTATGTCCCCTCCATCCTGGAGCCCCCTCCCTACTCCCTCCCCACTCCATCCCTCCCAAGTTGCCACAGAGGACTGACTTTAGGTGCCTTGCGTCATACATCAAACTCCACACTGGTTATCTGTTTTACACATGGGAATGTGTATGTTTCAGTGCTCTTCTCTCAACTCATCCCAGCTTCTTCTCCCACAAGCCTTTTCAATATGGCAAAATTCTCAATATTTTGAGCTATTTTATATTTTGTACCTAGCTTGTTGCATTGGTTATTTCTTTATATGTTAGCTGAAGCCATTAAATGAGGCTGTTTTTGAAATTCCGTGAAAGCATTTCTCTCTTGGTTGTCTTTTTGCATCAGGGCAGCTATGATCCGGTTCAGAAGGGGTGGGAGTGGGGGGCGTGTGCTGGGCGGGAGGGGCGCGGTGAGGACTTCTGGCCACTTTGTCTGCACATCGTGAAGTGGGGATTTGAGGAGGAGAGCGTCTAACTTATTCACGTTAAGTCCAGAAACGGACGAACACCTTCAGTTCATCGGCCATTAAACTGCTTTTAAAGCAGAGGCGTCTGTAAACCCACCTCTTGAATATAGCTGTCTTCCTGTTGTCTCTGTATGCGTGTCTCTCTAAGTGATGGCAGTCACACGCAGGTGCACTTGATATATTGTTTTCCATCCAGAAATGGATCGTGAATATCATGCCTCGTTTCCCTGCAGTTTCCTTGTGACGATTTTAATGGCGTTTCTGACTCACCTCCTTAAAGTGGGGCCTGCCCATCCTTAGGACACAGAGTTCTAGCCAGAAACGCGTTTCTGTTTGGCTCTGCTGGTGGAGATGGAATTACCTTGCTGCATTTTCCTTTTGCCTTTGGAGAAAAAAAAATTAGTCATCTTCCCCCTCCCACAACAGTGTTATTGGAAAGCACTGGTGGTTGTTATTTAACAAGTTTTTGTTGGTGATTGCTTCACTTAACATGAGTAAGTTAGATAGCTGTCCTTGTGTTATGATGTATTCACTCTGGGCCCCTGTAACTGACCTGTAACAGTTGTGTGCTAGAGAGGACCCCACGTGTGGACAGGGACCTGCAGAGACTCTGTGTGTGTGTGTGTGTACACGCGTGTGTAACAGTGAGCATTAACTCAGAACAACACATTTCCTCTCCCAACTGAACCTGAGGATGGGGGATGTGTAGTTCTGCCTGGCTGAATTGCATTCTTCCTGGTTGTTCTTCAGATGGATATTTTGTGTATGTGATAAAAGTCCTAGTTTTAAAATAGCTTTTTATGTCCCGTGTGTCGCTTTTTTAGTCTTTGAATGAAAAGTTGTAGAAGATGTAGAAATTAGCAGGAGCAATACTAGGTGCAAATATTGTGACTTAAAAACTTAATCATTGCTGTGAATGAACAGTCCTCCCCACCCCAGACGAGCACAAATGTGTCTGTTAGCAGTTTTCTGTCCTGAGTGATGGGGCCGCAGTCAGTGAAGTCACGCAGACCGTGTGCACGTGTTTTCTTCCCGCCCAAGGTTCGGGAAGTGAGGCTCTGCTGCTGGTGATGGTGCCTGCCTTGTCCGAGCCACTTAAGGTTTTCCCGACATGTGGGTTCTGATCAGTTTAGGTCTCCCCACCTCCAGGGGAGTTACGAAAACTCTTCGTTCCCAGAGACTTTGAGGATTCAGTTAAGGGGCACTGACGTGTGCTCCTGGACTTCTCTATCATGTTTGATGAATAGAAAACCTTAGGGAGACATACACAGCAATAATATGAAAAATATAGCATGACTGATGTTGAAGCTGAAACTCCAATACTTTGGCCACCTGATGCGAAGAGCTGACTCATTGGAAAAGACCCTGATGCTGGGAAAGATTGAGGGCAGGAGGAGAAGGGGATGACAGAGGATGAGATGGTTGGATGGCATCACCGACTCGGTGGACATGAGTTTGGGTAGACTCCGGGAGTTGGCGATGGACAGGGAGGTCTGGCGTGTTGGCGGTTCATGGGGTCGCAAAGAGTCAGACACGACTGAGTAACTGAATTGACTGACTGATAGCATGACTGAATTTTGCTAGAACCGGTTTGCTTTTTTCTTTATTCAGACTTAAAAATTTTTTCCTTATTGTGTGACTGGTTTTCTTTAGTTATTTGTCTTACAGAAGTGATCACAGAAAGGCAAACCTGTTAGGGAAGAGAACAATGAAAGAAAAAGAGGACGTGTTATCAGACTTGATAAAAAATCTTTGAAGCTGAAATTCTATATAGTAATGTAGTCAGTGTGGCCGTTTTACTTTATATAGTACTTTATAAAACAAAATTAATAAGGGATTTATTAATGTTTTTATTTGTAATTTCCATGATCACCTCTCCTACAGTTTGATACAAAAAAAAAAAAGCAGATTGGTTTCATGTATCTGAAATCAAGTTTAAAATGTGGGCAGTCCTCAAGTACATTTCAGATTTCGTTTGTAAGTTTGTTGGTTAGAAGTGCAGCTTGTTTTTTTTTTTTTTTTAACAGAAATGAATCTGTAAACAGTGGTTAAATTGTGAGGCTAGGCTTGAAAAGCCTAACTGAGCTGTGAGTTAAGAGTTTCTGGTTCTGCAGGCAGGAAGCTAGTTGATATAAGAGCTGGAAAAGAAGGAAGACTTGTCTTTACCATTCTTGGTGCAGGCCTGGTCCCATGCAACATCTCTTTGAGTTCAGGTTGGTTTCTTGTCCTAATTTGGGCCTCCCTGTTACCACCAGGACCCTTATACTCCATTCTTTAATGCCTTCCTAATATTGTATTTCTGGCATCTCTTTGCTACATTTCATTGAGAAGTTCTCAGTGAACATTCCTATTCTTCATTTTAGAATTGATTTTAGCTAGATGCTGGGAAAACGTTTATACAAGTTCATACCAGTAGCAGTCTTTCTTAGTGAAAGGAAGAATGTATGTTGATCTAACCAGATGCCTAACAGGTGGAATATGAGGCAGTGAAGAACTGATGGCGTGGGACAGGCATGATGTCTAGGGCTGCTGCAGAAGAGTCTGCCACTGTGCTGGCATTGATGAAGAAGAGGAATGATAACCCTGACTTGAAGGGGCTTGCAGTCTAAGAGCAGAGGCACTGTGAACACTTCGCTGGTACACATGCAGTTGTAGAAGGAAGTATAAGGCCCAGAAGTAGCACAGAGGAGGGAGCGATTATATCAAGAGGTGGCAGTTTGAAGATCAATAAAGGAAATGATGACTGAGCTCTTTTAAAAAAGGCAGAAGGAATCCGGGCTTTCCTGGTGGCTCCTGCAGGAGACCCGAGTTGGATCCCTGGAGGGGGAGTGGCGTGGCAACCCACTCTAGTATTCTTGCCTGGTTGAAATGCCATAGAGGAGCCTGGCGAACTACAACAGTCCTTGGGGTCGCAAAAAGTTGGGCATGAGTGAGCGATCCACCCACATACACACAGAAGGAATCTAGACAGAATAGAGTGTTTAAAAGTGTAGGAGGGTTTTTTGTTTTGTTTTGTTTTAATAGCACAGAGTGTTGGGGAAAGGGCATGGAATTCAGTTTTGCAGGGCTGTTAAAAAAAGAACGAGAGAGATGCAGTTGAAAAGGGGACCGGCTCATAAAGGTCTGTGCTGAGCGGTTCGGGCTTTGGTTGAGTGATGCAGCATTGTGGGGAGTGTTTGAAGGGGCAGAATGAGACCAGTTTTTGTTTTGACAGTTTGGTGCTTGGACTGGAGGAGGGGCGGAGGGTTGGCTGGTTGACCGTTGATGAGGGCATCTGGACGGAGGCCTCGGTGTGTGGATGGGATTCAGGAGGGAGCTGTGGGCGGAATGAGCCGGCTTGGTGATGGGCACGGGGCCGGAGGGAGGGTGGAGTCCTGGGATGGCCCCTCAGGATCTGGCCTGGGTGTGGGGGTGAATGAGTCACAGGGCCACCTATTGGCATAGACGAGGAAGAAGCTACACAGATAAGGAGTCTCTGTTTCAGAGGACTGGAATGCAGGTGGAGGGAAGGGATAGGCATGGGCCTGGAGCTTGGGGGAAGAGTCCAGGCTGGGGGCTGACCAGGCTGCTGACTTATGAATGAGGTCATTGGGGTGGTTAGTCTCCTGAGGAGGGGCGTGGGCACCGTGGGGAGGGCAGCTGGAGAGGGTGGAGCCGTCGCTCTGCTATCAGAGGCTGTCCCACCCCGCCTTACCTGTTAGGCACCTGTGAGGCCTTCTGCTCTGAACTCTGCTGCTGTCAGAGAGAGCATCAGGGCAGTCACAGCATCAGTGATCTCCACCCTGGCCCCGGGAGGTGGGGGTGGGCAGGGAGGGGCACCCCATCACTTGTCTGGCTTGTCTGTCTGTCCCCAGCGGGAACAGTTCACGAGCAGATTGTCCAGAAGTGAGAGCAGCTTGTCCTTGCTTGGGTGATGGGAGTTTGATTAGATAAACGGTATGCCAGGGTTCCAAAAACCTAGTATAGACTTAGTTTTGACCCCTGCCAGTCTTTGATGTGTAGTTTGATGAATGTCATGCCTGAAGTGGCTCAGAAAATAACTTTCTGAGCTGGAGAGCAGAATTTTGCAAGAATGTCGTTCAGACGTCTTAGACCTTGGTTACACCTGCAGAAATCATTGTAGAAGCCCTTTGTTGCTCAGTCGATAAATCTTGTCCGACTCTCTTGCGACCCCATGGACTGTACCCAGCCAGGCTCCTCTGTCCATGAGCTTTTCTAAGCAAGGATACTTGGGTGGGTTGCCGTTGCCTTCTCCAGGGGATCTTCCCCATCCAGGGATTGAACCTGGGTCTCCTGCATTGCAGGCGGATTCTTGACCGCTTGAGCCATTGAAGCCTCTAGGTTAACTCTAAACCCAACCAAGCTTTCTTGTTAACCCCAGACAGGTGATGCTGGGTTTCCTGTGGTGCTTCTTACCTGGCCTGGTGCAGCCTGGAGAGTAATGGGGAAAAAGGAAAGCTGTGTTCGGGGTGGATTTTTCTTGGATTATGTTATTAAAATAATTCTCTTCAGTATTTGTACAGGTTAAGCATCCTAAAATCCTAGTTTTAAATGAGAAGGGGATTTTGAAGTTTGAGTCCGTTTACTTCTAGTTTATCTAGTCTCTTAAGAGGCATGATATTTTAGAATACTTAGGGGTCTGGGGGATGTCCATTTATAACACTTGACAGGTTAAATCAGATCTCCTGTTTTATTACAGTTTTAGCCAGAGGTAATTTTAATAATTAAAGTGAAATGGCCCATTTAAAAATTCCCTTCTGTAAAGAGCAGTGGCCGTAAGTGTTTTGGGGAAGTATGGGCTGACTGGGGGAGTGGGTAACTGGAGCAATGAAGATTACTCATTTTTAAAAATAAACTTTACTTTTTAGAGCAGTTGAGGTTCACAGCAAAATTGAGCAGAAGATGCGGAGATTTTCCCAGGCCCTCTGTGCTGCCCGTCATTGTCAGCGTCCTGCACCGGGCTGCTGTTGTTATTTTTTATTAGGGACAAATCTCCTTGTCACCCAAAGTCCATAGTTTCCATGGGACATCGCATTGCATTCTGTGGGTTTTAATAAATGTGTCAGGACGTGTATCCTGACCCTTCTGGTATCATACAGAAGAGTTTCACTGCCCTAAAACGTCAAGGAGGGTGTTCTTAAATGGTGTCACTTTGATCCGACTGAAGTGGTTTTCTGTGAATATACGCCATTTCCCAAACCTCATCAGCTTCTGCAGTTTCTGGTGTCTCTTGGTGTGGTGGCCCCGCGGTTGCCCGTGTCTCTCTGACCACGAACGCCGCTCACACTTGGGGTTCTCAGGGCGCCCAGACCCAGTGTGCCACCTCGGGAAGTGAGTGGCTCTTGGCAGCCGCCCCCCGAACCCGACAGGGAGACTCTATGACAGCGCACTTCTGCACAGCCCATTTCAGTTCTCTGCCCCTTCACTTATTTTGAGACTAAGTTAAAAATCTAAGTGTCCAAAAACTGAAAATGGAAGCACCTTCTTCTCTAAGTAGGTCCCCCCCCCCCCTCTTTTTTTTTTGTCTTGACTCCCTTATCCTGTCCTTTCCAGCTGGGTTGAGTGGATGGAGCTCTCCCCCAGGGATGGATGGGTGCTGACTCAGCCTCTTGTGGGGCGGGGTGTGTGTGTACACAGCCCCCAGCCTCTCCCGCCTCCAGCCCTGTCCTTGGCCTTGCAGCTCCTGCGGCCTCATCAGCCTGTCAGCAGCCGCGCTCGTGTTCCTGACCTTGGTCTGGGCCTCAGGGTTTCAGTCCCTTATGCCAACTCCAGTGCCTGCGGGAGACGTCTGGGGATTTATAGGAAGGGACAAACACCACGTGGTGCCCACCCCACCCCTATCCAATGTGAAGATTCTTTTAAAAAAAATTGAGCTGTCAAAAATGTTACTTTATTAAAAATCCTATAGAAGTAGTGTATAATAGCTAAAGAGAAAAAGCAGTATTGGATGGTTTTGCTCTCCAGGGGAGTAACATATGTTGAAGGCAAGGAGTCTGGTTGTTTAATTGCAAAGGCTTGTTCACTGTCTTGCATTTAGAACTGAAGGGAAAGCTGGGAATTTCATTTGATGGTTTTTTCTCTTCCCTTGTGCAGCAGTTCCATCAGACATGTCACTAACCTCTAACCAGGACCCTTGAAGCAGTCGGATTTCTCCCAGCACTTAAGTGCTTTTCATGTTCCTAATGAGACACGAGGCTCATTCGTCAACCAGCAGAGGCTTAGTCTGCTGTGTTAATGCACCGTGCTTGGGGCTGGGCAGGGGGCGAGTTGTGCCTGCTGTCCTTAATGCACTGACAGCCCAGTATGGGCAGGCTCCAGTGAGTGACGGCAGTCTAGGGTGATGTAACCAAAGTGAACGGAAGAGAGGAGGCTTTCAGCAGTCTAGGGTGATGTAACCAAGTGAGAGAAAGAAAGGAGGCCTTCCTGGAGGAGGCGGCATGCACGTGTGTATCTGAGCAGTTCTTCAAGGTGCTCTCGTGGGCAAGGACGCTCCAGGCAGATGGGTATGTTCCGCGAATTGGCTGTAGTTTGGGGTGACTGGTGTATTAAGGTGACAGGTTTTTCCTTGCCTTCCTCCTACCTGAGATGATGGGGAAGAGAAGGTATGGGGGCGCTGTTAGTTTGGAGTAGGATACACGTGTTGAAAAACGAAGGGGAAGTATGATGGGGGCTTCAAATCTGGTGGTCTCTCCTGACTTGGATGGACAATCCAGACCAATCCTGAAGGGGTCTTAGCTTCTTTCTGATTTGCTTGAGGAAGAGATGATAGGGAGCAATTGGAAAAACCTGGGTAGGCTTGATGACTTATTCTGTGTCTCTTTTTAAAAAGTTGAGCTTAGTCTTCATTCCTGATTCAGAAGAGAGATGTTTTTGTTTTCTTTTTTAAAATTGGGCTGAATACACTTGAAGCACAGTAGACAGTGTAGATGGTTTTCATTTTCTTTTGCAAACTTAGAATTGGGCCTCTTGAGTGAAATAGGACAGTTTTTTTTTTTTTTTTTTACAGAAAGGACTAGCAAGTTAGTGACTTTACATAGGAGCCAAGAGCCCTGGGCTGGTTTCTCTGGTCCAGGAAAAGGATGGCTGTGTGCGTGAACCGTTCCGGGAGGCCAGGGTATCAGGAAGCACGGTTGGACTTGGTGATAGTTAACTGGTAGTTTGTCTTTGAGAAGACAGAACTATAGGATGGAGGCTGCTCCTATTTAAAGGGGGTGGGGGTGGGAAGAAGGGTAGGAGAATCAAGCTTTCATGTTTCCTGAAGAATTAGCTCAGTTGGCAACAACCAGTGGTGAAATTTTGGTGAGTTAGGGTGACAGCCCCTTTGCAGAGGATGGAACTTGGCTGTCCTGGGAGACCCACAAGAGCCACAACTCCAGCCACTGGAAATAACGTCTTCATGAGTTAAATGAGTAAGTGAGGTTCCTGTAGAAAAGTCAGGGTCATTCAGTTACGGAATTGTAAGGGGTGGCAGCCCGGTCTGAGGTTCTGCAAGCAGAGGCAGGGAGGGAAGAGGTGTGTGGCCAACGGAGGAAGTTGCTAAGCTTTGTGGATGTTTAGCTGATGATATTTCAGGGGGTTGCCGCAAGAAGCCCTTTTTGCTGAAAGCTTTGCGTTTCACAGCCTGTGTCACCTGTGGTCTCAGGATGGAGCTCCCAGTGCAGTTGTATTAGCAACAGCCCGATTGCAGAGACCCCTGAGTCAGGACCACTCTGGTGCTAGCCCTGGGTCAGGATTCCAGGCTTGTCTACTTACTGTTACTTAGGGTTTGCTTGAGAGATCAGACTGCATATTGAAGGTCAAACAGTAGATTAAGTAGTTCATTTGTGTTTCCTAGAGAACGACTTGGCAGGAGGGAGGCGAGTGATGTGTGTATGTGGTCAGATATGTGCTTTGAGGATAAACCCTTGAGATGGGTCAGCTCCTTGACACTTGCGTGATTTGTCTGTCCATATCCAGCCGTTAGCTGAAATTTACAGGGTGCCAGTTGTCTGCATTTCAGCGACGACTGCATGGAATTTGGCAGTCGTGAGGCAGAAGAAGGATGCAGCTAAGGCTTCAGGTCAAACTGGAGTAGGAACCCAGGATCATTTGTTACGTGCAGCTTTAGAAAGTTAATTTTCATATTTTATTCTCAAGAAAACTGTAGTATATATGTATGTGCTTTTCTGTCCTTTTACAGTTGAGTAAACTAAGTCCTAAAGAATCAAATCACTAGTACGGAGGTGGATTTGAACCCAGGCATCTGGCCTCTGGCGCCGTTGTCTTTCTTCACACTGTGCCTGGTGTTCCAGTGGATTTCCTCATTGGAGTGGAGGCTTAGGGTTTGAGTTGAGTTCTCAAGGGAGAAGGGAGGGACTGGTGACCCAGCCCCATAGATGGCATCCATTCCCTGAGGGTTTGGTTGTTGTCGTTCGGTCACTGAACTCAAAGAGCTGTGTCCGACTCTTTGCAACCCCATGGACTGCAGCACGCCAGGCAACCCTGTCCTTCACCATCTCCCAGAGTTTGCTCGAACTCATGTCCGTTGAGACGGTGATGCCTTCCAAGCATCTCATCCTCTGTCGTCCCCTTCTCCTCCTGCCCTGTATCTTTCCCAGCATCAGGGTCTTCTCAAATGAGTCCGCTGTCTCAGCAGGTGGCCAGTATGTTGGAGCCTGAGGGTTTAGCAGCAGATGGTTGAGTATGGGTAAGAACTGCAGCTGGGGGCCTGATACATTGCAGTGATTGGTTGAGGCTGTGATGCTCACATCTAGAAAAGGTTAACTATATGTGTTGTACTTTCTGTTCAGTTTGTTCAGTTTTGGTCAGAAGGAGTCGGTAATAAGGCCATGGTTATTGGGTTGATCACTAAACAAAACTGGGGGCCTTGCAAAGAAAACAGTGATGGGCAGTTAAAGCTGACACCTCCTAACCTCCCCTCCGCCACTCTCACGGCATCCGTACGCTTTGGAGAGTCAGCAGACAAAAAGGTGTCTCAGTGCAAATACTGGGAAAGCATCTCACAGTCAGCACCCTGTTGATGTTTTCTTTTTATCGGCATCGTCTTTTAACTTTTTATTTATTTTTGGCTGCGCTGGGTTTTCCTTGTGGTGCATGGGCTTCTCAGTGCGGTGGCTTCTTTGGTGGAGCTCCGGCGCTCCAGTGCCCGGGCTTCAGGAGTTGCAGCTGCCGGGCTCCAGAGCGCAGGCTCGGGAGTTGTGGTGCGCGGGCTGTGCTGCTCCCTGGCACGTGGGAACTTCCTGGACCAGGAATCAAACCCGCGTCTCCTGCATCGGCAGGCGGATTCTTTACCACTGAGCCACCGGGGAAGCCCTGTTTTTAATTTTTTAATGTAAAAAATCATGCCTTAAAACAACCCTTGTGGCTCAGACGGTAAAACATCTGCCCGCAATGCAGGAGATACAGGTTCGATCCCTGCGTCGGGAAGATCCCCTGGAGAAGGAAATGGCAACCCACTCCGGTACTCTTGCCTGGAAAATTCCATGGATGGAGGAGCCTGGCGGGCTACAGTCCATGGGGTCGCAAAGAGTCAGACACAACTGAGCGACTTCACTTCTCTTTAAAACAAGTGTAGAAGGAAGGAGCTCTGAGGCTCTTCCAGGGCCTCAGGGGTCAAAGCTCTAAGAGGGTTCATATGACACACACAGAGTCAATGTGTTATGTCAGTTTTTAGTTGAGAAAATCCGTCTTCTTGGCTCTTCTGAGCTTGCTGCTTGGTTCTCCGTGCCTGTTTGGAAGTGAGAAACGGGACTTAAGTTGCCAGGCTGGAGGTTGTAGCACCTGTGCTTGTGGGGTTGGAGATAAGAAAGCCTGTTTGGATGATAAAAGGCCCTTGTCTTCGGGGTGGCTGGAAGGAGGCCTGGCGAAAGGACAGAGGGCAGTCCCCAGCGGGCGAGGCCTCCGCTGCCTCTGAGAAGTGCCGGAGTTGGCCTCTGTTCACTGGGTTCTTGGCAGAATCGGTCACCTTGCGGCGATACCATCCACAGCACCTAAGCTTTTTGACAGATCTGATAATTTCATCATTAAAAAAAAAAAAAACCGGAAAAATCCAGAAAGGCTTTTAAAATGAATGATTCAAATGCTGCGTGATTTTGTGACATTACTGGGAAGACGGGAAGCAGGTGTTTGACAGCCGAGGGTGGGGGGTCTTTCCGGCTGCGAGCCTGGCCCCTGGAGAGCTGCCTGGACTGGCAGGGACACCTCTGGCGGGAGAAGATCAGTGCCACGTGCAGGCCCCCGGAGGGCCTTCATCGGGGTCTGTGCTGGGAGGCGCACCTCCTCATCGGCTGGACGCCTGCATCCGCCTGGCGTCTGTCTTGTCACATCTTGTTCCCTGCCTGGAGGTGAGAAGCCACCTGTAATTAATTGTGCTGTCTTTTAAATGGAACGATGTCATAGAATGTAATTTATTTCTCTTCTTGTTCTCCTTGAGTGCAATCTAGAATGACAAAGATTTTAAAAGGAGTCCCGAATTACTTCTTGAGGAATTCCTATGAGCTCCCAATTTCTTTGCACTTTCATGTTTCCTGTTGTGCTTTAGGAAAACAAAATTAAGTGGATTTAACAATAAATGCAGATATGGCAGGAATTACATTTTCTTGAGCTCTGTCAGGTGATTTATCTCTTTTAGTATTTTTGTTTTGTATATTGGTTCCCCTTATGGGGAGAATTGCTTAAAAGTATCGCAGTAATATAATTCCGAGTGTGTAATCTAATACAGAAGGACATTTGCTGCTTTTAGCTTCTTTATTATTGTCCAAATTGGTTTAGGGTAATGGGTTAGAGATCTCTGATCTTTTGTAGCCAGAATGCTTTAATCCAAGGATTGTGGACTGAAAACTGAAAATCTCCTTCCTGAATTTAACACTGGTGTTCTTTGGTCCTTTAGTGTGTGTTCTGTGTGTGGTTTTTTGTTCATTAAAAATGGAAATGCTATTGTTCTGCTCTTAGTAAATTTGCAAAATAAACTCATTTTAGACAATGGGGACAATGCAGAAAGACAGATTAAGTAAAACAGAACCACTGTTGATATTCTGGTGTGCGTCCTTCCACAGTTTTTTTCTGTGGATGTGTGTATCCTGACTCCCTCTCCACACACACGTGACAAAAGTTGGGGCCATTCTGTCTGTGCTGCTCTATATAGTGCTCTTCCTTCTTAAACTTGGAGATGCTTTTCCATTGTCAGTAAATCAACACTATTTTGAGTGGCTGCTTGGTATTCCATTGTATGACTGCAGGGTAATTCCCGTAATTAATTGATGTCTGCTTAGGTAATTTGCAGCTTAAAAAGAAATTATGGAAATCTCCAATGACTCTCTGAATCTTTCCACTAGTCTTAATTATTTCCTGAGGATAAACCAGAAGTGAGATTTTTGCTTTTTCCTTATATCCATTTTTAGGTATAATACATATGTATATGTGGAATCATCTTTGCTTCCGTATCTAGCAGCTTCTGTGTTCCCTTTCATCTTTGCAGTTTTTCCATTTTTACATGATTTTATTTTTGTTCTGTCATTGTTTTCGGCAATGTCTTGTCTACTTTTTTGCTGCTCTTAATGTGATATTTATTTTGGTAATGATTTTATTATCTCTGTCTTCAACCATGTTGATTTGGAGATTTTGAAAGAAAGAGTCCCAGTTTTCTTTAATTTTGAGTCAAGGAAAGTATTTGTCTGAAACGTCTCCCCTCTCCCTTGGAAATTCCTTCTGCCCTTTGCCTATTGCGTTTTTTCACTGTCCCTTCCCTCTTCAAGGCGTTCTCTGGGGCTTCCTCTGGCCTGGGCGTCTCTGGAGGGGGCGTTCCGTCTGTCCGGCAGGGTGCCGAGCGCAGTGCAGGGCCCCCCGGGTCGCCTCTGTCCTGCACCCCTGCCTGACACCGTCCTCCGGGTGACTCGGCCAGCATCTCCTAGTTTGATTGTAGATGGACCTTTTTTCTTATTTTCATTTTATTAACTTCACTGTGGATCAGAGGAGAGCAGCGTAAAATGTGCCTTTCGTTTGCCTTCTTTAAAGCGGCTATTTTTGTCTTTTTAATAGTAAAATACGTATGAAAGTGTTAGTTGCTCAGTCACGTCTGACTCTTTGTGACCCCATGGGCTGTAGCCTGCCAGGCTCCTCTGTCCCTGGGGTTGTCCAGGCAAGAATACTGAAGTGGGTAGCCATTCCCTTCTCCAGGGGACCTTTGCCACCCGGGGTTGGAACCTGGGTCTCCCACATCGCAGGCAGATTCTTTACCACCTGAGCCACCGGGGAAGCTGCCTGTGACTGAAAGTGTCGCCTTAGTTATGCTGAAGCCTGGGCAGGACTGGCTCTTCGAGTGGGAGCTGGGACTCCACACTTGCCAGTCTGCTGTCCTCATTCAGGGCAGGACCAGGGAGGAAGTGCGGCTGCCTTTGTGTAATAGCCGGTTCATCTGGGGTAGAGCGCTGCAGGGCTGACCTTCCTAACGTCTGTCGTCTGTCAGTAAACCGTCTTGACCGAAGTCCTTTAAAGATGTGCCTTGAACTTCCTTTCACAGTGTTTGCCGATCACGAGGTCCTGTGAGTCCTGAATCATTCCGGTGGGTGGGCTGGGAAAGCAGGAACGCTGTGCTTGTGGGGCCTCTGATGCTCCCCCGGTCTGTTCTGACCCGGTCCGGTCCCACTGGCCGCAGGTCCTTTATGGCAGGGACTTGTGGAGCTTGCCTCCCTGGTCCCCCTCTGGAGACTGTTGGAAAGAAGCTAGCTCTAGGGACTAGCTGTGGGGCAGGGTCTATGTGTCTGCAGCAGACCCTTCAGGGGGCTGCTGTGTTTCCAGACTTCTCCCCATGGGAGCTGGCTGGCATCGCCCCCCCATCCCCACCCGGGGAGGGGGCAGGGTCCTGGGTGGTCCGAGATTCAGTGATGCGTCGGGTCACCGCCTGGCATGGCAGGGTCTGTGCCCTGGTCCCCATCAAGCATCCAGCCTGCTGCTGTGGGTTAGGAACCCCAGGACTTGGCCTCGCTGAGAGCGTGTTGACGGTGGACCAGAATGTTCTGTGGGAGAGCAGAGAGCCGAGGACCCCTTGTGTGAAGAGCAGCGTGTGGGAGTTCAGGCCCGGGATTCGTGACGGCTATTTTTGTGCTCAGATGCCTTTTCTTTCTTTTTATTTTTTGCATCGTGCTTCCGGAGAGTTGAGGTTTCTAACCTCTGACCTCTGAATCAAAGCTGAATAGTTGTTCGAGCTTCAGTTAAATATATGCATACTTGCCGGCGCACTCCAGCCCAGGAGCGGATTTGTTGCATTATTCATTTGATTTGCCCTTCAAGTGTTGAGTTCTCTTTTGGGGGGGATGCTCAGCTCCGGGGCGGGGGGGGGGGCGGTGGTGGTGAAGGGGGAGCTTTGGAGGAGGGTGGCCTGGGTTGTCCTTTTCTTACTCAGCCAGAGAGCAGCTCGGAGGCGGGCTCCCCACCCCCCATCACCTTTCCCTAGGCTGGCCTTTTACCTAACATACAAGAGAGACTTGGCACGAACAGTCCTTATTCAGCTGTATTTACTTAGGTTTGTACGCCTTCCAAAAGGTTGCTTATTTCGGTACTGCCGCGGCCCCCCACGCCAGGGCAGTTGACCACCTGATGCGAAGGGCTGACTCATTAGAAAAGGCCCTGAGGCAGGAGAAGGGGACCACAGAGGATGAGATGGTTGGATGGCATCACCGACTCAGTAGACATGAGTTTCGGTAGACTCCAGGAGTTGGTGATGGACAGGGAGGCCTGGCGTGCTGCAGTCCATGGGGTCACAAAGAGTCGGACACGACTGAGTGACTGAACTGAACTGACAGAGCAGTTAGCACCCAGGCTGGTGGAATCTGGTGCCGGAAGGGGGTAACTCAGGAGAGTTACCAGTCCAGAAAGTGATGCAGGCCTGGGAAGGCCTTGTGGTGGTCAAGCTGGGATCAGAAATGAGAAGCCGTTAATGGCCTGTGATTAGAGGAAATTAAATCACTGAATCCTCCCCTCTTCAAAGACTGGGAAACCACAGTTTCTTCAGAGGTTCTTGCCCACGATCATCAAGCAGGCATGTGGTAGGGCCTGGCTTTGAACCCATTTGTCTCAGAAGGCTACACCCTGAACCACGATGCCCCACAAGCCTGAGGAAGCCTTGCATTTCTTGTGTAAACGGCAGATGCTGGTGTTGCTGAAGCCTGGTATTAAGTGGGACAGGCCACGTGAGTTCCAGGTAGTCTGCCGTGTACCAGGCAGTCCGTGCTTACTCACGGCTTGCAACAGTAATGGGACTAGTTCTGGAAAATAAAGTCCTGCATTTCAAAGATTGATGGTTTCTCCTTAATAATCACAGTCTAGCGAAATGCCAGACAGACAGATGGTGCAGAATGCAGGTGAGTCAGGGCTTCGCTCACAGCATTTAATTCCCCCGGTACGCTTATTACATTGGCTGCCTGAGTCAGAAGCAACAAATCTTTCACGACAGAACTTAAAGATTTATTTTAAATTGCACTTTTTCCTGAATCTTCACCGTGTTCGAAATCTGATACTGAGATTGTTCTCTTTCTTCTCTCCCCACAGCCCCAAAGGTTTTTGTTTTATCCTGTTGCTCTTCCAAAGATAAAAGGAAAACACGTTTTAAACTTTGAACAGACACCGAACTTCATAGGTAGTTTATCAAGGTCCTGTCACATTTGGTCTTGAAGCTTCATGGGCACGTTGGCCAGTGGCCTCTGCAGACCATTCTGTCTGGGTGTTAGATTGGGCTGGGGAGTAGATGGAGTGTGAAGCTGAGGTTAATCTTGGAGCCGGGGAAGAGGGTGGAACTATGTTTTGTTTTTCAAAAAAAAAAAAAAAAGTCGTTCATTCCCTGGACGTTGAGCACGCCCTCTGTGCCAGGAATCTGGCAGGGTGCTGGGGTAGGATGAGCCAGGTGGCGTCTCTGCCCTTCCCCGCAGTCACTGGGGAGGCAGGTTAAGAAAGATACGCCCTGTGTGGTTTTTCTTACAAACAGCTTCATCACTGTGGCATGTTTTACGTGTCATAAAATGCCCTCCTTCCAGGGGAACCGCTCAGTGACTGAACAACTCTGGTAACTTTACCAAGTGGTAACATCACCCCCGAGTCCGTGTAGAACCTTCTCGTTCCCCCACGTGCTTTTTCTCTGCCTCAGTTTGCCTCTTCTGGGTGTTTCCTGTCCAGGGAGCCGTGCAGCACGTGGCCCCTCATCGCTGGCGGCTTTCACCTGGATGGTGTTTCTGAGGGTCATGACGTAGTGCGTGTCTGTGGTGGGCGCCCATTTCATGCTGAACGGTGTCTGTTGCTAAGCACCACGTTTCTCGGCCCATCACCAGCTGATGGGCATAGAGGTGATTTCCAGTGTTTGCCTGATATGAATGCTTCGTATCATACGTCCACTTCATAATGCTTTGAGCGGATGTATGTTTTCAGTTCTCTCAGGAGTGGAACTGCTGGGTCCTAAGGTGGTTTTATGCTTAACTTTTTGAGAAATTGCCAAGCTGCCTTCTGAAGTGGCTGCACCATTTCCTATGCCTCCAGCAGATTGTGGGACATATTGTGGTTTTCATAGATTCATTACCTCTGCTTCCAGTATAGCAGGGATAATGGTTCATCAGTATGGCAAAATGGAGAAAAGCAAGCTAATAACCAGAAAGTTGTGATACAGTACTGACCGTCTTGGAGGCATCTGAGTGTGAGAGGCAGCCTCACCCACCCGTGGGAAAGGAGTGCGCTTCAGGGTGACCCAACTGGAGTGAACAGGTTGGAAGTGGAAGTGTTAGTCACGTGGTCACGCCGACTCTTTGTGACCCCATGGACTGTAGCCTGCCCGGCTCCTCTGTCTCTGGGATTTCCCAGGCAAGAATAGTGGAGTGGGTGTCCATTCCCTTCTCCGGGGAACTTCCCAACCCAGGGACTGAACCCGGGTCTCTTGCATTCTTTGCCATCTGAGCCACCTGGGAAGCTTTTGCTTTGTTTTGGGTGGAACAATTTTTTATGTAAGTTTTGGTTATTAACCCATTTCTTTCAGTCATCCCCATGAACCGCAGCCCTGGACTCCTATGTCTATTTATTTAGTTTTCCTTATGGTATCTTCCAAAATCCTGACAGATTTTGAGAGGGCAGGACACAGCGATCCATTTACCGTGGTTTTCTGAGTAATGAGGAAATTCTTTCACCTCTGTTTGGGTCTAATTAAGGAGTGAGCAAGAAAGAAAGGCTGCCGGGGGCCTGTGGAAGAGGTAATGAGCTTGGGAGGTTGAGTAGCAGGTGGGCCACTGCGGGGATCCCATGCTAGAGGAATGGTCCCCACACACGGAGTGCGCCTGGGTGTGTGTGTGTGTGTGTGTGTGTGTGTGAGTGTGTGAGTGACACAGACAGGCTGGGAAGAGGAGGGGAGAACGGTCCACAGAGATGGAGATGATGAGACAGACAAGGTGAGCTGACGCCTCGTCCCTGGAGCCGAAGGTCAGTGTAAGGCGGAGATAAGCCGCTGCCCAGGAAGGGATCAGCAGAGTGATGGCCCAGGTGGGGACGCCTCTCTCCACGGAAACCTGAAGTCCACCGCGATCCTCAGGGCAGAGGTTCCGGAAGCGGTGGGCACTTGCTGATTGCCCGTGGACCCCTGACACTGATGCGGGGTGACGGAGAGCAAGTAATCTGTCGTGATGGCGAAGCCGGGACGGCAGCTGGAGGCTGGGCAGGGTCGGCCGACTGTCACCGTGAGCTGAACCCGGGACTGAGTGGAACGAGAGGTGCCTAGTCCTTCCGCAGAGATCAGCTCTTACCTCCCCCTCCCCGCGTGGCCTTTGACGGAGGTGCTCTTCTCCCCTGTTTACAGAAGAGGAAACTGAGGTCCGGGTCAGCTGGGTGATGTGTCCAGGGTCCCTCATGAGGTCTGGGAATCAGATGCAGGTGATTTTGCATCTCCCTTCTCACTCCCTGGAGCTTCGCTGGTGGCTCAGGCAGTAAAGAATCCACCCGCCATGCAGGAGACCTGGGTTCAATCCCCGTGTCAAGAAGATCCCTCGCTGCCCAGGAAGGGATCAGCAGAGTGATGGCCCAGGAGGGGACTCCTCTCTCCAGGGTTGGATCTCCGGTATTCTTGCCTGAGAAATCCCACGGACAGAGGAGCCTGGCGGGCTACAGTCCATGGGGTCTCCTACCTGGGAGGCGGCGCTGCCTGCCCGAAGCCCCCGTCTGCGCTGTGGGGTGCTTACCTGCTGGGGAGGCCGAGCAGCCAGGGTGCCCAGCCGGGTCTCTGCTCCGGGGAGAGGGCTCCTGCCTGCCTCCTCTTTGCTACAGCCGCAGCCGACACTCACTGAGGGTGTCCTCCGTGCCAGGCCGCGGGCTGTGTGGCATGAGCCCCTTCTGTGCAGGAGAGGGGACCAGTGGGCCCGTGGTCTGCTCGGAGCCCCCTGAGGCGGCAGGGTGTCGCTCTCTCCTGGCCTGGCGTGTGCATCTTGTTATTTGAGCCCCGTGTGAGGACCAGCCTCCTCACGCTTCTTAACCCTGTGCGAGTGACCTGCCGTCTGCACCCCAGGTTTCTCTGCTGTGTCGTGAGGCTCGAGGTCCCTTCCTTGTGGCCTGGCAGCTGGGAGGCCCCCAGACGAGGCCTTGGCAGAACTGCTTAGCATGGACCTTCGCGAGAGGAGCTCCTGGGAACGGGAGCGGCTGCTGGTCGTCGGGGTGTCTGGGTGTCTGGTCTGGTCAGTGTATTTTTTGTGGCTGGCTTGTTATTTGTGTTTTGCTTTTAATAAAGAAGCTGCCAGGGTTCATTTCTCAATGAGCTATAGACGTAATTTCATTTGGAACGTATGGCATATTTTTCATCAAGTGTTTGCCTAAACAAAACCAGCCTGAATTTGGTCTTTGCCGCGACACCTGGGCCTACTCGCCACCTCAGAGAAACCCCAAGCCTTTGTCTTCCAGCCGGGGAGCCTCTCACTGCAGAAAAGCGCTCCCAGCATGCGCTGGGGGAGCTGGCCGGGGTGGGGGTGGGGTGACAGGTCCCTGCGTGGGGACTCTGGGGTGCCCACCTCGCCCTGAGCTTCATGACCCGGGGTGAGTGGCAGCCTCAGGCCCCTGGCTCACCCTGCAGTCGGGCCTCGGGGTGCAGGGGCCGCGAAGGAGGTGACCCCGCCGAGCGTTCAGCACTGTGTCTGGGAGCGTTTGGCGCTGGGCAGGCGGTCGGCAGGGTCGTACCCAGAGCCTTTGTTCAATCCGTGCTGAGAAGGAGCTTGGCCCCAAGTGAGTGATGGCAGAGGGCTTCTCCAGGCGGCTTCCAGCCTGGGCCGCCGCCCCACACCCCAGGAGCACGTGCTGCCTGAAACCAGTTACCTGAGTGTTTGCAATCACTTTTTTTCTCTCAGTTTTAATGCTTTTCTAAAAATGGCATTTTATTGAGCCGTTTCTGCCTCAAACATCCATATAAAAGAATAGAATGTTGTTACTAGGATTCCCTAAATTTTAAGAGTTTTAGGAGAATTTCTAGTAATTTGGATATGTAAGTCTAGACATAAATTCATGCATTTAACATCTCCGTCTCTGTTTTCTTTTTTGTGAATTTTGTCGAGTGTTTATCCAGGTGGCTGGAAACACAGGTGGGGGGAGTTGGGTTTACTGGCGGGGTTGTGGGGTGTGTGTCATGTGCCCCAGAGCGCTGGGGTGAGAGGCTACACGGGCTGCTCATCGGAGGCAGCGATCGACGTGGTCTCACCCGGAGGAGCTCACCCGGAGTGCCGGGGGCTTGATGCACTGTGCGGGGAAGCCTGCTTCTGTGCAGACCTGGGACTTAGGCCTCACCCTGAAAAACGACCTCCCATCAATTAGCTCAGAGTGAGGCTTCTTCTAAGAGACCATCTGAGGATAGAAATCTGTTAATGCTGAACTATTTGGAGCTACCTGCTATTGAAAGAGCTTTATCTGCTAAACAATGGTTACTGATTCAATGGACATGCGTTTGAGCAAACTTTGGGAGCTGGTGAAGGATGGGGAAGCCTGGCGTGCCGCAGTCCATGGGTTGCGAAGAGTCGAGCGACTGAACAACAGCAGTGGTTTTTATTTTGGAGACCTGAAATCAACCAACTAGTTATGTAAAACACTTGGGGCTAGAGGCGGAGAATGGGTGTTCCTGGTGGTCAGCGAGGCGGGAGAGGAAGGGGCTGGAGAGGAAAGACTGGACAGGCAAGCTTCGGGGGAGCCCCCCGCCCCCTGCTCCGCTGTGAGGAGAGCAGGTGAGCGTGCTGGGAGCTCTGCAGGCGGCCTCCGGCCCCGCTCTCAACCTTGGCTGCACGGGGAGCTCTTCAGGGCGGGTTACAGGGAGGTTAGATAAGCCCCGGGGATTGGGGTTTGCTGGCGGGGCCGGCGCACAGGCAGTCCTGGCTGGTTGCACCCGTGCTGGGAACTGGTGGCCCTGCGCCCGCCCCCCTTCCCCGCCGTGGGGTCCCCCATGCCCTGTGGGTCCCTCGGGGTTGCAGTCTCTCCCCTGGCCCCCGAGTTCCTTCCGACGAGGCAGAGGAGATGGCAGATTCCTCGGGTGGTTCCTTCTTCCTCCCGGCCGAGACACCCCGCCATCTCTCTGGTGCCTTTGAGAGGGGGGTTGATAGAGAAGGAAACCCTGGTAGCTTTGCTCTGGCTCCCCGGGTCCCGAGGCAGCATCAGGGGGTGAAAGAGAAAGTCCTGCCCTGAGACCTTCTCGCCAGGTTGGAACAAGGAGCCCGAAGTTCCCCTGTTCTGCTTGTGTCCAGCCATGTCTGTGGTGGGGGTGGGCGCACTGACGTGTGACCATGACCCATGTCTGCTGGCCGGACGCCTTCCTAGAAGTGTGGGAGAGGCTTCCCAGGCCAGGGAGAAGTAGGGGTTCCCCCTCAAGTTTCTTTGTGCCTCTGCTCCTGGAGTTAAATGGGGTTTGGATGTTGTAGAGACTCCTGGTTATAGGATTTCTGGGCATATCCCCATAAAAGAGTATTTGGCTTTGGGGGAGCGCTTTTTCAGTTTGTTTATAAACTTGGCATTGGCTTTATGTGTGTATATACATATTTCTGTATGTATTTTGTAAAAAGGCAGCTTGATTTTCAGGTGGGTGAGGTGTGGGAAAGACCCTGGTAGAGAAGTGAGCTTTGAGCTTGTTAGGAGGAAAACCCTGTTACAGGTCAATAGGCTTGATTAGACAAATGGCCCAAGTGTACTTTGAGTACAGAAAGCCTCTTTAGTGGTTAGATTAAACTGATGAGGCAAGTTTTCAGGGCATTTTTATTTGTTCTAATCAGCTTTAAAGATATTTATGGGAAGAATAATTTGTGTTAGAAAAATAGTGACACGAAGTTAAGCCGTCCTTTGAAACAGTAATTTTTAATCTCTTCGGGGCCATGTGTTGTGCATGGTTTGTCCTCTGCGTTTGGGCCGGTGTTTTCAGGTCAGTCACTCAGTCGTGTCTGACTCTCTGCGACCCCATGGACTGCAGCACGCCAGGCCTCCCTGTCCATCACCGACTCCCGGAGCTTGCTCAAGCTCATGTCCGTCGAGTCCATCCAGTGTTTGCTGGGCGAGTGTTCTAGTGATTTCTAAAATGTCTCCAACGCCGAGTGCTGGTTTAAAACCGATCTCACTTGCCTCTGCTGTGCTTGCTGAGAGCCGGCGCCCGCTTTGCAAGGTAATAGCTGTCACCTGTGCTCTGCAAAAGGGTTTGCTCTGGGCCTCGCTTTCCCCGCTGCACTTGCGCGGATTTGATCCTCTGCCGCACCTGTGAGGTCAGTAAACACTCAGGCATTGTTGTTCCCATTTTACCCAGAAGTTAAGACCTTGCTCAAGGTCGCGCAGCAGTGCGTTACTACACAAGGGAAACCCAGGTCTTTTGAGTCTTAATTTTGTGCTCTTTCTGTTGCGATCTGCTGCCAGAACTTGGGAGGCAGTTATCAGCGTGCTCGCCCTTTGGAGTCAGATGGCTCTGAGTTCCGTTTCAGGGTCTGTCACAGGCCCTGTGTCCTGGGGCAGATTCCATAGCCACCATAAGGCGGAGATGACCCCTCCTTCGGGGGTGCATTTGGAAATGGGGGGGCGTGCAGAAATGGCAGCCATCTTTCTCAGGGTTCGTTCCACCCAGGCCAGGTCCAAGACTAAAGAGTTTCACAGCCTCTGACTGCACCTGCTTTGTGACCTGGAGAGCCAGGATTCCAGCTCGGTTATGGCTGTCAGCATGCGGCGGCCTTATGCATTCGAACTTTCTGTAGATTGTTTTGCAAGATTTCTTCGATTCAGGTTTCTGCTCAGAAACGATTAACAGGATTCCTGTTACACAGACTAAAAGTATGTGTTTCTGTCCTCTTGACTAGCTGGTGGGGTGTCTGTGTGTCCCATAGGCCCCTGCCTTTTGCATCTTGCCTTCTTTGCTGTAATTCTCCCTGAGCTTGGGCCTGCATTCCTTTTTCTGCTTAAAATCCCTTCTACTCATCTAGTTTGAGCCCCTTCTCCCGAGGCTGCCGATGCAGAGCGGACCCTTCTTTTCTTTTTGAATGTATTTTTGGTCGTGCTGGTCTTCATTGCTGCCTGAAGGCTTTCTCTAGTTGCAGTGAGCAGGGGCTCCTCTCTAGATGTGGTTCCCCGGCTTCTCATCACCGTGGCTTCTAGGCTCTTGGACTCCATAGTTGTGGCACAGAGGCTTTAGTAGCCCCTTGGCATGTGGGTCCTTCCTAGGTGCAGGGAACGAGCCCATGTCCCCTGCACTGGCAGGCGCGTTCCCATCTACTGTACCTCCAGGGAAGTCCTCTTCTCTATTTTAAGGGATCTAGTAGACACTGTTACTGGAAAGTTTAAAAGGTTTATGAAGGCTTGGAAGGTTCTCATAGGCACCATCTTTTGCTTATTTATAGCTCCCAGCGTCCTTTCTTAGCCCCGAGAGCCTCACACTGGGCGTGGGGAGGGTCATTGCCTGGGTGGCTCAGCGCCCTCTCTGGACCCTTGTGATAGAACACCACCCGGGGCCACAGGGCCCTCTGGCCTCGCTGGCTAGTTCACCCCAGGGTGGCCTCTGTACTTGGGAGTTTCACAGCTGTTTCCTTCTCTCTTTCTGAGGATGCTCACTCAGGCCTCCTGGAATTCTCCTTGTCCCCTTCCTCAGGGAGGAAAGGGGATTTTAGCTGATTTTAGAATTGTGCCATGGAGGGTGTGCTGGTTTGTGAGTCTCGTGATCTGGGTTTTAATTCTGGTTCTGGTTCAAATAAGAGACCTCTAAGAAGCTGCTCAATCTTGACCGAGTGTTGTCAGGAAGAATAGCTCGGTGTTAAGTACACACAAAAGTAACCATAACAGCCCAAGTGGTTTCTATTTACTAAGGACTGTTCAGCAGATACCATGCAAGAGCTTTCCTTGGGTCCTGATTTTATCCTCTCGGCATCCGGAGGCAGTAAGGAGTGTCACCGTTTCACGCGTGTGGAAGCAGGCGGGGTGTTTCCGTGACTCGCTGGCAGCGTGGTAGAGCTGAGACCTGAACTCGGGTGGCTGAGAATGCAGGTGCCTGTGGCCGCCTGGAAGCCTGGATTTCTGGCGGATGATTTAAGCACTCAGAAGGGCCGCATTGACTCTCCGTGTTTGATAGCTTTTCCGGGGTAGGGGCAGGGGTGTATTTAGTGTCTTTTCCCCACAGGTCTTGTCCAGCTGCTCTTGTCTTCTCCTTATTATGCGCTGAACTTTGGCTGGGGTTTTGATTTTTTTTATTTTTATTGTGGCGTAGTATTTTTTATTTTAAGACTTGCTCATTTATTTTTTGCCTGTGGGGGTCTTTGTTGCTGCTCACGGGGTTTTTTCTCGTTGCGGCACGCGGGGGCTCCTCTTTGTTGCAGTTCGAAGGCTTCTCATTGCGTGACTTCTCTTACTGTCCAGCTCGGGCTCTAGGCCTGAGGGCTTCAGCAGGTGCCGCATGTGGGCTCAGTTGCTCCAAGGCATGTGGGATCTTTCTGGACCCAACCAGGGGTCGAACTCACCTCCCCTGCATTGCCAGGTGGATTCTTAACCACTGGAGCACCAGGGAAGCCCTTGATTTTGTTTTGTTAACGGGGCTTGGGTGTTGCCTGCAGGTTCCCATGCTGCTCACCTCTTTCTTTGCTGGGTTAGGTTGGCAGGGTCACAGGATAATGTTCTTAAGTGGAAGTCGTAGTCTCGAGGGGGAAAATGCTCTGTAAAGTGTCATGAATACGGTTTTCAACCAGTGGCATGAAACATGTGCCCTTGCAGAAAGGAGCCCTGGAACCGGGCTCCAGTTCACACCAGCAGACGGGCGCATCTCAGCTGTAACAGTGGAGTCATAGCGGCCTCGCTGGGGGCACAAGGAACCAGGTGCAGAAAGGACCAAGAATTCAGTAGAATCACCCAGTCGGGATGCAGAAGCCCCGCGTTACCCCTCACTCATTCCCAGCCCTGCCCTGTCCCCACCCCCCCAGTTGTGGCCCCTGGATAATTCTCTATCCACAGTCCTGACTACAGCCTGTAACCCTGGGTGCTCGTAGACAGTGTTGAGAAGTTGGGTGGTCAGAGGGTAAGTTGGGGGAGCAGCAGGAAGTGGGGGGTGGGAAGGGGCTGTGGGCTTCAGCTTCATGGCGAGTGCATGCCTTCAGCCTTGAGATGGTGTGCTGTCCCCTCTGCTTTAAGCAGTGAAGGAAAAACCATGAGCTGCGAGGAAGCCGAGCTCTGCCAGCGGGGTGTGCAGGGGGCTCGGGGGGTGTAGCCGCTGTGGGTGAGCCTGGCGTGGTCGGGGGACCGCACGCAGAGACAGTTTTGGTCGGTGGGCGTAAGACAGGAATGGCGGTGCAGGGGTTTCCAGCTTTGGGAATAACAGATGGTGACACTGCTAAAAACGGGACCCACGGAGAAACTGACATGGGAGGATGAGGTCGTGGGAAACGGCCGGCCTGTGGCGCCCGCCTGGGTGCCTTGGGGAGGTGGGGAGAGCGGGGTTCTGAGGCTAGGTTGGGGTCCAGGAGGAGAGTTCGGTCCTTCACTCGGGATGCTTACCAAGTTCAGAAGAAGGAAGGGGCCCGCCTAGTCCAGACCCCGCTGCCCTCTCGGCTGTTTCTTTGGGGATGGTGATGTGATAAGGTGCAGGTATTGGAGCACAGGAAACCTAGACCCTTCCCTTTTCTTTTCCTGCAGCTTAGCTTCAGCCCAGAGTGGTGTCGTGCAGACAATCGTACAAGTAATACGTCTGAAGCTGAGGGCCTCTGAAGGTTGATTAGTGATGCCAGATGCATTTTTTCATTGCCAGAAGTGATCAAAAGAACACAGTAATAGCTGTTCAGGTTCAAAAATATAAAATACTTAAATCATCATGGAAGTATTTTAATGAGTTCTCTCGATGGGTCACGAAATGGGCTGAATGACCGTAGAGGCCAGAGTTCTAACGGGGCGCTCCGGTGGCGGGTGGGGAGCAGGCATCGCACCCCGGGGTTTCTTTTCTCAGGGGGATCGGAATCCTCAAGATTCGGGGACCGGACCCCTCCCTGTGCCGCATGCATGGTGACGGCCACTTCTCCTGGGCTCGTGCCTATTCACGTCCCGCTTCCGGGAGATCCCAGGCTTTGGGGTAGCCGGTAGCCCCAGCACTTGCATGTCATAATTCATGAGAAACATCTGCAGAACTGGTGACCCCAGATCGCCTGGGCATGTTCCTTTGGTTTTGGCTCTTCTGCGATCCTGAGCTCGATGGGGAAAGGACATGGAAGCCTTTGCAAAACCCAGACCTGTGCCTGGACCCCGTACCTTGGGGGAGCCGCAGCATCTCCATATTTTGGTCAGTTTCAAGGATCCTGACCTTAGGACATGTAACGAATGCCCTGTTTTTTTCTAAATCTTGAAGTTAAACAAGACAAAGTGGGTAGAAAGGCTTAGAATTTCACTGACCAAGGTTTGCAGAGACAGATGGCTTGGAGTTGCCATGATGAGGAGGGTAATGGAAAAGACTGAAGCCATAAGAATTAGGATAAGCCAGAGTCATCTCCTCTAAGTTTTCACTTAACCTCCAGGCTCCCCCAGATAGGATGTTGGGCTGTTTCCTGACCCAGGTGGGGAAGGTTTTGAGGGATGTGGAGAGGTGCGAGCAGAGAGGAGACATCAGTATGGGAGTGCTGTCTCTTACAGACGCATCCGTCCGTTGGTGGGTACCAAATCCCCGCTCTTAGGTGCACATGATTCTGTTATTTCTCTCTAGTCCGTCTCTCAGAGGGGAAACACAGACCCAGGGGGCAGGTAGCTCGGTGGGATCACATAGGTTAGTGAGCGAGTTTGTGAGACTCACATGCCCTCGGCCATGGAGTGATGATCTCCTGGCTCAGCTGCGGGACTGGGAAAGTTCCACTGGGCATCGAAGTGATGTTCTTGAGTGACTGGTCTGGAACCTGAAGAGGGGGGGTGTGCAGGCAGCATTCCCCCCCCCCCCCCCCGCACCCCGGTCTCTGCCCAAATCCCCCAGCTCGTTGCCCTAGGAGAGGGGAACGGTGGGGAAGGGTCCTGGCTTTCCCCTGCTCAGAGAAGGCCGAGCCTTTGTGTGTCCTGACTCCTGCCTGGGAGCTGGTTGCCTTTCAGGCACATGGGGGACGGGTGGGGTGAAGGGCAGGCCTTTCTAACCTCGGGTGATGACCAGCGCTTGGTTCAGCTTAGACCTCTCTGAAAAGAGAATTGTCGAGATGGTCGGCAGGGTGACACCGCTCCTTCCCAGAAGATCTCCTGTCCTCGGAGAGCAGATTCTGGCGGCAGAATCTTGACGTTCCTTTGTGCACTAGGTCATCTCTGGCTTTGATTTCCTGACCGCGCTGCACGGGCTGCAGGGCTGCAGCGCTTGGTGGCGGTCTTGTGCGAGAACTGCCGAAGGGCGGGGACCCTTGCTTGTTCAGGGCTCTGCCGTCACCGTTCTGACAGATGGCTCCCTTCTTCTTTTTAAAAATTTATGTATTTTTCGGTGGCACTGGGTCTCTGTTGCTGCACTCAGGCTTTCTCTGGTTGTGGAAAGAGGCACTCTTTCTTTGCCGCGCACCAGCTTCTCGATTGCGGTGGCTTCTCTCGTTGCAAAGCACAGGCTCCAAGCTCGCGGGCTGCAGCAGTTGTGTGCGGACTCAGCAGCGGTAGCTCCAGGGGTATCGAGCGCAGGCGCAGTAGTTGTTGCCCACAGGCTTAGTTGCTCTGGGGCAGGTCGGAGCTTCCCGGGCCAGAGATGGAGCCTGTGTCTCCTGGGTTAGCAGGTGCTCCCATCTGCTGCACCACCAGGGGAGTCTGTGGCTCTCTTCTTGGGTTTTGGTTTGGTTTATGGCTGGTGGCCCAATGGCAGAGTGTGGGATGCCGCGCCACACTTGGGCAGGTGCGAGACCTGCACTGGCCTTATGGGTGCGGATGCTTGGGAAAGGGCCTCAGGGAGGAGGGTCAAGGCAGTAGTGGAAACAGCTGTTTTTTCCTACGGGGTCTTAAACCCAGCACAAGGGAAAAAGGCAGTTTATTGAAATGACACACTCCTCTCCCGAGTACAGAAAGTCTGTCTGTCTGGACCCTGTCCTCAGGAATGGACACTTTTGTCTGGCAGTGGTCAGCGATCTCTGTTGATTCCGTTATCCGTTGGGTGACACATCACCCCAGAATTTTGTGCCTGAAACACACAGTGATTTAGTGTTTCTCCCGATTCCTCGGGTTGCCCTGGTGCTTTTCCACAGGGCTCGCTCGCTGCCCGGGGTTGGCGGGAGAGCTGCTGGCCTGGCCCGGGTCGGGCAGCGAGGACACTGGGCGTCCCTGCCTGTGCCTGCAGTCGGCCGGCTGTCTGACCCGGGCCTGGGTTCTCCCTGCCGGCAGCCAGCCCAGGCCTCCTGAGGGGCCAACGGAGGTGCAGCTGCAGGGCCACAGGCTTAGCCTAGCCCAGCGTTGCAGGAAATCGCAGGGCCAGCTGGCGTTCGAGGGGAGCAGCAGGCACAGTGCAGGAGGGGTCCGGGCTCAGGGAGGGATCGTATCGAAGCTGGAGGCCTGATTGTGACAGTCTGCAGGCTCAGGGGAGGAGGTATCAGCCAGCAGTTGATCTGGGAGGCATAGCTCCAAAGGCCGGATTGCAGCCAGCAGTTTGAAAGTTACCAGATACACACAAGATAAATATGGAGATCACACAGCCTCCTCCTCATCCCCTCCCCGTCCATGACTGTGAGTGTTTGGGGATCTCTGAGTGTCCCAGGTGATTCTCACCGGCCAGGTTTGGGGAGCATGGATCCTAATCCTGGGAGGAGGAGGAGAGAATGGGCAGGAGGCCAAGTGTGGAGTCTGGGGGGCAGCCCAGGATGACGGCCCTGCGCCTGAAGAGGCTTCTGGAGCCAGGGAGGCTAGAGGAGGACCAGTGGGGAGCAGAGCGGGGCAGTGGGGGCATCCTTGTGGAGGAGCCGAAGCCAGAGCCGGCCTGTGATGTTGGGGCCGCGGGTGCTGGTGGCTCTGATGACTCTCCGGGAACTTGCTGGGGAGACGGCGCCCTGAAGCACGGCGACAGTGGTGTTTCAGTGGGAGACACCTGAGTGTGTTGCCGAGGGCAGAGGCAGGTGGTGGGGCGGAGGGGAGGTGCGGCACGCCGAGGAGGGGCTCCTGGTTGAAGCCACGTCCCGGGGCAGCGGAGGGTGGACTCGAAGACCCTTGGGAGCCCTGCTGGGGGCAGCTCCGTGGGGTACCCCAGGACGGCGGGTTGGTGGGAGGGCCCGGTTAACCCAGAGCCACCCACGCTGCCGGCTCTGTGTCTGACCCTTACTTTCTGTGGGTCCGTTGTTCTTGCTCCTCCTTTCGGCCCTCCTCCCCACTGTTTCACAGGGAGGGTAGCCTGAGCAGCTCCTCGTGGTTGAGGTGGGAAGGATCCCTAGGATGGGAAGGACCCCTGGCTCCCCGAGTGTCACCCCTCACTCCCTCCTGGGGGGTGACAGGTGCTGCCCACGCAGAACTCGGCTGCTCACCCTTCTCTCTGGTCAAGGGAGCCGTTAGGGTGGGCCCTGGGGTCCTTAGAGCTAAACCTTATGAGGTATAGGTGATACGTGTTTTTCAACTACTCAGATTGGTGGTTACGAGCCTTCAGAAGCCATTTCAAGGGTATGACGTTTACCTGACAAAGAAAACAGTTCCTTATTGTTTCCTGGGATCCGGTTAAATATTTAGGCTAAGGCAGCAGCAGTTAAGTGCAGGTGCATGGGACTGTGTTTGCTGGACATGGCCTGCTCTGAAACAAGCCAGGGTGTTGTCTTTTTCTCTGTTACATGATGTTGCTGATTAACCTATGTTTCAGTATATACCTACCCAAATTAAAAAAGTTGGGGCGGGGTGTAGGGAGAAAAGTAGAATTTCTGCTTAGACACGAGTGATTTTTCAATAAATCCATATATCTGTTCAAATAAGTGGTTTGATATTTGTTTATACAAAAGCTGGAGCCTTCCTCAGTTTCTATAATTGAGCTGGGTCACTGTTCCTGTTTGCACATTTGCTGTGTTTGATAGTGTAACTTGCACATGCAGGTGAGATTGAGAAATGTGTGTGTCCTGAGTGTGAAGACCTGTGATCACCACCAGCCTGATCCTTAAGGAAAACGAATGCGTCCTTAGAAAGACCATGGTCTGGACGTTGTTAATACACAGATGTTATCCAAGTACCCCTGTGAGTTACTGAAGTTTCCCTTTTCCTTCTCTCCTGCAGAACCTAAAAGCTGATCCAGAAGAGCTTTTTACCAAACTGGAGAAAATCGGAAAGGGCTCTTTCGGCGAGGTGTTCAAAGGCATTGACAATCGGACTCAGAAAGTGGTCGCCATAAAAATCATTGACCTGGAGGAGGCAGAAGATGAGATCGAGGACATTCAGCAGGAAATCACAGTGCTGAGTCAGTGTGACAGTCCCTACGTAACCAAATATTATGGATCCTATCTGAAGGTAAGGCTCAAAGATGCAAACGTGCGTTTCCATCGGGCCGCGCCTGACTGAGATGTGAGCTGCGGTCGGGAAGGATTTCAATAAATAGCACAGTAGCGTCTCAGAGGAAGAAGTGTCCCGACCTTTGCAGTGGAAGGATCCGGCTTCGATGGTTCTCTCATCTTAAATGTCACTGACGGAAATGTATTTTCAGTAGAAAGTGTTTGATGTTGAAATTCCCTTTCAAATAAGAAAGTGTTTCTGAGTAAGACCTTGTCATCAAAAGTGCATTTTTTTTAAGCTAGTATAATGACAACCACTCATCAACTAATTTTAGCATGGTTTGTGATGAAGACTCAGGCCAACCTCAGAATATGAGTCTTCTGATATTTTCATATCAAATGTGTTTTAATTTAGGGTCTTTTTTTTCTTTTTTAAACTGCTGAGGACTGAGAATGTTGATTAGTGAGCTAGTTTATCTCCGTTTGACTTTGAAGAATTCTCAGTAAATAATTACTTAAAGTGGTGGTTACAGTATACTACTACAAATAGTCCTCAATGTTCACGCAGCTCTTCAGGTGGGAAACAATTCTGTTAAAGATGGTTTCCCAGTCCTGCATGGAAAGTTTAAGATCGTCCCTCGTGTTTCAGGTTCCTTGACATATATCTGTTTTACTGCATTTTCAAATGGGGTTTTAAAAATCTTAAAAGAGTTGGTGAAAAGCTTTCTGAAATAATCCTTGTGGAGACTAGAACTCGGCAGGTAGAAAGAACTTCCTGAGGGGTAGGCAGCAGAACGCCCGGGTGACCTAAGGCCGGGCCTCGTCCTGCCGGGTCTGTCCTCGGGTTGCCGTGTTGTAGCCGTCAGCCTGCTCTGACGTCAGCGGGCTGGTGCAGGCTTCGATTTTGTGGAAATGTGGTAATAAGGTATAAGTGGGAGGATGGGACATCGGTGAGCCGTTGATTCACTGAAATGCATATTTAAAGGAAATAAATATTGGATGGTAATGCTGTCTTTTTTTCATTGCCTCAAGAGTGGCAGTATGTCAGAGGTCAAGTGTAGCAGTTTGAAATGGGAAGAATAAGTTTCGGAGTCAGTTGTCCTGGACTTTGCATTTAAACTTCCCTGCTTCCTCGTTTGTAAAATGGAAAATCATGGTATACACCTCATTGTGGCCAAGAGTAAATAGAAATTGAGTATATGAAAGTATCTGGTGTGTAGTGGGTACTTAATGAGTGTTAATTTCCTTTCTTAGTTGTCTAGGTTTATTTCCATTTATCTCAAATTACCTTGCAGTGGAGGATGTAGCCACTGAGGTTGGAAGCAAGAAGGAGGCGGGTAGCAATGACAGTTGCCGTGGGGGAGCATCCACCTTGGGTCTCGACGGGGCAAAGGGGAAGTGCTGTAAATAAGCTCTATCATTTTCATGGTCCCAAGAGAAGGGCACACGTGACTTCCACACGGGAAGGCAGAGGTCTTCTTGATGTTAAATTTCTATTGAGAAGAAAAAACTAATGACTGAAGAGACTCACCTTGAACTCTGTCTGCTGATTATCACTTATCCTTTGAGAAATGACTTCAACATAGTTTCATAGTAAATCCAGAGTTGGGTTTCATGTGGTATGCAGGCGTTGTAATTTTAACATGAATTGTGGTTGCTTTGGCAAAGAAGGTGTGAAAGAACCTCACAAATTTTTGCTGATGAATATACCGGCTAATATCTAACTATGGAAGTTCAGGAGCAGTGGTTCAGAAGTGTCCCCTTCAGCCTTAGCTCCTCAGCGGAATTTTTACCGTGTGCCGAGTAGATTGCTTTATTGTGGCCAAGTGTGGCATCATCTTGACTGTGCATGTCTGCAGAGAGAGTCCATCTGCACGTCTTGTCTTGCCTGAGCCACTAATCCCAAGTCAGTCTAACCTCCTCCTAGAGTCAGCGAGTGAATGAGTTAACCTCATGTCAGCTGCTCCTGGAATGAACACCCTAGGTTTTTAATGGCTCAATGTAATAGAAGTTTATTTCTTGCTCACGCATAGCCCTGATCCATGGCTGGTTTTCCTCCAGTTACTCGGAACCCAGGTTCCTTCTCTCTGATCGCTCTTCCCCTGCCTGTATGGCTGTGTTCAGCCACCCTAAGTCAGCTTGGGGGTGAAAACGGAGGTTCCTGTGGGAAGTTCTCCTGCACCCAGTCCAGGGCCCACACGCCCTGGCCAGGCTCAGCCTCGAGACCACACCCGACCCGGGAGAGCCTGGGGAGGGCCGTCTCGTCGAGGGCTGCAGAGCAGACCGGCTTGGTGCTGAGCCAGCCAGTCCTTTCCATGGCCATCTGCTCTCAGAGGGAGTCGGAAGAACCCCAGGGGTGACTTTCCGCTCACTCTGCTCAGGCAGGGTGAAGAGCGGTAATAATTCTGTCTGTGGTGCTTCATGTATTTCACCAGGCAGATTGTCCCGCGGAGAATGTAACTGCCTCAGAAATGCCAGGACTAATATCACTGTTGTGAAAAGTTGCCCTTCATTTCTTAAACCTTCCTGTCACATTTGATGAAAACCCATGAACTGCTCTTATTAAAACAGTATTAACTACTGTAACTTGAGCAGGACAAGAATCCAGACCCCTGGTTCTGCCCGCTCTTTTGTGAGAGAGTCACACGAAATGCCTTGGTCCAGAGGAAGACCCTCCAGTCATAAGCCAGCGGCTGTTTCCCTACCATCTCCGTAGGATTAGGTAGCTTGATTAGCATGGTCCATGCTGTCAGGGCTTCCCTGGTGGCTCAGATGGCAAAGCATTCGCTTGCAATGCGGGAGACCCGGGTTCGATCCCTGGGTCGGGAAGATCCCTGGAGAAGGGAATAACAACCCACTGCAAGACTCTTGGCTGGAAAATTCCATGGATGGAAGAGCCTGGCAGGCTACAGTCCATGGGGTCTCAGAGTCGGACACAACTGAGTGACTTCACTTTCACTTCCCATATTGTCAAGTAGCTTCCCCCTGTGGCTCAAGCCAGTAAAGAAATGCCTGCAATGCAGGAGACCCTGGTTCCATCCCTGGGTGGGGAAGATCCCCTGGAGGAGGAAATAGAAGCCCACTCCAGTATTCTTGCCTGGGGAATCCCATGGACAGAGAGCCTGGTGGGCTACTGTCCATGGGGTCCCAAGAGTTGGACACAACTTAGCAACCAAACCACAACCACTGTGCTGTCAAGTAAGATACACTTTAAATCGACATGTAAGAGGAATGCATCTTTGACACAAAGTTGAAAATTACTGTGTTTGATGTGGCTGTTCCTGCCTTGTAAAACTCTCCATAGCTTTCAGAGCTAGTGTTTTTAGTCTTTTAAGTGGTGACGGGGAGAGGACCTCAGGGTTTCACCTTGTGTGAAGGGACTCTGACTCACTGGAAATGACCCTGATGCTGGGAAATATTGAAGGCAGGTTGGATGGCGTCACTGACTCAATGGACATGAGTTTGAGCAAGCTCCGGGAGTTGGTGATGGACAGGGAAGCCTGGCGTGCTGCAGTCCATGGGGTCGCAAAGAGTCGAGACATGACTGAGCGACTGAACTGAACTTGACACAGCGAGACTGAGGAAAGAGGAAGTGAGCAGAGACTGGTTTCTGTCTTGCTGGATTCGCATTAGAAGTCTCATACTTATGCTTTTGTTTCAGTGCTGTACTTAAGGAGAAATTAAAAAACAATAGATAAGTGGTCTAAATATATTGACTGTTACTGAAGGTCAGCAGATTGGAGCGAATTTTGATTGTGTAGCTATAATCAAATTACAGAGTTGCTATGTAGCCTGTCTCTCCCCCACTTGCCGTTCCCCCGCCCCCATAGTAAAAACAAAAACACCACCACCAATTTAGGGAGGAGGTGGAATAATGCAACAGTGAAAACTTACATTGATGAATCTGAGGCCTGAAAAGGTCTTGAAGATGATGCCATAGACCTTTCATTCACCGCAGTTTGTTTAATTTGGGGAAAGTTAAAACCAGCTGGAATATTAACCAAAAGCTTTCGTATCCCAACCATTATGTAATACCACTGGGACTTTCTGCCATGAAAATACAAGGTCATAATGAAACCCTGTGTTGGGGAGTGAGGAGTGGTTTGGGTGTGGTGTGCAGGAAAGAGGGACTTCTTTGGCTTTAAGTTACTCTGTGAGGACATAAGATTGTAACAGTTGACAGTGAGGTGCTATAGATCAATCTAAGCCCGATTTCTTTTTAAGTAGCATTCATTAGAGTCACTCATTCTGTTCAGCATCTCAACTCTGTAGGTTTTCTGGTCTTGGGAAGATTGCCAGAGTTTTAGAATCTCTACTTTGAGATTCTTGCTTAAGCCAGGATTTTAGTCTTGAATCATAGTTCATGATTACCTAACTGTCTCGTATCTTATGGGATTACTGTAAAGATTGAAATCACATAGGTAAACTGTCTAGCATGTTAGATATTTAGTAAATGCTAATTTAAGAATTTTTTTTTTAATTAAGGGAAAAGTTATCTTGCCAAATTTAAGTCTTAACATTTAGCATATTAAAACTAGGGTTATTATTTTCTTTTACAATGAATTCTGTAATATTCTCAAACATCAGGCCAGTTTAATCAGTGCACATCAGGTGCAGGGCAAAACAAAGCTGTGTTTGTCAACCCTTTACTTTTCCCAGTCATTTTTGTTACATTATCGGTATGAAGGAAGCATGTCCATTAGTCCTTGTCTAATAAAGCATTCAGATCGTTGACTTAAGAGTGTTTTTTCTTAAGTTCCTAGAACTTTTAGGGTAATTTTATCAATTGTATTTGTCAGAAAAGTAATACAGGAAAGTCCCTTCACATGTTTTGATGTTGTATGCAAGTATAGACGATTCTGCTATGGGGTTGATTATACATTAGCATGATGGTTTCAGAAAGCTCATCCGTTTTGTAGCCTGTGTCCGTACATTATTTCCTTCTATTGCTGGATAATATTCCACTCTACAAATGCACTGCATTTTATTTACCCATTTGGCAGATGATGAACATCTGGGGCTGTTTCCGCTATCGGGCTATCACGGACAGTGTTGTCGTGAACATTATTTTCTGGCGTTTGTGTTGACATGATTGCATTTCTCTTGGGTATGTGCCTAGGAGTGAAATTGTTGGGTCATATGGTAACTCTGTGTATGACACTTTGAGGAACTGCCAGGCTGTTTTCTTTTGCAAAGACCTGCACCAGGGGGATTCTGATTTCTCTGCATTCTCTTTGCATTCCTATGATGGCCACCCTCAGGGAGGTGAGGTGGTATCTCATTGTGGTTTTAGTTTGCATGCCCCTCATGGTTAATGATGTCGGGCCTTATTTTTCTACTTCCTTGCCAGTCTTGATAAACAACTTTAAAAAATTTTCTAATTCCATAAATGCAATAGAGCATTTTATTATGCTCGTTTTCATTTCTGCCAGTAGTGGGTTTGCGTGTCTTCACAAATGCTTAGCCCTTGGGATTTCTTACTCTGTTGAGTTTTGTTCATATCTTTTTAAGTTTTCAATTGGTTTTCCTGTGTTCTAATACTTGATATGTATATTGAAATGTTATCAGTTTTAGATACCACAAGTATTTTCTCTGACTCTGTTACAGTTCTTTTGACTTCAGGGTGTCCTTTGTTGAAAAAAATCCTTAATATTAATGTAGTTAAATCTGTCAGTTTTTACCTTCAGATTTGTGCTTTTGAGATCCTCTTTAAGGAACCTACCAGTTACCTAAGGTTAAGAATTATATGAAAATTTTCATCTTTTATCAGCCTTATAATTTTGCCTTTTGCATTTAGCTCTTTTATCTGTCTGGCATACAGTTTGAAATGAGGATTTTATTTTTATTCTCCATGTAGAAATAAGTTTTATAATACTATTGTATAAAATAGTATTTTCCCCACTTTCATGTGATGTTATATACCAAAGTCCTCTTATATGTCTAGGCCTGTTTCTTTCTCTGTTTTATTCCTGGGTCAGTTATCACTCATGGTCTGTGTGTGTGAGAGAGAATTATTGTTACCTTGGCCTTGTTTTGAGTTGTAATATCTGGAGTGATAATGGTCTCCACCTCTGCCCACATATATCCAAAAACTTTTGCTCTTTTTAACAAGTATATGAGGTCTCTGAAGACCTTTTTTCTTCCACATGTCTTAGAATGAGTTTGTACATTTTCAGTTTAAAGTCTTACTGAAGTTTCAGAATTGATTTTTGAGAATTGACATCTTATGTCATCCCATGCTTGGCTATGAATGTCCATTTTTTAAATTAGGTTTTCATATGTGAGCTTTAATACAATGTAAACATTTTCCTCTGGAAAGATTGTGCAGGTTCCCAGACACGTTTTTATTGCTGTTCTAAGTGATATATTTTCAGGTTGGTTATCACCTATTTAAGGGGACGAGTTTTTTTTTTCTTTTTCACATCGTTTCTGGCAATCTTGCTGAACTCTTACTAGTCTTCTATGCATACGCTCATGTCTGTAAATAATGATGGTTTTCTATGCCCCCGTCCATTCACATCACCACTTTATAGCCTATGTTTTGATGACCATGACCTCTAGAACTGTGTGGGCTGGCAGCGATGGGAGGGATACACTGGTCTTGTTCTTGATCTTAAAAAAAAAATGCACGTTAAATTTTTCTTTAAGTAGGATATTTGCTATAGAATTTTGATGTGTGGCCTCTTTTTTTTTAAAAATTAAAGAAATCTGCTGCTATTCCTGGTTAGACTGTTTTGGTCTTCGTTTTTAAACCATAGCGTGTACTTTTTTCCCCCCTGTTATTGTAAAGATAGGTATGTGGTTTTTCTCTTTCCATCTCAGTGTAAGTAGATGGCAAATAGCCAAATCTGCAGCATGCCCTTTCTGATTTCTAAGAAAGTAAATTGGTTTCATAGAGCAGGGAAAGTCTTCCGTAGTTGGCTGTTGCCGAGGCTCGGAGAGTTGCTTTATTAGCTGAGAACTGTCCGAGCCCCTTCTGTTACACCTCAGTTTTCTTCTGTTGAATTCTGCACGGTGCTCACAGACAGAACAGGAAAATAGAACCTGACCTTGCCTCAGACAGCGTTCCCATCGCCGACTCCCTCCCTGGGTACTTCCTTCCTGCTCATGGGTCAGGAGGGATGCTGATGCAGTGTTTTTGCGGGTTGTTTGGTAGATCATCGATTTTTTTTTTTTTTTTTTTGTGGGGGGGAATCATCGAATATTGACTCCCTTTTGGGCTGGCGGTTCTGCATCTCGACTCCTAAACTGTCTCTGGGTTCTGGGGTGGAGGACTAACTTGGCTTGGAGTGACAGAGCTGAGAACACGGTGAACTGGCTGGTGTGTTTTGTTGCTGAGATGTCTGCAGTCTGTGGACTGTTTGTGTCTTGGAACCAGCAAGAAGGGGCAGTGATGTGTCGGAGTCACTCAGACGGCAGCGGGGAGAGGCCCTGGGTGGTCTTCATTTCTGTGTGTGGCTTGGAACTGTTTCTACTTTCGTCGGGGTCGGTCCGAGACACACGGGAGCAAAGCACCTCAAGTGGCAGGAGGCCTGGGAGGAAGGTGGGGCTCTGGGGGGCTTGGACATCCTCGGTGAGCCGTACATGATCCTGAATTTACTGTAATATTAAGTCTTCTTCCTCCATTGCTTTCAAGTTCCACTTCAATACTTTGCCTCCGTGTTTTGGGCCAGGCAGCTTGGTGGGATGACGTGGCCCTAGTCTGACTGGGAGAGAGGAGTTTGGGGGTGGCGGGGGGGAAAGGCCTGCAGATTTGGTTTCGAGAAAAATCAAAAGCGAGCTGGAGATGAAGCCTAGTTAGAAAAGGGGGCTCTGGTTTGCTTCGTGTCCCCCATTCTGACCCCCAGGCTCGAGCTCTGGAGATGGTCCACCTGCCTCTGAAGATGGGGGTCCCAGCTCCAAGTTAAACCAGCCCTGTAGTTGGTCACCTGGTGCTGGACATGTGTCCTTCCCTGCAAAATAACAGAGTATGGACACGTTGATCTTTCAAGTTTTTTCTGTGTGATTCAGCATGGCTTGCCATTTAACAAGGCTTCCCTGGTAGCTCATTGGTAAAGAATCTACCTGCCAATGCAGGAGACATGGGTTCAGTTCACGGAGCCGCTAAGCCTCTGCACCACAACACTTGAACCTGTGCTTTAGAGCCTGCAAGCCACAGCGACTGAGCCCACATGCCCTGGAGCCCGGGTTCCAACAACAAGAGAAGCTACAGCAATGAGAAGCCTTCACATCGCTACCAGAGAGTTGCCCCTGCTGCCTGCAACTAGAGAAGCCCATGCAGCAATGAAGACCCAACACATTCAAAAATTAGATGAATAAGTAAAATCATTTAAAAAACAAACATGTCTCGTGCAGAGAAATTGCTAGAATATCCTAGGTTATTAGAGCAGAAAGGGACCTGGGAGGCTCCCAGCCTCACCCTTTTGTTCTCTGGAGCAGAAAACCTCGGCTGGAGAAGCCACCTCAGCACCTCCCACCAAACAGGGTTTTTCCTCTGGAGCTGGAAGGAGGGCGGGCTTCCCGGAGCCCCGGGGCCGGGGCGGGAGGTGGGATAGCCGCAGGCTGTGTGGCCCGCCCGACTGGCAGGGTGACATGTCCGTGTTTGCAGTGCCCACCACCAGCGTCCCGTGGAACCTGGCGTCTGCTCGCGGGGCAGCCTTTCCGTGGAGACCCCTCGGGAAGCTTGAGCGGGTGGCCAGACGGCAGACCTGCAGGCCCCGGCCCAGGGTCACCCTGGCACTCCTGCCTTGGTTCTCAGGCTGGAAGATGTCGTCTCCACAGGACCTTATTGTGGCCGGGTTGAATTTGTATTTACTGCCCCCTGGTTCCCTGTGTAGTCCCACGGGAGAAGTTCATGCCTGGCACGGGGAAATGGTTTTCTTTGCTCTCAAGGCAGAGCTGATGGCCCCCTCTGTGGCGCACGTATGAGGGCCACGTGGACTTGGAGTTGATCCAGGAGCCAGGCCCACGTCGACCCAGACCCAGAGGCCTTGCCTGTGCTGCCAAGACCCCCATGGGGCTGGGCAGCGGGCCCCCGCGCGGCCCTGGAGCCCTGGTCCTGGCTGCCCCGTCCCTCCCACTGCTTTGCCCGCACGCAGTCTCGTCTCTGCCAGGAATTGCCTGGTGGCGTTGTGGGCCCTGTGGCTCCGCCGGCCTGCTTCTTCGGCCGAGGGTGGAAAGCCAGGTGGCGCTCACCTTCCCACTGTCCGAGCCGTCCCCTTCCTCCTCAGCTCAGCCCTTCCTGACAGCTGGCGCCTGATGCTCCGTTCCCTCGCATCCTGGGGTGGGGCCTTTGTGATGCTGTTGCCTTTTGGTTTGACAGTTGAGACCCCTTGGGGTCTGGAAGACTGACTGCTGAAGAGTTGGTTAGCTCCTCGTCCTTTCCGGAGGGTTGAAGTGGTTGAGATGTTTTCGAAAAACCTGCGTATGAAATCGAAAGGTTTTACTGGTACGTTTGAGAGTCCTTTTGTCCCAGTTGTGACAATTCATCTTTTTAAAGGGCTTCCCTAGTGGCTCAGAGGGTAAAGCATGTGCCTACAATGTGGGAGACCTGGGTTCAATCCCTTGGTCGGGAAGAACCCCTGGAGAAGGAAATGGCAACCCACTCAGGTACTCTTGCCCGGAGAATCCCATGGACGGAGAAGCCTGGTAGGCTACAGTCCAACAGGCCGCAAAGAGTCGCATATGACTGAGGAGCTTCACTTTCTTTCTTTTTCTTCTTTTAAAATATGGTGTTGGTTTCTGCTATATATCAACACGGATCAGCCTTTAGGTATCCATTTGTCCCCTCCCGTGATGACTCATCTTTAAAGAAGTAAATTGATCTGTATGTGACTTTCTTCTCCTTCCTCTTTGGATGTCTGAAACGTAGATTTATTAAACTCCTCATGAGTAGGTTTCCCTGCTCTTGTCTCCGTATGCTTGATGCACAGATGACCAGAGAGAGTGTTCTGATGTCTGTCAGTCGCGTTACGCTGGTGGCAGGTAGCAAATATCCTCAGGCATTTCTTTGAAGGAAAGAGGAATTCTTTTTTTTTTTTTTTGGAACTACAATGTTTTTATTACCAGAATATACAATGATCCTTTCATAATTCTGCAATAATGCCTCAAGATTCCCAGTTTCAAAACCATTTGTCCTTTAGATTTCCATAACATCCGTTTAGAATAAATGTTTTGTTGCTGTTCATAAAAGAAAGTCTTTAGCTTTGATGCTTCAGAACTAATTAAATAGAAATGGCTAACTAACTCTGGGCCTAAGATAGATGTGGTGTAGAAAGAGAACAAAACCCTACCAATACACATAAACTACACCCCATTTGAATCATCCTGGAACCTCAACAAACAGATTTTCAAGTAAGTAATTAAGCCTCCAATTAAAAAACATTTTAAAATGTACTGATAAACTCAAAATACAAAAAATGCAGTATCGCCAATTATGTGCATTTCCTAGGGTTCACTCTGAAATTCCAGGTAATGTTTAACAACAGTATTTCAATTAAATTATGGCATTTGAAAGAGGTTATACTTCTGGGGGTAGATCACATAAACACACTTTTTGGGAGAAGATATGTCTGGAAAACAATAATGAATAATTAATATTTCCTTAACATTTCTAAAATCACATAAAAACGATCATCTTTAATTGCCATTTCAATAAGTTTCCACACTGGTATGTTACTATCCATGTATTAGCAACCAACACACACACAGAACAGACTTGTAACAAACATTCAGAATCAATTATTTTCATGAGCGAAACATTTCTGAGACTTTAAGATTCATCTTTGAACATACAGGACTGCAATGCTGGCTACATAAAATAAAGTCTTTTTGAGAGGAAGCTCAATCATCAGAGGCTGTATTGCATTTAAGGATTTAACACTGGCTATATACAGAAAGAAAAGCAATCCAATTAGAAATATTTCATGTTACTGGAGCTCTCTTTATAACATGGCAACATTTAGCAGCTTACCATTCTGACATTTAAAAATCAACAGGAAGAGTGCTACTCTTTTATCCTTTGGTTCCCAGTGAAAAATAACTCAGTAATAATGCCTCTGGTTTTCAGTTCCTCTTGAATGACATTAGCAGAGATAAACCTGATACTTTAGCTGAAATTTGGCAGACCAAGAAGTGCACCGACCGCTCCAAAATATCCCTCATGCTCCAGAAATAATGCTTTCAGCTGACCTTTTGACCAATAATCCAGTGCATATGCCAAAAGTTTCATTGAGAGAGTATTGACACGCAAAAAGTTTCCAACAAAGACAACTCGGTTTATTTTCTTTCGACGCCATTTCAAGAGCCTCTTCAAAACTTTCACAGCCAGTCAACAAGCTACATAAACCCAGAAAGGTACCCCCTCCAAGGCTTGTTCCGGTTACTCGTTTATAGCTGTCTTTGGAATGGACTGCTAAAATACTGACTCCCGAACCAATGTTCACTACCAGGAGCGGATAGGGATCATCCAGGTTAAAAGGCATCTTTTGGCACCTCTCAGGTTCTGAGGCATTGGCAAAATAATAGCACTCTGCTTGTCCATTGAAACTGACAGAATCTATATACAGCAAGCCCTTCACAAGGCAGTCAAGTTCATCCAGCTTGTGCAGGTGGAGGTTTCCAATTGTGCGAAAATCTTTTTCAAACTTGTAAGCACCACCTCCTGTAGCACATAGCACCGTGTGTAATGTTGAGAAGTTTTTATCTCTTCCCATTTGTATAAAAGTAGGCAGGTCCTGGGTTGGAAATCTGATAAAGTGCAAGTTCCCTCTCCGGCCAAAAAGTGTTAAATCTTTCAGTTCAAGGTGTACATCCCGAATACCAGTGGATCCATATGCTACATTAGAAGTCAAATATTTCCGGATACTTTTTAAGCTCTCAACTTCTTCTTGTTCTTCCTCTGCTGTGATATCAATAGGTTCAAAATATGATAGCTTTACCAGAGTTCCACCGATGTCCATGCCAAACCATGGGAAAGAGGATTTCTTGGCATCCTTGATCTTCATGGCGTCTGCCTGAGGGGCGAGGGGTAGCCTCTGGTCCGGCGCGCGGAGGGCAGTAGCTGCGACTCCAGAGGTGGCTCTGGGGCGAGCGGGGAGGCCGGGCCGGTTCCTCCCCTCGGGCCGGGCTGGGCGGGCTAAGGGCGGGGCGGCGGCGCCTAAGGCTAGGCCCGGCCCAGGTGGCGGCCCCCTACCCCCGCGAGGGGCGGCAGGGACCGAGCAAGCAGGGGCAGGCCGCCGGCCTCGCCGCTCCGGGGCCCCCGCCGCCGCTCCAAACAAAAGGCCCCGGTGCCCTGAGCAGCCGCCGCCGCCAAGAGGAATTCTTTTTGAAGAAAAGGAGCTTGGGATGCAACATGCTGCAGACGCTTTGGTAGCTCTGCGTTTGCGTGTGTGTGTGTGCTAAGTCACTTCAGTCGTGTCCGACTCTTTGCAACCCCACGGGCTGTAGCCCACCAGGCTCCTCTGTCCATGGGATTCTCTAGGCAAGAGTACTGGAGTGCACTGCCAGACCCATCTCTAGATCTTCCCGACCCAGGGATCGAAACTGCGTCGCTTACATCTCCTGCATTGGCAGTCAGGCTCTTGGCCACCAGTGCCACCTGGGAAGCCTGGGAATTACTGATGTCTTGGCGTTGGGTGGCTGTTTGCTGCTGCAGGTTGAGTTGCTAAAAGCAGTTTCTTTAACCTGTTAAGTAGACCAAGCATCATTACACTGGTTTAGGTCTTTAACTTAGTTGCCTGGATTTTGATGGCTGTTCGTTGCCTTAGTGTGAGATTGTCTTTCTGATTATATGCTTCAATTCCACCTAATGACTTTTCCGTGTAGAAATAAATGGGTATCAGTGGAGATCAGCCCGTGGTGAGGTTGGCTATAGACCAGTGCTTATTGAAGCTAATCACCCACGTTTTTTGTTTATTATAGAAGCCTTCTCCCCCTGCTTTTAACCAGGCTGGTATAGAGAGCCGTGTGGATTTCGGAGTCATGATTGGTCATATTTTTTAAACGGCTGTGATGAGGAGGAGTTTGCAGGTGTTGAAATGTTTGGTAGAAAATGGTTGGTTCTTTAAAAGTAACAGTTGATTTCTGGGTCTGTTTTGAGAAGGAATGCTCTTAGGCTTGCTTTCTATTCTGAATTGTGGAGTTCAAGACCACTTGACTTTCTCTTGCCCCCTTAACTCACCCTGCCCCTAGGTGGAGTGGTATTTCTGGATACTTTGCATTTTGAAAATGGAGCTCCATTCAGAGGCGGACAGACTTGTCCCTAAAGGAAAAGGGGCATAAATATGCCACAGGCAAAACCACAATGATTTCTTTGATTGCAGGGACCTTGGGGCCATCTTGTACTAAGAACTTGCCTTTAGAAGATCCTTTGGTTCCCATCCATGTCTCCCTCTCCTCAAAGGGATGGCAGCCCGATGGACAGTGGGCTCATGGCCCCCGCCTCGCCAGACTCCCGCGGAGGTAAGCTGCGGTCAGCGGTGCCCAGACAGACGTGCGCCCTCCGTCAGCCTGAGCTCAGCCTCCACCCGCAGCTCGTGCATGCGTGTCAGACTTTCTGTCTCCTGTCTCCAGCCAGGGCTGGGGCTCTGCCTCCTCGGATGGCCACACGGGGCTTAGGAACGAGTGGAGTGCGAGGCAGGCCTGGGCGCTTTCTCCGGGTTGAGGACAGGCATTCCCCGACTGAGATGGTGGTCTTGAACTCATGGTCAGCCCGCTGCGGGCCTGTGTCTGTCACTCACTGCACAGCGGGCCTCATTCTGGTCCCTCAGAGCCATTATTGCTTCGGGGGCAAGTTGCACAGAGTCCCCTGCCCTTCTTGTTTGTATCGGGGCGGGGGGGGGGGGGCGCGGAACACACTGTTGATGGGGTCGCTGTCGACTCTCACGAGTCTGGTGCCAGCGTGTGTGGTTTACATACCGAGCTCTGACCGTCTAGGAGGTAATGGCTCTGGATCCGGACCCGGGGAAGGCTCGGCGGGCCACAACTCTGCGTCTCCCCAGGGGATCGGATGGCAGCCCCGGGCCACCTCGGGGACTCCATTGGCGCTGTGCCCATGAATCCCACCCTAGTCCCTGAAAACTGTGTTTCATCACTTTGGTTAATTAGAGACTCAAGAGTTTCAAACCACACATATAATGTGATATAAATATTGTTGGAACCCTCTGTTGTGGTTTCCCTTCCTTTTTTTTTCCCCTTCTATTTTCATTTCAAAGTTTAAGCAGTAACGTGAATGACAAGACTCTTTCTAGAAAGATAAGTTTCTTGGCTCGTCTGACATGTGTATACAGTTCTACTTGCCGTGGATAGTAAGAAAAGGTGCGGTCACCAGAGGGCATTGAGGTGTGACTTGAAAGTCTAGTGAGTGAAAGTTGCTCAGTTGTGCCCGACTCTATGCGACCTCATGGACTATACAGTCCATAGAATTCTCCAGGCCAGAATACTGGAGTGGGTAACCTTTCCCTTCTCCAGGGGATCTTCCCAACCCAGGGATTGAACCCAGGTCTCCCACATTGCAGGCGGGCTCTTTACCAGCTGAGCCACAAAGGAAGCCCTTAAAGTCTAGATGTGTCATTGAAAGTGTGAGCATGCATGGTTCTCGTGAATGATGAAGTTTGCCACCAGCCTTTCACACTGCGTTTGGGCCTGTTGGGTCTTTGTGGACGGAATCTCCCTGTTTCCAGGTAACTGGCACATAATTAGGCTGCATGGATTGGCAGGAGTGGAGTGGATGGGGAGGGTCTCACGCTGACTGGAGTGCAGGCTGGCTGCCGGCTGGACGGCTCCGAGGGGGGCCTCGAGCCAAGAGAGCGTTTCTGGGTGCGCCGCGTCCTTGAAGATGTGAGTAGGTGCTGCCTGGCGAGATGTTTGGACACGCTGGGTCTAGTAGGTTTCTATTACAGTGTTCTCAGAGCTTTTGAGCCTTGAAAGGGAAGTTTAATATGTGGCATTCCTAAATGTATTTCTCTGTGGGACCCTTCTCTCTGTCTCTCTGTGTTTCTCGCTCGGTAAATTTCAGTTCTGTGAAATACCCGACAGATCCCTCTGAAAGTAGCTCTCTAGTCAGCACTTGGAGGATAGCCTTAGGAGACAAGTGTGGTGGAGAACATAAGCCCGGAGACGCCAAGTTGACACGAAGCAGCAACTTTCTGTGGGTCTCCTGCTATTTCGCCATCTTGAGAAAAGAATTCCTTTCAGTGTTGGTGGTTTAAAGGACTATGAAGCATGAAATAAAAGGCAGTTAATGAAATAACATGTTCGTGTTTTAAACAGTTTTATTTTCCAGTAGTTTTGTGAGTGAGACCATGGGATTTGAGAGGAAATAAGCTGTGAATTATTCGTGCACGCCTTGTTCCGTAGGAAACGCAAGATAATACGTTAGCACAACACACAGAGATCACGAGAGCCGAGATCTACGCTGGATTTAAAATCTTAACGGACAGAAACTGTTGGGGGCTTGGTGGTGGTGATGGGGTGATTAATACTGCAAGTCCCTAAAATCTTTTTGTCTCACTTTTTCATAAAGGTTTGCCAAAGCTGTTTCTAAGGGTTCCTCAGCCCCAGCAGGGGTGCAGTTTGCTTTTTGTTCATTGCTTCGTCCCCAAGCAGACAATGTAACCGAGGGATGAAGCCGTCCCAGGCCTGCCCTATGGGCCTCTCTGCCCTGCCCGGGACCCTACTGGGCCCCTGCTTCTACTGCAGGGCCGCCTGCTATTGCCCAGCGTTGAGGCCACGCACGTGCAAGCCTGGTGGGTGGGTGGGCACTCCCGCCTCCATCTCTGCAGTCCTCAGAGACCTTGACTCCTAATCTGGGGTGAACGGGCCACCCACAAGGAGAGGCCGAGCAGGGTGGCCCTGCCCACCTGCCTCCCTTGGCCGTGCCTGTGCCTTAACCTGGTGGGGTCGGGAGGAATCTGGAAAACACCTGCTGGTTCTAGAAGCGCTCGGCCTGATGACGTTAGACTCTCAGTGTATTAAAACTTGGAAGGGAGCATGGCCTCTGTGCCAGGAAATGATCTGATTTGTCCATTTTATCGTGTGTTTGCGAATCCTCTGGGTCAGTTCCTTAGGTTTTTGGCTCAAATTCTTAAACACAGTTGATTTCAGAGTTACTTCCAAATATCTGTCCCATTCCTGTGCTCCTTCCATCTGTGTTCGCTATTTGTTGGTGCCAGTTAATTTTCTATATTCTCTAAAGAAAACGGGCTTGGGGCTTATGATTCCATGTGAGCAGCGTGGCTATGAGAAGGTAGAGTCTCTGAAAAGGGAGGAAATTCACTCACGTTTTCATAAACGTGAGCAGATGCACCGCTCTCTCGAACCTCCTCTGAGCGGCTGTTTCCCAGATGTTGGATTTTTTTTTTTTCCCCCAATTTTGCAGATGGGGGAGCCCTAGAGTTCTGCAAGAATGGCCAGATGGTGGGCCATGCCCAGAGGGGCCCCCGATGCCGGCGCAGGGCAGAGCCCGTCCCGGGCCTGCGGAGTCCTTGGTGCTGGTTGTTTGGTCACTGACTTTGGTTGTGTGAAGAGCTTGCAGCGGCAGCCTGTCCCACGTCCCCCAGTTCTTCAAGGAGGGCCTTTCCTCCACACTGGAGCCCAGGCCTCAGCCTGCACACTCTCCCTCCATCCACATTTGCTGCCTTGTTCGGAGATAGTACTGTTGACTCCCACGTGTGGGGACCAGGGTGTCCTTGGCCTTCATGAGCCGCCTGCCACCCCTGGCCTAGTGGGGCTCTCATTGCACTGCGCTGATCTGTGCGGTCATTCAGCCACGTGGGGGGAGCCCCGTGTCCCCTCCACCCACGCCCACACGGTGACAGCCATCCTCGCAGCCTCCGTGGCCATTTGGAAGTCATCAGACGCATTCCCCGTTGTCCTGGAACAGCTGCAGCTTCTGCTTCTGGGAGAGGGGAAAGAACATCTGTTTTCTCTGAGTGATTTTTAGTTTGCAAGTATCTGTCCTTCCGTTTCTGGGAAAAAGTAGAAACGGCCTGGGAGCCCTTTGTATCAGACCCCAGGGTGACCGTGGGTAGAAGCAGAACAACTGACTGGTGGGTGGACTAAATGAATCCCCAAGGAAATCTGGCTTGAAATCACAGGGGAATACATTTCATCTCACAGTCAATCATGGGAATCGAGCAGTCGGCTCAGTACCAAAGGGAACAGAAAACATTGAGATGTTTCCGGGGACAGGGATGTGGATTCCTTTCTCTCCCCAAACACCCTACCTGACTGACTGAAGAACGTCCCTGCAGACACTTGGCATCTTCATTTTATGGTTTTCAAGAAAGTTGAACGAATTAAAATTCCAATCAGGCGAAATATTTTACTTCACCAAAAAGAAACTCAGGTCTGTTTGCTGACTGATGATACCTATGATTGGAAATAAGCTTTAATTGTATTCCTAGTTCTGTTTGTCTCAACAGCTGATGGAAAAGCCCAAGTGAACTTTTTGGCCAACCCTTACCTCTTCTGCACATTCAAACCTTTGACACATCTCAGCACAACTGATATATTTAGATACAATAGTTTAATTAATTATGCCATCTTGGGCTTCCCAGGTGGCACTCGTGGCAAAGAACCCGCCTGCCAGTGCAGGAGACATAGGAGATGCGGGTTTGATCCCTGGATTGGAAAGGTCCCCTGGAGAAGGGACCCACTCCAGAATTCTTGCCAGGAGAATCCCATGTTCAGAGGAGCCTGGCAGGCTGCAGTCCATGGGGTTGCAAAGAGTCTAATACAGCTGAAGCGACTTAGCACCCACAGTTATGCCATATGCTTTTTTTTTTTTTTTAACTTCTGTTGTCCAAGTTGGAGAAGGAAATGGCAACCCACTCCCAGTATTCTCACCTGGAGAATTCCGTGGACGGAGGATCCTGGTGGGCTACAGTCCATGGGGTCGCAAAGAGTCAGACATGACTGAGCGGCTAATCACATCACATTGTCTAAGTAAATTTCTGGGGGGGAAGAAAAAAGGTATCCTGAGATGACAGCCCTTACTTAGATTATGTAATGAGCAAGTGCTTAGCATGTAACTACAGAAAAGCTTCCTGTGGGTGAGGAGAATGGACCCCTCCCCACCCATTGTCACGCAGCACAAGTGGGCCTTTAAGATGTTTGGGTGAATAAGGCCATCAGAATGCAGACTTGGACTGCTCGGACCAGGCCCTTTTATCGAACCCTGTCTGGGAACCACACGATGTGTGATAGTCATTACCGGCTGACCACAGTTTGCCAATTGCTGGACAGGGCACTTAGCGTGGCTCCTCTCTGGGCGTCTGTACGGAGCTGTGTGGACGTTTGTATAAATGCCGCGATGGGGTCTTCTGGCCAAGGCAGCGGTGGAGCCGGGGGAGGTGGTAGTTGATGTCACGGTCGAGTGTGGGGGACCAGAACCACCGGTCTCGTCAGCGACCTGGGGTCTGTGCCCCGGAAGGGGTTGCTCGTCTGATGCATGCGCCGCTTGACTGTGTCCAGTCGTGAACGAACTGTAAATCGAGTACCTGCGTCTGTCTGTCTGTTACTCTGGAATAGGGCTGTGCAGGAGATAAAAGCGAGTGAGCTGGCCAGGAGGTGGGGAGCAAGAGGAGCAAGGATTCGGGTGGCAGAAACGTCTCCTCAGTACAACCCAGCTCTGAACAGACAGCACACTAAGGCCCTTCCTTCGGAAGCGGTTTACTGTTGGGGTGTGGTAATTACTCTGCAGGATGGAAATAGAAGTATAAATACATAAGAGAATTCGCCACCCATGCACTTGAAATAATAGCATCTGTTATTGGTGAATATCCTAATTCCATAAATTGTCTTTAACACTTAAGGCTCCTCTTCAATTTGCAAACCACAGTAAAGTCTTCTTTCTTAGCTGTGTTCACCCTCAGGCTTGGTCTTGTCCCATCTTTGGGCTGGGCCTTTATCAGAGAATTAATTCTGCGCCTTGGCAATCACTTCATTCGGTTTTGTGGTTTTGTTGCAGATGTTTCTGATGTATGCTGTGTTGTCATTGTTCAGTCACTCAGCTGTGTCTGACTCTTTGTGACAACATGGACTGCAGCATCCCAGGCTTCCCTGTCCCTCACCATTTGCTTAAACTTATGTCCATTGAGTTGATGATGCCATTCAATCCTCAGTTGCCCCCTTCTCCTCCTGCCCTCAGTCTTTCCCAGCATCAGGGTTTCTTCCACTGAGTGAGCTCTTCCCATCAGGTGGCCAAAGTATTGGAGCTTCAGCTTCAGCATCAGTCCTTCCAGTGAATATTCAGGGTTGATCTCCTTTAGGATTGACTGGTCTGATCTCCTTGCAGTCCAAGGGACTCTCGAGTCTTCTTTAACACCACAGTTGGAAAGCATCAATCCTTCGGCTCTCAGCCTTCTTTACGGTCTGACTCTTGCATCCTTACATGACTACTGGAAAAACTATAGCTTAAGACTATATGGACCTTTGTTGGCAAAATAATGTCTCTGCTTTTTATTACGCTGTCTAGGTTTGTCATAGCTTTTCTTCCGAGGAGCAAGCGTCTTTCAATTTCATGGGCACAGTCACCATCTGCAGTGATTTTGGATATGATGTGCAATGATACGAAAATCTTCATCTGGCGGAAGGACACTCTTGTCATTATTAGGAACACTTCACTTTTAGGAAGAGTCCGATTTTTAGCTTATCATGATTATGGCAGACTTGTCTGACTTGGCAGTCTATGCCCACTGCCTGTTACGTTTGCTCTTGTGTGAGGATGGGGGGCGGGCAGGGGAGGGGGAGTCCTCCTCTTTCACTTCCCCAGGCACTCCTTCCACCTTCTTTCTTGTTTTGTTTCTTCTCCATCAGATTTAGGTTGTGAGTTTTATTTCCTTGAGACCCTGTAAGGATCTTTAAGCAGAGTGCTTTTATCCATCTTAATTTCTACCAGCATTCAGCACAGAAACATCACATTAACACGTCTTTTACTGCGTCGTGCCAGATTTGTGTTGATGCTAAGGTGAAGAACATCTCAGTACCCATCTGGGGAGACTTAGTTACTGAGACTCACACACACGGCAGCCTCTTCCAGAAGAGAGAATCTCCTGACGTGAATCCCGGGAAGAGCATCTGGGGGACGGCTCCATGTCCTTTCCGATTTACTGCAGGACATTAGGGCAGAAGTTCTTCTTGGCACAGGGGAGCGGGGCGTGGGAATGCTGCAAGTCCCAGGCACACGTTACGTAAATGGAGGTTCTCTTCAGGCAGTCGGATTAGAGTTCGTTGCTTTCTGAAGGGAAAGAGGTTAAGAGCAGTTACGTTAGAACATGTTTGCCTCGCTGGCATCCTTTAGAAATTGCTTAGCGTCTGTGCTGTTCGTTCCTGTGGTTCTTGCTGCTTCGGTGTCTGACTCAGCATTGAGTCTGGGTTTCAGCGCCAGTTGCCTCCCCTCCCTGCACTCGCTGGGTATGCAGTTCTGTCCAGTGGAAGAGGCTGATGACCTAGATGCATGTTTTCTATGTCTGTGAGTCTCTTCCTGTTCTGTAGATAAGTTTCTTTATATATATATATATTTTTTTTTACCAGATTCCACATATGAGTGATACCATATGATACTTGTCTTTCTCTGCTTGCCTTAGTATGCTCATCTCCAGGTCCATCCATGTGGTTGCGGATGGCATTATTTCCTTCTGTTTTATGGCTGAGTAATATTCCACTGTCTGTATATGCCACGCCTTCTTTATCCATTCATCTGTCGATGGACATTTAGGTTGCTTCCATGCCTTGGCTATGGAATGGTGCTGCTGTGAACACAGGGGTGTGTTGTCTTTTTGAATGATAGTTTTGTCTGGATGTATGCCAAGCGTGGGATTGCTGGATCGTATGGAAACGCTTTAATTTTCTAAGGAACGTCCATACTGTTCTCTGTAGTGACTGCACCAACTGAATATTCCCACCAACAGTTTCAGGAGGATACCAACAGTTTCAGGAGGATACCAACAGCTTCAGGAGGGTTCCAACAGTCTGGGGAGGGTTCCCCTTTCTCCACATCCCCTCCAGCATTTGTTATCTGTAGGCTTTTTAAGATGGCTATTCTGACCCGCTGGCCATTCTGACCCATGTGAGGTGATAACCTCACTGTAGTTGTTTGATTTGCATCTCCCTGGTCATTAGTGGTGTTGAATACCTTTTCAGGTGCCTGTTGGCCGTTGGTTTTCTGATGGATCTTCTCACTTCCTTCTCTTGCTATTACTTCCGTGGTGTCGGCCATTGATCGGACGGGCCTCTCCTCTGAGCACCCACAGCATTTTGTCCCACCACAGGCCAGCTGGTGGTGGTTATTTGGCCACTTTTCTGTCGCAAAAAGTGATTCATTTAGGAACAGAGCCTTGGCCCTGTCACTTTAGAACCCCCCCACGGCACTGTGCGTGTGGGGCAGGTGTCTGAGTCACTGAGCAATGCTGACGTCTGTGGGGCAGAGGAACAATTAAATCAGCTTTTGTCGAGGTCAGGGATGGGGTTCTTGTGCCTGGAGTGCAATTGGAAGGTGCCATGATCGTCAGGGCGTTGGTTTGACTGTAAAACAGGGTAGGGGTTTGGCTTCGATACCAGTTTCTTGCCTCCTAGTTTCACAAGCCTCCCAGTGGACCTGGGTTCAAACAGGGGACACTCTATGAAGTCCGTGTGGTAACAGCTCAAGTTCACGGGCACTGCGGTGTGCAAGGCTTGCCCCTGAGGTGGGCGTCCTTCCGGAGCAGACGGGACACTGAACATGGCTTCAAGCCTGGTCTCTGGGCGCGGAGCGGCTGAGGGCCAGAGGCAGATCCAAACCTGGGCTGGAAAGTGCCTTCACGCCCGGCATCTTAGCAGAAGGGAGCTTTGGTTTTTATAACCCATACGCTGGTTTACTAAGACCTCCTGCATTGTTGAGACCTCCTGGGCCCAGCCTTTCCTTGCAGCACAGATGCACAAGCAGAACTTATTTGATTTCAGAATTCATGCTGTAAAATGTAATCCTTGTTAACGCTGCCACATCTGCCCCTTTTCTCATTTACCTTGTTTTAACCTTCCCGTTGTCTGAATGTCTGCGAATGTGGGGAGTGCCAGCTTTCAGTCACCAGCTCCAGACGGCACAGGGCAAGTTTGCCTGTCAGTGGTAGCATTGTAGACATGGTGTCCACGTTAAATTCATCTCCACAAGCAAAAATTGCCAAAAGCAAAATCAAAAGACAGATGAGGACATTGCTGTGTTTGTGGCTCATGTTACAGGGAGCTAGCTGCTTTCTCTAATATTTGGTCAACAGAAAAGCAGATAAAGGATATAATAAGGGCTTACAAAAAAGAAAACACACGTGACTCAGACTCAAGTCCCCGGTGTCCTCCGAGGCCTCTCTCCTTGGCTGGGAGGTGCCCTGTGTCATCTCGTGGCTGTCCCTCTGTGAGTCTGGGTCCTAATGTCTCCTGAGGAGGACACCAGTCACTTTGGACGAGGCCCACCTGTGTGACTTGACTTTACCTTTCACCTCTTCTTGAAGACCTTGTCTCCAAACACAGGCACATTTTGCGGTGCTCATGGTTGGGACTTCAGTGTATGGCTTTCACAGGGGGACTGCAATCCAGCTCCTAAGTTCCATGACACTGGTTATGGGATAGAGTGTGTTGACAAAGCAAGGGGAAAAAATTGGCACCCATACATTGTTGGAGGCAGGATGAAACTGAGCTGACCTCTTTGAACAATCATCGGTCATTATCTGTTTAAATTCCAGTGGATTCCTTTGACTCAGCATCCAGGAACTCCTAAAATAATACCTATGGGAGGTTCTTAAATTGACAGCTGGCTCATGATAGCAAAAGAATGGAAATAACATTGTCAGTAGGGTGTGGGTTGGTTATGGCTACCAAAAAAAAAATATATATTCCTTTATTGACAGGTGTAGAGTGCTCTGAGGAGAAGCAAGGTATAGAACAGTGGCTCAGATGGTGAAAAAAATTGCCTGCAATGTGGGAGACCTGGGTTTGATCCCTGGGTTGGGAAGGTCCGCTGGAGGAGGGCATGGCAACCCCCTCCAGTATTCTGGCCTGGAGAATCCCCATGGACAGAGGAGCCTGGGGGGAAACAGTCCGTGGGGTTGCTAAGACCCTACTGAGCGACTTCGCACACAACATTGCATAGAGTGTTACGTTTGGATAGAAGTGGAGGAAGGTTTCATAGGTATCTGCAGAGGACAGTCTCTGAAGTTACAGAAAACACGATGAGAATTGGATGTGGAGGCTGGGCAGCCAAGAGCCAGGGGTGAGACGGAAACTTCCCACTCCACACACTGTGTGCGTGTGCCGAGTCACTTCAGTCGTGTCCGACTCCTTGCGGCCGCGTGGACTGTAGCCCCCCAGACTCCTCTGTCCATGGGCTTCTGCAGGCAAGGATACTGGAGTGGGTAAGCCGTTTTCTACTCCAGGAGATCTTCCCGACCCAGGGATCGAACCGACATCCCTTCCGTCTCCTTCACTGGCAGGTGGGCTCTTTACCACTCGCGCCACCTGGGTGGTTAACACTTGGGTGCCTTTAAATTTTTCAATCCTGAAGTTATTAAATAAATATTTTCTTTCCCTTATGAGGAACTTAGAAGGTCATTCATAATTGACATGGTTTGAGGTCATTTTTTTTTTAAATGGAGTATTCTGATTAAGATCATTCTTATTTTTAGAACTCTTACTTATTTTTCTTAGAGCGCTCCCACAAGTCATTCATGCAGGAGGTTTTACGAGGGCACTGACTTTATATCTGGGTCATGACTGTCCTTGGTCACCAGTCTGGTCCCCAGAACAGGTCCTGTGTGTCCCTTGAGCAGACCCTTCTCCTCAAGCACTCTGGCCTCAAGGCTTGTGGGGCAGTAGTTATTTTTTCATTCTACTGTAGGATGTGTATGAATCAGTGTTCCAGATTTTATTTGGCTCAGAAGTTCCCATGCAGGGAGATACTGTTTGGCCTTGGTAACTGGACTGCTTTGGTTTCATCAGGTTATTCTGAGGCGCTTCAGGCTGACGCTGTGGCGGAGGCTAATCGCTCTGGGCTCGTTTAGTTCCCCGAGCTTTGCAAGGCGCTTTCACATTCGTGATCTCATTTTATTATCAGATGAACCGTGAAGTTTATTATTGCCGTCTTTCTCTGGCCCACGCACTCACAACCTGGCTGCCTCACAGTGAGTTAGTTGGTGACCGGCTCCCAGCTCGGAGGCTGCCCGGTGTAAGCCGGCTTTGCCAAGGGCAAGCGAGAGTTGTCGGTCAGCACTGCCGTGCGGTTAACACTTGAGGCTGGTGGACATCGATCATGCAGTTCATGCAGTTGAGCGGGGGCGACTGGCCCCCAGAAGACACTGGCCCCGTCTGGGCTTCAGGATGGGGAGTGCGCTGCTGGCCTCTAGTGGTGGGAGGCCAGGGATGCCCCTCAACACCGTCTCAGGCACAGGGCGGCCCCTGGACAGAGGTGGTCCCGCCACAAATGTCAGTGGTGCCCAGGAGGAGAAATCCCGGCGGAGCCTGCAGCCTTCAGGGCCAAAGCACGTTGGCTTTCAAGGGAGGAGCACTTGGGGATAGAAGTGCTTGAAAAGAACCTGGGAAGCCGTGGGGCTTCAGAAGGGATGGAAGGAAGAGACACAAGACACAGAGGCGGGGGAGAAGGCTGGAAGATGGGGAGCATGCCGCCCACTGTCCCCCGCCTGGAGATCTCCGGGGAGGGCACGCGGCCTTCCTGGGGGACCGGTGCACCAGCCGAGCCACCTGCCCCCCCCCGCGCGGCTCAGAGCGGCAGGCCGGAGGGAGGTGGCCTGTCCCCGGCGCTGCACTCCGGGCGCCTCCTGGCTGACCCCCAGGGCCGGACGCGAGTGCCTGCTGCTGGCCTGGCCTGGCCTTGAGGGCCGATCCCCCCGGCCGACCCTCCTGTGCCAGAGGGTCACCGGCTGACGTTGTGTGAAGAAAAGGCACCGCTCCCCAAAGCCCTGGTGCACAGGTGTGGAACCCGGGGCCTGAGGGCAAGGGGGTTCCTGGTGCAGGGTCCCTCTGACATAGCCCAGGTTTCCCCACACAGTTCTCACTTGGATGTGCTTTATTTGCTGTTACGTATTTATAAAATTTTCTAGTTCCAGAATCACAGTGGAAAATGCCTTTAGATTATTTAAAATATTTCTGCCTTTTTTTTTTTTTTGGTAATTTCCTTCTTTTTTTTTTTGGTCTTTGCAGGACACTAAATTGTGGATAATAATGGAATATCTTGGTGGGGGCTCTGCATTGGACCTCGTAAGTATCACATCGGATGTTGAACATGCAGCAGCGGTCTTGGTTGTAAAGATGATTCTGTTTACATTTCTGTCTCCCTCTTCAGTTGCATGAAAAAAGGGCCAAAATACTCCTTATAATAGGGATTTCTGCTCCTGACACGTTGCTGAAAAGTTGAGGTTCCCTTGTGAAGCCAGTTTTTGCTGTATCGTGGGAAACCGGTGAATTCATTCCACACAGCCACAAAAGGTGTTGCCTGCTCTGTCTGACCTCAGAACAGTTTTTAATTTTCTAAAACTGGTTTGAACTTTTGTGGCATTCAAGCACCATCATTGTTTCCCATTGCAGATAGTAACTTCACTTCTAAAACACGCGTGGAGCGTTTTCGTTTATAATTGATTAGAATTTTTAAAAATTAAAATTTGGTTTCAGGGATAAGAGACAGGCACAGCATCACAGGTGGGAGCGGTGGTCAGGCCACGTGTGGACGCTCGTGTCTGTTTCCTGGGGGCACATGCAGAGGGGCCTCGCTGCGCCCACAGTGTGTTTCTGGGGGAGCTGACCCCTGCCAGCGGTGGTGTCTCCTACCTGGCCTGGGCCTGGCTGCCTGGCCCCCGCACGCGGTGGTGGCAGCTCTGTGTAGGATGACCTCAGAGTCATAGTCTGCGATTCGTTTCTCATGTTGGCCTCAGGTGAGATGCTCAGAGATCACCAGCAGCTCATAAGCATTTACTTGGATCATTCTTGAAACACAGTATATGCAAAACAAATATTTTAAAAGATCTCACACGGCTGTTTAGCCCCTGACATCTCACCCCCACGTGGTCATGCGGTGAAATCAGCATGATCAGCACTCTTTTCCCTGACCGCGGGGGAAGGTAAACCTCTAAAACTGGGTGTTTTATGGAAGGCTCTGTACCCAAGTTTAAAAACAAAAAATCACAAAATGTTATAAACCATAAAAGCAATTGGTCAAAATAGAGTTCGAAAGGAAATTTCAGGAAAGAAATTTAACACAGTCTCAACAATTGTATTAAAATGGAAAAGTGGCAAAACAGCTGGATACATTTTATGACTCGCTTTGCTTTTCCATAAATACATGTATTACACAAAGAGCTTTCTTTTTTTTTTTTTACTCTTTTGAGAACTACTACAGAAATGTAGAAAATTGCCTCATTTTGTATAATTAGATTTTCTATTATCTTAAGTGAATTTCATTTGTGGTATGTGTGAAGTTATTTGTGGAGATGCTTTCCCAACGCTGAGCTCTTCAGAGCAGCAGTTCTAGTCTCTAGATGCTTTATTTATTCATTCCTAATGCCACCATAATTGAATTTATTTAGTGGCGACTTTCTTTGGATTTTTGAGTTGAAGTCTGTGAAATTGTGGACAGGACAGTTTGCAAGGCAGCGTAGAATTCTCCACTTACTAGATAAAATCTCATCTGGTATGAGTCCCAGCAAATTGCCATCCACCTTCTTACCCTCAGTGGCTCCAGGCACCCTTTTTGAATGTCCCCAAAACAGCTTATTTTAGTCGAGAAAACAGAAACACTCAGAAATTAGGCGTCTGTACCAGCTAGCAAATAGAGCTGGGCTTTGCACATTGTTGTGACTAGCTGCAAAGCCCTGACTCCTCCCCCTGACTTTGTCGTTTCTCTCTTAATCTCTTACCTCTTTTTTTTTTTTTCTTGGCTGTCCTGACCCCAGTCCTCAAAGAAGATGCACTTAAATAATAATGAGATACAAGAATTATTTATTTTTTGAATGTTGAGGACTATTAGGATTATTTTGAGAGAGTCTATTAAGTGTTCATACAAGATTTTAAAAACGCGTATGGCTGTAGTTGAATAAATGGGTTTGGGGCATTTCTTTGGAAAATTCCACCTTGCTTTATCTATCTAGTGTCTCTCTGTTAAGGGAGGGTGCTGACAGGTTTGTGTGCATCCTTGGAGCGGCCCCCATACATGTGGCCTGTCGGGGGAGATGACCGTGTCTTATTAAAGGAAGCACTCTGCTGTTTCCTGGAGCAGAAAGGTCTCACTGGCGCTCTCCTCGCTTTAGAGGCAAAGCTTCGTCTTCATGCACCGGAGCTGATCTAACATAATGCCACAGGCCGGATTGCTTTTTTCACTCTGCATTTTAGTCATCTTGCCTTTTTACCGAGGCTGTAAGACATTAGTCTCAATGACACCTTAGCCTGGGGCAGGAAGACAGCCCCTTACTTCACCCAAGATTACCTTTGAGCGTGTGGCATAGCTAACACTTTCTTTTCCTTCCTTTTCATCTGGAGTTGAGGTTCCCAGTGGAGGCAGACAGTGGATTATACTGCATGTGGGGAAGTGCTACAAGGAAAGGAAAGTAGCGTGAGGTCAGTTGGGAGAAGGGGAATGAGGATTAGCAACAGAGGGTCTGACACAGAAATTCTTCACTGATTACAAGATGTCAACATTATAGCAGAATCTAAGGACTCTAATTAAGAAGGAACTGGGTTATGTAAGGGTTTCCCAGGTGGCGCAGTGGTAAAGAATCCGCAGGCCAGTGCAGGAGACACAGTTCAATCCCTGGGTCGGGAAGATCCCCTGGAGAAAGACATGGGAACTCACCTCAGTATTCTTGCAGGGAAAATCCCACGGACAGAGGAGCCTGGAGGGCCTCCAGTCCATGGGGTCACAAAGAATCAGACACGACTAAGTGCACACGCAGCAAGGACAAGGCTGCATAAACGAGTCACTCAATCAGGCAGAGAGATGATGGACAGACTTAAAAAACGAATATGCAGCATGAGTTTTAAGAAGTAGGGCGACACACTCGTTAATGTTTAGGGCAAGCTGCTGCGGTGGCCGCCCCAAACGGTGTCTCACACGAGATGGGAAATTCAATTTCAGCTCTTACCTCCATTGGTGATGCCTCCAGGCCTCCCTGCTGTTCCTCTCAGGATGCTTGATTGTAGGAGGGAGGGGGTCCAGCCAGATGTTGTGGGTTGTCCGCCCAGGTGACCGTGCTGGCGGAGGAGACGGAAGCCCTGCGCGGGGACAGCGGTGTGGACGGCGGGGTGAGCTCTGCGCTCTGTGCCGGGAAGGAGGGCACATCTGCCAGCTCCTCCGCCTCCTTCCTCTTTTGCCGCTGGTTATGAGAAAAGTGCATTTTTCTTCATCTTGAGTATCTTGAGTATCAAAATTCCCACAATCTACGAACTCAGACAAGGCGGAGCTTCCAGACTGTGCTTCGGAGCAGTCAGTGTGTTCCTTGAGAACAAGATTCCGAGTCAGATAACTTGGGGAGGAATTCTGTTCTGCGGATTGAGGTGTATAGTGAACCGTCCTGGCCTGTGGTGACGGCGTGCAGGACCCTGTAGCCCACCAGGCTTCTGTCCATGGGGTTTTCTTGGCAGGAATGGTGGAGTGGGTTGTCATTTCCTCCCGCAGGGGATCTTCCCGACCCGGGGATCAAACCGCATTGGCAGTGGATTCTTGACCACTGAGGCACCAGGAAAACCCCTTTGTGGGTATACATGTCATATCACGTAACAAAAAAAATTCCATCGTGAGGGGTTGATCTCCTTTCTGCACTCTTCCCCCCAAGGTTTAAAATTCAAATTTATTAATAAAAAATTCTGGTGCAGGGGTAGCCTCGGAAAGCCTTCAGCTCCCGTGCCTTTTCTTTGTGATGGCTCGTGTTTTGATACCCATGGCCTGTATTAGGACAGAACTGGACTGTGCCCGGTCCCCTCGCTGGCAAGCCTTGTGAGGTGCCAGCCTTGGCTTTCTGGCCTGACCTTCCTCTTCGCTCGGGCTGCAGGCTTGGCAAGCTGATGTTGGCCTTTCTCATTGGCCCCACTTTGATTCATTCAGCAAAGTCATTTTCTCTGATTCTTTATATTTTTATTTTTTTGGCGAGGAGGGGGATTCTTTTTAAATACGTTTTAATTATGTGGGCAAAATATCTGTTTTGGAATGAAGAGGATTTCGATCTTGATTCTTCTTGTCCATTTAACATTGCCTCTGTCCTGTCATCTCATATTTTTTCATCTAATCGTTTAAGTAACCTTAATCTTTTTTTTTTTTTTTCTTGTTAGTTAGAACCTGGCCCTTTAGATGAAACCCAGATTGCTACTATATTAAGAGAAATACTGAAAGGACTTGATTATTTGCATTCGGAGAAGAAAATTCACAGAGATATTAAAGGTAAGAAAGCATCCTGTCTATGTTCCTTTGAAATCCCCAAGGCGGGTAGGAAGGTTCGTTGTAGCATCTTAGCTGTGCTTCTCTTCTCAAGGGAAGTAGTCCTGTGGGCACGTGGAGGGTGCCTTCGACGTACCTGAGCGGGTGGGGGGCTCTGAGGGGGCCTCATCCGGGATGGGTGGGGGGCTCTGAGGGGTCTCATCCGGGATGGGGGGGGGGGCTCTGTGGGATCTCATCCGGGATGGGTGGGGGGCTCTGTGGGGTCTCATCCGGGATGGGTGGGGGGCTCTGTGGGGTCTCATCCAGGATGGGTGGGGGCTCTGTGGGGTCTCATCTGGGATGGGTGGGGGGCTCTGTGGGGTCTCATCTGAGATGGGTGGGGGGCTCTGTGGGATCTCATCCGGGATGGGTGGGGGGCTCTGAGGGGTCTCATCCGGGATGGGTGGGGGCTCAGAGGGGGCCTCATCCGGGATGGGTGGGGGGCTCTGAGGGGTCTCATCCGGGATGGGTGGGGGCTCTGAGGGGCCTCATCCGGAATGGGTGGGGGGCTCTGTGGGATCTCATCTGGGATGGGTGGGGGGCCCTGAGGGGGCCTCACCCACTGTCTGCTCCTGTTGGGCTCTGATGGCTCTGGGGGGCATGCCGACCCGTTTCCAAGGGAGTGGACGGAAGGGTCCAGCAGCTGCCATCAGGGTGTCTTTGGTGTTATTTGGCAGCTGCCAACGTCCTGCTCTCTGAACACGGGGAAGTGAAGCTGGCGGACTTCGGAGTGGCGGGCCAGCTGACAGACACCCAGATAAAGAGAAACACCTTCGTGGGCACCCCTTTCTGGATGGCACCCGAAGTCATCAAGCAGTCGGCCTACGACTCAAAGGTGAGGCTGGTGCCTGGGCTTGTGGGGTCTGCGGGGGGCGTTCCTCCTGGGCTCCAACCTCACAGCGCATCCTGTTGGGGTGACGCAGGCGCCTCGGTTAGAAACAGGACTCTCTTGCCGCCTCAGTCGGTCCCTTTTACGTGTCCAGTCCCCACTGCTGACAGTGTCTGCCTGATGGGGCAGGGGACGTGGAGGAGCAGAGGCCCAGGCAGAGGCCTGTAGGGCGCAGGTCTGTGGAGAGGGGCCGGGGGCGCAGGGGGAGCCTGAGGGGTGGGTGAGGGCAGAGGGCCTCGGACAGAAGGCTGAGCTGTATTTCAGGGACCGGGGCAGAGAGGATCCCTAGGAGAAGTGAGTCACAAAGCTGGAAGGCCGGAGCCTGGGAGGAAGCGTACCCTTCATGGCCACTGCAGACCCTTCCTGTTGTGGATTTAGGGGACCCCCCCCCCTGCCACACACACACACACATAGGGATTGTTCTCAGAGTCTCCTTATTCCAGTCTCTCTTACCTATCGTGTACTGCACTCTCCCAGTTTCTGCCATCTTCTTTTTTCCCTATTGCCCTTCGGCTTGTTAAACTGTTTAGTATGGGCTTAAAAAGCCTACCAGGACCCCCGCCTCCTGGATCTGATTTCACGCCCGCATGCCGGGCCGCTGTGTCTCAGTCGCCTGGTTGCAGCGAAGTCTCCATGTGGGCATAGAGCAGAGGCTTCTCTAAGCCAGGATTTCCAGGCAGACAGATAGTTAACTCAGATACTCAGACGTGCCAGACACCACTTCTCTCTGAGTGGAAATCCTTTCAGCCCCTGGCAGCTCCCCCCACCTCATGAAACGTAGCCCACAGGGCGTAGAGTGGCTTTCCCTGGACCTCGGCTCCACGTGGAGAGCCGTCACGTGGGCGCTGAAGTTGCTGGGGGCCTCTCCGTCAGGGACGAGGTGGCCCTGGCCCTCTTGCTGTTGAGGGCCGTGACTTCCATAGGCTCACGGCCTTGGTAGCTGCTGGCCAGTAATTGACGGTAGGTTTTCAGCAGAGCTGCCCTGTCTTTGGCGTGTCTGTTGCCCTGTGGCATGGATTTGCCCCCGAGGCTAGGTCTAATCTCTATTGGTTCTTTTCTTGGAGTCATTTTTAAGCCTCCATAGGAATTTATGTATTCAGTTCATTCTCTATTTTCAGCCAAGGCCCATTTATCATTGGCTTTCCTGGTAGCTTAGATGGTGAAGAATCTGCCTGCATTGCAGGTGACCTGGGTTCGATCCCTGGGTGGGGAAGATCCCCTGGAGGAGGGCATGGCAACCCACTCCAGTGTTCTTGCCTGGAGAATTCCATGAACACAGGAGCCTGGCGGGCTACAGTCCCTGGGGTCACAAAGAGTCAGACACAGCTGAGTGGCTTTCACTTTGACTTGTTTTCACTTTCATTTATCCAGGTTCACAGGTCTAGCTTTAGGCAGGGCTGGGACTAGAGTCCAGGTTTCTTAACTCATCTGATTACACCCGTGATGTTTCTCTTTTCTTCCTTTCTGGTAAGTTAGCTGGCCAGCGCCGGCCCCCTGTGACTCAGGATTCAGATTTTACCTTCTCAGCATTATTCCTCACTGCCCACCTCACACTTCCTCAAGACTGTCTGGCCTTCCTGAGACTCCCCCCTCCCCACCTTTCCGCCTGGCCAGGGGCCTTTCCTTGTGTTTACCGAGGGCAACACTGCGCCATGGAGATCCCAGGACATCGGCAAGCGTGGCTGCCTCTTCCCTGGAGCTGTCTAGGTCAGAATGCTCTTCTGTGGTCAGCAGATGCTGCGGTGTTCTTTTTCAGGCAGATTAGAAGACGCTGTCCCAGACATACAGGAAATGCACGCTTGGTTGGGCCACATGAGAAAACACGTCCAACCTCTAGCAAACCTTTACCCACCTTACAGTGGACTGTTGTTGTTTAGTCGCTAAGTCGTGTCCGGCTCTTTTTGCAACCCCATGGACCTCAGCCCGCCTGGCTTATGGCAAAAAGCCGATTCTTCCGTTCGCTTGGATCAGACCCAACAACCCTTAGCTGGAACTCAGTGTGAAGAAGTTTGTGAACTGCGGCTCCCAGGCTTGTTGACACAGGAGGTGTGGGAAGCGCAGATAAGGCTCAGGGCGTGAGTGCGGAGCTTTGTCAGAGACCGTCTGGTTCGCCGGCACTTGTTTGTCCTCAGCAGAGCCTGACAAAGGGCCTCTGCCAGGGACCGCCTCCCGCCCGAGGCCCGTCTGGCAGGGCGCTCATGCGCTTTAACGGGCACCTCTGCTTGCCTGCGACACACAGTCGGCTTCTTGCCAGTGCCCATCTCCTCCCTGCATCCTCAGACAGTCCCCGCACTGGTCTCTGTGTTACAGGTAAAGAGCGTGTCGCCCGGGGTCCCTGGGGGAAGCCGGGTGCCCCTGGTAGTTTCGTTTCAGGGCCCACGTGCTGATGATTCTCAAAAGGGGGAGCAGGTAGAGTGAGGATGGACTGTCCCTGCCTTCCCAGCGCCTTCATCTCCCTGAGTTTAAAGGGGCATCGACCTTAGTGTTGTGTGCGTGTGTGTGTGTCTAGAACTGGCTTGGCACAGTCACCTCTGGAACCAGTATGTTTGGTCCCTTGTCTTTCGCCCCAACTGAGACTTCTGATCTCAGGTCTTGATCTGAGCCTGGCATTTCTAAGCCATGTTAGCTCAGAGGCCTTGAGAACCTTCTTCGTGGTTATCTTTCTCTTTAAGGTGACTTAGGGAAGCTTAGTATAAGATGCCCGCGGATGCAACCGTGGAGCCGGGGCTTGGGCTGAAGGCCCTTCCATCTTTTCCCCCTTTCTCCGTAGGGGGAAGGACATCTGCAGGTGGGCTGGACTGGGGTGGGGACCTTGCCCCTTCTGTGCTCATTCTGTTCTGCCCCCGCTGTAGCTGAGCCCAGCGCCGTGTGAGGCCATCCACTCTTCAGCGAGCCAGCGCGGCGCTGGGCGTCAGGGGCTCTGACCGTGAGCCGGTTCGGGGTGCCGACAGGGTGTTGGTGTGATCCGGGAGGGCGGCACAGACGCGGGCTTCTCAGCCCTTCAGAGACGAGGGGGGAGGAGAGGAGAGGGGAGAGAGAGGAGAGACGTTTGTGCTGGGATTGTCGATTGACTTCCCTGCTAGCAACCCCCGTGGAGGCTGAGGGGCCAGCCCTGGCGTTCTCCTTGTAAACAACCTTCCCCTTTTTTGGTCTCAAAAGCAGCACTTAGTCTTTAATCTGGAAAATACTGGAAAAAATGAGACGAAAGGAAAAACATCTGTAGGCCTAGTACCCAAGCACAAGCTAAGTTATTTTAGTGTCCAGTCGCGTCCGAAATAACTGTTTGCAGTCACCATGGTGAAGGCTGAAAACAGGTGATGTGTTGATGGAAAAATAAAGATGAGTGGAAACAGGGCAGGACCTGCCCATCTGCTGGGATGTGTGCAGCCAGCTGGTCCCCTGGGAACGTGACCAACCCTCCCGTCCCGATGGCAGCCCGTGGCCTCCCCTGCTCCATCCTCAGGGCCGGGAGTTCCCACCTCCTGGCTGGGAGTGATGCATCTTGTGAGCGGAGAAAGCATCCAGCTTTATCTCAGCGCAGGGTGATGGTGGGGCCGTGTGTTGCTACGGAGTTGGTCATAGGTGGTTTTTATACCTCTCGTGCTACTTAATGTGTTTCTGAATATTGCATCTTATTAAATAGTTCATATTTAATCCATTTTGAACTGTGTTTTTAACTATGTTATTTGGGATTCTCCATGGTTTTTTTTTTTTTTTTCCCTGTCTTTCTTTTTCTTTTTTTTTTTGCTGCCCCGCACGCTGTGTGGTATCTTAGTTCCCTGACCAGGGATCGAACCCATGCTCCCTGCAAGGGACCCGTGGATTCTTAACCACTGGAAGTCCCCCTCTTGTGGTTGGTTCTTCATAGAATATTTTCTATACATAAATTTTTAAATGCCACTTAAATTGTATCTTGTCTGCAGAGAGATAGCCAGGTGACTTTTACTTTACTTGGTATTACTGCAAGGACTTTTTGAGAGTTGCTCTTCACTAGCAGTGCCCACTTGGGTCCCCACACCCCCACTGCTCATCAATAATGGATAATTCTGTGTTGTCACTTTTAGGAGAGTGCTACCCAGATCTAACCACATACGGAAAGAAAATATGTTCACAAGTAAATATCTGCAGTTCAGTTGTGATTTTTGACTTAATCTCATTATTGAAAACCACTGTTTGTTTCTCTTAATAGCTGATTTCCCAAATGGTGGTAAAACAGGTCTCTCATACCTCAATTTTAGTTGCTTTGGAAAATGATTGCCCTCTCCCACATAATTCTTATTTTAAAATCCAGACATATTTTTAAGTCTGATGTCATAAATCCTAGATACCGTAATGGACAAACTCAACTGATTCTCTGTCAGTGTCATTGGTGAACATTTGATACTTCAGTCACGTTAATGTGCCATAGCAAAATAGTCATTCTTCTAAGGTTTTAGCGTAAGTAATGCTGCTTTTGAATATTTTAGGCATCCCTTTCCATTTTCTAAATATAAAATTTATTTAGGATTGATTCCTAGAAGTGAAATTAGTTGGTTTTAACAAGTGTGGGTATTTTTATGACTTTTACTGCATAATGCCGAATTGCTTGCCATTTATTCAAGTGCCAGGCAAGGTTTCCAAGTTAGTCAGCAGGATGTTAGAGGTATGCAGGGGGAGCCTGCGGGTAGGAAGACGACTCCAGAGCCCCCCCACAGAAGCCCTAGGGACAGAAGACAGCTCTGAACTAAGCCAGGGGGAGGAGGGATAGGTGGGGACCCAGGGCACCAAGAGGCCAAGAGCCACACACCTGGCAGCTGGTTGATTTATGAGGAACCAAAGGGAAGTTCGAGGGTTGGGCCCAGGCTCCTGGCCTGGCCACCTGGGAACAGGGGTCCCATTTCGTCCTGGTGTGGCTTCAAGGGCTGCACTGGCTTCTAAGCATCGCTCGATGTGGTGGCTGCAAGTGTGCCGTGGTCCCCGGACACACCGTCTCCACTGACCTCAGGTTCCCTGACCTGTTGACTCAGGGACTTAAATGAACGTGGAACATCTCCCACCTCCGGCAGCAAAGGGAAGAGGCATAATCATCAGAGCCGGTTTTCACATTGAAGCAGGAGATGTTGTTATTAGATGTCCTCCTGTGTGTTGCCTGTTTTGAAGTTACACCAAAGGCTTTATCTTTAACAAGTTTTTTCAATTAAGAATGAGTATCTTATTCAAGACCTCAGAAGCACATTGAGATTTTTTTTTTCCCCTCCTAGGAAGTATGTTTCTTTGAACTGCCTCCCCTCCGAATGTGTAACTAACTGTGTCTTGCTGTTGCAGGCGGACATCTGGTCCCTGGGCATCACGGCCATTGAGCTTGCCAAGGGGGAGCCGCCACATTCCGAGCTGCATCCCATGAAGGTCCTATTCCTTATCCCAAAGAACAACCCCCCGACGCTGGAAGGGAACTACAGCAAACCCCTCAAGGAGTTCGTGGAGGCCTGTTTGAACAAGGAGCCGAGCTTTGTGAGTGTCTTGACCTGGGAACGGGCATCTCCCCCTACGGGGACCTGATGGGTCTGGATGCATCTCTGTTTTCAGCTGTCTTCATGATCTCATTTCTTCTTCTAAAAGGGTATGATTGATTTCTCTGAAGTGCAAATGCTTTTTATTGTTATTTTATCTTTTTAAGACTTAAGAGTCTACTTATCGTCTTTCAGAATTTCTGGTGTCGCCTACTGCATTGAGTTTGAAGACTGTTCTCCTTAATATTCTATGTGGAATCATACATTTTTAATACTTATAGTGGAAGGTTGAGTTAATTTTAGCTGTTGTCGTAACCGCAAAGTCCAGCCTGAGAAACAGTGGCTAAATAAGTCTTTAAAGTAAACGTTTTCAGTTTCTTCTTGGCATGTGTTAGGAAGGAAAAGAGGAATGAGATATAAATGTAGCTCCGCCTTGCTTTCCCCTCTTCCCTCTGACTCTCTCTGCTATTGAGTTGACCCTGGCAGAGGTAACTCCATGGCTTCAGCCTCATTTTCTCTCTGATTAGGATATTTCTTTTCAAAGTTGTCTGTGTATTTGGGTGTTGCATGTAGCACCGTGTGTCCTTGTTTGGTTTCTGAATTTTCCAGCAGCGTTAGCCACAGGTCAGGCTGAAGCTTCTGAACTAGTGTCCCCCCCGCCCCCCTGCTCCCTACGAAGAACTGTTACCTAAAAATATGCTTTTGTTGTTCAGCCGCTCAGTCGTGACCCCATGGACAGCATCACAGTGTGCTTCCCTGTTCTTCACTCTCTCCCAGAGTTTGTTCAAACTCATGTCCATTGAGTCGGTGATGCCATCCAAGCATCTCATCCTCTATTGAGTCGGCTCTTCATATCCGGTGGCCAAAGTATTGGAGCTTCAGCCCTTCCAATGAATATTTAGAGTTGATTTCCTTTGGGATTGACTGGTTTGATCTCCTTGCAGTCCAGTGGTTAGCTTTAATGAGAGCACTACGGGTTTCTAATACCATACTAGGTTTTGGTAGCAGAATTCAGTGAGGAATGCCAACATTTTCTAAGAGCCCCTTGTGGATGCAGAATACACCACTCATCAGGTGCCATGGGGGTCAGTGTTCTTCATGTCTTTGAGCTCTGAACGTCTTACCAGGAGTTATTCCCAGCCCTAAGAAGATGCCTCCCCATGCCCGTGCATCTCCTCCCATTACAGATACAGTTCTGGTATTGCTTGCCAGCCCAGTGCACACATCTCTAGCCCAAGTATACCAAGGGGAAGATGAGAGGCTGAGGGTCTGGGCTCTTCTGAGGTGCTTGGAGTTTCACACTCGTGTGGACAGGGCCTGAGAAATACTGGAAGTGACCCAGGCTTTTGCATAGGCTTGAGTTGGAGGAGCGTGCCTGGCTCTCATTCAGGAAGCTTCAGTGATTCAGTGCAAGTGGGAATGCAGTCTGACTCGTGTGGTTCGTGCGTTCCGGCCCTCCGCTCCTGTTGGGGCTGCATGGTTTCTCGGGAGGCATGTGCCCTACAGGTGGTTTGCCATTCTCAAAGTGAGCAGCTGAGTTCAATGCACACTCACCGGCTGGGGCCGTGCTGAGCCCAGGCCTGGAGGAAGTCCTCAGCCCCATCACGAGGAAAGAGGCAGGCCTGGGAAACCAGCGTTTCTAGCTCGGGAAGGCTGATGACTAAGAGAACTTGCCCTTTCAGCATCCACGAAAAAGCAATCTCCTGGCTCTTTTCTTCCAGATGAATCTAAATGAACATTTATCTTCTCGTTTTTTGGAGGGATGGAGCCAAACAAAAAGTTAACGAGGTGATATACAGAACACGTTTTCTCTCTTGCCAGCATTAGTGATGATGGTTGAATGACCTCTGTGAAATTCTCTGTAACATTTCTGTGTGAATGCATTTTCCTGGGGGAAAGGGCGTCTACTTTCATTGGATGCTTAGCTTCCGAGTGTTAAGGACTCCAGTAGATACTAGGAACCTGTCCACACTGTGAATGAGACCCCGCCTACCGATGCCGAATGACATTCTTTGAATCAATCTTAAAGGAGACAACTTTGAAATAGGACTCGTCTGTATGTATTAGAATTGGTTGCTGGACGTTTTGAGGCAGAAGCCTGTCTTTTGGGGTGGAGTCAAGTGGAATGCCAAGAACCTGATCTCATGCTTTTTTTCTCTTTGGTGTGTCGGTTGATGCATTTTCCAGAGACCCACAGCTAAGGAGTTACTGAAGCACAAGTTCATAATTCGCAACGCAAAGAAAACATCCTACTTGACCGAGCTCATCGACAGGTACAAGAGGTGGAAGGCTGAGCAGAGCCACGAAGACTCCAGCTCAGAAGACTCAGACACGTGAGTCCGCTTGGCCCAAGTCCTTCGGGGTGTCTGTGACCTGGGGGAGAGGGGAGGTTCCCCCCAGCCCCAGGCTGTGTCTAAACCTCAAGCTGTGCGTGACGTGGGCCTGTTTGTTCTCGTCTCTTGATTGGGGTGGGTTTGGGGTTTCTTTTTTCTTTAAGATAGAACATCCAGGCAGACGGTGCTTCTAGTGTTAGTGTGGGTCTGTATTTGGGCGTCTTTGAGTCTCTTTTTGTTGCCAGTGGAGTTTCTCTGAGTAAATCTGTAATAGTTGTTTAGTTGCTCAGTCGTGTCCGACTCTGCAGTTCCATGGACTGCAGCACTCCGGGCTTCCCTGTCCTTCACCATCTCCGGGAGTTTGCTCAGATTCACGTCCAGAATCTGTAAAGAGCTGGACCTGGTTTCTTTTTTTCAAAATACTGGTCAGGTGAAATGAGTTTCAACACATCTTTCAGTTCAGTTGCTCAGTCATGTCCAACTCTTTGCAGCCCCATGGACTGCAGCATGCCAGGCTTCTTAAAAAAACAACACAAAATTTTTTAAGAAGATGCAAGTGAGGGTATTGGCGATTCTGTGTTGTGTGCTGGTATGTGCCTGGTGGTGTAAAAGCTCCGCCCCAGACATTTCCTGTAGTCTGGTGTCAGGTTGAGCATCTAAGAGATCTGTTAGCTGAAGAGGTGAATTGGGTCTGGGAGCCGTTTGGGTGCCTAGAGATGGGGAGAGCTGGACCGGCTGCGCTGATGTGAGCAGAGAAGGGAGGGTCTGGGTGGAGGTGCTCCCAGGGGTGGAGGTGCTCCCAGGGGTGGAGGCTCCTCGCCTGCGCCCCTTCACATTGCGGCTAGAAGTGCAAGCTGACCCCCCGGCCCAGGTCCACATGCCAGGCCACTGGGGGAGACCCAGAGTGTGTTTTCAGGGTCCCCGGGTGATGTCACTGCAAGGTCAGACCCACAGACTAGGATGCCGCTCAGGGGACGGCGTTGAGCGACGCCGGTGGTCGGGACGGGGGGATGCAGAGACGGGCGGTGGAGGGGGGTTGGTGATTCTGGATGTTTACGGCTGGGTCTGGGTAATGGTGGGGGACGGCGTCCAGCTTAAGCGGTGTCAGGAGTCAGCTGAGGCACTGGAGACCGGGCCGGTCTGGGGAGGCCAGGGCTCAGGGAGCCGGCTGTGACGTGGGGACGTGTGGGCCTCCAGAAGGATGTGTCCCGTCTGGAGCAGCAGCGAGATTTGGCCTTGAGGCGAGATGTATAGGCAGGCCATGCAGGCTTAGAGTGCCGCTCTGTGAGTGGTCACTGGAGCCCTGAGGACATACCTGCGGGGAAGGGCCGGCGCCCAGGACCAAGCCCTGGGGAACACCAGCACGAAGGCGGAGCCGGCGGGCCACTCGGGTCGGGGGAGGTCTGGGCGCCGGGAGCCAGGGGCTCTGGCAAGGCCGATGAGTGGGAGGGTCCGCTGCCGAGGCCCCCAACAGCATGAAGACAGAGGGGTGGCCCCCTGTCCAGTGGCGGGCGGGGGTGGGGGCAGGTACCGGGTGGGTTTTGGGGGTGAGCGGAGGCTGAGAGATGGAGGCAGGAGTGGAGGTGACGTGTCCAAGCCCGTGACTGAGTGCTGGGAGGGAGCTGAGTGGGCAGGGCTGCGTGCTCACATCGGGGTGGATGGAGCCGCTGGTGCAGCCTCAGTGGGAAGTGATGGGAGCCATATGCCCATAGGGCCTCCCTCCTCTGGGAGGTTGAGGGCAGGGTGGGATTCTGCAGTCCCGGAGGGACTGGATCAGGCATGGAGCGCAGGGCTCCCCCCTGAAAGTCCCTCCCCATGGAGCTGGTGCCTGCTCACGGGCACACCTGGGTTTCTGTGTTAAGGGAGACGGACACGGACGGCCAGGCTTCTGGAGGCAGCGACTCGGGGGACTGGATCTTCACGATCCGGGAGAAGGATCCAAAGAGTCTGGAGAATGGAGCGCTCCAGCCGTCGGACCTGGAGAGAAACAAGGTATGTCTGCGTGTGCGGAGAGACTAGCCCTCGTCATCAGGACTGGCGGCGTTTCGGAGCCACTTTGGCATGAAGCCTGCTGTTCTCGTGGGCCTCGCGGTGCCTCTGGGCCGCCTGTGTTGGAATTTTGCTGTCAGGAAGTCGACAGATTAAGGGATTCTGTTCGTCTGACTACCCAGCGAGGCCGCCCGCGGGTCTGGGTGCTGGCCTGGCTCGCAGTGCTGCCGCTGCTGTCTCTGGCCGCACCATCAGCTCAGCGTTTCTGACACGGTTGTGGGGGACGGGGAGGGTGGCTGGGAAATGCCCGAAACGACTTTCCAGCCCTTGATGACACTCTGCCTCTGGTGCACGTTGGCGTTCCTCATCAAGGTGCCACGATTTGGGGATTGAGTTTTAAGGACTCTTAAATGCATCACTTTTGGTACTTCCCTGGTGGCTAAGGCGGTAAAGACTCCGCCTGCCATGCGGGAGACCCGGGTTCGATCCCTGGGTCGGGAAGATCCCCTGGAGGAGGGCACGGCAACCCACTCCAGTATTCTTGCCTGGAGAGTCCTGTGGACAGAGGAGCCTGGCGGGCTACCATCGTCCACGGGCTCCCGTCGCAGAGAGTCGGACACGACCGAGCGACTGACACTTTGGTACTTAGGTAAAATGTGATTTTTGATGACTTGGTTTTGTGCCTGTTCACATTTATGAAAAGCTGTAGTTTTTGGGGGGGATCGTTTTGAAGCACAGAGGCGTAGTTTCTCCTCAGCAGAGTGGACCAGTGGTTGTCCCCTGGCGGCCCTAGAGTCCCGCTCTGAGAAGCGGGCAGGGGTCATTACGTGTTCAGATGGAGGCTGCAGACGAGCAAAAAGGCAGCGCTGTCCTGTGACAGCCCCTTGCAGCAGCCAGCTCTGGCGTGAGGGTCTCCAGGCCCTCTCCACCCGTGGCCCGGTGGCGCAGTTTCGGCCCTGCCCGCGTCCATGCAGGACGGCGCTCCACGACGCTCCACGCCTTTCCACGGGGAATGGTATCTGCGGTCCCCCGTAGTCGAGTGAAACACGGTGAGGCAGCCCTATGCAGCTGCCCCTGTGGACGTGTCCCAGAGTCCAGTGAACCCCGGCAAGTGTGGGTGTTAAAACATTTCTCATTACCTTTTCTTTCCTCCCAAGATGAAAGACATCCCAAAGAGGCCTTTCTCTCAGTGTTTATCTACGATTATTTCTCCGCTCTTTGCAGAGGTAAGATGCCCAGTGGATGGTTGGGGGCCACGCAAGGGGAAGAAGGGGGCAGGCGCTCATGTCTCTGGCAGGGCTGCCCGTGGAATCGGGGAGGTCAGAGTGGCCAGCGCAAGCAGGCGGACAGTGGGCTGTGCTCCTGGAGGCCGGCTGGGCCAGGCCCTGCCTTCCAGGAGGGCCTCATGCTTTCCCGGGGCTGTCTTCTGTCCAGCCCGTCGTTCTGGGAGCTGTCGCCATGGGGCTGCCGGCAGCGTCCATGGGGACTTCAGCAGCCTGGCCCCGGTCCATGTGTGGACCAGGGCGACTTGAACTTCAGTTGTGCTGCTTTCTGTAGAACCTGGTTGGGTGCATCCTGGCCTCTCTGCTTCTGCCAGACTTGGGTAGGGCAATGTGGAAAGTAGATGTTTACTCTAAGGGGATACCAGATTGCCTTGGGTCCTCGGGTTTCCCAGGGAGCCCCCAGAATAGGGGCCTCACCCCGCAGGGCCCCTGATTGCGGCCACTGCATTCTGGTACCCTCTCGGGGGGCCCCACCCCCTGTAGATAGGTGCGTGCATACAGCACTCGGAGGTGTTTCGAGAGTGGGTCTTAGGGTGATCGTTGTTCTTCGTCGGGTTCGTAGCGACTCGGAGACGAGTTGGAAATAGCCCTCTCTGACACTGCCCTGCGGGCTCTCCTGGCTCACGCTGCCTTTAAGGTAATTCCGAGTGAGCCACCCAGCCCCTTCTGTTCGGGTGGTGATTGGAGCTCTCCAGGGAGGCTGTAGCAGGGCCTCCTTGGTCCTGGCTGGGAGGGACCTACAGGCTTATCCCTGGGCTCTGCTTGACCTTAAATCCCCCTGTGGGTGCTCCTGGCTGGCAGAGGTGCTAAGGGGACCCCAGCTCCCCAGGATTTAGGGCTTGCCACCTGGTTCCATGGGCTTCCTGTTGGCTCAGCTGGTAAAGAATCCGCCTGCAATGCGGGAGACCTGGGTGTGATCCCTGGGTTGGGAAGGTCCCCTGAAGAAGGGAAAGGCTACCCACTCCAGTATTCTGGCCTGGAGAATTCCAGGGACTGTATAGTCCATGGGGTCGCAGAGAGTCAGACATGACTGAGCGGCTTCCACTCGCTTTTCACTGGTCCCATGAAGTCGACTGTTCTGGCAGCACCCCAAGGCCTTAGCCACCCACCTGCTAACCCCGGGAGCTCCGAGGTCCTAGCCCGCGCTGCAGCTCCGGGGGCAGAGCAGAGCCGAGTGGGCGTGGGACAGCTTTGCTGGTGGCTGAAACAGAAGAAGGGAGCAGAGGGCGTGGATCTGCACAGAAGCCCCGTCCCCCGGGGAAGGCAGAGACCGGGGCCTGCCCAAAGCTCTCAGCCTCCCGGAGTGGGGGGGTCTGGGCTGAGGCCGCTGGGGCCCTGTGGCCAGAGCAGGCGTGGGCCACACATCGCGTCGCAGATGCCCGTGGTTTCTCATCCTCGGGAGACTCACGCCGGCCCCGCGTCTTGTGTTCGCAGCTGAAGGAGAAGAGCCAGGCGTGCGGAGGCAACCTGGGGTCCATCGAGGAGCTGCGCGGGGCCATCTACCTGGCGGAGGAGGCCTGCCCCGGCATCTCGGACACCATGGTGGCCCAGCTGGTGCAGAGGCTGCAGAGGTGAGCGGTGTCCGTGCCCAGTACCCTTGGGCTGGGGCTGGCTGCAGAACCAGGGAAGGGAGGGGGTTCTGCCTTCGAGAAATCGGTTACGGGTGACCCGTGTGCATCTGGACTCTCCAGGCAGGGCCCAGAGCGCTCTGTGGCTGTGGCACTGGTCTCCTAAGCACCGGATGACGTCGGGGGGCTGGGGGGGCTCTGGGCTTTCCAGATGCAGCCTCGTGCCTAGCCGGAGGGCTGTGGTCCCGAGCCCGGCATCTTTAACTCCTTGTTTGGGTTTGTGCTTTAAAGTCAGGTCCAGAAAGCCCAGAGGTCGGGGCTCAGCGAGAGTGGACACAGCTGTGTTCTTTCTGGGCGGTGGCTGCACGGGTTCTCGGTTCCGTCTTGCGCCCAGAAGCCCTGTGGTGGTGGCAGGGAGCCCCGTCTGTGGCAGCCTGCTGGGGGGTGGCGTTGGGGGTGTCCTGTTTTTGCCAGCGGCCCTGGTAGCATGCCTTCCTGAGTGAGGAGGGAGATGGGACTGCCCATCTGGCCCCCCGCCTGCTCCCCCAAGTTTGTTTGTTGGGGAGCCTCCCCATGGAAGGGGTCACAGAAGCGCAGTCCCCTGAGGCTGCTGCAGAGAGTGGAGGTGGGCCGCTCTGCAGGTCTGTGAGCCACGCTCTCCTCCACACCCAGACCCTCCTCTCTTTCCTGCAAAACACCGGGCAGGTCGTTGCTCTGAGGTTCACCTTCCAGGTGAATTGTCCAGGCTGCCGAGCTCTTCCTAGAGGTTGGCCGGGCCTCCGTGGGGATCAGGAGCGTCTCAGATCTGTCCTGAGATGTCGGCTGGATAGCACGTGAAGTTTGGGGCATGGAGGGTCACTTCTGCCACTTGGAAGTGGTCATGAAAGGGCTGCCCGAGTCCCCCCCGAGGGGGCATCAGAGAAAACCTCATTGCTGACCCTTCAGGTTGGTTCTCCGGAATTCTGGCTTCCTCGTGAAAACATTCCAACTTCCTGACCTGCTCTCATGTTCAGGCTGGAGGGAAGACTGTTTGTTTACTTGGCCTCCATCAATTGTGAGGCAGTTGAGGGAATCCAGTATGGTGTTTGGGTAACTTTCCCCCTCCCCACTTTTGATACTAACAGAGTACAGAAATAGAGGAAAACAGAATTAAAAAGTCGCCCATATGCTCACCCAGACACCGTTGTTCTTCGCCAAGTTGGTGTCTCCACTGTGTGTGTGCGCAATTGCATTTCTAACATAGCTTTGTGAAAATCATTGAACGTTTTATCCTATAGTAATCCAGAGTCACATAGACTTTGCCCTATTGAATTAATAACGGTCCATCTTTCTGATTTCTCTGGTACCGCTTCATACCGGCATTTATTTCCCATTAAAAAGATTGTTCGAGTCAAACAGAACCAAACCAGAAACCGGTGTTGGCTTTAGTTTCCTGCATCTGTGGTGCTCCTCTTAGAACTGATGTTTTCCACGTTGTCCTGACCCGCCTGAGCTTGTTACCAGCGTCGCCTGTACGTGACTCTGTTTCCCCACAGCTCCAGGCCCAGAGGGTGTGACCTCTGTGGCTTTCATTGATCCTTGTGTCTGTTCCCTTTCTCTAGTTGCTGACACAGGTGATCTGTCCTAGTTCTGTTCAATAGAAAGATGGTGTGAGGCACATGTGTGGCTTTACATTTTTTAGTAGCCGCATTAAAAAAAAATAGTTTAAAAAAGTGAAATTGGTTTTAATAGTGTACTACTTAACGCACTGCATCTGAAATCTTGTTTCATCATGCAGTCAGCATAGAGGTCTTTCCCCTTGTTGTGGGGCTGAGTCTCAGTAGCAGGAGTGTGTTTCACACTTTACGGCACGTGTCACTGGGAACTCCCTGCATCTCGATGCCTGCGTTAGCGTCGAGTGTGACCGTACGTAACACAGGATAACACGGGTTTAAGTGCCCGCCGTCTGCATTCGGTTAGCATTTTGTTCCCTATCCTCCCCAGTTCTCTCTCGTCCTCCTCCTCCTCCTATTTCCTTATTTATTCGGCTGTGCTGGGTCTTTGTTCCGGCCGCGGGATCTTTAGCTGTGGTCTGTGAGCTTCTGGTTGCAGCATGTGCGATCTGGTTCCCTAACCAGGGATGGGACCTCGGCTCCCCTCTGTTGGGAGCACGGAGTCTTAACCACTGGACCAGCAGAGAAGTCCCCTTCTTTCCTCCTTTGACGTGGGGCTCTTCCCCAGCCCTTGGATGACCTTGCTCCCGGGGGTCCCTGTCTGGCTCTCCGAGCTGTCTCTGTGTTGTCCCCCATCCAGAGGCCGGCCGTCCGCAGCGGCCCGGTCGTGGCTGACGCCTCAGACCCGGTTTCACCCCCTTTGTGTCCCTCCAGTTGGGTCACCGAGGAAACAGGGAGGTCCAATGCATTTTGAAAAGCTTCTGTATGTTTAACTTTGAGATGATGTGTGGGTCCTTTTGTGTAGCGTCAGTCCTCCCGTGACTTCAGTTCAGTCACTCCGTTGTGTCCGACTCTTTGTGACCCCATGGACTGCAGCACACCAGGCTTCCCTATCCATCACCAACTCCCAGAGTTTACGCAAACTCATGTCCATTGAGTCAGTGATGCCATCCAACCATCTCATCCTCTGTCGTCCCCTTCTCCTCCTGCCTTCAATCTTTCCTGGCATCAGAGTCTTTTCCAATGAGTCAGTTGTTCACATCAGGTCACCAGAGTATTGGGGCTTCAGCTTCAGCATCAGTCCTTCCAGTGAATATTTAGGACAGATTTCCTTTAGGATGGACTGGTTGTATCTCCTTGCAGTCCAAGGGACTCTCAAGAGTCTTCTCCAACACCACAGTTCAAAAGCATCAATTCTTTAGCGCTTAGCCTTCTTTATGGTCCAACTCTCACATCCATACATGACTACTAGAAAAACCATAGCCTTGACTAGACAGACCTTTGTTGACAATGTCTCTGCTTTTTAATATGCTGTCTAGGTTGGTCGTAGCTTTCCCTCCAAGGAGCAAGCATCTTTTAATTTCATGGCTGCAGTCACCATCTGCAGTGATTTTCTAGTCATCTGTTCCCTGGGCAAGCGTCACGTGTCCTAAATGCTCTTAAAAGAGGACATAAAATTTGGAATGTTTGCAGCGAGTCCCATTAAACTTAGCCTCAGCCATCTCCTGTGGTTGGGTCAGCCCCAGTTTTGAGGTGGCTAAGGGAATCTTGGTCCTGAAAGGAACTCCTCCCCCCATCTTTGTGTTCCAAAGTGCGACCATGCTGCAGAACTCCTGGGGGAGAGTAGCTGTCCCACCGTTGAGGCTAGCCACCAGCACCACGAGTTTTGGGGTGTTGGATTGCTTTCCATTGCTGCATATGAGCTGTGAACCTACCCAAGTTTTTGGATCATAATATTTGGTCTTTATGTAGAGCAAATTGTGTAAAACTAGACATGTATAATTTTGTGTATACTTTTAACCTGTATTTTTCATGTTGCGTAAATGTTACTGTGATTTGTAATCTATTTCATTCAGCTCGCTTTTACTTCACCATTTTTCTGTGTTGGACATCAGAATAGTTTCTAATTATTGTAATTACTGAAAATCTAAGAGACAGTTTTAGGAAGCAGATTACTCGAACAAGCCATCAATATCTTTGTGGCCAAAAAGGCCACTGATACACAAACTGGCATGCACATGTGCCCTTGGGATCTTACTGTGTCATTGGGTATTGGTATTTCAGTTGATTTTAAGTGAAGGTATATCATGTACCACTTTATTTGTATCTTCTTTTCCTCTCTCCTGGGACGCTGAACACATTCTGACTTTTAAATTATCTATGAAGTTTTGAGTGTTGAAATTGTGATTTTCATAGTTTTTATGAATTCTTCATGTTATAATTAGCCCACTGATAGCTTGTACCACTAATTTGTTACGACTTGAGGTTGTCTATGAAAACTAGGGCTTTGTTCATTGCTTGAAGTTTTGCAGATTTTTCTTTAATTTAGAGAAAATGACATTGACTTACTGCTGTTTCTTGTTTTGTCTCTTCCCAGATATTCTCTAAGTGGTGGAGGAACTTCATCCCATTGAAATCCCTTTGGCATTTGGGGTTTTGTTTTTCATTTTTTTCCTTCTTCACCCTCTTCCTTTTCAAAACTCAACGAGAGCCTTTGCTGACTCCGCTGAAGAGGCGCACCATCGGGGGGCCGTTCCCGCCATCCAGGACCCCATGGCCCTTCCCTGCTGGCCTGGGGCCTGATGGACTCCGGATGGGGTGGGGGAAGGCCAGCTCCTCCAAGCGATTATTTTATTGTTCTCGTTTTTAATTTTAACCATAGTGCACATATCAAGGAAAGTGTCTTTGAAAACAAAAATAAACCCTGAAATGTATATCTGGGATTATGATAAGGTGACTGAAGAAATGAAACCTCAGGTATCCTGCTTTACGGTGATAAGCACCCCACCCCTCCCCGCCCCCACCCCAGGAGATGGAGAAATCGCTCTGGTGGATCAGTGTACAGACTTGTAAATAGCGTCATTTTTACGGAAAACCCTTTCGGCGTGCATAGGAATCACTGTGTACACATCGGCCAAGTGCTTCTGTAGATACCGTCAGTGGAGTAAATATTTGACAGGCCATAACTTGAGTCTATTGCCTTGCCTTTATTACATGTAAATTTTGAATTATGTGACCAGTGATTTGGGTTTTATTTTGTATCTGCAGGGTTTGCCATTAATAATAATTAAATGCCCCTCTTCGGGAACACTCCCTCTGTTTGTACCTCAGCAAATGCAGATTTTTTTTTTCCTCCTGCGTGCCCTACGACCCCTTCGGTACACTTAGAAGTTGATTTTCCTGTTTTCATGATGGTACTATTTCTTAGTGTTTTAAATGGAAACATATCGCGCCTCATGAAGCTTTAAATTATTATTTCAAGTTTCTCCCCGATGAAGCGTCCTCGTCTCACTTTGGCTGGAGTCGCGCCCGGCCCGTGTCCCACGCCAGCCGGCCCGTCCTCCCAGTAGGGTTTTCTGTTGCACCTTGTAGTGAAACCTGCATATCATCTTTCGAAACCTCAACATGTCTGAATGCTTTCACAAATAAATTTTATAACAGGATTTTTGCATACTCTCCTTGGAACGTGACTCTTTAAGAGGGGGCAGGGTACCTGCCATGTGTGGTGTGTATGTGTGTGTGTGAGTGGTGTGTGTGCACGCGTGTGTGCACTGATGAGGCTCCAGGAAGAAGTGCCCATGTTCAAGCTGCAGAAATGTCCAGGTCAGCTCCCTATGCAACTTTTAAAAACGGTCCCCTGAAGAGATGCGTGACTACTGCTGGCTGGTAAAACTGTTCCGTCTTCCGAGTCATTTGCTTTCTTCCTTGAAGGAGCGGATGTCCACCAGTTGGTCAGCCGGGTGTCTCTGTACTTTTCTCGGCCTGTGGCAGGGGTCTCTGGGACGGAAAGTTGAGTTCTTGCCCTGATTCTTGACCCATCTGAGTTACGTGTGACATTCTTGTATATTTGTTGATACAAATCATAGTCGACTTTTGCTGGAGTAGCAGTTCTTGAGGTGGAATCCAAGGCTTTTTGGAAGGAGGGAAATTACTGGGTAAACTTGAGGACAGGTCAGTTATCTGCAGGCCCAGTGGCCTGGAAGTCACCGGGAGAGACCGCTGAGGGGTGCTTCTTGTTTGTTTGGTAGTGGAACGGAGCTAGTTTCTAAAACTCTAAAATTGTCGTGATTTTTTTAAAATTAAAAGTAGATTTGGGTTGTTAATTTCCGTAGAGGATACATTTTGGTTAGGAGACATAGAACCAAATTGTGAATCCTCCTTGTGCAAATATGTAAAACTAGAAGAATTAAGTATTTCGTTTTGTGTTTTGGAGAGTGTTATCAGGGGGCTCTCTCTTTCCCTACGTGAGGCATAAGCCACAGCCGAGTTTCGTCCGCGGCTGGAGAAAAGCATCAGAGGACGGAGCCGTGTTCCGCCAGGGGTGTGCCGCTCAGCTGATCTCAAGAGCCCTGTCACAGCAGCTTTCTGACCTCAAGTTCTTCAGACCCGCATACAGACAGTGGTTTCAAGACCAGACGCTGATGTGAGTGATGGTGACGCTGACAGGTGGATGGGGCTTGGCGAGGTGGTGTGACCGGTTAGCAGACAACCAGTTAGCAGTCACTGGTGGACAGCAACGCACATCTCCCAGGTCAAAAGGCCAACTGTTCTGGGATTTGGTTGGAAATGTCTTCTGTTGATGGGCTTCTTGGGGTGCGGGGAACGCATGTTTTGACCAGCTTTGGAAAGTGGGTCCACTTCCCCTCTTGAGTTCTCCTGTTTGCTTTCTGTAGGCAGAGCATCTTGTTGAGTCAAGGGGGGCTAGCGTTGGTCCATGTCAGGTCGTTTGTTAGAAGACCAGGCACCAGAGCTCCAGCAGGACCCCCTCGGGGGGTGAACAGCAGGTGGTGGTCAGCCAGACCTGTGAGCTCGGCATTTGCGCATTGACCACCACACCGGAGCCTCTGGCTGGTGACCCCCAGCGGTCAGCGGCCTGTCTGCCCACGCTGCAGACGGCAGGGGTGCCCACACGGAAGCACAGCCAGCCTTTGGGAAGTGGAGGCGGTGGGCCGATCGTGGCTGGTGGCTTACACTTTGCAAAGTTGTGTCTTCTGCACGGGCTGCACCATCGTGGTCTCGGGGCCTTGGGGTCATCTCGCTATAACCAAGTGCCACCCACCTTCCCAGTCTGACGGTTTTGTTCAACGGGTCTCTTGAAGCGTTTCGTTGGGTTCTTTACGCGGCATTTTGTACCTTCCTTTCAGCAAAACATGCGGTCTATTTATAAGCATTTTTAAATTTTTCCTTCCTTAAAAAAAAACGGCTTCTGTATTTCTGCTATAAAATAATGGCAATAACGGGGGAGTGCTGCTGCAAGGCGTGTTCTTAAGCACAGGGCCTGTATTGTGCGAGGGTCAATAAAGTTCACAGAAACAAACTGTTTTTGGAATTGTGTCTTGTGTGCAGAGGGAATAGACGATGTTTGTGTTGTGGGCCCCCCCAAGCCCAGGTTTACATGTATGAGGCGGTGGGGGCCGTGGGAGACAAGTGATGCAGGTGGACCTCCAGACTGAGGTCACACCCACCCCAGCAGTCTGTCACCCCTTCCACCACCTGGGGAGACAGCCTCTGTGACCAGGAAGCAGGCCCCCAACAGACACCCACCCACCAGGACCTTGTCCTTCCAGCCTCCAAACTGTTGGTTTTCCTGCTTGTTTTTTAAGAAACGTGTTTTATACGCCACCCTGTCGATGGTATGTTTGTTAGCAGCCTGAATGGGCTGAAGTGGAGGGTGTCCCTGAAACTTCGTGTTTCCAGCAGCTTGGGGGTGGTCTGAGTCACCCCTGTGATCTGGACTTGGGTTATCGTTGACATCGCAGAGGGACACAGGTAGGTGTGAACAGAAGACCGACCTAGGAGACGAGTGACTGGGGAGGCTTCTGGAGATGTTTGCTGACTCCATCGCAGCTGTTCGGGGACTGGGGTCAAACTGGTACTGGCCCCCCCATCTCGCCCTCAGCCCTAAGTCTTCCAGAGCCTCTGACAGGTCTCTTGGAAATATTCTGCTTCCCAAGTTGGGAGAAGCAGATGAAACTTATCAGATTCCAAGTTTTTCCAAATACGCTGTCTTGGCAAGCGGTTGTCTGCACCCCTTCATCCCCACTCCCTGTAACCAGCTGCCTCCCCAACCCACCAGCCCGAGAGGCAGTTAAAAGACATGAGACAAGGTTGGTTGGTTTGCCTTAAAACTTGAGTGTGCTGGATTGTGGCGTGAGGTATTTTTTTTTTATTCCCTTTTGTTAGTACTTAAAACCATCTGTACAGATTGTAAGGCAAGTGATTCACACATCTCAAGTTCCTCATCCATTTGTGTGTTTCCACGTACGCCGGTCACAGCCCCGCCCCCCCACGGCGGTGTGGGGTGCTGGAAGGGAACCGTGGGTGGATGGGTCGCCCCCCCCCCCCCCAGGGGCTCAACAGTATCAAGGGAATAGCGGCCACCTGATTCCCCACGGAGACAGGCAAACGGATTCTGACTGGTGGCCCCAGCGGTCACTGGAACCCTGTGTCGTCCGACTATCAAGGATGTGCAATGTCACGTGTCCGTCCGTACCCCAGGCCTGGGGGTGGTGAGTACAAAAAGGAGGAAAGAATGGTTTGTGAAGACAGGCACGATATATATATATATATATATATATATACTACTATTGAGTGTGCAGTTCCAAACCACAGGTGCAGGAGGATACAGGAATGATTGTGGGGGACTACGCACCCACACCCCAACACAGCACAGGTGGCCCTGGCCACTGACATACACGTTCTCATGCTTGTGAAACAGCAAAACACCACGGCTTACTACCCTCCCATCAACACAGCACTCGGTACACGTGACAGTCCAGAGAGCTTCTCCCAACAGAAAACAACCCGCCACACCTCGTAAATAGCCATCACTTCAACAATTTGGTCAGCCTACACCAAGAAGTAGGTCTGGGAACCAGCGTTTCCCTGGAGCCCGAAGCTCCCAGTGGGATACAAGGATGCTGCAAATTGCTCGTTTTATCAAAGAAGTAAAATCCTACTAATTTCCTATCATTATAAAAGTAGAAAGATTGGGGTGGGGGGGGACCCAAATCTGAAAATGATCTCATTTGCTTATTAAGACTGTGCCATGTGTATTGCAAACACTGGAAAACCCATTTTGTAAAATGCAGCAGCCTAGAAATTAAAAACCCCCCCGAGTTTTAAGGAAAAAAAAAAAAACAACACTTGCCCTGTCTTTTGGTTGAACAGATGTGTTGGTACTGCTTTTAAGGTGCAGCCGTGGAGGAAAACAAATGTCATTTGGCACCATCTCCACGACAGTGTTTTAACACTGGCACGAGCTGGAGAGAGGCCACCGAGGGGACGACGGCCAGAACGCCGCCCGCACCGGAGATGGCGGGGTGCAGCCCGTGCAGACGCGAGATTACCAGCCGAAAAGACAAGGTTTAAAAATGGTCCTGTGGGGACAGGTGAGAGTTGCTGCAAAACCATGTTTTTTGTTTTTGTTTGTTTTCCAGACAGGTGTTAATTTTACTAGGCTTCATTAATACAGGAGAGAGAAAACGCCTTCCGAGAGTCACCACGGCTGAAGCAATCCACGTGTGTGTCCCCGCCATCAATACATGTGAGATTCCTTGTGACTCAGGGCGTGGGCACGTGAGGCCGAGCTGGTGGCACTTCGGATCACCTCCATCCATCTGGGAGAAGAAAGAGAAATAACTGTCAGGGCCCGCTTCTTACAAACCCGTGGCTCTGAAAGGTGCTTCCTTTGTTACAGCTCCTGATCCTTGGTAGTTGTTACAAAGCCACACAGTCTTACCCAACACTGCCTGCTGGATAATCTATTTTAGCAGAAGATATTGTAAATGAACTCCTAGCTCCCAGGTAAATCGGGGGGCGGGGGGAGGCACTAAGTGTTCCTCCTGAGGAACCCACTCTGAGAACCACTGACCTGGGCGCACTCACCCTGTAGAAATGCCCGAGGTGGGGCTACAGCACCCACTCCTCCTCAGGACAATGGGTGGGGCCTCGTCCTGCTTATCGGGAATTCCTACATTCAAGTATTTGCAGTATAACCAGTGGGTTGAGCTGGGGGCCGCTGCTCAGCACATCCATCCCCGCCCCAAACAACAAAGCCTCCTCTGGTGTGAAACGTCAGCACTGCCCCATGGGGAAAACTCAGGGCGGTGAGCCCAGCTTCCTGCCTCTGTGGAGCTTAGAGGGCTTAAGAAAAAGAAAGTGAAGTCGCTGAGTCGTGTCCAACTCTGCGACTCCATGGACTGTAGCCTACCAGGCTCCTCTATCCATGGAATTTTCCAGGCAAGAGTACTGGAGTGGGTAGCTATTCCCTTCTCCAGGATCTTCCCCACCCAGGGATCGAACCCGGGTCTCTTGCATTGCAGGCAGACGCTTTACCAGCTGAGCCACCAGCTAATCCCACGCTTCTGCTGCTGCCAGGCTACATTACCCTTGCCACAGCAGCGACAGCATCTCAGTTTTCCAACCCAGAGTCACATTTGAGGACTGCGAACCCCCAGGCTCACTTTTTAGGCAGTGTCGCTTAGGGACCACGGTTCTGGGATGTCTCTGGCACCTTCAATCCTGGTTTTAAACGTCTGTGCTCTTTGCAGCAAGCTAACTTTACCAGGGCTCGTGCCTGGATCGTAACTGGGGCAATGATCAGAAACTCTCGTGGGCTCATGGCAGTGGGGCCAGGAGAGAAACTTCCCCCTAATAGGGATGGTTCCGCACTGACAACTACTTTCACAGCCTGCCCCACGATGTGAGACCCAGAAGACTCAGAACTTGGACTTGAATGTGGACAAATGAGCTAGACTGCCTCCTTTAGTTCTATCTCTTGGCTAAAAGGAAGACCACAGCCCCTGGATCTCTATACCATGGAGCCAGTCTCATTGATCAGGTAACTCTCAGAGGCACTGGGATTTATTTTTTCTTCCTTCCTCGTGTTGTCTTTTGGCCTGAAACTTAGCCTTTAGGCCATAGGACTAAGCTACTGCAGCCATCAACGGAAAAACACAAGTTCCAGATCAAAAAGTGTGCCATGCATAATGTGGGAACTAGCGTCCAGGTTAAGGGCTGATGTCTCCAGGGAAAGTCACGTTTCCTTTATCCCAGGAAAACAGGTGGATCCTCGCATTGGGCAGAGGGAACCCAGATCTTAGGAAATACTTCCATTTTAAGCAAGCGGCAGGGTTAGAACGACAAGCCCATTCCAGAAGGAAGCAGGAGTCCAGGCTGCAGGCAGCTGCTGCTAGGATGGCCTCTCTGCTCACTCGCTTGGGAGGCAGCCCACGGCTCAGAAGAGCGTCCTTTCTCTGTAGGTGCCCGGGCACACTCACCTTTCAAACGTGTATTCGCTTTCGGCCCTGAAGTAGTACACATGGGACTTGAAATGCAGCTTGAACACGTAGTCTTTGTGGATGTCCTCAGATTCTGAGGGGATGGTGAGCGAGTAGCCAAGCAGAGGCAGGCTGGCAAGGGGGTGATTGTCCTGGAAAGAGGGCACAGAGCAGAGGGGGTGAGGCGGCTGCAGGCGTGGAGCCTGCGGCCGTCACCCCACCGCAGTCTTAGCTGAGAGGTCCTAGCCTTGATGGATTAGCTGGACACCAGCGCGTCGGCCACCTGTTAAAGCCATCCTCCCTCCCTTGTCCAGCCAGCAGACAGATGGCCCCTTTCAAGGTGGAAGCCACCCTTCAGCAAATAGGTAAACGTCAGCCTCCACTTGGACCTGAGGGGTCTCTGATGGCTGTACCTTTGCATGGCCTGGCTGGGCGGCTCAAGTTCTACATCCTTCCAGAGGAAAGCTGCCTGTCTCCCAAGAACAGGGTGCTGGGGGAGGGTCCTTCAGCACCCACCCCAGCCACCTACCTGGTGTGATTTGTAGAAGAAGAGGCAGAAGTTCGTGAAGACCACCCACAGCTTCTGCCACCCGTTGCTGTTTTTGAATTTCCTCAGCAGGTTCCCAGACAGCTGATTCTGGAAGACAGGGAGGCCTGGAAGGAGCAGAGGTGGGGGCGCCCCTGCTCTGGATCCACAGGCGGGGCTGTGACCCTGTGAACGGGCTTCCTGAGGACGACTTACGAAAACGACCTTTCTCCCTGGTAGGGGGCGAAACCCTTGGGAGAGTGACTGTGTGAACCTGGTTTAACTTTCCTGTCTCTGGTTGAATGATGTCCTCCAATAATATCTTGAAGCCCTAACTCCCCTCTCCGGTACCTCCCACTGGGACGTTACAGGAAAATATGGTCATCAGATGTAGAATGAGGAGGAAACCATCCTGGAGCTAAAGCTGGGCCTGTACCCACTACAGCTGACATCCTCAGGAGGAGGAGAGGACGGTGCCCGTGTGGACTGAGACTGCCTCAAGTGATGTGTCTACAACCCAAAAAACGCCAAGGCTGGCACTCAACAACAGAAGCCGGGGAGGTAAGGAAGATTCCTGCCACACAGGCTTCAAAGGGAGCCTGCACCCCCAGCCACACTGATGTCTAGACCTCTGACCTCCAGGACAAACCTGTTGGCAGTGCTTGTTACAGCATCTCTGAGAAAGGACCCCTCCCTGTCCATTCTAAGCTCGCGGGAGCCCCAGGCCAGCCAGCAGCTCCTGAGCGCCACCTGGTGGCCGTGGCTGGAACATTTCAGCGCAGTGCCTCCTGGCCCAGTCCTCGGCCTGCTCAGCACTGGTGGGGCCAGGCATTCCTGAACTCCCAGGGGAGCCCTCCCTCCAAAGGCCCCGTGTCACCTCTCAGAGGACCCCGAGAAGGCTCCTCCACGACTCTGACAAGCCAGCAGCTCCTTCCCAGGAAGACTCAACGAAAAGAGAAGTGGACAGTGATGATTGCACAGCCTTTGTTATCACCGCCACTAAATCGTTCACTTCAAAATGGTGAAATGGGCAAACTCACCACAATAAAAAACATATATACAATTATACCTGTCTACTGTACTCTCTCCCTCTGGGGCTTTTCTGTATTTACTCAAACAGGCACTCTTAATTAACGCCCCTATGAGAAGAGTTTAAATGGCTCTAACGACAGGTTGCCTGCAGTCTGATGGGGAAACAGGGTGTTAGGCTGAGAGAAGGAAGGAAGCAGAGCTGGCGCCCGTGGCCGGGGCGCTGCAGACTGTGTGCCATCACCCCTTCTGGCTGCCGCTCGCCCACTGGTGAGAGTTTCAGCAGGTGAAAGCGGCAACCAAGTGGTGCTTTGATGCTTCTGAACAGCGTTAAGATTGCATGCAAGCCTCCCTGTGGAGGAAGGAGATTAGCACATTTTCCTTTCCTCATGCTGCTTATTTTTTTATACTGAATCCAATAACTTCTTCCAGACAAAGTCCAAAAAAACCTTTCTCTTGGCTGTGGTTGTCTTTGGAACTGCCACCGTAAAACCACACTGGCCCGGGGCTCACTCCCACGGGCTGCAGCCCTCAGCAGATTCTTCCTCCAAGGATCACACAGCAAGTATTTGGATCTCTATAGTAACCACTCAAAAATGGAAACCCCCGTTCTTCGCTGACAGGCTAGAACCAGGCAGGAGGCAGGCAGGGTTTGGGTTGTGGTCACCACGTACTGACCGGCTCTGCCACTCGGCCGACCCTGCACACACAGGGCTTCACAAGGCTGACGCACCCAGAGGGCTGTGTCTGGGCGGCGTCCTCTGTGCCTCCAGGGATTAAAGAGGCGGTTTCTTACCGAATTCTCTACGGCCCTGACTACACATTGTGAAGGCGAGCATAAAGTGAGGCAAAGATGATCTCTCCTGCACGGCACGGCCCTTCCCCCTGGCCACGCCTGGACAGCAGATCTGATCAGGTATCTCTTCAGGGAAGATCACTGGTTCTTCCCTGCTCCCTCCTTGTTGGAAACATCCCTGTTCCCTGGAGGAAATCTCTGGTTGGCAAGCTCTGCCAACAGATGCAGTCGAAGTGTGAAGGGAGGGAGGAGGATGGGTATTTTCTTGGGAAGAGAGAGCCCCCTCCTCTCCGGGGGTCGGCGGGGCGGGGGGTGGTTGTTCAGTGATAGCCCAGCCCATGCAAAGGCCAGGGACAGCGGGCACAGAGTCCCCTGTGTATGTTTTGAGAAGGAAGCATGGGTTTTAAAAACATCCGTAGCAGGGAAACTCAATAAAAGCACTCGTCTGGAACTGACAGTCACTGCCAGAGAATCATCTCAGACAACCCTATCCATCAAGATAGGCGGCTTCCCTGGTGGCTCAATAGTAAAGAATTCGCCTGCAATGCGGCAGACCCCTGGGTTCCATCCATGGGTTGGAAGAATCCCCTGGAGGAGGGCATGGCAACCCACTCCAGTATTCTTGCCTGGAGAATCCCCATGGACAGAGGAGCCTGGCAGGCTACCATCCACAGGGTTGCGAAGAGTCAGACATGATTGAGCAACTAAGCACGTCCATCATGAAACCTTAGGCACAGTCCCAGTACTGTTGATTCAAAAAGTAAATGAACTGCCGTTCTTAGCTCACCATCTCTTATGTGACATCTTTTGGACCAGGCGTACCTGGAGATCCAGAATTTGTCACGTTTTAGAAAGATCACCCAGTGCCTCTACTTCCTAGCACCCCAGGCAGCGGAGTCTGGGGCCACAGCACAGAATCTGATTCTTCAGCAAAACAGGGGCGCCCACAAAACCAGTAAACAGCCTCCTGATGCAAATGGGCTATGTCGGTAATTTAAGTCCTGGGCTTTGCGTTTTCTGAAAGGTTAGGGATTATGAATCTGGACTGGGGGATGCTTAGAGAATGGGGTTTGGAGAGTTCTGGAAGGTTCCTGGCCCCAGACATGCCGGAAAGCAGGCTTCTCGCATGTTCTCCCATGAATGACACCTGCTAAAGCCCTGGCTGGCCCCAGCTTTCCAGCCACTCCGCCTCCCTGCACCCGATTCAGCGGGGGTGGGAGGCTCCAGGGTGCCGCCAGCACAGGGCTTGGGTGGCCCAGCCCCGACTTCCCGGTGCCGACACGCAAAAAAACTGCACGGACCGTCTGTGCCCTATGACTGACTCCACGAGAGAAGAGGTCCCGGGGAGCAAGAGAAAACCATCAGTGGGCAGACAGCCTGGGGATGGACGGAGGCCCAGACCGGCGGTTCCGCAGCCGCCCAGGTCGCAGCCCCGCGCACGCGCAGAAGGCCCTGCCCCGCCCCTACCTCCACGGCCACGCTGAAGTCCACCATGGACACGCTGGTGTTGCGGTGCCAACATACGTGCACCATGGTGTTGCCGCGGTGCGGGGCCTGGCGCTCCAGCGAGGTGCGCGACGCACTGAGGTCGTCCTCCGACTCCTGGTCACCCGCCGCCTCCTCGGGGGACTCTGTGGGGGGTCGGGGGGGAGGCGAGAGGGGAGCTTCCATCTCTGCCCTCCATGAAGTGCAGGACGGCCTTTCCTGCACTTTCCGGCTCCCGGGGGGGCCTAGACACCCCCTGGGCAGGAAGTCATACAAGGGCTTGGGCTTGGTCAAGGGGTCCCGCCAGCCCCTCGGCCAGGAACCCCTCATAGTATTTTCTCCACCCTCCAGACGCGGACAAGCAGCAGGGCTGGTCCAGAAAAGGGGATTTCTCTGCTCGCTCGTAACTGTTCAGTTCCTGGATGTTTAGCTTAAAACACAAACGTAGACCGTGAACATGAGGCGCACCGGTAAGGCGATATTCAGTCCTAGGATGCCCTCCGAGAGCCAGAGCGGTCCCTCCCGGTCCTGGCTAATCCCTCCGGGGCCCTGGGGCACTTACTGTTGTCTGGGGGGCTGCTGGCCAGGAACTCAGGGGCGGGGCCGCTGCTTTTCTCGGCCAAGTCGATGGCCATCTGTATGTCCTCCACCCACTTGTCCATCTCCGGCCGAGAACTGGAAGAGAGATGACCTCAGATTTTTTTTCAGGCCACAGGGAGGTGGGGGTAGGGGGAAAGAGGGTACCCAGGTCGAAGCTCAGGCTCCCCGAGTTACCTGGCGGCCACCACGATGGACTGGCGCTGGCCCCGCAGGGTCAGGCAGTGGGGGACGCCCCACTCCTCTTCACTTTCCTCCATCTGTAGGGCGAGTGTGGTCATAAGTTACGGCCATGCAGGGGGCGGGCCACACTTTGTGAGTTTTCCAAGTTTCACTGAACTGGCTACAGCCCCCAGGGACCAAGTCAGAAAAATCCCAATCCGGATGGTAAATGCAAACTGAAAATGCACTGTCTTCTCCTCAGCAGAGCCATAGACTTCCCTCTCCCTGACCACCGAGAGAAGCGTCTGGGGGATAAGCCTGGGAAAGAATTCTATGGACACTGGCTCCTTGTCTGCCTCGCCCACCAAGGCTCACAGAATGTGGACACCCATCTACGGGACATTTTGGGGAGAAAGATGGTTTCCTGGTCTTTACTCCCCGTGGGTGGTGCGGACACAGCCTGTCAGGGCCTTGGGGCCAGGCACCAGGCAGTAAGAGGCACGTCTAAACCACGTGGCCTCGGCAGCTTGCCTCCGCACCCGACTCCAGAAGGAACGGGCGTGCATCCCCCCTGCAGGAGGAGTGCAGTCCCAGGGCCCGTCCAGGGCAGCCCTAGCAAAGCCCCAGGTTTTTTCACGGAGCCCATGATGCTCTCACTTCCTCATCAAGTCCCTCCGCCCCTTCCTTCCTCGTGAGGTCACTGGCTCCTAGCCCAGAGGACCAGGTCCCCTGGCCCAGGCCCCAGGTGCATACTCACGGTCATGCCATAGAGCGGGAGCTGCCCGTGGACTTTAAATTGATTCGAGGCCGTCAGCCCCCGGCTCGTGTACAGTAAGACGTCGTTGAACTAGAGGAACGAGGACAAGAGTGGCTGAGACGAATGGGCCCCGTATGAAACCAACAAGGGCAGAAACAACCGATATATTTTCAGAACGCTGCGTGAAAATCCGTGGACCTTAACAGACCTGAGCAGCTCTGACTGCTCTTCCTGCCTCCCATGTATGCCCGCTCTGGGGTGGCTAACGCCCAGCCCCGTGCCCCTTGCCAGTTCAACAGGCCCACGTGTCACCGATCGTGGTGAGGACAGACAACCCTGCTCTCACCACTTACCAGGAAGAACATGCGCTGCTGGAGCCCCTTCCCGGAGAGCTTGCTGAGGCTGCCCAGGCGGATGAATTCCTGAGGAGAAGACACACCCACGCGTTGGCTCAGAGCCTGCAAACCCGTGTCCGCGCAGATTCAACAGCCACGTGAGATGCTTCCACCCACCGCGGTCCCTTTCACGCTAAAGATTGTAGCGATCACAGCCCCTGTTTACTGAATGCCCAGCTGTGCTGCCTCTCAGCACTTCCCCTTCCCAGCAACCTGCAAGGCCGAGGCTAACTTCAGCTCCAGTACCAGATGGGGAGCTGGCGGTCAGAGGTCTACGGGCAGCTTCATACTGGGACCAGTCACTGTGCACTCTGCCCCCAGTTCCTGCGGGCTTCCGCTGCAAAGAGGTGACCAAGGACCCAGGAGGGATACAACGGGGCAACAGGGGGCCAAGGATGAGAGATACGCCATAGGCGACAACTATGAGTAGAGGGATCTTCTTCACCACTAAAACACTGGTTATCGAAAACTAGTAACTGTGTTCTAGAATTAGAGAGCCACAAGCAAGGAAGAACAAAGATCCTGCAAGCTGCAACTAAGACCTGGCTCAGCTAAATAAATCAGTAAAAAATAAAAAATATTAAAAACAAAATAAATTTTTAAAAAGTATTAAAAACAAAACAACCCCCCCCCCCAAACCCCTGTGAAATAGGAGAAAAAGAAAAGGCCCCTAATATCCTTAAGCTCAATCGGCTTCCTTCTGGAACAAACTTCACAATGTCCAGGCCTCTGAGTTTTAACCAAATGAACCCCCACTGCACTCCTGGAAGGACTCTTTGGGCACACAATGCCTAGGGCAGAAAACACACCCCAGGGCCTGGCTCAGGCCAGACTGTGCTGGGGTCTTTTGCCTCGGAAGAAATCCTGTTTCCAGGACGTGACATCTCAGCCTGACCCCCACCAAGAAGGCAGCAGGATTATGCCCGGAAGCTGTGTCAGGAATTAAGACTGCAGGGAGCGTGAACATCAGCTGTAAATCTCAATTTTTCAAATTCCACATGTAGACCAACCTACTGGAGCTGTCTTTCCACTCATCAGTTTATTTCTATGATTTTAAAAAGATAATCAATTAGCCTTGGTGTGTGGAACAGCCCACCTTAGAACTTGGCCCTCTGAGGGCCTCGGGTCCCTCTTTCCCATTTCCGTCAGGGTTGACTCGAAACACTGAGGGGCCGTGAAGCTGGTTGATCCACAAAAGAACAGAGATAAAGGCAGGTCCTGCAGTGTGTACCCAGCACCCCAGTTCTGACTTCAGCTTCATCAGTGATGATTTATTAGCACACGGAGTGTGCCTGACATGTGCTGGCTGCTTATATTAGGTCCATGCACAAGCCTGTAAATTCATCCCCATTTTTCAGATAAGGAAACTGAGCAGCAAAATGAATAAGGAACTTGCCCACACCTGGTCAGCTGGTGGGTGATGGAGCCCACGTATGGGGAGACAATTTGGCGCCCTGTACAATGCTGTAGTGTGCAAGTGAACGTGAAAGTCACTCAGTTGTGTCCGACTCTCTGTGACCCCATGAACCATACAGGCCATGGAATTCTCCAGGCCAAAGTACTGGAGTGGGTAGCCTTCCCCTTCTCCAGGGGATCTTCCCAACCCAGGGATCGAACCCAGGTCTCCCGCACTGCAGGCGGATTCTTTACCAGCTGAGCCCCCTGGGAAGCCCGCTGTGCTGCGTACTCAGTTACATTATAACAAGTGTATATGTAGTCTTTTCAAATGAATGGAGGTGGGACAAGAGAAATATATTTACTATGTTAGTTTTGCTGATTAAATCTCATTTGATCCATATAACCTTCTTAGACCTTTGCATAGGAATCAAATGTTTTTCTATCACAGGCATGATCCTATGCTAGTTTTAGAAATCAATCCAACTGTTGGGTTTGTTGCCAACTAACTGTGTCCAGTATTTCTGGGTTACCTTGATGAATTTCTGTGCTCCAAGGTTCTAATTGGTTGGCTCTGAGGAAATTAAAGGGAAAATGATAAGTCATGTTCAGTCAGTCACGATTGATATTCCTCTCAGCTGGCCAATTAATAATACCTGCTCTGACCCTGGCCATAGATTTAAATGTTCTTTTGGGGTCACTCAAACTCAATCTGAGTGATGAGCTATGTCTCAATCAAAAACTTAACCTCTCGTCTACCAAAAGGAAAACTCCCGCAATTCTGGGCTGGATCCATATGATTAACACCAGGCTGTGGTCATTTGGAGAAAGAAATGGCAACCCACTCCACTATTCTTGCCTGGAGAATCCCATGGATAGAGGAGCCTGGCAGGCTACAGTCCATAGGGTCACAAAGAGTTGGACCGAGTGACTATTATGAACACACAACCTATGACAGAGAAAGTATGGTCCCCATGTTACAGAATGAAAGGAACACTCCAGGAGGCGAGACAGCCCAGTTCTGCTGGAGCCAGAAAGTGAACCCAGGGCCCCCTACTCCAATCCACTGCTCTTTTCACAGCACCGTGGAAATGATTTCTCAAAAGAAGAAGTTCCTTACAGATGCTCTGTTTGCCGCGTAGCATATAATATGTTAAATATTTTATAACATCCGAAGTTAAGAGAAAATTATACTGATTCTGCAAGGCTTTAAAGGCTTCTGCATGGATGGGTGAACACGGGTTGTGATGTGCTGAGTCCTGGCAGAATTTTCTCACCAGTAGAGCTAAAGTCAAGTCCCAGCTTTAATTTCCAGCTGACAGTTAGCACATAACTCTTCTGAAGTTTTATAGCCGATACTCTGCTCAGCTTTGTAATTAGGCTTCCCAACAGAAAGACCCAATACCCAAAAAGATGAGGGATACTTGCCTGAAGTTTAAGGTAGGTATATGACGGATCAAAGAAGCTACAAATGCCCTTCTGAACCTGGGTTAGGTGTAGTTTGAGACAGGGGAGCTGGTAGAAAAGTTCCCATATAGAGATTTGATGAGATGGAGCTATTATTTTTAATTCCTGGTCAATGACTATTTCCCAGGAAGAGAGTTGGAAAGAGGCAGGCTACCCTGTATGTTTAAAATGCCCAGTGGCCTGGAGGGAGCATGTTTGATATTGAGGTCCTTTACTGTGAATGTCCTACCTGTCACGTGCATGGAGAAAGTGGAAGTGTTAAGTCACTCAGTTGTGTCTGACTCCTTGTGACTCCATGGTCCATGGAGTCCTCCAAGAATACTGGAGTGGGTTGTCATTTCCTTCTCCAGGGGATCTTCCTGACCCAGGGATCAAACCCGGGTCTCCTGCATTGCAGGCAGATTCTTTACTGCCTGAGCCACCGGGGAAGCCCCATGGGGAAGTAAAGGTTAAATAGCATAAGTGAATGTGTATCTCTCCCAGAACAGTGTTCTGGCTACAGTTTTAATTTCTAACTTTCCCACTTACATGGGAATTTATAGCACACTTCCGTGCACTAACTTCTTCTCTGCTTTCTATTGCCCCTTCACTCAATTTTTTTTTGTGGGGGGGCCACCACAAGGCATGTGGGATCTTATAACCCCTGGACCACCAGGGAAGTCCTTTACCCAATTCTTTAAAAATTTTTTTCCTTTTCTTCCATCTTCATTTACCTAATTTTTTTTTTTAAACAAGCAATCTCAAAGCCTCTCAGAATATGGTGGGGGAGAAAGTAAATAAGCACATCAGCCAATAAGGAGAAAAAGCAGAATATGAAGTCAAAGGATTCATCTATCTTCTTCTGACCCAAAATTTCTGAATTGCCACTGTAATATTCAAGGCATTTTCCCAGTTGTCTCCCCAGGTGGGGAAGAAAGCCTCTTCAGAAGGAGCGTATTTTAATTTTGGGGTGTCCATAATCAAAACGCTCCAATGTAAGTCACTGCAAGTCTTTCTTGGGGCTTCCCAGGTGGCGCTAGTGGTCAAGAGTCCAGCTGCCAATGCAGGAGACATAAGAGACACGGGTTTGATCCCTGGGTGGGGAAGATCCCCTGGAGGAGGATGTGGCAACCCACTCCAGTATTCATGCCTGGAGAATCCCATGGACAGGAGCCTGGTGGGCTGTAGTCCATGGGGTTGCAAAGAGTCAGACACAACTAAAGCGACAGCGCACACAAGTCTTTCTGGTTTCATCTCCAGAGTGTGCAGAGAGAACTTACCCTTCCTGGGATCACAAGATTGTCAACGCCAATCAAATCTTTCTTGAGTTCATGCAACTTCTGGAAATTCTCCATCTTAATCATCGTACCATGAAGCTGGGCCACCATTTCCGTGATCTCTGCCAAAGCAGCTGAGGAGGGAAACAGACACAAAAACTGCAGCATTCACGGCTGACAAGGGTCATTTCCCCCTACATCTTGAAGCTTATTTCTCCAGGGTAATATCCTCTGGTGGCTGAACTATGTTAGAAGCCTTTCTTCTAGGGAAGACACCGCTATTTCTCAATAATAAAAACTAAGTGATGGACTTTATGTATTGATTTGCTTGCTTTAAGTTTCCTGCAAACCATCTTGAAAACATCAATGCCCCCTTCATAGGTCGGTGGTGGACAGCTGTCCTTCAGTTAGAATTACTTGTTGGCAAAGAAGGGCAGCAGCGAGGGGTAAGAGTGCCTGGAATTTTGTCCCCAGGACAGAGATTTTTCTCCTGTTAGCTGGAAAGAACAGAGCAGAGTGAGCAAAGAGGCCACAGAAAAATCCCAGGCGAAGAAGAGATCTTTCTGGCAAAGGGTCTAACTGATAGTGTAACACTTTTGGGCAGCAAACATTCCAGCATGTCCTGGTTTTTCCTTCTGCACTCATTTATAGTGTTTACCAAGATGGCTGCAAAGAAAACTGCAACTAAATTTCCCAATATTGGGCACATCTCCCCTACACTGATGGGCTCTCAGGGTTGGGGCCTCGAGGGTCAGGCACAGACTGAGCCTTAGAGGAGGAGGAGGATTCTGCCAGGGAAAGGACCAGGAGGTGTTGGGGCGTCCAAGCGGAAGGAATAGAATATGCCAAGGCCTGAGGCCGCATGGTTTGTTTTAAAGACTGCCGTCTACAGCAAGTCAAGACCACGTCTCGAGCCATTTCTATTCCCGTTGCATGAACTACCGATATCTTCATTGGTGGTGGTATTGGTGGTTTAGTCACTAAATTGTGTCTGACTCTTGCAACCCCATGGACTGTAGCCTGCCAGGCTCCTCTGTCCATGGGATTCTCCAGGCAGGAACACTGGAGTGGGTTGCCATTTCCTTCTCCAGGGGATCTTCCTGACCCAGGGATCGAACCCAGGTCTCCTGCACTGCAGGCAGATTCTTTACCAACTGAGCTACCAGGGAACAATGTCTTCATTACTCTACCAAATCTTCCCTTGGGTTGCCTTTCTAAAAACCAAGATTAAGTTTACATGCTTTAGACAAGAGACCCAGATCCTGACATACTAACGGGTGTGCAAAGTCTCATAATCTGTCAAGAACCACCTGGGGAGGGAGTACTGTGTACAGACTGGCTGAAGAGTGTCCTGGCCCCAAGAGCTACAAGGGCTACAAGCCCCCAAGAGCTACCAGTCCAGGCCAGGGAGTGCAGACAGTAACAGACCACAAACAACACGAGAAGAGGAGGTAAGTTCAAAAAGATGTGTGACAGTGGGACAAGCATGGTCTATAGTGTCAACTCCCATCTTTGGCAGGCTGAGCGACACTCACAAATCCTTTACCCCCTCTGAAGCCTCTGTTTTCTTATCTATAAAGTGAGACAACAACCCTTCTCTCATGGGGTTGTTAAAGAAGTAAAGGTGTTAATGTTAGAAAGATACCTGGCACAGTAGCCGGCCCAGGTGCTGAGGGAGGGACAGTGAGTAATATCATCATCATCAGCTGGTAGGGAAGGATGGTCACGAATGTGGGTTCTGGGTTTAGGTTACAAGTCATTTACTTTGTAGCTGTGTGTCTCTGGGAAGGTTCCTTAACCTCTCTGGTCTCAGCGGTCCCCATATGTAAAATGAGCTCACCATTATCTTGTAGGCATTTCTTGAAGACTGAGAGCTGATACACCTGAAATGCTCAGTGTGGTGACCTCACGAATGCCCGACCTCACGAATGCCCAGCAGCAAGGAGCAGTAGTGTTTATTACCAACCGTTTCTGGTGGCCCACCCAAGGGGAAAGTGATGAGCTTCTACCATGCAGGTGAATGGAAGCTTTTTGGAAGGGACTGACTCTCAGTGGAGCTTCTCCAGGGTTCTTTGCACTAAACCACCCAGGATGGAAGGAGAAAACGCAGGCAAAAGGATGGAGAAGAGAAGCGAGTCATTACTGCCTTCTTGACAGGACAGACCAAGAGGGAACAGGAAATATCGGACCAGGTTCTACAGAGCGTGTCTGCCAGGCTTGGGACACAATCCCAGACACCTCCCCCTCCCCGCCCCCAACACACACACCCCCACTCACCTCGGCAGTCCCTGAAGTCGGTGTGGCTGGGCGGGTAGTGTTTGCACAGTCGCTCCAGGACCTGCTTGTAGTGCATGAGCCGGTGCAGCGGGCGCAGGAGGAAGGTGTTGAGCGGCAAGTAGCACACCTTCTGCAGCTCGAAGTCTCGGCACAAGCCCTCCAGCCGCCGGGAGCCCCGGATGCCCGTCTCCAGCGCCTCCAGCGCTTCGCTGTGCTTCCACAAGTGCGCGGCCAGTTGCTGGTGGCGGAGACGTGGGAGGGGGCGGGGCGGGGAGAGGGGCGGAGTCTGGCTCAGCCACGTGGTCCGCCACGTGACCCTCCCAAGGCATCACCTTTGCTTTCATTATGTCATCCCACTTGTTTAATCTCATGCTTTTACTACTTCACTAAGTTCTCAGGATGACATAAAAAAGCTCTATAAAAGCACAGAGCAGTTTAAAACACACAGGGATCATAAAATATTTGAGATGTATATGGAACACTAGAGATGTAAGTGTCCTTTTAAAACAAGACTGGTGAAACTCAGGGGAAATAAATGAATGGGAGTGCCTTCAGGGGGCTTGGGGTTTTCTCCTACTAAATGTCAAAAAAAAAAAAAAAAAATGCCAAAGAGGCCAGGGCCACTCAATAAACGTCACATAGTGAAAAGTACACATTTCTGTTTGGCTCCCTCCCCTTCGCTCATGTAATAACTGAGCATCTGCCGTGAGACACCTGCTCTGCTGGATTCTGGGGAGCGGATGGGAATGACAAGCCTTGGTCCTTCTCTACTGGGGCCTGACCGAGATCCTGTGCTTGGGCAAACTTTTGTCAGGCTCCTGAACCTTCTCCCAGACCTGGCTGTACACTTCCTTGTACCATTCAGTTTTAGAATCCTGTTATAAGTCAGTTCAACCAGAACCCTCCACCCTTGACATTGGGGGTCTCCATCTGCCACTGCCCACCAGGGGATGTCTTCACCTAAGAATCCTATTAGGTTGGTTCAGCTAGAATTCCCCCTCACGACCCTGATGTTTCCTCCGAGTACTTTTACACCCTCTGAGCCTGGCCCTGATCCTTGGCTGGAGATCCCCACTGCACTGAGAGCTGAACCCAGTCTCTCCCCCACTGTAAAGCTCTCCTGCAGTGTCCCCGCACCTACTGCAAAGGTCCTGAACTAAGTCTTCTCTACCATCCTTAACGACTGCTGCTGAATATTGTTTTCCTTTAACCGGTGGTGGTGGAGACACCTGCAGGGTAAGAAGTCTGATAGAGCATTTGAGAAGGGATTAACTTCTCATGGCAGCTATTGTCCTTGTCTTCCCCCTCGTTCCCAGAAGCAGGCTCACTGTCTGTGTGCCGACTCCCAGAACAGCTAGGTTCCCAATCCTGGCATCTCCACTCCCATACCCCACAAAGAGCTGGAAATCCAGGAGTCCAGACATCAACCCCCCCCCACTCCCCCCACCCTACTACAACTGAGGCTGCCCCCCAATCCTCTCACCCCAGGATGGGTGCTGCCACCTGTTACTCAACTCAGAAAAACTGGGAGAAGATTCCAGTCCTTCGCCAAGACCTACCAATTCTACCTCCTGCAGACTGCAAGCCTGTTCCTGGCGTCGCCCAGTGGTCACTGCCCTTGTTCTGGCCACTGCCAGGGTGTCTCCATCGGGGTCTCTGCCTCTACTTCTGCCCCCAACTTTCGAGTGCCCCCAAAAGGAACTTCCACCAATGCAGTCAAGCACACTGCCTCTTTCTTGGGATATGCCAAGAACTCCCACCATCTCAGGACAACCTCCAGAGTCCTCGGCAGGGTGCATGGAGCCCTGATCAGTGATCTCTCCTGCCCCCCGATTGTGGCTTCCTGCTACTCACTCCAGGCACCTACTGAACAACCTGCCCTTGAATATGCCAGGCTCTCGCACCCAGAGCCATGGCACAGGGCACTCTGCTCCTAAGGGCCCCCTTCAGGCTCAGCTCTGAGGCTTTCCCTGCTCTCCAGGCTGAGTTAGTGACTCCTCCTCCTCCTGGACCTCCTGTCCCCCTTAGCCATTATCATGTGGTCTCCCTGTTGAGTTTATTTGGTGATTTAAAAAATATAGATATATAGATTCATGCGTGCTGTGCTGAGCTGCTTCATTCATGTCCCACTCTTTGCAATCCCATGGACTGTAGCCCGCCAGGCTCCTCCCTCCATGAGATTCTCCAGGCAAGAATACTAGAGTGAGTTGCCATTTCCTCCTCCAGGGGATCTTCCCAACCCAGGGATCAAAACTGCGTCTCCTGCATTGCAGGTGGATTCTTCACCGCTGAGCCACCAGGGAAGCCCCATATAGATTCACAGAAGTTGCAAACACAAGTCCAGGGGGTCTTATGCATCCTTTCCCTGGCCTCCCCTCCTGCTCATATCTTGTCTAACTACAGCACTGGAGCCCAACCAGGACGCTGACACTGGGACAGTCCAGCGTTTATTTGGATTCAGCCAGTTATACACACCCTCACTTGTGTGTGTGCATATGTCAGTGTGTGTGCATGGGTGTGCGTGCATGGAGCTCTATGCAGTGTTCGCACACGCGCAATCCCTTTTTTTGAGAGTGTCCATCCTGTCACTACATACTCAGGGCCCAAAACACACAGTCGGCACCTCCAGGAGGCCTGCTGCCCGCCTGCAGTAATGAGTAGACGAACCACTGCAGGCATCCCGCTCAGGGTCTTGCAAGGTTCTGAGTACCTGGAGAGGTGGGTGCAAGGTCCCTGGAGCACAGAGGAGAATATGAACAATGGGGTAGAGTGGGTGGAGGGGTAAGGGACCTGGCAAAATTGTCCAGGGAAGGCTTTCGAGTTTGGACTGTATTCTCTAAACCACAGAGACACGAGGCAGCTTTGGAGCCTCATCAGGGTGGCTGTGATGTAAATGGTGGCTGGGGAGGATAAGAGGTAGCTGGTGAGTCATGGGGGAGAGAGCTGAGGGCCAGAGGGAGGGAAGTGCTAGGAAATGAACACGGAGAGGGGGCAGGAGGTGGCCAGGCCTGGGGAGAAGGTCACAGGGGAAGGGTCAAGGTGCAAGGTGAGGGCTTCCTCTGTACGTGTGGATGGCGAAATGCTGATGCTTCCAGTAGAACATTTCCGCCCGGGTGAGAGATTACCACTGGGTGCCTCTGACTTTTAGGCGGGATTGGAGCCCTGGCCGGCTCGCTCATCCCGTGCGGAGGGTCTGGGGACAGAAGCCAGTGATGTCCCCAGCCCTGTTGAACATCTGCACGTGTGCAGGTGGACGCCGGGGCAGGGGGATGGGCAGGAAAGGCTGCAAGTTGGAGCCCGTGCAAAGCACTGCAGACAGAAGTGCCAACACTGGCACTTCTCTAGAACCTTCTGCTGCTCCCCTCCATGCTCTATAGAAATCCCCTATAACCGACAATAACAGCCACAATAAAAAACAGAAATAAAAGTAAAACCAATTTCTCTAAAACGCTGCCAGAGTCTAAGCCTCCCCATCTATTTTTATTTTGTTTGCACAGAGTTCCGCGCCATAAATGCTTGTGGCGTTGGCACAGTAATTAAAATGCCAGCACAACCGAGGAAGCCGACTAAATGCAAAAATGCCAGCTCACTAGACGGAGGGGGAAGAACTGCCTTGGGCGGAAATCGGGTCGATTTTTAGGAGGTTTTAGATGCTAGGTGACTGGAGAGGAGCATGGATGTCTAAGCAAGGGCACCCTTCTGTGGGAGGGTCGCGAGGGGAGCTGGTAAACAGGGAGCACTCGGGGCTATCCCCGAGGGGGTGGGACACTTTCAAAACTCAACAATAACTGTAACTCTACCAGTGCTTTTGACATTATAGGCTCTCAGCTAGTATGGATGGATGGTAGATATAGACAGACAGAAGGATGGTTGGATGGACTGAAATGGTGACGGGACAAGCAACCTGCCGCCTTCTTTAGTGGGTAGATTTCGCCTGCAATGCAGGAAACGCAGGTTTGATCCCTCAGTTGGGAAGAACCCCTAGAGAAGGAAATGGCAACCCATTCCAGTATTCTTGCCTGGGAAATCCCATGGACAGAGGTCGCAGAGTCAGACACAACTTAGCGAAGTGATTAAACAACAACAACAAGCTTAGTTATTAGTTAAGGTTGTTAGACAGGCTTTGGAGGTTGAGATATAGGAAGATTGCTTTAAAATGTTAAGTATAAACATATTCAGGCTTCCTTGGTGGCTCAGACAGTAAAGAATCTACCTGTAACTCAGGACACCCAGGTTTGATCCCTGGGTTGGGAAGATCCCCTGGAGAAGGGAATGAATGTTGTTGTTCACTCAGTTGTGTCTGACCCATGGACGCAGTCTTTGTGACCCCATGGACTGCAGCACTCCAGGATTACCTGTCCTTCACTATCTCCTGGAGCTTGCTTAAACTCATGTCCATTGAGTCGGTGATGCCATCCAACCATCTCATCCTCTGTCTCCCCCTTCTCCTCCTGCCCTCAGTCTTTCCAAGCATCACAGTCTTTCCCAGCGAGTCAGTTCTTTGCATCAAGTAGCCAAAGCACTGGAGCTTCAACTTCAGCATCAGTCCCTCCAATGCATATTCAGGGTTGATTTGGCTACATACCCCAGTATTCTTGCCTGGAGAATTCCATGGACAGAGGAGCCTGGCGGGCTACAGTTCATGGGGTCGCAAAGAGTCAGACACAACTGAGTGACTAACACACACACAGAAATATTCATATTTGAAAGATAAATTGTGTGAGTTAAAACATTCCACTTTTAAAGGAATTACTAATGGATTCGAACGAAAGGCAAAAATGAAAATTTCAGACCTAAGGGGTGGGACAGATTTCAAACAAGAGGCAGACTACTGGTTCAGTCTGTCCCGACATTCTGGGAGACTTTCATTCTTTGGTGTCATTTAGATATTGCTTAATGGTCAAAAATATATTTACCTTATAAACTAACTGAAAGTCACAGAATTGCCTGGAATTCCTACATAGCTCTGAATCCAATATTTCTGTTGAAGAAGCCAAAACGACTACCAGTGAAATGCTCAGTCAACCAATGTTTTGTCTACACAGCTTTTTTCAAATGACTCATAGAAAATACCTGTTGTTCTGGTTACAACACAGAGCTTTGGAAAAGTACTGAAAATGCCTTCCCCAGAATGACTGGATTTTCTTTTATGCAGCCAAATAAAATTATCCAGACGAGGCAGGAGTTCCCCCAAAGCTCTGCTATATGCAGATGCGAATCACAGGCCGGGATCACAGTCTGAGTTATCTTCCCAGGGGAGCCCCGCCCCCACCTCACCTCCCCACCAGCAACTCACCTTCATCCCCTGAATGTTCTTCAGCATCACGTCTCCGATTCTTTGGTAATCTCCTCTGATGTGGGCATTCGAGCGGCCTTCCCTGGGAGCAAAGGGTTGGAAACCAAAGCGTTAGCAGTGAAAACATGACCGGATCAACGTGCAAGCCCCAGATGACAAACCATCAACCTTCACGTCTTCCTCTCCGCTAACCTAACTACTCTCCTTTCTGTGTGTGCCACAGGACATCAGCGCTAGAAGGGACTTCAAAATGACCCCACTACTTCTGCAGACAAAGAATTCATTCCATTTTTGCTCTGAAAAGTAGCAGGTAAGAGCTACTTTGTGTTCACTTTAATCTGATCTCATTTTACATTTCTTTTTCCATCCACGCTTGGGTGATTTTCTCAGCGTTAGAACAACGAGGAGATGACTTGCAGGAACAAGCTCATGAAACTGATTCTTTCCCTCAGACTGGGACTAACAGACACTTGTAAGAAGCCAGGCTTAGCCTCAAAAATCAAGGTTTCTGCTCCCAAGAGTCCTTACCTGAAGCAGACAAAGGGCTGTGTGAAAGGCCCTTGGCAAGAGAAAAATATAATTGAGGGAGTGCAGGAGACCCCCTGACGGAGGTGGGTATGTGAAGAACAACCCAGAAGAGGGCAGGATGGGGTCCCAGCTACTGAGATGGGTCAGGGGTCCCCCTGACATTGCTGGGTGATGAATGACAAAGATATGGGTGTTTTGAATGGAGCATCTGGGTATATATTAATTTCCCTTTGGCTCTAGGCTGTATCCAGTATTGATAATCTAGGGGCTTAAACAGCAGTGAGTAAAGGAATATTAATAATGGCAGCTTCGGTTACTGAGCACTGACCAATCACTGAATCCTCTTGGCAGCCTTGTGACCAGGTACCACCATCACCCCCTTTAAACAGCTAAATACTGAGGCACAAAGAAACGAAGCAACGTGTCTAATGTCAGTGATCACAAGGCTGGAGCTGGGACCCAAGCCCAGGTACCCAGCCTATACACTTCTAGCCACCACACCTGTGCATATCTGCCAATTAACCCGCTGAATCACCCAGAGAAAATTAAAACATGATTTTTCAACAACGAACCTGGCTAATATCTTCAAACCAACTGTTCAGGATAGCCAGAAGCCAATTTAAGAAAAAGGGACAAACTAAAAATGAAAAAAAAAAGGTAAAAAATCTGGGCAGGGAGGTGAGACGTGCTCAGGGTGGAATAAAATACCTGCAACCCGAGTGTGAAGTGAAGTCGCTCAGTCGTGTCCGACTCTCTGGGACCCCACGGACTGTAGTCCACCAGGCTCCTCCATCCATGGAGTTTTCTAGGCAAGAGTACTGGAGTGGGTTGCCATTTCCTTACACCCACAGGCGCTGCTGCCTTACGCCTCCAGCACCAGCAGGAATGACCCCCCTCCTCTCGGCATTCAGAGCTTTCCACAACTGCCGGCTCAACCTCTCACACCGCAAGGGTCTCAGGATGGGGAGAGGGCAGGGAGGAAGGTACTGAATGAGGCTTTCCAGGTGGTGCTAGTGGTAAAGAACCCACCTGCCAATGGCCGAGATGTGAGAGATGTGGGTTCGATCCCTGGGCTGGGAGGATCCCCTGGAAGAGGACATGGCAACCCACTCCAGTATTCCTGCCTGGAGCATCCAATGGACAGAGGAGCCTGGTGGGCTGCAGTCCACGGGGTCACGAGGAGTCGGACTCGCCTGAAGGGACTTAGCACGCAGGGGGCAGAAAAGTCTGAGCAGACAGAAACAGGAGGGCTGGCTCCTCTCCTAGCTGCCCTCTCCCCACAGCGAGCAGTGACAACACCACGGACTCCACCGTTTATAACTGAGCATAGACTGGGAAGTACATCACAGGAGAGACAAGCAACCAGACCCATCAGGGAATTAAAGCTTCGGTAAAATAAAAGGAGCGAGGGTACCCGTGAGGGTCCCAGCCCCTGCCAGGGTCTTCTGCGGCTTTCTCTTTTTTTGATTAATATTTGTCGGAGCACAGTTGCTTTGCAATGCTGTGTTAGTTTCCACTGCACACCAGAGTAAATCAGTCACACGTATAAACACATCCCCTCTTTTTTTGGGATTCCCTTCCTTTTAGGTCACCACCCAGCACTGACCAGAGTTTCCTGTGCTTGGCAGCAGGTTCTTAGCGGTTACCTATTTTATACACAGTAGTGTCATATATGTCAGTCCCAATTTCCCAATTCATCCCACCCTCTCTCTCTCTGCCCTGGTGTCCTTACACTTGTTCTCTGCGTCTGTGTCTCCTTCTACTTTACCAATGAGTCCATCTGTATCTTTTTTCTAGAAGGGCTGTCCTCTAGACAGCCTATTCCATTCTTTTCCACCCTGATGCAGAATTCCTCAATCCTTCTGCTTCCTCTTAGCCGCCAAAACAAACAAGCTGGCCGATGGCCTTAATTACTATGCACTTCTCTTTTGATTAAACTTTGGATTCTCTTCTCGCCACTGCCTGAAATGGTTCTGTTCAAGACTGCTGCTGATCTCCGAGTCACCTAACCCACCAAGGGAAGTACTGTCACGGCTGCTCCTGGTCATCCACTCATGGCTGGTCGGTCCCAAAAGCCCTGGCCCTGCTCTCGAGGCTTCTGGAAGCCTCCTCTCTGGCCCCCTGGTTTCTCTCCAGGTGACATTTTCAATCCTGTTTGCCAAGCCCTCCTCTTCAGGCCAATCCTAATCTGTTTCTGTGTTTTGAGAACCCATCCCTGGCTATCTTCTCTCTCTTCATTTCTCCTTCTCCCTAAGCAAGCCTTTCTAGTCTCCATGGTTTCAACTCACGATACCACATCTATGACCTCAATGAGTTATGTAGTTACTGACCCAGGCCCTGTATTTTATGACTTTCAGAGGTCACTGCCCGAGTGACCTCACGGTGGTAGATATAAAGATGCCACAGCGTATGTGACAGTTTAGTCACTCAGTTGTATACAACTCTTGCGACCCCATGGACTGTAGCCCGCCAGGCTCCTCTATCCATGGGGATTCTCCAGGCAAGAATACTGGAGTGGGTTGCCATTTCCTCCTCTAGGGGATCTTCCCAACCCAAGAATCGAATCCGGGTCTCCTGCATTGTAGGCAGATTCTTTACCAACTAAGCTCCAAGGGAAGCCACATCATAGGAATCTCAAACTCAAGAGTTTCTGCACAGAGGTATTTATCTTGCTGCCAAAATCTAATCTCCTTCCTCCATTTTGTTCCTTAATGACAACTGTCTTGCTTCAGCCTCAAGCCAGGAGCCTCGGTTATCCACACTGGTCTGCCTCCCTCATCCGCATCCATCGGGTCATTCTTCCCCAAAGCAGCCTCAGTAGAGAATGCTCCAGCATCTGAGTTAGACCAGGCTCCCCTCTGAGATGGGGCTTCCCTGGTGGCTCAGATGGTGAAGAATCTGCCTGCTAATGCAGGAGACCCAGGTTTGATCCTGGACCAGGAAGATCCCCTGGAGAAGAGAATGGCTACCCACTCCAGTATTCTTGCTTATTGAATCTCGTGGACAGAGGAGCCTGGCGGGCTACAGTCCATGGGGTTGTTGGACACGACTGAGCAGCTAACCCTTTCCCTTTCCCCTCCTGAGACAGCACTCAATTCTCTGCTCATGATCAGAAATTATGCCACCCCATCAGCTACAGGGGTGTGGTATCTTTGGATCTTTGGCAAATGGTTCTTCATTGGGTCACAACAGGGATGTTTATCATTTGGCTAGTCTGTGGCTCCTGTGTGAGTGTGTGGGTGCAGCTGTGAATTTACAGGTTGCTTCTTCTTATACACTTCGGGCAGGAAGGCGCTCCCGCCAGAAACAGAGGCTTCCTGCTGTTCAAACCACCCACCTCGCACCTTCAGCATCACTGGGAAGCTCGCTTAGGAGTTGGGAAGTTCTCCTTCCCTCCCCACCACATCTAAACAACAAAGGAGGACCGAATTGCTCAGTAAGAACAGCCTGGTTTCAGTAAAAAGAGGGAAGACACAACTTATGCTTGATTTCCAGGTATGCAGCTCTCATCTTGGAACCTGACCCCAAACTTCCAAATGGGCATGCCACTTGACAATGCACATGCGACAGCTCTTCAGTTCATCCAAAGGGCAGCATCTGGACGGAGTGGGGCGAGAACTGGGGGTCTCGGCTCCCACCGGTACTGAACAATCTCCTGTCTCTCACAGAGAGCATCCTGACCCGCGGGGAACCAGGCGCGGCGGGGCAGGCAGGGAGGAGGGGCAGGGAGCGGTGATGGATTGACTTCACTTCCTTTCTTCCTTTGCCAACTCTTTATTAGAAGAGCAGTGCAGTGATGTTCAAATCCCAGACGCAAGGGGGACCTTCCTTCCTGCTTCGGCTGGCCGGCAGAACCTTATCTGTTCCCCTCAGTTTGCAGAGTCTTGGTTTCATCTGGGAAACTGCTCTGGGATAGCATCAGGCTCCTCTGTGCCCAGTCAATCCGCTGAGCGGGGGCAGCCCGAGGGAATGCAGTGAAACCAGGCTAGGGCCCTGGAAGTTCACGCAACCAGTATGGGCAGCCTGGCCCCCTTCCGTCGCCCTCCCACCGCAGCACGCGGCAGGGTCCGGCCCTCCTTGGTCCCAGAACACGGAGTCAGCCCTCGGGAAAGGGGACAAGACCTGCGTTCCTGCTGCTCCGCAGAGAATTACCGTCACGTTTGCACTTCCTCTGCATGTGAACGCCAGCGAACCTGCAAGTCCAGTGCACTGGCCTTATTGTAAAGAGCTAAAAGGTCACTTGATTATGGAGAACATGGAAAAGTAATTATAACTCTGCCGGAACAGCCTCTGGACGTTAACCTCACAAGAAAAGGGTCCTTGTTGGGAAGATGGGGCCACGTATTCACTGTCTGCGTAATTACTGCGCGACAATGCAGCGGAAAATCCTTTTGACAATTTCGCTCTGGAAACCCACGTACCAAGGAGCCTCCCAGATGCTGAATTCTGACCTGTGCACCATGATTAATGTGCTACAGGGCACAACTATGTATTATGTCAGAACAAGGTTGAACACACACACACACACACACACACAATCTCTGACTCTCCAGACAGACCAAGGCTCCGCCCTTTCCTCCTCCCTCTCACAACAAAGCAAAGAATCAGCTCATTAGATTAAAACATAAAAGCAAAACCACATAGCTTGGAGCTAAAAGGGCTGACTTTTTCAACTCAGCTCTGGGTCAGGGTGCTCTCTGACTCCAAGAAAATAGATTTAACTTTGTGAATTTTTAGGCCTCATTTGAAAAACAAACATCGTGCCCTAATTCTTACTGTTCCTTGTGGTTCCTATGATTCTGACTGGGGGGGAAGAGGCTGTGATTATGTGTGTCTGTGTGTCTGTGCTGTTACTGTGCTAAGTTGCTTCAGCCATGTCTGACTCTTTGCGACGCTGTGGACTGTAGCCCGCCAGGCGTCTCTCTCCATGGGATTTTTCCCGGCAAGAACACTGGAGTGGGTTGTCACGCCCTCCTCCAGGGGACTTCTTGCATTGGCAGGCGGGTTCTTTATCGCTAGCACCATCTGGGAAGCTATGCATCTATATATCTGTATGTCTATGTGTATCTATGTAAATAAAAGAATATGTAAGTGAGCAAATAAGACAAATCTTCCACTAATATGTAGGGTAGGAAGGGCAGCTGGGTTCAAAAAGCAACAAATTAGCCAGAGTAATAGATTTCATATGTGTGTGTATGTATATATTAGTTGCATGTAATAGATGTGGATTTCAATATTCTTTGATGAATTTCAATACCCTTTGAAATCCCTGGAGAGGAAACCATGAATGTGAACATTAATTCACATCGCCGCTTGCAGGGAAGGCACTTGTGAGGCGTTCTTGCTGGGCTGGGGTACACTGTTTCCCCCCAGGAGCGACAGGTGCGTGCCCATCCTGTCCTCTGGCTCAGGCGGACATGGTAGCCTCAAGTCCTCAGCCACCCTGTGCTCATCAGCTATGAGTACATTATAGACTTGCCTAAAGCCACAGCTTTTCTTCTTCCAAGTTTACCAGGTCCAGTTTAATATGAGGCACAAGAGTTACAGCCCACTCACAGGCAGGCTTGATAGCACCAGATGAGACCTGGGTTTGGTTCTGTTGACGGCCATGCATTAAAACACAGCACAATAGAAGGGCACTTTCAAACTCATCAGTGGCCTAAGTGTGTTCCAGCAGAAATCCACCTGCAATTGGAAAAATCATTTCCATTTTTCTAAACAAACAAACCTAAAAGTAGCTTGCTCTGCAAGCACAGTGGGCCATATAGACAGGAATAAGGCAGACAATTCAAGAAAAACAGCTCCTGCATATGCTTGACAACAGGCAATTTTACTCCTGTGTTAAAAGGAAACAATCACCAACCATCACTGGCCCCCTAGGGGGACAGAGAGAAGCTGTGTCTGGGCAGGACACAGTGGGAAGACCCCAGCGTCCTTAAAGTGTTTTTCTTGCCTTTGAAACAAAGATGAAATTTTAAATAATAAATTGATATAAAAAAGTGTACATGCACTGCCCCCCATTGTATACCCACGATCCATATCTTGCCCTAACTTCCTTCCACCGTGTATTCTTCCAAGCTTTTTTCCAGGTAGGTCACACTGCCTTGTCTCCAGTGAGTTTCATGGTTTAATTTGAAAGTAAGGATTTTAAACCCTTTTTGCACAGCCTTCTTTTAAAAACCAGTGAAAATATTTTCAAACAAAAGCTTTTACACGATAGAAGTAGATCTGCCTGAAGCAGGGAGCAGAGGGCTTGGATGGCCCGTCCTTGAATCTTGCGTTTTGAATACAACCTCAATGACTGGACAGCTTCCCTGGTGGGAAGCACTAACGGTATTTTATTTTTAATATTAACATGTTGCAGACTTTGCATGTGAATACTGATTTTCTAAGTGTAAAAGCATGGTCCATCATCATTTGCCAGGCACCCTTCTGCTTTGAGCCTTTGAAACACAACAACAAACTAAATAATCTTTACGATTTACCCCAGAGGAAACCAAGACATTTTCACGAATTTGTTTCATAAGTATTTTGAGGAACTATTGAGTGGTGGGCCCTGTGTTTGGTGTAATGAGCACTATTCATTCTTTTTAATACAATTTTTAAAGGTTACAACCCACCTACAGTTACTATAAGATATTGGCTCCATTCCCCATATTGTACAATATATTCCTGCAGCCTATTTTATACCCAAGAGTTTGCACCTCCCAATGCTGTGAAAAAGAACTTTCTACGATGATGGAAATTATCATGTGTTTTATGTCTGCTGTCCTGAACGTAGCCACTAGCCACACGGGTCTAATAACCCTTGAAATGTGGCTCGTGTTACCGAGAAACTGAATTTTTAATTTAAATTATTTTAAACTGCTCCAAGTGGCTAGTGGCCACCATAGGGGACAGTGCACTTCCGATGTCTTCGCTTATCCTTATCTTGTATTGTTTTCTACTTGTTAACTGTCTCAAAATCTTTGTGGAAGATGAGGCATAAAAGGATTGGCAGATGCTAAGACTTGAGCACCAGGAGCTGAGATCCCAGGTGAACCAGGATGAGCGGGTGACACGGGAAGGTTAGTAAACGTCTTGGGAATCCAGAGACAGAAAGATGGAAGTTGGTGGGAGGGAGGGAGGAGTCAGTAAGCTTACTGAGCTGGGCTAAGTCAATTTTACCGGAAAATCAATGCAGTTAATTGACCTTGCTGGATTTGAGAGTGACTCGGGGATTTCTGACATGCAGGCTGACACCCTAACTTCCTGCTCAGGACAAAAAATTCATTAGAGCTGGAGCTGCAGGAGCTTGTCAAGCCTGAGAGGCAGTGGGATCCCTCGTCACACGAGAACGTTCGTTCCACGAGACAAGGCGCCACAGCTGATTTTACTCTAAACGAGCAAAGCTGTCACTGCTGGTAGTAAAGGCACTGTGGGGATGACAGGAGTTGGCGCACGAAAGAATTATCCAACCATGAACAAAGTGTGTGAGGCAGGAATAATTCCCCCATGAAATAATTACAGGGCCTCTCTGCAGTCGACCTTTACAAATATTTTGATCTTGGGCAACAACAAAAATAATATGGAAACCGGTTCCTTTCCTTTACGTGGATGTGGGAAACAGTCCAGAGACATCAACTTCAGGGGGAAGAAGGCTTTCATGTCATATAAACGACCTGCTTGGCAGAGTCAGCCAGCGCTTCATGGTGTGGCAGGAACCACTTGCCACGGGCGACCTCTCCAACGGATGGTGGCCAGGGTCTGGTCCATCCTCAGGGATCCAGAGATGAAGTGTGGGGAGGTGGACTCTCGGGGTTGAGAAGAGGGGGGCAGGGGGGCATGTCCATGTATGTGGTACACGTGTGTGCTCCTGACTCAACCAACCACAAGAGGATGCCGTGAAAAAACTGCCCTGGCTGGAGGGCGAGCGAGCTACCTTTGGGGGTGGTGGCCACAGAACGAGGAAAAAGAATAGTGTCTCTTCCCGTCCTGTTTGCAGGACCCGCTGGTACACAAGCTCAAGACAACAGGCTGTCCAGTCACCAGGCTCCTGATGACCCCAAGTTCAAGCACAGGCCAGAGAAGACATGGAGTTTATTAACGTCAAAGGTCTCCACCTCAGGATAAAAGTCTGACCAGCCGGGATCATCGCCCACCACACCCCTCATTGGGTCACTTAAGAAAGGTAAAAAAAAAAAAAAAGCCTGTTTTCACTTTCCCATCTGTTTAAAATAAAGCCCATGGACCTCACAGAGCAGTAGGGCAGTTAACGGAAGTAACAATGGGAGTTGGAAAGCGCCTCCAAGAATGAGGAAGCTGTTGAGAAGTGAAACTGCACTGTGAGGTCTGCCTTCAGGTGGAAAGGCACCTGGACAGGTAAGCCCCGCCCATGCCAGCTGCATTCTGAATCCCTAAGTTCTGCTGGGAGTAAAATGATACTCTTAGGTACCATCTTAGCTTCAAACTGAGGTCTTAACATTCAACTTAACCTCTCAAGGCCTGGCTGCGAATGCTGACTGGGTCAGAATGGAGGCAATTCAATCAGCCAACACACCTGTCATGTAAGGCTCACCTGCCCGCCTCTGTGAGGTGCCAATAAGCTTTCCAGTGTTCCAGGAAAGTCCTTGGCAGCACCCACAGAGAACCCACAGGCATGGTGACCTTCATGTGAAAAGCACTGTTTTGAAGTCTCTTGTCTTCTTCTGCATCGGATTCCCAATGATTTTTTCTGTTTTTAAAAAATTGTGGCAAGATAAAGATTGTTGGCAAAGAGACACCCCTTGGCAACAAAGGTCTAAACAGTCATAGTTTTTCAAGTAGTCATGTACCGATGTGAGAGCTGGACCATAAAGAAGGCTGAGCACTGAAGAACTGATACTTTTGAACTGTGGTGTTGGAGAAGACTCTCAAGTCCCTTGGACAGCAAGGAGACCAAACCAGTCAATCCTAAAGGAAATCAACCCTGAATATTCGTTGGAAGGACTGATGCATGCTGAAGCTCTAACACCTTAGCCACCTGATGCAAAAAGCCGACTCACTGGAAAAGACCCTGATGCTGGGAAAGATTTGAGGGTAGGAGGAGAAGGGGGCAACAGAGGATGAGATGGTTGAATGGCATCATCAACTCAATGGACATAAGAGTTGAAGCAAATTCCGGGAGATAGTGAAGGACAGGGTAGCCTGGCGAACTGCAGTCCATGGAGTAGCAAAGAGCAAAGAGTCAGACACAACTTAGTGACTGAACAACAACAAAAGATCCCTTGGAGGAGGAAATGGCAACCCACTCCAGTATTCCTGCCTGGAGAATGCCATGGACAGAGGAGCCGGGGCGGGGTATGGTCCATGGGGTTGCAAAGGATCGGATATGACTGAGTGATTTACAGTTTCTTTTTTCACTATATAACCTAATATCTACCACCATAACCATTTTGCAAGTGTATAGTTCAATGGCATTAAGTACAGTCACATTGTTTTCTTGAACCTGGCTGATCCTTCTTGGAAGCTGTATGCCCACAGCCTACCCATGTCTCCTTGCATGCCCTTCCCTGGGTCCTAGTTCCCCACCAGCCAAATTCCATCCCCGGCAGAACCCGGAGCAGGTATGCATCCATCTCTGGGGAATGACTTGGCCAGTTTGCGCCCAGCACCTGCCAGTCATTTTAGGGCTGGAATTTGGGGCACCTGCCCAAAAGCCAAAGAGCTTTAGTGGCTTTCTCTGAATGCGTTTGAACAGCTGAGTAAAATGTCCTCACTTGCAAAAGAAAAAGCAATCTTAGTGTTTTCAGAAGTCACAGAACCTGTTTCCTTGTTTTTGAAGAAACGGGGTAACTTGGGCTTGGGCCTGAATGAAATGGTCCAGCCTCTTCTCCCAGCATTGACTTGGGAGAATGCACCATTTGGACAGGAGCAGGTGTGTTTGCTGAGCCAGGCTCCAGCCTAATCATTCAGGAAAACATCCTGGTAATTTTCCTGCCTTATGATTTCCCACTGCTGATGGAAGTATATGACAGCCTAACTCAGGGCAGCAAAGAAAAGCACAGTGGCTGTGACATTTAAGTCCCAAATCTGGGGGACCTTGAGGTACATGGTAAACTTTAGATTTCCATTAACAATAATTAAAAATACTATTACTGGTTAAAGTCTGGAGTTTAGTTAATAACGTAGTGTTAAAAGAGAAAGGACAGGCCCAAAATGGAGTCACTTGGCTAAAGCCAAGACTTAGTACCTAACCAAACCACAGCCACAACCTCCCCCCGGAGGCTCATCCTAACCAGTTAGTCATTGGTCAGCACCAAGGAGGTCATCGGTCACATGGGCCCTCTTGATCCCCAAAGGAAGATGAGGTCATCTGCCACAGAGACCCCTGCCATCCCCCACATAGGTAACCTACATCTGAAAGAACGTTGTTTATTCCTTGTTTTGCTTGTAAAGTTAAAAGTGTTAGCTTTCTAACACTGGTTAGTTAACTAAAGTCAAGCCCAACTTTTTGTGACCTCATGGACTGTAGCTCGCCAGGCTCTCTGACCATGGAATTCCCCAGGCAAGAATACTGGTGTGGGTCGCCATTCCCTTCTCCAGGCCATCTTCCTGACCCAGGGATGGAACCCAGGTCTCCTGCATTGGCAGACAGATTCTTTACGGTGCGAGTCACGAGGGAAGCCTTTCCATTTCTGGAGCGCCTCCCTCCTTGCCTCCTGGGACACTGCCCATTCATGAACCATTCAATAGAGCCAATTAGACCTTTCAATTTTACTTGCTCAGATTTTGCTTTTTAACAGAACCACCAACACTGGTTTCTTAGGTTTGAGGAATGTGCCCAGTGATGTAAGAAGCTGACATCAATGGAAGGGTCTGGAAAAGGAGTGTGCAAAAACTATTCTCATGGCAACTTTTCCCTAAATCTAAGATTTCAATTTATAGGAGAAGTTAATATTAAAAAATGGTCAGCCTTTCTCCCTTTCCATGACAGGATGCCAAGCCTTTTACAGACACTGTCTCATTTAGTTGGTGTAACAGCCTGGTGAGGTGGAGGCCACATCTCATCTTATAGGTGAGGAAATGAGGCCATAGACTGCTGGACATGGACCTCAGGTGTTGGTGTGATGAAGGATGCAGACACTGCCAGCCCACTCCACGTGGGCCTGTCCGTGTCTCCCATCTCAGAATATCAACACACACACACATGGTCTGTCAATAACCCAAAGCAAACCTTCTTTCTTAATAAACTTTATGTCTTTTCATTTGCTCATGGGTTGCTTCTTCTGTGCAGGCATTAATGGCCCACATGTCCTCCAAGACAGAACTAGCCAGTGATGCCCTCGTTGGACATGGCCCATCCAGCCATGAGAGGGCCCGCCCCCTCCCCTGAGACTGCAAGTCTCCAGAAGATGAAGCCTGGCACTTGCTCACTCACCCATATATTCATTCATTGCTTATAGAAGAAACAGAGTTATAAGTAAAATGCAAACCAAAGAATCAAAGGGTGGCTGGTTTCTCAAACACTGCACATGAGTTGTTCCAGAAAAATCATTCATCACAGTCATCTCAAGAAACACTGAAAAAGTACAAATTTCTGGATCTCACCCCAGTGTTCTGATAAAGGAGGGCTGGGTACAATGGAGCAATCTGTAGGTTTTCAAAACTCCACTGGCCCACCAACCCCAGTGACCCTGATGCCCTGCCAGGTTTGGGGTTTTGTCCAACAGTAAGTACCTTCTGGAAGTGGACAACCTCAGCTCAAGAAACCCCGAAAAAAAAAAAAAAAAAGAAACCCCGAGGCCGAGGAGCCGACTGCCTGGGAAGGCAGCCTGTCACTGCAAAGCTGCACTTGCTGTGAAACACTTCTCTGTGCTCAGATACAAGGTGCTTCCTCAGAAACTCACTCCTTTGTTTAAATTTTGTCCTCTGGTACAACTAAGATGATGCTGACATCCTCCTTCATACAAAATCTTCTCTTTGAGGCCAAATGCCCATACTTCCAACATTTTTTTTAAAAAATGAAATGCATTCTATTAGCCCATTTCAAACATAACACTCAGAACTGGGTACAGTATTCTGAGGGAGCTCTGAGCCTTGAAGTTCCAAGGGGCAATCCTTGGTCTCCTTCTAATGAGGCACCGTCTATGGAAGAGGTACACGACCTTGGCGGCACATTGGAATAATGACCTAGGAAGCTTTAGGAACTGCTGACGCTTGCATTCTACCTCTCAGGGATTCTGATACAACTGTCTGGTGTTCTGCCTGGTTATCAAGATACTTTTTTTTTTCTTAAAGGTTCCAGGTGATTTTAATGAGCAGCCAATGTTGAGAGCCACAGATAGAACCGATATTGATTTCTCTCTCTCTTATTCTATTGGCTCACACTTAACTCATTCACATTCAGCCTTCTGCCGTGATTCCCTGCCGAGTCAGGTCATTTTCATCATGCACTTGAGGAACTGATTAGCTCAACTTAATGGCACACTTGGACACTGACTCCCGATAAACGTCAACAGTATGCTGAGGGTCCATTGTTGCAAAGCTACTAAAGGTCAAGTTGATGGAGCTACATATTGACTATGTGCTCTCTCTTGCTAGCCTTGAGTCTTTAACACACTTCTGGCATCTTCATGGAAAATGAATAAAATTATAGACCTTTGAAAGTTACACTACTGAAAATTCTCTGGGGAAATAAATGACAGCAGGTGCTTTTTAAAGCAGCTGGACACTCTTTCACAGATCAAGGCTAAAGATTTATGATCACAGATAAATCCAAGAGCGTGGCAGTCATTCTAAAATGAAACGGTGTTTCATACAGCTCGGCAAAAAAAGTTCTCTGGTGGCAGCGTCAGTAGTGAGAAGTGTCAGCAGTTAGAAGTGAGAAGATCCCTGCCCCTCCATCCTGAACGGGGTCATCTTTCCCTCCTCACTCTGGACACTGGGAATCAGAACATGCCCAGAGACCCTCCGTCTGTGGTCAAGGATCACCCTTCGAGTTTCCAGCCCAGTCAGGACCAAGCAAGATAAGACGCCCAGAACAGGTTGGTGTAGGTACACCAAGATCTAAGCAGCGACTCAGGACCCCAGGGTCCATGACACTGTCATTATGATACGTGAGCACTGCGGCTTCTGCTCCCTCCCCTCCCCCACCCCGGATTTCACTTGGGGGCTTATGGGTTGGGGCCTGCACACTAAGGGGCAAGTTATATAACCCAAAGCTGTCAATCAACTTGTCAGTCAAATGATACAGGACACAGGGAGGGGCCACTAAGCTTAAAAGCCCAACCCTACCCCATCGTGGGCTTCTCAGGAGGTGCAGTGGTAAAGAATCTGCCTGCCAGTGCTGAAGATGTGGGTTCCATCCCTAGGTAGGGAAGATCCCTTGGAGGAAGACATGGCAACCCACTCCAGCATCCTTGCCTGGGAATTCCCATGGACAGAGGAGCCTGGCGGGCTACAGTCCTCGGGGTCGCAAAGAGTCAGACACGACTGAGCACGCATGCACACCCCACTGTGGGACTGTCTGGGTTTCCAGACAGCTCACTCTCATGCTTTCTCAGGAGCATACTTTCACTTTGCTTAATAAAAGTCTTGCTGCTGAAAACTGCTTTATGCCTCCTGTCTGAATTCTTTCCCTTGAGAGGACAAGCACCGAGGAAACTACCGTTCTGCCAGTGACAGCAGGACTGAGCTGAAGCCCCCGCACTGGGCTGCCAGGGCACTGCCAACTGAAGACACCGCCTGTGTGTGACCTCCCCAACCTTCTTTAAACCAACGGCCATGTGGACCAAACTGCTGTATGACACGTCTCAAGATGCTCTGAGCATACAGGAAGACTGTATGAATGTGCATCTCACTGGCCAGAAAATGAACTGCTGGATTGGTTTCTCCAGAGCTAGAAGATCTTCAATTCCACTATGAAAGCATCATTCAACTTTGTATATGACTAAGGAGTCAACATGGCAGAACACAATCAAAAGCTTTCCAGTAAATTTCAGGAAGACAGAGTTAGATGTTACAGAGCGTATTTTTTTTTTTTAATTTCTAAAAGTGGTATTTCTCTTATATTCATAGCACCAATCTAGAGTTTAAGAGTCTAAACTGGCATTTTCAGCCTCTCATCATCTCCAGTGGAGCTGAGTTTTATACTTGTTCTCAGTCCAAGCTGAGCCCTCCTGCCTGGGGCACCTGAGTAAAGCCTCCCAACTTCCTTCTGTCACAGCAGAGAGAGCTGCACTGAATTCTCTCCAGGTATAAAAAACATACAAAGTTGGGTATCTGAGCACATTTGCTTCACAGCACAGGGAGTAGCTCTCTGAGTCTGTTAACCAGTGCCCGAACCCCCCACGTGGAATCCCCCAGGGTGGGACCACCTCATCCAGGTCTCCGGCAGGCCCCACAGTCACTAAGACACCCCGAGAATACCTTGAACCAAACTCTCACCTGTAGTGAAGATGGACACAGTACACAGTGGGTTCCGTTTCTGCCCAAAATGTTGAAAGCTTCTGCTATTATCTCCTGGCATCTTTCAAAGGCATGTTTACTAGATATAGTCAATTCCTCATGTGTCTATACATGTCTTTTAAAAGAAAACCCATAAGAATTTTCTGCAGAAGTTTCCATTTTAGGCCAAGGGACTTTGCATTCTATAGTATAGATGATTTCTCCTTATGTTTTGCATCCACAGATTAATATATGATATTTAATAAAACAGACTTAATATTTTTATCCAGCCTGCTCCTCCTGAGTATTAAGGTCAGTTCCAATCTTTTAATTCTGTCATGGATATCATTGCCATTTGTCATTTCACATATTAGAATGCATCCTTAAGATAAATTCTTAGTAGTGGGGATCAAGGTAAAAATGTATGCATGTGTGGGGTATGGGGTTCTATTTTATTTTTTGGGGTCATACCACACAGCAGGTGACATCTTAGTTCCCCAACTAGGATCAGACTCTTGCCCCCTGCAGTAGAAGTCTGGAGTCTTAACTAAAAGACTGCCAGGGAAGCCCCTATGGGGTCTGTTTTTCAAAGCACTCTTTATAAAAACTGTGAAATATAATACTGAGAACAGCATGAGACGGATGATACTTAAATGACTATGAAGCAAGCACCAGTAAAATATTACCAACACCCTAAAAGTTCCTCTTCTGCCTCTATATAATCGTCATCAACCTTCCAGAAGACATTACTATATTCTGTGGGATTCATTTCATTATTGTCAGAAAATATGCATTTTGAAGAACTGTAAGCCAAAGGGGAAAAAAAAAATTGGGGATGAGATCTAACACGTATAGATTTACTTGGAAATCACTGCAGGCTTGGCTTGTCTGAAGCCAGCTTCTTGCTTTATCTTTGCTCATAGCTACTGCTTATAAGGAGCAACATAAAAATAAAATGAGAAGCAGAGAAAGAGAGAGGAGGGGGGTGGTGGTGAGGCAGAACGCTCACCCAGAATTGTACTCACCACAGAGCGAGTCGTTGCTCAATTTCCTTGAGAAAATTTGTATGAAATTTGTGCAAAGGTTCAAAATTCGGGAATATAAGACTTTTCAAGGTTTCGGGCATGGAGTCGTCTTTGCTCACTGTGCTCTGAAACCACTGGGAATAAAAAAGAGGGCACATTTAGAGGCGTAGAGGTGAAGAACCGAGGTCTGCAGCTCTTTGGAGGTACAGCCCACCACGCTTGGAGACATAAGGGCTCTCCTGCCGCATCCATAGGATTTCAAGAGTGTCAAGGGCTTTGAGGCTTTTCTGTTTGGAGTAAGAAGAACCATCTCTGCGTTACCGCTTCCTGAAACTTGTTACCAAGTACTGTTGAAGCCAGGACAAATCTCTGAAGCGAGCAGCTACTCAAATCAAAACTTCCATTATGGCCAACTCCCTGGGTCACCCCTGATTTATGCCCCTGCACGCCCTCAGTTCAGTCCTGAAGAAACTTCCATCGTTCTTCCTTTGTTGGAACGCTGAGCAGGAAGGTGGCTGAACCAAAGAGGTGACGCCTCTGCCTGCACACACACCCCACTCATCTCACCGAGCTGAGGCTGGGCTGGGCCCCGCGAGGGCTGCTAAGTGCCTGCTCTGGAGGCAGACACCAGACCATTCCAACTGACCTGCAGTTGGCTAGCTCCTTTCCAGAATCCAGGGTCATAAAGACATCTGCCACCATGCTTTGAATTTAAGACTGAACAAGACGGATTAAAATGATAAAAGGCAGTCTTTGAGGCAGATTTTGCTGACATGGCTCAATTTATTATCAGAGATAAAACGAGGTTTCCCTTTCACCTCTGAGGTCTCTCTCAAGCAAAAATATGAGGCAAAACACAAAGTTCTGCCTTGGTGCAGGCAGTGCAGACAGTGAAACATTTAATACTAAATTTCTCCACTTTAGAAATTTCCTTCCTCTGCACTTAAAAAATCACAATTATAAAACCTTTTTAGGGCATATTCCAAATTAAACATACCATTACTGCCTAATTTCTACAACTCAGGACTAAAATCCTTTTAATTGGAGTTGGAGAACCCGATATTTAATTAGATCCAGCTTGTCTCCTAAAGCTGAGTATTAGTCAAGATAAATTATGTAATTTAACACTTTAGGGGAAATGCTACACATACCGAAGTGATGACTTCAAGATCCTTCAGATACGTTCTCTCAGTGGTGGAGACTTCTTTAGCGATGAAGTATGCTTTGTCAGTTGGGAATCTCTGCAAAAATTCATAAAAAGAAAAAAAGACAAAATAATTTGAGGCTCGGTTTCTAAGAATGTCCTAGTTATAAGAAAGCCCTAACTAAAGTGGCGCATTGCTAACTTATGATCTTTGGTTGGTTGGTAGCAAGGCTAAATAAACTCTTACTTATTCTCCTTTTTGTGCAAGAGGCACTAGAATAAAGAACGGGTTTCTATGATGAGAAAATTGTCTAGGAATGTTTCCTTCCAACCAAACCCTACTGGCAGTGAAAGAACTCAAGTGAGTGTGTCAGTTACCACCGAAGACTGTTCATTCAAAACTGGGCGCCTGAAAATCTAATTAATTAGGATAGTATCAGAGGGATGCAGTCTTCAAGGAAATGAATGGAAAAGAAACCAGGGCAGCCTTTGTCTTGGGCATCGTGGGCTGGTGGTACTGGTTTTTAGGAAGCGGAAGTTACGTTGCTCCTGGGAACACGAAAGTGGCTGATCTAAAGGGCCCGGGTGACAGGAGGCAGAGTCCCTCTGTTAGGTGGGCAGGTGGCACTGCCCTAGATCGGTCTACTATTGGTTTTGCTTCTCTTTGACCAGTCAGTAAAAGGAAACCAATCTCCTGTTGTTGACCATCCTGCTTACTTCTTACAGGAGTCTACCCCATTCCACCTCTGGGGAATACACGTGAAGCAGAGATGAGACCAGATACTTGTGCACCTGTGTTCCCAGAACATTAGGCAAAAGAGCCACATGGAGGAAACAACTGTCCATCAATGGGTGGATGGATACACAAAATGTGCTACCTCCAGACAGTGGACTACCAGTCAGCCTTAAAAAAGAAGGAAATTCTGATGCAGGCTACAACATGCATCAACCTCGATGTTAAGCTCAAGGAAATAAGCCAGTCACAAAGGCACAGACACTGCATGATTCTACTTTATCGCTGTTATTCTGTCACGAAGTCATGTCCAACTGTGCAACTCCATGGACTGTAGTCTGCCGGGCTCCTCTGTCCATGGGATTTCCCAGGCCAAGTACACTAGGGTGGTGAGAGGGTAACAGGCAGGAAGGCCAGGGGTCTCCAAATGGAGAAAAGAGGCTGTAAGTGCCAGACATTTTTATCTCTCTTAAACGGCAGGAAGAAACAAACCAGCGATCTGCTTTTCCCTTCTCTATACAAATTTAAAAGGTTTCTCTTAACATTCTGTGTTGCCATGACACCTGGTCTCACCTAAAGCTAACTACTCTGAAACTTTGAGTTAACCAATACATTCCTTTTTCGTATGGAAATGTTGTCTTAAGCTATGTTAATGAACCCCAGACTCTATCTTCAAGTTCGTTCCGCCAAACGGCCTAACTTACTTACTGAGGTATTGTTCCCCTAATCTATGTAAACGGAACTATTTGTTGGTATTCTGCCCTTCTACAAGATTCAAGTCAATCGTTTTATGGCCTGGGATGAATTATCTGATGCCATTCTAAATTTTATGACATTCCTTTCATTTCATTAACAGACTGTGAGTGACTATATAACATACAGCTAAAAACTAGGAGGGGGGTACTCTTTTGCCCCCTTCTGATGCCTATGTCAGAAGCTTTCTCTATACTTTAATAAAACTTTATTACACAAAAGCTCTGAGCGATCCAGCCTCGTCTCTGGCCCCGGATTGAATTCGTCTCCTTCGGAGGCCAAGAATCCCGCGTCTTATCGTTCAGCAACAACCTTTCAGTGGGTTGCTATTTCCTTCTCCAAGGGATCTTCCCAAACTCGGGATCAAACTCGTGTCTCTTGCATTAGCAGGTGGATTCTTTACCACTGAGCAAATTACTGGAATTTAAAAAAAAAAAAAAAACCCCAAAATCAGCAGGTGAGCGCCTGCCCGCCCTCATACCTTCCTCCGGCCGTCGTCCTCGTCCTCGGCCCGTGGGCCTGCCTGGTCGTTCAGCAGGGGGCTGACCAAGGGGGACGCCTGCTTGGTGTCAGGGCTCAGGTTGGGCGACAGGATGGCGTTGGTGGGCGCAGTTCCTCCCTGAGAGTTGATGGACAGCTCTGAAAGGTGAGGGCTGCCAGTCAGGGAGCCTGTTTGGGGATGAGAAGTATTAAAGGAAAAAAAAAAAAGTAATTCCTTCTGGGACCCAGTCTCCACTTACAATTTTCACCTTTTCAAACCATTAGAAGCTTAGACTACTATATTACTATATGGCACGCTTAAAATGCCCTCCATCACTTTCTAGTTTTTTTCCCCTAAGTTGCAGCAGCCTTCATCCTCAAGATACCATTCAGTGGAATCACAGTTATGTCATTAATAATAAGCTGGAGAATTCTGCTTAGAGCACAATTACAATAGTTTTAAAAGCATTGTGTATCTGCAAATAGCATCTTCATTTCCTAACTACTTCCTTAATGTCTTAAGAATTACTCGAGAAAGACACAGGGTCTGTATCACAAGGAGATGTGGAAAATGACTAGAAAATAGCGCTATTCTAATAGAAGACTAAAGGACTTGGGACACCCAGGACAGACTACGTCTTGGAACAATGGGTCACAGCTAAAGAAAGGGAAAGCAGCTACCTCCCCATTCTACGAAGAACAGAAGCAAGCTGGTTATACCTGGTGATGGCACTCCATGTCTCTCTCACTGTTTGGGACAGAAACACTAGTATCACAATTATAGCAAAGGTGATCATTTAAAAATGCAAAGCTGGAGGTTATCACATTATCACAATTCCCCCTTTTGAGTCAAAAAATGACAGGCAATTAGTTATTCCTCTGAAAATGATACCAGAGTAAATCATAGGAAAATGTATAATTACCCATCATGAGTCAACCAGATGAGATGACATGCACATGAAAGCTCTTTGCCAACAGAATTTTGCAAACACCAATACCTCAACCTATTGAAACTAAGTGGGATGTTTCGAAATCTACTTCTAAATTCAAATGTTTCAGCCTAACAGATCTGTAATGCTTATGCAGACTCACAGAAACTAGGATTAGGATGAACATAGTTTAAGTAGCCTGCAGCCCTGTCAGTTACCATCATAGAGAAAAACTACGTAAATGCTTTCTCTATTTTCCAGCATCCAGTTTCATGGTTGCGGCTACTCAGCCCAGTATCAAGGAGCTTGGAGAGAGAGGTGAAGGGCCGTTTTCTGGGAATTCCCCCAGTTTTTTCACCTCTATCCTGTCTCTCTGGATGCATTCAGATTTGCTTGGACATTACAAGATAAGTCCGCCTTGAATGGAGCTGCTGGAGTCGGGTCGTGAACGTGACCCCAGTATGAAGGAACCATGCAGAAACCCCCTCCAGGCCCCACCCAGTCTCAGGTCGCCCGGCTTGCTGTGTCCCCTACACACGGGGATAAAAGCCACCACGCCCACAAACAACAGAAAGCAGACATCCTGCCCATTGACTAAGAACAAGATTAGAAAATGTCAGGAAAAGTCAGATTCCAGAAGTTTGCATTAAAAAGAAAAAAAAAAAAAACCCTCCATTTCAATGCCTTGCATTTTCATAAACATCATTATAACAAAGTCCTGATGTTAGACAAAGACCCAATCGCCCCTCTCACACCACCAGACCCAGGAAAACCCGGAGAAAAAGGCCAGAAATTGCTTCACAAATGTCAATTTTATTGACACTAGTGCACAACTGAATACAATAATTTCGAAAGAATTTGAACTTGTCAAATAGAAATAGTGACAACAATCATAACTGCAATTGATTCAAGGTACTATGCTCTTCTCTTAAGAGAAAAAAAAAAAAGAATCACAAAAAGAAAACTGTCATCACTACAAAGAGGAATTAGAAAAAGAGAAATTCTGGCAGTCTGGAGATCGAAACGTTTCATGCATTTGTGAGTCGCTGCTGGAGAGTCATTTTTTATTTGTCCACCATCATCTGGCACAATGTGGGGGCTTACCTTCAGTTCTCACACTGTGTGTGAGACCAGGTGAGGCCGTTTAAGGGAGACCGTGCTGGGCCTTGAATCTGCAGTGACGCGGACAGAAAAAGCACTTGCCTCGTCATTGAAAGAGTTGGAGCCAAGAACGAAAAGCGGTTAGAAGGCTAGCGTGGATGAGGAGCGTGGGTGGGGAGAGAGTACCAAGGAAGCCTTGGACCGTATCCAGCAGCAGATCAAAAATCGGCTGCCACATCGCGAGGGAGAGAATAAGGGTGAACACACTCAAGTGCAACCACATCCACCCTCCAAGGTCGAAGGCTGTTCTTGCCTTTGTGAATTCGCCCAGGGACGCTCCGGTTGGGTAGAAGCGGGCCAGTGGGCCAGAAGGACGATCTAATAGACGAGGGCTCTTGGAGAGGTGCCATGCTGCCATGGCAGAGAAGACAGCCATCTAGAAGAGTCCCCACTGGACCACACTGGAGACAGGAATCAGAGAGTGGGGCGCTGAGAGTGAACCTGCTGGCAACCACGTTCCTAGGTAGAGTCAGGGAGTTCTAGAGTCCTAGAGCTCTGGGTTCAGCTACGTTCTCACTTATCATGTGGCCTAAAGATGTGTGTGTCACCCACATTCCACGTGCAATACACAACTCTGGAGGAGGACCAAATTATGGTAGCTCAAGTCCATTTCCAGAGGGGTTACCTCACCTGGCTTTGTGTCTGCTCGTGGGGCCCAAGAAAGCCAAGGCGATACTGTATTTAAACAATAAGACCAATAAATACCAAGCAGCCTGCTCTAGAAATCTATCAGCAATGCTAAGGAGGGGAAGGATCCAAAATTCTGAAGCTGGATTTTACCAATCTGAGCCACATCCATGGAGAAAAGCCTCTTTCCTCCTCTTGCAAGAGAAACTCCTCAAGGCTTTGCAAATTCAAGGATGACAGGGTTGCAAACACAAGCAGGTAGGCTCATTTACCATTCAGCAGCCAGTGGAATATGCGGACGGGAGTAATTAGTAGAATTTGGCAGCCTGATGAGTAATTAAAATTCTCTTTCAGCTATGAGCCAGTGTGTGGCAAGGGTCTGTACAAGCTCATGCCCACAAGGGGCCTGCTCTTGGTCCAGTGTGAGGAGCTGGGACCCAAACGTCAATGTCTGAGGTCACCGTTATCAGAGCTACGTGTAACCAATTTTCACTGAAGTAGTCCATCTTATTAAAAAAAAAAAAAAAAAGGCAAGCAAACATGGTGGTGTTAGATAAAATGAGTTTGCCAGATTTCTGCAGCTTCATAAAGCCTGCTCTCATCACAGTCTGTCACCTGCCTTGAAGGCACGGCCCTGTGCGCTGAGGAGAAGAGACCACTGGCATTCACTGCTACCTACCCTATGAACATATTAATGCCAGGGAATTGTATCATTTTCCTCCTTGACACAATGTTATACATCTCCCTCACTGACACAAAGGAACTTCTTTCAGCCAGGGGCTCTAGGTAAATAACTGGGGGGTGGGGGGTGTCATCTAAGAAAAGCACCTGGTTATTAAGGCAATGGGTAGAAAGAAGTATGAAGAGATTAGAAAAGGATCAGTTATACCTCGAAAATCTGGAAGCTTTTGATTAAAAAAAAATTTTTTTTCCCCTTATTTTTAGAAATCACCCTGCATGTTTTTAGCATTCAGTTATATTTCTGGCTTATAACCTTCAGGGCCTTCACCTGTACCAAATAACTTCCTGACACCCCGCCCCTACCCTTCAGCTGTATCCAGTGGGATGAATTTATGTCACTCCCAAGGACTAAACACACCTTCACCAATGTTACTCTTGAGGAAGGCATTTCTGGTAATTGCTTTCAAAAATCCTTTTACACGTACACATTCTCATGGCATGGACAATTATGGAACTTCAAATTAGCACTGTGATATTTATGGATTCCAGTTTATCACCCAGCCTGGAAAATGGCTTATCACTTTAATGTAAAATACATTCGTAATTCTTCTCCCTAGCTGCACGGGAAAGCTGGGTTTGCAGCCTCACCCACACTGGAGCGTCTCTCCACCAACTCTCCGGCAGGGGCACATTAACAGCAGGAACATAGTTTATGATCAACAAGCCAAACTCGCACCCTCCTTCCCCTTCTGGGACTAGGCACAAGCTGCCAGATAACCATCTTTAATAACTATTAAAGGCTTAAGAGCCAACTCACACAAGCCTGGGAAAAGAGAATTTTCTGTTTTTCAAGTCATAAAAAATTGCATTTTGAACACCTAGTTGTACCTGCCCTGTTTTAAATTAGCCAGTAAATTGGGAACCCTCGCTTTTAATTAGATAAGTGTTATTTTTGCTGTTAAGGAGCGAATCAGAAAACCTGTCAACTTTAAAAACAGTAATCCACAGGTTTGTGAAATACAAAAACGTCTGAGATTGAGAATCCTGATGAGAATAAGACCATTGATGGCTTTCGCAAATCCTCTTTCCAAAATTTAGAGAGTATAATGATTAAAAAAAAAATCCATGCAGGTTCCTCAGTATTTCCCCCCGAGTTACACATTTGGCAAGCTTCATAAATGTCATCCGTCCATCATTACTTGTCTTCTGTTATTTGGTTCTAAAATATAGGAGATTGCATCTCTATGTACCCACAACGTGCTTCAAAGGCACATGTAGAAAATACATTACAGATGCAGGTTTTCATTTATTTCTAAAAAGGCTCTTTCTAAATCCACAATCTCCCTCTAAAAGAGAAGACAAACTCTCTCTGGAGACGGCTGCATTTGAAAGCCAGTTTAAAAAAAAAAAAAAAGTCAGTATTATATTCTGGCTAGTTTCCAGAACAAGCATGATTCATTCTAGTCTGATAACAAAGCTGGATCCCACCCCAATGGAATATGTGAGGGGGAAAAAAATGGGCTGACAGTATTTCACTGAAATTACAAGATTCCATAAGAAAAACCAGATTACAGGATCACCAATCATAGCAGGGTGGCCTTCTTCTTGACAGCTTAGGTTGTGGGAAATGTACATGCTTCTTAGACCAAGTTCCTTGAAGAAAAGTTTTACAAGCAGCCAAACATCAGAGTTACTGTTCATCATGAAGCAATTCAGAAAAGCAACAGTGATGCAAGTTGCAGAAAAATAAAGAGAAATGCTGCTAATGGGAGAATGTGGCGGTGGGGGGGGTCGCAGTGTCTGGGCTGGGGTACACGGTGCTTTGAACCAGTGAAAAACACCATCTTGTACTTAGAACAAAGCTTCAGCCATCAGTAGGAAAGAACAGTTACAATTAACAGTTTTTACAGCAAGATACCTGTTAGGTCAAGTACAACCCTCTTTCGGTTGAGACTGACAAGAGCTATGAATCCCGTGCATACACCGTGACCCGAGTTTGGCCTTCCCTGCCTAAGGAATCAGCGAGCTCACTGCTACTGGAGAAACCGGCTACCATCCCCGAGGAATAAATCCATGCTTTAGTGAGGAACTGTGCTCAGCCGTGGCGAGAGGATGGAACCAGACAGTATCTGTGAGAGCCTGCATTCTGGGCAGACAGCAAACCATGATGCAAACAGCTCATTGGCCACAAGGCGCCAGCTAGGGCGGAGCCAGATAAAGTTCTCTCTGCATTTCTACCTGCCCGACTCCTTAACAAAACACACAGCTAAACTCTTATAAGCTATATCAAGTTTGCTGTTCCTCTGGAACAGAGATGTGCATGGGTGCTTAGATGCTCAGTCGTGTTTGACTCTCTGCGACCCCACGGGTTGTGGTCCACCAGGCTCCTCTGTCCGTGAGATTCTTTTCCAGGCAAGAATACTGGAGTGCTTGCCATTTCCTCCTCCAAGGGATCTTCCAGACCCAGGGACTGAACCCATGTCTCTTGAGTCTCCTGCAATGCAGGCAGATTCTTTACCACTAGCACCACCTGGGAAGCCTATTGGAATAGATGCGCCCATGGAACGATAGGAAGCCAATCTTTTGGCTAGCTGTCCGAGCGCCCCTATGTAAGCTCCTTCACAGATGCTCTCTGTTTCCATGAGCCCTGCCGTGCCCCCCCGCCCCCACAGAGATCCTGCTCACTTCCAAAGGCCACCCCCACCCCCACACAGTTTGAAACGCAGGCCTGGAGAAGATGAAGTCAGGAAAACAAAGTCCGTTCTGTTCACCTTCTATTTCCCCACCTTTAGTGAAATACAGTACCACCGAGCAAGACCGCTCAGGATGTCTCCGTGGTAAACTTGTTGTTCAGTGAGCAGGATCACTGTATTCTAGAAGAAACAGGTATTCCAAGTACAAATTGGTATTCAGTCATGTAAAAAAAAAAAGATGTCAGACAGTGCTCCAACAATGCAGGGAACAGAAGGTACATGCTTTGAGGATAAAGACAGAACGTTGGGGGGAAAAAAAAAAAGCTTTTTTTTAGGTAGGTACATGCTGACCATCCAGGGCATACCATGGCACGACAGAAAAATGTTTTCTCAACTCGATTAAACAAATGACAAAAATGAGAATGAAGTCCCCAGCCTTGTCTATTATAAAATTAATTTAGCATATTAGAAATTTTTAATAAAATATTAAATACACACAGAGAGAACAGAAGGGAATTGGGTTAATAATAAAGGCCAAGCTTGTGAGATGGGGTTAGTTAGGTTTTCATGGCAACTGTCCAGGCAGAAAGGAGGTGAGGGCAAGGGACTGAATCCACTGGCCATTCGGGTGTGAGTGTAGATGGCAGCAGGGGTGTGTCCTCAACTAGGGAAGGCCTATCTTTGGTCTTTCTAGAAACCACGGCAGGTAGAGTGACAAATGCTTTCTTACAAAGGAACTTCCAGGCCCAGGAAAAAACAATTGCTGGCCCAGTTTCATGAGCCAGAAAGGTCATGTGTGAAGATAACAGGTCCATCACAGGTTCCAAAATGACTCCTCTACTGTTTCCTATTTGAGAGGCAGTCAACCACCCCAACTTATAATAAAGCGAAAGCATTGCTTCCAAACTCTCAAACTAACACCTCTACCTCTTACTCAAATGTAGTTAATTCCCGTTCGATGCTTTTTTACCACACACACACACACATCACACACACACACTGATCCTCGCTCTCTCCTTACTATTCTTGGTTTACGTTGCATTCGGCAGTGATTTCTAACTACTACTCTTCAATAGCCTTAAGTCTTTGCACTTGGCCCCTAGCAGCAAGCTCACGCAATTCCTAGGACCATTTCCATGGATACATCAACAGTATCTGCCTAGGAGCTAGCTAACCTTCCACACCGGCTCTCAGCTACACCCTTAGATCAGATAACCCATGTCAACTACTATGAGATTTTAATCCTCCCTACTTTCAAATATAAAACCACTCCAAGACATATCAGGGTAACCTGATCTAGCAGCCACACCAAGATGCCAAGGAGCTGTCTTCTACTGGAAGTTATAACCAGAGGCCAAGAAGGCTGCCAAAGGCTGTTTGCAAGGCTGAGCTGTGATGTCTGCATTGTTTAGTCCATCCACACGGAAACGATCCTGAACAAATCAGGGTCTCTTTGATTTTTAAAGCTTTTAGGAAAAGATTTTCTCCTTCTACCCCAGGTTCCACCAGGGTTTTAACTGCTTTCATTAGACAAGAAAAAAAAAAGTTCCCCATGCTGGAGGTTTCGTCTATGTTTTCCGAAGTGATGTGTGGTGAATTTTATGAAGCAAGACCTTTTTTGTTTCCACAAGACTCAACTCCTCTCAGATATAGCTACGACATATAAATCAGCATTTGCAACTTTCATTCATAAAGGAAATACTCAAAATCCCTACGTTCCCCAGGAAACAGTAATAGTCCTTTTCCAAGTATGTGTCCAAACAGGTGGAAATCAGGCCACTTTTGATCTTTGATGTCTACAATACTAGGCCAAATCATCATGGGTATTTTTGCTTTTCATGATGATGATTTTTTTATTTTTAAAAAGGCTGCCACATTAAGTGGCATGCTTATTTTGATCCAAAAGTCATGGCTTCAATTTAAAAACCAGCAAGCGGCATTAGAGGTATACACGGTGTACACTAGAGACCCGATTTCCCTGTATTACATTTCACTTAACTAAACAGAAACAGATGGAATTAGACTAACAAGGAAAACACAGCACCAGTGAATTCTTTAAATGTCGCCAGAGTCAAGTTCTTTAATCACTTCCTTCTTGTAGAAGTTCATCCACTAGTACCTTTCTTTCCATACATTCTTATGAGCTTGGCTAACATGGCTGACTATAAAACTCATCTGAGAGCTATTAGCTATTAGTTTATTTCAAAATGTCCACCTCTTCCAGGTTAAAAGAAACTTACTCTATTGCAGAGGTTGCACTGAAAGATTCTTCTGCAGTTTGATTTGTAAAATCTGCAGCAAGAGAGCAGACCCTTGGACAATGCTGCAGGGGTCAGGGGTGCAGACCCTCTGAACAGTAGAAAATTCACATGTTAACTTGGAATCGGCCCTCTGTGTGATATATTTACAATTCCGCATCTGCAGATTCAACTAACTTTGGATTGGGTAGTGCTGTAGTATTTATACTGAAAAATATCCAAGTGTAAGTGGACCTGCATTATTCAAATCCCTGTTGTTCTTCTGAAGTCAACTGGAGCTTCATCCCCATGAAACTAGAGGAAGGCCAGCCTTAGAGTCATTAAGCTCTTCAAAGGATGAATGTTTATTGAGTACAAAGGAGAAGATGGAAAACAAAAGAGCCTTTCTTGGGGAAGCAACTCAGAGAGCTCTTTAAATTCTGTTTAATAAAAATAAGGACTCAGACAAAGAAGAGTGATCAAAAAAGAAGCAAATAAACTCAAACCTAATGAGGAGGAGGACCCCACGTTTCTTAATTGAAGGCTGGGCCTACCTGTGGTCCAATTACTCACTAACCTTCAATTGCACCAAACCCATGAATATTCATTGGAAGGGCTGATGCTGAAGCTCCAATAGTTTGGCCTCCTGATGTGAAGAGCCAACTCAGTGGAAAAGACCCTGATGCTGGGAAAGGTTGGGGGCAAGACGGGAAGGCAGTGACAGAGGATGAGATGGTTGGATGGTACCACCAACTCAATGGACATGAGTGTGAGCAAACTGCAGGAGACAGTGAAGGACAGGGAAGCCTGGTGTGCCGCGGTCCATGGGGTCACAAAGAGTCAGACATGATGGAGCGGCTCAACAGTGGCAACATACTGTGCTGAAGTAGGGAATAGCATTTTAAGTGGAAAAAGCTGATTAAAAACATAGGAACACCGATTAAAGATATGAAAAAGGGAAGCTGATATACATGTTCACCAATTTAAACAAAATTTAAAGTGGCATCTTAATATTTTAATTGTTTCTTCTTTTAGGAACTGCTTGACAACACAGTCAAACTGATTCAAGAGCTAAGATGCAAGTGGGGTTTCTGATTCAATTAGCTAAGATGCAAGTGGGGTTTCTGATTCAATTGTGGAGAGGCTGGGTTTCATATACTTGGTGGACATTTCAAGAGGCTCATCCTATATTTTGGTTTTGCAGGCCTAGCCTTAAAAAAAGAAGAAAAAAAAACAGTGCTTGGTTTGAATCTTCAAAGCAGTTCTGAAGACTCAAGTGGGAATTATTCACATTGTAAGTGCGGGCCACAGCAGCACAACTTGGTGAAATAAATCCGTGAGAAGTTTCCAAATATGAATCACATATGCGGGGAAGAATCTGGCCCACAGACATTCCTTAATTAAATGCCTGTCTAATAAAATGTTGTCAATGGCATACAGATGATTGGTAAAGGAGCCAGGGCAACTGGTTGTTGAGTTCTGGAACTCATTAAGTGCATTTCTTTATGCTATGGGAATTTCTTGCATTTTTATCTTGCCCCAAATGAACAACAACAAAGTACTGCAAACGGGTCTCTAATTTACATATTTTGAAATATTACTGAGCGAAAGATATTAATGCAGGGAGGCCATGGAGTAGCCCTGAGTGGCTTGAACATTTCTGCTTCTCTATCTGGCTTGTTTTCCATCCGAGGCCTTAAGAAGACATCATTGCATACAGCAACCACTACGTGAAGACCTGGCTTTCCTTGCTGATGCAGGCAACCCCCTCCACTAGCTACGAAAAACTGGTGGACAGGTCGTGGGAAACCCTTTGGAAATCTGAAAGAATTCACGGGTCTCTCATCTCTGCTGCCCATTCTGTTTCTACTCAAGCCTATCTCTGATCTTCCTGCACTTAGTTCAACTTCATGGATGTGTCTGCCCTTCTCAGACCACACAGGGAGATCGCAAAGGCCAGGGAAGGGCTTGGGGACCAGTCTCGCTGCAGGCAGTGAGCACGGAAGGTGGGAGGGTGGAGGCTGTTGGCTTTCCTGGACAACCTCGCCTCAGTTAACTGGCTCACAGAATGCTTAGGCTGACTCCCCCAGCAGTGCAGGCAAGCTCTCCCAGAGGCAAAGAGTGAATATTCTGAGCACTTCAGAACACGTGGCTTTTGAACAAACTCTACCCCCTCCCCTGTGCCCCTCCTTTCCTGTAAGCACTGTGAACCACACCAAAATTGCCACTCTCACAAAGACTGGCTGAGACGTGGAAACTGAGTTGCTTGGCTGGTAGAAAACAAACCTGAGAAAAACTCTCCCGGGGCCCTGAAAGTGCAAAATCTTGTCAAGATAGAACTGGGTACACCACTGTTGAGCAGAGTCGCTTTTGAAAACACTTTAGATAAAAGGCTACTTCTTCAGGCCAAAGCAAAACAAAATAGTTACTGGAATATGTTCTGCTTTGGGATTTACATCTGATGATTCACATTCTAAGCTGGGTAAGTTCATACCTTTCGCTCCTCCATATTGCATGATCAGACTGCTATATGATAAGAGGTGAAAACAAAACTCATTTGAGCAAACCACCTTCACAAATAAACCACAGATCCCAAATGTGACTCTGTTTAACTCACATTTGACTACTTTTTATACAGCAAGTTGACATCTTTTTCTAAGTTCAAAACAGGAAAAGTAATTTGGGATATAAACTGCAAAAATCCCACAAAACAAAATGCAGAAGTTCATTTTACCTAGTATGGACTCTTAACAACCTAAGCCTACATGATTCCTAGTCTCCATGATTTTAATTATTAATCCACATGAGAATGTAAAAAAAAAAAAAAATATTGAATCCCAAAGTTCCTAGTGCATTAAGATGCCACAGAGAGTAAAATGCTGAAGTCCAGAGGCCAAGGCTCTGGTTTTAGCTTTGTCATGCAATAGCTATAAGACAACATGAAGTCTCTTACCTTCATCAGAACAAGGTTTCTCAATAATAAATGAAGGTTTAACCTAGGTGACCTCTAAGGTCCCTTCTGGTTTTAAAATTCTGCAACTCTATTAAATATGTAAATCTAAAGCAAGACATGAAGAGACTACTTCAATGAACATCTTTCAAGCTATCCAGTAAGCAATTTGATTCATCAATCATGCACTGAATCAAATGACTAGAAAGATAAAGCCAAAGTGTGTATAAAAATGGATTAAGTTTTCAGAATCTTTAAAACCAATGTCTTGACATTCATGTGGACAGACAGTCACGTGTGAACCACAGGATCTGTCAATATTTTTGCTTGTTCAACACTGCTGCCAAATTCTACTCGGTTTCCTAAACACGCTTAGTTAGCTCTTCCTCATGACAAAGCCACATGATGAGTTTTTATAAGGCCACTGGCAAAGCAACACCCCAGGGATGGATCACTGTTACAATTCTTTCCAATAGTTTTGTAGTTACTTAGGATCTAAAATTTTTGTTCTACAATTTATCTGGAAAAGAAAAAAAAAGTACCAAAGACTAAAAAGTACCAAAGAGCAGGCAAAGTACCAAAATACCAAAAAAAATTTCATTTGTAATGCTTTTATCATTCATCAAGCAAGCCAACATTCCAGCTAACATCATCATCACATCCCACTAGGTTCTAGAAGGCAACGGCATCTGGCCGAGAGACGACCCTGGCCTAGCAAAGCCATCTGGGGAGCCCAAGTAGCACTCCAGACCAGTTACATCTCAATTTCTAGTGTCAGGGCTCAGGCAACAACCATTTTAAAAATGTCTCAGGTGATTCCAATGTGCCACTAAGGCCGAGAAGCAATGCAAGTTCAAACCACCTACCATCTGAAATGCAGGTATACTGGGTGGAAGGCACTAGTATAGGTGGGAAGATTTAAAAAGAAGCCAAACCTCTCACTACTTCCACTTTCTTTTTTCCTGCACAGAGAACAGCTGGAAGTCACTGATCCGGGGAGAAAACACTGTTCCTGAGAGTGTAAATGTTCAGAACATGCATAAACATCAACCAAAGGCCATGAGACTGGGAAAGAGTTCTTCTCAGCAGAGTGCACTATTCAAAGGCAGGCACTGAGTTTGGTAGCTTCCTGACAACAACAGCATGCAGTCTTCGAGCGCTCACTTTCTCCTGCGTCATCACTCCAAAGCATCTCTGTGCTTCACCAAGAGGTTCTGACAGCCAGAGTTACAGCTCCTTCAAGCATCACCAACATTTGACTTACAGAAGCAAATCCAAACCAAACCAGCAATCCCATGCCAAATGTAGTTCACGAGGATTTATATCATTTTATAGGAAGTCTGCAAAGAGGAGAAAGAATTCCACATGCTTCCGATTTAAATATTCATTAGTCTTCACTAAGATTTCAACCACGCTTCATCTCAACAAGCAATCAACTTACACTGGGCCTTGAATTTTGTCAATTCCTCACTTTATGAGGCACAGCAAAGCAGTCCTCCTTTTAAAGAAGGGGTTTCCAAGTTAAGCCTGAACCTTTCCTGGGACCTCAATGACACTTTAGTCCCAATACTCAACCAAATGGGAGGATGATCTGTATATGATTGAACATACGAAGAAAATTTCCAGGTAAATACAACACACTATACACAAGATCAGATTCATAATAGTATTTCTTCCTTGCCTTCAACCAGAAAGAGAAACAAGCTCTTGGTATGACCAGAGAAACTTGTCATGATACGTGAAGTTTTGTTAGTCTGACAGATTTGAGAAGTCAGGCATGGGCCATCCAAACCTGTCTGCCCAAAACTCCCTATGACAAATGTCAATTACAAATTAACAAGCCGCTAGAACTCATCCTCTCCAGGGAAACCCTTGACTCCCGAGGCCAGGTTCCCAACCTTTGAGGACTGGCCCTCTTGTCTCCTCATTCATCCTCCTCTCTCTCCTGGTTCAGAGGCAGGCGACCCAAGGACTTCTTTGTCCTCACCCTGGAGGGGGAGCTCAGCACGGCTGGATTGCCGAACACCAGGGGCTGGCTCAGAGGGTTCACCATTTCAGAGTCTGAATCACTGGACTCGCTACCACTGCTGGTGGAGCCCTCGGTCATCTGCAGAGGTGCCTTGCCAGCGGTACCCGCTGACGGCACCATCCTTGAGGTTGGACCCATGAGAGGTGTACCATTAGCCAGCATTCTACCTCGTGGACCAGCCAGGCCTCCCTTTCCAAGGCCATCAGGCATATCCATTGCCTCTGGGGTTGAGGCTACCTGGCTAAGAATGAGCGGATCTGTCTCTGACTTGTTATATCTCAGATTCCTTAAGTATGGCCTTTGTGAGCCGGGGGAACCGTTTTCACAGCGGGGTTCCTGGCTTGGGAAACTCTCTCCTCCCACGCCTGTCTCTCTGCGGTCATATGTGTTCTCAGAAACATAGCCCTGAGACCCGGTCCTGTCCCAGCTCAGACTTGGACTTGAACTCCTGCTACTGGGAGACAAGGGAGCGGCCAGGGGGCTGTGACCGCCTGAACCCCTGAACATCTCGTCTATCAGAGAGCTGTGTCGTGGGAGTCTGGGGCTCCCACTCAGATCGAAGCTGAGGTCTGCCGAGTCATCGTCAAGGAATTCTCTGGAAGGGGGCCGGGGGGACTTGGCAGGGTGAGGGGCAGCCCGGGGCCTAGCCTCTATTCGCCTCTCATCATCCCTGGACGGCAGGTAAACGCCACTGGTCACGTCAGCCTCATAGTTGTCATTTGTTTGGGACCGGGACGCGTGCTCCCTGAGCAGGTCGGATTCACTGTCTACGTCACTGCAGTCAATGAAAGGAATGGACGCGCTGCTGCCTCGGGCAGCCTCGGATGCTGGACCTGTGCTTGGCTGCGGGGGCCGCGGCCTACTCTGCTGGGGCCTGTCCTTAACGAGCTCCTCGTCCTCCTCCGCCGCCGCCCCGCTGGCCCCGTCTCCCTTCGCGCTCCCGGCCGGGCTCCTGGACGGGCCGGGGCCGCGCTGCCGCTCGGCGTCCTCGGCCGACGCCGCGGTCACGTCCCCGCCCTGCGGGCAGCTCTGGCCGCCCGGGGGTTCCGAGCCTTCTCCGAGGGTCAGGCTGACACTCTGCTGAGTCTGGGGGAAGAAGCGGGGCGGGGAAGGCGGGGTAAGAGAAAGGGATGGGAGGGAGATAGAAAAGGGAGCCGTTAGACCCCAGCGCAGAGAGAGAGAGCGCAAGACGCAGCGTCTAATTGAGTAGCAGAGCCTTGCGCATCGAGTGGCCAAGGAGTGCTCGAGAAAAGCCTGCCCTCCGCTCTTGAAACGAAGCGCCCTGGCACTAAGCGGGCCCTCCCAGGGCTGTCTCGCCAGGTTCCAGAACGTTCTTTCAGGGTCCCCGGCAGCCCAAGTGAGGCAGGGCCTTGGCCATTCCAGGACCCGACGTCTCTTGGGTCTCCCACGTTTTCTTTGGAACCAGAGTGCCCATCTCGCCCACAGGGGGCTTCCCGAGGTGGTGTGGGGGCAGGGGGTGGAGGAAAAGGCACCCCCACCTCCCCAGGGCCCCGAAAGCCAGTTGACACGGATTTCAGACAAATGACAGAAACCGCCTTTGTTTCGATGCCCAAGGGTAGGAGTGGGCTGGGCACGGCTCTCTTTGGAGTTACACAATGAAATCGCCTTCGTGTTCTTCTCCAACAAAGCTCTTATTCTCCTGTAGAGAAAACCCTGAGAGCACACCCAGAGACCAGCTCCGGGGCAAACGCGCTCTGGCCACCCTCAGAGCAAGAGTGATAATGGGTTCGGCTGCCAACTGCGGGCGCTGCCCTGTAACGCGCCAGCCCTGGGAACTGGCGGCCCGGTCCTCTGCCAGCGCGAGGTTCTGACCTTGGCACCGAAGGGGAAGCTACACCCATCCCTCGAGAACTAGGTTCCTGACGCCCGGCCACAGCTGGAGGAGGAGGGTGGGCTTGGCTCTGGGGGCTCAAGCCCTATGCTGAGCTCAGGCCAACAGAGGAACATCCTTGGGGGCAAGGGAGTGGGAGGGAGAGGGGCAGGGATACAGGCCCGGGTCTCGGAGCCCAGGCTTCCAAGGTGAGGAGCGCAGAGCCTGAGTCTTGTCAGGGTCGGAGCACAGAGCTCGACTCCCCAGAAAACACCCCTGAAGGGTGAAGGACGAAAAACTCAAAAGCAGACCCGGCCCTCAGCAGAGGATAGCAAACAGCTATGAGAGCGGCTGACACCATCACTAACTTGTTTCAGAACTTCTGAATTTGGCTCTGACGGCTGTGTAGCAAGGCTTCTGATGGAATGGATCTTGCTGTGTTTCCTGGGAGAAATCACACAAGACAGACCAAGTTAGATGACTTGTGTTCTTTTGTTGTTGTTGATTAAAAAAAAAAACCAAACAGCACGAGGTACTCACTCAGTAGGGAAGTCACCTAAAGTAGTCTAGATAAATCCCTGGAAATAGACCCAGTCACCCCTTATGCCACACTTGTAGGATCCAGGGGTTGCTTCAACCTTGAGTTAATTCTCAGCATCCCTAGCTTCCGCTGGATTGGTTCAGCTGGTTGGGAGTACCAGCTACTGAACGTTCACTCTCTAGTTACAGGAAATGTCCCCAGAAGGGAGAAGGTGGCTGGACTTGCAAAAGCTCTGAATTGCAAGCGAAAGTGTGACAATACGAAATCAATTTGTGTGCTCTGGGTAATGATTTTCTAGATCAGTTCTGTAATAGAGGCCACTGGCACTAATTGGCTGACTCCTTCACAGCCCTCGGTTCAGAGAAAAGGCCCTGCCCCAGGAATGAATTTATAGACTCCACAGCAGAAGAAGCTGGATTTCAGTGCTACCAACACCTCCCCTTTAATCTGTTCTTTCCCTTAGCGTGTGTCGGGCCCCACCTTCCCAGGGAGCAAGCATTAGAAACTTTTAAGGCATTCACACATGTGTGCTAAGCCACTCAGTTATGTCTGACTCTGCGACTCCATGGACTGTAGCCCACCAGGCTCCTCTGTCCATGGGATTCTCCAGGCAAGGATACTGGAGTGGGTTGTCATTTCCTTCTCCAGGGGATCTTCCCAAAGGAGGGATCGAACCCAAGTCTCTTATGTCACCTGCATTGGCAGGTGGGTTCTTTACCACTAGTGCCACCTAGGAAGCCCATTCACACACATGAAACAAGAGAGATTAAATTCCAATGTCTATCCAGTTTTTCTTTAAAATACTCCAAAGTAACACACCAAAGCTCTGGAGCACCCATATTGTGCGTCAGAGAGAGCAGGGCCCCTTCTCATATGATCCCCAAAAGACTAATTTAAATCATTTGAAAAAATGATGGGGTTTGTTACATCTAGATAAACAGGCAAATAACCTTCTAAACATTACGTCTCTGGATACGGGGAGGGAGAAACAAGCCCAGCTCTGAATCACAACAAATATACAAGGATGGTCACAGCAGCATGTTTGTTTCCGCCAAACGAAACACCCAACAACCTGAGTGTTTGTCAACAGGGAATCAGATAAATTAAAAATAATACTTTCATGATACCATAAAATGATGAACCCAGATCTCAAACTCAGGGTAGGGTTTAAGGAGCAAGATGCACAATTATGTACAATGTAATACTGCTTATACAAATGAAAAAGGACATCCCCAGGGCAATTCTGCCTATTCTCTTGGGTGCATGAATATTTCTATTAGAAGTAACATGAATCAGGTATTTTGCCTCTGGGGAGGGGAGGAGGGACATAATGAAGGCTGTTGGTTAAAGGGGGTTTTTCACTACATCCATAACCACAACAGCTACGAATAAAAGAGGAAATAAAACCCGAGGAACAAAATATTAAAAATGTTACTAATTCTAAGTAGTAGGACCATGCGTGCTTGCTGTATTCTCTGTGCTTTATTATACTTTTTAAATGTATTCAAGTGAAAAAATAAAAACACTTGTAATTCTCCAGGTAGGAACACCGGAGTGGGTAGCCATTCCCTTTCTCCAGGGGATCTTTCAGATCCAGGGATTGAACCCAGGTCTCCTGCACTGCAGGCAGATTCTTTACTGTCTGAGCCACCAGGAAAGCTCTGTTACTAAATAGTCCTTGGTAAACCAGCATTTCACCCCTTAAACCTTTTCTCTTAGTCCCTTTAGGCAGAACAATGCTGAAGGGCAATGGGCTCTGGAGCTGGGTGACCAGGGCTCACTCACCAGCTCTGAGACCTGGGCGAATTACTCAGTATCTTTGAGCTAATGTGTCTCAGTCTTTAAAAAGGGGAGAAAAGAGCACCAACCTCGCAGAGAGGGTATAAAGACTCCATGAGTTCATACGTCTAGGGGACTTGGGAAAGGCCTGGCACATAACAAGAGCTACCAGCACACAATGATAATTGTGAGCTAACAATTATTAAGAGCTAACAACAACAACAATAATAAATCCTGTTTCTCTTCAATCAAACTTCGAGTTAAAAAGTTTATAGAACTCTACTCAGTACAGTACTCTGTAATGACCTGCAATGTAGATTCTATGGGAGTAGGATACAAAAAGAGGGGATGTATGTATAACTGGATCACTTTGCTGTACATCGGAAACTAACACAACATTGTAAACAACAATACTTCCAATAAGAATGAATTAAATAAATAAATAATAAAATTAAAGCAAAGGGGTTGCAACTTTTCCAATTAAAAAAGATTTCATAGAAATACTGTCAGCTCAAATCCCTGAATATCTAAGGACTCAAGGGTGAGTAGGTTTTCACAGCGCTGTATCCCCTCCGTAAGCTCCTGTTCCTCCTCCATCCCTGCCCCCTGCCCCCTGCCTCTCACCCTGGAGTGAGTGTCTGCAGCTCTTCTTAACACTGATCAGGCAGGGCCGACCCGTGGCCCACCGAGAACGACTCCTATCAAATCAGAAGCAGCACTGACATTTCTCTTACCTTTCAAACTGCACTTTCTTATGTCCGCCTTCTTTAACATAGTCGAGAACCTGCTTCTGAGTCCGACCACTACAACGAAGACCGCGGGCGGGAAGGGAGAAGACAGCAAAGCGTTCACAGGTCACACTCGGCCCAGCCCTCCACCACCTCTGCCTCCCCTCCTCCCGTAAGCAGTCCCAGGAGAACCTGTGCTCTGCTGTCCCTTCTCCGTCTCAATACATCCCTTATCAATGTAACAGAAAAAAAGTCCGACCACCCAACAATTCTGTTTGGCTATGAAGCAACCATCCCAAGAGCCTGTATACTTCACGAAAGCGGGATAGTTCTAGTCACTGTACACGCCAATGCCTAGGATGGCATCTGACATGCAGTAGACACTCAAAGATCTGCTGAAAGACTGAGAGAGAAACTGAACCAATGCTGGGCAAGTCTACACAGCCTTTGGTGAAGATACAGCAAAATTTTTTTTAAGTTGCCTTTTTTTTTCATGTGGACCATTTTTAAAGTCTTTATTGAATTTGTTACAATATTGATTATGTTTTATGTTTTAGTATTTTGGCTAGTGAGGCATTTGGGATCTTAGCCCCCAGATCAGGAATCCACACCCACTGCATTAGAAGGTGAAGTCTCAACCACTGGACCGCCAGGGAATTTCCTGTAGAGCGAATGTTAACAAGGCATGTTCGCCTCTACCTAGAAAGGGAATTCTTTGTGCACGAGAGAGTTCCACTGGGAGCTGACCATGGCTGGGTAGACAGCCTCGTGGCTATCTAAGATTCAAATAGAACACAACAAGGATCTACCGGGAGCCTTCTAGGATGACCAAGCAAACACCCTATCTGCCAAGTCGTCTTGGAAGATAACTTGAAAGTCTTGGGGAAATGAATCCATGATAAACGTGGAGATGGAAAGCATAACCCTTACCTGAACCGAAATGATGACCCTCGGCTAAAGAGAACGGGCTTGGGCTTTGGCTTGGGCTCTTCAAAAAGTCTAAAAAAAGCATGATGTTCAACACAGATTTTCCAGAAGGACTTGCAAAAATCCCGACTGGCCATTAGGAATTCCAAGGTATCCTGGTATGAGCTCTAAAAAGAGAAGAGAGCATCATGGGTTTTGCCATTCCCACAGACGTTCAGTTGAAAAACAGAAAGGGGGGCAGAAAACAAATCTGTCCCATAAAGTTTCAGCGGTGTATTTCAAATGGCATGACCATAAATCCACATACTGAGTAAAATACAGGTGTTCCTTATGATGCCATATTGTCATCTTTCAACCATTTTCTTCCCCACTTAATTCCTCAGGGGAACAAACAAAAAATGGGACACTCGGCAGAAATCATAATGTGCCCTTTGACTGAATTCATAAACAAATTCTGTTGACTTGGCTTACATTTCCTTCTTTAAAAAAACCCCAAGTACCGAAATTCCTTTTATGCCTCCTTAAAAGAATCGAAACAGTTTTTCTTCCCATTCTCTCTCTCACGGTTCATGCCAACTTTGAATATTGCGCTTAAGCCTTTCCCGCACTAAACAGCATAGAATCCCAGCCTCCAGGTGGCCCCAGGGACTGTATAGGAAATGAACATTTTTTTTTTTCTGGAGCACAAGAGTATCAGTCAAGGCTGAAAAACTCATGTCCTTTGATTTGAGAAAGGGGATATGGTAATTTTCTGCTCCTAGACTGAATGCTCCCAATTTAAGTGGCCAGCTTATATAAACAAAGGTTACCACAGTCCTTAACATTCCCAGCAGTCCCAGCTATTTTGGGGAAATCTCACAGCTCTATTTCAACTTACAGACAAGTCAGGCTGCAGGACAGAGTCTTTTGGACTCAAAACACATTTTCTCATGCAAAACAACATCCAAGGGTGCCTGCTTCCCAGGGCAGGTCATAAAAACCCAGTTCATCCATACTGTATCCAAACTACTATAAGCCTTCTTGTTGTTTAGTCGTTCAGTCACGTCCAACTCTTTGCAACCCCCATGGACTGCAGCATGCCAGGCTTCCCTGTCATTCACTATCTCCCGGAATCTGCTCAAACTCATGTCCATTGAGTCAATGATGTCATCCAAATACCTCATCCTCTGTCGACCCCTCCCTCCTCCTGCCCTCAATCTTTCCCAGCATCAGGGTCTTTTCAAATGAGTCAGCTCTTCGCATCAGGTGGCCAAAGTATTGGAGTTTCAGTTTCAACATCAGTCCTTCCAATGAACACCCAGGACGGATCTCCCTTAGGATGGACTGGTTGGATCTCTTTGCAGTCCAAGGGACTCTCAAGAGTCTTCTCCAACACCACAGTTCAAAAGCATCAATTCTTCAGTGCTCAGCTTTCTTTATAGTCCAACTCTCACATCCATACATGACCACTGGAAAAACCATAGCCTTGACTAGACGAACCTTTGCTGTCCAAGGGACTATAAGCCTAGACTGCCATTTATAATCTTTCCCCCCATGGGAATGAAGTACTCCAGTTCTGGTTGGGGACACCAGTGCTCTGTCATCACCTCCTCCACCCCTATTTATGGTGGAAGGAGAAGATGCTTTCTTCCTTCTTTGACCCAGAGCCAAGTGAGTGACATCTTTAGAGGGTCGGCAGGCAGCCTGTGCAGGAGGGGCTGGGTCAGCTCCTGAGAATGCACTGTCAGGGGTGGGGGGCCCCAGGATGGGCAGGGACAGGCCTGGAACACGGCAGAATGCTGAGCAGGATCTGGGGGTGGCCGAGGCTGGAGACACAGCGACTACAGAGCGGGGTTGGGGCGGGGGGTGTTGGATGTGCACACATCTCTGCTCAGGGAAGTGACCCCTCCCAGGCACACATCCGTGCCCTCTGTCTGCTGATGACAACCGTGCAGCGGCCCAGCCTTCAGACACATGGTACAGACCAGCGGACACCTGCAGGGCTGCTGGCCGCGGGGTCCACCTGCGCCCTAGTGAGACCCCCTCCACCCCGAGGTGACTCAGGTTCACTTGAGGAACATCAAGTTCTGTCCCCACGGAGGTTCCTGAGAGGCACTTACGTTCACATCCGGGCGGAGCTTGATGAGAAAGCGCTTCCTCTTGAAGCTCAGCTTCCGCACCTTTGCCCAGTTGAAGGCGTTGATCTTCGTAAAACCCTGAGAAGAGAGGCATCAGCTGGTGAGCCAGGAACTGCACGATCAGCAACACGGGAGCTGGTCTGCTTTGCTCCCGGGGATCAGAAGGGAGGGCTGATGTGACTGTTCATAAGAATGCCTCCTGCTGCAGAATTCCAGGGCTCTGTGGCTGTGAGTGATACCTGCTCCCTTCCTAGATTCATTGTTTCGCACTAACTCTATGATCTGACTTTCATACTTAAGTCTGCCTCCAGGGAGGGGAGAGGCTGGCCAAGCGGCTGATAAAGAGAAAGATAAATAAGAATAATAACCACGACAAGCGACCATCACTGAGCGAGTGCCAGGCACGGTCCCAAGTCCTTTACAGGGCTTTTCTTGTGAAACCTTACATGAAAGCCCAGGGAGCTGGGTTTATCTTCATTCTACCCATGTGGAAGTCGCAGCATGGCAAGATTTTAATTTGTTCTAAATCAGATGGTCCCTGCAGCAGAATGAGATTCCCAGGCATGTGCCTAAACCAGGAGCCACAGAAGCAACACAGCAGTTAGCAATCACACTTTGTCCACACTGCTCCGGCCCCTGGACCCGGTGGGCTTCCCACAGCATGGGACAGAGGGACACCCCCGCCTCGGGGTGTCTCTGATACCAGAGAACAGTCTCTGGGAGGGATGCATGTATCCTTATCTTCCATTGCCAGGTGGGGTGTGGGGGACCCACAGAGGGGAGCCTCCATATTCCAGCTTCCATCTGTCCCGTCCTCTCAGCTGAAATTAGAATTCCTTCAGCCTACTGGAACACCAGGACCATTTGTTTAAATTGGCTGGAATGAAGCAATTAGGCACTGGCAGGAAGATTAATTCCAAGACACAGTCCTTGTACATGATTACATTACTGAGCAGTTCTCCACATTTCAAGTGTCTCAAACACAATCAAAGCAAATTAATTCAATTGTGAGGCATGTCTTTCCCTGCCCCCCCCCCCCGCATCTTTAGAAATGTTAAAGGGTTTTAATTTTGAAATGGGATGCTAGGACTGACAACTACATTGTTTTACTGTCTTTTTTTTTTTTTTTTTCTTCTCATCAGGGACTCCTAGATTATGTCTGTGGGTCAAGAACTGTTAGGGACAGTCACCTCCTCAAACGCCACACTGCTCTTAAAATACTGCTCCCTACTGTCTCAGAGGAGACCGACTTCAACTTCTCTTGGGACATGAATCTGTGGTGATTAGTGTCCACTGTAAACGTCTGAGGGCATCCCTGGTAGCTCAGTGGTAAAGAACCCATCTGCAGTGTGGGAAACCCAGGCTCAACCCCTGGGGTCAGGAAGATCCCCTGGAGAAGGGAATGGCTACCCACTCTAGTATTCTTGCCTGGAGAAGCTCATAGACAGAGGAGCCTGGCGGGCTACAGTCCATGGAGTTGCCAAGAGCCGGACACAACTGAGCAACTAACACAAAGATGCAGATAAACATCTGACACAGGAGAGACAGAATCCCTGGTTATTTTGGTAAAATACAAAGGGGGAGATGGAACACAATCCAGCAGAGATCAAAAAAGTTTTAGGTCATGCATGAGTATACGCATTCGAAACAGGGTGAAATCTGACCCTACTTTATGAGACAAGGCAGATGCTTTCTTCATATCCCTTTGAAACCAAAGCACAGATTATCCACTCTTGTTTAAAAGAGAAGCCTTGAGGGATGCGTTGTCCAGCACAGGGAATCTAGCCAATATTTTCTAACAACTTTAAATGGAGTAAAATTTATAAAATATTCAATCACTTGTGTTGTGCACCTGAAAGCAACATAATACTGCAAATTGATCATAAAAAAAGAAAATTAAAAATTCTTCAATTAAAAAAAGTCTTGGGGAAAAGCTTTGAGGTGGTACATATGTTCCCTGTCTTGATTTCATAGGACATACAAGGTTAAGAACTTACCCATATTGAAGAATGGCACGTTTTAAATGTTTGCATTTAATTGCATGTCAATAATATTTGAATGATATTATTAAGAAAAACAGATGCAGTCATCAATAACAGTACAGAAGCACTGTGATCAAGGCTGCATACACTTCAGGATGCAGAGTATTATGTCCGTTCATAAAACACAAGTAAGGGTCCAAGAACAGTATGTGTCTTGCTGCAAAATTACAGCAGGACATGGACACAACTTCTAGGAATTCATAAAACTGCTGTATCTTCTAAGTTAGGGAAATGTGAAACCACAAACAAGCTGACTTGGGTAAAATCCAAATCAATTAAAAAAAAAAAAACCCAACCCAAATTAGATTAAAAAAATCAGATGAATAACATGGGCAAGTGTGAAAAAGGTGCTTATTTTGTGGATCTGAAATCTCAATTCTATCCAACTATGTTCTAAGTTAGGTTCACAGAGAGAGAACAGAGAATCTGTGATTCTACACAGTCCAAGTGCTAAGTTACCTCAGTTTGTGTCTGCTTCTTTGCAACTCTGCGCTGGAGCCTGCCAGGCTCCTCTTTCCATGAGATTATCCAGGAAAGAATACTGATTGGGTTGCCATGTCCTCCTCCCGGGAATCTTCCCAACCCAGGGATCAAACCCATGTCTCTTACATCGCCTGCACCGGCAGAGGGGTTCTTTACCACTTGGGAAGCCCACAAAGTCACTCAACACAAACAAATCTGCAAGCACGGGTTCCCCAAGCTGAGAAGGGCAACGGAAATCCAATCTGTGAGCCTGAGGATGGAAAGAAACAGGAAACCCAGGAGCGAGGTTTGTCTGTTCCCTTCGTCACCTAAAAATAATCATTGGAGATCTCAGCCTGGACCACCCAACATGGAATCAGAGTTGAAGGGTCAACTCTTATCTCTCCATCACCAAGGGAACCGAGCTGGTTCTAAATGCTCTTACCTGAAACACTAGAATCCCCGTGTTGGCCACGGCCAGGTTGATCTTCGTGCCTTCCCGGTCCTTGGCTGGGTGCAATCGGATGCCGTACATCTCCAGTCTGCGGGCAATCTCTAGGAGCTGGAAATCCGATTCTGCTGGTGTTTGTCCACTGACAATACAAAAAAATCAAGAGAAAGGCCAGGAGATTTGAACTCCCTGTGTCTATGAACTCAAGATTAAGCACCTTCTCCTGGCAAATAAAAAGGCGTTTCATCACTAACAATGGGGCTACCTGATCAGACGACACCCAGCCTCCAGTTCATTATAACTCAAAGTCAAGCCAGCGGAACAAAAGCTGTATTGCTTGTGTAACACAAAACCCCCAAAGTCTATCTCATACTCGGCCAGCTTTTTAGAATCTCAAAGAGTTTCCTTTAAGGTCATATGAAAGCAAAGCACCATCATGCTGAAACAAGTTTCTAGTCACTTAACAATAGCCCTAAATTTGCAAAGTTCAAGGCAATACTCTATCAAAGGCAACTATCAACCAGGACTCCAGTGCTTTCCTTGAAACACAGTAACAAAAACAGAAGGCACAGAGAATAGTTGAAGATATTTTATTGATCAAAGGAAAGAAACCAAAATGGAGGTGGAACAAAGGTTCCCCATTTCCACACTATTCTTACATTGTCCCTAGTTCATGATGTCCCCTTCCTGATTTCCTGGTACTTGGGTCTTACACTCTTTCTCTTGCTCAAAAGCACAGGGTCCTAAAATGCCAGTGTTACTCTCGTCTCACAAAAAAGCAAGGAAGGAGTCCAGGGGTTTGGTCTTGAGTGGGTAACCTGCATCTCTGAGAGTCCAGGATAAGTAACAACACTGACTAAGCCTCTGGGCCGTCCTCCCTCCCTCTGCATATCTCTTCCCAATACTTACTCTGTGTGTGTGTACAGGTACTTAACGAATGTCGGAGGACAGAGAGAAACAGCTCAAAGGAAGCAACAAAGGAGACTTACATGTGGTTATGGTGAAATTCCACGATTTTGTCTTCTAGTGCATCTTGCTGAGGTATGTACTTATTTTTTGCTAAATGCTCTCTGTCTGACGCCTCATCAAAATCCCCAATCTCAGCTACAAAGAAAGGGAGAAAGAAAAACCAGCCACATATGATTACTACTTCACAGTTTGTTACATTCCCAGTGGACTGTTCCCCAGCAAGTAAACCGGAAAAAGTAGCCGAGAACATAAGGCGATCCCAGCTGGCGGGTATCATAAGGGCGAGATGTGAGAAGCTGTGGACGGGGGGGACAGATTTAACAGCTCTGCCAACGTAAGATGACAGATCCCACTTTTTCTCATCTCTACTCGTCAGAAAGAACACTTCAGAATCATTCATCTTTGGCCATCCATGTTCCTTCCTCCCCACCCAACTAGGGGTTGTTCCTACTTTAGGCAGTAAATTCTAAACAAGAGGATCAAAACATTCTGACTTCTAAATAAGCCCCAGAATTTCAGGGCTTGACAAAATCAACTTTGGAAATGCGCATATAACAATTAGTGCAAACCCTACATGCTTTATCATGTAGAGAAAAGATGATTGTAAATAGGGGTAAAAGTTGGAGAAGGAAATGGCAACCCACTCCAGTACTCTTGCCTGGAAAATCCCATGGACAGAGGAGCCTAGTAGGCTATAGTCCATGGGGTCGCAAAGAGTCAGACACGACTGAACGACTTCACTTTCACTTTAAGTAGCAGTATCTTTTCTTTCCCTTCTTGTTTCTCTATTTTTCCTAAGACTTCTAAAAGAAATATGCTTTGTTTTTAACATCAAATGTTTAATAAACAATTATAAATTTAAAAAAAATAGGGGTAAAAGTACATAATGGGCTTCCCAGGTGGCTCAGTGGTAAAGAATTCACCTGCCAATGCAGGAGACATAAGAGATATGGATTTGATCCCTGGGTCAGGAAGATCTCCCGGAGAAGGAAATGGCAACCCACTCCCATGGGAAACTCTTACTGGGAAATCCCATGGACAGAGGAGCCTGGCAGGCCAGTCCATGGGGTCACAAAAGAGTTGGATGCAACTAAACAACAACAAAAGGTACCTAATCTAACTTGGTAAAAATATACGGCTCTGAAATTTTGTGTAGTCTTATTGTCAGAAATGACTCAAAAGACTGAAAATTATTACAAAATTTTCATCATCAAGAAAGGGGGTGTAACCTCATGTAACCCCAACACAGTCCCCTAACGGCTCTAACCTGGAAAATTAAAGGATAGAGCTTTAAAGTAATCATTGTACCTCTAACAACACTACCTCCAGCTCAGCTTATAGCAATTCAGTACAGATGGGACAGTGTGCCTTATCATATAGTCTGTGTAACAAGCTTAATAAAATGAGCGGAGCCCAGCTGTTTAGAGGAAAAGCAAGTGAACCGTTGCTATGAAACCCACCTTTCACTTTGTCTTGTGAAGCAGCTTGTCACACTTTGGGCAATGCAACCCAGTAATCACACAGGATATGCACTATATGTTGCTATAATTCACAGCCCCTGAGAATATTTGCTTTGCACCCAACAGTGCCAACTCGCCTGGCACCAGCTGGGCCACTGGAATAATCAATCACTCCCTAGCTTCCGACTACTATGGCAAAATCAATATTATTTCCTAACTGCCCTTTCTTAACAAATTTCCTCCTCCCTAAGTTGCCACTTTCTATCACAAAGGACAGCATGGAAGCGGGGGGACCTCCCCACCACCCTGCCACCACTCACTGGTGGCCTTGATGATGACGGCACTGTCTTTTCTGAAATCCCTTCTAGCTTGGCTCAAAAAAGCCAAGTTTATCTCATCATTCATGGTAACAGTGTTCTATCAAGTCCCTACAAAATATCAAATTAGTGAATACTAAACCATCATTCCCGGGTGGCTCAGCTGGTAAAGAATCCGCCTGCAATGTGAGAGACCTGTGTTCAATCTCTGGGTTGGGAAAGATCCCCTGGAGGAGGAAAAGGCTACCCACACCAGTATTCTGGCCTGGAGAGTTCCATGGACTGTATAATCCATGGGGTCGGAAAGAGTCGGACACAACTGAGCGACTTGCACTTTCAAACCATCATTCCCAGGGGAAATAAGAGCTTAGGTTCCTCCAACAATCTTGAAACACTTTAATCAAATAGCCGAGTTTTCTGTATGCTTCTGTAGAAATACATCCTCTTTTACGCACTGTGTTATTCATTAACATCGAACCCACAGCCCACAGCACTGTAACTCGCGCCGGGAGGAAGCATATCTGCACACACGTTTGTTTCTCCACAAACGTGTGTGTGTGTGTGCTCAGCCACCGTCATGTCTGACTCTCTACGATCTCATGGACTGTAGCCTGCCAGGCTCCATTGTCCAAGGAATTTTCCAGGCAAGAATGCTCGAGTGGGATGTCATTTCCTCCTCCAGGGGATCTTCCCAACCCAGGGATCGAACCCGCAGCTCCTGCAATGGCAAGCAGATTCTTTACCACTGAGCCACCTGGGAAGCCCTTATTTCTCCGTAAGGCACGTCAGAACCCGTATCTCTAGTGTCTCCTGCCTTGGCAGGTGGGTTCTTTAGCACTAGCGCCACCTTGGGAAGCCCCCGTATCAGCTGATGTATATACTGAATTCCTTATCAGTCTACTTTCAGCAAAATATAAAAATAACAACTCCAGATCTTGTGATTTTCCCGAACTCTCATGAGGATGTGCTTGGGCAAACTTGTGCTTGTACAAGTCCTCAGACTGGATGCACATACAACCTGCTGAAATGCACCCCAGCGGGCAGCCACGCTACACGACAGGTCCTCTTATAAACAGGCCCACCTAGGGTTTGAATCTTCGCTTCATCAGCTTGTCCTGCTGGTATACTCAGAGTCCATTAGGGAAAATTAAAAGTCCGAAGTTTATACAGGGGGTATCTAAGACCAGTAACAAAGGAACCAATGAAAAATACGTCTGAAAGATGACAGTGAATTCAAATAAAAAGAGGAAAAGTTTTAAAAATTGGATTGTGTATATAGGAAAAGATGAGATGAAAATGCAGCTCAGTAGAGATAATCTTCCATCAGCATTAACACCGCTTTCTGCAGAAAGGAGACGAACTGACCTTTTTTACCGTACTGATTGTGCAAATAATTATCAATCATTTAAATGAACACACTATTCACAGGAGATTCTCCTTCTATGATACGATGTATGGTTTAGTTGCTAAGTTGTGTCAGACTTCTGCAACCCCCTGGACTGTAGCCTGCCAGCTCCTCTGTCCATGAGATTACCCAGGCGAGAATATTGGAGTGGGTTGCCCTTTTCTTCTCCAGGGGATCTTCCCAACCCAGGGATCGAACATGGGTCTCTGGCATTGCAAGCGGATTTTTTACCAACTGTGTCACCAGGGAAGCCCAATACAATGTATGGGATGCTCAAAAGTACAGAAATAGGGCTTAGTAAGTATCAGAATATTGAAAGTGTATCACAAAACTGCGTATCAGAGAGAATGGAAATAGCAGGAGTACTTCTGAACCCACCTATTTCATCTCCTGTGGAGAATTCAAGATTCAGAGGATTTCTGAGCCGTTGTTTATGTCTGGGGGTGAAGGGTCCATTGGAGCAAGCACATGGCTTTCTGGACTTCAGTGACCCTCCACTTACCATGTGCGTGGTTTACTCTTAACAACAGACTTTAAAAAGGATGGGGCATGAGAGAAAGTGGGTACAAGACTACATGGCAGCAGAAATGGGTGAGTAAATTTCTCTTCTCTCACCAAAAGCCCAGGGTTGGAGACATTTCCTGAAGTGGCTGTTCCAATAAGGAAGTTTTATTTCAAAATTTCCCATTGTTTAGAAAGGGAGGGATGCAGGTGAGTGAGAACAAAGAAAGGTGGATGTGTTTATTGAACTCCTAGCATATTCTGAATATTGATGCTATCGTTTCATTTTCACAGCTATAGGAAACAGCTTCTATTAGTCCCCTGTTCCAAAGGAAAGAGAAGTGAGGGACTCTGTCGCTTGCAGGCTGATCAATCAACTAATAGAAACGAGAACTGCCTGATTCAAAACATTGCTCACTTTACTGTTACTGTAGGAAGAGGGAAGACCAAACACATGAAAGGGAAAAGTTAGGCAACTGTCTGCACCAAAGTGTCCTCAGTTTAAATGCGGAAAACAGCACTGAGCTCATGGGGGTTGTTACGAAAATTAAATGAGATAATACACAGAGCTGGGACATAGTAAAGTCTAATAAAGATTACTTTTTTTTTTTCAAATTAATAAGAAAACACCCATCTATTAAATCTGGTAGATATTCAACAATGCCCATGCACAAAAAGGGCTTCTCTGATAGCTCAGTTGGTAAAGAATCCGCCTGCAAAGCAGGAGACCCCAGTTCGATTCTTGACTTGGGAAGATCCGCTGGAGAAGAGATAGGCTACCCACTCCAGTATTCTTGGGCTTCCTTTGTGGCTCAGCTGGTAAAGAATCTGCTTGCAATGTGGGAGACCTGGGTTCGATCCCTGGGTTGGGAAGATCCCCTGGAGAAGTAAAAGGCTACCCACTCCAGTATTCTGGTCTGGAGAATTTCATGGACTGTATATATAGTCCATGGGGTCGCAAAGAGTCAGATATGACTAAGCAACTTTCACTTTCATGCACACACAAAAAAGATAAGCATGGTTTCTACAAAACACCTCGTCATTTTGGACTAAAGTAGTTTGTTGAGTACTAGGAGTGACCCTTCCTACAAACCTGTGGAGTCTTGTTAACTGAGCATCTATGTGGACAGGCTGGGCCTGATTACGTGGGATTGCTTTGTATACAATGGAAATTTTAAAATAGTATGATAGCATTTATATACACAAGGTGTTTATATATTTGTTTATATATGTTGACCCTGGTCTATGTACATAATATCCTTCCTGAAACATAACGTGTGTATTTCATTTTAAGTAACTTCTGCCTTACCCAGAGAAAAAAAATGCCTGTGAGTAGTCAGTAAGCAGGTGAGTAGTCAGTAAGCCTTAGAATGAGCCCAATCTAATTATCCTTTATTTAGTGTAACAAAGTTAAAATCTCTACTTCAAGCATCACTTGGATTCTATCCAGGGTCATGTGTCTTGCTTTACTGAACTCTTGAGCAGAGTACAGGAAGAGAAAATCTTTGACAGTTTTATGTCTTATGTCTGAAGGATAAAATGCCATATTCAACAATGAATATTAAATCCAAGAACAGGACAGAACTAGTTTCGTCTACTTGGCCACCGTCCATTCAATTGAATTCGAGTCAGCCGAGTTTTCAACAATCGCATCTTCAAACTTGAAAAGCGTAGGCAACCACCCGGACACAGAATTCCTGGGTCACCATTTGGGGGGGCGGGGGGTGAAAGCGTTAGTCGCTCAATCAAGTCTGCCTCTTGGCAATCCCGTGGACTGTAGCCCACCAGACTCCATGGAATTCTCCAGGCAAGAATACTGGAGTGGACTGCCATTCCCTTCTCCAGAGGATCTTCCTGATCCAGGGATAGAACTCAGGTCTCCTGCACTGCAGGCAGATTCTTTACCGTCAGGGAAGCCCATGGAAGGACAGGAGTATTAAGTGATGTTAAGAGTGCTGTTTTCCATTCTCTGGCTTTTGTGCTAATGCAACATAAGATGAAAACATTGTTTTTAGTAGATGTCATTCTCCCCCCACCGAGCAGATCGCTGTGTATTTCCCACATGCTTCCTGAAGGAGATCAGAAGCACTCACACTGCACAATGTGTGAGATCAGGAGGGCAGCGCTGGTATCATTGCACGTCAGCCTGCCTTGAGCCAGATCCTGTTTCACCTGCAGCGCAAACAGGTACCTGTGGACACAGAGAGACAGGCGTCATACACACAGAGGTGGGCGTCAGGCAAAAAGGGTGTCGAGTTTTCGCAACAAAGTCAGGCTCAAGGTGGCAACTTGCCTTTACAGTGAGGACCTGATGAAAGGTATATAAACCAAAGAACAGGAAAGTCTGCACAGGTGGGAGGAATTCCTGGTGTAAATAGTCACATCTCCCTAAAAACACTGGGAGTCAGGTGGGATGCATGAGACAAGTGCTCGGGCCTGGTGCACTGGGAAGACCCAGAGGAATCGGGTGGAGAGGCAGGTGGGAGGGGGGATTGGGATGGGGAATACGTGTAACTCTATGGCTGAGTCATATCAATGTATGACAAAATCCACTGAAATGTTGTGAAGTAATTAGCCTCCAACTAAAAAAAAAAAAAAAAAAAAAACACTGGGAGACATATGCTGCAATCTTCACACAATGAGTAATGCACTTCATTTTATATGGAGAGATACAGCCATAAAAATTAAAACTATAACTTACCACCCTATATATTTCTATGGGGTAGAGCACACATTTAAACTTTTCTCACAGGTCAGTCAAATATACTAAAAAAAAAGGCTCTGTGGCTCAGACAATAACAGTAAGCTATTATGGTTAGGAAAAGCCTTGCTGATGGAATTGCAAACACAAGAGTGTCTTTTTTGTGGTGGAACAGTCACTCAGCTTCTTCCATAAGCCTCAGCTGCCAGATGTGTAAAAACCCATTTATTTAAAAATTCTTTTATGTGGTAGAATAAAGCAAGTAAACATTTTTAGTGGAAGAGAAAACTGGATTTATAAATCAAAGAAATTAAGTAAAACCAGGGTGATGTTAAAATTGATTTGAGAATATCAATACGAACTCATAGATTTGTAGGAAGATATCTGCTCGTTTTGGGCTTCTCTGATGGCTCAGAAAGTAAAGAATTCACCTGCAATGCCGAAGACCTGGGTATCATCCCTGGGTTGGGAAGATCCCCTGGAGGAGGGCATGGCAACCCACTCCAGTATGCTTGCCTGGAGAATCCCATGGACAGAGGAGCCTGGAGGGCTACAGTCCACGGGGTCGCAAAGAGCTGGACACGCCTGAGCACAGTTCTTTCCTCCCTTGCTAGTTTTGTCCACTGTCGAGAAGCCGTGTCACCTTGGCATCAAGCCTCAGCAGCTAGATTCTGGCTCTCACACAATTACCATTTGAAGGATAGAAAGGTAGGTCCTTGGAGAAACGGTAGATTCCAGGCATGGAGTAAGGAAAGGTACAGAGTGAACGTGGAATATCTAGTTATGCCAGAGGGCAAACAGCTTGCAAATATAAACAGGCTGTATTAAAAGGGGGAAAAAATCTGGAAGGGGTGTCCACTGGCCAACATTGTGACAACTCGAACAGCAACATGAAGGATTAGAGTGAATAAAAACACATGGAACTAATGAAATTTCATGAGTAATTATAATACTCAGGAAAAAAAGAGAGAAAGCAGGAAAAATGAACTGTATTACCATCTGAGAAGTCTATTAAAGCACTCTGTGTTAAAAATTGGTGACAGTGAAAGTTGCTCAGTTGTATCCGACTCTTTGCGACCCCATGGACTACACAATCCATGGAATTCTCCAGACCAGAACACTGGAGTGGGTAGCCTGAACTTCTCCAGGGGATTTTCCCAACCCAGGGATCTGACCCAGGTCTCCTGCATTGCAGGCGGATTCTTTACCAACTGAGTTATCAGGAAAACAAGGAAGCCCAATAAAAATAGGTAATCCAAGGCAAAAAACTGGGCATGTAATCTGTCTCTCCTGTAGGAAGAGTATTTCATGATATACAGATAGGTGGCTCCAGTGGTCAAGAACCTGCCTGCCAATGCAGGAGACCTAAGAGATGTGAGCTTGATCCCTGGGCTGGGGACATTCCCTGGAGGAGGACATGGCAATCCACTCCAACATTCTTGCCTGGAGAATATAGAGAAGCCTGGTGGGCTACAGTCCATTGGGTCGCAAAAAGTCAGACACAATTGAAGTGATTCAGCATGCATAGATAATCCAGCTAGATGAGGCAAAATTCTACTTTACAGAAGAACACCAACAAATAACACAACAAAAATAACAATCATAAAACACTCATCCTACGGCCTCTAAAGAAATGATTGACTCTGGCAAGGATTGTTACTTGTTGTAAAAACCACTTAGGAGTTTGGACATTTGAATGGAGACAAGCTCACAAGACTTCCCTTCAGAAGGGAAAGGTCAGAATGCTATCCCCCCAACTCAGTGATCAATCTCAGCATCACTAATGAAATAGGAAGCACACGACATCACTTACCAGGGGATTCTAGTCAAGAATGTTCAATGTATCTCTCAAGCTTTTAGAACTGAGGTCTAGTTCACAGGGAATACAGAAGACGGAGAAGTAAGTTAAACAGGAAGCAATCAGACAAACTCAGGAGGTAGGTTATCTCACAGTGCAGCTGGTCCAGATTTTTTTCAACAAGATGGTATCATGAAGAAAAAGAGATTCTGCTAGATTAAAAGAGGTTTAAAGGCCATAACAACCAGTTGCACTGTGGGGTCCTACAGTGAATCTCACTTTAGATGAGCAGATATAAATGACATCTGGGTGACAAAGGGGGATATTTGACTACAGCCAGGGTATTAAACGAGATGAAAAGTACATGTATATACACAGAAAACAAACCAGAAGGGCTCTCCCTGAGGTGCTAGCAATGCTCAGCTCTGGGCAACAGGAACATGGTAGTTTTATCTTCTTAGTCACATTTATCTAGATATTCTAACTTTCTACACTGTACATGGATTACTTTTGTAACAACAAAAGGGTCTTTTAAATTTTTTAAAAAAGGGCTTTTAGCAAGACTAACCACAGAGGTGTCGTGAAGAATTAAATGACATAAGACATGGAAAGCACAGTGACTAGAATAAAAGCATTCAACACAAATTAGCAATTTTTAAAAACTGAATAAAAATGAATCCCCTTTAAGTCATTTGCGTGCATGCTAAATCGCTTCAGTCATGTCTGAGTCTGTGGGACCCTATGGACCGTAGCCCACCAGGCTCCTCAGTCCATGGGATTCTCCAGGCAAGAATACTGAAGTGGGTTGCCACGCCCTCCTTCCAGGGGATCTTTCTGACCCAGGGATCGAACCTGTATCCCTTGAAGTCTCCTGTGTTGGCAAGTGGGTTCTTTACCACTAGCGCCACCTAAGTCATTTAAGACCAGGATTAAGAACTAAAGAACTACATAGGCATTTCATAACCAGAAAAAACAAACACCCAAAGGTCTACCAGGTGACAACAGCTGACCTTTCCCCAAGCCCCCATAATGTTCATTCATTCATTCATTCTCTTTCTCTGTCTCTCTCCCTGGAGAGTCAAAGCAGAGTAAAACAGAGCACATAAAAACAGTTGCAACATCAGCACACAGATTTACACGGGAAGAGGTGGCCCGAACCAGCTCTCTGGATGAGGCTGTGGTTATTGTTTTTTGAATCCAACACTTCTTAGAACTACAGGCTTTAATTCTCACCTGTGTAGTTAATTTTCAGGTAAGTAGGAAGAACGTGTGTTTTAAAAGCATGACATTCCGAATGTAACCAGCTATCAGTTTAAACACAGGGCCCTGTGGTCCAGAGACAGAACTCAGGATTCAGGGCCTCTGGGGAGGGTTTCTTGTGGGTGTTGAGAGGGTGTGGGGTTCCGAAGGCTCCCCTCTTTCATTAGAGAGCAAAGCCTGAGCTGAAGGCTGCGGGAGGAACCTGTCACTCCCTGATTATGCTGACTCTTCCTGTCCTAAGGCCCTGTAATCCCACTGGGCACCGCGTCATCCTGTTGTAAAGACAGCCGCTGCAGGGCTGACTTCAGAAACTCAGCAGCACTTTCTGCCCCACAAACTGAAGCAATTCCAACCGAATTCACACGAAGTGCTCAGAGCAGACAACAGTCCTTGGCAGAAGGGTGGGCGTATGAGGGGGGAGGCGACGACAGTGGTGGGGCCAGAGGGCTGTCACTTCCAGGGCCCTCGGGGGAGGAAGTCACACCCCTCGGAAGCCATGTTTTAAACACGTCTGTTTCCATTTATTTCATTCGGGAGCTCTTCATCTTTCTGCCACTTACTCAATGTACATGCCGGTGTCCCAGCCAGCCAAAGACAACACCGCAGCAGACCTGCATGGCAGCGAACTCTGATAGGTGCCCTCCGCTTAGAAGAACACAGCCAAGGGACTCCTTGGCCGTCCAGTGGTTAAGGCTCCGCTTCCACTGCATGGGGCGGGGGTGTGATCCCTGGTCGGGGCACTAAGATCCTGAGTGTCATGCAGTGTGGCTAAACTGCTTCCCCCCAAAAACACAGCCAAGTAGAAACTGGATCCTACTTAAGAGGCGATGCTCAGAGAGTACTATGTCTGATCTCACCAGCACAGCCAAGTAATTCCCAGCTAGGCCAGAAGAAAGCTTGGTAATTTCTTTTTCAAGACCCCTCCCAAGTGGTTTAAAATCTGCACCAAAGAGTCAGTACTTAGCTCCTTCCAGATGCTTGAGTCCTGCTATCAGGAGAGCAAGAGATCCAGTGAGAATGTAGCCCAGTAAGTAGAAGGGAATTCAGCCTCTTGTTTAACAGTGAGGTGCAATTCAATCTTTGATCTATACAGACGGGGAGCTGAAAGCTATTCCTGGAGGCCTGAAGAGTTAGCTCCAGCTCGAGTGCACTTCAAGTCTGCTCAACTGCAGGCCCATTTCCGTCTGCCTCCCGCTCATCCGCATGTCCCTCACCTGAAGCGCTATCTATACAGGGCTTCTCCTAGATCCTCCTTCCCTCACCATCTGCCATGGAAAACTGCCTGGAGTCTCAATGGTCACATTACTAGATTTCTGCTTAAACAGGACTCTGCGAGTGTGGGAGTCAACCCCTTGGATCTGGGAGGTCGCCTTCCCGTCACATCTTGCAGCAAGGCAGAAAGTGCTGCGGAGCTTCTAGGCTTCCGATCAAGTTTATCAACCCTGAGCCAAAGGAATTCTCTTGTTGGGAAAGACTTCTAAGATGTTAGTTAACTCTGGGAGCCAGAAAATGGCAATAACAAAACCCCAAAACTGCTTGTGGCAGTTGAGGAATTTATCAGATTGGTCAGAGCAGCTGTCAAGATACCAGGAAAACACACACACACACACACACACACACACACACACACACACACACACACACACACACACACACACACACACACACACACACACACACACACACACACACACACACACACACACACGGCTGACTGGTCACAAGTTGTATGGAATTTTATAACCAGGGCCAGAAGAGTAGGAAACTCCCAAGTCTCTAGAGATGATGATTCACAAAAACTGAAAAGGTGCAAAACTCATTGCGAAGTAGAATGGGGAGAAAGATGTGGGGAGTGGGGGTTGGGGGGAGGGGGCGGGATTTAATGCTGCCAACTCCCTAGGCAGGATGAAGGCCCAGTGAGATGCAGGAGGAAAAGGCCCATTGGCAACCAACAGCTGGACTCGCCTTTAGATTCATTTCAATGTTCTGAGCTTCGAGCAACGCATGTTCCAACAACAGGAAAACCAGGCTCAGAAACTGACACACTAGCCCAATAACGACACGGCGTGAAGATGCTACTGGGGTCGGCCCCTCCGGCTTGGAACTTGGGGCGGCGAAGTGCAACCCCAACTGCTTCCCCTTCACATGCAGCATCCCAGCCATGTGGGTCCCAGAAGGCTGATGGTTTCTACAGGTCCTGATCATGTAACTGCTTTTTTCAAGGGATGGAAGTGGAGGAAAACAACCAGTGGAGACTCATTCAGAACACAATGGGCTTCCCTCGTGGTCCAGCTGTTAAGAGTCCACCTGCCTATGCGGGGAACACGGGTTCGATTCCTGGCTCCAGGAAGATTCCACCTGCCGAGAGGTGGTGGAACAACTCTACTGAGCTCATGCTCTAGAGCCTGGGAGCCGCGGCCAGAGAAGTCCGAGTGCCTTAGAGCCCATGAGCTGCAACTACTGAGCCTGTGAGCCTAGAGCCTGTGCTCTGCAACAAGAGAAGTCACCACGAGACGTCGGGCTCCGCAACCAAGAGTAGCCCCTGCTTGCCGCAAGGAGAGAAACCTGTGTGCTGCAGTGAAGGCCCAGCCATAGATAGATAACATACAAAGCCATGGGAAGGGGCTTCCTGGAATCGCACGTTCGGGTACCCAGTGCCCCTCCTGATGCAGCCCTGGGATGCTCGGCAAGGACCTCCCACATCACTTGGTAGCACCAGACTCTGGACTCTCCACCCTCCCCAATCCTCTACCTTCCCTCCACCGGTCCCCATTCTAGTTATCACCCACCTGGTCCCTTAAGCCCAAAACCTAAGCATTCCCTCCACTTCCAACCCCTCACAAGCTCAGAACGACCCCACCTCCAACACGTGTTCCATATTCATGTGTCTTCTCTATTCCCACTCGTACCACCTCCTCTGCCACCATCATCCTGGCCTGGCTGCCGTTTCTTCTTGTCATCCTCCCCTCGGTATCCACGGCAACTGATCTCTCAACACTACTTATCATCCGGCCTCTGTCCCACCTCAACGCACTTTACTCTCAGTGTGCCTGCCACAAGAGCCCTCTTTTCGGTCTTTGAACATCAGGTGCTTGTTGTGATCTTGGGCCCTGCCTAACTGTTCCTTCTACCTGGAAAGCTTGTCCTCTGAAAATGACCGACAGATCCTTTCTGCTTTCTCAGCCCCAGCATCCCAGATCCAACACTGTGAAGTCATCAGAAGTCAAGTCATCACCAGTCTCCTTCTATCACTTCATCTACTCCATCACCTAAGGGCTCTTCCCACTATCTGATATCTTTCGTGTCTGTTTAATTACTGTGTCTGGTCCCATTTGAGTCAGGCCTGTCTTTTCACCAGTACGTCCCCCGTCCCTGGGACAAGGCGTTCACACCGTGTACATTTCATCACTATTGTTGATTGACTGCCTTCACGCTGCTGATAAATCATGGTCAACCACCCAAGAGAGTGTGCTCTGTACCATGGGATGAGAAAGATGTGACAGCCTTCAGTGGGAACAGCTAAAGCTGAAAGGCAAGCGTGGCAACAATCTGGATGGTCAGACTAGCGTACTTAGTCTTCAAAGGGAGGCGTTTTATCTTCACGTGTTCCCACCAGGCTCTGCTCTCTTTTAGAACAGCACGTGTCTTCCTGCAAATTATAAAATGGGTAATGTAATAGTAGGGGTGAGGATGATGGCATCCCTACTGGGTTCAGAAAATGACTTCCTTGGTGGTTCAGATGGTAAAGAATCTGCCTACAACACAGGAGACCCAGGTTTGATCCCTCGGTCGGGAAGATCCCCTGGAGAAGGGCATGGCTACCCACTCCAGTATTCTTGCCCGGAGAATCCCATGGACAGAGGAGCCCCTGGAAGTAGGCGGGCTACTAGAAGTCCATTGGGGTCACAAAGAGTTGGACACAACTGAGTGACTAACACTTGCACTTGCCTGCTACTGGGTTCCCGGTGCTCTGTGTATATTAGCGCTTATTCTCAAAACAACCCTGGCAAAGCAAGCATTGCAGTCACATTGACCCGGCAATGAACAGAGGTGCAGGGGGATTAAGTAACTGGCTGGCCACACAGCTACCGAGGGCAGGGCTTGGCCACGCTTTCCAAGAAACAGACAGTTCGCAGCCATTCAGCCACCGCAGCAACGGACAGAAACTCTGAGTTCACACTTTGGCTCCACAGAAGAGATTCATTTCCCAAAACTGCCTTGTGATGTGACAGACAGGAGGAGATATATGACAGTAACAGATTACAGGCCTGGACGCTTCACAGCACAGCTTTTAAGAAATCAGCTTGCGGGGAAACTGCAGCACTTTCTTTCTTCCCATGCTTGTAAACACAACTGGGAGGGAGGAAGGTTAAACCTTCTGGCACAAGAGCAGATGCTGGTCAAGGCAACATCGTGCAAGTGTTTTATCCGTCGACTTACAACATTCACTCTCTCTGCGGCACCCACAGCAACACACACCCTGTTTCCAAACCACTCACCTGGTGAGTTCTTCTTGGAGTTGAGTGTGGTCAGGTGGAAAGAATTTCACCACAAACTTGACGACGACATGTTTCGGCCCTGGGAGGGGGGGGAGGGGAGGGCAGCAAAGCATTTATTGATTTGTCTTGCAAATGCCATTAAAGAAAAAGACACAAGAGGTGATATTATACACCAGATAAGTGAGTCTCATTCCAAGCTGCTACGAGGAGTTCTGCTGACATGCCAGTCACTTAATTAGTTGGTTAAGTTTGGTTATTATTCACATTTTCACATTGTGGGGAGACAGATAGCTCTTTCCTTTTTTTTTTTTTAATTGAAAAAAAACAAACAAAAAAAACCCTCATGTCATGTGGCATCTGTTTTCTGACCAGGGACTGAACCCAGGCCCCCTTCATTGGAAGTGTGGATTTTCAACCACTGCCAAGGAAGTCCAGATACCTGGTTTTTAAAAATACCGTGACAAGGGTATTACACTGAGGCATCAAACGTTTTCTCTGGAGACAAACTGTATCCAGATTTTAAAAGTAGACATGTTCTTCAAAAACTTTTCTGCCTGTTTTAATCCAAATATGGGCTTCCCAGATGGCGCTAGTGGTAAAGAATCTGCCTGCCAATGCAGGAGATGCAGGTTTGATCCCTGGGTCAGGAAGATCCCCTGGAGGAGGGCATGGCAACCCACTCCATTATTCTTGCCTGGAGAATCCCATGGACAGAGGAGCCTGACAGGCTACAGTCCATGGGGTCACAAAGAATGGGACATGACTGAAGCAACTTAGCAGGCATGTACATTAGCCCAAATATAGGCTTTAGACAGCTTAAAGAAAACATAATGAAGAAGTAAATCAGTTATGTAATTTACTATTTCTACCTCCAAGCCACAGCAGCTAATGTGTTCATCGCTGTTGGTCAAAGCCTTTGTTAAGTGTCTGGTATATCGTTTTATTAATAAGGCCCAATAAAATTAAGAAGCAGATCTGGAAGAGGGTGGGCAGGGTGAGACTGGGAATGAGACAGGGAACTTCACAGAATTAAAACAGAATATCAAATTGATGATAAAATCATCATTTGTCGCCTGAGTCAGAGTTTATTTTGCTGTATAAGCCACAATGCAAAAGCAATCTTACAGGTTCTGCCATTTAGAATAACAGCAATAAGTTTATGTTCTATGAAATACAAGGTATTATGATGAAATCCAACTCTTAACAGCAGTTGTATAAAAGCAGAAAATGTCTTTCTGATCCGCCTTTCACTATCACAAAAAATAGATGTGGTGTTATCATTTCTATGATAACATGTTCAAATGTAAAGAAAACGAAAATGATGTATCATAAGGTGATGTCAAGTGATCCGTACAAAATGGAAGGAGGAAGGAAAACAAGAAGGCACACGAGTACTGAAGCCAAGAGAAGCCAGGCTTCTTTCCGCTAACCACTCCCAAAATTAACAGAAATCCTCGCCTGTCAATTCCGGCTCGCAAAATAACAAGAGCAAAATGGGAAAGACAGGAACGTCTAGTTAATTCCACGTAGCAATTTTCACCAACGGGGATTTACACGAGGCTACTTGGATCCTTAGACAACCCGAGGCTAGGCAGAGGCTGGTACTAAATGGAGAACGAGAGCCTTGTCACACGGGGCGAGTCACAAGCCGCGGAGTGGGAAAGGCGAACCTCTGCTGAGGTGCTGACCCAAACCACAGCCGCGGCCCTGGCTCTGACATCTTTCCACCATTTGCAGTTCCCATCTTGGGCTACCTCAGGGACAAATGTCAGCATTCGAGATGCTACGCTCCCTCCAGCCTTCAGGTCTGGGGGCTTTTGCTCAGCAATGCGTCCCGCACCCTGGTCCCTGGCTAGCTGCCCAATAAACGCTGAACAATGGCTGTTTTGTTTTCTGCGTTAATAATTGCTTAATTTCAATGACAGAAGATCAACATCAATTTCAATTGCATGAGGGGCCATTTAACACACTGCGCTTGTTTATTACAGTCTCATAAACTGCTCTAAGTGGCCTGGTGGGGTTTCTTAATCAGACATAAAGTCGACCCCACAAGGTACTGCGTGTTTCATGCTCAACTAAAGGCACGCAGCCCGGGGACCATCCTCAGACTTTTGCCTGGTGTCTGGCTGCAGTGAGGGACCAAGTGGGATGAACTGGAGAACAGAGCTCGTCTCTGAATCTGACCCCTCCAGAGAGAGGGGAGAGCACTTTGGTGCTGATGCAAAATGAGAGGAAGGGGAAATCCAAGTGTGTCTTTTTCTAACTTCTCTCCTAGACCCTCCTTAATCTTTTCTTCGACAACTCGGTCTAAATGCAGGCCAGATCTCCCCTGTTCTGCTAACCATTCAGACACAGATACATTTTTGGGCATCTATTTTTTTTCCCCCAAATTCCACTTGTATTCTAATTTCACAGGCTTTGAAAAGGCAGCATAGAAATCCTGATGGCAATTTTATGAATAAATGCTTCCACCTCCCTCCGCAAAAGTAACAATAAGAAGCAGGAGCACAGACAGAAACCAGCTCAATTGCTTTGGGCCTTAATAGCCTGCTTCAATCATTAATCAAAATGACATTTGATTTTTCCAAGCAAGGTTGTGATTACCAAATTATTACATATTAAAATTGCAGAAGATGCATTTGAACAGCATGTAAATTAGTGGATGACAAAACACAATCGTAGGGCAAAAAGGGAGGTGGCTCCAGAGCTTGTCGCCACAGGGCAGCGGACGTCTAGACAAGGAGACCATCTGGCTTACATCTCACATCACTGTTAAACAGGAGGGGCGTATACTTACTTCTAATCTGCTTGACAATAGGTTTTAAGAGATCCAGCCACACCTACAAAGGAAAAAAAAAAGACTGAGACACAAATTCTCAATGAAGAGACTTGCAAGTATTTTAAAGACTTCACTAGGAGCTGTTCAAAATCAAAATAATTTTGAGGGTTTGAGGTTGTCCGCGCCTTTTTCTCTCACCAGAATGCTGTAACTTAGACTATCTCCCACATTTATAGAAAAGACCCGAATTTTCTAAGAGTATCCCTGAGCTTGAAAATCAAAATCTCTCCGAGAAACAAATAGTTCATATGGCTCACTAAGAATTTTCTATTCTCACTGGTACTTTTATCACAGTTCACAGTTTTATTCAGTAAACATTAATGCATGATTGCCTTAATGGAGTATAAATGGAGTAAAATACACATGCTCTTTAGTGAAACAAAATTCATGTATGTAGACGCACCTACAGAACAGCACAGCTTTGAGGGTTATGGAAAGGGAGTATTTATAGAACACACCTCTGCACCAGACACCATCCGTAAGCTATTTTACCTCTCAAAGCAAGACCAGAGGATTCCTATTACTCAGGAGAGAAATTTGAGACTTGCAGAGGTTCAATAAATATCCCAGGCCCTCAGCTAGACAGTTGTGTCAGGGCTAGAACTGAAATAGGTCTGTCCAACTTCAAAGTCCAGACTCTTCGCACACAGTCTCCTGAGCATGCCATCTGAACAGCAAAATTTTAAAAAGAGAGAGGGAAACCAGTTGCCCTTCATAATAAAGTGTAAGTTGACTCTTGAACTTGTGATCCTGTGAAAGGGTTCTACTGAAGCTCATATTTGCATATACGATAAAAACAAAGTTAATGGGCTTAATGGAAGAGGGGTTTTATAAGTAAATACAAAAAAGAGAAACACTGCTAAAGAAAACTATGCAAAGAATAACAGGGTAATGACAAAAAAAAGCCAATTGCTCACCAGCAGATGTCTACATTTAGAAGTAATTTACACTGTAAGTGCAAGTTTAGTCAATATCATTTCCACCCACTAAATATGCAACTAGATGTGCCTGTATGCAGTACATGTGTGCATTTTATAAGCCTGAAGTTGGCAAGGGTGCCAGGAAATGAGCACTGCCTTACTTTATTGGTAGATGTATGAATTGGTACCATGTTTCTGGAGACCAATTAGGGAATGATTATCTAAAGCCTAAAAAGTATTCACAAAGATACTCTTTCATCCAGTAACTTGACTTTTGATGAATATTTGAGAGTGTGGGAAACTGTTTCAGAGATGAGAAAGTGGGTTATTTCCTCTTTTCTTCTGCCTTTCTACATTACCCATATTACCTTCAATGATCATCAGAATTCTCATAATGAAAAAAGTAAAACTTTTAAGTGTTTACTTATTCAGGTTAATCTTCCCTTCCATCACCGTTACAAATAAATATGTTTTCCTAATGAAATTCTCATTTCTACACTCCCCATCCCCAACCACTCCGCTATGTGAGAAAAACAATAAAGGCATTAAGTTGCCTTGGGATCATCTCCACTGTCACACTCATAAGACCCAACCTTAAATGAGAGAGAATAACCATTCAAAACAAGGGTCTTGTGAGATGTATTATTTCCCTCTCAAGAATCTTAAAAGATGGCAAAAAATCCTCATTGACAGATGAAGAAATTGAGATTTGGAGCACAGCTGCCCAGGGCTGGGATTCAAACCCTGTTCTTCAAACCCATTTACTCATTCAACAATACACCACTGTGTCCTTCTGCTGGGTTCTGGGAATGCAATGATAAGAGACCAGTCATGGTCACTGCTTCACGGAGAGTCGGGTTAGTGAGAAAGACAGACAGGAACCAAGACCTTCCCAAGAAAAGTAAAGAAATACCTAGGACAAACGCACTTTGCCAACAAAGGTCCATCTTGTCAAAGCTATGGTTTTTCCAGTGGTCATGTATGGATGTGAGAGTTGGACTATAAAGGAAGCTGAGCACCGAAGAACTGATGCTTTTGAGCTGTGGTGTTGGAGAAGACTCTTGAGTGTCTCTTGAAGTGCAAGGAGATCCAACCAGTCCTTCCTAAAAGGGGATCAGTCCTGGGTGTTCATTGGAAGGACTGATGCTGAAGCGGAAACTCCAATACTTTGGCCACCTGAAGTGAAGAACTGACTCATTTGAAAAGACCCTGATGCTGGGAAAGACTGAAGGTGGGAGGAGAAGGGGATGACAGAGGATGAGATGGTTGGATGGCATCACTGACTAAATGGACATGAGTTTGGGTAGACTCCGGGAGTTGATGATGGATAGGGAGGCCTGGCGTGCTGAACTCAGCACGACTGAGCGACTGAACTGAACTGAAGACGAAAGAAACAATGGGGAGTGCCAGATGACTCTGAGCCTTAGGACAGAGAGGTCTGCCTCAGTTACAGGCAGGAGGAGGGCTTCCCTGAACATGACATTGTGCTGAGATCTGAAGGGGATGAGAGAGGTGAGGAGAAGCTATGAAGACGTGCAGTAGAAACACCCGTCCAGATGGCTCAACGTCGTGACGGGAGACCAACATGACCGCAGAACAAGGTTGGTGGGTCAGGGAGGGGCCAGACCCACCAAAGCCACATGAAGGCACTTCACTGTTATCCTGAGAACATGGTGAAGACTTTTATAAGTATAGGGCTGATACAATCAGATCAACACTTGAGTCTGGCAATGTGAGAACAGACCAAGGGGTCAGAACAGATGCAGGATACCTGCTGTATTCGTCCAGGAAAAAAAAGATGGTGTTTTGGATCCGGAGAGGAGAAGCAGAGCTGGGGAGAAGAAGGTGGACTCAAGAAAAATGTTAAGAGGTAAAATCCAGTGGGACTTACTGATGGGCTAGATGAGGTAGCCAAGCAGCAGACAATAACCAGAATGACACTGAGATGTCTGCTGTAGGCGTCTGGATGGAGGCTGGTCCATGCTGAGACAGGCATCGCTGGAAGAGGGTCAGGATGGAGGGGTTCTAGACACTTTCATTTTAGGAGGGGCCCTTGGATTCCACGAGGAAGAGACAGCGTGGGAGTGGTGGGACACACACATACAAAACTCAGAGAAGCTGGGGCAGGAGATCTCCCAACACCCGACTCCAGGAGGACAAGGCGGCCTCGTAGAGCCCAGAGGATGAAATGCACCAGCACTGATGACGCGTCTACCAGAGGACGGCCAATGGGAGCAGATGAGGACAGAAGGAACGTAAGGGCAGAGTGGGGTCGCGGAAGCCACGGTGTTTCCAGAAGGAGGAAGAGCAAGAACTGTTGGAGTATCAGACACGGTGGGAACTACAGGATCTGTGGGTCAGTGGACTTGGAGGTGGGTCTGAGAGTCTGGTGGGCGGCGAGGAGACAGGAAGGATGAAAGGTCTTTCCAAGAAGCTTGGCTGTGAAGGAAGAGGCCAGAGACTACGAATGGAAAGGAGAGAGAAGAATCAAATAAAGGCATTGCTTTCTAAATTTTTAATTTTTTAAAATTGGAGAACTGCTTTATTGCGTTCCAGTGTTGTGTTAGCTTCTGCTGTATAATAACACAAATCAGCTATATGCACACACACACACATATATATCCCCTCGCTCTTGGACTTCCCTCCCACCCCGGCCCTATCCCACCCCTCCAGCTCATCACAGAGCAAACTGTGCTGAGCTCCCTGTATTATAGAGCAGCTTCCCATTAGCTGTCTATTTGACACACGGTCGTGTACATACGCCGATGCTTCTCTTGCAATTTGTCCCCCTCTCTCCTTCCCTCTGTGTCCATTCTCTATGTCTGTGTCTCTATTCCTGCTCTACAGATGGGTTCATCAGGATCATTTTCTAGATTCCATATCTATGCATTAACAGATGATACTTGCTTTTCCCTTTCTGACTTTTCACCTCTGCATGACAGACTCTAGGTTCATAAATAAAGGTACTGTTAATTGCTTGTCTTCCATAGGAAAGACCTGCTGTGCCTGAAAAGAGGAGGGTTTGAGAATATGAGCAAGAAGGGATAACCACTACCCTAAGACACCTGCTGCTGCTGCTGCTAAGTCGCTTCAGTCGTGTCCGACTCTGTGTGACCCCATAGACGGCAGCCCACCAGGCTCCACCGCCCCTGGGATTCTCCAGGTAAGACACCTGAGATGGTGTGAAAAGACAGCTCAAGACCACAGGGCATCAGGGAGTGAGCAGAAAGGCTAATGGTAGACACGTCAGTCTCCACTTCTACGTCGGGAAGATAAGACAGTTCCTCTGATGCCATCTGTCTACCCCTGTAACATCTGAGGGCTGGAGGATCCAGGCAAATGGAGAAACTGACACAGCTGTGTTTGCTGGGGTTGAATTAACTGGAGAATTCTAGAAGGGTTTCCCGTGACGGCTGAGCGCCCACTCACAAGCCTGCCAGCCTGTGCTCTTGTGGCCTCCAGGGCTGCCTCAGGGGAACCGTCTCTGAGCTCGTTCACCATCACCCGTTCTGTCGCAGAATCCGCCTAAACTTCTGCAAACCGGCTCAGGACCCAAGAGCTATGCTCTGGCGCTGTAGCTGCCAATTTTATGAATTGTTTTAAAACATCTCTCTTCTGTTTTTGGCATTTCTGCGGAATGCATCAAATACAAGCACCCATTTGAGCCAACTGAGCATGTAGTTTTAGAACACGGAGGTCTGGGAACATCAGACTGGCCTGAATGAGCCTCTCGGGTAGAGTTCTACAGCGATGACGCTCCAGGGCCTCGGCAACATCACGGCTAAACCGGCCTCGGTGAGAACACTGGGCCTGCAAGAGCCTCTGTTTACCAATGAGATAGATATTTGCAGGGCTGAGAGAAAACACCTTGCCCATGGAAGACTTAAACCACTCTAAATGGATGAGCTGGAGGCAGCAAGAAGGAATTTAGGGCTGCTGCTTGACTAGTTAAAAGTACTGAAGCTTGAGATATAGAGAGGCTCTGCTGTGCATAGTCGCTCAGTCGTGTCCTACTCTTTGCGACCCCATGGACCGCAGCCCTCCAGGCTCCTCTGTCCATGGCAACTCTCCAGGCAAGATACTGGAGTGGGTTGCCATGCCCTCCTCCAGGGGATCTTCCCAACCTAGGGATTGAACCCAGGTCTCCTGCATGGCAGGGGGATTCTTTACCGTCTGAGCCACCACGGAAGCCCATGAGTACTGGAGTGGATAGCCTAACCCTTCTCCAGGGGATCTTCCCAACCCAGGAATTGAACCAGGGTCTCCTGCATTGCCAGCTAATTCTTTACCAGCTGAGTTACCAGAGAAGCCCACAGAGACGGCTACAGGGAAGTATTTGAACTACACCAGGTCCTCCTAGACAACTCACTTGTTCCTTCAGCCTAAGCAGAAGAGAAACACGTTCCAGATGAGTAACAAAGGCAACAAAAGCACCACCATCTGTCTTTGCCTGCCAGAAGATCTCTAGAAGGTCACAATTGTAATCACCCATCTCTAACCTCACCTCCTGAAACTTCTTCAACCAACCCACACATCCCTGTGCTCACAAAAATCACGCTGCTGGTCTCCAGAGCACAGCTGGAGATCCACATTACCTGACTGCAGAGAGATGTGGTTAAAATGCATAGGCTTCCAGGAATGCCACACCTGGTCAGGAAGACCTCATGGAAACAAAAAACTCCACCCCCCCCACCCCCAGGCTTTGAAGGCCTGGAAGTTAAGAGTTTGCTCAGGCTGCCATCACAAAGGACCACAGACAGAGTGGCTTAAACAACAGAGATCTATTTCCTCTCAGTTCTGGAGGCTGAAGGTGCCCCAGGTCTGGTTACCCCTGAGGGCTCTCTCACTGACTTGCGGATGACCGTCTTCTGACTGTGTCTTCAGCAAGTCCCCCCTCTGTGCACATGGGCCCGGTATCTCCGGGCTATCTCCCAATTCCCTCTTCTTAAAATTGACACGGTTCAGACTGGACTAGGGTCTGCCCTAACATTCCTATTTTAACTTAATCACCTCTCCAAAGGCCCTGTCTTCAACAGTCACATTCTGAGATGCTGGGTGTTAGAGCTGCAAGATACACATTTGTGGGGTGGGACATAACAGAGGCCACAATACCTATGTTCCACATAGGTGTTTAGTTTCAACACAGCTTTTCAGCCCCATTTTGCCCTGCTTGCCTGTATCTCAGCCAGCCTCCCTGTTTTCCTTTGATCCGCTATTAATGTTACTTTCCTCTTTTGGCATGTGTTTCTGCACTGAAATACTCTTAGAGAAGAAATGCTTTAATGCCTAGGTTTCAAAGGCAAAGCAAAATGAATCGCTGTCCCCAAAGCCTTTATGTTCTTTTCCTAAACATCTTTTCCCCCTATTGTTTGGTGAGAGGCATTTCAGGTGGGTTTTGTAGGCAACTGAAATATTTGAGGTACTTTTAGAAAGGGTCTTATAAAAAGAGAGTCACTTAGGGACTTCCCTGGCAGTCCATTGGTTAAGACTCCACACTTCCACTGCAGGGGGCATGAGTTCAATCCCTGGTCAAGGAACTAAGATCCCCCCTATTATGCAGTGCAGCCAAAAAAAAAAAAAAAGTCACTTAACATGACATTAGGCAAGACAGGGAAGAAGTGATTTCATGATTTCTATGTGCCAGGCATTGGATAGGTACTTTATACACTCTCATTTAATATTCACAACAAAATGGTTATTTTACACATGAAGGAAGCCGAGTTCAGAGAGCTTATTTATGTTGTCCAAGGTCAGACAGCTGGGATTTGACTTCAGATCCATCTGACTCCACACCTGTGCTTTTTCTGCTACATAATATGATGCTCCTCTAAAAAGACTCAAAAGTTCATCTTTCTTTTTCTTAATGTCAAATCTGCATACAACTGAAATATTTCACCATCAACTATAAGACATATAGGAGCCAGATAAAATATGATACAAAAAGTTATCCAGTGTCTAGAACTCACTGCAATAAATTAATCTTCCTGCAGGCCAGCTCCTATAAGAAATGACTTTATTTTGAATTTTTGTAATAGTTTCCTTGAATGCAATTTTTCATATTGATTTTAATTGGTGGCTCAAATGGTAAAGAATCTGCCTGCAGTGCAGGGAACCCAGGTTAAATCCCATGGTTGGAAAGATCCCCTGGAGAAGGAAATGGCAACTCACTCCAGTATTCTTGCCTGGAGAATTCCAGGACAAAGGAGCCTGACAGGCTACAGTCCATGGGGTTGCAAAGAGAAGGACATGACTGAGCGACTAACTTTCTTTCTTTTCATATATGGCTATATATATGATATTAAATGTGGCTTTCTTTTTAAAAACCTATTAATTTTTAGAGAGTTCTGGTCAAACTAGAGTAACAGGAACTAGATGTATCTTCCTATGTGAAACAACAACAACAAAAAGAAAATAAAAACCATCACACCTGGAGATCTGGACACAGTGGGAAACTGAGTGATCCCCTAGGGACAAGAAACTAGAATCACAACCCTGATGCCTACACTAGCCTCTGCCTTGAGCACGTCTTCAGGATACGGTGCAGAGAGAGAGAATATTGCGGCAGCTGGAAAACGCCATGAGCTGAAGAGATGAGGCTAAGCATGCAAGGGATCAAGGCAGAGAGGGTTTGCAGGAAGTAGGAAGCACGTAGGACCGGACAGAGGGGTACCATGTAAGCAGCAGAGTACTCATCAATGCGTGCTAGTGAGGAAAGTAGCCAAGATGCGTCAAAAATTTAAAAAACAACACAGAAGGATTAGAGGGAACAGGCTTGGTGCTCACACAAGGCCAGGAGTACTACCTCTTCGTACCAACCTAAGCTCTTGATTCATGAACACTGGGAAGAGTACTGAAGGGTCATCGCTAAGGAGTAGGGAATGATTCACCCCAGACCGCAGACTACACCAGTCCTACCTAACAAGAATTAAAAGCCAGTTCTGACAGGACTAAATTATTTCCAAATAACTTACATGCACCTCCCTCCCCAAACTCAGTAACATTCATAGGAATGCAAAACTACCCAGCACTCAACAATGTAAAATTCACAGTATCTAACACCCAATTAAAAAAAAACCACCAGGCATACAAAAAAGCTGGAAAATGTGACACATAATCGGACAAAACAGAAACAATCAAGTTCAATCTAGAAAGGACACAGATGTTAAAATTAGTGAAACAAAAAGGATATGAAGACAGTAAGACTTTATTCTCTATGATCACAAGGTTGAGATATGGAAGATTTTAAGAGGAATCAAACTAAACTTTGAGAGGAAGATACATAGTGTGACATAAACACACACATGCACAAGATGAGATTAACACCAGATGAAACACGGCAGAAGAAATACTAGTGAACTTGAACCAGCAATAGAAGCCATCCAAAATGAAACACAGGAAGAAAAACTACCAAAAAATTAACAGAGTGTCAGAGAACTGTAGAAAAACTTTGGGCAGCCTAATACCCATGTAATTGGGAGTCCCAAAGGAGAGGCGATGGCAGGGGAGGAGGAAAGAAATGAAAAAATATTAAAGAAATAATGATCCTAAGTTTTCAAAATTTGATGAAAACTATAAACCTACAGATCCAAGAACCTAAGCAAACCCCAAGCATAAGAACCATGAAAAAATCTATATGAAAGCACAAATTATTATATGATCAAATTATTCAAAAATAATGATAAAAAGAAAATATTTTAAATCAGCTGGAGGAAAAGAGATATTACATACAAGGAGCAAAGATAAACACAACATTAGCTTTCTTGACAGAAACAATGCAAATGAAAATGCAATGGTAAAATATTTTTCAGCATACTGAAATCATCTTAGAATTTTACACTCAGCAAAATACATCTTTCAAAAAGGAAAGCAAAATAAAAAACATTTCCAAACATGAAAGGTCAGAATTTATTATCAGCAGAGCCACATAATAAGATATGTTAAAGGAAGCAGGAAATAAACAATACCAGATAAGAAATCTGTATCTACACAAAGAAATGAGGAACATCAAAATGGCAACTTCATGGTTAATATGTTTTAAGAATTCTTAAATTATTTAAGTTTCCATAGAAGGTAACTGACTGGTAATCAAGTATACTTCAATAAAAATATAACTGATTGGTAAACAAAAACAACGTAATATAGGTTTCATAATTCATGTAAAAGAAAAACTAACAATAGCAAAAAGGTAAAAAAAAAAAAAAGTAGAAAATGGAGTCATAATGCATGCGTGCTAAGTTGCTTCAGTCATGTCCAACTCTTTGCAACTCCATGGACTGTGGCCCACCAGGCTCCTCTGTCCGTGGGATTCTCCAGGTGACAACACTGGAGTGGGTTGCCATGCCCTCCTCCAGGGGATCTTCCCAACCCAGAGACTGAACCCAGGTCTCCTGCACTGCTGGTGAATTCTTTATCACTGAGCTATGTGAAATGAACCAGTATCACTTGAAGACAGGCTGTGATAAGTTGAAGATGAACATTACTAACCCTAACACAACCATTCAGGTTACAAGTCAAAGAGCTGTAGTTAATAAACCAATAAAAAAAGTAAAATGAAATAAAAATATTCAGTTAATCAAAAAGTAGACAGGAAAAAAGGAACAAAGAGGGATAAGACAAACAGAAAACAAATAGCAAGATGACCCCATTTTATGATATCAATAGTTAAGAGTAAATGTAAATGGTCTAAACACCTATTTACAAGCAAAGATAGTCAGATCTGATAAAAAGGCAAGATCCAACTCTATGCTGACTATAAGAAACACATTGCTAATACAAATACACACACAGTTAAAAACAAAAGGATGGGGGAAAAAGCACATTATGCTAACATTAAGAACTCAAAAAAACTGAAATGGTTATAGATTATTATCAAAGTAGACATTAGACCAAAGAATATCATCAAGAATAAAAAAGGTAATTTCTTAATGGCGGAGAAGTCAGTGAATTATGAGAAAATAAAATCTTAGGTATTTATATGCTTAATAACAGAATTTCAAAATACATGAAACAAAAACTGATCAAACTGCAAGGAGAAAGAGACAAGACCACAATTATAGTTGGTGATTTTACTACCGCTCACTCAGTAACTATTAGAACACATAAGACAGAAATTCAGTAAGGATAGAGATGATTTGAACATCACTATCAACTCAGGTGGCTCAGTGGTAAAGAACCTGCCCGAATGTGGGAGACGTGGGTTGGATCCCTGGGTCAGGAAGATCCCCTGGAGAAGGAAATGGCAACCCACTCCAGTATTCTTGTCTGGAAAATTCCATGGACAGAGGAGCCTTGTGGGCTACAGTCCATGGGGTCACAAGCAAGACACGACTGAGTGACTGAACACACATGTATCAACTGACATGATCTAATTGACACAGATGGGATACTGCATTCCACCCACCAAAATTTACATTCTTTTCAAGTACACATAAAACATTTACCAAAACAAACCACATTTTAGGCCACTAAAGGGATCAATCATTTAAAAGCCTTTCATGTCATACAAACTACAGTTCCCCAACAAGCAGAGAATTACATTAAAACTCAGTAACAGAAAGCACTGTGGAAAATCCCTATATTTGGAAACAAAACAACATACTTCTAAATAACACATGAGTCAAAGGGAAACCAAAGGGAAATTAGAAAGTACTTTAAACTGAAATGAAAGCGAAAACACAATAAATTAAAATTTGCAACATGCTCCTAAAAGCCTCTTAATTGAAAAATAATCTATTGGTATAGAATTCACCTACATGCAAGCTATAGGTAATTATAGATAATTCACATAAGCAAAATTTTAAAAATTACAGTCTACCACCGAGAGATCATGGTTAACACTTTAAGGAAATTGTTCTCAGACCTGAGCTTGTATCCTCTGTGACGACCTAAATGGGAAGGAAATCTAAAAAAGAGGAGTAAATATGTACACATGCGGCCGATTCCCTTTGCTGTAAAGGGGAAACTAACACACTGTAAAGCAACTATACTGCAATAAAAATTATAAAAAAGGAAAACCACTGAAAAAGAAAAAGAATTGAGCTTGTACCCCATTCACCCTAAGAGTTTGTTAAAACATATACCATGGGGTATAACATATACCTAGAGTTCCTTATCTGGGTGAGGACCTGAGAATCCGCATTGCTAAGGTGATGCTGAATGCTGTTGCTGCTTGCGGGCCTGGGGAGTGTGATTTAAGACGCACTGCCTTCGTGCATAACCCTTCTACATCTTCTACAAGCAATGTCCCTGGAAACGTACACTTCTTAAAATCCCAAATGAGGTTATATTGTTTATAACTTAGTTTTTGCTTTTTAGTCAATGATTTCTATCTTTCCATTTTGTAAACTTTTTTCCTCACCAAATACTCTGACTATACTCAAATTTTTGCATGTAAAGAATGTCCTTACTGTGATCTGTTAAAACTAACACCCAATCCAGGACCATCCTTAATATCTGCTTATGTCCCTTAAGTCTTTCTTAATCTAGACTCATCCCTTAAAAAAAAGAAAAGAAAAATGACTGCTGAAGGAACGCATGAATAAAATTTGAACTGAAAAATTGAGAATGTACTTATTTAAAAGGAAAGCTTTAAATAAAAAGGAATTAAAGACAGATCTGTAAACCAAAATATAAGATGAAATGTATAAAGGTATTTATGCACTAGTGCATTAAATTCATTAGGCAGCATTTGATATCCCAGATGTATGCAAAGCGAGCTTACCAGCTGGCGTGGTGGTAAAGAATCCATAGACACAGGTTTGATCCCTGGGTTGGGAAGATCCCCTGAAGGAGGGCATGGCAACCCAAGCTAGTATTCTTGTCTGGAGAATCTCATGGACAAAGGAGCCTGGTGGGCAGGTCCACAGGGTCAAAAAGAGTCAGACATGAACTGAAGCACTCATACATGTATGCAAAGGAAAGTTTTGGAAAAAGAACTAAGAATATTATAATGCAATGTCTGGGGCTTCAGAGGACCTTAGCTTGGAGGAAAAATTTAACCTTTGGGAACCTCTACTTTTTAAGAAGGGCTCAGCAGTAGATCTCAGGCATGGTACTCATAACACATCAACTACTCGGTTTTAACTAATTTAAAATCATTAGTTCAATTTGCACTAGCTTTGAAAAATTCAGTTCAAACGATTTCACTTGGGCATTCTGGCTACTTAATTGGATATTCCTCCTTTAATCTGCAGTTTGTTTCTTCTGTTTTAATTTTTTTCCTCCAACTTAAAACTGTCTAAAATAACACACAAGTGCTTAAAACTACTGAATGCAAATGTATAGCTTAGTGAATTATTTAGTGACACACATTCTTGTATCAACCAAGTCAAGAGACAGAACTCTGTCAGCCAACCAGCCATCTTATCCTAAAACCAACCCCCTCCTTCTAAAAGGAACCACTATCTAGATTTTTACAATAACCATCTACATTTCTTGATGTTTCACTTCATCAAGTGGTACATCTCTATATACTAGTGTTTATTCTTATTTTCAAAAATGTTATGTCATTCAAGCGTCTTTTCACCTATAGGTTCTTCCTCTATCCCTCTTTTCTTTATAGTAAATCTATTGATCTGTGGAATTTCCCAGAGCCTGGATTTTGCAGATTGCATATACTCAAGGGTATCATTCAACATGTTCCTCCGTATTGAGTGCAAATTTGGCAGCTGGATCCAGCTGGTCTCTTTGGTAAGGCTATATACATGGTGTGTTGGGCACTTACGGTGTTATTTTAAGTATGACTGTGATATATTTCTGTTACTCATTTTTATGTGAAAACTGTTTTCTAACCTTTTGAGATGGTTCATGGTAGCTTTCCTAACCTCCCAGAGCTTTCTCTTCTACTGATTTTGGGCCATGTTTGTTTTTTTTTCCCCTTTTAATGGCAGCTTGCTTTCTGAGATTGCCTGGCTCTGTTTCCCTCCTCTATTATTCCTCTCTATTGCCCCTACCTGACTCAATTTCAGTCTCATTCTCCATAGTTTGGCCTAAGTGATGGCCTGTTCTGGGGGATGAGTTACTCCAGCTCACTGGAGCTGGACCGTTCCAGCCTCTTCAGAGCTCCCGATTTCCACTGTTCTTCTCAGACTGTCCCCTGTGGTTTCTAGTGGCTCTTTGAGGGTTCCCTTCTTTGGTCCATCGAGTGCCCTACTGCTCCCTTCTATTTCCTCCCGTGCAGGCCCTGACACAGCACACAGACCTCGTGTCCGACTGATGCTTTGCTTCTGGTTACTTGTACTTCGGGGTCTAGGACTTGCACTCTGACACCTAGCTTTGCCATAAATGTGGTTCATGGCTGTTCTGATTTTGCCAAGTAGCTGTTTTTATGTGGGATTTTGGGTTTGTGAAGATCCAAAAACGATGATTCCACTTCCATCTTCTCAAGACTATCCATTTTAGAAAGCTATTTCCCCTGTATTTTTTTTTTAACCAAATTAAGATGAGGGTCTTCATTACTCACATACTGTGGGGTTAGATGACTGCCATTAGAGTTTGTCACTCACAGTCTCCAGGAGGACGAGACACGGCACAGCGTGCAGGGCCACGTGGGGAAGCACCAGGGTCGGAAGCAGAAAGGGCAAGCACCAAGCATGAGCAGGAAGCGCTACTGTGGCTTCCATGGGGAAAGGCAAGCTAAGTCAGGGTGAGGAGCTTAGGGCTGGGGAGCTTGAGCCATCTTAGTGGGCTCGGGGGTGTAGGGCCATCTCTAGGTGTCTAATAACTGGAATAATTATGGGAAACGAATTCTGTCTTCTGAAGCATAAGAGCCAGACGGAAAAGGGGGTTTGGGCTCTGGATTCATTCATTTGCATGTTGGAGGTGTGCTGGCAGGGGAACCATTTGCCATCTCTAAGAACTGGCCTGCTCTGGGAAGGGCAGTCTTTTCTTGTTCAGCGAGGCCCCAGATGCTGAAGCATCAAGAACACAGAAGATAAGAAAATACTGAAGGAAAAAAAAAAAAATCAGTGGTTCTTAGGGGTTCAGAGGGAAGAGAGGGCTCAACACAAAGAGTAGAGGGGATTTTTAGGGCAGTGAACTATTCTTTATGGTATTGTAAGGATGGATATATGTCATCACACATTTGTCAAAACCTACAGAAGGCACAACATGAAAAATGAACCCTAATGTGAACTTGGAACTGTAATAATAATGGATCATCACACTACTAATGTAAGATGCTAATTAGAGGGGACACTGTGTATGGAGAGACAGCACTTGACTTTCTGCTCAATTTCTCTGTGAACATAGAGCTTTTCTAAAAAATGAAGCCTATTAAATAAAACACAAGATGATAACAAACAAAAACCTCAGGTAGCTTTCTTCCAGTCTAAGAAATGGAAGAGTATCCACAGCTGTATTTTTCCAGCAAGTTGTCCTTCCCCCCAAGTCTCTACTGGAGGAAAGCTTTGCCTCCTCCGGGACCTGCCTTGGCACCACAGGGCTGCCCTGGGTGGTCACTGGGCTGCTCTACCACCCCACCTCTGCTGGCTTCCCAAACTTTCATCTGTTCCTAAGCCTGCAATGTTCTTCATCCTTTACTCCTCGCATGTTCTGTAAGGAGCCCCTCCTGATCTCAGATGTCCAGAGCCCCTCAGGAAGAAGCAAGGTCACAAGACTGCAACTAAACATAGATGAAGGATATCTCCCCAACCCAAGAAGAGCTGGACAAGGAGCAGTAAGTGATGCTGTCATCCCAAGTAGCTGCGCTCTGTGACCTCAAGCCCCAGAAAGCATGCTTGCTGCTATGGACTGAATTGTGTTCTTCAAATACCTGTGTTGAAGCCCTAACCCCCCAATGTGGCTGTACCTAGAGACGGGGGTCTTTAGAAGGTAATTAAGAATGTGGCTCTATCTAAAGATGGGGGTCTTTAGAAGGTAATTAAGGCTTACTGAGGTCATGTTGGTGGGGCCCTGATCTATTAGGATTGTAGCCTTGTAAGAAGAGAAAAAGAGATCTCTCTCTCTGCTGCTTGAGCACACAGTGAAAAGGTGGCTGTTGATAAGCAGAGTCCTCACTAGAATCTGATTATGCCGATACCTGGACCTCAGACTCTAATACTTAGAGAAATGAAACGTCTGTTGTTCAAGCCATCCAGTCTTTGGTATTCTGTTATGGCAGCCTGAGCTAAGACACCTGCCAATGGCAAAACTTTTTTTCCTGGCATAAAGAAGATTATAAAATGAATGAGAGATTCTTCCTGAGCTTTGAAAGTGAAAGTCACTCAGTCGTGTCTCTTTGTGACCCCATGGACTGTATAGTCCATGGAATTCTACAGGCCAGAATACTGGAGTGGGCAGCATTTCCCTTCTCCAGAGGATCTTCCCAACCCAGGGACTGAACCAGGGTCTCCTGCATTGCAGGCGGATTCTTTACCAACTAAGCCCAAGCTTTACCAGTATCTATTTCATACAAAACTAGGATTTTTTTTTATCAGGTCTCTGAGCATCATAAGTTTCATGAAAGATGGGGAAGCAGCCTCACTGGTTTCTGAGCTAGAATGCAAGAAGAAAATCCAACAGATATCTGAGTGTCGTGCTATGCCAGAAATTCTGCTGGGCTCATTATTGTAAAGCATCTGAAGAATTCCCATGATAACCTTGTAAAACAGTCATTTATTAATCCCAGTTTTCAGATAAAGCACAAAAATCAAAGACATTCAGAATCTACCCAGCTGCTAAATGACAAAGCAAAGGTTTAAACAGTATTTACAGGCTATAACACAGAGCCGTTCACACTCTGCCCAGTAACCACAAGATAAATCTTAGACACACACCCATCTCTGCTGCCAGCCGTGCATGGCTCTTTGCAGCGGGAAGATGCAGCAAGCGCAACAAGTGAGGCAGAGAGAACTTGCAACACCTGAGACAGGTCTGCCTGTGACTCATGGGCATCCAGTCCACACTGAATTCGCTCATTGTAAAACGTGGATGATAAAATACCTACCTCAGAGAAATGTTGTAAAGTAGAGATTGGTAAACCAAGGCCTATGGGCCAAATCCAGTCTATGATCGGTTTTGCTACAGTCCAAGAGCAATCACGGGCTTTTAAGTGGTTGGGGAAAAAAACAGTAGCAATATATTTCATGACATGTGAAAACTCTATGACATTCAAATGTCCATGTCCATACATAAAGTTTTATTGGAACCCAACCACCACTATCTACGTACATTATCCATGGCTGCTTTGCATAGCAGTGGCAGAGCTGAGGAGTCGCCCCAGAGATGGTACAACCTGCAAAGCCTAATGTATTTATTCTCTGGCTCTTTTTGCCAACCCCTAAGGTGAAGAACAAGGAGATCAAACTAGTCCATCCTAAAGAAAATCAACCCTGAATAGTCACTTGAAGGACTGATGCTGAAGCTGAAGCTCCCATACATTGGCTACCTGATGCAAAGAGCCGACTCATTGGAAAAGACCTTGATGCTGGGAAAGATTAAGGGTAGGAGGAGAAGGGGACGACAGAGGATGAGATGGCTGGATGGCATCACCGACTCGATGGACATGAGTTTGAGCAAACTCTGGGAGATAGTGAAGGACAGGGAAGCCTGGCGTGCTGTAGCTCATGGAGTCGCAGAGAGTCAGACACGACTGAACAAGGTGAAGAACAAACAAGGTGCATTTAAGTTAATAGCAGAGTGCATGGCACACCATAGAAGTTCAAGGACAGTGAGCTCTCTGAGTCCACTGGCAACCCAACCTCTCTGACCTTTACCAGCCTTCAGACTCTACATACCCATTAGCTGGCATATTAGGTAGAGGGTCTTGATTCCTAAGATCCATAGTGTCCCTGCCATGGGAAGGCAAATCAATGGTGGGGAAAAAAGCTGATTAAAAGATTTCTCTGCTCCTATAGGGCAGTCCCATGGGTCAGCTGCTGGACTCAAGGACAACATGGGCCTGACTTGAATGTAAACATAGCAATCAACTCTATTAAAAGACAAGCCACGGGGCAAGTCTCATTGAGCACAGAGCACAACTGATTACTTACTAATTATCACTGGTTTATTCCCAGTCTCAAGAAACACATCTTAGACAGTGGAATGCATTCATTTTTAAGTGCTTAAGCTTTTTCAAACCCTTACTATGAAGAATGCCCTGATGTGGGCTATTTAATGATAGAAATGAAATGAAGAGAAAAGCGTGGAAGGCTGAGCTGCAATGCGAGTTGCCTGGCCTTACCACCTCGGGACAAAGGTTCACAACTTTGCATGCTGGGGACCTTGGGGGAACAATTAGTTTCCCACAAACCACATACAGATAAATAAACAAAATCAGTAGTGACAGACAGCCCAGGTCTGGGCATTTGAGACCAAACACGCTTCCTGTTGGGCTTCCCAGACGGCGCTAGTTGTAAAGAACCCGCCTGCCAATGCAGGAGACACAAGAGACATGAGTTCGACCTCTGGGTTTCGAAGATCCCCTGGAGGAGGGCATGGCAACCTATTCCAGTATTCTTGCCTGGATAATCCAATGGACGGAGGAGTCTGCAGGGACCACAGTCCACAGGGTTGCACAGAGTCAGACATGACTGAAGCGACTTAGCACACGTGCAAGCTTCTTGTTGGTTTGTCAGGTGTGTGAGCAGCCTCCCAGATGAAGCCGGGCAGAGGTAATAATCATGACAGTAGAATTAATAATGACAACACGCCCATGTTCACTGCAGCATTATTCGCAACAACGGGGAAGCAACCCAAATGTCCATCAACAGATGAGTGGGTAAGCAAAATGGAATCGAGCCAACGATGGAATAGTATTCAGCCTTAAAAAAGGAAGGACATTCTGACACATGCTTCAACATCGATGGACCTTGAGGACATCACACTAGGTGAAATAAGCCAGACACAAAACAACAAATATTGTGTGATGCCACTTACATGAGCTATCTAAAGTGATCAAACTCACAGAAACAGAAGGTAGAATGGTGATCACCAGGGGCTGGGGGGAGGAGGAAAGGAAGTAGTTACTGACTGGGTGCAGAGTTTCAGTTTTATATAATGAAAGTCCTCTCTATTGCACAACAATGAATATATGTCACACTACTGTACGGCACATTTACTTAAAAATGGCTAAGATGGTAAATTTCGTGGTACCTATTTTTGACCATAGTGAAAAAAATGGTAATGATGATAATGACAATAAAGTTTTATTGAAATCAAATCCATGCCCTTCATTTACACTATGAGGGGCGAGCTGAAGAGCTGGAGTAGGAACACTGGTGTGTAAAGTCTATTCTAGCATTCACTATCTGGCCCTTGACAAACATCTGCTGCTCTCTGCTTTAGAATGTGGGCCTTGTTCACTCTTGTGTCCACAAGAACTAGAGCACTCTGATGGATGGTAAGCTCTCAGGCAGTGGCCTATATTTGTAACAATTAGCTTCTATGTCTTGAAGCCATCATTAATGGGCTTAGTGAATTTTGCAATTGAACACACTCCAAAACAATAAGCAAACAGTGAAATCATAAAAAATCAAGCCTAATAAAAGCTGAAACAAGTCATCCCTGAAAGATCAACAGGTTCGTAAACCCTAGCAAAAGAGAAGCACCCACAGCCAATACAAGAGGCGCCGAGCTTGAGGTCAGATGTGGTTAGAATCCTAGCCCTGCCGATAGCTAATTGGTTGGCCCAGAAATGGAACAATCCTCTTGCTATCCAGTCTTGGTACCCTCACCACTGCTAATTTACAGTTGAGAAAAGAAACTTCAGGAGGATCAGAACAGGATAAGACTGGAGTCAGGAAAACAACTGGAACTCTGAGTAATGCAGGCAGGTTGTTACAAATAATGAGAGAACAAATCTTCAGGTGTTGTGAGAATCATTTCTGTAATACAAAACAAGTTTAAGAAACACTGGTCCACTGAACTTGCTACATGGTATGATAATTATTTGTTTCCTTATCAACTTTCCCAAGCAGGCACTTCTAATGACTGGAAACAGTAACTACTGATGGCAAGCAGTCCCTTCATAGCATGTGTCTTCTACTGTATGAGGTCTGATGCTGGACTTGGCATTGGCACAAATAATTGTTAGATGCATAAATGAATGTGGAATTAGATGTGGCCCCTCTGTGGTCGTTTGTCATATTGGAAAGAGGACTGGGAGTCAGGGCAGCTTTGATTTAATGTAAGCACCAGAAAATGGCCAAGAAGGCTCAGTTGTGTCCAACTCTTTGCGACCCCATGGACTATACAGCCCATGGAATTCTGCACGCCAGAATACTGGAGTGGGTAGGCTTTCCCTTCTCCAGGGGATCTTCCCAACCTAGGCATCAAACCCAGGTCTCCCACATTTTGAGTAGATTCTTTACCAGCTGAGCCACAAGGGAAGCCCAAGAATACTGGAGAGGGTAGCCTAACCCTTCTCCAGCGGATCTTCCCAACCCAGGAATTGAACCAGGGTCTCCTGCATTGCAGGCGGATTCTTTACCAACTGAGCTACCAGAGAATCCCAGAAGGCTTAGAGGTTAGAAGTATACTGAGAAAAAAAAAAAAAAAGAAGTATATTGAGAAAACATAGTTTGTACCCATCTTTTAATACATGTTAGATCCCCTAGTCTTCTAGCGACAGTTCTCTTTCTACACCATAAATCAGATCATGTCACTCTCTCTTTAAAATGCATTAACAGCTTCCCAACATATTGACTCAGTACAGAGCTGTGCCGCCCCCACACACGTGACCACCAAGCACTTGAAATACGGCTGGTCTGGCTGTGACTGTCACACACATATCGGACTCAAAGACTGAGCAGGAAAAAAAAAAATGTAAAATCTCCTATTCATAGGTTTTGATGTTGATTTCATGTTGAAATGATAATGATTTGGGATGTTTTATATCAAATTAAATAGGCTATTAATTCCACTTTTTACAAACTTTTAAAACATTAACTGCTAGAAAAACTGAAATAAAGTTTGTGGCTCGTATTCTATTGCTGCTGGGTAGTAACGGTACAGAAAGCCCTTTGAGATAGACCCGGCTCCCTGCTCACTTTTCAGTGTTCTGCTCACCTCCTTCAGCAGAGCCCTCCTCCACCTATCTCTACACTTCAGCCTCATCCACAGGTTCCTGAACAGCCTACTTGCTACCTGGGCTTTGGGCATCTGGTGCCCCCCTCCCTGGACCACCCTATGAGGTCAACTCCTACTGGCCTCAGAGGACTCAGTTTCACAGTATCTGGGAAGGATTTCCTGAACACAAATGTCATCTGCTGTCCCCGGTGCCCCACAGCCCCTGCTTCCAGTGGACGGTGTGCCACATGTCTTGAACTGGCCACTGACTCAGTTTGATTGTTGTGGTTGTTGAGTCGCTCAGTCGTGTCCAACACTTTGTGACCCCATAGACTGGCCCACCAGGCTCCTTCGTCCATTAGATTCTCCAGGCAAGAATACTGGAGTGGGTTGCCATTTCCTTCTCCAAAGACTCAGTTTGATGCCCCACCTGGATTCTACATTCTCTCCATCTCACTCCTGTTGGGCCTCCAGTGGCCAGAAAAGTTCTAGGCACTCAGTGTGGACTGAATGAAAAGGTAAATAGAAATGTAGTCAATAAATTTACACCCTAAAAGGGTGCCTCATAAGAGGCAGACTAGGATACAACCTTGAGAAAGTGCCATCAGCCAAAGAGAAAAAGTAACAATGAGTTCTGTTCTAAACTTTGGGATCAAGTCAAGAAAACCTTTTTAAAGACCTGCATGACATATTTAGCAAACTTCAAATGTTTGATCAACAACAATACTCTAAAGCAGGCAACTATACTCCAATAAAAATTAAAAAAAGGCTTGAGCTCATAGATGATACAATTCTGTGCTTCTGGATCTGAACTGAGATAAATCCTTGACCATGAATGCAAACACAAATGCATCAGTATGTTCACTGGAGCATCATTTGTAACAGCAAACAATTCAGTACAATCTAAGTATCCCACCCTTTACAGCAAAAATTGTTAGGTGGTGGTATATTCATTCAGGGGAATAGTACAAAACCATGAAAAGGAAAGAAGTAGACTCTCTGTGCTGAAAGGAGAGTTCCTTTATCACCATTCCTATATCTCAGATATAGGAATGGTGTGTGGGTGGGGTATAGGGCACTGTGTGTTGTTTCTTCACATTATCATATTTCAAAACTATGTGTTTGTGTGCACATATACAGACTTTTACAGGAAGGATAGACAAGACATTGGTGATGGCGGTTCCCGGAGGGAGAGGTAGGAGGAGAGGGTGAGAGAGGGGTAGCCTGCATCGCGTATTCTCTGTGAACTTGCTAATCATGCGCACACATTACTTTCAAAAACAGATCATCAAGGGCTTTCTGGGCACTTTTTCTGGTGTACACTTCCGTCAGGCCCAGAAAGGTCCCGATTACTTCCCTCTCTCAAGTCGAACAGATGGTAAAATAGCAACGTCTCAGGGACATCACCTACCGTGATCTTCTTGTGGTCGGGAAACTCGAGGCCAAAATAGTCCCCCTCCACGAGGTTGAGGTGGTTGCACACTGCGTCCAGCAGCACTTTCCCGGGGGCTCTTTGCTGGGAACAGAAAGAGCAGGAGTTACGCCCGCTGAGACAGGCAGCCACGGAGGCAAACCAGGGCTCCCACTGCAGGAGGCCTCTCGTTCCCGGGTCTGTGACAGCTCCCCACCCACCACCCTGTGACACCCAGGCCACCAGCCCCGTCCGTGCACACCGCTGGTTCCCGCCCCGTGTTGCTCTCATGCTTAGAGGCTGATCTCTGCCGTCTTCTCCTCACCCCGATGCCAGGCACTACGCCCCTTAAAAAAATGGACCCATACCATATGATATCACTTGCATGTGGAATCCAAAATTGACACAAATGAACTTATCTACAAAACAGAAACAGACCCTCAGAGAACAGACTTGTGGGTGCCGAGGGGAGGAGGTGGATTGGGAGTCTGGGATTAACAGATGCAAGCTACGATAGAGGGGCCGGGGAGACAAGGTCCTGCCGTAGAGCACAGAGCACTCTATTCAATCCCCTGTGATGAACCATCGTGAGAAAGAACTGTGTATTTATGTATAACCAACCCTTTGCTGTACATCAGGGATTTGGGGTAGGGGAAAGCACAACATTGTAAAATCAACTTCAACAGAACACAGTTTAAAAAATACACTTTATTTTTTAGAGCTGTTTACAGAAGGCTGAGCAGGAAGTGTGCACCCAGAGTTCAAGTGCATGCCAGGTACCCGCCACACCCAGGGTCTCCTCTTACTGACACCTTGGATTAGTGCAGTACATTTCCTACAACTGTCGAGCCAACATTAATATTAATACATACCACCACGCGAAGACCACAGCATACATGAGGATTCACTCTGTGTCTATAGTTTTATGGGTTTTGACAAAGGCCTAACATCATAAAGCCCCCATCACAGGATCACACGGGCGAGTTTCATCAGCCCTAAACACCCACTGTGCTCCCCTCTTCCACCCCTCCTCCTTCCCCTACCCTGAACCCCTGGCAACCACTGATCTTTTTACGGTCTACAGTTTTGCCCCTTCCACAATGTCACATAGCTAGAATTGTACAGTCTGGAGATTTTCCAGATTGGCGTTTTTTCACTTAAGTGTCATGAATTTAAAATTCCCCCCATTCTTGTCATGGCATGCTCATCATTTCTTTTTATTGCTGAATAATATGCCACTGCCTGAGTGGACTACAGTTTGCTTATCCATTCACTTACTAAAAGATATCTCGGTTGCCCAAGTTTGAGCAATTATGAATAAAAAAGTTGCTACAAATATTATTTGTGTGCAGTTTTGCGTGGATGGAAGCCTTTATGATCCTGCACCCATTTTGTGACAGCTGAAAGCGTGTCCCTGGTTCCTCTCCCTTCCCAACAAATGTAGCAGAATGCATGGCTTTCTTCTGTAGACTTTGCACAGGCTCATCTAGACTTCATATGCATGAGCGTAAAAGCCATAGGTTATGTTTTTTTCTATTTATTTAAATTAAAAAGAACTTTTTTTTACAATGTTGTGTTGGTTTCTGTCATACAACAAAGTCAGAAAGAGAAGAGATAGAGTGTTTTTAAGACCATAGGTTCTTAATCACCTTACCCAGGATGCCCAGTGAAAGAACAAATGAATACAATCATTCGTTCCACTGTATTCTAGTCATATATAGCTAAGTATCCACAAGTCTGTGTCTCTAATGAAACTCTGGGCTACATGGTCACCCTTCTGTTCCTACTGGCAGAGTCCCTGGCACTCCTTCAATGTCTGCTGAAATCCATATTACACATACATATTCTATACCTTGAGTCTATAGTGAAAGGGAAAACGATATGCAAGAACCCATTTTCTACCCCCGACAGCTTAGGATCATACGCCTTGCTTTCTTTTCACTCTCTGGTCAATTCTCAAAGGAAAGAAAGTGAAAGTAAAAGTCACTCAGTCGTGTCCAGACTACAGTCCATGGAATTCTCCAGGCCAGAATACTGGTGTGGGTAGCCTTTCTTTCTCTAGGAGACCTTCCCAACCCAGGGATCGAACCCAGGTCTTCCGCATTGCATGCGGATTCTTCACCAGCTGAGCCACGAAGGAAGCCCAAAAAATATGGAACACTTCACAAATCTGCATCACCTGCTAATCTTCTCTGTATCGTTCCAATTTTAGTATATGCGCTGCTGAAGCGAACACCAATTCTTAAAGACCCACTTGCAAAACAGATGCAATTCCACCACACAGATCAAACCCAGCAAGAAAAAATGTTTCAAAGACCTTGTCATCTCCAGTTACTGGTTTTATACTTTCACCTCCCTTCTGTGAAGAACAGAGCAATTTAGGAGCCAATTAGTAACCCAGGAGACTAAAGGCAGTAGAAGTCAGACCCTGACAAGCACAACAGGCATATCCATTAGGCTGCCCGGTAGCGTGACCTGAGCAGCCAGCGATAAAGCATCTCTCTCTTTTTTAAACAGACACCACTTTATGCTCCTATGTTCCTCGCTGGAATTCGGAAGATGCTCACAGCTAGCTAAAGGCATGCGGTAGTCTCCATGCATAATCTCAAATTCACAAGGCTCTAGACATTGAATGCCTGGTCCAAAGGAAACTGGGAGAGTTGTCGCAATTACCCCGATGGCACAACTAACACGTGATGGTGTGTAAACCCCATTCATGTCAGTCAAACAGATCCCCGCCGCCCTATCCAGCACACACGTGTGTGTCCAACTCTGTGACTGTAAGGACTGTAGACCACCAGGTTCCACTGCCCATGCACACACACACACACACACACACACACACACACACCCTGCATTTATCCAGTGTTAACAGCTGCATGGATTACTGGTCACCCATCTTTTTTCCCACCTCTCTGGCAGAGCAACATCATACTGAGAGCACTTGGGAATTCACTAGTCAGGCCCACGGGGTCCTTGGATTCAAATTCTCACACCTGCCTCCACAGAGTTACATGAAGAACTTAGACACAGCTCCTTGTTCGAGGGCCTCCTCTCCATCCAGTAGAATCTGCAGAGACCAGCTAATAATACCATGATAGGAATGGGTTGGGCGCTGAGAAGTTGTAGAGAAATTCCTGTATCGTTAAGTTTTTTTTTAAAGAGAAGACCACATTCTAGTTTCACAATTCTTCTTTCTCACCATTCTTGACATTTCCTACTTGTCTTAAAATGCAGCACCAGTTATCTGACCAGCTGGCAAGCACTGTCTTCCAAAGAATTCCTGGAACTAAGTGAATTTGATAACTTCATCTAGATTTACAGGGGCTGGGAAACGAGACTTTACAATTCAACGCTGAAAGTCCAAACAAGTTTAAAAAAATCATAAATCAGCATACAATGGACAGCTTTATAGAATGATGTTCAACTAAGCACTTGGTGGAACATACCGAGGAGAGAGAGTATTACTGCTGAATTAGGTCCTTGGCGGAGTCAACAGGGACTTATGTGACCATACTGAGCACACGCTGATAATAAGAAGAGGCTGGAAATAGGTGTTTGGAGTCAATCCAGTTAATACATGATATAAGCCTCGTCTCAAGTCTTAAAGATTTCCTTAAGATTTATTGCTTTGTACAAATCTTTGACACAAAATGACTTTTCAATGGGACCCCAGTTTTTATACAGGGAGAAGTTAATTTCAAATTTGGGCTTCCCTGGTGACTCAGACGGTAAAGAATCTGCCCACAAATGCAGGAGACGCAAGAGATGAAGCTTTGATCTCTGGGTTGGGAAGATCTCCTGGAGAAGGGAATGGCTACCCACTCCAGTTTTCTAGCCGGGAGAATTCCATGGAAAGAGGAGCCTAGTGGGCTACAGTCCATGGGGTCGCAAAGAGTCAGCCATGACTAACACTTTCATACTTTTCACTTGACTGATATTCTAGCTCTTAAAATTGGCCTGTAAAATAGATGCCTTTAATGCATTATATGAATTCTCCTGTCAACACCGGCTATCTTCAGGGATATAAGGAAAGCCAGTATGTAGCATTACTAGAAAGTATTTCTAAGGGATGGAATGCAGTCAGTACATGACAACTGCATGGGAAAATGGACGTGGCATTAACGTCTCAATGTACACCAGGCAGCTGTGCCTGAAATGTTTCTAGACATCACAACAGCAAAGTTCAGGGACCCTATTCTCTTCTAGGAGTTAGTGTAGAAATGTCTGGGTTTCATTAATGCACCCAGAGCTGAATTCAGCTTCAGAGGAGGCACCTCAGAGAAGGGAAGCCAGAGAAGTTTCATCCACATTCTTTAAGAAAAGTTATCCCCTCCTTTCTTCCAACAGTGGATTCACTCCATTAATCCTCAACATCCTTCCTTTATGCTCATCTCCAAGGAATTCTTTGAACTTCACATTATAAGGAATTCTGCTCAAAAATCACACCACAGAATGTAAAATGGGTGGTTGCATAACCCTGTGAATGTACTTAACACCTCTGAATTGTACACTTAAAAATGGCTAAATTGGTAAATCTTTTGCTGTGTTCATTTTACCAAAATTTAACAATGCAGAAGAGAGAAGACCAGAAAAGAAAAAAGTTAAACAGAGGATGGTATTCATATCTACAAATGATCCAAGAGGGTTACTCACAATAGAGCCTGTTTAAAAACTATTTTTAAGAACAACAAAATAAAGAGTCCACTTCCTTTATATTAGATCTTAGAATAACACGGAGGGCGGTAGGACCCAGCTCAAGATGAGAGGTCGCGAAGAGCCTTATCACGTGGGGAGAATGAGCGAATATCCATGCGTGTGACGAAAGGGCTGTTAGTATTTGACAGCACAAAGGGCGCTTTTACCTGTCTGGCAAAACAAAACAAAAAACAAGGCATGATATGAACATTGTTGGGAGTAACCACAAACTGTGCGCCTGGGACAGGCTTGGCAGTAGACGGATGTGGGGACTCAACAGCTCCAAGTCCCCCAGCCCTCTGCTGCTAAAACAAACCTGTGGGTGGGTCAATACCGTCTGGACGCGAGGAAAGGCAGCAAAAGCACTGATGAGGCTGGCAGAACACAGAGAAAAGACTCTCAGAACATTCATTTGTAAAGGCACTTTCTCAAAGAGTGGCTTACTTTAAGAAACACAGAGACTTACATTTACAACTGCACAGATGATCACACACGAGGAAGGAAAACCACGTCACGGAGGCATCATTTGAAAACCTATACATGTTAATAGTGGTGAACATGAAAGGGACCTTACAATGAATGTTTTTCTAACTGTTCCCAAGTGTTTCTCTTGGGGCTGAGAGGCCAGACCTCTGAGACTCCCGGAGCCTCTAAGAAACTCAGAGTCTGGCCGACCCCACACATGGCCAGTCTGGATTGAAACAGTCCAGAAGTGGACTCCTTACAGAGAAGAAACCAAATAGTAATTATATGTTATATCTGAGAGAACAAACTGGTGATTAGTGAAACCACATAATCAAATTTTGATCACTTTTTCTTATTGGCTACTTTCAATTATGCTCCAAGAGGCATGTGAATTTTAATCTGACGCACAAATAAGGTGGCTGATTGCTTACTGGCGTCCCCACTGTTTTCTCCATTTTGAACAGGCTTTTCATGGAATCCTATAAAATTAAATTTTAGGAGGAGGCTTACATTCTTGGGGAGTGTCTGGCAACGAAGCGCTGAATAATAAATGGTATGAATTCACACAGAGCTTTAAGCTATTAAAAATGGTGAATCAAAGTTGCTTTGGTTTATTGTGCCTTTAAAATACGTCTGTGCCTTCAGGTTATTTCTGTCACATCAAGTTTTATGAGGAAGTATTTTCTTTCTCCTCTAAAAGAATAAAGACAATTCTTTCTGGGTTGGGAGTCTGTCTTCCATACCCTCCCCACCTCCTCCGCGGCGCTGAACAAAGGAGTCACCTCACTTGATACAAGCTAACGTCTGCCTTGCTGAAATAATCTCATAGATGGAAATGGATGAAGATAACATTTGACCAAGTTCACAAAATGTGCCTCTGCTGAGGTTTCAGAGAGCGGTTTCTGGGAAGTATTTTGTTTTTCTCTCATTTGGGATTAACGTAACCATGACAACCAGGGCATGCTCTTCTCCCGCAAGAGGGAAAGGCTCTCTCAAAGCCCTCGGTCCCTTTTTCCTACCATTACTACCCATTAGAACATTGTTCAGATTTCCACAGCCCAATAACCCTCTACACAGGCACTGTTAACACCGCAAATTCTCCTTCTGGCCCTTTGGCAGGTTTTGAACAGCTGGGTGGAAGTATTAATAGCTACGATGGCTTAAGAAGCCTGGGGTACATTTGTCAAGTGAGTAGCCACATACAGGCACTGTGCTAGGGGCTGAGGGAATGCAGATCAATTCAACACGTCTCTCTCTTTCTGAGTCAAGGGTCAGACACTAAAGCGACAAAGGGACTAAATTAGGATGTATGGTAAGTGCTAAGTTAGACACACACACACACACATGCAAAGTGCACACACACCCTGATGTCATTTCATAGAAGGATACTAATCCTGTGTGATCAGGGCTACACACTTAAGACCTCATTTGGCCTTACCTCCACCTCCTTATTTCAAATACAGCCCCACTGGGGGTCGGGGTGGCCATGAAAGAATTATGGAAAGCGGGGACACCCTGCTTTTCATAATGTACATGGAGTCGTGAAAGGTACATGGTACATGCCCAAGGTACATGGGGTCATGAAAGGACTGGAGATGCTGTCAACTCCTTAGAGTCCATGGGTGAAAGAAAGAAAACTCTTGACTGCAAAGTATGTAGCCAAGAGCCTGGCATGGAACAAGAGTTCTCTGGTACCGTAGCTTCCACTGCGATGGGGAAGTGCTCGCTGGCAGAATAAAGGGCAGGGGGACGGGCTGACAGTGAGGAGGACGTCCCACTGCCCAGCCCCAGGGGCATGTCTCTGCGTTGTCGTGGGATGGAAAGCCCATCTATGCGCTGCTGCGTGTGTGACTGTGTCCCCAAGGGCAGAGTCCAGAGTTGGGTGGCTTCCTCTGCCCTAGAATATCACTGGAAGTGACCAGGGCAGTGCCTCTCCCATCTGTGGGCCCAGCGATCACCTGAGGGCCCTGGTAAGCTCCAGGGGCTGATTTTGGAGGGCTGGGGTGAACCCTGAGAGTCTGCACGTCTAAGAAGCTCTCAGGGATGCTGCAAAGGCTCTGCTTTGAGAGCAAGGTGCCAGTCATATCGCTACATGGACATGGGCCTCATCGGGTGGCTCAGATGGTCAAGAAAAGCCCAGTGCAGGAGACCCGGGTTTGATCCCTGGGTCAGGAAGATCCCCTGGAGAAGGGAACGGCTACCCACTCCAGTATGCTTGCCTGGAGAATCCCACGGACAGAGGAGCCTGGTGGGCTACAAGTCCAAGGGGTCACAAAGAGTCAGACGCAACTGAGTGACTAATACTCACTCACTCACTCACCAGGCGGGGCTGGCCCACTTGCAGGTCTCTGGCTCCAATCTCCATTTGGGGATAACTTCAAGCTTGAGACTCAACCATAGCAAAAAATACCAAACCTACTGTTATGTGCTGAAATGTGTCTCAAAAATAAATAAATAAATAAAGTGAACTGATGGTAAAAAATAAATAAATAAATAAAGGCAATATGCAGTTCCAGTTTGACCCTGGATAGAATCTTGAGATAAGGAGGAAAGACTGCTTTAAACAAAACAAAACAACTTTGGGACAACTAACAAATTTTGCAAATGGAATGTAAATTGTAAAGTAGTATATACAAGTTAAATTTTCTGAATTTGACAACCATACTGTGTTCATGTAAGAAAATGTGCTTTTCCTTAGGAAACAGGTCTGAAATATTTAGGGATAAAGTGAAAAGTGATATCTAGCTTCTCAAATGATTAAGACAAAAATAATGTTAATCTGAGTGTGTGTGTGTGTGTGTGTGTGTAGAGAGAGAGTGACAGAGAAAGAGAGAATATGACAAAAAGTCAAGAATTCGTTATTCTGGGCCAAGCGTATCTGAGACATCTTTGTACTACTGCAATTCTGTAATTTTGAAGATAATTAAAACAAAAAGCTAGAAATACTTTAAAAAAAAAAAAAGGCATGAAGTCCTAACTCATGGTCCCTGTGAATGGAAGCAGGGTCTCTGCAGAGGTGACTGAGTGAAGTTGAGGTCATTAGGGTGGGCCCTAGCCCAACATGATGGATGTCCTTATAAGATGGTGTGAAGACAGACACACAGACACACATGTCATGACCGAGGCAGAGACAAGTGATGTGGTGGTGAGTCAAGGCCTGCCAAGGATGGACGGCACCCACCAGAGGCTGGCAGAGGGTTTTCCCCCGAGTCTCAGAGGGAATGTGGACCTGCTGGTACCTGGATTCTAAACTTCTAGCCTCCTTCTAGCTCCTTCTAGTCTCCTTCTAGCTCCTTCTCTAGCACTGCAGGAGAAGAAATTTCTGATGTTTCAAGCCACCAGTTTGTGGTTCTTTGTTACAGCGGCCCTAGCCAACTCATACGGCCACCTTCCATGGGGCTGTTACCGACCTTTCAGGCACATGGGGGCACAGATCACACAGTTACAGGATGAACCGCACTGTCCCTTGTGAGTGAAGAGATTACAGTGAACTGATAACAGGATCAGTGGACTGGGGATAAGATAAACATCCTGGCCTTGAACATTCCCCCAACTCAAAAAATCAAATAAACTCAGTAAGGAATAGACTAATGATAGGCGGTGATTGATTTTTTCCTGCTAATTATTAAAAGGTGTTCCTCTGTTTCCTGTTCCTGTGCTGTGTTTAGTCACTCAGCTGTGTCCGTCTCTTTGTGACGCCATGGACTGTAGCCCGCCAGGCTCCTCTGTCCACAGAACTCTCCAGGCAAGAGTGCTGGAGTGGGTTGTCATGCCCTTCTCTAGGGGATCTTCTCGACCCAGGGATCAAACCCAGGTCTCCTGCATTGCAGGCAGATTCTTTATCATTTGAGCCACCAGGGAAGCCCAAGAATGCTGGAGTGGGTAACCTATCCCTTCTCCAGGGGGGTCTTCCCGACTCAGAAATCAAACCAGGGTCTCCTGCATTGCAGGCAGATTCTTTACCAGCTGAGCTACCAGGAAAGCCCCGTTGCTGCTCTAGATATGAGCTGTGTTCTACAATCAAAATTCTTTTTATATCCTAGTCTCTTGACCCTTCTTCCCATGAGTGGGGAGAGGCGGGGTCCAGGCTGGGAGGTCACCCAGTTCACACACACTCTCCCCATCCCAGCCCTTCACCCAGGCCTCCCCCTTCCTGGCCACCCCCCAGCATGTAGTCAGGAGCTGCCACTGAATAAAGCAGAGGGCCAAGAATACAACTGGAGAAATCCCCTAGGAACTCACTGATCTATCCATAAATACATTTTTCTTAGAAATTTTACAAGGCTACTGCCAGACTGGGCCTGATAGAAATGACTGGGAAGATGATTCTTGGATTTCCCTGGTGGTCCAGTGATCTGCCTTCCAATGCAGGGGACATGGGCCCAATTCCTGGTTCGGGAAGATTCCATGTGCCATGGGGGAACTAAGTCCATGAACCACAACCACGGGAGCCCACAGCCTGCATATGCTACAGCCTGGGCTCCGCAGCAAGAGAAGCCACCACAATGACAAAGGTGAGCACCACAACCAGAGCAGACCCCGCTCTCTGCAAGTAGATAAAGACCACGGGAAGCAACAAGGACCCAGCGCAGCCAAAAACGTGTGTGCTCAGTCGTGTCCGACTCTTAGCGGCCCCATGGACTGTAGCCGCCAGGCTCCTCTGTCCATGTGATTCTCCAAGCAAAGATTCTGCAGTGGGTGGCCATTTCCTCCTCCGGGGGATCTTCCCAATCCAGGGATCGAACCCATGTCACCTACGTCTCCTGCATTGGCAGGCAGATTCTTTACCACTAGTGGCACCTGGGAAGCCCAGCCAAAAGTAAATAAATAAAAGAAGATGTGGCTAAAGATGGTAGACTGAATACTTGCAGCTTATCTCAACACCCAGAAGAAACCTTGCTTTAAAAAAAAAAACAAAGGAAAGAAATGAAACAAGGAATAAATTCATAGAACAGATAAAATGAGAAGACAGACAGCAGGTGACAGATTTCCCCCAAATTCTAGAAGATGACAGAGGAGCAAACTGCAGTTTAATTGCAGAGGAGGAGAGACACAGCAATAAGAGAACACAACTCCCCCAAAGGTCAGGAGTGGGAGACGCCAGGTACTTCCGCTGCTGCAGGGTCGAGTTAAAAACTTTTAAAAACACTGTAATTTGTATCCTCATATAGCTCAGGGTTTATAAGGAACATTACCCCAGGAGGTTATAAAAAGGAGTATTTGGTTAACGAGAAAGAGCTCTTAGAAAAAGAAAAAAAAGCACAGCAGAAATAAAAATGTCATGGAGAGAGTTTAAAGACACAGTTGAAAATTCTCCTAGAAACCAGACCAGGTGACGAACGAATGAATGGGAGCGAGGGGAGGAGGTGAGACATTTAGAGGGTCAGCAACTGAACTAACCCTGGGACCCCTGCAACAGAGAGACCCCAGGGGAAGGGGGATGATGCAAGAATAACATAAGGAAGTTTCCAAGACTGAAAAAGGGTCAGAGGGTATCTCGCAGAATGAATGAGTGTAATCTATTTCACGGCAAATCATTGGAAAACTTGGGAACACCAGGAAAGACAGGGGATTCTAAAAGTAACGAGCCTGTGTGCGTGCTAAGTCGCTTCAGTCATGTCCAACTCCTTGCGACCCCATGGACTGTAGCCCACCAGGCTCCTCGGTCCATGGGATTCTCCAGGCAAGAATACTGGAGTGGGGTGCCATTTCCTTCATCAAGGGATCTTCCCAAACCAGAGATCGAAACCGCAGTTTTTAAGTCTCCTGCATGAGCAGTGAGAAGTGAAAGTCACTCCGTCTTGTAAGACTCTTTACGACCCTATGGACTGCAGCCCGCCAGGCTCCTCTGTCCATGAGATTCTCTAGGCAAGAATACTGGAGTGGGTAGCCACTCCCTCCTCCAGGGGATCATCCCAACCTGGGGATCAAACCCAGGTCTCCTGCATTGCAGGCAGATTCTTTACTGTTGGAGCCACTGGGAAGCCCAAGAATACTGGAGTGGGTGGGTAGTCTAGCCCTTCTCCAGGGGATCTTCCCGCCCCAGGAATTGAACCAGGGTCTCCAGCACTGCAGGTGGATTCTTTACCAGCTGAGGTTTTTTTTTTTTTTAAACCACTGGGAAGCCCAAAACTAATGAGAAAAACAAAGGCTAGTGAATTGGAAGGGCTCAGGACTTCTGGGCGATAGGCTGGAAGCCAGAACAGAGTCCCAACCATATCCTCTTATGGGATATCACTAATAATGTCTGTGTGACGAGCAGGAGTCAATGAAGACGCACCTGTCCCGGTTGTGTGTGTGTGTGTGTGTGTGTGTGTGAAGATGCACCTGTCCCTGTGTGTGTGTGTGTGTGTGTGTGTGTGTACCTCTGCACGCCCACGACGCACCTAAGCTGTACCCCAGGGACACCCCAGGTGAGAGGACATGGAGTTGGCACCATGGGCATGCCCACTGTGGAGCTGAGATTTCAGTGCAGCTTCAGAGAATCTGCTCCCAAGACTGTATTTCCCTCTTTTCTCCTCTAAGACTTTGAAGCCCAGTTTTGAGGACACAAACTGTCCTGGAGAAAACGCGCTGGTAAAACCAAGGGACGAGGCTGCGTTTGCCAGTGCTGTAACTCGGGGCACCCAGGCCAGTCAGTGGGGCACATGGGCTGATGCATCGCTAGTGTGACCGTAGCGTGACGCAGCCTCCGCGACAGGCCAAGTGTCACATTAAACCAGCGGTGACCTGCTGCGAGCAGACTCCTTAGTTAACCAAGAAATCGGACAGTTGAAATGTGGGGGATGTTTCTCATGCTGCATCTCCAGCCCCTGGGGGGCCTGAGCGAAGAACACAAACTCAGGGGCCATCTGCCTTCTTGCAAATCCCATATCGCCACTTCAGGCACTGTGACCTGGGATGTGTTAAGTCTTTGGGCCCCAGTTTCCACTTCTGTAGAATGGGCGCATGACTGGAACACTTCCTAGGATGTGGGGAAGATGAAACAACTCAGTATATAGCAAAGCTGAGGACAGTATGGTGCCCAGAACAAAGCAAGCTCTCCCTGGTATTAGCTATGATGAGGCGGAGGTCGGGGAAGAGGGGATGGAAGAAGGCGGGATGGAGGAGGGGGGAGGGGAGAGGGTGGGGGAGGGGGACGGGGAGGGAGGGAAGGAGAGGGGAGAGGAGGAGGGGAGGAAGGAAATGACTCAAAGCCCAACAGCAGAGCCAGTGGCAGCCTTGGCCGCGAACAGCGTGATCTGTGATCTCCGTTGCTGTGAGATGCCAGGCAGAGCAAGAACAGGAACCACAACGGTAAAACCAGAGTCTGTGGAGCCAGGACAAGGCATTCATTCTGGGAGAACGGAGCTAAATGTGGAGGCCGGCCCATCTCCTGGGCGCACAAACGCCTAATTCTTCCTTGGCACCGCCGCTCCAAGGGTGGGCTCGGAGCCTGGCGGGCCCACACTGCGCTCCTGTTCCCTCTGCACTGAGCCCCCGCGTTCAGAGCGCTCATTAAACACACTTCAGCTTGGGTTTCAGAGTCCCGGCTCTGGGCCGCAAGGAGAAAGGGCCCTTTCAGCAACTTTGCTGCAATCCAGCTATGTTAAAACTGCCCACCTTCCTTCACCCCAAGACATCGTGCGCGCGCGCGCGTGTGTGTGTGTGTGTGTGTGTGTGTGTGTGCGCGCGCACACACGTAAAGTGAAGTATTTCTACTGCTTTCCAAACTTGTTATACATGAATAAAAAAAGAAAAATATTGATGCAGAAATTGGCTACTCATAGTGCAGGGTTTGTCTGCTCCTGACGTTGAATAATTCACTGTCTTTCAATCACTTTTCGAAGTAGATGAAAATGAAAAAGTCCAAGATTTACTGACACTTGGTTTCTTTAAATACCAGCTAGACAGTGGACAAAGGATCCCACAGGGAATGAAGGAGGCAAGTGTAAACCAGAGGGTTTTAAGGAAAAAGCACCGGACCCTTCCCAACAGCAAAAATCTGCTCACCTATGTCTCTGCAGTTTGGGACTTTTCTCCCTGGACTTGATGGTCTAATTAAACCTCAAAAGTACATTCAGTCCCTTGTGCCTAAACTCTCTGAAAATACATCTAATATCATACCTTAGCCTCCAAAATTAGTACCCCAAAGGAAGAAGAAAAGCAGATATTTGACTGAAATCAGTTTTAACAGAAAGGTGAAGACTTTGTAAACCCAAGTCACCGAATGACCCCTATGGTTCTCATTTTTTCCTTCTCGTGCAGACAGCTCTTCAATCGTGTTTCTGAAACACAGCCTTCCCCAAAACCAATCACCAAGGCTCTTGGAGAACCTCTGAGAATGTCAAGTGAAAGAAAAACCATTTTGTATGTTTACAGACACTTTCAGCAGAAAACATTTTTAATGTTTTTCAGTTAGTGGGGAGAACTAACCCTGCTTAGTTCTAGAAAATGAAAACTAACCACTTTCTCAATCTTGAAGGGGGATTTTAAAATTCTCTTCTGCGGAGGCTTTCAAATTTTAAAATATGTAAATCAAAGGGCAAAAACATCGCTTTCTGCATCCTCTCAGGATCCTAGGCTCTGGGAAATTCCCGGGTGGTCCAGTGGTTAGGACTCAGTGGTTTCACTGCCAGGGCCTGGGTTCAATCCCTGGTCAGGGAACTGAGATTCCCCACAAGCTGCTACTACTATTTTCCCATCTTTCTGATGTACTTCCCAGGCTTCAGAGTCTGTTAACTGTGGAAGTGATGGGGGTGGGGTGGACTCGAGCCCCAGGTTTATGTATTTTGCAAGGAGGTCAGAGTTTCAGGCGAAGAGCGAGCACTACTCCTCCTCTGAAAAACTGGGAAGCTCGGATGAATAGGAGGCACAGAGGCACTAGACTTAGGGAAAAGAAACAAGGCAAGCCGATGACAAAAATACAAGATGCATATCTGAGAGACCGAAAGTAGAACAGAGGTCCCCAGGGGCAGGGAGTCAGTGGGGACGAGGGGCCCTTGATTAATGGGTACAGAGCTCAGTCTGGGCAAAAGGAGGGAGATCTGGAGCTGGATGGTGGCGATGGGTGCACAAGAATGTGAGTGGACTTACTGCCACTGAACTGTACGCTTAAAAATGCTACAAAGATAGCAAATCTTATATGTTCATTTCTGGTGCGTTTCATCGTGATAAAAATAAATGGAATAAATATCCCCAAGCACTGACAGTATACGGAAGGTACTGATAAGTTTAGGGGTGAAGGGTAAGAAAAAGTCAAGCATTTTCATCACAAAGACAGAATCTAACACTTCCGACATTTCCAATGGATGAAAACCATCACTATTACATATAAAAACGTGTGAGAAGATGTCGCCGAGCAGTGGGGAAACACAGGCTCTGGTGTCGGTCAGGTTACAATCACGATGCCTGGCTGCACGGCCCAGGCTGGGCATTGATCCCCGCTTCTGAGCAAAGGAGGAAAGGTGTTCCAGAAAGAGGGGGCGGGGAGAACTAAACGAAGGAAACATACATCAAGTGCCAAGCACCAGGGCCAGTGTTCAGCGGAGACTCAATAAATCATAGTCAACCATTAAGCTTCATTTTTAATGGAAACCTTTCCCAAGTTATTTCCAACTTTTGGGAGCTATGCAGACTCCCTCTTGAGCACGCTTATGCCTCACGACACATTCACCACTACAAAACAAAATTCGTATTTGCCCTTATGTTCCAGTTATCTTCTTTTTTTTATTATAGTTTTTGGCTGGGTCTTCATTGCTGCGGGTGGGCTTTCTCTAGCTGTGGCAAGCAGGGACTACTCTCCAGTTGCAACGCACGGTGGGCTTCTCACTGCAGCGGCTTCTCTTGTTGCAAAGCCCAGGCTCCAGGGCACGGGCTCAGGAGGCATGGTGCACGGGCTTAGCTGCCCCAAAGCATGTGGGATGTTCCCAGACCATGGATTGAACCCGTGTCCCTTGCACTGTCAGGGGGATTCTTTACCACTGGACCACCAGTAAAACCCTCCAGCTATCTTCCAATGAGGGGCTGGAGAATCCATATCCATTGATATTAGAGGAAAGGTGTGGGAGACAGATTGATGTACAAACTAGGAAAATACTAAAAGGCAGGAAAAAAAAAAAAAGAAAACCCCAAAACCGTATACGTTCGCTGTTGTTAGCAATCCTGTCCTGCCAGCAAGCTGCCAGAGTAAGACAAAATACGACCACACAGACCCCAGACTTCAGCAAAAGAAACTTACAAATACATATACCACAAAATTACGGAAAGCACATCTCACAACACTAACGTCTATTAGAAGGACTGAAAGTCTGAACAAGATGCATTTTCTCTTTACGTATCAGACAAGCTCCCTGCGTGTATCACAGTGCTGACGCACAAGATTATTCTGCACAGATTCTTTAAGTTCTTACAAACTTCAAGAGAAAGGAATGCTGATTACCAGCCTGGATGTAATTAAGGAACTAATTCCAGTATAGCAATGATGCCAAAGGGACCCTGAAGATCAGGTTCACCTGGAGACATCAAATCGTTCACATTCTCTAATCCCAGGCATCCCCAGAGAGTCACACAAGAATGAAGAGTTTGGAGATGGAACCTGCCCTCTTCCCTACCACAGGATTCTAAGGAACACACACCTCACATGCATTTGTGGCACTCAGGAACCTGGAAACCACGCAGCTTACCCTTTTATGACCTTCTGCTGGAATTCACCAGTTTGAATACCTTGTTGAAACCTTTTTCATGACAATTCCTTGCATTTCTCTGTTGCTTCTGACTGCTGTCACTTCTGGTTACCATGTGGCTTATAAATACATAAATAATTTCCAAATAGCTTCTCAAGTCCATTCTATTAGAAATAATTCATTGATGAAATTATATGTTGTCATTCCTCTGCTCAAAAAACTCAGAGTAAAAGCCAGAGTCCTGACAACGCAAAACCAGGTCCCGGGGGCAGTTCCACCCCGTGTCACCAGGTCACCCCATCACCCATGTGCGTGCACGCTGTCGCTTCAGTCGTGTCTGACTCTCTGTGACCCCACGGACTGTAGCCCGCCAGGCTCCTCTGTCCATGGGATTCTCCAGGCAAGACTACTGGAGCGGGTTGCCATGCACTGCTCCAGGGGATCTTCCCAACCCAGGGATCGAACCAGGATCTCTTTCATCAACCTGTACTGGCAGGCAGGTTCTTTACCACTAGTGCCATCTAGGAGGTCAAATCCAGCCGCTTTCCTCCTTGCTCACTGGCCTCCAGCCACTCTGAGCACATCGGGAAAACAGCATCCTCAGAGCCTTTGCACCGGCTGCTCCCTCTGCCTGACAGGGTCTCTCCCCAGAAATCTTCATCAATAATTCCCTCACCTCTTGGGAATCTGCACAAATGTCAGCTCCTCAATAGGACAGACCCTGAGCACCTAGCTTAAAACTGCAATTTACCCCCACACCTCTAACATCTTATTCTGGCCTATTTCTTTCATTTTTCACCTACAGTTATCACTCTCTAGCATCCAAAACAATGTATCTCTTCATCGTATCTCTTGTATTTGCCTTGTGGCTGCTCTTCAGCATGTGGGATCTTAGTTCACAGACCAGGGATCAAACCCCTGCCCCCTGCAGTGGAAGCTCGGAGCCCTACCCACTGGACTGCCAGGGAATTCCCCATCATGTTTCTTATACAATACACAGCAATCTCTCTGCAAGGACACACGTTCTGCCAAAACATGCATTTTCATCTGTTTTGTTCACTAAAAACAGCATGAAACACAGAAGGTGCTTGTCAAGATTTGCTGAATGGATGAATGAGAATGAGATCCTTTTAGAACCGCAGTTTTGACAAAGAGACCGTAATAGCACAGTCCTTAACAAAAACAACTCTAAAACGGGGGGTCTGGATTCTAAAATCAGTTTGAGAACATATTCTGATTTCAAGAAATGGTTGCTCCAAGAGTGGACATCTTCCAAAAAAACATACATGGAGACCATTCAGGAAAGGTCAACCTTAGGGGAAATGTTAGAAGGAAAATGAGAAAGTGAAAGACCACATTCTACTGGTCAGGAAATCGGTCAAACTGGACACGATGCATGACAAATAGTCACGTGACAGTCGCAGAGGGTCAGAAACACCTGCAGGAAGGAACACTGTGCACCGCTCAGTAGGACTGTCGCATCACAAACAGCAATCGGCCACGGGACCTCTCTGATTACACTACATAAGTGAGAATAAGTGAAGCTACGATAAACCTAGACAGCAAATTAAAAAGCAAAGACATCTCTTTGCCAACAAAGGTCCATCCAGTCAAAGCTATCGTTTTTCCCGTAGTCATGTTCAGATGTACCATAAAGAAGGCTGAGCACCTAAGAATTGCTGCTTTCAAATTGTGATGCTGGAGAAGACTCTCAAGAGTCCCTTGAAGAGCAAGGAGATCCAACCCATCAACGCTAAAGGAACTCAGCTCTGAATGTTCACTGGAAGGATTGATGCTGAAAGTGAAGCTCCAGTACTCTGGCCACATGATGCAGAGAGTCGACTCATCAGAGAAGACCCTGATGCCGGGAAAGATAGAGGGCAACACGAGAAGGGCGGCAGAGGATGAGATGGTCAGGGAGCACCACCGACTCAGTGGATGAGAGTTTGAGCAAACTCTGAGAGCTAGTGGAAGACAGGGAAGGACGTGTGGTGTGCTGCTGTCCAAGGGGTGGCAGAGTCGGACACAACTTAGTGACGGAACACCACCAAACAAGTGAACGAAAGGGAGGGTTTGCATTCCTGTGATGCTGTTCAGAGACTATACCAACATGCCAGCAACCCCTGATGCAGTACTCTTGAGCACCTGGTATTTCAGTTTTCTTCTGAACTGGTTCACTAATTTCCTGTCAGAGTATTTCAAAATTTGGTACAGAGCAAGACACCCTGGGTCTGGTGCATTCTTTGTTAATTCACACTGGCTCTCAGATGTTGGTTGGTTGCAAGCCCCCTGTGACAACACCTAATTTGAAGCTATGGGGTTGGCTAAAAAGTTTATTAGAGTTTTTCTGTAATGTCCTATGCAAAAACCTGAACAAACTTTTTGGCCAACCCCAAAGAACATCCGAGCAATCCTCATTTTAGTGATCCTTCACTTTCTGTACCATCACAGCTGTTCAGAGTGAGTAGTGGAAAAATAAAAGGCAAATAGATGTAAGATCTATAATAAAAAGCACAGGTACAGGTTACATCTTTTATACGGAATCCTGCCCAATTCTAATTTAGCATTGTGAGCAGCCTACGGTCTTCCCAACGTAACCACTGAGAGAAAAGCCATGTTGGAAACATATACACGTTTCTGAAAAACAGAAACAACAAGAACTGTCCGCTATAGTTTAATAACATTCGAAGCATTCACCTGCAGTGGGGACAGACAAGAAGGGATGTGCAAACTGAAAACTCAGTGAGCTCCCCTTAATTTGGGGTTATTCAGGATGACAGCATTCTATCAACGGGGTGGACGCGTTAAATGCATTGTGTCAAAATTTGTAGATTATTACATTAGTGCTAAAGCACTAGTTTAATAGAATAAACTAGAATAGAATACTGGAAGTCAATAAGCATGTTTTTAAGAGTCTGTCACCTGTTGAAAATTAAAATACACACTGATAAGAAATAGAGTTCACAGGTTTGCCTAGAAACTGAATAGTTAGACTCATTCTGGCTGAGAAAGACAGGAAAGAAGGTCTAGTTTTTAAAGGCTGGATCAGCCTTTCACCACCTAATTTCTTAGTTCACCATGCAAGATGACTTTAACATATTTTAAACAGTGATGCCAAAAGAAATGCTAATTACAGCTCCCTACACTCGTGGGTATATGTTGGTTCTATTTTACAAAACCTCTGTGATAATTATGGATGGTTCTCTCATCCTTAAAGGCATGATTAGCCAAAATTGCACGGAAGCAAGAGGGAAGGCTCAGAAATGAGTATTTGGAAAGCAAAGCAGAGAACAAATTCATAGAAACAGAAAGCAGAACTGTGGTTATCAGAGGGTAGGGGGATAAAGATTCAGATTTGCAAATTGAGAAAGTTCTGGAAAGGAGTTTTACAGCATTGTGAATATACTTAATGATTCCCGGGTGACAAAGTATCCGCCTGCAATGCAGAAGATGCCGGTTCGATCCCTGGGTCGGGAAGATCCCCTGGAGAAGGAAAGGCTACCCACTCCAGTGTTCTTGATCAAGTATGAGAATCCCATGGACAGAGGAGCCTGGTGGGCTACAGTCCATGGGTGGCAAAGAGTTGGACATGACTGAGTACACACGCACACACACACACACCAGATTATATACTTAAAAATGGGTTAAATGGACAATTTTATATGTTTTTAACCAGAGTTTGAAAACAGAAAAGAAAGCAAGGAAGACTAAATCTCCAAGTCAGAGCCTGTGAAAACGAATCTTTCCTTCCTTAAGGATACTATAGGCCAGGCTGGTTTATTAATTGCAGAGAATGCAAGTAGAAAGCATAAATAAAACAGTAAAGGCAGGCGACACCCATGCGCTTGAACGTTCTTTGGCGTGTGTTTATTCATTGCAAAGTAGAGGGAGCCATTTGTGTCTTTATGTTTGATTTTCATTCATTTTTCAAAGCAGTCATCTACTGATGGATTGCCCGATGGAAGAATTTCAAAAGCATTTATTATATCATTAACAGCTCCGTTTCAAGCCCAATGTGCCTGCAAGCCTGTCAGACAAACCTATGAAGAGCAGCGATGAAACAAGCTCTGTTTTCTCTACTGAAATGCCGCGTGGCTCTTTCACGGTACTAGGAACAAGGCACAGGTTTCAGACTCAGTGGTTCCAGCTTTTACTTTTTTTTAAACACACAAGACATGAACTCTAACCAACGCAGTATGTTATGCCAACTCCCCAGCTACACATTCTTCCTGTAGGATGGCTCTAGTAAGGCCAAGCTGGAAATGCTACAAATAGTAAGATACATATGCTTGAAGGATCTTCTGAGCATGTGTTCAAGAAGGTACCTCTCCAATTTTTCAAATGACATTTGACACATGTGTAATTTTGAATTGAAGGAACCTGATTTTGCCTTCACAGGTACGATAGCAAGATAGGTAAGCCTACCATTTTCCCCGGATCTCAGCTTGTAACCCTTCACCTAGAAGTCTGCAACAGTTCACGAACAAAGAAGCTGGCAGAGTGCCGATAAGACTGTTTACTCCAAAATGACCAGTCTAACCTGAATTTAATCAGCAAGCCAATGAAGCAAGCAGAAGTTTTCACATCTAGGAACATCGTATGGTTACCCAAATACCACTAAGAACAGTGCAAGAGAGAGAGAGAGAGAGAGAGGAGGAAAGATCAATGGTTTTATTAATCAGATTGATAATAAGCTGAGTATACAGATGGATCTAATAATGTTAAAATAGATATATATATTTCTAGAATTACTGCTTCAGTACTCATGGGAAGACAGCTGTTGAAATATAGGAAATAATTTCTCCCAGTGCAACATCAAATGCATAAACTCAACCTGCCTGGTGCAAAAAATCAAATGTATATGTCCTCCCAAAATCCATAAGTGAAAAGCGAAAGTGTTAGTTGCTCAGTTGTGTCCAACTCTGCAACTCCATGGACTGTAGCCCACCAGGCTCCTCTGTCCATGGGATTTCCCAGGCAAGAATACTGGACCGAGTTGCCATTTCCTTCTCCAGGGGATCTTCCCAACCCAGGGATCTAACCTGGGTCTCCCGCATTGCAGGCAGATTCTTTACTGTCTGAGCCACTGTGGAAACCCACCCAAAATCCACACATTGAAACTTAATCCCCACTGTGATGGTACGGGGAGGTGGAGCCTTCATGAACGGGATTAGTGCCCTTTTAAGGAAGGTCCCCAAGAGTTCCCTTGTCCCGTCCTCTGTGTGAGGACACAGGGAGAAGAAGGCAACCGTCTATGAGCCAAGACTGGGTTCTCACCAGACACTAAATCTGCCAGTACCTTGATTTTGGATCTCCTAGCCTCTGGAACTGTGAGAAGTCAATTTCTTTTGTTTATAAGCCATTACGGTTATCTGTTACAGAAGCCCAAACTAAGACCCTTGGGGGCTATATCCAAAACAAATTTTACATTTGAAAGAAGAAAAGTGGGAGGGAAACTACTTGTATTATCCGAAATTCGACCATTCATGAAGGACACATCTGCTTCCTGCAGACAGGTGATCATGAAATATGGAAAGATTCATGAAGAGATTTAAGGGACAACAAGATTTAGCAGGCAGCAGAAACAGGAGCTGGCCAAGAAAATTTAACATTAGCAACATTAACAACACCTCGCTCTCCACTTCCTAAGAACGGCACCAGGAGAGCAAACCCTGGACCATTCCAATGACAAATACTGTGGACTCAACTGTTGAGTCCAAACTCAAGAGCAGCTGACCCTGAGGCTGATAACAGAGAGGTGCTCTGCTGGTTCAGCCAGAGAAACAGGACAAGGCTGAGACTCAGAGAATGAGAGAAAGGAAAAAATATTATAGAAAAGGAGATTTTAAGCTTAAAGAGAATGAGTATTCCAAAATAAAAGCATTCAACTGCATAACAGCTTGTCTTGGAAAGCAATGAGCTGCCTGCCACCTCCAACGGGGTTTAAAGATATATGAGATGAGAGAGAAGGTGTGGGCTTCAGGAGGAAGGTTACAACTATAAGACATCACATGAAGCAGGATATTCTCTATCTAGATAAGCTCAGGTACCATCAGATGCGAAGACAGTGAGATCTAGTGGGAAAACAGAAAGTCACTTGAAGCAACATGGTACAAGAAACTCAGAAGGAGTGAAACCGATCTGTTAATTAATGGTGACCTGCACACGTGTATGCACATGCCCACAAACGATGTGCACAACCAAACTTACAAATGGCCTGGCGATCTCTATCTTGAGTAAATATTTATCTCGTAGGAGACAGCGGGTTTCCTACTGTGCTGATTTGTCCCCCAGCATCCAGAACTCAAGATCTTTCCATACTCTCTTCCACACATCATCCCCCACCACAACTAAAATAAAAAATGTTACCATTACTATGTAAAGGTCACGAAGTTTGCCACTTTGTGGGGGGGAAAAAAAAGTTCCACTAAAGCTTAGTGAAGTGTAAGAAGGGACAGAATTGAAAACATATGACAGTAAAGAGACCTCTGAAAAAAAAAGATCTAAAGATTAGTAGGATTAGTAATAAAAGGACTGGAGGAGGAGGAGGCCTACAGTTTGGGATTTTCCATAAATTGGATCCAATTTTTGGCCCTGAGGGGAAAGAGACTATCAAATGAATTATGTTTATGGACAGAATAAATCCCTTCGATGTTTCCCAGCTGAAAGAATAAAGTACTGTGATTCATCACAGTCATTTTGGTCACCACCCCAAAGAGGTCACTAAATTCTAGTATGATGAACCCCTCCAAGGCACTTTACCTAATATTAAGGGCTTTGGATGCTCACAAACATACTTCAGCTCTGTAGGATGAAAAAAGTTCTAGGGTTTGGCTATACAATTCAAAAGGGTCAAAGGGGTCAATTTTATGTTACATATATTTTACCACAATTAAAAACATTTTGAAAAGTCTATTAGTGTGAGAAAGACAGACAATACTAAATGTGGGTGAGGACATGGAGTAGACAGAACTCCTGGGAAATGAAGGGACTCCAGAGAAATGAACCACTCCTTTGGGAAACTGCTAGACAGTTTCTAAGCGGAACATAGGCAGAGACCCAGCGTTTTCATAAACATGCATCAGAAATTGGCATATACATTCAGCAACAGACAGTGCAATAGGCCCAAGTTAGAAACAAGGCGTCATCAATAGAATGAATGAATAAATTGTTGTGTTCATCCCAGTAATCAGAATGAACACACTGCGTCCAGAATGACGCCAGGCACCAATCTCCCAAACAGAAGGCCCAATGAAAGAATTCACACAAAAGAACACATGCTGTTGGCCCTCCGAATTCACGGGTTTCACTTCTGCCAGTTCAACCAACACTGGATGTGGGGAGCTGACTGTCTTCAGCCACTTTACATAAGGGACATGACTATCCGTGGATTTTAGTATCTGGAGGCGGGGATCCTGAAACCCATCCCCTGTGGATAACAAAGGATGACTCTAATGGATGCCACCGATTACAAATCCACTCGCCATACTCATCGGTGGTGTTACAAATCAGGATAGTGGCTACCCAGGGGAGAAGCAATGATCCAGAGAGACTTGGGGGTGGGTATGAGCATCTATTGCTCGATATGGCTGAAGGACACCTGAGTTGCCCACCTTGTGATCTGGGCATGCTTCTGTATGAATTTTATACCATAATAATGCTTTTAAAAGCTACTATTATCACTTGCTAGAGCTCATTTAATTTTATGATTGACCTAATTCTATGCTCCTAAAATCTGACAAACATCTAAATCCTGGGTTCTTACTCCTCCAGCTGGGTTTCTGCCACGTTAATGTTCAACGGTTCTGAACAGTAATCCACCACAAGGGCCCCACACACTGCCTGCTCGAGGAATGTCATCTGGACAGCCACAAGAATGCCGGTTTTGTCCTCTCCACAGCTTCTCCCTGCTGCTTTCTGTGGTTTTCTGCCAGGATCCCTCCCAGGCCTGGAAAGAAAAAGCCACCAGCCAGGGAATTCCGGTTCACCCTGGGCTGTGTTATGGAAACTCGATTTCCCAGGAAGAGGAGCTCTGAAGCGTGGATAAAAGGATGGAAGGACCACTCCCTAGCGCTGACCTTCTACAGAAGCATGTGTTCCTTGGTGAGCAAAAATAATAAAAATCGTATGTGTCAAGGATTTCTAGGACAAATAGAAAACTCACAGGACTGGCAGAGCTGCTGTAATGCGCTAAAGGAAGCCCCATAACATCATGAGGTTTCAAGACAGTGCTGTTTATTATTCCATAATAATATTGGCCACACCATAGCCAGCAATTCTTTTTTCATTTTCACAAATGTTCCTTCTAAGTTATTTGCCAACCAGGCTGGGAAACCTTCATTAGCTCTCAATGGTTCATGACAAAGTGTCCAGAATTGCTTTACCAGTATCCATTTCACTTTCTCTACCCAGTCTGGCTAAGAAACTTCAATTACGTGTTAACGTCTCAACAAGCAGAAGCCCAGGAGGCCCTGGATGATTGCTAGGAAGGCAGCCAAGAGTCATGGAAACCAACAGGTGGGAGAGTCTGCCTTGGATGGTGACAGAAGCACAGATCCTGATGACCCTTGGAATGGGGTCCAGCCCACTGGAACCTCATGCTTCCAAGGGTCTTACTGGCCCAAAGGCTTGAAAAAGGAAAGGAGTTTGGGAAGAGAATGATTGTGTAAGTACAGGTCATGGAAGATGGTCAAAACACACAGCAGGTTTGGTGAACATGTTTTGACCACAAAAAAAATAGGCCAGTGAGGCCTCCGTATTTTTTCCGATGATAGTAAACTGTTTTCTTTTGAAGGCATTAGAAAAACAGCTCTCTAAAAGTAACATATCAAAAGTAGACTCTTTCCAGAAAATGTCAAATCACTGTTATATCAAACTATTCAGAATCCACAGATGAATCATGCATTTCAGCTTGGTAACAATTTGCAGACAGTTATAAATTAAATGTGAAAACTCTGAATACCCGGGTTATCCACTACAAAATAAATCTTACATAAGGAGCAGTAAGAACTGTGCTTCCCTTGTCTGTACTGCCAAAATACACAGGCTGGTTTAGATGTAGCAAGATTTCCTCCTGAAAATGGGATTTCCTTCAAGAAAGGCTAGGCAATAAAGGCTGAAAGCAACTTGAGCCTTTATTCTTTCCAAGCCACAAATTAGAACAAAGAAGAGAGTCACCTGGAACTGAGAAAACATCTTAGCAACCAAGACTATACCAAAACTCAAATTTATAGGTGAAATAAAGGATTACTGTAACCCTTAAATCACAGACCTCAAGAGCAAACTTTCCTAGTACACTGAACATATTAATCAAGTGCTACAACTCTGACTTACAGGAAATTCTGTAGACACAGCTCATCTGTGATGCAGCTCAGAAGGTATATTAGTTATAAATACAAAGGTGACTAAATTCTATTCTGGTTCTTGAGTATTTAATTGTTCTGGAAATTAAGCAAAAATAAACATATGGGACCTAACCAAACTTATAAGCTTTTGTACAGCAAAGGAAATCATAAACAAAAGGACAACCTACATACTGGGAGAAAATATTTGCAAATGATGTGACCAATAATGGCTTAATTTCCAAAATATACAGACAGTTGATACAACTCAGTATCAAAAAAGACAAACCAATCAAAAAATGGGCAGAAGACTCAAATAGACATTTCTCCAAAAAAGAAACACAGATGGCCAACAGGGACATGAAAAGATGCTCCACATTGCTAATTACTAGAGAAATGCAAATCAAAACTACAATGAGGTATCACCTGACACGGGTCAAATGACCATTGTTTAGAAGTCTACAAATAAGAGATGCTAGAGAGGGTGTAGAGAAAAGGGAACCCTCCTATACTGTTGGTGGGAATGTAAATTGGTGCAGACACTACAGAAAACAGTCTGGAGGTTCTGTAAAAGACTAAAAACAGTTATCATATGATCCAGCAGTCCTACTCGGGAATATATGCCTGGAAAAGATGAAAACTCTAATTCAAAAAGATACATGCGCTCCAATGTTCATAGCAGCATCACTTAACAACAGCCGAGACATGGAAGCTATCTAAATGTTCGCCAACAGATGAATTGGATAAAGGTGCGGTACATACACACGATCGAGTATTACCTAGCCATATAAAGAATGAAATATTGCCATTTGCAGCAATACGGATGGACCTAGATTTATCATAGTAAATGAAGTAAGTCAGATAAAGACAAATGTTATATATCACTCATATATGGAATCTAAAAAATAATACAAATCACTTATTTACAAAGCAGAAACAGACTCACAGACATAAAAAACAAATTTATAATTATCAAAGGGGAAAGGGTACAGTGAAGGATAAACTAGGGATATGAGTTAATAGATAACACACAGCTATATGTAAAATAGATTAACAAGGATTTATTCTACAGCACAGGGAACTATATTCAATATCTCGTAATAGCCTGCAAAGAAAAGAGTCTGAAGCTATATACCTGAAACAAACACAATATTATAAGCCAACTACAGTCAACTAAACCATATATATACTGTACTGTGCTAGGTATAAAATATCAACCAGCCTACTTTCTTGGCTTATATGAATTAAATATAATGATGAATTCAGAACAATGAATAAAATATATAGAATACCAAAAAAATAAAAATTAATGCCATGAATTTTCAAAAAAAAAGAAGAAAACAGAAAAAGGGATGAGAACAGTGACTGCATTTTTTCGAAGGTAACTGTTGGAGGAGTTCTGACTAAATGACTGCTTTAGGACAGTTTTGTTTACAATTCAAATTCCAACTAACACTGAAGTTTATCTAACAGTCTAAGGTGTCACTGGGACACCAAGGGAGCTAGCTGAATCTGCTAGTTCTTACCTGACTTAAGAGCCCACCTGAACAGCCCATTACGCACTGACTATGCCATCAGCTGCCGGGATAAATGAGGGATATGAACCCCAGTTCTCCCTTCCATTTTCATCCTCATCTTCTAAAGACGATCCTAAAAATTCAGCCTCACAAAACTGAGGATGGGCACAGGTAGCCAGCAAATTGAGCAAAACTATAAGCAGACAAACAAAAACGAGGCAGCAAGAGGGGCACCTCCAGATCATCCGGAGGGCAGAGGGTTGGAGTGCGGAGACAGAGGGCGGGCTGAGCACACCTGCGCCAATCGGAGAGCCTTTTCGGGGATTTGGAACTGCAGCTGAGAACGTGACCTTGTCTCTCTCCTGGGGGCAGGGCTGTGACTCTGGGCTCATGTCCCAGGATGGGCATCTTCCACCTTCCACGAGGCCTGGCGAAGCCAGGAATGCAGGTCGGCAGTTAGAAGAAAGAAGGCAGGCCCACGAGGGGGAGAGAGAGGGTGTCTGAGCCCCAGACCAGGTTCAGGTAACATCACAGACCTCAACTGCACTCCCAACCTGGTGTCTCAGATGCCCTTGGAGCCTGAGAATCTATTTCCATTTTCTGCTTAAGTTCTCTGTTTACAGTAATTCAGAAATTATGGTTTCTTCTCTGAACAACCTGGAGGGCCCTCGCTGCCTGGTTTTTGTTTGTCTGATTATAGTTTTGCCCAATTTGCTGGCTACCTGTACCCAGTCTAAGTTTTGTAATTCAGTAATTCTCTTTTGTTGACATAATTCACAAATACACTTTTAGTCTTTTTTCCCAACTGCAAGAAAAGAATGTCTTTTTCAGTGAATATAGGTATCCAGATTTCAAAAATAAAGGTGAGGCTTGTTATCTGTATTAAAAATATTCTACCATATTTTTGCCCTGGAGGGTACTATGCTAAATGAAATAAGACAGGCAGAAAAAGACATATACTGCACAGTATCACTTATACATGGAATCTTTAAAAAAAAGTCAAAGTCATAGAAACAGAACAGGACAGTGGTTGCCGAGGGCTGGGGTGGGGGTGGGGAAATAGAAGTTGGTAAAGACTTTCAGCTATAAGATGAATAAGATCTGAGGGTCTAGTGGATGACGTGGTGACTATAGTTGACAACACTGTATGGTAAAACATTGAAATCTGCAAAGAGAGTAGAATTTAAATGTTCCTCAGTTCATTCACTCAGTCGTGTCCGACTCTTTGCAACCCCATGGACTGCAGCAAGCCAGGCCTCCCTGTCCATCACCAACTCCTAGAGCTTACTTAGACTCATGTCCACTGAGTCGGTGATGCCATCCAGCCACCTCATCCTCTGTTGGCCCCTTCTCCTCCTGCCCTCAATCTTTCCTAGCATCAAGGTCTTTTCAAATTAGTCAGTTCTTTGCATCAGGTGGCCAAAGTATTGGAGTTTCAGCTTCAGCATCAATCCGTCCAATGAATAGTCAGGACTGACTTCCTTTAGGATGGACTGGTTGGATCTCCTTGCAGTCCAAGTGACTCTCAAGAATGTTCTCCAACACCACAGTTCAAAAGCATCAATTCTTCGGTGCTCAGTTTTCTTTACAGTCCAATTCTCACATCCATACATGACTACAGGAAAAACCATAGCTTTGACCAGACAGACCTTTGTTGGCAAAGTAATGTCTTTGCTTTTTCATATGCTGCCTAGGATGGTCATAACTTTTCTTCCAAGGATGAAATGTTCCTACCCACACACAAAAATAAGAAAGTGAAAATCAGTCAGTTGTGACTCTTTGCCACCCCATGGACTGTATGCTGCTGCTGCTAAGTCACTTCAGTCTGTCCGACTCTGTGCGACCCCGTAGACGGCAGCCCACCAGGCTCCCCACTCCCTGGACTGTATAGTCCATGGAATCCTCCAGGCCGGAATGCTGGAATGGGTAGCCTTTCCCTTCTCCAGGGGATACTCCCAACCCAGGGAATAAACCCAGGTCTCCAGCATTGCAGGCGAATTCTTTACCAGCTGAGCCTCAAAAGGGAAGCCCAAGGGAAACGTGAGACAATGGATGTGCTAATTAACTAGATAGGGAGGGAGAATCCTTTCATATACACAGAAGTCCCACAATAGACACTTTTTAAATCTTACAAATTTATTTCAATTAAACCCCGATAAAGCTGAAATTTTAAAAATATTCTAGAATAGTTGATGATAACAAGTTGCTTACGAAATAAAACTAATTGGATCCTACCTAGTTATACTTGAGTTGTAAATTTTTTAAATGTGCTCTACTGCAGGTTTATATATAAATTTATGGTGGGAAAATAGAAATAATGAAGACTGTAAGCTTACTCTTGGTTTTCCATAATGGATTGCAGTCTTCTCTTCCTAGTATATGGGGCTTCCCTGGTGGGAGACAGGGTTTGATCCCTGGGTTGCGAAGATTGCCTGGAGAAGGAAATGGCAACCCACTCCAGTATTCTTGCCTGGAAAATTCCATGGACAGAGGAGCCTGTCGGGCTACAGTCCATGGAATCACAAAGAGTTGGACACAACTGAGCGGCAAACACTTCCTAGTATTTACTGTTTAAAAACTAAACCCCAAAGGGTGTAATATATATACGTCTGAAAACATATGTATCTTATGTATTACAGAGATGCACTAATGAAGCAACCACATACACATACACACACACACACACACACACACACACACACACACACATACTTTCCATATGCAAAAGCCACCAGAGGCTTAGACAAGCAATGGCAACCCCATCACCCACTGCCTGGAACTGAAGGCAAGGCAAGAACTCTGGAGGAACATGGCAGATGACCAAAGAAATGGAAGAACAGGGGGGCTGCTTAGTGGGGGAGCTGCAGGAGCCGGGGTACCATTCCAGGTCTCCCCAGCTCACCTTACCACCCGGGAGCATGCAAGACCAGGCAGGGAACATGGCAAGAAGCCCAGGAAAGCAACAGCCGCCTTCAACTGTTAGATGCTAGGGAGACACAGGGTGGTCTGGTTACCTCCCAGTCTCTTGCCTTGGGTCTCATCTTCTCCCTGATTACACGGCTTATGGATGGAATCGTGTGTCCCTGCAAAATTCCTATACGCTGAAGCCCCAAACTGCCATGTGACTGAGTTTGGGGTAAGCAAGTCATTACGGTTCAGTGAGCTCAGAAGGGTGGAGCCCTCGTCTAAGAGGATTAGTGTCCTTATAAGGGGAGCCACTGGAAAGCTCTCTTTCCCTCTCCCCCAGGGGAGGATACAGGGCGAAGGTGACAGTCTGCAAGTTAGGAAGAGAATCACTAGGAACTGAATCAGCTAGCACTCTGATCTTGTACTTCCCAATCTCCATAATAGTAAGAAGACACATTTTCGTTGTCTAAGCCACCCAGCTCCTGGCATTTCTTTACGGCAGCTGGAGCTGATCAAGACAGTCACTTATCCCCAAAGACGGAAGGGATAAATGGACAATTCCATCTTTACTATCATTGGAAAACAGGTGGATGGAAACAAAACAATCACCTTCATAGCGGAAAGGGGCCTTGGAGTCTAAGGAAGGGAAGTCTTGTCTCAAGAACAAAACTTCCATTTCCAAATACATTTATGGAGTGGATATCTCCATTTCTAAGCAACAGCACAGACTCTTCGAGGTGGGGTTTCACTTAAAAAATTTCTCTCAACCTCAAGAAGATTTCCTTTATGCTTGTGTGTTAGTCGTGCAGTCACGTCCAACTCTGCATTGCTTTGGACAGCAGCCCGCCAGGCTCCTCTGTCCACGGGATTCTCCAGGTAAGAATACTGGGGTGGGTTGCCATTTCCATTTCCAGGGAATCTTCCTGACCCAGGGATCAAACCCATGTCTGCTGCATTGTAGGCAGAGGCTTTACCATCTGAGCCACGAAGGAAGCCATTTGTACTGAGCTTTGGTCAAAACAAGAAAGCATCTTTCCCAGATGATATCAGGACAGGGAGTGGGAGCTGACAGAAGCTTCCTGCATCCAGTGCAGCTGAGGATCGAGGGGAAGCCTAACACTTACCCTCAGAGTTTCTGATGCAAAAACTGTTAACATCAGGGGATATTTACAATCAGCCTTACAAGTCTCCCTTTCCGGGTTTCCTGATCTACCAAAAACAGGTTACAAAACAGGATGAAAAGAACACCTATTTGATGCCCACTGGTTGCTTCTAAGCAGGTCTTGACTCTTTACAATGAGCCTCCTAATCACACATGTTCAAACATCAGGCCTCATTTGATCTCTGCCTACATCACATCACTGGCCACCCAAATGCCACTATAAGGAACAAGACCCATTTCACCTAAATTACCCGATAATATAATCATTGTTTAAAATTATAAGCAGACTTGAGATGTGGTCTTTTGGCATCAGCTTGTTATGAACGGAACTTCAGCTCTGTTCACAGATGGCTTTGGCAATGAAGCCAGCAGTCACTCAAAGGTGCCCCAGTGGGGAAAGGAGGAGGAGGGGATGCACGTGGCTTGGGAGGAGGCCCTGAAATGAGAGGAGGGTGACTGCGATCGTGGGGCTGCTCGGAGCCGGCTGCACCCTCTGGGGTGGTGGTCTCGTGGGTGTGGGGAGAGGGCTCCTGGCCCTGTGTGGGGAGAGGGTGCAGCACCAGGAGCTGGAGGCGCAGGAGTGTCTGCTACAGTTAGAGTGCGGGGTCCACCCGGTGAGCGCTGTGTGACGTGGGGGAAGTTCCTCAACCTCTCTGTGCCTTCATGTCCTCACCTGTGAAACGGGGTGAAAAAGCACCCACCCAGCAGGGCTCTTGTGACAAATAAACAGGGTAAACTCTGGGAGTTGGTGATGGACAGGGAGGCCTGGCATGCTGCAGTCCACAGGGTCGCAAAGAGCTGGACACGACTGAGCGACTGAACTGAACACAACCCTTAACAGAGTATAACTTATTGAGGGCTTCCCACGTGGCTCAACTGCCTACCCAGGCAGGAGACACAGGTTCGATCCCTGGACCAGGAAGATCCCCTGGAGGAGGAAACGGCACCCCACTCCTGGGGTGGCAAGAATTCTTGCCTGGAGAATCCCATGGACAGAGGAGCCTGGCAGGTCACAGTCCATGAGGTCGCAAAGAGGTGGACATGACTTAGCGAAAAGTTCACAATCAGTAGGCGCTGATAACAAGGAGCTACAGGTGGATGTCAGGGCCGGTCAGTGGTGTTACAGCTGGTCTTTCAGGATGCCCACGTGCTTCAGAAGCAGGACGATAGCCAGAGGCCAGGTCGGGGCTGTGGGGTTGTGGGGCAGAGGGTCCCAGCCCAAGGGGGGCAGCCCTTGAATCCAAAGGACAGGAAGGAAACCATGCAAACTGGACCAAGATAAAAATGTCCAAGGGTGGCCACTGGATCCAGGGATACCAACCTCGCCCCAGGCCCAGTCCAGTCCCAGGGGTGGGACCAGAAGGAAGGAGCGGATAAGATTCTGATGCTCCGGCCTTAGTCCCGAAGCAGAGTCAAGTCTGCAGGAAGCCAGGTCGGGGCTGTGGGGTGTAGGGCAGAGGGTCCCAGCCCAAGGGGAGCAGCCCTCTCTGCTTAGAGAGAATCCAAAGGACAGGAAGGAAACTGCATGCAAACTGGACCAAGATAAAAATGTCCAAGGGTGGCCACTGGATCCAGGGATACCAACCTCGCCCCGGGCCCAGCCCAGTCCCAGGGATAGGACCAGAAGGAAGGAGTGGGTAAGATTCTGATGCTCCGGCCTTAGTCCCGAAGCAGAGTCAAGTCTGCAGGAAGGAGCTGAGCTGGTGAATTTGGGGGTGGCGTGGCCCCCAAGCAGGTGGCGTGGGGCTGCCGTCTCTGCCCAGAGAGGTCACCTTCCCCAAATCCATCCACCCAAGGGGACTCTCTCCTACACCGACAGTTGTGCAGGCAGCCGAGCACCTTGCTGAGACACGGACTGACAACAAATCCTGAATGAGAAGAGAACCCAGCCAAACACTGGCACAGACGGGCGTTCAATCCCTGCCAGCGGAGCCCATATCATCCACCCGAAACTGCCGCCTCTCACAGGGTCCCCCACGCTCTCCGGCCCCATTACATAAGATCGCATTTATTTTTATAGTCGGAAAGGATTGACTGCACTACCCGTAGGAGGGATAGGCCTGCATTTGCTAAGCATCTGAAACTATCTCAGATTATTAATGGTAATGAGGTGCTGAAAAACAAAGCTTTAAGAGCTATTTTACTTGAGGATAATAATTATGACTCAGACTTGAAACCAAGATCTGCCCGGCGTTCTGTATTCCCTGACGGCTCAACGGCTGAACCGGAGCTCAGAAAGCCATCAGAGAATTCTCCTAAAGATGGTGACTCAGACCTTAAGAACAACCTTTACTTCTTAACTTCTCTGTAACACCACGAGGGGAAGGAAGGAGAAGAGCACAGACGTGTACCACTGGCTGGTACCACTGCCTGCGTTGACCGTGATCTCCCCAAAGCAGCCTGATCCTCCTACAGCACACGGTCCTTCGATAGAAGGCTGCGTATTTCCTAGTAGCTCAGTTGGAAAAGAATCTGCCTGCAATGCAGGAGACCCAGGTTTGATCCCTGGGTCGGGAAGATCCCCTGGAGAAGGGAATGGCAACCCACTCCAGTACTCTTGCCTGGAGAATTCCATGAACAGAGGACCTGGCGGGCTACAGTCCACTGGGATCGCAAAGAGTTGGACACGACTGTATGACTAACTTTCCTTTGTATTCTCATATTCATGCCCTGAAACTCCCTCTGGAGGGGGGGAACAGAAGGGCACAGGTAAGTTACTTGAGTTGTGATGTTCACCGGCTTCAGTCAGATAAGCACTTGACAATACATTAGCCATATTAATAGAACATCTTTGCTTAAAACATTTCATCCTTAATTTGCTATCAATTATCATTGTGCAACCATCTGAAAACGTCCAAGGAGGCGTAAGGCAGAGCCCCAGTGGCTCTCCGCTTCCCTCTGTCCATCTGCCACTGTGCCCCTGGCCACTCTCTCCCCCACATCACTCTGGTCCCCTTCTGGAATCCTCGCTCCAAATCTGCCAACCATCTGCTGCCTCCAACCCGAGGTTCCAGGAAAACAAAAAGTTTTCTCTCAACGACACATCAACGCAGCATGTGAAGATGGTCTGCTGGGCTCTCTTCCCTAATCTGATCAACCTCCTTCCCCAGTGGCCGCATCGCCCCAGGAAAGGGGTACCCCGTATTTGAGATTTCCTTACAGCAGATAGTGCAGCCACATCAAACGACACAGGAATCCACCAGAGGCTTTTTCCTCTCTTTTTTGAGCCATCTCCAATTGCAAAATTAACAACAGTACTTTGAAGAATATAATAAATACCACTTAGCACTGTCCCTTACAGTCTAGTATTTGATTTTTAGGTTGACTGATGCGAAGAAATGAAAAAACTAGCATTTATTGAGCACCCACTGAACCATGCAAATTGTACCAGACATGGGCAGACCTCGTTTCACTGCATTTTGCCTTATCATGCTTTGCAGATATCAAGCTGGTTTGGTGGTGGTGGTGGTGTTTTTACCAATTTAACATCTGTGGAAACTGCGTCAAACAAGGTTATGGGCACCACTTGCTCGCTTCATGTCACATTTTGGTAACTCCTGAAATAGTTCAAACCCTCCACCAGCCAAGACAATTACAGTTCACAGAAGGCTCAGAAGGTTGTTAGCAATTTTTAGCAATAAAGTCTTTAAAAAAAAAAAAACATCATTTTTTGATGTGGACCATTTTTTCTTAAGTCTTTATTGAATTTCTTAAAATACTGCTTCTGTTTTGGTTTTTTGGCCCCAAGGCATGTAGGATCTTAGCTCCCAGGGATCAAACCCACACCCCTTGTACTGGAAAGCAGAGTCTTAACCACTGGACCACCAGGGAAGTTCTTATAAAGTCCTTTTAAATTATATATATTTTAAGATATGATGCTATTGCACACTCAGACTACAGTATAGTGTAAATATAACTTTTACATGCACTGGGAAACCAGAAGCATTCATGTGACTCGCCTTCTTGCAATATTTGCTTTACTGCAGCAATCTGCAACCAAACCCTCAACAGCATCAAGGTCTTATCTACCTGACCTTATATACCTTGTCTATCCTAACAGTATGCCGAAAGGTAGGAATTATTTGGGGAAAATTTTAATTATTATTAGGTCATGTTGCAAGTACTACAATAAATCGCTGGCTTGGAAGTGTTTTTAAAAATTAAAGCAACACTTTGGTGCCCAGCAGACCACCAGATGTATAGTAGACTCTTGAGGAAATGCTCATTGTTCTACTTTCTTAGCGGGGAATGTGAATTTCACAGCACATGGAGGACAAGAGCCAAGTTCAACCCCAAGTGTACTTGCCCCTTCCTGGTCTGAACCACCTCCTCGCGCACATGGCCCTTCCCACCCGACCGGACAGTGGACCCAGCCAAGCCCATCACACATGCGGACACTGTGCTTGGGGGAGGTCTCGGGACAAACAGGAGAAGCAGTCTCCAGCATGTGACCCTCCAAGTCCAATCTCTGTTTAGACCCTGACGACTTTCACAGTTCTTCCTGACATGTACATCCTTTCCTAAAGGTGAAATGTAATAGGGCCTCTGGTCTGGGGGGGAGGTGGGTGGGTATAAGTGGCCCTCACAGGCAGGCTGATGGAGTCTTCCTCTTTCACCCCTTCCTGGAGCTGTGCGAGGCTATTTCTTCCACATTTCTCGTCCGAAGGCGGCTTTTCCCTTTGTCACAGGTCATGTGTGGATTGACGCGGCAGCCCGTGAGGGGTGTGAGGCGGCAGTAAGTGCCCGCAGCAGTCTGATGTGGGAGGCGTGCATCCGCTTCCCAGGGCTGTTGTGACAAAGTACCAGAAACTGAGCGGCTCCAAACAAAAACTTTATTCTGTCACAATGCAGGAGGCCGGAAGTCGGAGATCAAGGTGTGGGCGGGGCTGGTTCCGACTGGAGGCTCCCAGGGCGAATCTGGTTCTGGCTCTGCTTCCTGCCTTCTGGGGTGGCCAGCCATCCCCTAGCGTTCCCTGGCTTGGAAACAAATCACTCCAGCCTCTGCCCCGTCTTCATCTGGCTCTCTGTTGTGCCTCTCCTCTTCTCCTCAGGACACCAGTCATACTGCTTGATCAAGGACCCACCCTACTCCAGTCCGACCTCATCCGAGCCCACATCTTATTTACATCTGCAAAGACCCTTTTTCCAAAGAAGGTCACATTCACAAGCACTTAAGGGTTAGGATGTCAACAGGCCGCTTGATGAGGCGCACAATTCAACCTCACAGCCTGAACAGCCCATGAAAAATTCCGCCCTTTCCTCTTCTTGCCCTATTTATCCATATTATGCCTGTGATCAAGTTAGAAAGAACACCATAAATATATGAAGGCAGTTGGTGACACCGGCTGAGACAAAGGCAGAAAGAGCCCCAGTCTGGCAAGTCAGACCCCAGAGTAACTTAACGAGTAGCATTCAGCTCTGCTCTGTGTCAAAATTTCCTCTCACTCTTACATGCCAGAGATGCTTGTTTTCTCAGTTTTCTTCTTATAAATAATGTCGTCATCATCCACATCTTCCTAAAACAAGACAAAACACCCAACCCTGCCCTGGCTGGGAGTCACTGAATTATTCCATTGAGTTATGTGAATCTCTTCAACTGGGGGAAAAAAAAGCATTCCAAAATGTCTTCACACATCATCAAAATTAATCTACCTTTTCTCCATCTCTAATCTTTATAAGTTGGAGAGCAAACATGAACCTTGGCAATGTAGCAAAGACCATCTTAAAAAGAGAGCTGAATTCACAACCAAGGCAAACATCATTACAGAAGGCCAGTCCTGCTCATCAAAGTTTAGTTTTTAAAGTACAAGTTCTCTCTGGGAGCTGAGAGTTATATATAAAATATCTCTCAGAAAGAAAAGATATTTTAAAGTTGAAAAGCGTCACCTACCAAAACACTTCCCCGGTGGCTCAGTTGGTAAAGAATCCGCCTGCCATGCAGGAGACCTGGGTTCGATTCCTGGGTTGGGAAGATCCCCTGGAGAAGGGAAAGGCTACCTACTCCAGTATTCTGGCCTGGAGAATTCCATGGACTGTACAGTCCATGGGGTCGCAAAGAGTCGGAAACGTCTGAGTGACTTTCACTTCACTTCACCAAAACATTACAACTGCATTTAAAAAGCTATCATTTTACCAACACACACACACACACCTGATTTGCCATCTGTCAATTTTCCTTGCTCTCAGCTGGCTGAAAGGGCTTCCCTGATAGCTCAGTTGGTAAAGAGGCCACCTGCAATGCAGGAGACTCCGGTTCAATTCCTGGGTCGGGAAGATCCGCTGGAGAAGGGATAGGCTACTCACTCCAGTATTCTTGGGCTTCTCCTGTGGCTCAGCTGGTAAAGAACCCACCTGCAATGTGGGAGACCTGGGTTCGATCCCCTGGAGAAGGGAAAAACTACCCACTCTAGTATTCTGGCCTGGAGAATTTCATGGACTGTATAGTCCATGGGGTCTCAAAGAGTTGGACACGACTGAGCAACTTTCACTTTTCACTTTCAGATGGCTGAAAAAAGGTTAAGAGAGGCTGTCATGGAACTAAAAGACACCAAACATTTTAAAGGTCAAAGTTCATAAAGTCACCGGGGGTGGTGGGGTTGGGGGGCTTCTGATCAGCTGGTGCTTTGCCAACCGCATTCCTTCTGGAGTGAGAAAACCGGAGATAAAATTCCATTCAGCTGTCCCTTGGCCGTGACCTTGATACAGCAGTGATCTTTCTGGGCTCCAGTTGCTTCGTCTGTAAAACGAGGATCATACAACTTCCCCGGCAGGCTTGTTGAAAAGGGTGAAGCTCTCACATGTGCCCTGCGGGGCACCAGGCCCACAGCAGAAGCTCAACATCCAGCATTGATGCTGTTGCTGACGGGTGAGTGGTACTGTTTCTGCTGTAACTCCAGCTATCACTGGTAATCCTACCAGATCGTAAGGCCAGTCTCCTGCTAAACGTCCTAACTACCTCTTCCCGACCGTCCACAGGCCTCCCAACGTGGCACCCTCTTCTTCTCAGAATCCTGACAATTTCTGGGAATGCAGGTGCTTGTCCTTTAGCCTCTCCTCAGGCGACTGAAAAGACAGATGGGCTGACCCCTGGCCCTAAGGATGACTCTGACTCCTATGCAGAAGGGGTGAGTAGGAAGAAGGATAAATAAAGTTCTTCTCAAATGCAAAATTTAAAACAAAATCTCAACAATGTACTTTCGAGTGTACTTAAATACCACGTGCTGTGCTAGCTGCTCTCTCGTGTCCGACTCTTTACAATCCTCTGAACTGCAGCCCGCCAGGCTCCTCGGTCCATGGGATTTCTCAGGCAAGAATACTGGAGTGGGTTCCCATCTCCTCCTCCAGGGAGTCTTCCAGACCTAGGGGTTGAACCTGCATCTTCTGTGTTTCCTGCATTGCAGGTGGATTCTTTACCCACTGAGCCGTCTGGGAAGCCCACTTAAATACGATATATATATATGAATCACTTTGCACATATATGAATCACTTTGTTGTACACCAGAAACTAACAACATTGCAAATCAATTATACTTCAATGAAAAATTTTAATACTTTATTTCTTGGGGAGATAAAGTTATTGTTTAAAACAAATCTACGCGATTGACCCACTTCGCCACCACCTATTCAGCTGCTGGTTTACATACAGCCCTTGCAGGTAACATTTCTTCCCATCACCCGAAATCTACAGTTTTCCTACTTGTGGCTCTTATCCACCGCACTTTCAAATCTCAGGTTATAACCTCCAGGATGTAGAAGCTATGCGTTTTTAATCTTTAAATTCCTCTTTCCCCACATTTTCACTCTGTCGAGATCAGATGCACACTTTTGAGCAATGACCAATCACATCACATCTTGCGGTTTCTAGGTGGTGGGTCACTGCTCACTAACAGCAAAGCCTATGGCAGTGTGACCTCCTCGTCTCCTCGTGATAAATCCAAACAACATTTCACAAAAATGGATCACAAAAAAGGGACTGACAGAGAGGGAAGTAGAGGCAAGAAGTGAACATAAAACACGAAGCAAAAGGAAGCAAAATGTGAAGGAACATAACAAGATGTTAAGGAAACAGCTGGAAATAGTTGAAATAACATTCAACACAAGAATGTTGATGCTGCCACCACATATGAGACTCTAAAGATGCAGCCAGAGATATCTACAGGCATAAATGAAGAAAGTGGTTGTGATGAAAAGGATGAAGATGTCCCAGGAAGAGAGGCTGGAGAAAAGCTTCACATGAAAGGAATTCTCCGAGATACATCCTGACATTGAAAGTGCAAAGGATAAAGTGCTGGAAGCTGATCCAAACATGAAGAAAGGAATATGATAATGGACCGAGGCACAGCAAAGATGCTCACTGGGTGTCGTGTCCTAATGATGGGAGAGGAGGAGGCAGCATTGTTCACTCTTTTACATTTAAAAATTCTCACTTCAAAAAAAAAAAAAATTCTCACTTCATACGTTTAAAAATTTAAATTACGGCACACTAAATATGTATGAGTTTTACTGTTTTCTTCATTTCCCTCTACATTTATAACAAACAGCAATAATGTTTTTCATGTATGGATGCGAACTGTTAGAGGTCACAGAACAACTGTAATTTTAAATTCTGGCTCTGCCACTAACTGTGTGACTTGGGTCAAGTTACTTAATAAATTCAACCATTGTAAGTGTCTTAATTCAACGATTTTTAGTAAATGTAGGCGGTGATACTAATATTACCACAATTCAGTTCTAGAACATTTCCATCTCCCCTAAGCATTTCCCTCAGCCGGTTTGTAACTGGTTTCCGCTCCTGGCCCCAGACAACCAGTTGCCTTCTGCCTCTATAAACTCACTTCAAGATGTAGTCATTTGGACCTGGTTTGGCTTCCTAGGTGGCTCAGTGGTAAAGAATCTGCCTGCCAAGCAGGAGACCTGGGTTCAATCCTGGGGTAGGAAGACTCCCTGAAGAAAGAGATGGCAACCTGTTCCAGTATCCTTGCCTGGAGAATTCCATGGACAGAGAAGCCTGGTGGGCTACAGTCCATAGAGTCACAATGAGTCAAACACGACTTAGTGACTATATACGCATGCATCCTTCACTTAGCATAATGCTGTCTGAGGTTCACACATGTTGCAGTGCCCCTTTCAAGGGAAATTTTATTGAGGTTTCCTTTACAGTCAAGAGCCTGCTACCCAGAAAGCAAGTCTAAGGAAAACTGAAAACTACACCGGGTCAACTGCTCATCTCCAGAACCTCAAGCAAATACCCCAGGGGCACCCCAGCTCATCCTGGTTCCATGATCTCCCCCCACCAGGACTCTGGCGCCTCTTTGATCATTTATTCAGGTGGGCTTATCACTTGCCTTCCTCTCCATCCCCCTTGATTTCAAAGCACCCACAGCTGCAGATCAACACCTACCAGGCTACCCGGCTCACTAATTTAGTAGAGAGAAGGAATATATCCCATAACTGAGAACTAATGGCTAGATTTTCACCCTAATGAGATACTGAAGAAGTTCTTCCTTACTCTTCATCTTACCTTTCCTCTAGTCTGGGAAACAGGGAAAAAAGATGGTGCTTGCCTGAATATGCCTCTCAAGGATAGGTCTGGTAAACTAGATCCGCCTGTGGTTGGAAGAAGAGGCTTAGGGAAAGCAAAAGTGGTCATCTTTGGTGATTCATGGTTGTAATGGTTAAAAAAAGGAGGTGGGTGAGGGGGGAGTGGGCAGGGTGAATGCACCATGTAGGGAGTGGAGGAGTGAAAGTGAGATACAAATTCTTTGCTAGAGGCAAAATGACAAGCATCAAAGGAAAAAAAAAAAAGACACGCATCAATTAGCACTTGGTACTCGCAGGAGACTCTACAGAAGTGGACGAATGAATTTCTTTAAGTGCACTCACTTGTCGTGTTTTTCTGGAGGTGTGATGATGACTTTCCATCCAGGAGTAGAGTCATAGCTAAGTGGCCGGCCCCTGATTTTGTGTCAGAAAAAAATGTGGGGCAGCAGAACCCAAAGCATGGAGAATTCCGTTCCGCTTCCTGGTTCTCAGCAGGGTCCACAGAGGATCTACAGAGGGGTCAACATTGAGGTATGTCCACAATAAGTTTTCCTTAAGCAGAATCTGGCTTCCTAAGGGCAAAGAATGTTTGTCTGTGAATGTTCGTGGCTAGAGCCAGGCTGATCTGCTTTGTTTGTGAAATCCAGTCACCCTAATTAACCAGGCTGCCCTGAGCAACCTCCCAGCCCTGGCCCAGGCTGGTGCTCAAAAGGGCAGTTTTCAGTTTCTGCTTTTTAAAGAGGTCTGAGCCATATGCCACTGAGCCCATGTGTACTTGAACAAACAACGAAAACATTTGGTCCTTAAGAAGGTTAAGTGTTCCTGCGTGTGTTTTCCATGTACCACCATTTCTTGGCTTGTTTCCACCCCAACTCCCCTGCCCCCCAAAAGACCCCTGCCAAAACATTTCTACAATCACATTAATTTACTTTGTTGAAGTGCCTCTTCTTCAGGCATTAGCCCCTAGGAAGATTAAATGATACACTATAGTCTAGAAAACTCTAAGCGTTGAATAATCCAAGTCCCAGGAATGTACTGGAAATACGGAAGAGTAAACAAACGCCATGTTGAGAAATTACTGCCAGGAAAACTCTAAATGAGAGAAGACAATGAGCCACACGTTTTTAACATGGCTGAGAAAACCGACACCTCTGAGTCCGTGGTAACTGCGGATTTCTCACTCTTGGCAGCACACAATAGCAGCTCTGTTTCCTTGAATTGAGCCCATCAGACTTATCCCAGAAGCAAGCTCCTCCATCGTTCCACCTGGAAAACCTGCAGATGGCCCATGAACAATGGAAGTGGAGCACGAACCGGAGAAACTCTGCAATCCAACAGGGGAGAGGCGCATCGAGAAGGGAAGGCAGGAGCCAAACCGGTGCACGCCCTGGCTTCCTCCACGTGGACCCCAACCCTGGCACGACTGACACTTTAGAAGGATAATGCTTTGCTGCAGTGGGGGGGTCTTATGTATTGTGGGATGACTGGCAGTCTCCCTGACCTGTGCCCCCTAGATGCCATTAGGAGACAAGCAGAACAGTCTTTAGACGTTCCCAAGTGGCCCCCAGTCGAGGACCACTGGGCGAGACCAACTACAGAATCATCATCTTCAGGGCTGGAGAGATCCTAGAGACCACCAGGGCCAAGGCCTTACTGTTTAGGAGGAGTTGATGGAGTCTGAGTTAAGGAGTTGCAGGGGCTAAGTCCTGGACTTCCCTGGTGGTCCAGTGGTTAAGGCTCCATGCTTCCAATGGGTTTGATCCCTTGATGGGAGGTTCAGCCTGCCGTGCAATGTGGCTAAAAAAAAGTTTTTTTAATTTAAAAAGTTAAAAATAAAGGGGGCTAAGCCCCTATTCCGTGGTAGCATGGAAACCAGACACCAGGGTACCTGAGCAGACCACTGGAGAAGTCTTTTTCCCAGGAAATGACTGGATATAAAGTGCATCATACATCTTCACAACCACCGCTGGGTAAAATAAAATCATATTAACAAGGCCAGTCTGTCTTCCTCTATTTTACAGAAGAAAAAGTACAGAGGGAACAAAGAGAGGTGGCCCCCTGGGGACACCCCAGCTGCTGAGATGATGGATCTGATGAGGCCAACAGTCAAGAGGGCACTGTCGGAGCCCAGAAATAGCAAACACTTATTAAAGCCATTTTTGTATACGTTTCTAAAATTACTTTGATGTAGTATAAAATTTCAACCCACTCCAAGAAGTGAACGCATACACATTCTAGATGCATGGTAGGCAGGTGCTTGGACAAAAGGGGTCCCCAGGCACCTGCATCCTTTTACTGCCAGTCAAAGAGCAGACTACTAGAAATAAGGCAACGGTGTGGTTTGCATAATTACCACTAAAATCTGGACAGCCACAGGGCCCACGCATGCCACAGTGGCCCAGGACCCGAAGAGTATGTTTCCAGCAACTGCCAAGTGCCTTATGGGAAAGCCTGCAGCCATCACCAAGCCAGGACGCCAGCACCTGCTAACCTAAGACCTATTTCCTCCTTTCCTAAACAAATAATCTGGGCAAGGTCTCAATGTGGTGGAGTTCTTGCCATGCCCTGCGGACCTAGAGGGAGTTATCAATGAGCTCTTAGAAGGTTATTTGGGGAAACACCAGAGACTATTGAAAGGTGAGCTCAGAAGAAGAGAGGGGATGTTCAAAGCTCCTGGAGTATTTTAGTCCCAATTGATTAGCACAGTTAAGTCCCAAATGAAGCATCAGATAATCTGCGAAGCAGAAAAGCAGGAAAGACACTATTTAAAACTATTTCAAACCATTTAAAAATAAGAATGAGCCAGAATCAGATGCATGGATGACTAAAGCAGGAATGATTTCAGTACACGTTTTTTGGTACACGCAGTCATGGTTTATAGCCAGGGTGCTCCATCAAGCAACTTTTTGTTACTATTTTTTTCCCTTGAAACTCTCAAATAGAATAATTAAAGAATTACATTTCTTGTTAAGGCTGCTCATAGAAAAGGAAAGGAGGGAGGGACTTCTATGTAGCGTTCTTATAATTTGTGAATTCTGGTTTCCAAGTGGATTACTGGAGTTAAGACTTTAGTGTAATTCTTTTGGGTGGGACCAGATCTTTATAACATTTTCCCTTCTGTAGTAAGGACTTCCCTGGTGGCTCAGACGGTAAAGCTCCTTGCTTACAATGTGGGAGACCTGGGTTTGATCCCTGGGTCGGGAAGATACTCTGGAGAAGGAAAAGGCAACCCACTCCAGTACTCTTGCCTGGAAAATCCCATGGACGGAGAAGCTTGGTAGGCTATAGTCTCTGGGGTCACAAAAGAGTTGGACACGACTGAGCAACTTCACTTTCTTTCTTTCTTCCGTAGTAATTATACTGGCCCCTCAAGGGCATACTCTACCCAACACTCAAGGCTCCTGAGTTTTCTGTAGAAGGGGCAAGGAGAGAAATTGTGTGAACACAAAATCCTGCCTTCAACAGGCAGCCCCGACACTTTCATCCACTTCACCTGTTGGGATCTAGCTTCCAAATGGAGCTGGTCAGGGCACACTTCTAGGTCTTTTAACCAGTAACAGGCTCATTGTCGAGGCATGGCAGAGATGGTATAAAGAGAAGAGGCTGCTTTTAGCAAAGCTCCAATACTTTGGCCACTCGATGCGATGAGCCAACTCGTTAGAAAAGACCCTGATGCTGGGAAAGATTGAAGGCAGGAGGAGAAGGGAACAACAGAGGAAAAGATGGTTGGATGGTATCACCCACTCCATGGACGTGAGTTTGAACAAGCTCCAGGAGATGAAGGACAGGGAAGCCTGGTGTGCTGCAGTCCATGCAGTTGTTAAGAGTCAGACATGAATGAGGGACTGAACAACAACAATATTAATAAGATGTTCAGTGCAAGGAAAAATGAACACCAAAATTTTATAATAGTGGTCAACTATGCATTGTTGGGCTTCCCCTGGTGGCTCAGACAGTAAAGAATCTGCCTGTGATGCAGGAGACCCAGGTTTGATACTTGGGTTGGGAAGATTCCCCCAGAGAAGAGAATGGCAACTCACTCCATTCTTGCCTGAAGAATCCCATGGACAGAAGAGCCTGGTGGGCTACAGTCTGTGGTGTCACAAAGAGGTGGGCGTGACTAAAGCGACTTAGCATGCACACATGCATCGTAGAATTTCTTTTCCTTTTTCCTTTCTTTGGCTTTAATTTTTTAAAAAACAAGAACAGGTATTCCTTACTGTTTTATTTAAAATTAAAAGAAAAAAAAAAAGGATTGTTATCTTCTGAAGTTGTGAATTGTGGGGTCATGCCTGGGCCTGCTCACCACTCTCCCAATGAAAGCCCTGTTTCCCCATCCTGTCTCTCTGGCCAGACGGCATCTACTAAGCAGGATGCCTCTGCGCTTGGCAGCCCACCCCCACCTACATCACAGTGGTCTCACTGAGCACAGTCTGAAAGCTCTTAGAGAGATACATAACCAGAGAATGAATAAATATTTGAGGAAGAAAAGATTCTGGAAGGTCAACAGCGTTAACACACAGATTAAAAACCAAACAAGGAGTGTGCTGTATTTCTAAGAAGAGCTGGCAGAACCAACTCACAATAATTGAAAACCACAGGGATGGCTCAGCAGATAAAGAATCCGCCTGCAATGCAAGAGACGCAGGAGACAAGGGTTCAATCCCTAGGTCGGAAAGATCCCCTGGAGGAGGGAAAAGGCAACCCACTCCACTATTCTTGCCTGGAAAATCCCATGGACGGAGGAACCATGGGGTCACAGAGAGTTGGACCTGACTTAGCGACTAAGCATGCGTGAGGAACCAAAAAGAATTAAAGCTGATGGTTGCACCCAAACCGAATCTTTCAAACCAGCTGATGGTACAAAATGAAAAACAAAACGCAGGTCCATGAGAGACTGTATCTCCTGCTTTAGGACTCGGGTTTTCTAGGTGAGTCAGGTAAATCTGACAAATACCTCCTGAGCCCCATCTTTGTTCAGGTAGAGGACCGCCCCAGGTCAGGCCCTTTAAAGCATGAGGTTTAAGTATGAGCCACAGAATCTCCCCTTGTCTTTGGTAAAATGAGGATAACCAAGCATCTTTCAAAATGCTGGTATAGAAGTTAAAGCAAATGCTAGAAGCTAAAGTAAGTACAAGGTGCCTAGTATATGACAAGTGCTCAAAAGTGGGGTACGCCTAGGGCCACCGTGTAACTCAGCTTTGGGGCTGTGGGGCATTCCCATCAGTCTTATTTGGCCTTGGAAGCAAATCCTGGATCATCCTTCTTTTTAACAGCCTGCACTGGGTTCATTTCATTTTCCACCCCTCTGCCTTTTCTCATCAGAAATGCTCAACAGGATGATGGCACACAGGACCCCCATGAAATATCTGTGTGTGTGTGTGAGTCACTCAGTCGTGTCTGACTCTTTGCGACTGTAGCCCACCAGGCTCCTTAGTCCATGGGATTCTCTGGGCAAGAATACTGGAGTGGGTTGCCGTTCCCTTCTCCAGGGGATCTTCCCAACCCAGGGATCGAACCCAGGTCGCCTGCATCGCAGGCAGATTCTTTACCATCTAAGCCACTAGGGATGGAACACAAGATACAGGAAAATGGATAATTTAGAAAGAAGCAGGCTTCTGACAGAGATCTACTTCTATGTTGTAGAAAAAAGACAAGGAACTCGTTCAAGATCTATCTTTAACTCCCAGACACAACTGATGACTTCAAAGAAACATGAATCAACGTTTAATCCTCTCATTTCTTTTGCAGACATGGAGGTGGAGGCCACAGGACCCTTTTGAGAATCTGATGAAAGAGAGAGGCCTCCTTCCCCCCAAATATACATATATACCCAAATGTTGCTTACATTTCAGGCAATTCACAAATACACATCCCCGCCTGTATCCCCTTCCCCACAGCCGTCATACAGGAGAATCAGGTCGACCTTCTCATGATTTCAATACGGAACAAGCTGACTTCTTAAGATTATTGTACAGACAGCTGGCGGCAGTCCCAATAATTCTCTGAGTTAAGATTCCAAGGAACAAAATAGCATGAAGAAAACCCTGGGAAGTTTGTGCAGTCAGTCTTCAGTCCAAAACGCCTGCTGCTTCACCAAATAATTAAGCCATTACTTCATTTCTATTGCACACCTGCAGCATAATTGCTTCACAGGACCAGGCTCACAGATGGCTTTGAGAGGCGTTAAGTCTACATAATAAAAGTTCATGGGGCAACTCGGCTATTTGCACAAGGTTTTGGAATTACGGAGATGCTGCCCGAGGCAAACACATCACCTAATTAGCTCCGATTGATCAGCTGAACAGGATTTTGCAGAGACTGGGTGTGGGGGGGAGGGGGTTGCTGCCCTAGAGGGCAAGCGGATGCCTTCTAAACAATAAATAACACAAAACATCCCGCATCCTGGCTGAAAGAGGAGCAGAGTCTACAGAATGGTGGCATATGAATACCCATGTGCTGCCATTTAACGATCAAAACCGACAACAACCGTAAACCACTTGGTGTGTGTAAAATGCTTTGCCCTTTACAAGCACTTTAGCTGGGCTCAGAAGGAAAGGCAGCGAGCATCGCCAGTCCACTCAGCCACTGGCAAATGCTTTCTGGATCCGCTGAGCCGGGTGTGAAGGGTGCACGTGAAGGGTGGTCCCTATCTTCCAACAGCCATGGAAACATAGGACCAGAAGGCCAAGTCTGTCTCGGGGAGGGAGGGGGGTTTTCACAAGGGATGGAACACTAAATCGGGTTCTTAGGGGGAAGCGATTTTGTGCAGAGAGCTGGAATGGGAGGAGACCGGAGAAACCGCAATCAAGGCAGAAAGAACAGGGAGAATACAAGAGGAGAAAGCTGAGAACGGGCCTGTGCCCGGGGGGCCGAGGGAGTGATGGGGAAGGAGGCTGGAGAAGTAGATGGACCAAATTTAGGAGGGTCCTCTCTGCAGGTGACATGAGCGTTTTTACAGGTGTGGTGGTCAAAGACCCAGATCTGCTGGAATAACTGTTCTCAAAGCAAGATGTGCATTAAGTCCCCATGCGGGAGCTTTTTTTAAGTGTACTGATGCCTGGGTCCCACCCCCAAAGACTGTGGGACCCAGGCATCAGTACTCTCTTTAAAAAGCTTGCCAGGCAAGTCTACTGCGCAGTTCATGTACACAAGCCCTGGGCAAGAGGTTAAGTAGCTGCCTAGGGTCAAGCACGCTCAGGGCTCTTCTTGGACTCTGAGTGATGCAATGATTTCCCTTTAATCTTTATAAAAGAACGCAGAAGAGGGACTTTCCTGGGGGCCTGGTGGAATCTGCCTGCCATTGCAGAGGACACAAGTTCAATCCCCATTCAGGGAAGATCCCACACGCCACGGGGCAAATAAGCCCATGAGCCACAACTACTGAAACCCCCATGCCTAGGGCCTCATGTTCTGCAACAAGAGAAGCCACTGCAATGAGAAGTCCGATTTTAACACCGCAACTAGAGAGCAGCCCCTGCTTGCTGCAACTCGAGAAAGCCCTCAAGCACAGCAACAAAGAACCAGTGCAGCCATAAATAAATAAATAAAATGCAAAAAGGAAAAAAAATTTTTAGGGTGGGAAGAAAAGGCTCCTAGAACAACCCACATACCCATATCTCATTCATTACAACACAAAGTGCTTTAGCATTTGTTATTTGTTAAGCAAGATGTCCTGATTAATACGGATATTAACAAATCTGAACTGACCTTTGCTTATGGAACATGTGCTTGGACTGGGTAAGAAAAAAAAAAAAAATTCTCAATGTCTCTTTATCCCTACACCTTTCTTTAAGGCCTTGATGCTTTGCTGAACAAGATCAACAAGTCAAATAGGGTTCCTGAGCTAACTCACCCGCCAGAATGATGCAGGGGCAGAGAAGGTGAGCTGGGAGGTGAGGTTTATCTAAAGAGCATCAGAGCTTTCAAAAGCCATCATATGGACAAATCTGGAGTTCATAAGCAGAGCAGGTGAGACAGAGGTAATGACCCTGCAAACCTCCATAAATCTAAATGGCTGCCACTCCCCAGGCAGTGCAGTCAGCAAACCTGGTCGTGTCTACTGCCCCTGGGTTCCTCTCACGGCCTACAAGGCCACTGCTTATCATGGAGCTGCCCACTGTCTTTCTACAGGCCGCTCCAGCAGCTGCTGTGGACCAACTAGACTCAGCAATGGAATCAAACTCGATTTATGATCCCTGCCTTATGTAGGACTTACCACTTAAAGAACCACTCACAAGGGCTACTTTGAAAGAGTACCAGTAAAAAAAAAAAAAAGAAAGAAAGAAAGAGTACCAGTTAATACCAGGCAAGAACCCAAGACATTGATTCTACTCATTTAAAGCAGACAAAGACACAGCCTCAGATCAGGAGAAGAGAACTTCCAAAACAAAAAACATTGGTAGATACAAATGTGGGGAATGAAATGCTTTTCACCGCTGCCAAAACAAGAAGAAGAAATAAGGCGGCAGGGGGAACCCCTCAATCTCAAAACAGCCTTTGGTACTAACCTCTGAACACACTCTCTCCCAAAGTAATTCCAAGGATTCACCTTCATGCCAAGGGCCAGGTTTGTAGCTATTTAATTATGACCTCCTTCTGTAATCACACGAAGAAGCAAGCAATGAAGGTATTGCCTTTTCCTTGTGAGTTTGTGTGTGTGTGTGTTTAGATTTGTGGGGTGTGTGATTTTCTTTCAATGCTCAACATTAAATTAAAAAAAAAATTGGAGTGTAATTGTTTTACAGCGTTGTGTTCGTTTCTGCTGTACCACAGTATGAATCAGCTATGAGTATACACATACCCCTCATCCCACCCCCAAGGTCATCACAAAGACGGAGCTGAGCTCCCGGTGTGATATAGCAGCTTGCCGAGAGCTGACCATTTCACACATGGCGGTGTGTATATGTCAATGCTACTCTCTCAATTTGCCTCGCAAGCAAGTTTGCTTTAAAAATAACATCTAGAACAACTCAACTGCATGGCAGTTGAGTATACAGTTCATAAAAGTATTCTACTAATATTTATCAATATTTGCTGGATGTGTGATAAGTGATGGTTGACTCTTTCAAGCCATCGAGGAATTCGCGCTCCAAGTCTGCCACTTTTGAAGTGCGTCACTTCCCTGGTGCGCGTGACACGCATCACATGGGCATCACACAGCTGCGCGCTCCCAGCCCTCGAGGAGGAGGCTGAGGGTCATGTGAGAGTTTAGCAAGACAACCCCGGGGCCAAAATGATGCTGATCAACATGTGTGCTTATCCCGTCCTTTCAGAAAGGAAAAATGATCAGCATGCTGAGATGGATCCAACCTGGGGGAAATGGTTCGAGCCTACAGAAATTTCACAAGATGGGTTTCTCCACGTATAAATACACCGACTGACTTTGGAAAGAATAAAGGCCAACCAGACCAGCATATCTTGGGGGATCATCACATATTATCTCATGGTCTAAAAGATGCCTGGAAACCCAGCCATGATCAAAAGCTTTGCTGACTCGAGAGTGATCACGAGATTCAGGTGACAAAGAGGCCATCTTGGCAAATCGAATGTCCTACAGCCCTCTCTGCCGTGCGGCCAGCAGGCTGCTAGTCCCCTCCCTCTGGCCCGAGAACATTCCCAGGCTAGCCTGGTCAATCCTTGTTCCGCCCTCGTCCAGACTTCACCATCACCGTGTGTCACTACAGAATCCCCACCCCGTCCCAGGCGCATTCAACACACGTGCTTGGTAAGTTGCAAAGTGAGATACTTTCATCACTGATACTTCTACATTTCAGGTTGTATTTATTGACTGTTCCCCTTGTGTCACTTGAGCTGCTCCCAGAAATCTCTGTGGGTGGGTGGCCTCACACCTGGAGTTCTGCCAGGGACACTGGGGTCACTTGAGGCATAGAACTGAGCACCCCAGGGTGTGGTGGTCCCACTTCCTTAACGGTCCCGTCTTGGAAAGCCCAGATGCCCTCCGTCAGGTGACCTGGAATCACCTCCTCTGCAGGGTCCCCTCCAGGCCCTGGCGCAGCAGCGTTGTGAAGCAGCTCAGCTATGAGGGGAATGCACCCCGCTCCCCAGCACCCCCAGCCCGGTTCTGCTCTCCCAGGCCCAGACAGCCTAGTCAATATTTATCCAGCAGGCCCAGCCTCAGCCAAAGCACAACAACCACCCTTCGCCTGCTCTTCATACCAGAAAAGAAAACAACTGACTGTTTAAACGTCACTGATAAATAAGGTGATAACATGTCAGTAATCCACAGTCCGTTGAGAAAAGATCCCTCCGTCTGGTTAGCTTTTAATGCAAGTTGGATAAAACTACATAAGATTTTAAAGGGCTTCCTTGGTGGCTCAGTTGGTAAAGATTCTGCCTGCTAATGCAGGATACTGGGGGTTCAATCCCTGGGTCAAGAAGATCCCCTGGAGAAGGGCATGGTAACCCACTCCAGAATTCGTGCATGGAGAAGTCTATGGACAGAGGAGCCTGGCGGGCTACAGTCTATGGGGTTGCAAAGAGTTGGACATGACTGAGCCCCCCCACACACAATTTTAAAAATGCCCTTCACCTCTGCTGCTGCTTCCCTTCCGACATCCTGTGACATCATGGATTTAAATGATTCCATTGCCTTTTTACTAAGATGGATTATACTTCTATTGAAGAGTCTTGCAAAGAAGTGAGCACAGTACCTACATGGGCAACTTATTGTCCTCAATCAGGGTTACCAGAGAAATAAATGTCCAAACCGAAGGGCAAAAAAAACCAGTCCTCACTAAGCACTTGCACCATTTTACAACGTCACATCATTCTACAAGTGTGGCGATTTTCTTCAAGCCTCTCAACCCCTTCCTACTCTCAGGCAGATTCAGACAGTGAGTGAAATGTACGATGCTATTATAGGCGGTTCGTGTTTTACAGTGCAGGCCAGCACTGCTCAGTACAATATTCTCTCATGAGGGCGATGGTCCAGTAGCCATGAGTCTTGTATGGCGCTGAGCACTTGAAGATGGCCAGTGTGACTGTGTCTTTAATCAGATTTCATTTAAACCGGAGCAGTCACGTGTGGTTAGTGGCTTCCAGACAGGATGGTGTACTTCTAGGCTGTGAGATACATTTATGACTCCTTTATTTAGTACCATGTTTTGGCAAATACATTCCCCCCCGCCCCCCAACAGCTTTCCTACCAAGTACTGTCTAGCGTTTTCTATCACTTAGGGTTCCCAGATCTCTAAATTGAACCCGGTCTCCTGCACTGCAGGTGGGTTCTTTACCAGCTGAGCCACGAGGGAAGCCCAAGAATACTGGAGTGGGTAGCCTATCCCTGCCCCAGCGGATCTTCCCGACTCAGAAATCAAACCAGGGCCTCCTGCATTGCAGGCTGATTCTTTACCAACTGAGCTATCGGGAAAGCCTGAAGCAAATGTTAAAGGTCGGTTTAATGGAATAACAGGAACCAATTCAAATGTGAGGTTTCTAGTTAGAACTATTGACGCTCTATATTGAATTCAGTGATTCTTCCTCGTCCCACCTCTGTGATAAACGGCATTTTTTAGACAAGTCACAGCCTGGGGGATACAGCAAGGGGCTAAGGATGCTCCCACAGCACACACTCTGGGCACACACCGCATGCACTTGGCTCACGAGCAGGACACGTGAACAGAAAAGGTCCAGCGGGGGAGGAGAATTGCATTTGGCTTCCCACTCTTGGGAAAGCCTTTTCTGTGTCCACCCACCCGAGTTGACAAGAACCTCTCTGGAGGGCAAACTCAAGAACACAGGAGCTTTTGTTCCCCCCACAGCAACTTTCCTCAAGCAGTGCTCTGTCTCGATGCCTGCAAAGACGATCACTCTCAGAGAAAATGCCGCCGAAGGACTGGGTCAAGCGTGTCCACTTGGAGCGTCTGCACATGTTGCTCCTGATTGACCAAGAGAGAGGCGGCAGGGTCCCCAGGCACCAAACAGTGGAGACCCAGAGGCAGGGCCCCAGCACCCCCGCCTCCAGGGTCAAACAGGAGAATGCAAGTGGTGGATAAGAGGACTCACCTTGATGTTGAGGGTGGGAGGCAGCGGTAGGGAGGAGCTGGCTGGGGGGAGGGGTAACCTGGCAGGTGGGCGGTCCCAGAACTACACTCAGTAATGGGGAACAGCATCCTGCTGCGTGTCAGCAACACATGGGCTGGACTGAAAAGTGTCCACCGGCAGAAACCTGCCCACCAGGAGACTTACGATGCGAGCCTGGAATCCACCCACACACTGTAGGATCAGAGTCCCCTGCTGGGATGGGACACTACGGCCAACTTCACAGATCCAGACAATCTCAAAATTATCAGGCAATGATCATATTTACCTATACTTTCAGAGATGCAGAGCCTTTCAAACGAAGCTCTTGTAAGGACCAAAGGACATACGTAAGATTCCGGGACAATGTTCTTTTCCACGCACTCACCCCTTGGTCTGCCCCTTCTCAAAACTGGCGACTCCATTTTGCCAGCCACTCAGGCTAAATCCGAGAAGTCATCCTCAACTCCTCTTTCTCTCTCCCTTAATAATCTAGTTCCTCAGCAAATCCGGCCAGATCTACCTTCGAAATACACCCAAGACCCAACCACTAACCACCACTGTGGAACTCCTGGGTGACCAGTGACTTTGTAATTGACCTCCTCACCCAGCCACTGCTGTTCACTCAACTAGGCAGATGGTGTGATCCCCGTACGAAGTCAGGTCAGACTGAGTCTCTCAGAATAAAATCCATCCACTGTCTCGGACTCACCAGACCCCCTGTTATTTTTCTGGACACCTCATGCACTGCCATTCTCTCCCCTGCTCATTCTATTCCAGCCACTGTGGTTGCTTTTCAGTTCCTTGAATGCAATGACCATGCTCTGGCCTCGGGATCTTGGCAAGGCCTCTTCTGTCCTTTGAAAGGACTATCACCTCTCAAATGTAGGGCTTGTTCTCTCAATCCCCTAAGTGTGTGTGTTAGTTGTTAAGTCATGTCCGCCTCTGTGATCCCATGGACTGTAGCTCACCAGGCTCCTCTGTCCGTGGAATTCTCCAGGCCAGAATACTGGAGTGGGTAGCCATTCCCTTCTCCAGGCGATCTTCCCAACCCAAGGATCAAACCCAGGTCTCCCGCATTGCAGATAGATTCCTCACCGTCTGAGCCACCAGGGAAGTTGTCACTCCCTCCAAGGGGTCTCCTTGATAAATTCTAAATAAAATATGGACACACATACATCCATCCACATACCACTACACTCTCTCCTTTCTCCATTGCTTCATTTTTCTTCTCAGCACTTAGTACCACCAGCCTATGATGTATTTGGTTCTGTTTCGTTCTCTACTGGAATATAGATTCCATGAGGACAGGGGTACTCTCTGCTTGGGTCAACAGTATATCCCCAGGCCATACTTATTTAGCACATACTAGGTATAGCTCAGTTGGTAAATCATTTGCCTCAATGCAGGAGACCCGGGTTCAATTCCTGGGTCGGGAAGGTCGCCTGGAGAAGGAAATGACAACCCCCTCCAGTGTTCTTGCCTAGAGACTCCCACGGACAGAGGAGCCTGGCAGGCTACAGTCCACAGGATTGTGAGAGTCAGACATGACTTTGCCACTAAACCACCACTACCAGGTGCTAAGTATCTGCGGCTTTTCTCCTTGAATATTTCACTCTCGCCTTCACGGAACAGAGTTTTCTCAAAGTCAGACTCATGTGACTATGGTACATATCAGAAGGTGGACTCAAATAAGCTATGGCTCATAAAATCACTAATTTATACAACTATTTAACTTACACAAAGCAAACGAATTTAAGACAAAATGGTTCTGTGTAACTGGATCTGGACTCAAACTTAGGTTCACTAGATTCTCAACTAGTTCTTTCTCTGAGGCTCTCCCTTGAATTCTCAGAGGAGAGAACGCATCTACCCACCAGGCAGCTCAAGTCGGAAGGGGGACTCTGGCTGCCCCCACCCCATCTGTGCACAGTGATGGGATCCCCTAAATGTAAGTGGGGGGGGTGGGGTCCTGGATTGTCCTCTCCCCTTGAAAAAAAAGGATAAGTCCACTACATACATCTACATCAAAGGGTGGTTAAGGAACAAGGCATGAAAATGAACAAACACGTCCATATGTGTCACTTACTTTTGGGTCAGAAAGTCTATTCAACAGGCACTGAATTCCCTTCTTCTCTGTCAACAAGGGGCTGTGTGCTCTTCTAAGCCTGTTCCCAGCTCTACCTGCCCCCCTCCCCAGAAGGCTGTAAACCCCATGAAGGTTATCAGGCTTGTCCTTTTGGGTCATCTGACCTTCCCTACCCAGGGCCAGGAACACTGCAGGGACATCAACTGAATGTCTGCGGAGCGATGAAGATGCCGGTTCAGATCTGGGGGCCAACCGTAGCTAACCTGTCCCTAATAACCCTCAGGCTGAGTGGACTCGAAAGTATGTGAGATGTCATGGGAGACAAGGCTGCTTTTACTCTTTAGAGAAAGTTGAAAAAGTGTTAGTCACTCAGTCATGTCTGACTAGAGCAATCCCATGGACTGTAGACCGCCAGACTCGTCTATCCTGGGATTCTCGAAGCGAGAACACTGGAGTGGGTAGCCATTCCCTTTCTCCAGGGGATCTTCCCCACCCAGGGAAAGAACCCGGATCTCCTGCATTGCAGGCAGATTCTTTACCGTCTGAGCCACTAGAGAAACCTTGAAAAAGTTGACCACGTAGCAATGCTCTGGTCATTCATTTCCAGGACAGCAGTCAGCTTCTCACTAAAAGAACCTGTGCTCTTTCTACTCAGGCTCATTTTATTTTTTATTTTTTTTTATTTTTTCATTTATTTTTATTGGTTGGAGGCTAATTACTTCAAAACATTGCAGTGGGTTTTGTCATACATTGACATGAATCAGCCATGGAGTTACATGTATTCCCCATCCCGATCCCCCCTCCCACCTCCCTCTCCACCCCATTCCTCTGGGTCTTCCCAATGCACCAGGCCCGAGCACTTGTCTCATGCATCCCATCTGGGCTGGTGATCTGTTTCACTATAGATAATATTCATGCTGTTCTCTCAAAACATCCCACCCTCGCCTTCTCCCAGAGTCCAAAAGTCTGTTCTGCCCATTATACAGAGTGAAGTAAGCCAGAAAGATAAAGAACATTACAGCATACTAACACATATATATGGAATTTAGAAAGATGGTAATGATAACCCTATATGCAAAACAGGAAAAGAGACTCAGGCTCATTTTAATACCATCTCATCGGTTCCTTCAGTAATCGACGCTGACAGTCCCAGCTGCCAGGCCCTCGGCGACAGCATCTGCTTATCCCCTCCAGATTAATCTAAACATCTTAACCACCAGGACACTGAGTCTTCCTCTAGAGTTTTGCAGGAGAGAGAGAGCACACAGCACAGGCCAGGCCAACAGCCACACAAAAGTCACTGTACTCAGAGCATCTCTTTACCCGGACGGTGATCTCCTGAAAGCAAGGGTTTCTGTCCCATTCACTGTGGGCCCAGGTGCCTCGCAGGAGACCTACACCTAATAAAAGCTTGAAAAATGTCTCTGGATGTGGTAGGTGCCAACCAACCAAAAATTAATAGTTAACCCAACAGTGTTTACTGCACAAGGATGGTTCAAATGGATGATTCCAATAAATAACATTGGAAAAAGATGCATTTTTTTTTTCAGCATCACCCTATGGTGTTACCAGAGTTCATATTAAGTGTATGACCTTAGACACCATACATGCAGCCAGATTTGCACTCAGTAGGAATAAAGTTGCTTCCCATTTTCTAGGAGGAAAATCTCTTAGAATTTCCTATGCTGTGCTTAATTTAATTTCAGTACTCTGAGTCAGCCAAAGAAACATTCAAGTTCTTTCTTTGGAGAAAGAAAGATCCAATTGGATTTACTTGCCACCATGTACATTTAACAGGCCAAGCATGTGGCTACCGTCTGTCACTGGATGCATGGCGCTTAATTCTTGGCATAGGGTAATTACAGCATAAAAGTACATTCTAATGGCCCATGGGATCAATTCCAGCGGTAGCTGACAGCTAATCCTGAATATTTGGGTACACAGGATCACAAACATTAATGAGTTATAAAATATCATCCCACTGAGTCAAATGGCTCATATACAGAAAAACAAAATAACACTGACAGCCATTCCTACAATACCCAGAAACAGAATTCATAACATATGATGAGCCCAATTAAGACATTTGGGAGCTTGGCAAAGATAAATAATTACATAATGGACAACAATTCAGAATCAGAGAATTTAAATGGCATGGAAGCCAGTATCTCACCGAATACTGAAGTTTCATTCGTCAGATCTATGAAAGGGGTTTATAAAGTCTGACACTTAGGGAAACCAGATGTTACTACATTCTTTGGAACAATGATTCCATTGGTAGGCAGCTCTTACCATTAGACTTATCAAGCATCTGTTACACACTAGATGTCATGTTAGGTTCCAAGGATAGAAGACATGGTTTCCATCCTCAAAGTGTCAGAGTCTACTGGAGGAGAAAATAAATTCTATAGGTGAAACAATCAGCGAGGAGACACAGAGAGGCCACAGGAGCACAAGGGAGAAATAGCAGAGAAGAAACTTGAAACGCTCACAAGAAGTCACAGTCACAGCTGGAGGCCCACACTGAAGTCTGCTCGAGAAACAAGGGGCCAAGATGCACAAGGCACTTCCCAAGAAGCACAGACAGGAAACCCAGGAAGTGCAGTGAGCCGGGGGATCTGTAAGCCTATTAACTGATCCTAGTTGGTTCATGAAGGGCCTTGTGTACAGGCTAAGGAGTCTGGGTTTTATCCCAAAGATGAAGAGAAACCACTGAAGAATGACATGCTCAGGTATGCATAAACACAGCTACAATGCTCTCATCATTCTTGATTGGGCTGCTTACTACTTAAATGTCAAGTTCCTCCCCATAAACCTTAAGCTCCCTAAGGGCAGGGATTGAGTTGGCTTCAAACACCCATGTGTTCCTATTACGTAATAAATTGCCTGGAACAGGGAAGATACTGGGTGGACACTGAATGGATCAATCAAGCCATCCATCCATCCATGAGCAGTCTTGGGGAAGGGTGGGTTGAAAGGGGGAGATCTGAGGGAGGCAGAAAGACCAACCAGTTACAGGACTGGTTAGGGGAGAATTCAAAGATGCCTCTCAGTATGGTCTGTGGGGCTGAGTGTAAGGAACAAAGTTTTAGAGACAAGCAAGGGAGAGTAAGGGGCTTCCCTGGTGGCTCAGTCAGTAAAGAATTCGCCTGCAATGCAGGAGACTGCCTGCAATATAGGAGATCAGGGTTCGATCTCTGGGTCAGGAAGTTCCCCTGGAGAAGCAAATGGCAACCCACCTTTAGTATTCTTGCCTGGAAAATCTCATGGACAGAGGAAACTGGTGGGCTGCAGTCCATGGGGTCACAAAGAGTTGGACATGACTGAGCGACTAAACCACTACCACAAGGGAGAGGAAGTTCCCTCTCAGACACATTCAGCTCGGAGTATCTGGTATCTATGGAGCCGCTAAGGGGAGCTATCAAGTCAGACTCAGGTCTGCCCAAATGGGGTGGGAGAATGTGGCCCTCAATCAATACAGGTGGTCATTAAAGGGGCCAGGAGGTCACCAGTGAGGACACAGTAGCCTGGAGAGAGGCTTTCATCTAGATGTTGTGAATCTGGGATGGTTTTGTGCCAAATAATGACTCCCTTCGAGTTCACTGTTATTACCATGAACTATCTTGGGAAAGCAAAGACTGACCTCACTGAGCAACTTGCTACAAGCAATTCATTTTCAACTTTGAAGACTTCCAAGAGCTAAAGCAGCAACTAGATTATATCCACAAGGAAGTCAGTGGCTTGAATGCTGGCAATCGGGTTAAAAAGCAATTTCGAACAAATATGCATAACAATATTACCCTAATGTCTGATGCAAAGAGGACAGTGATGACTCTTTTCACTACAACCAGGATCCAGCGAGGGTTTTGGGTTTCTGTGAGAACAGGGGGACAGATGATAGGAAAGATAATGAGCATGTTTTAATGTCTGGCACGCACCTGGCTTTTTCAGACGCTAGTGACATCACCAAGCAGCCATGCATCTTCATGGAGCCTATTTGAGAAAATGCTCAGAAAGTTTTGAATAAAATAAAATGAATAGCTGATCCAGGCGAAAATCAAATGCAGCTGAGAATCAGGACCAGAAAATTTAAAGTAACCTGTTTTCTTCCAATGTTGTTAACTCCTTACTAGTAAGAAGGTCTCCAAGTCCATGTTGGTGGAAAGAGAATCTCTCAGTAGAACAAATTTAGAAAAAAAAAATTTTAATGTGTACATTTTTTCCCTTCAAAATTAAAACAGCTTTGTTAAGTCTGATAAGGGGAAATGTACCCTGTTACCACCTAGATTGCTACTGACAGGAGTCTTCTCCAACACCACAATTTGAAAAGATTAATTCTTCAGTGCTCAGCCTTCTTTACAGCCCAACTATCACATCCGTACATGACTACTGGAAGAACCGTAACTTTGACTATACGGACCTTTGTCAGCAAAGTCATGTCTCTGCTTTTTAATATGTTGTCAAGATTTGTCATAGCTTTTCTTCCAAGGAGAAAACATCTTTTAATTTCGTGGTTGCAGTCACCATGCATTTTTGGAAAGTAGCCACATGGAGGCAACTTTCAACATCATTTGTTCTGCAATCAGATCATGAGTCAGCTCATGTCAGATAGATCCCCTGTGGATTTCAGGCCCAAGGGAACGCATTTCTGTTACAAAAATAACAATTCTCCTGTCTACCTAAGAGGGAAGGAGTACCCTCAACATTACCAAGACCTGTGCTTTAACAGAAGGAGAGTCAATAGTCAGCAGTTGGTGATGAAAAAGCAGTTCCTGTGTCTGCTTTTAATCTCAGGCACAAATCACCCCGAGACACAAAGAGCCTTGGAATGTTAAAATTAACCTTTTCAATTCACTATGGGACCAAGTTTCTCTTGCAAAAATAACCAGAAAAAGACAGCGAGGGAGAAAGGAGTCAGCAATCTGATATAACTGGGATTCATATTTCTGGAACGTCCAGGGATCCCTAGTATAATTAGGAGAATAATAAAAGCAATCCATTCAACTGATTCCTGAGATTGTAAAGAGTTATTATTACTATTTTTTTCCAAGCATCCTTATGTCTGCTGAAGCCAACTTGGCCACCTATTTCTGTGGATCAATTTCTAGCTCATTTCTCATACAGGCATGCTTCTCATGAAATTTTTCATTGCCTAGGTTCTACTGGGAGACGATGACAGAACTAGGACAGGGCACAGGACGGGAAATTAAGGTGTGTGCATCATCTGACTTTTTAAAGACATTTATACATAGACAGGAAGTGGTGACAATGGTTATCCCAAGTGCTGACCAACAGAGCTTTCTGCAGTGATAAAAATGTACTACATAAATCTGCACCGTCCAATATGGTAGCCACTACCCGTATGGGGCAACTGAGAACTTGAAACATGACTGGTGTGAATGAGGAACTAACATTCAAATTATAATGCAATTTAAAGAGCCATATGTGGCTGCCGTATTGGACAGCGTAGCCTTTGGAAAACACAACCTAACTTCTTTGTGAGTTGCCCATCCAAATACAAAACTCTAACCTTGAAAATGTTAGAATTTTATTTAAGAACGTATATTTCCTTAGGGATGGTCAGTAAAGGGCTTCCCTGATAGCTCAGTTGGTAAAGAATCCGTGAAACCCATATTTGGGGAGTGTGTTGTATGAACAAGCCAATTAATTAGCTTTCCTTTTCAGAGATACACAGACTACCCATATGGAACAATTTTTCAGTGTAAAGGTGTATCAATTATATAAAAGCACAAATCTTTAATTACTTCAAAGTAAGAGCGAACACCTAGAAAAATTATAATGAACTGGCTGATAATATCAGGAGGCTTATTATCCAAAAAGATATTTAAGGTAAAAAACCAAAACCAAACAATAATGTCTCAGAATCCCATAACAGCCTCAGTCTTGGCTACTGTCACAACACATGACCTGGATTCTGTCTGCTTCTGGGGCCTTTTCTTCATTCTCTGGCTCTTCTACACAGTCTTCTGGGTGATACACCAACACCTCAGGGAACTCTGTTATAGTTCCTTAGGCATTTAGAGGACATACCAAGGTTTTAATCACCATGCAAAACGCTTTCCAAAAGGAACGCCTGCTTCATTCTATGTTCTAAAAAGCTGGAGGACAGGTCAAAACCCCAAGTAATTTTAGCCTTTCTTGTCACTCATTTTGCATAAATAGCTTCCCCTCCAATTCCCCTTTGGTTTTCTCCTTGGAATGAATAAAGATGTCCTCATTTTCCTTATGAAAATTTCAAACTAAGTCAAATTACAGGAAAGCCATTTTCATTCACCAAAGCACATACACAGATTACAGCATTTATGTAGAGTTATCTTGTTTAATCAAGAAAAATGATCCTTTTTACAGTACAGAAAGACAAATTCTCTCAAGTGCACATAAAGCCCTTCATTATACAGAGAAATGCATAATAACATGTGCATACTTAACATAATTTTAGTAAAAGGCATCTTCTAAGAGAGAGTACAAAGGCATCTCATATTTACAGCAATGTTTAAAAAAATGAAGCATTCAACAGGAGAGAATTCTCTAGAACTTCCCTTTTACGATCAAATCTTTCACTCCTCTTTGATAGAAGCCATTTCTTAATATGTTTATAATTCCTTTAGTTCTTAAAGAATGGAATTTTACACTTTTCATTGACCATGCATTATTTCTGCTGTCATTACTATCCTGATTGTAGCATTCGAAATATCTATGCCTGCTTCTGAATTACTATTTACTTCTTCAAAGTCAGAGCATCACCCAGCTATCTATTCTCTGCCTAGTCTTCTGATTGATATGCTTCCAGTTTTCTCTGTAGGGGAAACAATAGCCAAGCCTCTGTAGGTTAACTGAGTTAATCATGCTTTGAATGGGGAACTAAAGAGTAAAGTACAGGACCGCGGGGCGGCGGCGTTCTGCCAAGTGAAGCATTCAGAGAAAGGGTCACTGGTCCCCTCCTCCCATCCGCCGCCCACATTAGAATTTTACTTGTGCTAAAAGAAGCTGAGCAGGCCAGAACCGGGGCCTCCACACACCGAAAGTCCAAATTCCAATGAACATAAAATGAGCTGGCTAATTTAGCCTTAGCCAGAATTGAGTTTCCTAGCTGATTCCTGTAATAATCGCAGAGGTGCACAGCTTATCCACGCTGAGAGACAGCTTCGCCGTAAATCTTTAAATACAAAAGCCTTATCATCTTGAATGGTGACCACGGGAGCAAATTTTCTGCGTGCAGTTGGTGCCATTTAACTTTTTCCCATTAAAATTAGTGAGGGCTTAATGCACTCCGGTGATGTGCTGGGGCCGGCTTCGTGGGCAGGTGGAAACAGAGGGTGAAAGCACACGACCTCAGGACAGTCAGGAAATGCAGGTCAGAGGGCAGGGCGTGCGCTCACTCGGGGGGGGGGGGGGGGGGGGGGGGGGGAGCAGACCGAGTGTCACCAAAAAGCCATTCCTCCGAAAACTTTCTTTAAAAAAAAACAAAACCAAACTATTTTTATCACCTGTTACCCACTAATGTAAATGTTCTCATTTCTGCTTTTATTATTTATAATTGTCCAAAAAAATTTTTTTTCCAAAATTTTTTATAACAGTATTACATGAAGTCCTCATAACTCCCTCATAACAAAGGCAAGCCTCCGTGTAGTTTTCTTTTTATAGGGGGAATCTAGCCATCTAGAATAATCTAGATTGTTCTAGATTCATTCATAGCCATCTACGAATAACATACAACAGGCCCTGAGTGGGTGAATAGTACCCTGAGCAGAAGGTCAAGTACACACTGCTATATTCAAAACGGGTCACCAACAAGGACCTATTGTATAGCACATGGAACTCTACTCAGCGTTTACATGCCAGCCTGGAGGGGAAGGGAGCCTGGGGGAGAATGGATACACGTATATATACGGCTGAGTCCCTTCCTGAAACTACCACAACACTGCTAACTGGCTACACCCCAATACAAAATAAAAAACTGAAGTTTGAAAAAAACAAAACAGTACCCTGAGTAATAAGAATGTGTTTTTGGAAAATGAAAAGTTTTAATCGAGTCAATGAAATCGAGTAATCAGTAACTATAAAGTCCAAGCAGTCAGGTTTTCTGTAAAAAAACAAATCATTAATTTATCCAACTCAGGGCTTCAGGACGTGAGCACAGATGGAAACCAGCCGAGGGCTGAGTGAAATGATTAACGTGCCTGTGTCACTCATTCACCAAACACAGCCACAGGCCAGGCTGCGGCTCCGTGTCCTGCCAGGCACTGCAAGCTTGGGGAGGCAACAGGCAAACAGGAGTGCTGGGGACATGTGACCTCTCTGGATGGGTGGAGGGCTTCCTGCAGGAAGCGGCATCTGATCCATCACAAGAAGGAACGAGACCTGGATGAACTGTGGCTGAGCTCCGCATCACCCTGATCATCTCAAGGTTCTCAGTGAAGGGAATCAACATGGAATATAAAAATAAAAACTGCTTTGACATTCTCTTGAAGATACAAAAGACTCAAAGAACCTTAATTGAAGCAATAAATTTCAAATGCCAGCACTGCTTTGCTAGCATTTTTTCCATTGTGCTTATCTAAACTCACTATTCATTTATTATGCTGCCAATGTGGATAAACAGTACTAAAATAATAAGAGAAACACTGCAGCCTGGTTGTGGGGGGCATCAAAAAGTCTTCCAAAATGTTCACAATTCATGTTTTTAAATTTACGATATAGTCCATAAAACGAAGCAGCATAAAACCAGAATTGAGGAACTGCTCAAAGTAGCACTTAGGGATTGTTAGATCTAACAAGTCCTGTGGGTTTTTAATACAGGTTTATTGATGGATAGTAGTAGTTACACCGATAAATACATGCCCTTAATATTCAAACAGTTACACCTTCAGGGTAGGGATAGATTTGGAATAAAGCACCGTTTGCACAAAGGTCAGCTGGGGAGTCTCTCTTTCACTCACACACACACACACACACACATATGCTGGCACCATTACTAAAACCCAGACCAGGCCCGTCCAGTGGGTTGGGGGTGGGAGGTGGGGACAAGCACTTATATTTCTTAAGAGCCCTTGAGGAGATGCCAACATGCAGAAGGAACTGGAAACAACAGGGATTAGACAAAGCTTTGCCGTCATCTATGTGCTCACATTAAAGCCTCATTATGGACCCATGGGAGCAAACACAGCCCTTCTTAAAAAGTCACAATATTTTCCTTAAGCTCAATTTAAAGCAACATCCAATTATCAGCCAAGTCCCTGGATTTTAACCCTTGCTACGTGTTACAATCATCTAGAAGGCTCTTTAAAAATTCTAATGCCCAGGATCCCTCCTGACCAACTGAATGAGAATTTCTGGTGGCAGAACTGGTATGTGGTGTGTATGTGTGTGTGTCTGTCTGTGTGTAAGATTCCTAGACGATTGTAGGAGGCAGCTAAGACGGAGAACCCCTGCGCTGGGTGAACCAAATGCCTTATTGCTTGGAAAATAGAAACAGCAGCCCAAATAAGCCCAAGGAAATCAGACTCATTCCGATGAATCCGTCTAAAATCATGCCACCAGTATAGGAATTTATCCCTGAGGCTGTAGCCAGGAGACGCTCAGGACAAACTTTCACTCAGCTCTTAACACCTCCCCACAGAACATGGGCAGCAATCAGCACTCAACAATTGCCTGTTGAATCAAATGGAACCGATTGATCTGGTTATGGATGATCTTTTCATAAAAGGTGAGTAAATTAAAATCTTTCTTTCGAGAGGAAATACAAGAGCCCAGAAATGCTTTGAGACCATGTCCTGGTTTGATCTCCCAAATCATTTTGAACACACAAAAGATTTTTTATTTATGATGGGGAGGCTTTCATATCCATCAGGTTTGACCATCAAAACAAAATATCAAAAAAATCTTATTAAGGACAGAGCAGCAAAGAAACCTATCTGTGAACAGCTACTAGAACGGCCCTCCTCTGCCAACCTCCCTCTCCCTCCCTGGTCATGCCTGCTTTACTGGAGACACACGCGTGTGGGTGGGTGGTGGGGCAGCGACGGGAACCCCATCCCCCTGCACAGGGTTTGAGAGGCGTCATCCAGGGCCATCCAGGTGGCTCAGACAGTAAAGAATCCACCTGCTATGCAGGAGACCCTGGTTCAATTCCTGGGTTGGGAAGATCCACTGGAGAAGGGAAAGGCTATACTCAACTCCAGTATTCTGGTCTGGAGAATTCCATGAACTGTACAGTCCATGGGGTCACAAGAGTGGGACATGACTGAGCCACTTTCACTAATCCAGGTCTCGGGAAAGACATGGGCAGACCCTAAATCCTCTTCACTGACATCATGGAACCTAACCACTATTTATACCATTGCATCGGAAAATGCCATCGTTGGAACTTTCTGAATACCAGAAAGTCAACTTATTTTAGTTCTTCTGTAAACAAAAAACCAAATGTAAAAAAACAACTTGAAGGGCAATTTTAATCACGAAAAAGAAAAAAAGTTAGCCATATTCCCTTTACCCAAACACAATTACATACTGGAAGTTTCCTACCATCCCAAAAGGAGAGTGTTCCTAGCAAAACTTTCGTAAGTGGAAACGTCATAAAGCAAAGAGTCTCCCACACTTTGGTTTGAGTTTTGATCTCTCAATTAGCGAGAAGAGGCACTAATGCAGGTCTTCTGTAAAAGTGAAGTGGCCTAACTCCGCCCTTCAGAAGTCAGGGGATACCTGTATTTATAAGTTTGTTTAGTTCTTTGATCTTGTTTACTGATGCAACATCCTCATACAGCTTTTGTAGATGTTGTGCATATACGACGTAATCACCTCATATTCCACCTTTGCTCTCAGAGGGTTACACTATTATGGTGAAGCAACAGTTCTACAGAATGGGAATTCTTATTCTACAACATTCGTTACGAATCCTGGACACCCCAGACAAAAATCAGCAGGCTCTGAGGCTCCTCTAGAAGTCTTCTTCAGAGACCCTGATACCCTCAGTAATCTAGAAATGGACCTTGTCCTTGCCATTTGGGGCTCCATCAACCACAGGAATAAAGGGAGGGCTGAACACAGCGCTTCAGCCTCCCGTAACGTTCAACAGCACAGGTGACTGGCACGGAGCCATCAGGCTGGCCGGACCAGCCATTGTGAGCCTCTCAGCATGTTACAGGGAGCAGCCAACATCAAACCAAGGGACTCCATCGCCTGCAGGACTCAGAAAAGACCAGCGACTGTCAGCATCACTGAGGACTTAGGACGCTTACATGCAGCATGTCCTTCCCCTCTCTGTTAGTTTAACCTGCAGAGCAGAACGTCTGTGGCTTCTCATGAAAACACTTTGATGATGTCTTGGGAGATCCAAGCACAAAGGAGTATTTTTGTGTATCTCAACTGTGCTTAACCACCACACAAATCACACTGCCTCCTGTCCAGAGAGTGACCAGGAGGTTAGTCGTCAGCCATTCATCCGTCACTTTCTTCTCGTCTCAGGCCTGAAATTGACCAGCCACCAATGCCAACCGCTCGCTGGGAAAGTGGGATTTTTACATTAACTAATTGTCACCATACTTCAGTTCAGAGACACAAAAATTGCTCAGACAAGCATTTTCCTTCCTAGAAACCTGTCAGATTTCTGCCCTCTAACATAACTAAACCTGTTAACATTTTTTGATTGTAGCATATTTTAAAACATATATCAAATTCGCACCCAACCTCCATGACAGTCAACTCACTGGCTGTTGCTACCTCATTTATTTCTCCAAAAATACTCACACATCCATTTTCTGTGGAAGCAAAATCATTTATTTCATGCATCCACAGTGAAGTGAGGGAATTCTCTGACGGTCCAGTGGTTAAGACTCTGCACTTCCACTGTGAGGGGCACAGGGGTTCAATCCCTCATCAGGGAACTAAGAGCCCGCATGTCACCTCATGGTTTTTAAGATAAGTTGCTTCCACAGAAGTGGGGAATGAATAAGCAATGATCCCTGCTCAAGAAAAGGAAACCTGGGGTTAGGAGTCTGTGAAGCTCTGCATTTCAAAGAGAAACTTGAAGGGTCAGCATGCCTTTTTTAAGTTAAGCCTGTCTGTGTGCCCCTCAGGAAGTGCCAAAGAATCTGGCTGGCTGAATACCTTGGGGATATCTTGTGTTCTCAATTATCATTTTTCAAATCTTTAAAATTTTCCCTATGGAGATCACACTGACAAAATGACCATGCCTAACACGGACGCCATCTGAATAATGAATGATGAAGGATGATGAGAAAGAAAAATCCCAGACAAAGCAGCAAATATACAATGAATTAGTGGAAACAGTGTTCACTCGAAGGGAAATATCCTTGGGTTCATACCTTCTTGGAAGTGACCGAGGCTAACAGGCACACTCACAAATTTTTTTTTTTTTTTTAATGCTTTTGCGTGGGTTTTGCCATTTTTTAAACAAAGAAACTGACTATAAAGTGGCTAAAATCTAAAAAAAAAAAAAAAAAGTGGCTAAAATCTGTCACTAGCCCACATGATTCTTGCCTGTCTTTCTGTAGTACAAAGAAGATGAGCCATTTCAGGAGATAAACCTACGTTCAAATCCCTGCTCTGCTGGTCTCTGCTTGACCTTGAACTCCTTCCTAAAGGTCAGAAACAGCCGTCACAAAGTTTAGTTGGGGTCATCGCTCTACTTTAAGTCCCTGCACAAGACTCTTGAGAGTCCCTTGGACAGCAAGGAGATCAAACCAGTCCATTCGAAAGGAAAGCAACCCTGAACATTCAATGGAAGGGCTGATGCTGAAAGTTGAAGCTCAAATACTCTGGCCACCTGATGCGAAGAGCCAACTCACTGGAAAAGACCCTGATGCTGGGAAAAACTGAGGGTAGGAGGAGAAGAGGGCAACAGAGGATGAGATGGTTGGGTGGCATCACTGACTCAATGGTCATGAGTAAGCAAACTCATGGAGACAGTGATGGACAGGGAAGCCTGGCGTGCTGCAGGTCATGGGGTTGCAAGGAGTCGGACACGACTTAGCAAGTGAACACCACACAAAGCAGCACTTGCGACGTCACAGGTGCTATACAAGCAACAGACTTGACAATTTTATTCCACATTAATTGACAAATACTAATTGAATGCTTACTGAGTCAGACACTATTGTAGGCAAAAAAATCAGACTGGGCCCTGGCCCTTGCATAGATTAAGTGTGGCCTGGGCTCTCCTAGCTCTACAGAAAACTGAAAATATTTGTGCCTCATACCCCCTCTTCATCCTGCCAGTCAGTGTCTCCTCTCTGCCCCATCCTCAGCCAGTCCTTATAATTGTCACTTACTATCTCTCAAATGTGAGCTGATGGGCGCTCCAGTCAAGGCCTTGCGCCATCTCAGCAGCAGACATCACTAATCTAGCAGAGCACCTTCGATCCTGAACTCCACCTCCAAGTTCTCCTGGAAAAGACACTCCGAGCAGCCGCTACCAGTGGTCACAGAGTTGGCAAAACTGAACCGACTAAAGTTCTTCCCACATTTCTGTACTTTAATATCAGGCCCCTGAAGGCTGAAATATAAAGACCCCTTAAGCCGGCAAACACAAAGGTCAAGAAAGGAATTAAAGGAGAAAAAAGTGAACAGCATGCACGTCTTATGAGTTGATTGAAGTTAAAATTTCCTCTTATCTTTTAATTAAAATCATCCTCTGTAATGACTGTTGGGCTTTTTCTAAAGTGCAAACAAGGCTATTTGAGGTACTTTAAAAATCATATAAATTCCTTAGTGGGAGATGAGATACACTTCAAGAGGTAAGATGTGTCCATGAGATTAGCTCGTCTTAGGCTGACAAGGCTGACTCACCCAACTGCTAAGCGGAGCTGAGTGAATGACACCAAACCCACCGCTGTCACCTGGGCCTGAAAACCTGTAGCCACGTGTGTGATCGTTTGTAGAGTGTCTTATTTCTTCCAACCTCTACAGTTTCACGAGGGCAGATTCCAGGTCTCCTCTGCTGAGTGTTGTTTCCCCAAACAACTATGTGGCTTAGCATAGTGTCTAAGCCACAGCAGACTCTTAAATATTTATAAATGAAAGAAACAGCTCCTCCACTTCCTTAAATAATCTCAAGTAGGCCATTTTCAACTCTTCTGTCATCCTGACTTGGGAAATCCCTGGGACACCAGCAAAATCTATAAAAATATACATAAAAAGGGTTTGGACAACTTTGACCTTTCACTTTGGTTTGTTTTTAAATATTTATTATTTATTTACTTGCTTGCTCTGGGTCTTAGTTACAGCATGTGGGATCTAGGTCCCTGACCAGGGATCAAACTAGCGCCCCCTGAGTTGGCAGCGCAGAATCTTAGCCACCGGACCACCAGGGAAGTCCCTGATTTTTCTTACTTAGTGATTTCTGATTCAGAGGACAACAGTGTGAAACTATGAGGAAATCATGGCCCACAATTACTCAGAGTAGCCTCTAGATTCGTACATTGATTGCTCTTCTGATCTCAGGCCACTGCTTTCTGCAGGTCACCATGCTATCTCCATACACCACCTCAAATGAATGGCCCACTAATTTAAAAAAAGAAAAAATTAAAAACACATTCTGTTTCAGTTTTTGAGCTGTCCCAGTTCTCAGACTAAGAAAACCATTCTCATTAAAATAAGAGAGTTGGCTACCTACCTCATCTAGACCATGACAATATCCATATGTGGGGTTACATAACTGATACAGATCATGACAATACTCATATGTGGGCTACATAACTGATACACATCATGACAATATTCACAACCCCCCACCTTCCCTAGCGGGTTTCATGAAGCCAGTATCTGTGAACTCATCGGTTTCACATGTACACAGCTGTAAACACAAAGGAACGGTCAGAACCCACGTACTGCCCAACATCTAGGAGGGGAATGCAGCCAACATGTTGAACATTTAACCAAGTGGATGCTTCCAAGAAAAATATACTGAGCGTTATAAATCATGAAGAGTTTAAAAACCAAGACACAACAAAGCCCACGGACCCACATACTGAAAACCAGATGTGCAACCTATGTTGCCACAGAAAATTTAGGGCAGTCTACGAGAGTTCTGAAAAAATAAGCACAAACCAATGGAGACAGTAGCTTGGCAACATATATGCTACCATATGCAAAACATATGTGTATATGCTTTATACATGTATATACATACACACATGTATACTACCATGTGTAAAACGTGTGCGCTTTATACATGTATACACACACATATACACTGCCATGTGTAAAACATATGTGTGTGCTTTATACATGTGTATACATACATATACATATATACTGCCATATGTAAAACAGATAGCCAGTGGCAATTAGCTGCATGATTCATGGAACTCAAACTGGGGCTCTGTGACAACCTCTGGGGTGGGATGGGGTAGGAGGTGGGAGGGAAGTCCAAGAGGGAGGGGACGTATGTACGGTTTAGTCCCTAAGTTGGGTCCGACTCTGCCACCCCACAGACTGTAGCCTGCAAGGGTCCTCTGTCCATGGGATTCTCCAGGCAAGAATACTGGAGTGGGTTGCCATTTCCTTCTCCAGGGGACATATGTGTACCTAAGGCTAATTCATGCTGATATACAGCAGAAACCAACACAATATTGTAAAGCAGTGACCCTTCAATGAAAAATACAATTAAAAAAATAAGCACAAAACACATTTTGTCAGGTTTACCAGTTACGTGTTGTTGAACATACATGAACTGTTCAGTCTCCATAGACTTGTGATGGACCCTGACCAAATGGAAAGGATTATTATGGCTTATTACATGTTTCCCTAGTGGTCAAACGTGAAACATGCCGTTGAATAATAACCTAGGTTTACCTGGCAATAAGGATTATGTATTTTTCCATCTATAAAATTTCCTCTTCTCAAAGCCTTTTGACTAGAAGCAGTACAGCTGGATCCACGGTAAGTATTAAACAAATATTAATTTACCTCAAACCAGATTTTTTTTTATCAGTACCCCTACTCACAGGCAATATGATCCAACTATTGACCTAAGGGGAAAAAGATTTAAGTAAACTTTCCCTTCTTCCCCCTCTCCCTTAAGCAGCAACAAGGCAAAGAATCAAGCAGTCATTGGAAAGTTAAATAACAGGTTGGCCCATAAGAAGGACAAGGCTTCTGCTTATCTCACTATCCCAAGAATTTAACATTAGAATGGGGTTTATGTTGTGGTCAAAAGAACATCCTTATTTTGGGGTGATGTACTCTAGGTATTTAAGAGCAAAGGCTTTGTGAAAACTCATCAAGCTGTCATTTGTGTGGGGTTTTGTACATCTGTTACATATTTCTATTAAAACTTTATTTAAAAAGAAAAGTGAGAATCTGATGTCTGTAACTTACTTTTAAAAGGTTCAACAGATATAAATAGGCTGGATGGATGGCTGGACGGGTGAATGAAACAAATATGGCAACTGTTAATGGTTGAATACAAGGATCTTGTATGGAATACAACTATCTGGTTTTCTGTATGTTTTTCTTGGTGGGGGGTGCGGGTTGCTGAGCCACATGTCTTGTGGGATCTTAGTTTCCTGAACAGGGATTGAACCTGCGCCATTGACAGTGAAAGCAAGGAGTCCTAACTACTGAACTGCCAGGGAGTTCCCTCAAATACTTATAATAAAGAATGTACTTAGATTTCCAAGGTGTTCACACAAACAGTCTTAGCGATTTACAGAAATTAACAGGGTCTCTGGCAAGAGGAAGGGACAACCTAATGAGATATAAAGAGATACAAATGACCCCAAACGACCTTCTGGAGTTTTCTACGCTCCAGAAGGGTTAAAACCAACCTCCAACTCACCAAGCCCAAGGACAGAACTGGGATGACCTGTTTCAGTTACACAAAAGTTGGAAACAGGAGAAAAACGGGTAAGAGGGAGAAAGAAGAGAGTTACTTGAGTAACTGTGACAACTAAGAGAAGTGTGTACACACCCATCAACACTGTCTCTAGGGAAGGAGAGAGGAATCAGGCAATTTATGGGTGAAACGCACCAGTCTATATTCATCTTTTATGAAAGTAGAATTCTCGCTGGGGGGAGTGCCTATATCTGAGCCTTTGGTTCTTAATCTGATCCCCAGTGTTGACTCTTCTGCCTCTCAGAGCCTGACAGATCTCTGCTGAATCTCATTTGCCAAAAGTAGAGGCTGACCTCTGCTCCATCTACCTCAGAGGGCTGCTGTGAAGGTCATTCAGATAGCACATGGCTTGAGAAACGTTAAGTGGAACCATCATGGGGGTTTCCCATCTTAATGCTTGAATTTAATGAATGGACAGGGCTTTCAAATTCAAGCTTATTTTCCTCTCCCACCAGAAGAATCTATTAGGATTTTATTGTTTACATCTATGTTACTCATGTAACTACTTAACATCCCCTTTCACGGATAATTAAAACGAGAAAGAGTAAAAACGAAGCTCATTATATTCGCCTGCAAAGGTCGTCATTAGATGTGCCAAGTGAAGAAGATTCATTTCTATGGAGGTGAATGATTCAAAGTAAGGGAGGTGATAAGACCATCAAGGGTCACAACAGTGCATTTTACCATAGTTTTTATATTAAAACATGAAGCCAATGAATCAGCAATATTTCTTAAATACTACAGATTTACAAAAATGCTATCTACAGGGCACCTTAAGTCAGTTACAGGAAGGGATAAGCAGAACTGTAATCAACTAGACTTGCTTTGAGGGAGGCAAACTTTTCCAGTAAAGGGTCAGAAAGTATATGTTTTAGGGTTTTCAGTCCTCATCATCGCATCACAAGCACTAAACTGGCCACAGTGGCAGGAAAAACCACCTCAGACAGAGATAAATGAATGGGCAGGGCTGTGTTCCAATAGGACTTTCAATACGGACACTGAAAGGTGAATTTCATGCCATTTTCACAAGTCATGAACTACCCCTTTTACTCTTCAACCATTTAAAAAGGTAAATGGGCACAGGAAGTAATTTTGCAAGATGAGAAAGTTCTGGAGGCTGCTTGTCCGACAATGCACATGTATTTAACACTACTGAACTCTACACTTAAGAGTTAGTGTAGTTGATTTTATGCTATTTTTGTGTATATTTATGTGTCTTTTATAATTTAGAACCATTCCTAGCTGGTAGGTGGGATCTAGCTTATAAACTGTAGCTTGTAATCTACAAACCCTTATGTAATCCCACTTCTCCATTTCATTTGGAAGTGAGACAGGAGGCGTCCAGCAGATTAACGAAAAGCAGCAGGAAAACAGCAGTCAGCAATCTCTAGATACCGGCTCCCAGCACAGTTAACCAGAGTCCGGGAGTCCTTTGTGCCTTTGAGGGCACAGACATTGCTTGGATTCTTGTCATAGTTCTGTCGACTGAGCCTGAGGGCTTGTGAACTCAAAGCCACATCCCTTCAGCCTGTGTGAACCTAATCAATTGGAATCCTTTCCCACAGTGAAAAAAACTGGATTTGAGGAAGGCCCCCACAGGCCCACCACCCCCATCCCAGCAGCCATTCACAAAGGCCCTTGATGATGCTGGGCCAGCATCCCAGCGTGGGAAGGGGCTGTCCCAACAGAGGACCCGGAGCAAAGCTGATACAGGTCTGAGCTCAAAGTCTGGGGCGCTGCGGCCAGACTTGGAAAGCATTTACATTATCACCAAGGAGGGAAACAGACTGTATTTACAAAGCCCACACTTCCCATGTCCACACCAATAGCCAAATGGAGGCGGGAGGCCAAGTCTTCTCAAAGCAGCGCCTGTGATGCAGGAAGCCAAGTCCCTAGGACAACCCCACGATGCCACGAACCTAAAGCGTCAGGCCAGAGGGTGAGGGATTCTTTAAGAAAAACACAGGGCCTTTGTTTGGGAATGAGCCTGTGGCTAAAACTTGCTGTTTATGCAAAGATATTTTTCCTATGATGTTAATTTGTTGAACGCCTTTGGTTAAAAAAGAAAAAAAATTATCCCTTTTTCTGTGTCTCTCCTCCATCCATTTCTAGTTTTCAAAGATGGGTTTCATTAACAACCAAAAGAGTATCTGGGGATCGCCTTCCCTCTTTGATCTGCATGTAATATCTGGACATTTTGCCAACTGGTTTGCAATCTGCGACTTCAGAAAACTTTCCAAAGGTGGTTGTTCCAAAGACTGACTCACAGCTAACCTAGACCCTGGCTTCTCCTCTGAGCAAGTGAATGAGTAAGCTGTGTGTTAATGTTCAAACTGGATTAAAAAGGGCTGATGTTTATTCGGTGTGGAGGGTGGCGCTCGGGGCCCTGGGGCCTGTGGAACATTACTGCTTGCAAAGGACAAAGCTGCTGTTGTGAATCCCATTGTACAGAGAGGGACAGCGAGACCCAGAGAGCAAACCTGCCTGAGACCACAGAGCCAGTACTGGGATCTGAGCCCAGATCTTTGACACTAAAATTAATGCTCCCTCCCACCATTGCTGTCTTGCTGCCTTTCAGATGGATTCAACGGAAAAGGGGTCCATTAATGTGACAATCATTGCTAAAGTGAGATGGAAAACCATTTTAGATAGAACACCTACCCCTTGGTTACTTATGCTGAAGTCTCACTCTTCTTAATAAAGGACTGGGTGGTATGAATAGCATCTATTAATGTAACGCCTCTTGACACCAATTTTGCCCTCATTAGTCAGTCACACATGCCGGGGGGGGGGGGCGGGGGTGAGAAATGGAAAAAGGCACTTAAAAGTCACCGTGCACTTTTTAGCTTGCTTTCTCCCGTCACACAGAATGATCACCAGCACCCCTGGGAATCCAGGGGTGATTCTGGCAGGGCAGAGAACTTTCTAACATGCAGAGAAAACCGACCCATTTCAGTTGCAATCTGACTTCCAGCTTTTCACGCGGGGCTCACATTTACATCTGCGACCGAGCACACGCACACACAGCGTGTACATCTGCCTCTGCCATCAGACTGTGCGCTCCAAGATGCTGCCCCCAGCAACACCACAGGACCCACAGCCGTCAGCAGGACAGACGCCCAGTGTCCCCGTGTTGTCGAAAATAAGGTTGAAATAAACACCTCTGGAATGCAGCATCAAGAGCTGGTGTAGCTCAGAGAAGCACAGTTGAAATCAGCTCTGAACGCGCCTCAACAGCTGGATGGGAGTTCACTGGACTTACAGGAGATGTGTGTGTGTGTCTGTGTGCGTTGTGTGTGCGCACATGTGTGCAAGCGTGCACATGCGCCACACCATGACCAGCATTGCGGCTGTTCAGTTGCTCAGTTGTGTCCAACTCTTTGTGACCCCATGCATTGCAGCACTCCAGGATTCCCTGTCCTTCACCATGTCCCAGAGTTTGCTCAAACCCATGTCCACTGAGTCGGTGATGCCATCCAACCATATCATCCTCTGTCACCCACCTTCTCCTCCTGCCCTCCCCTCCATCTTTCCCAGCATCATTGATCAGCACTGCTAACACAAAAAGATCACATTCTAGAGGTCAAGGAAACACGTCCACATTCAGCTACATTCAGTGATACCACCTTTCCTATGCTTAGCACTGTATACTCATCAAAGCGCCTTGAGTTCAGTTCATTTCCACCCTTTCTGAGCATCCAGTATGTGCCAGTGCCCACACCTGGGACCTCATTGGGTTAGAACATTAACTCGGACCAGCATCTTGCCTTTAACAAACTCAGGTCTAGCAGGTATAGTGCTATGGAAATGAGTAGTTATGATACCATTTATAAAGTTCAATAACAAGGCACATGTTAGACACAGATTTGCACAGACTTCCCAAATAAGATAATGTGTGAGCAAGGTTTGGAAGGGGAATAGTTTTGAGGCTAGGGAAGCAGAAAAGAGCATGCAAGCAAAGCGTTCTAGAAGCAGAAAACAGCACGTGAAAAGGCCCTGGTCTAGTGCACCAGGTCAGGTGTCTGGGGAACCAGAGACAGACTTTCTTCACTGCAGAGGCAAAGAGCAGAGAAAGGCAGAAGCTATCTTTTGCCAAGGTGTGTAGGAGTCTGGGCATTTTCCTAGGTGCTCCCTAAACGGCAAGACAAGAGGCAGGAATGATAGTTTCATGTTGTTGAACAGGAAACCAGGACAGAAGCAAGGCCGGTTCCAGCGAAGGTGATTTATGGAAGGATGAAGGGAGGTGATGTCCCCACGGTCAATGGTGAACCAGTGTTTTAGAATCAAGGATGTGCCAATGCTTTTAACAAAAACCACTGTATTTCCAAACCGGGTAGGAATAACCAACAAAAAATTGGGGGCAGAAACCTGAAAAGAAATGGGAAAAGGAAAACCAACAGAAGACTAGCACAGCATAAATGGTTTAGACTCTTAATGAAACATGAGATCAACCGTAAGATGGTAAGTATTATGTAATACTTAGAGAATGCTTGCTCTGTAGCTATGCCATGATTTACTCAATCATACTGCTGGGCATCTATTAGGTCAGTTGTTTGCACATAGACCAAGCTATTCCTTAGAAGAAATTCCATCAAGGAGTGTTCACCAAGGAAGTGTATATTAATGTTACACACTAGTAGGATCTTAGTTCCCCGGCCAGGGATCGAACTCAGGTCCTGGCAGTGATAGGGCTGAGTCCAAACCACTGGACAGTCCAGAATTTCCCATAAAGTTATGTACTTTTATATAAGGTCACAAGAGATCTTTATTTTCTTTATATTGTCCAATAGTTTAAGACTTCTGAATAATGGGCATAGATTTTTTTTATTTATGGGGAACAGTTTTTAAAATAGGGTAAAGAACAAAGAATGATAAAAGAGTAACTATATATACACCACCCAGGAAAGACAAATAATATTTTGTCACATTTATTTCAGGTCTCTATTTATTTTTTCCCAATTATTTTTATTAGTTGGAGGCTAATTACTTTACAGGTCTCTCTTTAAATAATAGAAAAAAAATACACTATGGATAAAATTACTCCCATTCAAAATCCCTTTCTGAGAAATCAATCACTATATATTATGTATCTTTCCAATCTGTTTTACACACACATACATTCACATCCCACATCTACAGAAATGTAGGGAACTGCATGTACTATTTTAAAAAATAAATTAAACCATACTCTTATACCACTGAACAATATGTTCTTGCACTCAGTCTATGTTGATTTCTATAACTGCAGTTTACTCATTTAACTCTGGCATAGCATTGGTTTAAATATTCCATCTTTTATTTATCTAGCTTATTAATGGATATTTAAGTTGTTTCCAATTTTTCTCAGGAAAAACAATTCAGTAATAACTATCCTTGTATTTGTCTTCTTGGGAGATGGCCAGAGATCTGAATATATTCTCTCTGGATATAAACACTAATAAATATAATGTTTAAGACGAACTATAATTAGGAAAGTAATAGGAAAAAGTGGCTGAGATAGTAAGATGACTTGGTGAATGCCTCTCATTATAAATGTTTCTAAATCTATCAATGTTTCTAAATCTATCAATGTTTCTACAACACCATGGTAATACTTGGGTTCTCAAAAAAAAAAAAAAAAAACCACCACCCAATACCTCTATAGACTCATGAACAGTAATCGAATGACCTGGTAAATTAACCTCAGATTACTGGCTCTATTCCTTATTCTCTACCATGGTTCCAATTTTATTTCTTGAAAAACTTTTCAACTAAAATTCATATGCAACTAACCGATCAAAATGCCATTTTAACACACCAACCCAATGCTGGTAATGCAACCAGGTTACCTCCAATGAACACAAAACTGCACAAATCTCACGAACATACGCCCGGAATGACCAGTTTCCATAAACACTATAATTCAATCTTTTCTATTTTAACAAGAGAGTTTTGCTCATCTCTTCAATGAACTCAGCTTTCCATGATCGTAAGTGGAAAAACACTTGATTGCCTCACCCAGCCCAGAGGCAAATCATATTTTTATAAGCTGCCCTCCAGCTGCTTAAGGGGCTTAAAATAAGCCAAGCGTGTTGTGCGTGACACATTTGGAGCCTGGAGGAAGAGGAATCATTGGCAAAAGAAAATGATGTGGTATCGACCTGGAGGAAGCCAAATCAGCACAAGGAGAGCTGGTCAAGGAATTATCCACGTGGACAAATTCAAACTGTGTGCTGTGGCCTTTTCCACGCCCTCCCAACTTCCACACAAGCATGTCATGTATCAGAAAGCCAGCATCTGTATAACTCACTGATATTTTTCCAAACACCCATGAATGTTCTTCCTGTGACACCATAAACTTCCCACACACGACTTTCTCACCCACCCATCCCTGTTCCAGTCAAAGCCAAAAAGCAAAGCTCCCCACCAAAAAAAAAAAACAATGCACAAAGTCACACAGATTTATGGGAGCTGATTTAAATCTAGGAGGAGGAATGAAGTCTGGTCAAAGCAGAGGAGATGGTGAGGGTCCGGAACAGAAGGTCACACTCCGCGGGGAGGGAAAGGCAGATGGACGCCAGGGTTTCTTTCTGGGAGGCAGGCATTCCCCACCACCAGTATGAGCCAGGTCTCAGCAAATCCCCCCACGGCTCAGTCACCCAGAGGTGGGGGCCAGTGCTTCCCCGGGACCCTGAGCAAACCATCTCTCTCCCTCCGTCTCAGGCCTCACCAATAAATCAGGCACGAGGGGACGGATGGGGAGGGAGTTTGGGATTAGCAAGTGGAAACTACAGGCTTGGCCAAAAAGTTTGTTAGGGATCTTCCAGGAGATCTTATGGGAAAACCCTAACGAACTTTCTGGCCAACCCCCAAATCATAACAAGAGTGGATAAACAAGGTCCTACTGTATAGCACAGGGAACTATATTCAATATCCTGGGATAAAGGCCAGAATGGGAAACAGTATGAAAAAGAACGCATTTGTATGTTTAACCAAGCCATGCTGCTATAGTGCAGAAATGGACACAACATTGTAAATCAACTATACTTTAATAAAACAGATTACAAAAAAAAACAAAGGCAGGAGGCCACCCACACTCGAGAAACCCTGGGCTCCCACCACACCGGTGAGGATCATGGAATCCCATTCTCCCATGGGAACAGCCACACCAGTCTGTCCCTGAGTCCTAGACATCCTTACAAGGCCTCCAAGGGCACAGGAGTTAACTGCTTTAAGTCTCTCCTCTGGCCTCTATGTCAAATGGATTCAGAACGAGAGCCTTGAGTCCCCCTGGCCACCAGGCCCGGGGATCACACCCAAGCCCCCTGCTCCCTGCCCGCGGCCCGGTTTAACGCTGCCCTCAGGCTGGTGAACCTGGCAAGCAGCAGGTAAGAAGTGCGTTTCAACACTGGTCAGCTTCTTGGCAGAACAGGGTGATGAAAGCCAGAATATAGTTCTCGTGTCGGAACTCACTGCCCTGGGAAAACATGAAAAGGGCAATTCTATCGAAAGCATCAAGGATTCCAAGAATAAGAGCCTAAAAGGCACGTGGAGGGGGAGGGGGTCCGGATAGTTTTAAGAAAACAAGCGCTGCGGGCGAGCTTGGGGCAAGCTTGAGGTTAACCCTCCTGTTTTGTTTTCTCAGGCCCAGAGTTGAGCTGTGTTGGCTTCCAGACCTCTGGATACCATACATAACCTTGATCTTTCAGGTGATTGCATAGTTCACGTGAGAAGTAGGGAATATTTGCAATGGCTGAACTCAACGTGGAGGAAAGTGGAGATACACGGTGGAAGGGGGCAATGCCAGTTGAAACTTTATTATTTTTAAATGGAATAGATGCAAAAGAGCAAAGACACATTTTAAACGATGCAACGTTTCACCAATCAATAGGCAGCACAGGGTTAAGAGCATCTTAAAATATAAGGCAAGCTCTAACATGTGATGAGGGAATTCTAACAAGATGATAAGCATCCTGAAATATAAGACAAGTTTTACGTATTTTAGATGAATGATGAGTAACACACAAAAGAACGTATTTTGCCATTCCCATTGTGTCCAGAACCACTGATGGCAACTAGTTAGTATCCAAAAGCAGAAATAAGAAAACGAATATGGAAGGAATTTATTCAACAAGCTAACGTTAGGCACACAAAATTCTTTGGGGAGTAGAAGAGATCCATAATTTTATTAAAGTTAGAAACGTCCCCTCCCTAAAGCAGGCAATAAGGCACTCAGCATTTAATTGAGTCAGTCAGTTCAGTTGCTCAGCCGTGTCCAACTCTTTGCGATCCCATGAATCGCAGCACGCCAGGCCTCCCCATCCACCACCAACTCCCGGAGTTTACTCAAACTCATGTCCATCGAGTTGGTGATGCCATCCAGCCATCTCATCCTCTGTCATCCCCTTCTCCTCCTGCCCCCAATCCCTCCCAGCATCAGGGTCTTTTCCAATGAGTCAACTCTTCGCATGAGGTGGCCAAAGTATTGGAGTTTCAGCTTCAGCATCAGTCCTTCCAATGAACACCCAGGACTGATCTCCTTAGTGAAGCCAAAAAAAAAAAAAAAAAAAAGTATTATGAAGCCTGATGAATTTTTTTTTCAATTGCATTTAACCAATGTAAGGTTTCCCTGGTGGCTCAGACAATAAAGAATCTGCTTGCAATTCAGGAGACCCGGGTTTGAGCCCTGGGTCAGGAAGATCTCCTGGAGAAGGGAATGGCAACCCACTACAGTATTCTTTCCATACTATTTTCTTGCAGGTGAATTCCATGGACAGAGGAATCTGGAGGGCTACAGTCCATATAGGGGTCACAAAAAGTCAGACATGACTGAGTGACTAACACTTTTACAAGGAGTGGTTATTCTAGAATTTTCCTTGAAAGAAGCTGTCTATCTAGCAGATGCAGGAGTTTACACATCTAATATAGTCCAGAAGCTGAAGGGTTAAAAGCAGAAAAGAACCTTGACTCCAATTCCCTTGTTTTATGAGCATCAAAGTTAACTGGCCAGAGGACTTACTGATCTCAATACACACACACCTACACAGAGACACGCATACACCTACACATGTGCATACACAGACACCCTTTCCAGGTGTTTCTGAATTTCCCATTTCTCTGGCTCTTGCAACATTCCCCAAGCAATCTCTCCTCATTCAATCAGGATCTTTTGGTCTGAAGCGTAAGCCAAGCTCCATCTCATACCAGGAACTCCCCCTTCTCCTTACAAAGTGTGCCAACAGTCAAGTTCTCAAGAAACTTTTGGAATATTAATTTCAAAAATGTAGTGTTGCCATTTTTATAATCAAACACCATGAAAGAGGGTACTCTGAGTGGTCAGTGCCTGGCAACCTTGGGACTACAAACCTCTGGTCCCTCGTGTTGAGTCTGGGGATGGCCCAACACTGGTGGGCAGAAAGATGCACTGTGCAAAAGCCCTGCCCCGCCGCCAAATACATTCCTGAGACATGTTACAGACCAGCAAATGCATCCGGATGATTAAAAGAACAGCGGAAATCAAGAACATCTTAAATTCTGGAAACAGTTACCAAATGAAATCACAAAAATACATGTGAAAAAAAAAAAAAAAACATGTGAGAATCCTACCAGCTGGCAGCATTCCTTAGTTGCTTGATCAACAATTTGCCACTTCATCCTGAGGGCAAGAAATTACATCCTTGGCGGAGAAAGAGAGACGCAGCGAACAACTAGTGATGGATTTTGGTTTTCTTCTTTTCTTACCATCTTTGCAACTATTTAGGCTTTTCACTTTTACCTCTAACTCTTGGCAACTTGACCTCCTCAGGTCAAATGATACCTGTTGAAGGTGGCAAGTAAGCGTGATGCTCAGGTGGTCTAACGTATCTTCAAGATGTACTGATGTATACACATGAAACCATTATGACTGTACAAACACCACCTACTGTTCAGTTCAGTTGCTCAGTTTTGTCCGGCTCTTTGCGACCTCATGAACCGCAGCACGCCAGGCCTCCCTGTCCATCACCAACTCCCAGAGTTTACTCAAACTCGTGTCCATCGAGTTGGTGATGCCATCCAGCCATCTCATCCTCTGTCGTCCCCTTCTTCTCCTGCCCTCAATCTTTCCCAGCATCAGGGTCTTTTCAAATGAGTCAGTTCTTCACATCAGGTGGCCAAAGTACCACCTGAGTTTCAGCTTCAACATCAGTCCTTCCAATGAACACCCAGGACTGATCTCCTTTAGGATGGACTGGTTGGATCTCCTTGCAGTCCAAGGGACTCTCAAGAATCTTCTCCAACACCACAGTTCAAACACATCAATTCTTTGGCACTCAGCTTTCTTTATAGTCCAACTCTTACATCCATACACGACCACTGGAAAAACCACAGCCTTGACTAGATGGACCTTTGTTGGCAAAGTAATGTCTCTGCTTCTTAATATGCTGTCTAGGTTGGTCATAACTTTCTTTCCAAGGAGTAAGCATCAGTTTTAATTTCATGGCTGCAGTCACCATCTACAGTGATTTTGGAGCCCAGAAAAATAAAGTCAGCCACTGTTTCCCCATCTATTTCCCATGAAGCGATGCGACCGGATGCCATGATCTTAGTTTTCTGAATGTGGAGCTTTAAGCCAACTTTTTCACTCTCCTCTTTCACCATCATCAGGAGGCTCTTTAGTTCTTCTTCACTTTCTGCCATAAGGGTGGTGTCATCTGCATATCTAAGGTTATTGATATTTCTCCCAGCAATCTTGATTCCAGCTTGTGCTTCTTCCAGCCCAGTGTTTCTCATGATGTACTCTGCATAATTTAAATAAGCAGGGTGACAATATACAGCCTTGACGTACTCCTTTTCCTATTTGGAACCAGCCTGTTGTTCCATGTCCAGTTCTAACTGTTGCTTCCTGACCTGCATGCAGGTTTCTCAAGAGGCAGGTCAGGTGGTCTGGTATTCCCATCTCTTTCAGAATTTTCCACAGTTTATTGTGATCCACACAGTCAACGCCTTTGGCATAGTCAATGAAGCAGAAATAGATGTTTTTCTGGAACTCTCTTGCTTTTTCGATGATCCAGCGGATGTTGGCAATTTGATCTCTGGTTCCTCTGCCTTTTCTAAAACCAACTACTATTAGTTGGTGTCAGTGGTATTACTGCTTAGTGACTGTATAAACTCCAACTATTACTAGCAGTTTTTAAAGAAAAAAGTATAGTCAGTGTGGAAGGGCTTCACAATCTGCTCTTCTCAGGTCCTGTTCATTAGGTCAATAATGGGGAAAAGCTCATTATCTGACAGATCAAAAGTTCTAGCGTGGACACCCTTCTCTGCAGCCACACATCACTTGTGGTTTTACTTCTTAAAGAGGAATTCAAACAGATATACAAAAAGGAGGAAAATGACAATATAGGATGAAAAGTTAATGGAAAACAGAAGAGGACCAAAAAAAATGAGTTATTTTTATTTTGACATGATTAGGGTTAGGCCATGTCAGTAAGAAAACCCTATCCCTCTCTCCCTCCCTCATCATAAAATCCTTCCATGTCCAAAAGCTTCCAGAACACTGACACTGCCAAGGCCAGTGGTACTTTAAACACACAGATAGATGATTCCATCTCTGAAAAAGCTTGAGGAATATAAGAATAAGAAAATACTGTATTTTTCAACCAAAAAGCTTTTCTTTGCATTCAATGATGTTAATGAATTTTTGTTAAGTATTTTAGTCATAATGATGTTACAGTGATGGGGCTGAAAATACTTGATCTTCTAAGATAGTGGTCCCCAACCTTTCTAGCATCAGGGTTCGGTTTTGTGGAAGACAATTTTCCCACGGACTGGGGTCGGTGGGGGATGGTTTCAAGATGACTCAAGTGCATTACACTTATTCCGCACTTTATTTCTATTATTAGTACATCAGCTGCACCTCAGATCATCAGGCATTAGATTCTGGAGGTTGGGGACCCCTGTTCTAGGAGACATAAACTGTTTATAAACAAAACCTATAGTTCCTTCAGAAAATCAAACTTTTCATTGATGAGTGGTGCCCACACATACATTTTAAAATTATTATTCATCATTCATTTCCTTACGAATTGTGGTACCATCGCATACAGAAAAGTTTCCATTTTTATGTGGACAGTTCTGCGATATTAAGAACACTCTCATTCCTGTGCAATCATCGTCGCCATCCATATCTCCAGAACTTTCGGCATGTTGCAAAACTGGACTTGTAGGACTTCCGTGATGGTACAGCGGATCAGAATCCGCCTGCCATTGAAGGGGACACAATCCTGGTCCGGGAAGGTTCCACAAGCTGCAGGGCAACTAAGCCCGAGTACCACCACTACTGAGCTTGCTCGCCGCAAGTACTGAAGCCCATGCACCGCAACAAGAGAAGCCCGAGCACTGCAACTGGAGAAAGTCCACGGGCGGCAACGAAGACCCAGCACCACCGAAAATTAATTAACCAATTAATTAGTTAATTACCTGAGCATCCACTAAGCAGGGACTCCCCTCCACCCTCCCTCTGGTCCCTGGCAACCATCCTTCTCTTTTCTATCTCTACCATGCACGCGTTTCCCAGAGTTCCCTTAGTTTCACCAATTCAGAATGAAGACCACAATCCCGAAAGAAACCTCCCTCTACTGTCCAAATACTGCTTCATCACTTAAAATGCAGCATACTAGAGGCATTCCATTTTATTTGCAATTAAAATACTTATCAACATTTTAGTAGTTATGTAGAATTCTGTGTACGAATAATCAGTCACTGAACTGGGCAAAAGGTATTATGATTAACATCCCTTTCATGAACATCTTTTGCTGGACTTCTTCCTTCTACTCACTCTGTAAGAGTGCTTCCTAAAATCTGCAGAGCTAACCTAGGCACATTTTTTAAGATTTCTGACTCATTGCCAGAGTGTCCTCCAAAAGAGTTGCTGCTTTAAGTTTTGGTGAAGCTTCTAATGTTCAAAGAGATGGTTCTGGATTTGGGGGATAGGAGGGAGGCCAGATGACGCTCAAACAATGGCCTACAGTTCCTGCTAAATGTTCTTACACACACTCTTTTTCCATGGTTATAGTAAGAGATCTCTCTCTTACCATCTCTGACTGACACAGGGTTTAAGAAATCTACAAAGATCATAAATGGTCATGAGTCAGGAATCAGGTTTTCCAAAGAGGACTTCTTTTAAAATTAAGTTGAAGGGGCTCCCTGGTGGGGCTCAGTGGTAAAGAATCCATCTGCCAATGCAGGAGAAATGGGGTCAATCCCTGATCCAGGAAGATCCCACATGCAGTGGAGCAACTAAGTCCGGGAGCCGCAACTACTGAGCCTGTGTGCTGCAACTACTGAGCCCGAGCACCCTAGAACTCGCGCTCTGCAACAAGAAGCCCGCATACCACAACTAGAGTGGCCCCTGCTTGCCGCAGCGAGAAAAAAGCCCATGCAGCAACAAAGACCCAGGACAGCCAAACATAGAAATAATAAATAAGATTTTTAAAAATTAGGTCGAAGATACATCACCACCCTTTACACCTCTGAAAAACATTTGCTGCATGGGACTGAAAAGGAGGCAATAACAAAGCACACGTTTCCACCTTATTCTCATTACCAACATTTTTTTCAAAACCAACCCATGAAAGTAAAGGCAATTAAAAAGAGCACTGTTTCCTATTTTAAGGTATCAACTAATCCGCAGATTTTATGGTCACACTGCAACCACTTTTGCATTCGTAAGAAATCTGCAAAACCAACAATATTTTCTCATTTTATGTCCTGTCCATTAGTTAAGCTTCTTCGGGTTGGCCAAAGGAGACTGGAAGAGACTCCCCATACTTGCTTCCTCCTACACCCTTCTAAATCTCCTTTCTCAAAGGAAGCTAAACCCTCTGGTTGTGCAAATTTATCGATCCAAAAAATTTCTTCTAGAAATAAAAATGTCTTCCTTTGCTTTTCAGGGCAAAGCAGCCCTTTAAAAGAGAGAATGCCATAAAAGGGACTTTGTACTAAACGTATCTTTTTCTTTGCCCCAGTGGTGGCCAAGCCAGCAGCTCTCCTCACTGAAGAGGTTTCTGAACATCCCATGGTTACTTTTCCCATTTCCCCACTGTCATCGGTTATCCTCACATGTGTTTTCATTTACAGCATCATGGATATTCTCTAGACAGTCAGTCTGCTGGAAAAAAAAAAAATTAATCCCAGCCCCATGAGCTTAAGATCCTGAGCACTCAGCAATTTCTTGTGAATTCATGATAAGGCTATTCACGCTGAGGCTGAATCTGAATGTATAAACAGCTGACCAGAGCTAAACTGTTATGCATTTGGCTTATTTGGCTTAAATCCCATTCTGCATTTTGAGCAACACAAGCAGAAGAATACAAGGTTCATTGACAGATTTCAGACAAATACAACAGACAAAAGTCTGACAATAGCTTCAGATTCAAGCACTGAGACAGAACACCTCTTTATTGAGCACCTACTAGATGCACAGAATTATCTCATTATTTTACCTATGCTCTCTAGACCCTCTGCAGGCCCCACTGCTAACTCAAAAGTAGACCTGTGTTACCCTCATCCACATTTTATAGCGGATGTAACTGAGATTCCCCAAAGTGAAGAAGTTTGTTCGGAATCACAGAGCTGCTAAGAGTGCAGCTAAGTTCGAACACTCACTCCAAACGCAAGACCCTAAGGAGATACCAGCCCCCACGCTGGCACAAGATGGCTGTTTAGGGGCAAGGAAGGAGGGCATGGTGCCTTCCAGGGATGGCCACTCCCACCATCACTTTACCCGGAAACTCAGGGGTCCCCATGACGACAGGTGAGACGAGGTGATCTCAGCACACACGTGCAATGATCACAGGGACCAGAAGTATAGAGTGCTATTTTCAAAGATGGTCACAACCATCTCATGTGCCCCATTCTGTGTTGCGAAGAATGAGACAACACTGCCTATTCGTTCCAAATCCTAAGCACAGACACACACACTCAAATACACAATGAGGAATGCTGATCTTGAACCCAGAAGTTCTGCCCGTTTGTTACAGCAAACCTAAAACAGACCACATGGCCCAGTCTGCTTGAAAACTGGCTGTGAACTGACGAAGGGTCGTGCAAGGAGTATAAGCAATGCACACCTGGGTGTGAAACTGAGCCCAACGCTTCCCAGGTGGGCGACCCTGGGCAGCAAGTGACACAGATCAAGTGCTTTGAAAGCGCCGTTATCAACCCGACACATGCTACCTCATTTAATACTCGCAACCACCCTCCGAGGTGGGTCCCACGACCCTCCTTTTACTAATGGCAAAACCCAGGTCATAGTTAAAAGTGGTGGAAACAGGATTTGAATCCAGTGTTTGGTTAACATTGTATCTTTGATGGGGTTCCCCTGGTGGCTCAGACGGTAAAGAATCTGCCCGCAATGCGGTAGACACAGGTTTGATCCCCCGGTCAGGAAGATTCTCTGGAAAAGGAAATGGCTACCCACTCCACTATTCTTGCCTGGGGAACGCCATGAACAGAGGAGCCTGGTGAGCTCCAGTCCACAGGGTCACAAAGAGTCAGACATGACTGAGAGACTAGGGCTTTCACTTTTCATATAAATCTGTTTTTTTTTAAAGATACATCATTGCAATATCCACTTCAAGAGGGTTGCTATGGTTATTTCTGAGACAGAATCCCCCAAAGTCCTCTGCGGCCGCACTCAATGAGTAGAGTAGCTACTGATGTTCTCATCGCCACCACCATAATCATCTGATCAGAGAGGCTAAAATGCTCACCTGATGGCCACTGCCCATAAACACTGAACAACATTCCCTTAATGCTTCGAACTATTTTCATTTTCCCTAAGCACCCTTGCCAAAGCTTGGAAACTTCACATGTTTCTTTGCAAGTAACAAAGAACAAACTCGGCTTGAAAAATCGCTTTTGTTGCCTCCTAGATCAACATGCAGCTCTTAATTCATCACACTCCACACTTTGCAGTTATCAGTGCCAGCCCTTGGAATTCTACCTACTCATAACCAAGGAGCTGGTTTTATTTTGATAAAGAGCTACTTTAAAATCCCAGGGATCGACGCTTGCCAAAATCGAGTTGGAAAATGTTGGTGTCAAGCTATTTGGAAGGGTTCTAAAAATAATACCCTGAGACTGAGGCAGTTATGAGCTTCCTCTGAAGTATAAATTATCACCAGGGCTCAGAGAGTCATAGACTTGAATATGAGAGAGGGCTTAATAGATAATTTAAACCCCAATACCAGATACTTCCTTTAACACTGACTTACACACAATGTCAGACCCTTAGAAGGCACAGACGACTAAGTGGGTTGGTTATGAAAGATAAAAGTCTTCGGAAGTGTTTGAAGTACAGAGATAGCTGGTATTTTGGGGGGCACATTCTAAAGCAACCTGTGAACACAGAAGCACTGAGCTTTCTGGGGGACCCGAGGGATCCAGCCAGGCTCTCAGCCCCCATCACACCTCTCCTGCCCATTTGCTGGGCACTAACGGCTCAGTTTTGGGGTCATGTCAAAGTAACATGACAAAATCACCATGCGTGTATGTGTGTGTGTGCCTGAGGGTTGGGGTGGTGGGAGGTGGTTCAGAACAATCTCCAAATACCAAAACCCAGACCCTGCCCTTGGCAAACGCCATCTTTTGGAAAATAAGCAAAAACTCAGGTCACGAACCTTATTACTGAATCTGCGGAAGACCATCTGATGTCAACTGGATAAGGGCCACATCTGACATCTGCAGTTACTGAGTGATACCACACGCACTTATCTTCTTTTAGCCTCATCATTCTCACACTGAATAATCAAGGAGCTTGAGATCAAATCAGTAATGCAATTCAAGGATACATAATGCTCAGAATTTTTCCTAAATCATGAACTCACCTGTTCATCAGGACACTGCTCATTCAATACACAGAATAAAATAAAAATTAAAAATAATCAAGGAGCTTGGACAGACCAATGTGGGAGGGGCCACATCAGGAGGACTGTGTTTTTAACTTGGATGTCTGTGTTCCTACTCGTTAAACTATATGTACTCATTTTATATATAGCTCATTTGCAAATATGCCATATTTCATAATTTCAAGTTTTAAGAGACTACATAAGAAAAAAAAAAGCATGTACAAACCCCCAAAATCAGCATTATAGAACACTTCTCTAGAACCTACATTATCCAAGACATATATAGAGTCAGATTTTATCATAATAGCTTTGAGATGACTTGAGATGACATTTTAAAGACCAACAACCTGTTTCAGTTTTGGTTTAATCTTGTATATTTTTTTTCAAAGTGTCAAAGTTTTCCATTCAGTCAATGGATAGCCCCCATGTTTGGATCAGTAAATTTCATAGATATATTTCAAATAATGTATTATTTACTACAAATGAAAACACACACTCTTCTCTCATCAAGCGCCTATCTGTTCCAGCAAGTATTTAAAAAAACTCACCTGACAATAAAGTCACTCTTTAAACTTTCCCAGTTTTCTATTAATAATAGTATACAGACTACATTACTAAAACTACATATACATATTTGATAATTACAATCTAGTCTGCTTTCTTGACCAGGAATCTTATTACATGAACACTCTAATGTTCTGAATTTGAGGAATTTCTGTAGTTGTGTGTTCGCCTCTTTCCCCAGGGGTGGGGTTGCTATTCAGTTGAAGAAAGCCATTCCTCTCTTGAACAAAACCATTGAGAGGGTGCCCCATGGCCCAGTTCACAGACTCCGGGGCCAGCAGGAGGAGACGCACATTCCGGCCCCATTTTGGCCGCCATTAGCTGAATGACGTTTAGCTCTCATCTGTTTAAGAGCTTTTCTAGTTTCATCACTTTTCTAGTTTGTAAATGGGCATATGGGACTGATCCTCTGACAGCCATCCACGTAAAACTCATGTTCCCATAAAACCTTTCGATATTCCCTATCTTTCTTTTATGATTATTCATATACACATTTATGTATCTTAGCCATATATCAGAAACTGCTATTTTTTTTACAAGAATAAAACATCTTTACTCATTCATTCAATCCATAAACATCTATTAAACCCCTGCTATGTGCTAAGGGCCATGCTTGAGGCTAGGAACAGACCTGAGATCAGAATCCAGACAATTCCTCTTCTCAGAGTTAACTGGGAAGACAGACATGAAATGAGTAATTTAGGACTCAAACACGCTATTGTTTAGAATCACACACATGTGCGCCAAACCATAAAGAGAAGCAAAGGAATGATCAACAGGAAATCCAGGCTGTGATTACTTCTGGGAGAGAGGGTGAAGGAATGGGGGAAGGCCCATACCAGGAAGGTTGTACTATAAACTTGGATGTTTGTGCCATTATTTATTAAACTACATGTGCTCGTTTTATAGCTTCATTTGCGAATATGCCATATTTCACAACTTAAAGTATTAACAGATAACATAAGAAAAAACAAATCATGTACAAACCCCCAAAACTGGCATTACAGAAAATTTTTTTAGAACCTAAAGCATCCAAAACATGGATAGTGCCAGATTTTAGCAGAATAGCTTCGAGGTGACTTGAGATGACATTTTAAAGAACAACAACCTCACTTCAGGTTTTGGTTTAATCTCATTTTTTTCCCCCCAAAGTGTCAAAGCTTTTCCATTAAGTCAATGGATAGCCCCCATGTTTGGATCGGTACATTTCATGGGTACACTTCAAGTAATGTAATATTTACTACACACAAACACACACATTCTTCTCTCTTTTATCAAGTGCCAACCTGACGCTCAAAGGTTTGAAAACTATAATCACCAAAAATCAGGTTTTCAAGAAAGTCAACACAGCCCATAAACCCTGCTTAATTTTGAAGACTTCCAGAAGAAACCTGGGAAGGAGTTGTCAAACATTACATATGTCACTGAAAGGACGGAGGTGGGTAACCAGAGTGTTCATTTCCCACTGGAAATTCTTAAAATACCACCACTGGAAACAGTCACTAAGAAATGGTCCTGAGCCAGGCTTTCTTTGGTCTTTTCCTTCTCTAATGCTCAAAAGACAGGTTTAAACACAGGGCTTCTGTGATCTTTTGTAGACATTCATCTGGTTACCTTCCTTCCTCCCTAAGATGCTGTCCGGTGTGGTATCAATCATTTCAACTGTCAAACAATTTAGGTCTCATCAAAGGACTATAACTTGGGTGGAGAACATGATGGGGAGGGGGGGGACAGAAATTTCTTTTATTAAAATCTCTCTCTCACCATAAGGAAAAAGTTAGACTGGCTGGATCAAAAGTTCTTTTTAACGAAGTATTCCTAGAGCAAAAAAAAAATGCCGAAGTTCTCTTCCCTAAATAAAAGGGTCAGAGAATGACCCTTGTCAAAAAGCTCTTGTATTACAAATGTTTATGTTCTTATCATGCCAGGTAAAAGAAATACGCAAGTGCACAGTGGACCCAGCATATCACAACTGCTAGAAAGCTCACACCTCCCCTTTAGGACTTGGTGGCCTCCATTCTATGAACAGGCCTCACTCTTGGGTGCACTTTACCGCTTGCCTTGGTCTTCCTCTGGGCACTCCTGGTGGCTCAGATGCTAAAGAATCTGCTTGCAATGCAGAAGACTCGACCTGGGTTTGATCCCTGGGTTGGGAAGATCCCCTGGAAAAGGGAATGCTACCCACTCCAGTATTCTTCCCTGGGAAACCCCACGGACAGAGGAGCCTCGCGGGTTACAGTTCAAGGGGTGATAGAGTCGGAAACAATAGTCACTAACACTTTCACACATTCTTGGTCTCCCTTTTTGTTTTTTTCTTAACCTACTTTCAGTTTATATATCTATTCTCTTGGCAGTCACCTTTAATTCCTTGTAAAGCTGGGGAATAGGCTTACCAGGTGGTTCAGTGTTAAAGAACCCGCTGGCCAATGTAGGAGACACAGGAGACGTGAGTTGGATTCCTGGGTCAGGAAGATCCCCTGGAGAAGGGAATGACAACCCACTCCAGTATTCCTGCCTGGAAAATCCCTTGGATGGGGGACCTGGTGGGCTATAGTCCATGGGGTCCCAAAGAGTTGGACACAACTGAGCGCGCGCGCACACACACGCAACTGTGTTTGTGTGCTAAATAATCCGACCTTTCCTCTAGCTTAGGAAAGGTTTCTCTGCTGCTTTTGATCCCACAGAAGCCTCTTTGCTCTTCCTGCCATCACTCCATGTTGGTCCAAGCCGCTCTTGGCATCTCATCTGGCCACCTATCCTGCCAGGATGCTCCAGACCTCAGGGCGGTGAGTTGGGACAGCCCATGCCAATCACACTCAGAACTAGTGTCCATGCTGGTGACCTAGCCTGGCCACGTGACTTTCTTAAAGTGCGGTTCCAGAAATCATGTGGGAACCAAAGTGGGTCCAACCGAGCCAGCCAGGGGTGTGGAAGACTGCACCCCACCGTCACTGGGAGCAGACAGGTGTGCGCAGAACAGGCTGTCTGCTGGAGAAGGCTGGCGTGCAGGACACGGGGGTCTCGGCTCCGAGCTCTCTGCAGAATGCGCCGAGGCAGGACTCGTGGGCTCCACGAGCAGCTGGATTCTTTAACCTAATTAACTACTCATGTTCCATTTCAGTGCTCTGGTCTAGAAAAGCTCAGACAAAGCCTCCATCCACCCAAGTGCTGGGTCCTTAGATGATGTCATCTGGTCTGTTTGCAGTTTGAGTACCTGGTTAAAATTAAACTTTTCTAAATGCCCCCACTTGGAGCACTGTTTCCGTATCTGAGACTAAGGACTTTGAGCTTTTGAAATTATCCCCAGGGAAGGGGATGGAGGGAGGGAGCAGACTATGTAGACACACATATACAGACACACACACACACACACTCTCCTACTTTGAGAATTATCTAACACAACAATTAGTCACCTTTTCTAGATAAAAACTAAAGAATCTCATTTTATAAAAGTTACAAGAATGAGAAGACGAAGCATATTCTTCTGATTTTTCCACGACACTTAAGAATTCATTTCAAAAGTCAGAAGAGGAATAGGAGAGACCTCTGTATTTTCTGTGTTATTTGAAATTGTTACTGCCAGGTAATCACAATCTACCTCTGATTACCAAAGAAGTTTTTCTTTTGAAGAACTGTTCTATCAGCCCTCAAAAGATCATGCAAGCATTAACACAGAAATAAACATCCACTATTCTAACTAGCTGTGGAAAAGGAAATGGCAACTCACTCCAGTATTCTTGCCTGGGAAATCCCATGGACAGAGGAGCCTGGTGGGCTACAGTCCATCGGGTCAAAAGAGTCAGACACGACCGAGCGATTATACCAGCATTCTAACTAGTTCAGCTTTAATCATCTGCTTTACTCTGGGAAGGAAACTGTAGGGGGCTTTTAAAAATAAAGCTTTGAGTTTGTACAGGTAGAAAACATCTATTATATGTTACTCATCTGTTTCAGTGACACCATTTTCTTCCTATTACTTAGATGCTATGACTGTCATAGGAAACATTGAATTAAACATGGGAGCTGAAAATTTGTTCTCATCAAAATTAACTGCCCTCATTAAAAAATGCTTACCAAGAAATTGATAAGGCAGATGAATTCAAGTAGATACTTGGTTTTATGGATCTTTCTAAAAGGCTTTACAGTGAATAATCCATTATTTAAATTTCAAAAACATGCAGAAATCACAGCAGATTTCTCAGAACAGAGTAACATGGTAAATGAGGTGTTCCTTTTATATTTAAAAACCTTTCAGGAACTGAATGGCAACAATTCCAATTAACATTTTAAAACTAATGAATCTAATTAAGGGACCACTTGGGAAAAGGAGATGGTTTTTAACTTCAGCACTAGCAATAAACCAAATTCCTCTCTTTGGTCTAATTTATGTCTGGAAGAGAAGAGAATGTCTCCCCAGAATCAAACCACCCACAGCGGGAAGGCCTCTTTCTCCCCCTTTAAGGGGATACAATTCTGAGATAGCTCAGCCTCTCTCCCCAGTATCTAGCCCTGATTGGCTGTCTTTCCTGGAAGGGGGCTTCACTGACCTGAAAGTACACCTCCATCTACATCGGCCCAGCAGAAAAGTAACTTTTATTTGGCACTCAAGTGTGTTCCTAAACACATCTCAATGTAACTCCAGCCTTGGCCAATCACTTGGCGTCCAGTGAAATAATGAAACAGGACTTTAGGTCCTTAACTCAGTGGAGGGTAGGCAGCTCTTCCTCAGTGATTGCTCCTCCTAAGCCCCTACCTTCAAGGCCCATTTATGTAAGAAATAGAGCCTTTCGCTCAGATGAGTGAAAAGGCAGCGCGCTCTAAACTTTGCAATGATGTGCAAATGGTGATTAAGTGCTTGGGTGCCAGAGGACCACAAAAACCACCCAAGTGGATCAGGCACTTTGAGGGAGGATGGATAGAGGCCGAAGAGCATCCCTGGAAGGAGAACTCACGCTACTTCTCTTCATTATGATCAGATACAGAAATGTCTCATTGCACTTCATCGTATCCGAACTGTCCAAGGCTCTTTTTTCTTTTTTTGGCTGCACCACACAGCATATGGAAACCTTAGTTCCCTGATCAGAGATTGAACCCAAGCCCCCTGCACTGGAAGCTGGGAGTCTTAACCACCAGGGAAGTCCCATGTGCTACTTCTCTTGAAGTAACACTTGCCAGAAACATCAACCTGCCAACATACAATCAGCTAGAAATGTGGGATTACTATTATTTCCACCATCAATTCTGTACCCTGTTCTATTCCACTTTAAAAGTATGCAGAATTCTCTAGCAGTTACGTGAATATATTTAATTAATAAAAGGCCTCTCTGAAATTTTAATCAAGTTCAAACTGCCCCAAAGGAAACAGATCACTGATACTCTTTGCAGAAGACTGCTGATTTAAAAAAAAAAAAAAAAAAAGATTCTGGAAATAAGCTGGAAGGAGGAAAACTAACTTCTTTTGTAATTATTTAATAATAAGACTATAAGTCTCACGTACTTTAAAGAATTTGTTTAAAATTGCACTGAAATCCAACATGTGTGTGCAGGAGTTGGCGGGTAAAAATTTAATAATACTCTCAAAAAAGGTCAACGGTAAAGTCAATTTGAAGTCCCAGTTTTTGTTACAAAAATAGTAACTGATGATTAATAGTAAGATCTTTTATCAAGCTAGAAAGAAAGGGAGAATTTATTATCTAAAGGGGCAGGGCAAAGTTACATGTTCCTCTTCCTTAACAGAACACAACAATGAAAATATCTCTATGTGACTGATTTTTCACTGTATAGAACTGAATAATGAACTGAAGATGAAACACTCCACAAGGCACTGAGTCCTCCTTTATTTGAAGTGGTCAAAAAAAATATTAAAACTAATAACAAATCAACATTTCAAAACCTAAACTTAAATCTTAGACTGGGAATCAACAGATGTCGATATGACTTTTTTGGAGCTGACGCACCTTATCATACATTTGATTTTATAATGCTGCACTAAACATCTCTGGAAACTACTGCTTACCACCTATAAGTCCACAGAGAACCATCACAGTTCCTCATGAAAACAAGGAAAACCTTTATCCATAAAATATAATGAGTCTTTTTCCCCCGTTGCAGGAAAAACAGCAGGCTTGGGACAGAACCATAAAAGTCCAAACTGAGAGGTAAAAGTTTCTTTTTCACTTTCTCTGAGCTGTCTAAAACTTAAATTCTTCCCACAGAAAATCCACTTTAAAGCTTTGACTTCTTAATGAAATTCATAGACAACATACACACATTAAAAGCTGAATCTCTTCTAAAATATATTTCTATGATTAAATATAATAGTCTTCTATGAGCTTTTCATGCATTATAAAATATCCTTGAAGAGTGTGCTTTTCAATATTCTTGTATCTTTGAAAGAAACAAAGGAAATACTATTATATATCCACATACATAGTTCTGTAGGTATTTCCACTCCCTTTGAGTCAAAATAAAGTCTTCTTTGTAAATAAAACTGAACAGTTTTTGAGATTAATTATGCCATAGGCACAGACCTTAGATTGAAGGAATATTTATTTTTGTGTGTGTGTGTATATAATATAAATAGCCTTACATACACAAATACAGACTGAACTTAGGTTCACTAAAAGAAGTCCAGATTTTTCACAACCCCCTTTAACATGAAAAGCAACCCCCCTGAAGTAAGTCTCCTACTCAGCTTGTGAGTGTTTAGTACTATTTCAGACTAAAACATCTGGCAAACCACTTTTAGTGCAGGTAGTCGACACTCATTTTCTCTGCTGCCTTGTGGGAGGAGAGAACACTGGAAATATTTATATATTAGAGAAATACGTTTCTTGAACAGACCTAAGACAGAACTTTCATGGTGGTCCAGGCAAAAAACCAGGTCATGATGGAATGCCAAATGACTTTAAACAGAGCCTGTCAATGCAAGACATTACTGCGCCTCTCGCCTAAAAGATGAAAAGAAACAAGCTACACAGCAAAGAACGGAACGCAGCCTCGCACTTTCCCACCCAGCTCTATGGAGGACGCACGCACCACAAAGGGGTCCCCTCCCACCTACGTGCGGTGTCAAGTTCATCCAACACAACAAGCTGGTGCGTGAGGCCTCGCCCATCACAACCGCGAGACATTTCCTCGCCAGGCAATCTCCGAACGGTGCTTCCGGCCCCGCCTGCACGTGGCTCGGTTCTCCCTGGAAGCTCGCTGGCTCCTTCCTGCCAGCACACACGTCGATAGCCAAGGAACTCTGCCCACTGGTTCACGGCTCTTTGGACAACGTCACTTGGGGCTTATCTATGGCAGAAAGCCACCCTATCCTCAGTTCTTCACATCACCAGACTCTGCATTCCGTCAGCACTCATGAATTTAGATTATACCATTCTCTAGTCACTTACATTTGCTCACATTTTTACATTCCAACTATCCATCAAGTGTTGTACGTGTATGTGTGCTGGCTTAGACTCTTTACTGGGATAGGCATTTTGTCTTCTCGTATCTAATTTATCTCCTAGAGTCCTGCCTTGGCATCTAGGACAAGATATTCAGATCCTGTTGTCGTTCAGTCGTGTCCCACTCTTTGCTACCCCACAAACTGCAGCACACCAGGCTTCCCCGTCCTTCACTATCTCCCTGAGTTTGCAGAAACTCATGTCCACTGAATCGGTGATGCCATCCAACCATCTCATCCTCTGTCACCCTTTGTGCTCCTGCCCTCAATCTTTCCCGGCATCAGGGTCTTTTCCAATTAATCGGCTCTTCACATCAGCAGCCAAAGTATCGGAGCTTCAGCATCAGTCCTTCAAATGAAGATTCAGGGTGGATTTTCTTTAGGATTGTAACTCACAGTAAGTCAAAGGAGAAAACTCAAGGCCTGACTTAACGTAATACTGAAATTCTCGATTATACCAAATTCTTTTCACTCTTCCCTACCCCTCCCATCCTACAATCGTCAATAAGAACAAGGAAGTACAGACTGGAAAACTTTACAAAAGCCACTCTCTCCAGGGGAATGTCTGTCAGGATGGTGATCTTGTTTTTCAATAATTAAAATGATCGTTCTCAGCTGGACAGAGATCAGGTCTCCTCACATAACAAGTCTCATGATCACAGCTCACCTCCGTGTGACCTCCACTCCAATCTCCCCCTAAATCCTTCCTATCAAATGACCTCTTCTCCACTGCACCTCAGCTCGAATGTTTTCATTTTCCAAGGACTCAGAGAACCCACTGACAAAAGACTCGGTCCCTTCACGTATAATTTTGTTCACTTGTCAGTCACTGAAATACAAGAAAGCATCAATTTGCTTTTCTTGTCTGCCCCAGAAATATCCTGCACTTACTTTCTTCTCTCAAAACAGCTGAAAGGTAACATTCATGCTTCGGCAGACTAGACACACCCACCCCCGCCTCTGTTTTTTTCGGCTGAGAACATCACACAGGTGATGACCTGGAGGCAGATTTGCCAGGAAGCAGCGTGAGTTTCTGGTGGTCACTCACTGACACTCCCAAAACCCTGGCCCTAAATTTTTATTCATAATTTTCTGCTTATTTTTTAAAGGAAAAACCTCCACAAAAAAACCTGCATCTGCTCTGTTATGAAACTTGTGCTTTATTCATCAGAAGGCATCATGGTCCATGTGCCTCTGAGCCCTGAACCAGTGCAATGATGGAGAGGTGGTCCAGGCCTTCCTCCTCCTCCCTTCCCTGCAGTGGCTGACCTCCCTGTCGGCATCTCCTGGTCTCTTCAGCATCTCTGTCTGAGGGCGGGGGAGTCTCCTCCTTGCTGAGGAGCTTTGTCCATGGCAACTCTGGGCTCACCCTCCCTCCTCCGTTCCGAGGACAGAAACACAGCCTTGCTCACTCTCTTCCTGGAGAAGCTGGAGCCCAGCACAGACCAGCATCCTTGCCCCGTGCCCGGGACTCAGGCTGCCCTCCTTTCCCTGTGACATCTCGCCTTAACTCCGAACAACTTTGCTCTCCTCCGCCGTCCCCAGCAGCCAGCAGCCCTGAACTAGCCAATGCCATCAGTCACCGAGTGGCCCAGCCAGAAGATGCCTGGGCACCTCCCTCTCCTAGTCCCGGGCCACACCTGAGTACCTTCCTCTCTCCTGCACCCCAGCACCCCCAGCACCAGGTCACATCCTCTCTACCTGGGTTCCTGCTCTTCCCACTGCTCCTTTGCTCCAGCCTGGACCCCACAAGGACTCCCAAAGGACCCTGCCTAACCTTGACCTCTTCCCTGGTGGCTCAGATGGTAGAGAATCTGCCTGCCATATAGGATACCTGAGTTCTGTCCCTGCACTGGGAAGATCCCCTGGAGAAGGGAATGGCTACCCACCTCCCATATTCTTGCCTGAGAATTCCGTGGACAGAGGAGCCTGGTGGGCTACAGTCCACGGGGTCACAAGGAGTCGGACACAAAGGGGCCGCTACATGCTCACCTTGACCTCGGCCTTTTTCTCGCTTGAGGATAGCTCTTTAACTTTGATTCTGGCACCTCTACCTAAACCGCCTAAAACCCTTCCACAGTAATCATCCAAATAACTAAAAATGCTGGATAAAACAGAAACAACATCTTTGTCAAGGCACGGCTGCAAGAAAGTGAAGCAACTCGGATCCAGGGAACTTGGATCACAAACGATAAATATGGACTGTAGCCGCCGCCAGGCTCCTTTGTCCATGGAATTCTCCGGGCAAGAATACTGGAGTAGGTTGCCATTTCCTTCTCCAGGGGATCTTCATGACCCAGGGATGGAACCAGGACTCCTGCAGGGTGGGCAGAGTCTTTACTCTCTGAGCCACCAGGGGAAACCAATAAATGTGGCAACAGCAATTCTTGCCCAGATGGCCTTGGCTGAACCTGGGGCACCCAAGGCTCCTGTTTTGATGATGCAGAAAAGAGAGAAACACAGACAGGGCCTGTCCAGAGAAGGGAGATGAAGAGGAGAGACTGGCAGAAAATGGGCACACATTCCCTTTGGGGTTCTTTCTTGATGTGGTAAATAATTTAACTGTACCAGCTTTTCTCTAGTTGCAGAAGTAAAGTGTTGCTCAGCCAGGTCTGACTCTTTTGCAACCTCATGGACTATACGCCTGCCAGGGTCCTCGATCCATGGGATTTCCCAGGCAAGAATATTGATGTGGGTTGCCATTTCTTTCTTCAAAGGATCTTCCCAACCTAGGGATCAAACTCACGTCTTCTGCACTGTAGGCAAATTAGAGTAGGGGTTATTCTCTCTAGTTTTGGGTGTTCGGGCTTCTCATCGCATCCAGGTCCGGCATCCACAGGCCATGGTGTACTGGATTCTAGTGTTAACTATTTCCCCACAGCTGAAATAATATGCTAAACCAGTCTGAGGACAAACTAAGCCATAAGGAAGTCCAACTCTCTATGAGGATTAAAAAGTAAGATCTGATCCATCTGTCCCAGACAGGAAATGGGTTTTCCTCTGAAAATAACAAAGACAAAGCCTGCTTTCTCTGTTACCTGCTCTGCAAATCCAAGTATTATTTAAGAATGCGTGGAGGAGATGTTGGCAACGTTTATGCATTTTTTGCTCCACTTTAGTAAGTCTTGGACCAGGTGTAATATGACTAGATTTATGACTCCGTATGGCTTTAATTAAATCTCTGCTTGGAAGCCCATTTCTTTTTCTTAAGTCTTCAGGCAAGGGGCACTTAAGACAGTGATCTTGACATCTTAGCAAAGTCTGATGTTCCTGGCTATAAACTAAGATTTTTTTGAAGGAAAAAATGCCATTGAATTGAGTGTTATGGTTAAGCAAACTTTTTTTTCATCAGTTACAGAATGAATTAATCAATGAATTTTTTTTTTTAAGGCTTTTGGGAAGCCAGTCATGAAAGGCCACATATCTTATGATTTCATTTATATGAAACATGCCAGTATAGACAAATCTAGAGACAGAAAGTGAATTAATGATTGTCAAGGGCTGGGGGAGAGGGTGGGAAGAGGCTGCAAATAGGTTTGAGACTTCTTTTGGAGATGATGAAAATATTCAGGAACTGACTGCTGCATAAATTAGCAAATTATATGCTGAGTGAATTACAGTAAATACCACAGTTTAAAGAACTGGGCCTGGAGGCTTTTTTCGTGGCTCAGTGGTAAAGAATCCACCTGCTAATGCAGGGGACACAGGTTCGATTCCTGATTTGGGAGAACCCCACATGCCATGGAGCAACTAAGCCCAACTACTGAGCTTGTGCTCTAAAGCCCATGTTCTACAAAAAGAGAAACCACTGCGATGAGAAGCCCCAACACCCAAAACTAGAGGGAACAGCCCCCGCTCTAATTTGCCTGCAATGCAAGAGACGCGAGTTTGATCCCTGGGTCGGGAAGACCCATTGGAGAGAAAAAATGGTAACCCACTCCAGTATTCTTGCCTGGGAAATCCCGTGGACCAAGGAGCCTGGCAGACTATACAGTCCATGGGGTCACAAATGTGTCAGACACGACTGAACAACACTTTATTTCTGCAACTAGAGAAAAGCTAGTGCAGCAGTGAAGATCCAGTGCAGTCAAAAAAATTTTAAAAACTGAATAAATTTTAAAAACTAAAAATTAAAAAATAATAATAAAACATAAAGAACTGGGCCTGGATGGTTGGCAGGACTTGAGGACAGGGAATGGGGGTTGCTTCCAAGGAACAGTTTTAGTCTGTAAGATGAAAAAGTTCTGGAACTTGGCTAAACAACAATAGGAATATACTCAACAGTACTGACCTCTACATTGAAAAAAATGGTTATGATGGTAAACTTCATATGATGTTGTTTTACTGGGGGGGTCACCAGTGGAAAGTTTTTAAAATTATTTTTTAAAGTGGAAGAGAGAAGGGCTAGAAAAACACCCCGTGGTTCAAAGCTGCCATCTGTGCTCTGTCTTCCTGCCAAGAGCACGGGTCCAGCATCCACAGGCCACGGCGAGAGGTGGTTCCCTTTACCACATCCCCCTGAGTGCTCTTATACGAGAAATATCAGGCAAAATCAAAAGGTTACATACAAATTACTTTAGCAGAATTGCCCCTCAGATAGTGCCTCTGAACTCACTGGTGGCTGTTTCAGGACTTCCCATTTCTATTAGAATATTACACTGGACTCCTTGGGGCTGATAGACGGGGTAGAGCAGCAAGGTTCGTGCCTGTGAATGTGCCTCTGGGGGTTTAGCCAGCGAAAAACCCTCATTAAATGGATGCTGCAACCGGGAGGCGGGGGAAGAGCTGAAGTTCTAAGCATCTACACTACAGGGTTTTCCTGGTGGCTCAGCTGGTAAAGAATCTGCCTGCAATGCGGGAGACCTGGGTTCAATCCCTGGGTTGGGAAGATGCCCTGGAGAAGGGACAGGCTACCCACTCCAGTGTTCTGGCCTGGAGAATTCCATGCCAGTGGAATTCTGGACTATTCAGTCCACGGGGTTGCAAAGAGTTGGACGTGACTGAGCAACTTGCACTTTCACACTACAGGGTGAAGCAAGCTCAGAGGTGGAAAACCCAGTCAGGAACTCGGAGCTAAATGACTTCTCTTGCCAGCTACGTGGCCTTGAGCAAGTTACTTAACCTCTGGGTACCGGATCTTTCATGATGTAAAATGAGAATAATAAGGGTACCTCCCTGAGAGCTTAGAACAGTACCTGGCTCTGTAAGTACATGCTGCTATTACTGTCGTTGTTATTAGGCAGTATGCTAATTTTAAAAACATTATTCTGTTAATACATTGTGTTAATCTGCTCAGGCTGCCATAATAAAATAGCATAGATGGGGTGGCTTTGACGCCATAGATTTGTCACTGTTTTGGACACTGAAAAGTCCAAGATCAAGGTGCCGGCAGACCTGGGTCCTGGGGAGGGCGCTCTTCCTGGCTGGCAGATAGCGGACTCCTTGCTGTGTCCCCACAAGGGGGTAGTGGGCAGTGAGTTCCCTGGCGGCTCCTCTTACAAGGACACTAATCCTGTCGGACTAGGGCTCCACCTTTATGACCTCACTGAATCATTAATTACTTCTTTTGATATCTTTTTAAAGTTTTTTATTTATTTTTGGCTGCGCTCGGTCTTCATTGCTGCATGCAGGCTTTTTGCTAGTTGTGGCGAGCAGGGGTGACTCTCTCAGTTGCTCTGCGGAATGTGTAATCTTCCCAGACCAGGGATCGAACCCATATCCCCCACACTGGCAGGTGGATTCTTTAACACTGGGCAACCAAGGAAGTCCCTTAATTACTTCTTTACCCCCAATACATCCACATTGGGAGGTTAGGGCTTCAACAAAAGAATGCTGGGGGAGACAATGCAGTCCACAGCATACCTTAAGAATGAGAAAATCGAAACTACAGGTCACAAAATACACACAGCAGTGATAAAAATAGTGGAGAGTTTGGTTATACATATTAGCTTCAACTTCTCGATAAGGACACACACACAAAACACAATGGCTGTGTAAGGATCTTCTAAAACCTATGTAACCTCACTTACAAGTGTCTAATTCAGAAGTTGCTTATTCTTACTACATACAAGTTTCTAACAATGTCTGCAGTTTTATTTCCCAAATAACAGACTAGAAGTAGAAAATTAGAGTCTTAGGGAAAAAAAATTCCTCTAAGTCAAGAATAAGAACAGTAACAAAAAGAATTAGTGATCTCAGAATATTTTTTCAAAGTCTGATCCATCAATGTGAAAGTCTGATCCATCAATGTGAAAATAACAGCAGTGTAATTTCATTCATTTACTGTTTATTCATCACATGTTTAGGTACCTGTTATGAGTTGAACTGTGTCCTGCCCAAATTCATATGCTGAAGTTCTAACCCTGAAGACCCTAGAAGGTGACCTTATTTAGAAACAGGGTCATTGCAAATATAATGAGGGAAGATGAGGTCACACTGGAGTAGGGTGGGCCCCCAAGCCAATAGGACTAATGTCCTTATAAAAAGGGGAAATTTGGACACACGCACACAGGAGAACATCATGTCAAGACTGGAGAAATGCTGCCACAAGCCAAACCACCACCAGGGGCTGGGAGAGGGACCGGGAACTGACCCTTCCCTGGAGCCTTCATAGGGAGCATGACCTTGTTCTTAGACGTCTAGCTTCCAGAATAGTGAAAAATACATTTCTATTGTTTAAGCCACCTAGTTTGTGGTACTGTGTTGCAGTAGCTTTAGAACACTAATATAGTACCTCCGTTCCATGCATTGTCAAAGGGGGTGGGATACAACAGTGACCAAAAACAGACATGGTTCCAGAGCCCAACCATTTGAAGACAAATCCAACTACTAAACACACATGCAATAGTAAAAAGTTCATTTAGGTGTTTTTTTTGTAAACCAGTGCACACAGTACATGCTTCATTAACATTGCCTCAGAACTATCCGGGCTTCCCAGGTGGTGTTAGTGGTAAAGAACCCAACTGCCAGCACAGGAGACACAAGAGACTCTGGTTTGATCCCTGGGTCAGGACGATCCCCTGGACCAGGGCGTGGCAACCCACTCCAATATTCTTGCCTGGAGAATTCCACAGACAGAGGACCTGGTGAGTACGGTCCATAGGGTCGCATAAGAGCTGGACACAACTGAGGTGACTTAGCACGCATGCAAAACTATCCAGAATGATTAGACTGCATTCAGAATTGTATGATCGCTATTACAAAATAGTCAGGTCACAGGGAAATAAATGATCCTGTTAGAAGGCAATCAGTATCGATATGTTTTTATATTTATGCACAATGGCTTTCCAGGACTGCAAATAAACACACCTTCTCCCTGAAAAGGTGCCCCCAAATCTACCTCTCCTTTTCACTCTGAAACCAGGACAAATCTATGCAGCAATGTTACTGCCGAAGTTGAGAGACCCCAAAATGTTTGATCTATTTTTTTTTTATCACTCAATGAGGAGCATGGGAAGAAATCTAGTTAGCTATGTTTGTTTATCCTCTACATAAAATTTCTTTGGTTAATATCATTAGAGTTGAAAGATGTTACTAATCCTCGGCTTAGAGAAGGCATTATTATAAATCCAGTGTTTCTTAAATGTATTAAAGATAGTAGAGAAGTTGGAAATGTCTCAGAGCATTTTGGGCAGATATGAACCAATGGGCTAAGTGGAACTTCCCAGGCCAATTTGCTGTCTCCAAAAGAGGCTGTTGTGTTGTAGATATACTTTCAAAAAAAAAAAAACACTACAAAATCCTTGAGCTACATGCCTGGCTAATTATCCATACTTTTCTCTTTGTTCCCTAGCAACACTTAAAAGCAATGTATTTCAACGATTTCCCTATTGGTCCAGCAGTTAAGACTCAACCTTCCAGAATGCAGTAGGTGCAGGTTCAATCCCTGGTCAGGCAATTAAGATACCACACGCCTCATGGTGGGCCCCCAACGCCCACACACTGTATTTCAGGTTAAACTTTATGCAAAAGATTTTTTACATTATTCCAGTAATAACTAACACAATTTCACTTTGTTAGGTTTTACTAGGCAAAGCACTATTAATTAAAAATGTGAAGATTTCTTCCCAGATGTTTAGAGTAATATTTAATGACATCAAAGTGTTTTGACATCAAAGTTTGTCGAGTATTTAAAAATATTTGAGATTTCAGCAAATGTTTTTTTTGATCAGTAAATTGGTATAGATAGAAAAAAGGCCAGAATATTAATAAGTTATATCTCACAGCACCTGTTCTGTCAAGTTTTTAATTGAGCAGCCTCTTTTCTATGTATAGATCCAAAAACAAGGAAGAAGAGTTAAACATTTGATTTTAAACATACTATAGGGAATTCCCTGGGGTCCGGTGGTTAGGACTCCACACTCTCACTGCCAAGGGCCTGGGTTCAATACCTGGTTGGGGAACTACAAGTCTTTGGCACAGCCAAATATTTTTTAAAAATAAAATAAAAACAAACATACTCTGGCCTATCTTTGTAGATGTGACACTTAAACATTAGAAGATTCAGCCAATGGATGAAAATTCAAGAATGATTTAATTTATGAGAAGACAATATTACACGTGATTTGACCATTTCTAACTATATCTCATAGATCTAACTTGACAAAACAACAATAAATAGGGCACTGTCAAAAATCTACTTTTACTGCATAGGCCATTATTGTCAAAACAACCTTATTTGCATAGTTAATTTGCTTATTAGCACTTAGCAAATCTCTCTATGACACAATCCAAACATAAATATCAGTAGATGCCTTGTCAGAATGAAAACCTGCATATTAGTGAAACCCAAATTAATGAGCTTTTATTGTAGGAGAAGACTGTCAATTATGTGAACAGCAGTACTGTGCCCATGTCTTTAAAAATATTTTGAGCAATAATAGATTACAAAAGTTTTCAGTAAAGATAATCGTTACTAATTTTAAGTTCACATGTATATACACATATTTTTTATGTCCCTTGTATCAGAGTTTCCCAAAGTAGAGCTTGCAGAAGCATCTCCTGGAGAACTTCTGAAAACACAGATAACTAGGCCCCACATACATGGATTCTGATTCTCTGGGTCGGTGGGGAGTTGGGGCGGTGGGTGGGAAGAATTTGTATTTCTTTCTAACCAGCTCCCAGTGACCCAGAGGCTGCCAGTACATGGGTCACAGTCTGAGTACCATTGCCATAAATGCCACATATGTCTGTATGCAGCACAACTGTCTACAAGATTGAAAGCTAGTCTCTTCTGAAAACAAGTGGCACAGTATAATGGAACAAACATAGCGCTTGTTTGGACTTAAGACAGTGTGCTGGTTAATTTTGTCTGTCAACTTGACCCGGCAATGAAGTGCCCAGATATCTGGTAAAACATGATTCTAGATGTGCTTGTGAAGATGTTTTAAAATAAGATTAACATTTATGATAGACTTAGTAAAGCAGATTGCCCTCCCTAAGGTGGGTGGGCCTCATTCAATCAGCTAAAGGCCTGATTAGAACAAAAAGGTTGCCTCTCCCACAAGGGACATTGGCTTTTTTATTGATTGTTGTTCAGTTGCTGAGTCATGTTCGACTCTCTGCAACCCCACGAACTACAACACTCCAGGCTTCCCTGTCCTTCACTATCTCCCAGAGTTGCCTCGAACTCATGTCCATTGAGTCAGTGATGCTAAGATATTAAACACTGACACTCGAAGTGTTTTTAATAAGCCTATTCAGACTCCATGGACCTATCCTTTGGAGACCTGCTCTAATAGCTAACAGTTCCATTCAGAAGTTCTGCCATTTTGGAACAGTGAGGTTTCTGTAAGCCCGTATTTCAATGCTGTCATTTCTTACTAGTTTCTCTGCAAACTAGTTTCTGTATGAGCCTCAAATGGAAACATCAGTTCCTCCTGAGTATCAAGCCTGCCAGCCCTCAGACAAGGGATACCACGCACTCTCCCAGGTCTCCAGCCTGCTAACTCACCCTGCAGGTCTTGGGGCTCGTCAGCCTCCAGGATCACACGAGCAGAAAACCCAAGCTGCAAACAGCAGCTTGAAACAGCATTTTGACAGAAAAGTTGGGAGATCTCCAAAGTCAAATGTGGAAACTACAGGAAAATAAGTTCTAATGCTGTTAAGAAAGATATTTAGGTACATTGGAAAAAAGAAAACTTCCTTCTCTGAAGGTCCAACAGCTAATATACACACCTGTGAGGATAAATCACCTGTGAACAGAGTCCACATCAGAGGACAACTTTTTATTATTTCCTTGTTGCTGCTGCTCCAAGTTCTTTCAAAGAAATGATGAATTTCCCTTCCCAGCATACTTCAGCCTGGCCACCCTGAACAAACACAACTGCTGAAAACGGCTAAAGATACTAGATACAACTATAAAATCATCTTTTCAGCTGCACTGCTCAACCTGCCAAAAAGCAAAGCCTCAAAACAAAGACAGTCAAAGGAGAACCAAACAGCTGGTACTAGCCCCAAGAGCTGCAGCAGAACTGGGTCCAAAGCAGGACGAGCCACATCCACAGATGGAGACACCATCTCCAACCGACCTCAGATCACCTGGCCTGGGTGTTCTGTCCCCAGGTGGGAAGGGCCCAAGGGAGGGCAGAGAAGAAGGGGAGGAAAGAGCACATAGAATCAATCACAAGAGTCCCCACCTAGCCACTCCCCTCAGAGGTGGGGGAAAGTCAGGTTTAGACGAGGCTCTGAGCGCCTCAGACAAGTGTCTGCCTTGTCCCCGCATTTCCACACGGAGGACAAGACCTCCACATTCTTATAGACTCTTGAGAGTCCCTTGGACTGCAAGGAGATCAAACCAGTCAGTGCTAAAGGAAATCAACCCTGAATATTCATTGGAAGGACTGATGCTGAAACTCCAATACTTTGAACACCTGATGCGAAGAGCCGACTCATTGGAAAAAAAACCCTGATGCTGGGACAGATTAAGAGCAGGAGGAGAAGGGGGTGACAGAGAATGAGATGGTTGGATGGCATCACTGACCCCATGGACATGAGTTTGAGCAAACTCCGGAAGGTGGTGGAGGACAGGGAAGCCTGGCGTGCTGCGGTCCACTGGGTCGCAAAGACAGCTACTAACCAGCCACCATCACCACACTAGGATGTTCTTAAAAGCCAAAGAGCTTTATTACTTACTAAAGTAACATTCCTTGAGATGTCTACACAGAATCTGAGTAACTGAAAATACAACTACTTGTTGTTTTTAAGGAATGGTGCCACGTGATTAGGGCTTACATTTTAGAATATGGCAGAAAATGAGTGTGTATATGTGTATATACAGTGCATACTTTTCTAAGAGAGTTTTCATGATTCTGAGGACTCCTGGGCATAAATAAATATTATCAGACACATTCCTCAGTTCAGCCTACTCCAGTCCCTCCCTGTCCCTCTATCCTTACCCAACCATCCTCACCCCCCAAAAGTAAGCACTCCAAAAAATCAGCACCCTTGCTTTAGCTCAAATAAATGGAAAGATATGAATTTTCCCTCTTTCCTTTCATCAGAACCATAGTCTGGAACTAGACTGTTAATGCAGAACACTGGCAAAGTAGGTCGCAAGAACAGACAGAATTTAAAATCAGGCTGGACAAAGACCATCCTAGGAAACTGCTCAGTCTATTGTGTAAATTAAGGTCACAGGAGGTGGAGACTACAAAAAGCTCTGGTCTACTGTGTCAGGAAAGACGGGGAAATGCAGCGGGGTACCCAGGGTACCCGTGAAGAGACGGGAAGCCAAAGATACCAGTTCTTAAGCCAAAAAGGGCTTTAATTCTCAAATCCACCATCTACTCGATTGGCTCGAAGGTTTAGCTGCAACTTCACAGTTGTAAATGGAATTTCAGTAATTATAGGACTAACGCAGCAACTTCAGTTTTCCCAAGCATCTACAGCCTCCTCAGTGAATCTTTTTACTGATATTAAAAGCAGAGTTTATGAACAATAGAGAACATGGAGAAATGATTATAGATGTAAAGTGATTAGACCATAGCAATGTGTCCTAGCTGAAAATCACTCTGGGGTGTGGGGGTGGTCAACTTAAGTTGGTGTATTTCCAGCAGGAAAAGCAAGTGGAATGAATGACTAGGTATACATTACTCATCTTTTTCCTTATTGTCTTAGTTTCCTGTATAACCCCAAAGGTATATAAATAGTTTACCAAATGTTCTCCTGATGTCTTTATGTTTAGAGCTAGACCTTCATTTGATCTCAAAGGTTTGCTTGTACCTAGTATAAAATGAAAAAATTAAATTCTTCTTCCAAATGAATAGCTAACTTGGCCAGCACCATTTATTAAATAAACCATCCCTTCCCCACCAATGTAAACGCACTTTTACCATCTATAATTTCCCAGATGTCCTCAGGCTCTTGATTCTATTTCTGTGCCAAAACCTACTGTTTTAATTATAGTGGCTCCAAAATCCTAACATCTGAAACAGCAAGGCCCATTTTAAATATTTCAAAAATGTCTCAGTGATTCTTGAACATTCCTTCTCCCACATGAACCCTTTTGCCTGCTTTCCCATTCCCCAAAGAATAAGAGTGCTCAGACTGAAGGGGTGTAACAGGTGTAAACGCCTTCAGAGAGATCTAGTATTTTCTTTTGGAAGGCTAAACATTTATTTTATAAACCCACAGTGTATAAAGCTAAAGCATTCTACGATCTTCTGCTTGGATCTAATTATTTTCCATCCATGGAATTCTCCAGGCAAGAATACTGGAGTGGGCAGCCATCTCACTCCTCCAAGGGATCTTCCCAACCAAGGGATTGAACAAGGGTCCCTGCATTGCAGGCAGATTCTTTACTGTCTGAACCACCAGAGGAGCCCAGTTATTTTCCATAGGTTTATGTAAACATAGCAAAAAGTTATTATTTCAATAACTAATAATTGCATATAATCACAATGCATGCGTACTCAGTCATGTCCAATTCTTTTGCGACCCTATGGACTGTAGCCAACCAGGCTCCTCTGTCCATGGGATTCTCCAGGCAAGAATACTGGAGTGGGTTGCCATTTCCTTTTCCAGAGGATCTTCCCGACCCAGGAATCAAACCTGTGTCTCCTGCATTGGTAGGCAGATTCTTTACCACTGCACCACCTGGAAAGCCCATTAATCATAATAAGTAATACTCAGCAGTGGTTGACCTCAGAATTACTATATGACCTATGTATTCTAAAATAAAGTGCCTATATTTTAACACCATAGTGAGCCCTTTATAAATAATTTGCTCCATCACAAAAGGGCTGAGTCCTTCAGGATTCACCACTATGCTAAGCTGTTTCCAGCATCTTAGTTCATCCTCCATCTGGCCATTTACATCCTTCAAAATGGATTTAACAAATATTAACAAAATAGTTTTAAATAGAGTTAGACAATTTAATAGACATGTCTATGACACCTTTTTATCTTACAGTATCCTGTTTTGTTACAGCGAAAGTTTCTGCTTACTTAGGGACAAGCATTCTACAATACCATCTTCCCACCCAGGAGTACAGCCCACTCTTTCACTATTCAGATCTTATTTTCAGTCCTTCTATTAAGTTTTACATCTCTCTTCCTATCAGGCATGTTCCTCCTTGGTTAAATGAGTATTTTGTTTACCCTTACTCACAACTTTGAACTTTCTCCCATCTCTAAGCTTTTATTCCAAGGATGAAAAAAAAGCTATTCGTTTCTGTTATTTCTTTAGTCATTCAAATCCACTTAATTTCAAAAGTACTTGAAGTATTACCTTAGGTTTCTAAGTATAAGATAACCTCTGAAAACAAAAACAATTTATTTACTTTTCTGACCAGTCTTTTCAACTTCTCATTGTATAAGCTACCATCTTTAAAATACTATTGAATAGTGTTTAGGTGAGAGGGAAATTGCATGGTCAGCTGATTTTAATAGGAACAGCTATAGTATTTTATCACTTAATAGAATGTTGCTGGATTTTGGTAATCAGTCTTCATCATGTTTATGCAATTTCTATTTACTATTTTAATCAGATATTTAAAATCACGGCTACAAACAACTAGAAACACTTAAAAATCTAAGGATACTTTTTCTTTATTATATGACTCCTTAATGTTGAACCATCCTTGAATTCATGGAATAAACCTTAGTTGGCCTGACTTTTTAAAAATACCACACCTGGTTTTAGTTAAACTACTTATAATTATTCCTATATTCGTAGTAAAATGGGTACTTTTCTTACTGTACTTTCCCATATTATCTATGTTAGACTTTTGTTACATTGTAATATTATATATTATACTCTTAATAATATGGAAAGTATCAATAAAAATGTCAGATGGGCTGAAGGCAATGCTTTACCAATGCCCTGAACCATCCATGCTAAGAAAAGCCTAACCATTTGGCCAGAGTTAAACCCAAGGCAATACTGCTCACTTAGAACCACAAAAAAGCTGCAGGCAGCGGGCCTAGGAGGATAACGCACACCTGCAAACTGGGGTCCTTGAATATTTGAGTTCCTCACCTGACCTGCCTCTTAAGAAACCTGTATGTAAGTCAGGAAGCAACAGTTAGAACTGCACATGGAACAACAGACTGGTTCCAAATAGGAAAAGAAGTACGTCAAGGTTGTATCTTGTCACCCTGCTTATTTAACATATGCAGAGTACATCATGAGAAACACTGGGCTGGAAGAAGCACAAGCTGGAATCAAGATTGCTGGGAGAAATATCAATAACCTTAGATATGCAGATGACACCACCCTTATGGCAGAAAGTGAAGAAGAACTAAAGAGCCTCCTGATGATGGTGAAAGAGGAGAGTGAAAAAGTTGGCTTAAAGCTCCACATTCAGAAAACTAAGATCATGGCATCCAGTCGCATCGCTTCATGGGAAATAGATGGGGAAACAGTGGCTGACTTTATTTTTCTGGGCTCCAAAATCACTGTAGATGGTGATTGCAGCCATGAAATTAAAAGACACTTATTCCTTGGAAGGAAAGTTATGACCAACCTAGACAGCATATTAAAAAGCAGAGACATTACTTTGCCAACAAAGGTCCATCTAGTCAAGGTTATGGTGGTCATGTGGTCGTTTTCCAGCGGTCATGTATGGATATAAGAGTTCGACTATGAAGAAAGCTGAGTGCCGAAGAATTGATGCTTTCGAACTGTGGTGTTGGAGAAGATTTTTGAGAGTCCCTTGGACTGCAAGGAGATCCAACCAGTCCATCCTAAAGGAAATCAGCCCTGAATATTCATTGTAAGGACAGATGCTGAAGCTGAAACTCCAATACTTTGGCCACCTGATGTGAAGAGCTAACTCATTTGAAAAGACCCTGATGCTGGGAAAGATTGAGGGCAGGAGGAGAAGGGGACGACAGAGGATGAGATGGTTGGATGGTATCACTGACTCAATGGACATGGGTTTGGGTGAACTCCAGGAGTTGGTGATGGACAGGGAGGCCTGGCGTGCTGCAGTTCATGGGGTTGCAAAGAGTCAGACACGACTGAGCGACTGAACTGGAACTGGAAAGGGCAACACACCACAAAAGCCCTTCATGGGGTCTGTACTTGATCTTCCATAAATGGAGACACCATTATGAACATTTCCTGGTAAAATCAGACAGTACTATAAAAACTTCACCCTAAACACAAATGTTCAGAGCACTGCATTCTCAGGAGGAACGTAATTTTAAGTATATGATCTTTATATGTCTTATTAATTAGGCACATTAATTAATTAGGCCAATTTATGAAATCTTCCCTTAAACACGGAAACTTAAAAACCGTTTCCAGTAAACATTTTGTTTTTCCTACAAACCCTAATAGTTCTCCAAAACAACAGTAAATAAAATCTTACAGCACTTTAAGCTGTGGTTTGCAACCAAGACGTAAATGGCAAAATAAGACTATGTGAAGGAAAGATAACAGGCTCTTAGAGACCCAAGGAGTCATTAGTTAAGCAAAAAAAGAAAAAAAAAGTGAGTGGAAGGGCAAACTGTGTTCCTTACAATAAAAAGAAAAATACTCTAATCCCATTATGACTGCCAAAGCTGCCATAGAAATGGGTTACAAGATAGTATCTAAATGGGAAAACGTATGTGTGCCCCTATAAACTGCTTTATTGCTCCTGTTCTCCTCCCCTGGCTGCCAATAAACTTGTTCAGAGTTTTACTTTTCTGCTGTCACCTTTCTACCCCTCTCTCTGGCCCACATCTAAAGTCTGGCCAAATACCAGGAGTGGTCCACAAAGTAGGGGGTTAGCCTTGCTCCCCGAGCTCATCACAGGGAACTGTTAAACCGCTTCCTGTTAATCACACGGCTGCTGATAGAAGAAAGAAAGAGAGCAAGATAGAGGTAATTTTCTCTGCGTGCGCCTCCTAAGCCCTTAGATTCTTCCTCTGAGAATCTCTCCATCCATCAGTAATACTGTTTCCCAAGGAAGACAGAATGACATCCACCCAGCATGTACAGTATGTCCTGGTTTTATAAGATATTCTAAAAGACAAATGGGGTTGTAGCCTGGCTCACAAGAATTCACCTCTCTGCTATCTGGCCGTGGGGAGCTGCCCGGTGACCTTTCAGCAAGCCCCCTGCTTGACTCACATGAGCCAGAATCATTCTGTTCGTTCACAACCCAAAAACTTTTAATTGAGGAAATATATAAAATAACCTTATGGAAGAACCATGAAATATCAATACTGTTGTCTGGTTGGATGATTTTAAATTTTCATGCACCTTCTTGGTTTTCTACCATCGAAACATCACTTTAGGGATAAGTAACCTGATGCTGGGAGGGATTGGGGGAAGGAGGAGAAGGGGACGACAGAGAATGAGAAGGCTGGATGGCATCACTGACTCGATGGACATGAGTTTGAGTAAACTCTGGGAGCTGGTGATGGACAGGGAGGCCTGGCATGCTGCGATTCATGGGGTCGCAAAGAGTCGGACATGACTGAGCGACTGAACTGAACTTAAATGATGTTAGGGTTAATTTCTTTTAAAGATCAAGTGTTTCCCTGGTTTTCACTAAACCCCTTAAACTGTTCAAAGATGCCCAAACCTCTAATGTTCAAAGTCATCATGTTAACAAGCAATTATTAAAATGAGCTCTTATGACAGTTTCATGGCTAATGACAATGGTCTCCACAATGCCCAAATCTCTTTTTTGGGGAGACAGGTACCCAATTCTCTAAGGCAAGTAAGAGGCAATGACTCACTGATTTCATGACCCTGTGGAGGTCACAAAGAACCCACACCCAGGGTTCAATCCCTGGTCAGGGCGCTAAGATCCCACATGCCTCAGCCAAAAAAAAAAAACATAAAACAGAAGCAATACTGTGACAAACTCAGTAAAGATGTTTAAAAAAATGAGACGACAGAGGATGAAATGGTTGCATGGCATCACTGACTCAATGGACATGAGTTTGAGTAAGCTCCAGGATTTGGCCATGAACAGGGAGGCCTGGTGTGCTGCAGTCCATGCGGTCGCAAAGAGTCGGACACAGCTGAGCAACTGGACTGAACTGAATCCAAAAAATATCTTAAAAAAAAAAATGCCCATCATCTTGGGCCTGACCTGTGACCATCACACAACCTGCTAGGAAATGTCATTAGACTATCATAACCTGGCTTTTAAACAATGTTTACTGAACACTTTTCCTAAAATGTTCATATCCTAAAAACAATATAGTCAACCTGCTTTTTCTTTTTCCACTTCTCTAAGCTGTAATGGGCAGTACAGTAGAGAGAAATGAGGCTGAGTAATCCAGGTGAGATACCGCAAGTCTCAGGACTTTCCACAATGTTGTCAGCATTCTGCTTCCACCATATGCTGTGCTGTGAGCTTATCTGCAAACAGAAAGACTTCTGAGATCATGTTACATGTCCCATTGCTGCCTTAAGTTGATGCTATTTTACAAGGACATTCTGAGGCCTCAAGATGAGATAAAGCACAAGTAAAAAGGATTTCACAATGGGGAAAATACACCCAAAAGCTCTACTTTAGGGACAAAAAATTTAGAACTTTTGGACTTCCCTGGAAGTACAGTGGATAAGAATCTGCCTGCCAATACAGGGGACACAGGTTTGAGCCCTGGTCCAGGAAGATCCCACATGCGACAGAGGAACCAAGCCCATGCACGACAACCAGTGAGCCTGTGCTCCGGGTCCTGGAAGCCACAACCACTGAAGTCTGAGCATCTTGAGCCTGTGCTCGGCGACAAGAGAGGCCACCGCAATGAGAATCCCTCGCACCGCAATAAAAAGTAATGCTCAACTGTCACAACTAGAGAAAGTCCTTGTGCAGCAAAGACCCGGCACAATCAAAAACAAAATATTTTTCTAAAAATTAAGACTCCTTATAAGAATTTCTGAGCTACAAATTTCTAAATGCTGCAACACAAGCAGAATAAATACCATCACGCTTTGTTTCATCTTCACTGTCAGATGAAGCCTCGCAAAGGAGGAGCAAACGTGGGCAGAAGGGCAAAGAACAGAAAATTTATCATTTGCAAGGAATTAATTAGAACGAGGGCCAAATGGTATGACTTGGCAGCTATCTGCTTAGAATGTCATCTGTTATTCAAAAACAGTATTTAATTGCAGATCTGCGTGCCAAGTGCAGCAAGAAGACACTCCTTGGCCTGTTGCCTTGAATGTATGTTTCATATGCATATTAAAAGATTTAGTTTCTGAAGGTATGAGAAGCTTATTATTCAACTGGTCAACTCACATAGAAAGAGCTAGAAAATAAAGAATGCATAACATGTTGGTAACTTGAGTATCACCTTGAAATTTTGTCTTTGCAAAGTGTTCTCTGTCATTAGCTGCCCTAAGACCCAGTAGATCACGCAACTGGAGGTGAACTGACCCTTAGAAGAAAGTGATTTGCTGAAGCTACCACAGATGAGTCAACAAACAGAATAGGTCTACCAACTCTTTACCCCTGGTATGTGCAGGAAACTCACTAGTGCTGTGGAGGTTACAAAATAACCCAGCCCCAGTTTTAAAGGAATTTACAGTCTTTCTGGCAGGCATGAGCCATAAAATGATAATGAAGGATATACAAACAGAAGATAAACATCAACACCAACACCAAATGTCGTAAACACTTGTGAAAGATGTTACCTTGGATGTTTTCAAAGCGTCTTCATCAGTCATCTACAGAAATGAGGTCACAATACTTTTGTGTTGTGAGTATTTTAGGTTATCAGAATAAGTTTTTTCCTTCCTCCAAGTTTTTTGGAGAGTTGGACTATAAAGAAAGCTGAGCACCAAAGAATTGATGCTTTTGAACTGTGGTGTTAGAGAAGATTCTTGAGAGTCCCTTGGACTGCAAGGAGATCCAACCAGTCCATCCTAAAGGAAATCAGTCCTGAATATTCACTGGAAGGACTGATGCTGAAGCTGAGACTCCAATACTTTGGCCACCTCATGTGAAGAGTTGACTCATTGGAAAAGACCCTGATGCTGGGAGGGATTGGGGGCAGGAGGAGAAGGGGACGACAGAGGATGAGATGGCTGGATGGCATCACCGACTCGATGGACATGAATTTGAGCAAACTCCGGGAGTTGGTGAAGGACAGGGAAGCCTGGCGTGCTGCAGTCCATGGGGTCACAAAGAGTCAGACACAACTGAGCAACTGAACTGAAGTCTTTTTACCCACAGCTAAATATTTCTGTATCCCCTGACACCTACCTAATACACTCAGTGTTCCACTGAAGCACAGTACATGGAAATGAAGGTCTAGACTAGTTATCTCAAGAGCTGAAATCAGTTTGGCTATTTTAACTAGTCTCCAATTTTTAAAAATATATGGTTTTTTAAAATTCCATATAATTTCTTATCTTAACCATTTTTAAGTGGTCAGCAGTTCAGTAGTGTTAGATAGATTCACAGAGGTCTCCAGAACATCTTCAACTTTCAAAACTAAAACTATATTGCCATTAAACAACGACTCTCCATTTCTACCCCATCCCAGCCCTTGGTGTTTGAGTTGCTCAGTCATGTCTGATTCTTTGTGACCCTATGAACTATAGCCTGCCAGACTCTTCTGTCCACGGAATACTCCAGGCACCAACACTGGAATGGATAGCCTTTCCCTTCTCCAGGGATAGAACCTAGATCTCCTGTACTGCAGACAGATTCTTTATAGTCTGAGCCACCAGGGAAGCCATTAAACAACTCTCCATTTCCAACCCACCCCCCAGCCCTTGGCAATCACCATTCAACTTTCTGTCTCTGAATATGATTACTGCTGGTAACTCATGCAAGTAGATTCATATGATATTATCTTTTTCTGACTGGCTTAGTTCACTTAACATAATGTCCTCAAGATTCATCCATGCTGTAACATTTGACAGGATTTCCTCCATTTTCAGACTGAATAACATTCCATAGTATGCATATTCCATGTATTATCCATTCATCCACCAACACAGGTTTGGGTGGCTTCTACCTCCTGGCTATTGTGAATTACACCATTTAAAGACAGGTGTACACCACCACGTGTGAGAGGCTTTCCCGGTGGCTCAGTGGTAAAGAATCTGCCTGCTAATGCAGGAGACGTGGGTTCGATCCCTGGCCGAGAAGATCCCCTGGAGGAGGAAATGGCGACCCACTCCAGTATTCTTGCCTGAGAAATTCCAAGGACAGAGGAGCCTGGTGGGCTCCAGTCCATGGGGTCGCAAAGAGTCAGACACAACTGAGCACACAGCATGTGTGAAATACATACTTAGTGGGAAGCTTCTGTACAATGCAGGGAGTTCAACCCGGAGCGCTGGGATGAGCCCGAGGGGTGAGAGAGAAGCTGGAGAGAGAGGGGATGTGTGTATACTTACAGCTAATTCACGCTGTTGCACGGCAGAAACACAACACAGTAAAGCAATTGTCCAATTAAAAAAAATAAAATTAAAAAAAAAATAAAAATAGGTATATCTCTTCAAGATCTTGCTCTCAATTACCCGGGGTTGATGTCCAGAAGTGGAATTGCTAGATCACACAGTAATTCTATGTTTAATTTTTTGAGGGACTCCTTCCATAGCGGCTACCATTTTCACATTCCCACCAACAAGGCACAAGAGTTTCCGTTTCCCCACATCCTTATTAGTTGTTCTATCAGTATTTTTTTTTTTTAACAGCAACCATAGTAATGGATGTGAGGTAATATTTCATTGTGGTTTTGATGTGCATTTCTCCAATGATTAGTAATGTTCTTTGGCATAACTGTTGGAAGACAAAGGATGCTGGGAGAGCGGTGAAGGCTTATTTTTTCAACCTGGACTAATTCATCAAAAGAACGGCTCTCTGCCAGAACTAGAGTGAATGATGTTGGGAGATACTACGTGGTGACTTTCAAGCCAGCACTCTCCCATTACTGATTCATGGAAAAATGCTGGGGGAGGAAGGAAAATGACTCCAAACCAACCCACTCCTACGGTTCACTTGACTGAAAGACTCACGGTATCTCATCCAATATGACTACCCACACTACAGTTCCCATTTTAATCACGCATAAATGTGATTTAAGAAAGTGTTATGTGATCAAGTTCTCCTCCACCTACTAAGGAGATGTCCCATTCTACACCGTGACTAAAGGAACCACAGAATAAAACTGGTCTATAAGTTGCCCATATAGAACTCACAGCAGTAAGTGGCCCAACTTTTTCTCAAATATTTCATAAAGAAGCCAAACAATGAAACTTGCTATATGCATGCGTTGAATTGTATCTCCCCAACTGTATCCTATCCCCCACCCCTTAGGAACTAGTGACCTTATTTGGACAATGAGTCTTTGCAATTGATCAAGGTATGATGGCGGTGGGCCCTATACTAGTATGTGAAAGTCGCTCAGTCGTGTCCAACTCTTTGCAACCCCATGAACTATCCAGTCCATGGAATTCTCCAGGCCAGAATACTGAAGTGGGTAGCCTTTCCCTTCTCCAGAGGATCTTCCTAACCCAGGGATCGAACCCAGGTCTCCCACGTTGCAGGCAGATTCTTTACCAACTGAGCTATCAGGGAAGCCCGATGCTAGTATGGTTGTGGCCTTATAAAAGGCAGAAACCAGGACAAACTCACCGAAGGAGAAGGCCAGGTGAAGTGGAAGGCAGAGATTGGCAGAGACACATCTATGAGCCAAAGAACATCAAAGATGACCAGCAGGCTTCCCAGGCGGTTCTAGTGGCAAAGAACCTGTCTGCCAATGCAGAAGACATAAGAGACGCGGGTTCAAACCCTGGGTCAGGAAGAGCCCTTGGAGGAGGGCATGACTATCCACTCCAGTATTCTTGCCTGGAGAATTCCATGGACAAAGCAGCCTAGTGGGCTACAGTCCATGGGGTCACAAAGAGTCGGACATGACTGAATCAACTTAGCACACAGCCCACCAGAAGCTAGCAGGGAGGCCTGGACAAGACTCTCCCTCAGAAGAAAGCAACCCTGCCCCACACCTTGGTCTGAGTTCCAGCCTCTCGAACTGTGAGACAAGCATTCCATTGCTTCAACTGCCTATGTGGGATATGTGACAGCAGCTCTTGCAAACTGATGTATTTGTCAAATTGAGTTGCCCAGTGATGGAACAGCCAGGAAGATGGACCACAAATAAAGCATCACCTCAATGCCAGGGTACCAAGTGCTGCTGGTAGGACTTAGAAAAATCACTGATGGCCTCCAGGGTTCACACGGTTACAGGGCCCAGAGAAAAAGAACTTGCTTCATCTAGTACCTTGTGTAACAGAAAATAAGGACCAAAAACCAAAACCAACTCCCCAGGCCTCCCTGGGCAGCCATTTCTGGAGCCAGACAGAGGGCAAAAAATAAGTTTGGAAGCTAAGCACTGCGACTGGTACCCACATAAATCTCTAAGCAGCCCTGGGTTGGCAGGATGCCCCAGGGCTGCTGGCAGAGGGTTGGTTTCTGTTGAACCAGTTTTCTGGAGAAAGTTAGAACTTTATTTTCTAAGGCTGCCATGTACCTTTCAGGAGCTTCAAGAGAGAAGGTAGCTAAGCACAGGAACTGAGGAAATCCACCTTACAGAAACTGCCCTTGGAACAGAAAGGAAGATGGGGGGCGGTGGGGAAGACAGATTCACCTTGTTATTAAGGGTTTAGAAAGTTCACAGAGAGCCAACATCGAGACTTCACTAGGAATGAAGATTTTTCCTCTGAGATGGTAATAATGGCTGGGAGCTTAAACCAGAAGAGCCCTAAACAGGCACCTTGTCGTGGGGTCAGCAGACATTTCTGATCATCTCCATGAAACCTACCTGGATGTGTGGGCCTCTCAGCACAGACGAAACCCAGTTAACTATGGGAAGGAGTAATTCTTGGTGCTTATTACGAAACCAGACGCTCCATTTAACCACTCTAATAAAATCTGTTATCCTGGTACTTACAAAAAATCTCCATCAGGCAAAGACATGCTAGATGGCCAAGAGTTAACATCTAAGTTTTGTTTTAACTCACAGACTCAGTATGTGCTATAGCTATTGCACCTACCTGTCCTTTTCATCACTGGGATTCCAGTATTAAACTGTCCATAAATTAAAACATGTCCAAGAATCACAAGACTTATACGCAAATAAGAGGAATTTTTGTTGGCACCTACTGTGTGCAGCACATTGTCCTGCAGGAGATAGGTTGAAGGTTGGAGGGTCAGAGGCAAGGCTGCAAGGGTGGAAATGGAGGCAGAGGGAGGGAGATGAGCCTAAGTGTTAGGAGATAGGAACCTGGGGGCCCGGGCCTGGTGGCCTTGACTTTCTCTGGGAGTCCTGGGCCTCTCCCAAGAGACGGGGTGTCCTCTTGCTTTTCCCACTGACTGGTCTCTCCAGCCTGCTCACCTTGGGCTCCTCGTTCACGGGTCTCTAATTCAGCAACAGGAAATGCTAATAGGGAATAGGTGGTCCAGGGGAGAGGGGGATGACTTACCACCTCTGCTCCCTCCTGGCCCTACTCAGGCCATCGCTCCTGCTGGCCAGGCCTCTTGCCTGGCTGCAGAATGACCTGCTTAAGACCCATCTTCTATCTCTTCCTACGAGACTAAGGACAATACCAGCTTATGGGACTGCAGGAATATGAGAGCTGACCGGAAGGGGCTGGGAAGGGCTGTCACAGCCACCTTGGGACCCAGGGAAGCAGTGACCAGGGGAGTTCTTGCTTTTCAATACTTTCGACACTCAGCATCACAGCTAGTGTCTAAAGTATCATAGCTTTACCAACAGCTTCAAGCGCTTCCCTCATAGCTCAGTTGATAAAGAATCTGCCTGCAATGCAGGAGACCCAGGTTCGATTCCTGGGTGGGAAAGATCCCCTGGAGAAGGAAATGGCAACCCACTGCAGTATTCTCGCCTGGAGAATCCCACGGACAGAGCCTGGCAGGCTATAGTCCACGGGGTTGCAAGAGTCGGACACGACTTAGGGACTAAACCACAAACTAAACCACATCATAGCGAGAGCAAAGGTAACTGAGCCCTTGAGTTCTGTTTGTGGACAGAAACCTTCCAACAAACAGCCACGGAAGATGACATGACCGTCAAACACACTTGAGAGTTCGTAAGTAAATGGAATTAAAATTAAAGGACAGGCCACACCCCCATTCCTTTCAAAGGCTTGTGAACGGTCACTTGAAGACGCTGGGTGTCAATGCTTTCCCAGCCGGGCCTTCAAGATGAACAGAGTAGCTTCTGGGATGACAAGCTAATTGAAATGCAGAGAGTAAATATAATTTTCCTAATATAAATGGGAAGCAAGCAATCAACCTCCCTTTGATACTTCCAGTTTGTACAATCTCCATAATCAGTATGAATCTCAGAGGTTCATTTACAGAGTCACAGATTCCTCTTTGTGATTAGAAATGAAGCAGTGGCTTTTATTAGGAACATTAGCAATGCGTCTTTCACGTCAACTGAAAAAAGAAGACATCATTTCCAGTGCAACAGCTGCCATAGAAAGGCCAGCTGACGTCCCAGTCCTCGGTAGTGGCAGGGAGCCAACCAAGGTGTAAATCTCAGGAGTGTCTGTGTCCCCTCTCTCTGGGTGTTCCCTCCCACGTGCTGCCAAGGCCTGTCAATCCTACCTTGTCAATCTGAAAACTTAACTGATGCTATAGGATGGTGCTTTAAATAAATATACTTGACTGATGGGAGGGGAAAAAAAAAAACTCTACCTTCTCAGCTTCTCTTTGTCTGACAGTTCTCCAACATTCCACCTGGGGCCCTGACCAGCCACCGCTGTGTCGATGACCTTGGGAGGCCCTCTGGTCCCTGGGCTATCCCCGCTGCAGGCTCAGCCCTGTTAATCCACCCTACCCACTTCGGAGTATCTATCCTTGGCATCTGTCTCAGGGACCAGCATGATCACGTGATGGGCTATCCTCTCTAAGGGATCCCCGAACGGCCTGGTGAGAACAGGGCTTAAGTAGAGGCCCTTCTGTCCCCTCTGCTCACTGGGCTCATTCATGCCTGCCTCACAGATCCACTGATCAGCCGTAAACAAGAGAACGTAAGGACAGACGTTAGTACAAATTCTGGCACACAGCAAGGGGTTTTTAAAAGGGCAGCCATTATTTTTGCTCCTTTTCTTATCATCAGCAGCACCCTGTTGTGCATGTCCAGAAATATATGTGGGACCCGTATCAGGTTTCTAAGATCACGTTCCATAAAACAACACCAACGCTCCCTGAATTCCACTCTGGGTATCAAGTCTAGCTTCCTGTTTATATAAATGGGGAAAGAGAAAGCTATAAAGCTCTCGCTCACAATTATAAAGTATGACTTTCAGAATTGCTTTTACACAATGACTTTCTCTACAGATCACAAACTGATTAAATCATCCCAATATCTTTCTCTGGTGTGAAAAGCATGATGTCCAATGTCCAAATTTATAAAAGACAGCAAATAAGTAAATCATTAAAAAAATAGCAGATAATTTAAACATCACTCTGATTTATATGTTAATATGTTTCATATTCACATTTAAACATAGAGGTTCCTAGCCAGCTAAATGCTTCCTTCAAAGGAACCCACAGAGAAGACCCATCCGAGAGGGTCCTAAAACCATCCACCTTGAAATACATCTAGCCAGTGCCAGAGGGAAGCGAGGTTCTCCTAGGAAAATCCTGTCTAGGAAAACAGAGAGGCTTTAGGCTACATAAATGTGTGCTCACTCGCTCAGTCGGGTCTGACTCTTTGTGACCCCATGGACTGTAGCCCGCCAGGCTCCTCTGTCCATGGGATTCTCCAGGCAAGAATACTTGGGTTGCTATTTCCTCCTCCAGGGGATCCTCCTGACCCAGGGATCGAACCTGCGTCTCCTACACTGCGGGTGGATTCTTTACGGCTGAGCCACCAGGAGAGACAGGCTAAGTAAATGGAGGAGACCAAAAACTCAGTAAAACCAATATGCACACAAAACATTTAAGCTTTAAGAATATCCCCTCAGTGTTAAAGCTACCGGAACTGAAGCTCAGAGGAGCTACAGATAGACAGAAAAAAGGGATTAAGTGTGCTTGTGAGAAGCTGCGACTTCATCACACCTGTCCAGGAGGCACTTCCTTCTCACAGACCCTCCCCAAAGCCACCTGGGATCCTCATCTCTATTTCAGGAAAGACTCATCTGAGACGACAGAGAAAGCTGGGGGAATTTTTTTAAAAAAAAGAAAAAAGAAAGAAAATTACTCCACCTGACACAAGTATGCTTTTTTAATTTCAAAATGTTTTCATTTGCTTTTTTTCCACTTCACATACCCAAAAGCCCTACAATAAAAGCACAGTCTCAATGCTGCTAGTAAACAAGAAAAGTAAAGTTTAACGTGCAAGGAAGAAAAACGACTAGTTTTTAGGGGAATCTAATCTCCATCTAGACTCGGCAAGGTATTTTCTCAGAAGGTATTTCACCTGAGCTTCACCTCAGCCCCATGAAGTGTGTGTTCTCCAGATTCAGAAACAAGGAAACAGGTTGAGAGTGGTTATCTTCTCACCCAGAGCGCCCGCCCCCCTCCCAGCTAGTAAGCCATGAAGCCAGGACGCACTTCTAGCCCAGGTCCCGATTTTCCCCTTTTAACCACTCTGTTTCTTATAATTAGGACAATTTATTATCTCCACTTATAAGAGGGAGGGAAAGCAGCTTCTCAAACTCCCTACGTCTCCCCAGAATATTGGCCCATTTTACCACCAGATACAGACATTCTCGGTTATAGTTTATTCCTCTTATTTATTAGCGTCTACTGAGAGACTTTTCAGGGAGAAAATAGCAAACAGCTGTTAGAGAATTCCTGCCATCACGTCAGAGCCACAGAAACGACTTTGATCAAGAGTCTACATTGAAGTTGAAAGGGGAACACAAACATTTTGGGCCAACATTTAAGTTCCACTCTTCACATCTAAGGATCTAGAAAGTAAAGGCGAACAGGATTTTGCTGAAATGATTTATGAAAAAAAAATTTTTATCTATTAAAATAGCCTTTAAATTTAACCTCAAGAGACCAGACCCAGACGGACCATTTATCATTCAAGTTAAATAAAACACAGAGTGGACGGTGCAAAAGCAGAGTGGACATAAATACTCTTTCAGAAACTCTGCTAAGAGACGGAGCCAAAAGCAACACTGATAAGGGGAAAGAAATATTGACTCATGTTTAAAAAGCTTGAGTGAACTTGTGAAATTCCTTTCCCTCTTTCTGGTTCAAACTGCAGCTGCTTAAGAGGCAGTTAATGGAGCTCTGGGCACACACACCTCCCTTCTGGTTTTAAATGGTCGATTAAATTTTATTTAGGTCTCAGTACAGCCGCCACCAGCTCTTACGTGCACATTTATACAAAAGAAGAAAATAAAGGAGCCCTGAACTCATACCTCCCATCTAAGAGCATATAATCCATCAACTGCAAGGAATAACCCCACTGCCGGGGACATATGATTCCAGGGGAGAAGCAGGACACATATTAAAAAGATATACCAATACTCCCCCCCCCCCCCAAGATCTTAGGTTAAATATACATTCCACCTCTTTGGGAAGAGGAAAAAACAAAGACATTCAGTGGCTTTAGATCCAAAAGGGCATTGTCTCTAAGATGGCTAACATAGAAATTAAACAGGGAAACAAAATCATTCACAACAAGACAAAGACGGAGAAAAGGACCTTGTTTTTCTACAGGCACAGTTGCTGTGAGCTACACAAGTTCCGCTCCAAGCCAGCAGCATCCCTTCTTCCTGATGTAACTAAGGAAAGTGAACTGAAAGTGTTCGTTGCTCAGTCGTGTCGGACTCTTTGTGACCCTATGGATTGTAGCCCGCCAGGCTCCTCTGTCCGTGGGATTTTCCAGGCAAAAATACTGGAATGGGTTGCCATGCCCTCCTCCAGGGGATCTTTCCGACCAGGGGATCGAACCCGGGTCTCCTGCATTGCAGGTCGATTCTTTACCATCTGAGCCACCAGGAAAGTTGTCGATGTAAACTAGGGAGTCCCAAAAAGACAACACAGAGCTTTTTAAAGAGACAAACTTTGGCTACATCCTCTTTTTCTGAGCACCAGATTATGAAGAGAGTTTAAAAATTCTCCAACCATTTAAGACCTTTTGCAGAAACACAAAGCACTTGGAGGAATAAGCCCTCGACTGATGTCAAGGCCAGGTTACAGTGAAAAATAAACGATTGCTTCATTTCAAAAGCTAAGAAAATGAAATAAAGGTTTAATCATTTATGGACTGACCATGCCAGACTCCTAATTAGGTATGAGATAACACAGGCACTTTTGCCCTCAGTTTAAAAAAAAAAAAAAGAAAGAAAAACCTTTGCAGTCTCTCTTATTATGACATGCAAACTATTTTTCTTAAAAATTTTAGATGTCTGTTTCCAACAAAGTTGTTTGTTCCCGCTAATAATGCGTTGTCTGGCAAATACCTGATTTCTTTCTATCTTCTCAAGTGGCATGAAGTTTAGCCCAATTTAGTTCAGTGATACTTATTTAGGTTACCCCACCCATCTGGGCTTCCCTGATGGCTCAGATGGTAAAGAATCTGCCTGCCGTGCAGGAGACTCAGGTTCAAGCCCTGGGTCAGGAAGATCCCCTGGAAAATGGAGTAGCTACCCATTCCATTATTCTTGGCTGGAGGATTCCACAGACATGGGAGCCTGGTGGGATACAGTCCATGGGTCACAAAGAGTCGGACATGAGTTAACACACACACACACACAACACAACACACAAACACACATTAAATCCTAACATTTCCTGATGCCCCATAAGCATGTTTGTGGCTGTCACTGAGCCGTGTCTGACTCTCTGCGACCCCACGGACTGCAGCACAACGGGCTCCCCTGTCCTTCACCATCTCCTGGAATCTGCTCACACGCATGCGTGCTTATTCACCTTCGCCGTATTTGATTTGAGCACTTACCAGTTACACAAGAACTGTTAATACCACCTCCGATGAGGTTTTTGTAATATTTCTTAGATTAAAATCCCTTTTCTCAAGAGTTTACTATTTGCCTGAGGAATTAACAAACATAATCATGGAGAGGTAATTAACCAACAGAAGATGTCAATGCAAGGTTCCAACTTTCGAAAAAAAGAAAGGGGGGGGGAAAGCATGGATTATCATCTGAACCAAACTCTTCATTTTGCAGATAAGGAAACTGAGTCTCAGTGGGGTTATACTTAGAGGGAGAAACAAGATTAGAGCTTCTGATTCCAAGTCTAATTAGAGGTATGGACAACAAGTAGTTTAAGACAGAGATAAAAAAAAAAAAAAGACAGAGATGACCCCCACCCAGGAGCCCTGGGGAGAGGCTTGGATGGTTGGGGGATCTCGACAAATTTGTTGGTGGATGTTGGGCGGTGTTTACAAATAGGAAAGGAACCAGAGCAGCTGGAAGATGAGAATTTGAAAGGAGCCTTGGAGGCAAGTTTGGAAACATCCAGTAAGGCAAGACAGTGGAAGCCCACAGATCTTATACGACGAGGCAGCAGCTCGGGGCGAGGGAAGGCGGACAAAGCCGGGGTCACGAGGGCTGGGTTCCAATCCCAGTGCTATCCCAACACCATACAAATGTGAGGAGGTGACTCGAAGAGCTCCCCAGGGGTTCCCCCTCATCTTAAAGGAGATGACAGCACCACCCAGTTTTCCTCATCTGTGAGAAGTACATGAATGAACAGAGGTGTGGGCAGTCGGTCACAGGTTATGGCATCAGCCTGAGGCACTGTGGAGGAACAGAATATAAGGATAAATAAGAACCAAAGGGGCCGGGCCCCCACAGAGCTCCCCTTCTACCTGCAGGAAGTCAAAACTAAGCATGATAAACAAGTCAAGAGAATTTTCCAGCTTGAGATGCTAAGGCAGAGGATGAACCAACCCAGGACCGATGGTGGAGAATAAGGAAAAAGTCACCGGAGCACTGGGCCGTCTGCCTCTCTCCCAGCCTCCCCAAACTAAGAAGCTCACACTTTACCCTCAGGCACCTGGGAGGTGGAAAGGCTTCTCAGGAAAGCCTCGACAAAACACCAACACAGGGGCAGGAGGATCAGCCCCCGGGGATGGTGGTGGCCGACTCGGAGCGCCCCGTACCCACACCAGGGCGACTCCGGCTCGCTCCTCAACACAGGCCTGGGGTCTTCCCATCACCTGTGAGCATCTTTCCCAGACCGGCTTCCCAGGGCTGCTCAAGAGCAGCAAAACATGGCTCCGTTTTCAGGTCCTCTTCTCTGCTCCTCCTAGCGCAGCCTTGCTAATGAAAACACACAAACTGAATAAACACTTGGGGTAAGAAGCCATCTGCTTCATCCTACAAACGTCAGTAGGAACAGCGTTTTGTTTACCAGCAGGGTCATGAGGACAGGACACATAAAACCTTCTCAGGAACCTTCTGGTGGGGGCGCGGAGGGAGGAAGTCATTTAACCCTTTCAGATCCACACGTCACCTCAAGGTATAACCTCTGGTTGGAAGGGAACACTGCAGATACCACAAGCCACAGGGTGAGGCTTCTCTGCACGGCATTTTCCACATAAAAATGATAAAACCTCTTGGAAGAATTTACTATAAATATTGCATTTGAACTTTCAACTCTGTAGAAAAAAATACCTAAAAAGACCATCCAAGAGCAAAGGTGACCGGGAGAATGAGCCACGGCGTAACAAAGTCTGATGCTCCATGCCCAGGCCTCTCAAAGGATTAAACTCTTTGATAAGACTTCATTCGAGGCGTAAGTAATGATGCAGGCTGGTGTGGCTATCTGGGCCAGGAAGCGTTTGGGGAACGTGCATTTTAAAATGACGACTTTGCCTCCATCCATCCTCTGAAACGAAAGTATCAGGAAAAGACCCAGGAAACTCAGTCCCCCAAGGGAATGATGTGGTTCACAGCGGAATGTTTCCCAAAGGGAATGGTAATGACTTCCGGCCAAGTGCCTGCCCATCTGTGTGACAAATGTGAATTAGCAACGAGAATTTATCGTCACGGGGCGTCCAATCCAAAGAGGGAACATGGGAGGGTGAGGGGGGCTGCGACACCGGGCCCACATGAATTCACAGCAGGAAGTTTTAGAGCAAGGTTTAAAAGCAGTTGTGGGAGGCCGCGTCTCTTGCAATCGTAGTCCCTCCTCTCTAATCACAGGCACAGCGGTTGAGTCACCACGGCCAGCCTGCTGCCTCCCAGCTGCAAGGAGTCCTGGCCCGTTCTCTTCTTAAAGACCACAAGGTAGCAATTTAGAATCAGCACAGTCAATAAAAATGCTGATCGCTGACTTTCTACCGGCAGTTATGGAAAACATCTGTTGCCTATGGGTTGAGAAGGAACATTCTGACCCAACTCGAATAAGACTTTTAAAAATTAGACATGAATGGATGAGGCATGTGAAAAACTAACAATAACAGTAATCCTACTTGTCAGATCAACTCAGCCTAATATTCAAACTTTTAAATGAGCACCTAACTACACTCAAGGCATTGTGCTGGGTGCTGGGGACGAGGCAATAAGGCAAGGACCCAGGCCCAAGAAGCCAGCAGTGAAACGCAAAATGCACATGGGCGAGGCTCCAAAGTCACTGTAGACAGGGACTGCAGCCATGAAATTAAAAGATGCTTGCTCCTTGGAAGAGAAGGCAATGGCACCCCACTCCAGTACTCTTGCCTGGAAACTCCCATGGACGGAGGAGCCTGGTGGGCTGCAGTCCATGTGGTCGCTAAGAGTCGGACACGACTGAGCGACTTCACTTTCACTTTCCACTTTCACGCATTGGAGAAGGAAATGGCAACCCACTCCAGTGTTCTTGCCTGGAGAATCCCAGGGACGGCGGAGCCTGGTGGGCTGCCGTCTATGGGGTCGCACAGAGTCAGACACAACTGAAGCGACTTAGCAGCAGCAACTCCTTGGAAGAAAAGCTATGACCAACCTAGACAGCATATTAAAAGCAGAGACATCACTCTGCTGACAAAGGTCCGCACAGTCAAAGCTATGGTTTTTCCAGTAGTCATGTATGGATGTGAGAGCTGGACCATCAAGAAAGCTGAGAACCTAAGAATTGATGCTTTCGAACTGTGGTGCTGGAGAAGACTCTTGAGAGTCCCTTAGACAACAAGGAGATCAAACCAGTCAACCCTAAAGGAAATCAACCATGAATATTCATTGGAAGGACTGATGCTAAAGCTCCAATACTTTGGCCACCTGACGTGAAGAGCTGACTCATTGGAAAAGACCCTGATGCTGGGAAATATTGAGGGCAGGAGAAGGGGACGACAGAGAATGAGATGGTTGTATGGCATCACCAACTCAATGGACACGAGTGTGAGCAAACTCCGGGAGATGGTGAAGGACAGGGAAGCCTGGTGTGCTGCAGTCCATGGGGTCACAAAGAGTCAGACACGACTGAGTGACTGAATGTCAACAACAACATCAATCATATTATGTTCCAAGCTCTTTGTATGTGCCAAGAGTTGTTCATTTGTATCAACTCTTTTGTTCTCATGAAATGAGGTAGGGTTTATGATGAGCCTCATTTTACAGAGGAGAAAACTGAGAGAGATTAAGTACCTTGCCCAAGGTGATCAGTGAGTCGGTAGGAGAAGCTGCGATTTAAATCTCAGTGGTCCAACTCCCCCCTGACATACCTATGAGCAAAGAGGTCTGAAGGAGGGAAGCAACAGTCCCACCTACTGTCTCAAGAAGTTAGCACCTGGGTAAAACAGAGAGGGCCTCTAAGGGTGCAGAGGAGTTTATGGGTGGGCGGGAGGGGCGAGGTGGTATAAGAAGCCTTCCAGGCAGAGGAGTCATAAATGCAAAGCACGGACATCAGAAATTATCAAGTAAATTCATTTTAAAAGATGCAAACAAACTTCTATTCCTATTTTCTTAGGCAGAGAGTTCCTATCTAGCTCGTAGCTAAACTGTAGCTAGGAATGGAGTTTTGACAGTCTTTGCTTCAAGGAAACAAGAACTGCAAATGAGTACATATAATGCTCCTGTGTACATAACAGCAGAGTTTGATGGCCCTCTGGTCCAAACCCATATATGGGAATACCATTTAAAAGAACATATTGCTAGAGATTTGGGCTCAGAAGTCCTGAACAGTACCAAAGGAGAAACACTGAAACAAAATACCTCACCAAACCAGTCTTGCAACAAAAAGAAAGTGGGGGAGAGGGGGGTGGAAGGCGGTGGGACTTGTTCCAGAAGGTCTGAGTCTACCAGGATGGCAGGTGTGCGCCTCTGTTTTTTACAATTTCAGCAGATAAGCAGCGACTGTTCCTCAGAATATGAAGTTCCCAAGTCCTTCAAGAGATAGGAATTCCACAACGAGAAAATGAGAAAGGTACAAAGGTCATTTGCAGTGTGCGATAAATTGGCAGGTTTAAACATAGGTCTTCTGAAGTTTGTCTTCCCTGAGACACTTAATGGTAATTCACACTTTTGGAACAATAGTCTTGGAAATGAATACGACTGAGTGACTCATATCATATAAACGATTAAATGATGGGTTGCAGACGTTAATGCCGACTGTTAAAATTTTAGTTGCTCCAGCCAACAGGAATAATAGACAGATTGTCTCCACTTTAAAAACAGGTTAGGTTCCCAAAGTTTGTTTACAATTGGGCTGTTTGGAATTCAAGTTATTTTTTCACCCCCACATGCAAGCAGCATGAGATACAGTGTGTAGTACCCAAGAGAGAACACAGGGAAAAAGCCAGAGTGTGCTGTGAATTCTACGGATGCTAATTAATTCTTGAGAAAAGTGCCATCGGCACCATACAGAGGTGAACACACGTCCAGACTCTCCCTGCCATTGAAGAGATCGTCTACCTGCACGTAACTGGTGGTGGTTCCTGAGCCTCAGGCAGGAGTGGGGTTTCAAGAGGAGATTGAGGAGAAGGATGGGAAAAGAGGGGAAGGGGCGACAGGGCAGAGGTTCCAAGGAAAACAGCAGAACCATGGGGGTGTGCAGCTCCAGCTGATGAACAAGGCAAGGCTGCTGTTCCTTCATCTCTGCCTGCCTCCTGGACACCTCTTTTGTCCTCCCCCAGCCCCTGGGATAGGGGTCTCTTCAATTCTAGGACTGCTGGACTGTAGGCTGGGTTCAGGGTTTTTCTTTACCCCCACTCCCTACCCACAGTCAGCAAGTTCTCTCCTGATGTCAGAACACCCATTCAGCTCTGATTTTTCTTGCCAGTCACGCAGAGAAATGGAGCGCTCACACACATGCACTGACCTTTAGAGGAATTGCTTGTAAGCAAGGTTCGATCCCAGGGTTGGGAAGATCCCCTGGAGAAGGGAAAGGCTACCCACTCCAATATTCTGGCCTGGAGAATTCCACAGACTGGATAGTCCATGAGATCGCAAAGAGTTGGACACAACTGAGCAACTTTCACAAGGAGATCAAACCGGTTAGTCCTAAAGGAAACCAACCCTGAATATTCATTGGAAGGACTGGTGCTAAAGCTCCAATACTTTGGCCACTTGATACGAAGAGTCAACTCACTGGAAAAGACCCTGATGCTGGGAAAGATTGAGGGCAGGAAGAGAAGGGGGCAGAGGATGAGATGGTTGGATGGCATCACCAAGTCAATGGACATGAATGTGAGCAACCTCCAGGAGATGGTGAAGAACAGGGAAGCCTGGCGTGCTGCAGTCCACGGGGTCACAAAGAGTCGGACATGGCTGAGTGACTGAACAACCACAAAGGAAATTAAACTGAGATTGAAACCACAATTCCCTCTAACTCAGAAACATAAGTAACACACACATAGGCATATACACAGGTGTCTATTAGTACATGGAAAGTCAGAGGAGAATTCAAGTGACACACCCACTGATATCACTCGTACTCGGTGCACGCAATCAAAAAATCAACACGCATCAATCCAAAAAACCACAGCTCGGACGGAACCAGAAGGAACCAGAGGAGCATGGTGAGGTGGGAAGAGGGCTGCTGAATACACAGACCATCTTCCCGCCACCCAGCAGCACCGAAACCCAGGGCTGAGACGAGCGCCCCCACGCCGAAGGCTGTCCCCAACTTACTGGAACTTCAAAGGCCTCCTGGGTATCATCCAGCATCTGGATCTTGATGGACATGAGTTTTCCTGAAGGCGTGGGGGGCGGCTTCTGTCCATGTTCCAACGTACTGATCCCCGAATTCTCCGGGGCCCCCAGTCTCGATCCTGGAGTTGGCCTCTGCTCTATCTCTCCCATGATGAAAGCAGATTATATACAGTATCTACCGGAAGCAGAGAGAGAAGAAAGATACATCAGAAGAGAAGATGCATCGAGACCACTTCAGTAACATTTGTTCTCTCTGCTCTTCATTGTAGGAATCCCGCCCTTGCCCCCCCGGAAACACATGAGGGCCGGTCAGCGCTCCCCCCAACCCCGGGGCAGCAATCACCTGCTGAGGCTTCAGTTCATTCAAGAACAATGTCACCTTTAGCCACGCAAGGCATGCTAATATTGGAGCATATTTTATTCTTCTGCATATTTTTACATAGCTTATCCTTTTCTAGTTTTACATTCAGCTCTTAATTGTTCATATGATAGACTGTGTTCTACATTATTATTATTATTCAGGCTCTACGAGAATCAGGTACCACTCAACACACATTTCCAGTCTGCTGGGAAGATAATGAGCAGTACCTAATCCTTATGATTAGTATCCATTAGTTACCTTTTATGGATCCAGGAACAGACCAAGCAATGCAGACATTAGCAAGATAAACAGATAAAACGTATCTTGTGGCTCCCAAGCTTATAATCTGGTTGAAGAAACTAAACATGCACTTGCACAAACACAGAGGACATTAGGTAGGGTCTTTCCTCTCAATTTCTTATTGGTTTCTATGACAATTACCTCCTAATTAATTTCTTTCCTGCCACACCCCTCCCTCAATTGTTCCCCCTTTCCCAGGAAACCATCCTACATATTATGGTATTGACAAAGCTCTCTTCTCCACCATTCAGAGGTTAAGAGCTAAACTCAGCTGAGTCTCCAATGTTGGGTAATACTTGGAAAGAGACAAGGAGAAGGAATTCCAGGGAAGCAGAACAGCACAGAGAAAGCCATGGGACAGAAATCAGGAGGCATTCAGGAAGACGAGTGAGACTCACTGCTACAAAGTCAAAGATTCATGTGGAAACTAGGTTGGAATCAGACCACAGTGGACATCAAAAAGCCTAGCTGAGAAATATGGTCTTCACCCTGCAGGGAGTCAGTGAATAATGACACAACAAAAGTAGAACTTGAGAAAAATGAATCTGAAGATGATATACACTAATGGGTTGGAAAAAGAGATGAGCTGGCGGGGACTGGGGTAGACCAGTTACAGAGCTACTGCAGCAATTTGAGCTTGAGGGGATAACTTGAACAGTGGTGATGGAAATAAAAAGATGATGCTATAAAACTCATGTTCATGGAAAGATTAACCTGATGTTGTAAACAGTGAGCTCCTGGGAAGGAGGAGATTAAAGTTTAACAATGAATAGCAAGTTTTAAGCCAGGACAGAAGGGAAGATGTGGGAGGGGAAGGTGTGTGCGCTGGGGGCACTGTTGAGGGTTATGGAAGGATGGCTATCCAGTAAGCTGCAGGGACGGTGGAGCTGAATTTGGGCTGTGGGTTCAGAGTCCATGTCGCTGTGGAAGTGTAAGTCAGGGTGAGAGAGAATGTGAAGGGGTGGGTGGAACATGGCAATGAAAAAGCAGAAAGAACAAACATACCCAACCATGGGGGTTATTATGGACTGAACCGTGCCCTCCCCCCTCCCCAAATTCTTATGTTGAAGCACTAACCCCGGGAAACCCAGAATGTGTATTTGGAGGGAGGAGTAGAAGAGGTGACTAAGTTAAAAAAGTCACTAAGGAAGAGGGAGGCAGAGGATGAGATGGTTAGAGAGCATCACCAACTCAATGGATATGAATCTGAGCAAACTCTGGAAGACAGTGAAGGACAGGGAAGCCTGGGGTGCTGCAGTCCTCGGGGTCACAAAAAGTCAGACTGATTTAGCAACTGAACAACAACATCACCCAATCCAATTGGCATCCTCATAAGAGGAGAAAATCTGGACAAAGAGACACCAGGAATGCACAGAGGAAAGGCCACGGAAGGACACAGGGAGAAGGTGGCCTCAGGAGAACCAATCCTGCCAACACCTTGATCTAAGCGTCCAGCCTCCAGGACTGAGAGAAAATACATCTCTGATAAGACAGCTGGCCGGCGGGACTTCGGGGTGGCAGTAAATTCACACAAGGGTCGATGGAGAAGAGGCAGAGAAAGAGTGACCTGCCTTACTGACACAAAGTCACAGAAGGGACACTCCTGGTCACCTGTGGCGAGAGTGTGGATCTCAGGGCTGTGTTTCACACATTTGTAAACAAGCCACCCTCCAGCTCTTCGCCTCAGGATAAACCGTGCTTATTTTGCAGGTTCTTCTTGCCCAAGGCTCTTCCCTGTCCTGAAAGGTAAGCCAGGTTTCCCAGGAGCTTCCCACTAAATTTCTTATGGAAACCTCTCCTTTTCTCTCTGTGAACCTTGAACGTTCTCACTGTGACACAGAGGACTGGCCTAGAGGCCAATAGATTAGAAACTCTGGAGTCACTCAGTAAGCTGGGTCACTGACTCAAAGAACTTTGGCCTAAAAAGACATACCGTTTAACTGGACAGGGAGTGAGTCTGACCACCACCCAGGACACATCATTTACTACTTAGTAATGTTTCTCCCATGCTCACTTCCCCCACCAACTTTCCACCAAAGCCTGTTAGACCTGATTATTCATTCCTCTAGAATCCTTTGAGGTTGGACTTTAGTGTCAAGGCCACACTATTTAAGGACCAGCCTTTTGAGTCCTGCTTCTTTTTCAAATGGCCAGGTCTGATTCCATAGGTCTGCCACAGGTCTAATTTCTGTCCCAAGGTTTTTCTTTTTTTTTTTTTTAAAGAACATAAACCCAAACTGTTTTTAGTTATGTGATTATCCTTTGCTTAATCATCTCCTAGTCTTAAGAAAGACAACTAGACTCTGCTCATGGACTTTACACCGAAGTGAAAGAGATCACCTACATTGGTTCAATCAATCACATGTGTGTGGCATAGATCTAATGAATTATGACATCACTGTGTTTAAAATAATCCTCACAAAGCAGGCAAAATTACTCCCTTACATGTTTTCTAAATTTTGTCTCATGGTTAAAAATAAACACAACTGCCAGAAAAAACTGACATCAGTCCAGCTGGCCTTCTCCATCGCCAGCCTCCTCCTTGCACTCTTGCCTACTCTGGTGTTGATCCCTCCATGCCTCTGGGAGCATCCTCCGCTGCCATCTCCAACCTCACCTTCTGTTCCCTGCACTCCGTCAGAGTGGACAGGCCCTGCCCTCCATCACTGGTACTGACCCTGAGCACACGGCTTCCTACTGCTGAGGCAGAGCAGGATAGGTCTGGCTGTGGCTCTAATGTGCAGCCAGAGAGGGAGGAAAGGGTCTGTCCCCTCATGTCACCCAACCGCAAAGGTGTTCCAGACACATTTGCTCTGTGTCTGACCGGAGCAAAGAGCAAGGCTCCCATCCTCTAAATGGGACCCTTTCTCTCCACGCTGGCCCAAGATCCCCAGGAAAACACTGTAATTTTTAACAGCTTGGCATTTAAAAATTAAACTGAGCTACTGACTTAATAGACAGTACCTTAACTTCCTTTATCTTTAGTCTTTGAATGACCTCATGCCTGGATTATTTCTACTTCTGGATATTAATGTTTCAACAAAGCCTGTCACACTTTCTTTTTGTTGTGATACTTGCAGGCAGATTGTTGCTGTACATGGAAAGTGTTGTTTAACTCAAACATAAATCCAGCCAAGAGTTTTGAGCTGAGCAGGCTAAGAATGTCAAGGGAATATCTGAGCAACGCTGGCAAGGCATGAATGGGTAACAATAACTGAGGCAGGATAGCAAAACTGGTGAGTTCAGTAATAAAACAGCCTTCTACATACACATCTACCAAGCCTAAAGGCCTCCTGTTTATAAGTATCAACCCATGCTTGATTCTGACTTTACCTTCTTAACTTACTCCAACTTCTGAATTCCTAAAGATAAACAGTCAAGGTTAAAAAAAAAAAAAAAAAAGATTAATATTTCTTTCCTTGTGGCATGTTGTTACTATCGTGATCATTCCAGACCTAAAAGTACAGAGCTGTTTGTGAAACTACTTTCTTCTCTAGGTCTTTTTGAAAAGTTAAAGGCAATAACGATTACAACAAAGAAAGTAGTGGAGATTTTAGTTGGCAAAGAAAAGGTAAAAAACTCGAATTGTCTTGTTACAGTCTCTTGGCTTAAAGACTTCCTCTTGGAATTCACCCAAAAGCAACAAGGAACATGAAAATGCAAACTGCATCCCAGAGGAAACTGGAAGACATCTGTAGCACAACAGGAGGGGGTGTTGCCAAACTGCAGGGAAGGTCAGACAGAGGAGAAGAAAAACGCCTGGAGAGGCGGCTCATGCCTGCAGAACCATGCTGCCCAAATAATGAGGATATCCAGCAACACGCCCAGCAGAAACTTTCTGAAAAGGGTAACAGATGTGCAGGTAGCACTAAAAGCTTTCCAGGGCAGCGTATGGTGAGAGATTTCCAGAAGCAGGAAAGATCAAATTAAATGAGATACTATACAGGTAAGACATATTAGCAGGAAGCAGTCTGTTGCCAAGGCAAAGTGAAAAAGAGAGACCCCACTAGGAGCACAACCAGTCTCTGCAACCTTGAGGAAAAACAAGAGTTGAAAGGATTATACATACATACACACACACATACACACTCCCAGGTCACAAGAATTCCCATTGGCATGGGATATGGCCCTGTCTCCCGCCCAGGGGAAGTTCCTATAAATAGCTACTTCATAAAGAACTCACCTAATCACAAAAAAAGAAAACCTTTACAGAGATGCCACAAGAAGAGAAATATGAAAATGAATGACAGATGAACAACACCCACCAAAGCAATGTTACATGCAACAGATGAAAATTTTACCCAAATGTATTTTCATAAATTAACAAAACAATGAAGTAACTGATTCTGTCTACAAAAACAGAGTAGGATTTACAAGAGTTCAGGGAAGCAAGAGAAGGAAATAAAAGAGGAAGAGAGACATCAAGATGAAAAAACAGGAAAATGGTTAAAAACGGCACTGCTATATAATGAATGAATGTGTCATTCTCAAATTCACACACTGAAACTTAATGCCCGGCGTGATGATATTTGGAGTCAGGGTCTTCAGGAGGTGATTAGAGATTGTAAGGGTGGAGCCCTCGTGAATGGGGTTAGTGTCCTTATGAAAAACATTTAGAGAACTCTCATCTCTTCCACTATGTGAGGAAAACATACCACCCAGGACAGTAATCTATGAATCAGGAAGTAGGTCTAGACACTGAACCCACTGACCATTGACCTTGGATTTTCCAGCCTCCAGGACTGTGAGAAATTTAAATTTCTGTTGTCTTCCTGTATGCTACTCTATCTGAGTCCATTTGGGTTGCTTTAACAGACACCAAAATGGAAGTAGCTAAAAGGAAATACACACTGGTGAAAAAATGAGAGTCTTGAGGGGGAAAATGGAAGGAAAAAAAAAAGCCAGCAGAAGATTTAAAACAGGAAAATCATAAATATGGAAGATAAACAGAGGAGACCCAACACACCCTTAACTGGTGTCCCAAAAGAAAAAAGAATAATGGAACAAGAAAATACTTTAAAGGTATAATTCAGGAAAACATTTCAGAAATAAAAGTCTCCATAATAAATAAACACATCATGTCCCAGAACAGAAGTTTCCTGTTTCATCACAGAAATTCAAACATTAAGAAGGAATCATTTGGGCATCTAAATAAAAGTCTAAAAAAACACAAAATATATGAGGGGACAAAAGTTCAGACCCATCCACAGCAACAGCTGTAACCAAGCAAGACTCATGAGTCAGTTCCACATCCTCTGCTGTAGCTCCTCCCTATCTCAGGCATCTTTCCTGAGTTTTTCAGATGCTAGAAACCACCACCAAATGGAAGGAATTAACTACTTGATGATCATGAGCACGTGGACCTCAGATCTACTGATGCCTAAGGACTGATAAAGTTAGCCCGCCCTGTTACCTCGCCATGAACCAATCAGAAAATTGTGCACGAGACACTCACATAACCCTGCTTCACCTGGCCTTTAGAAATGCTTTGCTAAAACACGGATGGACCCAGAAAGTGCCATATTGAGTGAAGTCAGACAAAGGAGGAGAAATATGCTATGATATCCAAGACATGTGGAATCTGAAAAGAAACAATACAAATGAACTTACCTACAAAACAGAAGCAGACTCAATAGACTCAAAGACTCAGAGAATGAATTTATGGTTGCTTGCTGCCAGGGAGGGGGAGGGAGTGGAGAAAGGGAGAAGGGATAGTTAGGGAGTTTGGGATGGACATGTACACACTGCTGTATTTAAAATGGATCACCAACAAGGACCTACTGTCTGACACAGGGAACTCTCTCAATGTTATGTGGCAGCCTGGATGGGAGGGGAGTTTGGAGGAGAATAGATGTATATGTATGGCTGAGTCTCTTCATTGTTCACCTGAAACTATCACAACATTGTTAACTGGCTATACTCCAACACAAATTTTTTTTTTTTTTTTTAATGCTTTGCTGAAAGACTTTGGGAAGTCTGGGAGTTTTTTGAGCATGAGCCACCTGCTCTCTTTGTTGTTTGGGCCTGCAACAAAACTTTCTCTGCTCCAAACTCATGTTTCAGTTTTTTGGGCCTCACTGTGTGTTGAGTACACAAACTTGCACTCAATAACATGTTCAATGTTTAAATGACCAAACTGTTCCAAGAAATAAAAGATGAATCCAAACATGAAATCCAGCTGAATTTTCGTTCAAACATTTAAATGAATCAAGAACTCAGGCCCTTCTGGGGTAAGTTATTAAAGGATAAACTGCAAAACAAGAGGCCAAGCGGTGAGACGAAGGAAAGCAATTATTGGTAAACTTTAAATCCATATGTACAGTAAGAGGAAGGCTAAAATCACTAATATATGCAGAATATTCTAATTCCTGACAGCACAGAAATAATTTAAAAATTGGCAAAGGAAGGAGTTGAGATGGCAAGAGGCCTGTAGGTTAATTGTTACCGTATGTTACTATTAGACAGATAATAAAAAGGGAATTTAAATCCCCAAAAAATACACAAGTGGCTAATAAGCATGCAAAAATATGTTCAGCACTGTTCCCCACTAAGAAATGCAAATTGCATCCACAATGATATTTTGCACCCACTATAAGGGACAGTGACGTGTTATTGACAGTGGGGGAAAAAACTGGAATTTTTCATACACTGCTGATGGCTGGTGGGAATACTAAAAGGGGCAGACTTTGGAGAATATTTGGGACGCTTCTTACAATTTAATCATAAAATTTCACATACAACCCAGTCATTGGGTTCCCCTACTGACTCAGGTATTATACTACTAGACATTATCCCAAGACAGATGAAAATGTATGTCTTCACAAAGACTTGTGTATATAAGGATATTCAGAGCTTAAAAAAAAAAACAGCACACAGAAATAATCCACATGATCACCACCCAGTGAATGGATAAGGAGAACATGGTATATCCATACAAGGGACTATTATTTAATAACAGAAAACGAAATGCAAATAAACATTACAACACACACACAAAAAAAAACACTACAACACAGATGAACCCCCAAAACATTTTGTTAAGTGAAAGAAGCCAGATGCAAAGGACTCCATAGCATATGACCCTACTTACATGAAAATATCCAGATAAGACAGATTTAGTGAAACGAACTTGTTGCTTGGGCTGATAACCAAAGGGCCTGGGGGATGGAGATCTTTTGGGAGGCGATGTAAACGTTCTGAAACTAGATTGTGGTGATGGCCACGTAAATCTGTAGATTTACTAAAATCCTTTGAATTGTACATTGAAGACAGGTCAAAGGTAGAACATGTACACACATGAATATTCTTGGAAGGGCAGAGGCAGGAGAGCTGGGTCCATGGAGACAACCATCCTGGTTATGAACAAGAGTGAGGAAGCTTTGAGATAGATATGCTTTTCGCTGTATACTTTGGGGACCTTTAACGTTTTATACCATTCAGAACAAAATTAAGACAATTTTTAAAATTTCACTTTCTAAGCGGACACATTCCTGCAGTCCAGCCGGGTCCCCGTGAGAATATGAAATTGACTAAGATGAAATCAGAGTGAACAAGGTACCAATCATCAATCAAAACAAGCTGATCAAGAGGAATTTTGGCAAGAGGTCTTCCTTCCAGTTTTAAATGTAAGTCACTGGAAAATTCCAGACAAAGACAGACTCATAGAAAGTGACTAATTCACAGAAGCAGGAGCCCAAGTTAGATGAGAGAGAAGCTACAGACTTGGGTTCCAGAGCCTCTGGAGAGTCAAGGGCTGAAGGCTGGGGAGGCAAAGACCGACCATATAGGACTCCCAAGAGGGCAAAGGCTGTTCACGCCAGCTTAGCAGCGGGAGACAAAGCCACCTTGGGTTCCCGTCCCCGGAGAGCCACAGGCTAGGGACCAGGAGACACGCCCCAGAAAGGCAGGCGGCCCGGCAACTCTGGAGCACAGATGGCCACGGCTGGCCTCTCACGAGATTCTCCAGGCCAGAGTGGGTAGCCTTTCCCTTCTCCAGGGGATCTTCCCAACCCAGAGATCAAACAGGGGTCTCCTGCATTGCGGGCAGATTCTTTACCAACTGGGCTATCAGGAAAGCTTCACGAAACTTAGATATGGGGTTTTAAGAAAGTTCAAAACACAGCTATCTGGACGGATAGATTTGCTTATTTCAAAAAAAGTCTGAACGGAAGTAGCAACTGCAGATCATCTGTTTTACACCAACCAGACACTTCAAACAGGCAAGGGGTTGACAAGCCTGCTGGATCATTTGGGAGAAGAGGGACCAGGGTATCAACTCTTGGCAAGTGAAGTCAAAGTCGCTCAGTCGTGTCCAACTCTTCGCGACTATACAGTCCATGGAATTCTCCAGGCCAGAATACTGGAGTGGGTAGCCTTTCCCTTCTCCAGGGGATCTTCCCAACCCCAGGGATGGAACGAGGGTCTCCCGCATTGCAGGCGGATTCTTTACCAGCTGAGCCACAAAGGCATGGGCCAAATTTCACCCTCAAAGTAGGGAAAAACTCAACTGCGGAAACCTGATAAAAGAGAATTTCTTCACTGTCTTGCCTCTCCAATCCCAGTGGGAAAAAATTAAACAGGCTCCCTTAAATACCTCTAACAAACCTCTGCAAAGTACTTCAAGGAACACTCAGAGCAAAGGAGAAAGCTTCTCACATTGTAGAGGTTATTTCCAACGTCTAGTTTTAACCACATCGCTTTTCTACTCAAAAGCCCGAGTCTTACCCACACCAAGATAAATGAGAAAATTCCCAGCCGGGCATTTCAATGACCTGCCCCCATCTCTCTCCTTGTAAATAATAAACTGCTTTCTAATCCAACTGGATTCTGTTCCACACACCTGCATTTTCCTACTGCTGTGTAGTTGCTTCCTTCTATAAAATATTCTACTTTATAGACGGTTCTGATGTTACCTCCTCCATAAGTCTTCCTTGGTCTACTTTCAGAGGGGAGAAAACCCACCTTGCGTCAGTCTCCCTGGCATTTTGTTTGTCTGTGGCTTACATTTCACTAGATCTCCAGGCCTCTCTCCTCTTTTCCTGCACTGCAAACTCAATTACAAGTCCAGAGGGGCAGGACGAGCCTGGTTGCAGTTCCCTGGGAATGTGACATTCCTCTCCGGTCTCAGGGAGAGAACCCGCCCGACTTGGGGGCTGCAAAAACTTCAGGAGTCGCGTCTCCACCGCAGACATCACTTTCCTAAAAGATGGCGAAAAAGCCCACCTCTGCCTGCAGGGCTTCTTAAAAAGTGGCTGCAAACTGGCAACATCAATACCACCTGGGAGCTCTTTAGAAATGTAATTTATCGGCCTCAGCGCAGGCCCCCCTGAATCAGAAAGAGAGGTGGGGTGGGGTTAACGAGCTTCCCAGGAGACCCTGGCGGAGGCTCCATCCCAGGACCACTGCCTCTTCCTAGAGTCCCAGGTGAGGATCAGCTGAGGTCAGCAAACCCACCTGACACCAATCAAGCACTTACCTGTTAACTTCACCAAGAAAAAACTAGAAAGATTCTCTCAAAAGCTCTTGGCAAGAAAAAGTGGCATTCCTTTTCCCATCCGATTTCCATTTGTATTCCAACCTTGTCCTGAAAACAGTTTAAGACAACGCTTTTCTTTGCATTTTCACCGATCTGGTAGCACCTATTTCCTCCAAAGAAATAAACAGGCAAAGACAAAAATGTAGGATGGGGGTGGAAGTAAATAAAAGGCATGGGGAAGAGAAGGCTCATACTCCATGAGGAAAAAAAAAAATCTCCAATGATTCACATTTTCATGATGCCCATTTCTTGGTGATTCCGAGAGTATGAAATTAAATTTTGGATTCCCCTCCATTTTTCTAATCAAAAGCCCTGGGTAAATAAAATGGAAGGAGAAAGGCAGTCTTCTGTAAGATAAGAAACCAGCTGGCAGCTTCTTCCAGTTCCCACATAACAATGGCACTGTAGTGTACCCAGAGGCTGTATTTCTGAGGCTGTAGTCAAGCTCACTCTGCTTAACACACATCATTCTTATCCACTCACTAAGAAAAATCCTCTCTTGTTCGCCAATTGACACTGGTCAGCTCTCCAAAACCCTCATCTCCTCCGCCCATAAGAAGGGTGCAGTATATGTTATTAGATCTGCTTACTCCACATCCTTGAAAATGACAGACTGTTTAAAGAATACTATCATTGAAATATCACAATAACCGGTATCATTGCCATTCACAAGCATTCTGAAGGACCTGTTATAACCCAGGGCCTACACTTGGGACACCAAGCAGGAACACTGAACCATACAGTTCATCCCTCAAGCAGAAGAGAGAAAGTACTCAGTGATAACTGTTGAAGGCAATGCTTTTATTCTGACAATAGGTACAGTGAACTGTAAAAGCTACAGAGAACGTCAAGGAAGTCACCTGTTCTTGGGAAAAAACTAAGTTTTTGAGTAGCCCTGAGGGCAGATGGAAATGTATGGAGAACACACACAGTCTTGCCGGAGTTCACACCTGCATTCAGTAAGAAAGTGTCCCCCTAATGCCAGGAGCTGTGCCCAAGATGGATACAGACCGTGAGAGGCAAGAAAATAGTGAAAAGGAGAAAGTAGGTGGGATGCAGGTTTCACTCTGCCTGAAATAACAGGGGCCAAGGTATAGGAGGCGCATCTGATGGATCAGAACGAGCCACTGTGGTTTTTAAGACAACGTAAACCCATGCAACTTTAAGAAAAAAAAAATTGGCAGGGAATTCCCTGGTGATCTAGTCGTTAGGACTCAGCACGCTCACTGCCACAATCCTGGGTTCAATCCCTGGTTGGGGAACGAGGATCCCAGAAGGCGTGAAGTGAAGTGGAAGTCGCTCAGTCGTGTCCAGCTCTTTGCGACCCCATGGACTGTAGCCCACCAGGCTCCTCTGTCCAAGGGGATTCTCAAGGCAAGAAAATTGCAGTGGTTTGCCATGCCCCCCTCCAAGGGACCTTCCCAACCCGTGGAACAAACCCAGGTCTCCCAAATTTCAGGCGGATTCTTTGCCATTTGAGCCACCAGGGAAGCCCCCCGGAAGGCATACGGAGCTACTAAAGAGAAAAAACAGAAAAAATCTGGCAGTGAAGTATTCGTTAGATGAGGACATGGGTCACCTCTTAGGAAAAAACTCTGTAATACTCCATGCAAGAAAGGATGGTAGCGACAATGAGAACAGAGAGAAAGGAGGCATATTCTGGGAATCTTTTGACATTAAGAATCTTTGCAAACTGATGACAGATTAGAGGTGGGAGAAGAAGATGGAATTATGAGCAAATCCGGAACTTCAATGCTAGTGAGAGACAGAACTCAAGGACATGTGGGGAGGTCCATGCTGTGACTGACTGAGGTGACTGCAAGACATGAAGGTGGAATGTCGGAGAATATTCTGAAGGTCATTCTCTCCATTTATTCAATGCCCACCCTTCCTTGCCCCCTGGCTACCTCCTCCCAAATGCTTTCTTCAAAGTAACTGAGCAGACGGGCCTGAGGTCCAGGAAAGGGACTTTAAAGTCATCCATGTATAAGTCAGAGGTGACGCTGTGCCAGTGGGTAACATTCTGGAGAGCCTGGAAAGGGCACAGAAAGACAAAACCAAGATGGTACCCTGGAGTGCATGTCAAGACTCATGGGCAGAAAGAGGGAGTAAGTAGACTTGGTGAAGGATTCAAAGGTTCTCAGAATTGGAAGGATTTCTGGAGAGCACTGGGGCTTCACTGGTGGTGGTAATGGTAAAGAACCCATCTGTCAAAAAAAAAAAAAAAGAACCCATCTGTCTAATGCAGGAGACATAAGAGACGTGGGTTCAATCCCTGGGTTGGGAAGATCCCCTGGAGGAAGGCATGGCAACCCACTCCAGTATTCTTGCCTGGAGAATCCCCATGAACTGAGGAGCCTGGCAGGCTATCATGAACTGAGGAGCCTGGCAGGCTATCATCCATAGAGTTTCAAAGACTGAGGAAACTCAGCATGCATGCTGGAGAGGATGTATGACCACCTTGTCCCTGATAGATAAACCTCATATTTATAAAAGACTGAGGCTGAAAATCCATCCCACAATTATAGCAGGAAGCCAAGGAGGCAAGAGCATCATCAAGGACTAGAGAGGGAACCACAGTGCTGAATGCTCTTGGGGCAACAAGGCAAATGAGCATTAAGAATTAAAGTTCGTTCACTAGATCTGATATGACTGGGTATTCACTGGCATGACAAAAAAAGTTATCTGGTGAGAAATGAATGTAGAGCCAGAGGGATTATTAATAATGCAGAGAGCAAATATGCAGAGAGCCCATACTAATCTGTTTTTAATAGACTTAATTTTTTAGAGCAGTTTTATGTTTCTAAGAAAATAAAGAGAAGGAGTTTGGGATTAACATATTCACACTATATGTTAACCTATATAAAATAGGTTAACACGAATCTACTGTATAGCAGTAGAATCTACTGTATACTCAAAATCTTTTCATAACCTCAAATGGAAAAGAATCTCAAAGAGTATATATATGTATGTGGTACATGTATAATCACTGAATCACTTAGCGGCACACTTGAAACTAATTCAGTTCAGTTGCTCAGTCGCATCCAACTCTTTGTGACCCCATGGACTGCAGCACCCCAGGCTTCTCTGTCCATCACCAACTCTTGGAACTTGCTCAAACTCATGTCCATCGAGTTGGTGATGCCATCTAGCCATCTCATCTTCTGTTGTCCCCTTCTCAGGCCTTCAGTCTTTCTCAGCAACAGGGTCTTTTCCAATGAGTCAGTTCTTCAAATTAGGTGGCCAAAGTATTGGAGCTTCAGCTTCAGCATCAGGACTGATTTCCTTTAGGACTGACTGGTTAGGTCTCCTTGCTGTCCACAGACTCTCAAGAGTCTTCTCCAACACCACAGTTCAAAAGCATCAATTCTTCAGTACGCAGCTTTCTTTATGGCCCAGCTCTCACATCCATATATGACTACTGGAAAAACCACAGCTTTGACTAGAAGGACCTTTGTTGGTAAAGTGATGTGTCTGCTTTTTAATGTGCTGTCTAGGTTGGTCATAGCTTTTCCTCCGTCTTTTAATTTCATGGCTGCAGTCATCATCTGCAGTGTTTTATACCATATTATAAATTAACTATATTTCAATTTTTTAATATTTATTTATTTGGCTTTACCAGGCCTTAATTGTGGCACATGGGATCTTTACTTGTGGTATGTGGGATCTAGTTCCCCGACCAGGGATTGAACCCCAGGCCTCTTGCACTGGGCATGCAGAGTCTTAGCCATTGGACAACGAGGGAAGTCCTGTACTTCAATTTTTTAAAATCATTAAAAAAAAGAAAAGACTCAGTGCTGCTGGATTGAGTGTATTAACAGATTCAAACTTTGCAAATACAGCTGATGAAAATCTGAAAATCTTAAAAAAAAATAAAACCAAAAAAACAACCCAGAGAGTGCCTAAATACCCTCTTCCCCCACACAGTTTTCCTATTAACATCTCACATTACTATGGTACATTTGTTACAACTGAGGGACCAATACTGACAAATCAAGTCCGTAGTGTATATTAGGGTTCACTCTTTGGGTTATACAGGTGGGGTCTAACAAAGGCATAATGTCATGTATCCACCATTACAGTATCATATAGAATCCTTTCACCCCCCAGAAGTCTTCTGTTCTCCATCTATTCATTCCTTCCCTCTCTTGTCCCCTGACAATCACTATCTCTATAGTTTTGCCTTTTCCAGAAAGTCATATATAGTTGGAATGAGACAGTAGGCAGCCTTTTCAGACTGGCTTCCTTCACTTAGCAATGTGCATTTAAGATTCCTCTTATGTTTTTCCAGGCTTGACAGCTCAATTCTTTTCACTACTGAAAAATATTCCATTGCCTGGAACTGTGCTGCTGGTTAAGACTCTTGAGAGGCCCTCGGACTGCCAGGGGAGCAAACCAGTCAATTCAAAAGGAAATCAAGCCTGAATATCCATTGGAAGGACTGATGCTGAAGCTCCAAAACGCTGGCCCCCTGATGCGAAGACCTGACTCACTGGAAAAGACCCTGATGCTGGGAAAGACTGAGGACAGCAGGAACGGGGGTGACAGAGGATAAGGTGATTGGATGGCATCACTGACTCAATGGACATGAGTTTGAGCAAACTCTGGGAGAGGTGGGAGGACAGAGGAGACTGCTGCAGTCCATGGGGTCGCAAAGAGTCGGACACGACACAGCAACTGAAAAACCACCACAACACCATTTATTGATTCACCTAGTGGAACAGGTTGTTTTCAGCTTGGGGCTACTCTGAGACGACTTCCAATCACAGGCAGGGGAGAGTGTAGCTGTCACCTCCAACAGTAACCAGCTCCACCTGAGAGTAGGAACTTGAGGTGAGCAAGTCCTGGGGCTTAATGGACAAATGTGCTGTCAATTTCAGGCCCAGTCAAGCCCACACATTGGCAGGCAATTTATCCCAAAGGTCCTATGAGATACCTTTCCTCCTTTACTTCAAGATACAATGACAGGACTTAATAAATAACTAAGAATGTTTTTAGAATGCAAAAAAAAGGCACCAGGTATTTTCCTGAATAAACTAAAGCATTGTTAAGTTTGTTTTCAATTAAGTCAGGATATCTCCAACAACCTCATTATTTAATAAATAAATTTTAAAGGAAAGAGTTAACTTACCCTCTATCATTATCAGCTGCCATTTCAAACACTCAGAAAAATATGCTTAAGAACTAAATAGCAACACTGAAATATGTCCTATATCCTGTGTAACAGTCTACTGACATCTTTTCTAGAGTGAGTAATGACATTATTTCATATAATTTGAGGAAAAAAAGAAAAGCATTTCCTAAAGCTGACCAAATCCAATGAATCATAAATGACAAGGCTTCCCTTCAGGGTGGGAAAAGGAAAGCAATTTCTATTAAACCATTAAAGGATCGACTGTGAAATTCTCTCACCCTTCCAATATTATCTGAGAAATATACCGGGTGCTATTATCACAATGATATTGAATGATACAATAAAATACAACAGAACATAAATGGTATCAAATTCTGTAAACACTTCCCCTAGAATTAATTATTAATCAAAACAATGAAATGTCAAGGGGAAAAAACATAATGAAAAAGTGAAACCCCTTGTGAAAACAAAAAGAAATTTAAATGTCAGCTTGGTTAATAAATAAGGTATTTAATTAATGTTGTCCATTAATAAAATTAATGATGATGAATAGCACATTTTTGCTGTGGGGTGTTGGAAGAGAAAAGATTTAGATATCATCCATCAGACCGTGTATCCATCAGGTTCTAATCCTCATTTCTGAACTGTGAGTGTATGATAAAATTAACTTTCCTGAATTTTAGACTTCTCATTCACAGAATGTGGAGAAATCAACTAAGCACAGAACAGAACATTTTCATTTAACCAACATTTATGCAGCCCTTTCTAGAGCAGATACTATTCCATGAGCCTTGTAAATACGAACTTATTTAATCTTCAAGACCACCAGTATGTGGATACTACTAGTGACCCCTTTCACAGATGAGAAAACTGAGGCAAAGAGCTTAAGTCCATTTTCCCACGGTCACCCAGCTAGTAAAGTCGCAAACAACGGACCAGACAGCAGACAGGCTGGTTTTACCACTTGTCATGAGCCCTCCTGGACAAGATAATCTGTAAATTGTCACCCTCTCTAATACTCAGTGACGTTATAACTTAGTCACTTTAGATAAAATCAAGTCTTCCCCAGACTTCTCACCTTTTCCAGCACAGAGATGTCAATGAAGCTAATCACCAGGCTAATCACCCTTGTAAGCTGCAAAGGACACCAGTGGAGAAAACTCATCAAATAATCAAAATGCTTATTGAATTATCACTAGACCTACAAAGAATATAGGGTACTTTTCTTCTGTGACAGATTTTATTTTCTTGGGCCCCGAAATCACTGCAGATGGTACCTACAGCCATGAAACTGAAAGAAGTTTACTCCTTGGAAGGAAAGCTATGACAAACCTAGAAGTGGATTAAAAAGCAGAGACACCTTTTGCCAACAAAGGTCCATCTAGTCAAACTACAGTTTTTCCAATAGTCATGGACAGATGTGACAGCTGGACCATAAAGACAGCTGAGCACCAAAGAACTGATGCTGATGAACTATGGTGCTAGAGAAGGCCTGAGAGTCCCCTGGACTGCAAGATCAAACCAGTCAGTCCTGAAGGAAATTAACCCTGAATATTCATTGGAAGGACAGATGCTGAAGCGCCAATACTTTGGCCGCCTGGTGTGAAGAGCCAACTCATCAGAAAAGACCCTGATGCTGGGAAAGATTGAAGGCAAAAGAAAGGGATGGCAGAGGATGAGATGGTTAGCAAGTATCATCTACTCAATGGACATAAATGTGATCAAACTCCAGGAGATAGTGGAGGAGAAAGGAGCCTGGCATACTAAAGTCCATGGGGTTTGCAATGAATAGGACACAATTTAGCAACTGAACAACTTTTTTCTTTTAAAAATTATAGTTGATTTATAATATTATATTATTTTCAGGTATACAGCAGTGATTCAGGATTTATACAGATTATATTCCAATCAAAGTTATTACAAAATAATGCCAACAATTCCCCATGCTGTGTACTACATCCTTGTAACCTAATTATTTTATACATAGAAGACTGTACCTCTTAATCTCTAACCCCTATCTTGACCCTCCCCTTTTCCCTCTTCTCACGGGTAACCACGAGTCTGTTCTCTGTATCAGTAAGTCTGTTTCTGTTTTATTATATTCACCAGTTTGTTGCATTTTTTAGATTACGCATATGAGTGACAGCATAAAGTATTTGTCTTTCTCTGTCTGACTTATTTCACTAAGCATCATATCCTCCAGGTCCAGCTTTGTTGTTTCAAATGGCAAACTTTCATTCTTTATTATGGCTGAGAAGTATGAGAAGTATGTCAACGTGTGTGTGTGTGTGTGTGTGTGTGTGTGTGTGTGTGTACACACATATACACAAATTTTTATCCATTCATCTATTGATGGCACTTAGGTTGCTTCCATTTCTTGGTTATTATAAATAAATAAACAATGCTGCTATGAACATGAGGGCTTCCCTGGTGGCTTTTGAGGGTAAAGAATCCACCTGCAATGCAGGAGACCCGGGTTCAACCCCTGGGTCGGTAAGATGCCCTGGAGAAGGGAATGGCACCCCACTCCAGTATTCCTGCCTGGAAAATCCCATGAACAGAGAAGCCTGGTGGGCTACAGGACATGGAGTCTCAAAGAATCTGACATGACTGAGCAACTAATACTTTGACTTTCGTGAACACTGGGGTGGATGCAACTTTATGAACTAGTGTTTTCATTTTCTTTGGATATGCACCCAGCAGCAGAATTGTTAGGTCATGTGGCAATCCTATTTGTAGGCTTTTGAGGAACTTCCATACTGTTTTCCACAGTAGCACTAATTTACATTCCCACCAACAGCGTAAAAATGCCCTTTTTTCCACATCCTCACCAACGTTTGTCACTTTGTCTCCTTGATGACAGCCATTCTGACCAGTGTAAGGTGATATCTCATTGTGATTTTGATTTGCATCTCTCTGATGATTAACGATATTGACCATCTTTTCATGTGTCTCTTGGTCATCTGTATATCTTCCTTAGAAAAAATGTCTATTCAGGTCTTCTGCCCATTTTTTAATAAGGTTGTTTGGTTTCGGGTTTCCCTTGTGGTTCAGCTGGGAAAGAATCTGCCTGCAATGTGAGTGACCTGGGTTTGATCCCTGGGTTGGGAAGATCCCCTGGAGAAGGGAAAGGTTACCCATTCCAGTATTCTGGCTTGGAGAATTTCATGGACCATGTAGTCCATGGGGTCACAAAGAGTCGGACGTGACTTTTCAGTTCTGTTTGGGCTTCCCTTCTGGCTCAGTTGGTAAAGAATCTGCCTGCAAGGAGGGAGACCTGGGTTCGATCCCTGGGTTGGGAAGATCCCCTGGAGAAAGGAAAAGTTACCTACTGCAGTATTCTGGCCTGGAGAATTCCATGGATTGTATAGTCCCTGGGGTCGCAAAGAGTCGGACACAACTGAGTGACTTCACTTCACTTGGTTTTGATTATTAAATTGTATGAGCTGTTTGTACAACCCTCTATCAATCATACCATTTGCAAATATTTTCTCCCATTTGGTAGGCTGTCTTTTCATTTTGTCAATGGTTTCCTGTGCTATGCAAAAGATTTTAAGTTAATTAGGTCCTATTTGTTTATTCTTGCTTTTGTTTCTTTTGCCTTAGGAGACAGATCCAAAAAAGATTGTAATGATTTATATCAAAGAGGGCTCTGCCCGTGTTCTCCTCTAGGAGTTTTATGGTTTCCGGTCTTACACGTAGGTCCTTAATCCATTTTGAGTTTATTTTTGTGCACAGTGTGAGAAAACGTTCTAATTTCATTCTTTTACATGTAGTTATCTAGTTTTCCCACAGTGCACTGTCTTCTTACGGTTCTGAATTATGCATTTTTAGCTGTCTTAAATCATTTCTCACTTCTACAAGCGACGATTTTTCGAAACGTCTATACGCGCAGTGGAGGAGAGCCTTCATGGAACACTCACGAATTAGCTGAGTTCTCAGCACTAAAGACACTTGGAGAGGACAGGCCAAGGCCTTCAGTGTGAAACTGCCAAGCATCGAGGGGACCCTCCTGGGCAAAGTCAAAGAAAGTCCAAGGGCAAATTAAGACAATGGCTCCTCTCCCAACGCAAACCCCCGGTTCCCATGGAGCTCACCGCTCGACTGAAATATGCGAAACCAGACCCGATCCACATACCACACAGGCACACACGCCACTAAAGCGGCGGGGCTGAGGACTCGGCTCCATCCGTCTTCAGCTCAAAGGACAGGTCACCGTGTGAAATGAGACCTCAAAGCGCAGCGCTGCGGTTTGTCACTGCTGAGAAACACGAGTTTTCATTCCAACCGTTCTGTCTTCTCACGAAGCGCTTTCGCCCAGTAACACGTGCCATCCATTAAGCACTCATCCACATGACTCAGCTCACTAGTCACAATTCTACAGGACTGACTGCTACACCGGGCAGATACCTGCAGAAGGAAGTTTTACTGGGAGAGGCTGGGGAAAGCTGGAGAACCGAGAAGGGCAAACAAGAGGCCAAGTGAGCTCTTGGCTGAACGCCAGGCCCTGGTCTGAACACTCACTTCTACAACGGGTCTCCTGGACCCTCCTCACGGCTTAAAAGAGGGGACCACCAGCTGTTTCCCAAATGGGGTGCCTGGGGCTCACTTACGTAGCAAAGTCTAGAAGTCATCAACATTCTATTACCCACCAAACAAGCCAAAGTTTACCCAGGATACCAGACCACTGACCTGCCTCCTGAGAAATCTGCATGCAGGTCATGCATGGATATCAAAGCTGGACCATAAAGAAGGCTGAGCACCAAAGAATTGATGCTTTGGAACTGTGGTGTTGGAGAAGACTCTTGAGAGTTCCTTGGACTGCAAGGAGATCCAACCAGTCTATCCTAAAGGACATCAGTCCTGAATATTCATTAGAAGGACTGATGCCGAAGCTGAAACTCCAGTACTTTGGCCACCTGAGGGGAAGAACTGACTCCTTGGAAAAGACCCTGATGCAGGGAAAGATTAAAGGCAGGAAGAGAAGGGGACGACAGAAGATGAGATGGTTGGATGGCATCACCAACTCAATGGACATGAGTTTGAGTAAGCTCTGGGAGTTGATAACGGACAGGGAAGCCTGGTGTGCTGCGGTCCATGGGGTTACAAAGAGTCGAATACGATTGAGCAACTGAACTGAAGTGTACCCGGTTCAACAAATAAGGACAGAAGTAACAATATCCGGACAGCAAAAAATGGCAAATAAAAAACATACATTTTTAAATATTATAGTCCATTTTTTCAAATAATAACAGTTTTTGTGTGCATGCTTAGTCACATCTGACTCTCTGAGACCCCATGGACTGTAGCCCGTCAGGCTCCTCTGTCCATGGAATTCTCCAGGCAAGCATACCGGAGTGCGTAGTCATTCCCTTCTCCAGGGATCTTCCCAACCCAGGGATCAAACCCAGGTCTCCTGCATTGCAGGCAGATTCTTTACCACTGAGCCACTGAGGAATAACTATTTTGCTGGAACACAAAAATCCTCCTATTACAAGTTCTATGTATAGAATATATATATTCCTAGATCATACCGCATACAATTTGAAAGAGAACAAAGCAAAACTCAACTAATTATTTGCAAACTCAAATACTGTTTTATGGAAAGACAATGAATGAAATAAAAAAATTTGAAGTAACGAAGAATATTTCTAATATTGAAAATACAAATATAAGTAAATGATATTCTAACAAAGTCCCTCCGAAAGGAAAATGGACTGTTCTATACACCAATATAAGCAAGAAAAATAAAGTCTTTATCTAAAGAATTTTGAAGCTGATGAGATTAAGCAAAAAATCAATCAACAAAAAAGTATATCATCTGTTACAGAAAACATGAAGAGACCAAAAAAAGAAAAATCAGAAAAAAATTATGAAATCTTCCTCTCCCCCAAGTCTACATAAATAAACAAGCCTGGGAAATTTTTCCAAACTTTCAACAGATAAACAATCTTTTCTTTTAAAAACAAAAAGTTATACTCCCAAATTCATTTTACTTGAGCCCAAGCAAAACATTTCAAAAGAAAGTTATACTCAAAAATTATTAAAAAGCCTAAATAAAGAAAAAAAAGAAAAGCTACTATAAATAAGTAATACATACTTAAATTGGAAATTCTGAGATGGAATAACTCATGGAAAATTAGCCACTTAATTCATTATTGTCAGAAATGACAGTATCAATCCTATAATAACTACTAGATATAAAAAAAGGCATTTGAAAATTGAACATTTATTCTTTATGAATATTCCTAAATGTACGTAAGCACTGAATAGCAACTGGTAGTAGATATATCAAAGCAGGTTTTGCGGAGAGGTGAAATTAGAAACAATTTTTATGTTTTTTCTTTTTATTGTTGCTGTTCAATCGGCTAACTCATGTTTGACTCTGCAACCCCATGGACTGCAGTATACCAGGTTCTCCTGTGTTCCACTATCTCCCAGGGTTTGCCCTGATTCACGTCCGTTGAGTCAGTGATGCTACCGAACCATCTCATCCTCTGCTGCTCTCCTCTGCTTTGGCCTTCATCTTTCCCAGCATCAGGGTCTTTTCTAATGAGTCAGCTCTTCTCAACAGGTGGCCAAAGTACTGGAGCTTCAGCTTCAGCATCAGTCCTTCCAATGAATATTCAAGGCTGATTTCTTTTAGGACTGACTGCTGTGAACTCCCTGCTGTCCAAGGGACTCTCAAGTCAACATGAAGTGTATCCCTAGCTGAAGCTGTTAGGGATTCAGGCTCTCTCAAGGACAAATGACAAGAAACCTTTCTCCGTCAACTGGAAAAGGCAGATGTGTGTGCCTCTAAGGAATACCCAGAAGAGCTACCCAGTCATCCTCCAGAGTAGGTCACAGTTCTAGAAAGGCCCACAGTCAGTACCAGGTAAGAGAGCTGGCCTTCAGCGGGAGGTGAAACCTGGGCCAAGTCAGGGGATGCACGGCTGTCCACCTACCAAGGCCGCCATGGACACTGGACTGTATGGTTGGGTAAAAAGAAGTTTTAAATGTAAGCTCCAACTCCACGTGCTAAGGAATCTGTGTGTGTGTGTTAGTCATTCAGTTGTGCCCCATTCTTTGTGACCCCATGGACTGTAGCCCGCCAGGCTCCTCCGTCCATGGGATTCTCCAGGCAAGAACACTGGAGTAGGTGGCCAGTTCCTTCTCCAGGGGATCTTCCCGACCCAGGGACCGAACTCAGATCTCCCACGTTGCAGGCAGATTCTTTACCATCTGAGCCACCAGGGAAAACACTGACTTAGTGTCTTAAAGTTGTCATTATTTTGAAACAGAAAGGTGAACCTAAACACATATATCATTCCAATGGTGCTGTATCTGGAATTCAGACATTTAAAACTTAGTGTTAGGGCATTCTGACAAAGACCAGAAAGCATATGATCCCTCCTCTTAAACCCGATCCTGGGACCTTCTCAGCTTCCAGTGCCCATTGCTGCTTTGCCTAAATAAGTCACAGGGAAGGCCATGGATGTTACATACAGCATACATGTCATGTGTAACCCAGCTGCCTCTAAGTGGGCATCGTACAAAGGGCAACTGTGTGGAACTCCACTTCTGCTCATCAGCAAGGATTTATTCATATGCACCCCCAGAGAGCAGCATATTGACCACGCTTTACAAAAAAAGGACAAGTTCCAAAGTTGAAAGCCCTTACAGTTCTCTATTTATTAGGACCATTTATAAAAAATTATAAGCATTCCAACAGTAACTATTTCATTTCTATTCATGTTTTAAGTTGTGATGAATAATTATACTGATCAATGCTGATAATCAATGGCATTGAACTAGCAGTTTACGAAAGACACAGGTAAATGGAGAGAGAACCCTGTTAGTGCTGAGAAGGGACCAATATGGTAGCTAGGACAATTTTCTTGAAATGAATATAAAGATTTTTCTGCAATATAAAAATCCATGCAGAATATTTATAGAGCATGACAAAGCCATAGAGAATCCATCCAGAAAATAAACAGGCAGTGAAAGCAAAAGACATAATCATTTTATGTCGTTGTAGAACTTAAAATGCACTGCTAAGGATGACTGTCAAGATGGATCGTTATAAACTGGGAGGAATTGGAAACGGAAGCAGTAATCACTAGAAGCTAAAATGGCTTCATTAAGAACAAATCAGGCCACAATCACCGCCTCTCTGTCTTTGACAGATTTCTGCTCTCAAAGATCAGGGGACTGAGAGAGCGATAATCTAACTGGAATTCCGCCTAGGCATCTGGAAGAAATGTTTAGGACATGATTATGCAATAAATGGAATTAAGAGGAGGGTGACAGTAAAGTTATCATTACGTTCATCTGCTACTGAACATTGTGCCCAAAGAGTTCTGAATAATTGAAGAACATCTCCCTAGGCTCTGAGTCCCAGAAAAAGGCCCCGCCCTTGCAACTTAACAGCTATCCTTTATTAATTGCTCCAGTGAAGGTTTTAACGGCATGCAAATCGTATTTATGGATGACAAAGCATTAACAAAGAGAAACGCCGGGAGGAAATTTAATAAGAACTTACTAAACGGCCCACATTACATCTTTTTATACCGTATGATATTACTACTCCACCGGATCGCTCTGAATAAAGAAGTCAGCTGACTGCTTCTACTTGGGCACACACAAAGGATAAATGTAAGAAGAGCCAGGTTTTCTGTTGGCTCAGCTACCGTAATTATCAGAAGCTCAGGGTTAGCAGCATGGCATCTTCCTGGCAAAGACTCCTGAGACCGGATCGATCTATCCATATATGTACAACTTGTTGCATAGGCAACGGACTGGAGAAACACAGACATCTCATAAAACCTGCTTTGCTTGATAAAATGTCCACTGAAGTCCCATTGAGGGACAGGGTCTTTTCTTATTACTTACATGGGCAAAATTCTCCACATTCATCATTTTTCTTGTCAGTCTAAAACATCTGCCTATAAACCATGGTTCTTCTTAAAATATCAAAAGAAAAATTGGGGGAGATTTTTTTTCAAAGTAGAATCAGTTCAGTTCAGTGATCTCCAACTCTTTGCAACCCCATGGACTGCAGCATGCCAGGCTTCTCTGTCCATCACCAACTCCTGGAGTGTGCTCAATAACAATAACTTATTATTAAAATATTAATAAGTATAACTCAGTTACTTTGCTGATGTTGCTGGAAATGTGCCATAACAATTCTAGAAAACTAATATGTCCCAATACCATAAATACTATGGAGTGCCTATAATTTATCACTTATAAGAATTTATTTTTGGGAAAACATTCCAAAGAATGAAAAGGCTACAAATACAAAGGTGTTCTTTGTAGCCTTGCTTACATAAATATCAACTCAAAATACCCCCGAGAATGGTTAACCAAACTATGGTGTATCTATGGCCTAGGACAGTAAACACTGAAAAAATTATAAACATGAAGACAGCACAGTATAGAAAAATCGGCTTATTATATTAAAGCTAAAAAAAGAGAGAAGGTAAAATTACTTCTGCACAATGATTATGGACGCCGTAGGCAGGGTGTGGGTGTCAGATGCGAAGAATTCGACTCACTGAGGTTTCAGGATTGCGGTCGTTTTTCTCCTTTGACAAGTTGGCTTTATTGCTACACTGTAGGAGTGGGAATAAAGAAATACTAAAAATAAAATAGGACTTCCCTGTTGGTCAAATGGTAACGAATCTGCCTGTGATGCAGGAGACCAGGGTTCAATCCCTGGGTTGGGAAGTTCCTCTGGAGAAGGGAATGGCAATCCACTCCAGTATTCTTGCTTGGAGAATTCCACGGACAGAGAAGCCTGGCGGGCTACAGTCCATGGGGTTGCAAAGAGTCAGACACGACTGAGCGACTAACACACACAGTAATAAAATAAAGGAGGCGAGTCTTCTATAATGCCTTTGTAACTGGGATTACATTCATCTTGGTAGTCCAAAGATTATAAACAAGTTGTACTCCATGTATTTTCTCCCATAATGATGAATATTTGGAACCTCAAAAACATTTTTCACTGTTACGTGGTGGAAGGGTTCTCAAACCAACCCTGAAAAGCCATTTCAGCACAATGAAGCTCACCAACAATCCACACAAGTTCTAACTACAATTTATAGTTTCATTTCTATTGAAAAGTACATTCTGTAGCCCAAAGCCACTGCTCACTTGACCTGTTTCAGACGGCTCCACCAGGGGTGAGGGGCAAGGGGGAAACACCAGCCGAAAAGTGTGTCAGATGTTGAGAACACTCTTAGATCCCCAGGCGTCAGTAGGGTCAGGGTTCTGCAGCTCAGAGCTCTCTCAAGCACGAAGAACTGGGAACCATTGTGGGGTACCCAGCAGCGCAGCAGCAGCAGAGGGAAACCTGAGGGCAGAAGTAGGACTGGGGGGTCCCCTCATGCCTCCAGCAGTGTGGGGCAGGGGAGGAAAGGTCCTGACCGTGTTGGTTGTGTCCGCTCTTCAGGAGGGTTAGGGCATGGACAGGAGCTGGTCTAGGGGAAGTGGTCGGAGGCCAGTGTTTGCGTATTTACAGTATTTGTAACTGGCATTCTGGAGTCAAGGATACCTATGTAACAGCATGAGAAAAACAGAAAGAAAAGAAGCTAAATGCTACAGACTGAATTATGTCTCCACAATATTCATTTGCTGAAGCTCTGACCCCCAATGTAACTACATTTGGATATATGGCTTCTGTTGTTGTTTAGTCCTTAAGTCATGCCCAACTCTTGTGACCCTTTGAACTGTAGCCCACCAGGCTCCTCTGTCCATGGGATTTCCCAGGTAAGGATACTGGAGTGGGTTGCCATTTCCTCCTCTTCCAGGGGATCTTCCCAATCCTGGGATGGAACCCACATCTCCTGCATTGCAGGCGGATTCTTTACCACTGAGCCACCTAGGAAGCATATGGCTTTTAGGAGGTAATTAAAGCTGAATGAAGTCATAAGGTGGGGTCCTAATCCCATAGGGTGGGTGGCCTTTTAAGAAGAGAGGGATCCTGCCTCCCATGTACACCTACCAAGGAAGACCACGTAAGCACACTATGCTATCAGGAGGAGAGATCGTACCAGGAATTAAATTAGCCAGCACCTTGATCCTGCACTTCCCAGCCTCTGCAACTGTGAGAAATATATTTCTACTTTTATGTCATCCAGTCTATGGTTTGCTGTTTTTGGCAGTCTGAGCTAAGACACTACAGTTTATAGATTTACGTGAAATATCATGACTACTGTTATTAATATTTATCAATTTATCTGGGTGGGAAGGAAATGAACTCTACAAATTACCTACCCATCAAACTCCATTTTGGTTCTAATAAGTTTGGGAGAGAGAAAAAAGATACAAAATGAACACAGAGTTAAAAACTTTGAGGTCTCCTTTAAACATTGATCTACAATGAAAGGATCTGGAGAAAGAAGAGCCTAAAAAGAAAGGAACTTTCTCAGAGTATTATGATTTATTAAGATGGTACAGAGGTACAACAGAGGAAAAGGGTTCCTCTAAAAAGTTTTGTGCAGTAATTGTTCATGTATCAATGCAAAATATCCTTGAAGAAAAGAGACCATTGTAAAATATTTTTCAAAGAAAATAACAAAGGACTGGAGATTGCTTTAATCCCGTGACCACTGCAGACATTGAGGCACTGCTAAGCAACATTTCTTCAGCAGCTCAGCTCAAAAAGAGAAAAGCTAAGAAAGGCTATTACAGACAGGGTCAAGACAACCAAAGGGACAGGGGCAGAAGGGGAGTGACAGTGGCAACAGGCGAAAGACAGAAGACAGCAAATCTCAGCCACCAAAGAAAGACATTCTGGTAAAAGGTGAAAGAAAAAAGAAAAGCTATTACATAATGTGAAGATGGAGAACTTACATGATAAAGAAAAAAATAAGCTTTCCAACAAGAATCACCCAGAAGGTTTCTGTTCACAGAAATCATAAACCTCGGCTGTTGCTCTTAAAACTGTGATAATACACTAGGTACACTTGAAATCTTTTCTGGAGAGCTGAATACAAAAATTCAAAATATATTTATTAGTGCCATCTTTCTACATTCCATGTATATGCATCAATGTATAGTTTCTATTTTGCTCTTTCTGACTTACTTCCCTCTGGATAATAGGCCCTAACATTACCATATGTAAAATTAGATAGCCAGTGGAAGTTTGCTATATGACACAGGAACCTCAAATCCGGTGCTGTGACAACCTAGGGGTGGGATGGGGCGGGTGGTACAAGGGAGCTTCAAGGTGGGGGGAACATATGTATACCTATGGCTGATTCATGTTACTATATGGCAGAAACCAACACAATATTGTAAAGCAATTATCCTCCAATCAAAAATAAATTTTAAAATACATATATTTATTACACTAGACCTTAAATAGATTTTAAGTTAAAAATTCACTATGCCCAACTTGAAATGTCTTTGCAACATGCAAGGTGATAAATATTCTCTCTACTGAGCATGTTTTTAATTTTAATATTACATCTGGTTAGTGAGGGAATTTCTACTCCTATGATTTACATAATCTGGCTAACTAATGTATCATTAATTCAAATCTTTGTCGGTACTGCTCATTATAATACCAAATGTCTTAACAGAATCTGTAATTATTCTCAGATAATCAAAAGCTCTTACTGTCTACCTGTGACAATGACCAAATTGTGGCAAAAAAAAAAAAAGGCATCCTCTGTGAACTTGTCTAAAGCAACCAGTGATATTCTGGGTAGACATTGAACAATTATTTAACAATGTATTATACTCTCCTGGTGGTTCAGTGGTTAAGAGTTTGCCTTGCAATGCAGGGGACACGTGTTCCATCCCTGGTCAGGGAATTAATGTGTGCCTCACACATTCTGTGAGGCAACGGAGCCTGTGCGCTTGGGAGCCCACATACCACAACTAGAGAGCCTGGGCATGGCAACCAAAGATCTCACATGACACAAGGAAAATCCTGCCTGTCACAACTAAGACCGGACACAGCCAAATAAATAAATACAAAGAAACATTAAAAAAAAAAAAAAGAATGTATGAAAAACTAAAAGTCTTTAATATAATTTAAATGCTTACTATTATTTTTTCATGATTACAAAAGAAAAAAAAAAATACTCATTTCTGACCATCACAACCTTAAGAAGCCTGCCCCAGCTGCCCAATCTATATGGTTGGCCAAAATGTTCATTCTGAATTGTTGTAACATAGTCTAGAAAAACCCGAATGAATGTTTTGGCCAACTCAATACTTAAAACCCTTCAGAGGGCATGAGTTCATGCATCTGACCATCCGGTCTCCTAAATCTTGTTCCCAGTCAGTGAGGACATCTCCACCAGCCAGCAGTCAGCAGGCTACCCAGTCCTGCTCTCTTCCGGGGAAGACAACAGTAAATGGTCATGCATCACACAACAGGTAGAAGAGGAAGTAATCTCTCTACCACCCCGGGGAAAGGGATGCTGGGAAGCCGATGGAAGTCTGACACCCACCTCTATGGGCCATATCAGTTTGCAGTCCACCTCGAGTTTCAAACCTGGAAATGTCCTGTTGAAGTTGTTGTTCAGTCGCCAAGTCGTGTCCGACTCTTTGCGACCCCATCAATTGCAGTATGCCAGGCTCCCCTGTCCTGTCCTCCTGTATCTCCTGGGGTTTGCTCAACTTCATGGCCATTGAGTCAGTGATGCTAGCTAACCATCTCATCCTCTGCCACCCCCTTCTCCTTTTGCCTTCAATCTTTCCCAGCATCAGGGTCTTTTCCAGTGAGTCGGCTCTTTGCATCAGGTGGCCAAATGCTTCAGCTTCAGCATCAGTCCTTCCAATGAATATTCAGGGTTGACTTCCTTTAGGATTGATTTCGAGTTGGTTTCCTGATGAAGTGTTAGTGGCTCAGTCATGTCAAACTCTTTGGGATCCTATCGAGTGTAGCCCGCCAGATTACTCTGCCCATGGGATTTCACAGACCAGAATACTGGAGGGGGTAGCCATTCCCTTCTCCAGGAGATCTTCCCAACCCAGGGATCGAACCTGAGTCTCCTGCACTGTAGGCAGATTCTCTCCTGCTTGAGCCACCAGAGAAGCCGCCAATGTTGAAGAGGCCAATGCTTTTCCTGAACCACACACAAGGTTAATGTCAACTAAAGTTGAACCCACTTGTTGTATCTTGAAAAGCCAGGACAAGCACTCCTATCTGACACTACAAACAGTTCTGAAGGATGGCTACTCAGAAACTCATCTCTAGGAACTGGTTGCGGGGGGGCGGGGGGGGGGGGGGGGGTGCAGTGTGGTGGTCTTCAAAGGGCCAGTTCAGCCTTCAATGCCCTCAAGTTCACAGTCAGGGCTGCAACAGACCCTCAAGTAAGCTTGGCCAGTTCAGGCCTAGTCACGGCACTAGGGCATCATCATAAGCCTTTCACATATCATGCCCTCACCTCGATATCTTGAAACTCCTTTCATTCAACAAGTGTTTATTGGGTCTTTCTTACAAGAACTGTTCTAGACATTCAGGAATGAAATAAGGTCCCTGCCCTCAGGGGTCCTGCCAAAACATGAAAGTCTCACCAGAAGAGTCCACAGGCCATGAAGGATGACCAATGGCCAAGTTCAAGCTGGTAATACTGCCAACCCAAGTTCACCAGAACACATACTGCACACATTGGAAAGAACTTCAGAGCTTGGAGATAATTGTTTTCACAGCTCAAAAGACCGCATCTGAACACTTTCCCCCTCAAGTTTTGTAATTTATTTTTCTCAAGTCACAACTAACTGTCTTAATGATTTGATGGGCTCCCTTAAGAACATTCAACACATGTATGCTATATTTAATAGTAGGATTTAAATAAAGGTAAAAAACCGATGGACAAAACTTGACCCAAACTCTGGTCATGGAAATTACATCAGCAAGAGGAAAATGGGAATAAGAGAACTAACTTTCCATTTCTCCATCAAACCTCTCCATGAGATTATTTCAACAGTCAAATGGCTTTTGCAAATATAATCTCCAGCTCCACATGGTATCCATCCAACTGCCCAGAATAAAACGTTTTTGCCTCAACTTCCTAATTATTTTCCTGGATTTTTACTAGGATCTGTGCTCTTCTGATTAATTTTGCCTACATCTGCCTAGTGACAATATTACAGAACACTCCCACCAGCGCATGGCCCTTTCTAATTCTGTGTTCAATCACGTCTCGCTGGTAGCCTGAAACTGGCCACAGTGGAGATATTTACACCACAGGAATCAGTGAATGCTTTGAACCAGAGTGCTGTTCTTGTTTTTGCTTTTCAAGACAGCTGATCATTAAACAGTTCTTCCACATTCAAAGCACCTCATCAAAAACTTATGTACCTTAAAAAATAGTCATAAACTGAAAGATCACCAATTGTTAGCCAAAAGCATAAAATGAATTTTGCTTCAATCCACAAAAGCAGAGGAGGTTCAGCAACTGAAACAATCTTTTAGAAAGATGAATTTCTCACAAATTCTTAGGTCTTATAAGTACTGAGATATTCTAAAGGCTCCAGAGCTCTCCTACCCACAGCCATCACAGGGAAGAGCAGATTGATCTTTACAAATCTAGGAAATAACATTTTGGTATCTTTTTTCCTTCAAATATTTTTTAATGCACCAGTCCATACTTTTCTAAGAAGCAAAAACAGGGATCATACCACACACCCTGTTTTATAAACTGCTTTTAAATGTAAATCTAGTGTGAGTAATTTTCCATTGATCAAATAATCTCCCATACCCTTATTATAGCCTGGACCTTTAAAATGACAAGTTAAAATAGTTTTTGAAAGTGAAGGAAGGGGCTTCCTTGGTGGCTGAGAGGTAAAGAATCTGCCTGCCAATGCAGGAGACACAGGTTAGACCCCTGGTCTGGGAAGATCCCACATGCCGCAGAGCAACTAAGCCCATATGCCACAATTATTGAGCCTATGCTCTAGAGCCCGAGAACCACAACTAATGAGCCCATGGGCCGCAACCAGAGAAGCCTCAGGCCCCAAAGCCCATGCTCTGCAGCAAGAGAAGCCACCGCAGTGAGAAACCAGGGCACCACCCTAGAGAGAAGCCCCCGCTCGCCACAACTAGAGAAAGCATGCACAGCAATGAAGTCCCAGCACAGCCAAAAATAAATAATAATGAAAAACACTGCGGGAAGATTCTTTTCAAGGTGTAAGAAATAAGAGAATGGGAAAAAGGAGAGTGGATGAAATGCACACGAGTAGATGTTTCGTTGTCCTTCCCACCCCAGCCTTGACCTTCAACATCTCCCACACATCAGCCCTTTTAGCAGATAGCTCAGCCTCATTCAAATATGAGTCTATAGGGAGTAGGAATGCAAGCAAGAGACAGGTAATAATATGCACATGTAAAAACAATTAGCAGGAGCAGGGCTACATTAGGAAAACGCAGGACCCCTTTGTTCAGGAATTATTGGGAATTTCAAGACAGTGATAGCAGAGTGTGATCTAAGCGTAGGGCCCTGAGCAAATGTACAGATCACGTGCCCAGGAAGCTGGCCACTGAAATCAACAAAGGTAACAGACTCTGAGGTCAGAGGAAAAAAACAGTTCTCCCTTGTCTACAAAATACTCAAGGTAAAATTGTCTCGCTAAAAAAACAGGCTCAGTGATGAGGTAAGAACTGGATATCATTTATCTAAGAGATTTTAAATGGACTGATAAGGCTGAAGGGATGGAGTTTTGGTGCTAGTGGTAAAGAACTCACCCACCAATGTAGGACACCTAAGAGATGCGGGTACAAGCCCTGGGTCAGGAAGATCCCCTGGAGACAGAAATGGCAACCCATTCCAGTATTCTTGCCTGGAGGATCCCATGGACAAGAGGAGCCTGGCAGCCTATGGTCCACAGGGTCGCACAGAGTCGGACATGAGTAAAGTGACTTAGCAACCTAAGAGGTTTTAAATGGACTGATAAAGCTGAAGAAATGGAGTCTATTAATTTATTTTTACATGAAACAAAGATGAATATTTTCTAATGATTAAAAAGTACAATTCACAAAGAAGATACACATCATAAATCATTAGATACCTAATAGCAGAGAAATAGATACATAAAGCAAAAATCAGAAAAAAATATAAGGGAAAGAAAAATATATATATATAATCATAGTGAGACATCTTAACATTTCTTCTGAAAATAAAGAATGGAGTTTTAAAAAAAATTATAGGGGACTTCTCTGGTGATCCAGTGGTTAAGAATTCGCCTTCCAATGCAGGGGACGAGGGTTCAATCCCTGGTCAGAGAACCCAGATCCCACATGGTGCAGGGCGACCGAGCCAGCACACCACAGAGAGCCCAAGCAGTAACTAAAGAAGCATGCGTGCTGCAACGAAGACCAAACACAGCCAAAATACAAAATAAATGAAAAAATTATAGAATGGAAACCACGTAACTGCACCAATAAAGCAGACGGTAAGCAACTGAAAGCACAAAGGCACACAGGAAGCAAACTTGAGGAAATGACTCTAAGTAGAAAGAAACAATCATGGCATAAATGATTGCAATAACACACACAGATTTGGAAGACAAAGGATCCAGAACACAACAGCTACCGTTCTTGAAAAGTCAAGACAATCCAAAATACGTACAAGGTGTTAAAAGGTCTAACCATGAAAGACTTTCTGATAAGAAGACAGACCTGACGCTGCAGATACTGTGGTACAAGAAGCCCCAGGAAAGTGACATGAAATAGCCAGTGCTCAGGGAGGCGGCTGCTGCTGCTGCTAAGTCGTCTCAGTCGTGTCCGACTCTGAGCAACCCCACAGACGGCAGCCCACCAGGCTCCCCCGTCCCTGGGATTCTCCAGGCAAGAACACTGGAGTGGGTTGCCATTTCCTTCTCCAGTGCATGTAAGTGAAAAGGGAAAGTGGAGTTGCTCAGTCGTGTCCGACTCTTAGCGACCCCATGGACTGCAGCCTACCAGGCTCCTCCATCCATGGGATTTTCCAGGCAAGAGTACTGGAGTGGGGTGCCATTGCCTTCTCCGCTCAGAGAGGCTAGTCAAGCTTAAATTCCAAAAGAAATGAAAGAACCCAGTGGGCATGTCCAATGGAAAAAGCTAGTCAGATGCAAGAGAGAAAAACATTAACCTGGCCTCAGCCTTCCCCTCCATAAATACCCAATGCTAAAAAAAAAAAAAAGGGAGAGTAATGTTTGCAATTCCAAGGTCAAGAAAGGGTGACCTCAGCACTCAACACTCAAACCGTCTTTCACATATTAAGGAAAGAACCAGCCATTCTGAAGCAGTTCAGAACACAGTATCCATGAGGACTTCAACCTGACGGTGAAATGCAGCCAAACTAGAATGAATCAAAAAACTTTTTTAAAAATCTAGAGAATGGCAAAATCACAGGTAAGAGACTGGTGATAAGTCCTGAATCCGTGGGAAAAATGGACTAGGGAAAAGAGCTATGGAAATTGTGGTATTAGAGCAGAAAACAAATGCAACAATCTTTTCCATTTTAAAATTCATAATTCATAAAAAAAAAACGAACTATAGAGCAGGGGGGCATAAGATCAGTGCTAATATTTTACTTTCAAAGCAGGAGTCAAAATGTCTCCATCTGCAATAAATAGTGTATAAGAAATTGTTCTAATCCCAACATCTTTTCTTATAGTTTCTTAAAGATACTTCTAATCTCTGTCTTGGTGAGGAGGAAGTCAGCAACTCTTTCAGTCTTGCTTAAATTTCCTTTCCTTTGTTTTAAAGTCAGTTTTATGTTATGTAAATAACACGTATGATAAGATTCCAGCCATCCTTCTCATTTGGCCTGTAACACCTTCCAGATAGAATTTACAAAATGTCAACACAATTTCTAAATAGTGAAACTTGGGGTACTTTTTTATATACTTATTCTTTGTACTATTTTGTATTATTTGACCTTCTGTAACAAGAAAGCTGGAAGGACCGATGCTGAAGCTGAAGCTCCAGTATTTTGGTCATCTGATGGGAACAGCCGACTCATTGGAAAAGTCCCTGATGCTGGGAAAGACTGAAGGCAGAAGGAGAAGATGACGTGGCTGGATGGCCCATTGATGCAATGGACATGAACCTGGGTAAACTTCGGGAGAGGGTGAGGGACAGGGAGGCCTGGCCTGCTGCAGTCCATGGGGTCACAAAGAGTCAGACAAGACTGGGCGACTGAACAACAACATATCACTCCCCTACAACAAGAAGTTAATTTTCAACAGGAAAGAATATCTTATCATTACTACCTAAAAGAGTAAGTTTATCGGTTTTGATCATCTCCATGCCTGCCAGGCAGGCAAAAACCTAAATGTTAGTCTCTATTTCTTATTGTTCCTATTATCTCCCTATCATCGTTGAAAAATCCCTTTCATCAATGAAAAAACTGAAAGCCAGAGTAGGTAAGTAATCCACCAAAGAGCACCCAGCCAGGATGTGACCTCAGATCCCCAGCAGGTGGGCTGACACAATTCCTGGAGTTAACTTTGTTTCATTCAGTAGATGTGTCTGTGCCTACAGCAGCAGGGAGAAGTCTGATCTACAATGAAAAGGATACTCATTCATGTCTGGCGGTTTCAGAAACTGACACAACTGTTAGAAAACAAACCAGAAAGAGGTATTCAAGAGTCCTTAAAATGCTTATATATTTTAACATGGTAATTCTATTTTCAGGAATCTAATGGAAGAAAACAATCACATGGAAAAAGTATATAAATAAAAACACTAAATGAAGCATTACTTCTACTGTCAAAAGTTAGCAATACAATGTCTAACAACAGAAAACTGGTACAATAAAGCATAGTGGAATTATACACGTGATCACTATGCAGGCATTAACATGCATATTACAAAGGAATACTAAGTGTCTTGGGAAAACCCTCAGCAAGTAAAGAGAGCCCTTGAGCATTCCTAGTTAAACAATACAGATTACACTCAGGTACTTACGTCTATTTCCTCGCTAACCAACCCCCCACTTCAATGGCGGTAATCAAATTAAAAAGGTGAGGTCCCACAAAAGGAATCAGAAGAAAAACCCAGAAGGGAATAAGAAGATTTAAGCAGAAACATTTTAAAAGAAAGTGAACTAAATTCTGTTAACTGACGTAGAAGAAAGTTGAACCTATGCCTGTAAAGGAAGATGACAAGAAGCAGCTCACCAAATTCTAAGATGAACCCTGAAAAGCTCAGGATCTGTAGGCACCAGACACCATGAAACCAGAAAGGGTGAACACAGGAGGTCCGGCCGAAGTTTAGAAGATCTCCCAGCCCTGGCAGATGCAGGGCATTTCCCACCTGTGGAAACTGAACCTGGAGGTCCCCAAGGAAAAAAAAATGGGTTCCAACCCATCAGCGTACAAGCTCCATCAACATCTTCAGATTTCTGCCAGCTCCTGCTGAAGTGTTTCACTATTACATATAAACAGCCTGAGGCAACCAGATATTTTAGGAAAGCTTCCAACATGAAAAATGGGAATAAATCAAACAAAGAAAAATCTAGAATTACCATCCTAAAAGAAAACTGACAAATGATCAACAGGTCTTTACATTGATAGCTCATTCATCGGAAGCTCATTCATCTCCCTGGCTCTAATCAGAGATGCTCCGGTACCCAGGAAGAGAAACCCACACACAGCATCTTCACACATCCCACACTGGAGGTGTCTGCGGAGACTCTGCAAGTGAGTTTCAGCTCATCTTTCATACTAGCTGGTAAAGTGACAAAACCTAAATCTGAAAAAAGAAGTCGAGAAATCATATACACTACTTTATGACTACATCTGGTGAATGATTAAGAATTATAATCACACAAAATCATATAAACAAATTATTTTAAAATGTGGAAGATAAACATGAGAAAAATAAGTTAAAATATTTGAATATGATCACCTCTAGGTATTAGAAATTAGTTTGTATCTTACTTTTTCTTTGTATTTCTTTGCATGTGTGCTTTTTATTTTCTGCCTTGAGCACATATTACTTTTAAATCTTTTAAAAGTATGTGTTTCAGAATAACCTCTATTGCAAGGGCTTCCACAGGAAACTATCGGAATGTGTTGAAAAAGGAATACTAGGTGAGGGAGTTGAAAGGCAAATGAAGAAGAGCCTTTCAAGAAACTCATCTGAGAGTGAGAAATAGGTCAGAGGGGAAGGTCTGGGAAAGAAACTTGTCCGCTCACTATTTTTTAAAATGAGAAAGACAAGTCTGTTCACAAAGTAGGAGGAGAAGCCAGCTGAAAAATCTGCCTCTTCTGGGGAGATTTCCATCTCTACCTTAAGATGGCAACTTATTCCTCTCCCAAGGTAAACACAACCGTGCCAACTGAGTTATTTACAGGGACTCTGGGGGGAATTATATAAATTTTCAGAGAAGCTAACTCATATCTCAACTTTGGCTGTGAACTCCTTGAAGATGGAAGCCATGTCTTATACTTCCTGTTTTTGAATGGCCCACAAAGCAGGTCCCTACTGGTTGATTAGCAAAAATGAACTACATCCAACTGCCCAGCCATCTGTTACTCAAACACCTGCTACAGAAATCTTCAGCAACACCCTCAACCTGACTTTAACCTTGAACCACACCCATTCATTCATCCACTGACCCAGGTTCCAATCAGAGGTAGGTCGTGGGATCAGCAGCCACCCAGATTTCAAATCACAGCTTGACGGATTACCGGCTGTGTGATTCTGGGCATGTTGCTTGACCTCTCTGGGTTTCCGTTTCCTCCTGGGTGATAGTATCTACTCTTCAATCCTGTTTTGAGAAAACAAATTAACATTGTAGCGCGCTTAGAAGCATGCCTGACACACAGCAGGCACTCTGAAAGTGTTGGTTATTATTATTCAAGGAGGGAAAGTGGCAATCGGACAGGAGACAAAGCCGACAGTTCAAGTGCTCCATAAAAGTAGGTCACTCTGCAGAGCTTTCTCTGAGAATTGTCTTTGCCAAAGTTAACAGCACAATACTTCTGCACAATGACTCACTGGTCCTCTCCTCCCCTCATCCCTCAGTTTCTGTCAGTTCTGTCAAAGGCTTATTTTATTCACTTTCAAGCCTTCCAAAAACATTTGGAGTCTGCACAAAAGAAGAAATATGAAACTTTCAGGCAGCGATAAGCAGAAATTCTAAGCTGCTGCTCCAGGATTTCCCTGCAACTCTGACTAGAGTCCCTGCCACACACTACACATGTGTTTGAGAATTTCTGAAGCGTGCTAGACTCAGCTACACCCCTGGAACTTTCTCCGGTGCTTCAACCTTTGAGAACATTCCAGAGAAACACTAATATATGGACATATTTATACATACAAATATGTATTTTAAATACATGTTCCTCTACTTTAAAATACTGGAATGTCTTATTAGTGATTCATTCGCAAAATTACAGCAGAAAGGGCATCTCCGCAAAGCATTGCTGAATTTGATACTTTGGTTGTTTGACACTTTGGTTGACCAGTTTAAGGCTCGTAAACAAAAGCTGACCACATTTCGGTCAATTTCCTTGTCTCTACTCTGTGTATTTTTAAGGTTTGAAATAAACATTCTGTAATTGGAAAGAAGCAAGCCTGGTCTTGAGTGAAATGCAGGTGTCCATAGGTGGTTGCGTCTTTCCCAACACCAGACTCCAAGATCGTGGCTATGGTGAATCCCTAGCTTCAGGTTCAACAACTGCAAACAGGACTGGCACCATCTTTGTCACAGCGAATGGGGGAGGGTGCAGGGGTCCAAAAAGCAGATCTGCCAGGATACAGAAACTCTTACTTTAAAATTTTTTTTTACCCTTTTTTTCTTAAAACTATGAAAGTATGGTAACACATTTACAGGAGACTTGGAAAATACAGAATAAGGTTACATATATTTCCACTATATGATACAATTATTTTTTAAATAGGTAAGTTAAGAGTTTTACTTGGAGTTTTAATACCAAACTCTCAAAAATTAATAGAATGAATATATAGAAAAGTAGGATATAGTAGACCTGAAAAGCACCATGAACTAGTTCAACAGTATTTATACAATTTTCATACAACAGTAAGATACAAATTCTATTCAAGTTCCCATAGATTGTAAACCAGAAGACACTAGAACATATCCAGGGATATAAAACATTCAAAAATTTCAGAGTCTAAAGGTATTAAAATCATACAGTCTGTTTTCTTATCACTATGGAATTATGTTAGAAATCAATATCAAAAAAATACTTGAAAATAGCCCACATATTTTCAAGTGCAATGTGACACTTACCAAAAGAGATCTCTGACTTAGCCATTGAAAGCCTCAATAGTTAGAAGACTGAAAAAACAGAGGATGATTGCAAAGAAAACATTTAAATAAGAAATATCAAAATGAGAAATTAATATCAAAGGTACTTTAAAAACCCCACGTAACTGGAAATTAAATGTCCACTTTTAAATGACGGGTGTATCCAAGAAGCCATAACAAGAAAAACTAGAAAATATTTGGAACAATAAAAATGAAAAGAGCATTTATCAGAATTTGTTGCATGCAGCTAAAGTGGCTCAAAGCAACTGAATACAACAAAAACTAACTCTGCTTCTTTCACTGATTAAAGTCACACGTAATGAATGGTCAACAGAGCCTTCTGATCACACCCAGCTGAGAAGGCTCTGGCCAAGGCAAACAGTGCTTGGATGCTTTCCTGAATTTTCAGGAGAGGTGCCCCCTCCTACCTCCACCCATAGCCCCCCTGACTGTGGGATTCTGGTTACAATCCTGCTGAAATCCTGAAAATAGCTCACAGGAATGCGTTCCAGGGTTGCAAACCCCTTAGGGGTCCAAAGACTCCAGGTTAAGAGGCAACATCCCAGAGTAAATGAAAATCAAAACCTGAAGACCTTTCACCCAGGTTGATGGATATCCTAAAATATACAACATTGCTTCTCAGAAATTTGCCCAAGTACCACCTGAAATGGAAGGCGAGCCCTGGAACGATCTGCCACTGACTTTTCTATTTATGCCAACTGCCCATAAAAATTCTACTCCTGCTTTGCAAAGACAGAGCTCAGGAACAAATGACCTAATTAAGCAGGAGATTTCCTGGCTTACAGCTACGAAGAAGACTAAAATGCAATGAAACGATGCTGAATTTGAAAGGGGTTGTAAGCCAAACCGATTGAGCGAACTGGGTTTGCTTTTTTTCTTTTTGATATGTGTGTACCCAACACCATCGGAGCTCAAACCGGGAGCGTAACAGCCATCCTTAACCACTTTTATTTATGAAGCAACCAGGATGTGTTATTTCCCCCACTTATCTGCTGCACATTTTTCAAAATGTGATTATGCAGCACTCTGAATGCCTCTTCTTGGCACATTTAGTCGGCCTGCCTTTGCTAGGGGTTGTTGCCAACGCAACGCAATAGAAGGGGTTTGCTGTCTCTCACCCCAGCTCTCAGAAATGTGCTCAATTACCCCATACTCTCACCAGGTTCTAAACTCTCCACCCTCTCTGATTCTGCACAGATGTTCAAGGAAAAAGATTTTTTTTTTTTTTTTTTGCTTTAAACGAATGTCAAGAGCCTGGCACAATACTGTACAAAGAAATGCACAAGTCAGCACTGTTCAAAAGCTGGTTATGAGTTCACTTCCTCCTCTTTCCAGCTTCTCCACGTCCCAAAAAATAAACATGGGAACGATCATGTTTGCCCAAGGTCTAAAAAAAAAAACAACCAGGAAGTGCGCAGGTGACAGGCTCACAGGTAATTTTTCTCGGCTCCTTTATGCTGAACTTTAAGGAGGTGGGTGGTAGGTTAAGGGCGCTTTGCCAGAGGCAATCCTGGTTCTTTTGGCTACCCCAACGCCCGCCCCCCCCGGGAGGTGAGGTCATGGGGAAATTCCAAGGGGGTCACATAACTGCTCCAAGGAGCCTGAGACCATTCCCATCCCCCATGCCCACCCCCATGACACCCTATTTTCGGAGCTGTGTTGATTCTGCCAGTTTCTCTCTCCTTCCCAGCACTTCCTCCCTGGGGTCACCTAGATCTCCCTCGGCGGCCAAAATTAAATCAGTAACTGGATTCCAACTTGGAAACGTCTCATTTCTGGCTAATCAGAACTAGGATTCTCATACTCTTGCATGTCTGGGAGCTATCAACAGTGACAAGTCTCTGTTTCATCCAGGAGAGAACTGCTAACCTGGTGTGAAGCTGGCAAACACCCACAGGGAGAGTGAAAACATCTGCAGTCAAACAATTAAAATCAAAGACAACAACAAGAAACTCTCACACAGACTGATTTTCTGTGTGATGGTGAGAAAACTGAGATAGAAAAATGGGAAGGTGTGTGCTGGTACAAACAGGGGCATGTGTATGTTTGAATGGCAAACCTAGATCATAACAAATCATAGACATTCTGAGACTGATCCATAAATCAGGCTGAATCTGCACCCTTGGAAAATGAAAATTCTGCAGTTTTTTGAACCATTTTGGTCTCATGTATTATTGCTTCTACAGTAAATTTTTTATCATTTTACATTGCACCTTAACAAAACAAACTTTGAGCTGAACATGGCAGATAAACTACATGCCAGCAACACCTCTCCCCCCAAAAACTGAAAGGATAGTAAATGTATCTTTTTAAAAGGACAAAAAATACAGCAGCAGAGACGAGAACAGACAGAACATTCAACTGACACTTGGAGGATGGAAAGCAGACATGTAACTGGTGATTTTGATCATAAACAATGCTCAGAGAGGGTCCAACCAACAGGCCTGTCCTACATTTCTCCACTCTTGAGTCCAGGAGGCTCCCGCTGAAGGGAAAGGTGGGAGACAGGGTGGAACAGAGGGTGAAGGTCCGATACAAAGAGGATGGATCTTGGGGCTGCCAGTCCCCTCCTCCTATCTGCTCCAAGCGCCAGCCAAGAGGCTTATTATCCCAACAAACTGAACCAAGGAGATCACAGATGACAGAAGGCACAGTGAGAAAGTGATGTGATTCGGGGCTGAAAACTCAGAAAGAGACGGTGGGAATAAGGGAGAGTCTACTGACTACCCCATGGGATCCACATCCCCCTCCCTCCATCCTGCTTCCAGATGCTTCCAGAATACTCAGAGCTTATCCCAGCCCGGGCTTATCCCAGACAAGGCTGGTGGAATTTTTCTCTGGAGAACCTGAATGAACACACATACTAACATTTGAGAAGACTAGCTGCTGCTTCATCACTTGAAAGAAACATCAACAATTGACAGGCCTGTCCACATGCACAGAGATTCAGATCTGATTTTTTGTTATCTTACTCTTAATATGTAGTAACAGCCAAGGCTGAGCAAACCTTTACAGAAAGCCTATGAAATGAAAGGTGGAACCAAAACACAGAGAAGGGAAAAAGCCTGGTGAAAACATGCAGACATTACAGGGGGTATAGGAAACAACATATAGAAAGAGATGCCATGAGAAATGTAGCTCTTAGAAATTAATCATATGGATAATTAAATTTGTTAATTAGAGGAAATTTCATAGAAAGTAGAGCAAAAAGTAAATACATGGAAAAATTTAAAAGATAAGCAGGACATCTTCTGGAAGGCCTAATCCTCCAAACATAGGAATGACAGAAAGACAGAATTAAAAGAAAAAAAAAAATTTAATTCAAGAAGTGTCCCAGACTGATAGACAAGGTCTCCATACAAAAAAGAAAAACAAATGCCCAGCATAACTTTTGAAAGGACCCACTGAAATATATGCCAAAAATTGTGAAACTTTAAAATATGGGAAGTGAAGATTCCAAAATGTTTCACAGAAGAAAAAAACTAAATCACATAAACAAAGAATGTTAGAAGACAACAGAGCAATGTTTATAAAATGTCAAAGAGTATCTTCAGTTTTTAATTCCACATGTGGTAAAATTATCAAGCAAATCTAAGCAGACATTAGAGACATTATTAAATGTGACGACTCAAAAGGAATTTAGCTACCTTGCACCTTTCTGAGAAAGCTACTTGGGTATGTGTTCTATCAAAACAATGGAGTAAATCATGAAATTAGAAGATGTATAACCCAGAAAATTGTGATTCCAGAAAAGAAGTGCAGGGCCCTGAATGATGGCTGCGTGCCAGGCTTCGAGTACAACCTATATGCACAAGAGCTGAAAGGTGGGGGCTCCAGACGGTATACACCAGGGGAAACAGATGGGGAAACTGAATGGTCACGTGATGTGCTTTTAAAGTTTGGGAAAAATCAGTTGAAAGAAAACTGGCAGGTCTGTTGAAATTATTTGATAGAAGTTAGCTATGGGTATATTGCAAATCAGGCAAATTTTTAAGACATGAATTATCTCCAGAGAAAACAAAGTTTTTGAAGGAAATAATCACAGGACAGTATGTGACCCAGCAGTGACCACCCAGTGAAAACAACAGGCACACTGACTCATGAGTTATCAAGCACTGTACCACAGCCACGCGGGGAGTGGGAGGGAAGGAGAAAGCTGAGAGAACTCAGCACTGCCCACTGTGCCCTGGAAGTTTTAACTCTTTTTTAAGAAACTATTTATTCATTAATTTATTTTTGGCTGCGCTGATTCTTTGTTGCTGTGTGTGGGCTTCTCATTGCAGTGGCTTCTCTTGTTGCGGAGCACAAGGCTCTAGGCACGCGTGCTTCGCAGTTACGGCACACGGGTTTAGTTGCCCCACGGCACGTGGGATCTTCATTCTCCCAGAACAGGGACCAAACCCGTGTCCCCTGCACTGGCAGGTGGATTCTTAACCACTGGACCACCAGCGAAGTCCCAAACTCCTTTCTAAACAGCCTCTCAACCCATCATCCAATTTCCAGATCTTCCACCCAGCCTACAAGTTCTTCCCAGACACTCAGGGAGGGGTTCCACCAAAATGAGGGGGAGGACGTAACACTGAGAAGACAGAGGCTCCAGAAAACAGATTTCAGGAAGAGAAGTCGGGGGGATTCCTAGGATAACATCAGAGATCCCACACCAGGTAACAGGTAAAGGGGATGGCCAGGGTCACCGAGGGGGAGGTGGCGGGATGCTCACCAGGCCAGAGACAGAGCCAGGCCAGACTGGAGCAACTCAGACCTCCAAACAAATCCCCTTGAGGGCTGGGGATAAAACAGGGACGATCTGAGCATCTGACGAATGTGAAAAAACTGAAAGGGATTCAGGCAGGAGATGAGAATTTTGGAGTGAATGAGGTAACTATACGGAAAATGAAGCAGAAGAAAAGTTAGATAATTATAAAGTCCAGGGAAAGGAAAATTGGGCAAAAATGGAAACTAGCCACCTTTTGACTCTCACATTATTCTTTGAACAAATATAAATTAAAAAAAAATAAACCACAAAGTTCTAGAAGAAGTTATGAGACTTTAAAAAATGCTCTCAGACAGCAGAAGCTCTCTCCAAACATGACCTAGACCCCAGACGCCACAGAAGCAAAGACTGACGAAGTGCAGAGCCAAAAAGCAAAGTACAGAGTAGGACAAAGCATTTAAAATACATTTGACAGAGGGCTTAATCTTCTCCATAGACAAAGGAACTCCTATGTATCAAAATATTTTCAAGTCAATAAATAGAAAAATGGACAAAGGACAGGAACAAGTAGTGGATAGATCCCCCCAAAAATGTCCAAATGGCTCGTCAACATCTGAAAATGTCTCCAACCTCAAAAAGCAGTAAGAAAAACACAAGCGCTAATTAAGAAACCCTAACATCTCTCACTGATCAGATTAGGAAAAGCAAAAACATTGGACACGACTGTGGCTGCTCACTGGAACAGGCAGTTAATGCGATGATTCAGAGGGTTCTCTGGATTCAGACAGCCTGGGTTCAAGCCCTAGTGCACCACTCACTGGAGTTGGCCCTTAGCCAGGTTACATCATCTCTATGACCTCAGTTTCCTTTATCTGTAAAGATGTGATAACCACAGTACTTCTAAGAGTTGCTCTGAGGATTAAACAAGTTAACATCCCTACAGTACTTGAAATAGGACAAAGTAAGAACTATGTATGAGTTAGCAGAACAAACGAAGGCACTCCTGCAGGGCAATGTGGCAATATCTATCTACATTAAAAAGAAATACACCCTTTGACTGCAGACCCCACTTCTGGGGTTTATATTTCAGGTGTACTCACAAAGAGACATCAAGAACCTTCACTGCAGCATTGTTTACTAACAGCAGACTATTTGAAATATAAATGTCTATCAACAGGGACAACTTTACAGGTAATTAAAGGTTCCCCATAAAATGAAATGTTATCTGCCAATAAAAAGTGAGGCAAAAAAAAAAAAAAAGTGAGGCAGATCTGTATATACCAATATAAAATAATCTTCAGGGTGTGTTAAGTGAACAAGATACAACATAATATCTAGTATATGCTACCATTTGTGTTAAATGGCTATGCATAAAATATCTCTGGAATGAAATTTTTTTTTTTTTAATGATGGGAGGTTATCATATAAAAGTCCTACCGGGTTTGTTTTTAACGGGCAAGAATCAAGAATGATTCTTTCCAAAGTGTTGGAAAAGTCTCTCTTCTCACGTTCCCCGTGTAACTTTATTTTCACTATTTGCTCTACAAACCTTGTTCCCACCGCATTGTGTTAAAACAAACTTCAGCCTGACAGAGTTCAAACTGCCGTGAACCCTGAATTATTGGGGTTGAAAACCAAGGCCTGACAGTCCACGTGCAGAGCAGCATGTTCACAATACCTACTTCAGGCATTACAATTTGTCTTAAAGCACTGAGACTGCTTTCACCTCTTTCAATATCAGCATGATATGCCAAATTACAGTACACTTAATTTTTAGAAAGACAAATAACAAGTTCAAAAATAGATTCAAACATGCACTCCACTGTTCACAGCAGCACTAATCCCAATAGCCAAGATGTGGAAGCACCCAATGGACACCTAAAAAGTGCCCATCAACAGATGAACAGATAAAATGTGGTACATATATATAATGGCAGTCATAAAAACGAATGAAATTAAGCCATTTGCAGCAATGTGGTTGGACCTAGAGATTATCATAGCAAGTGAAGTAAGTTAGAGAAAGATAAATACCATATGATATTGCTTATATTTGCAATCTAAAATATATATACATACATGTATAAAATATATATATAAGTGACCTTATTTACCAAAAAAAATAGATTTACAGATGTGGAAAACAAACTTAGAGTTACCAGAGGGGAAAGTATGGTGGAGGGGGAAAGCAGGGAGTAAATTAGGAATTTGGGATTAGCATATACACACTAATGCACATAAAATAGATAACCAACAAGGATCTACCATACGGCACAGGGAACTATACCCAATGTTTTGTAATAACCTATAGTGGGAAAGAATCTGAAAAAGTATATATAAGTGTATGTGTGTGTATCTGAATCACTAAGTCAACTATATTCCAATGGAAAATAAAATTTTTTTTAATTCTTTTTTTGAGTATTTAACCACCTTTCTTTCAAGATTGAAGTATAATTTACATGTGTTAGCTTCAGGGATACAGTAAAGTGATTCAGTTATATACATATATATCTATTCTTTACCAAATCTAAAAGAATTTAAAAATCAAACCAAATTTCAAAGTGTTTTTAGGGTGAATGATACAATTCCTGATGGAACCTCTTGACCTGCCAGACCAGCTCTTTTTCAGAGAGACAGAGGAGACGTTCCTTCCACACAAAACGCCCAGTGGAGGACAGAGCAGGAAGCTACACACTGACGGTAAAGTTCACTCTGCAGCCCTTCAAACAATTAAGAATATGAACTTGTTTGATATTAAACCAAAACCTAAGCTCTATGAAGATTAATAACGCCTCCACTGGGTTCACAGCAGTAGGTAAAAGTGCATCCCAAGGGAAAGTCACCAATGTGTCAGTCTGTTGTGTAATCAAACACCAATCAAAGGAGTCAAGAGATTCAATGAGGAAAAATCAAGACACTTCAGCATAAACCCACACAGAGCACCCCAGACTTTCTGGCTCTTTCAGAAACAAGAGTCCCTGAAATGCTGACCGGTGGGTGTTGGGTAAACAGAGTCCAGATGTTCAACCAACCTTCATGTGGTTAAGACAAATGACACGCCTCCAAAAAAAAAAAAGTATACATATATATATATATATATATATATATATAAATGAACTTATTTACGAAAAAGAAATTGGCCAAAGCCTGAAAGGGAGGGGAGCTCGCCTGGGGGAGAATGCACACGTGTATATATATGGCTGAGACTCTTTGCAGTCCACCTAAAACTATCACAACATTGTTAATCAGCTATATTCCAATATAAAATAAAAAGTTAAAAAAAAAAAAGAAATTGGTCTAGGTAGCCAGCCAATCAACAAATATTCATAGAGGCAAAATATCCACATGACAACCTCCTCATCCTGTCTTCACTCCTCTCCCCCGCAGTCTTAAAGGCGATTAGGTACACTTACTGTTCGTTAAAAAGTAAGACTATTTCTGGAGTTGATGCCAACGGCATTATTCATAGATTCAAACTAGCCAGTAATTTACTCAGAATTCAGCTAAAGAGGGATAATTAAGACTATTAGAAAAGGCCATGCTAGGTTTAATTTCTAGACCACTAGTGTAGGATATCATGGCCCCCAAACAAGTTATTTTTCTCCTCTAGGTGAGCATTTGTTGTTAAGCTCCTGATGTGCAAGGCGTCTCTGCCACTCACAGAACATGAAGCATCTCTAACTTCCCAAAAGGCTTAGCAGGCCTGTGTCTGAGAGGCTGAAACCAAGGCCAGAAGCTAAAGGACCGGATGCTAAAGCAGACAGTGTCAGAGGGTAGTTCAGTTCAGTTCAGTTCAGTAGCTCAGTCGTGTCTGACTCTTTGCGACCCCATGGACGGCAGCACACCAGGCTTCTCTGTCCCCATCACCAACTCTTGGAGTTTGCTCAAACTCATGTCCATCAAGTCAGTGATGCCATCCAACCATCTCATCCTCTGTTGTCCCCTTCTCCTCCTGCCCTCAAGCTTTCCCAGCATCAGGGTCTTTTCCAATGAGTCAGTTCTTCGCATCAGGTAGTCAAAGTATTGGCGCTTCAGCTTCAGCATCAGTCCTTCCAATGAATATTTAGGACTGATTTCCTTTAGGATGGACTGGTTGGCTCTCCTTGCAGTCCAAGGGACTCTCAAGAGTCTTTTCCAGCACCACAGTTCAAAAGAATCAATTCTTCAGCGCTTAGCCTTCTTTATGGTCCAACTCTCACATCCATACATGACCACTGGAAAAACCATAGCCTTGACTAGACGGACCTTTGTCAGCAAAGTAATGTCTCTGCTTTTTAACATGCTGTTTAGAAGGTAGGGTGAGGAGTAAATTTAGATCTGCCATCAACGTGTGACTATAAATTCAAGGCTTTTACAGACCATGGGAGCCCAACAGCTGGTGAGAAGGTCGGCTCAGGTTTAAGAGGTACAAGGTCATTTTACCAACAAGGCCCCAAAGAGGGTCTCAGTTCCCTTCATTCAACAAAGATTTAGTGGCTACTGACGATGGCCACAGCCTGTGCCAGGCAGCAGTGGCACAGAAACGAGCAAACTAAACCAGTGTCCGCAGGTCCACCAGTGAAAGGTGTTTTTGCCCAGCACACACCACTGAGAGGGCAGTCCGTGTTCCTGGATCTCACCCACCCCTTCTTTTGGAAATCCTGCACCACTTTCAACCCCCCAACCTGGCAAGCTGGCGAGCCCCGTAGCGGTATTCACTTCCAGAAGCATCCGTCAGAGTTGGGTGTTTCTGGAAACACTCCTGCTACACTTCTATTTTCTAACTCGCGAGGAAGGCTACACAACTCTGATAGAAAGTGGATCCCAAGCCCCCTCCCCGCAAATGCCATGAGGAAAAAAGAATCTAGAGATAAGACAGGCAGAAGCAGTGAGTCTTCATCGGGCTCCTACATCCTTATAAGGACATTCTGCGAAATCTCCACATGATAAATATTCAAAGGGCAGGTCATCCAGGGACCCCCTCCTCCCCACCGTGAGCCCAACTGCATTCCTCTGAAGAAAGGCCAACAGGAAGTGACCTCATGAGACCTCTGACCTTAATCACGTTAGTTTAAGGACTACTGAAGCAATGTTAAGGGGGGGAGAAATTCACAAAGCAAAAGTTCAAGATATTATAAAGTTGAAAAAATTAAACAGAGCAAAAAAAAATCTAAAAGTTAAGGAAAAGCCTGGATGTTGGTAATGGGGGAGGTAGTGGGTAAGGAAGGGGTATATGGGAACTCTGCTTTCTACTCCATTTGCTGTGGACCTAAAACTGCTCTTAAAATAACCTTTTTTTTTTGTTTTTTTTAACTAAGCAAAGGAAAGAAAACTATGTCAGGCAAATATGAAGAGAACAATCCATGTATGAGTATATGTATGTGTATATTTGCCAAACCACCCTTCTTTACTTTTCAAAGTTTCTACAATGATCCTGTTATTTTTATAATTAAAAAAGAGACACGCAAAAGAAACAAGGTGATTTTTTAAAGCTTTATTTTTAAAAAAAGGGGGGGTGGACTTAGGGAAGCACAGCTAATTCCCATGTGAAATACATCAGGCCAGGCTTATGATCTGTTTGGGTTACCCAAGCCACTCTGCAAGCAACACAGGGGAGAAGCGGGCAGCCATCCCCCTGCCCCGGGCTGGTGCAGCCACAGCCCTGAGCCACACGAGCCCTGCCAAGAGAGCGACGCACTCACGGCCAGGCTGGCATCAGCGCCCGGGAGAGCCTCATGGCACAGGCCCTTTGTCACGTGGCTGTTAGGCTGAAAACAGACCTCCTTCCTGCTGCAGCCCCCAAACATCCACACCGAGAGAGAAAACACCAGGCTCCGAGACTCCCAGAGGCCTTCAGCAGACCTGGGCGTCAGGGTCTCAAAGCTGAAATGCTGTAAGTAACCTTGGAACCAACCACTTGTGTCAAGCAGGGACAGAGCAGAGACTGCAAAGGGCCAAGACGTGTCCTTTAAGACTGGTGACTCGTCCCCCAAAATGTCTCCAAAGGGGAAACAAAACAGTATCACACTGCTGAAAAGGATGCTGAACTGCCCTGAGTCGATCAGACTGTCCTCATTCTGACTCCGGAGCCACTGGCTGCATGGGGTCAAAGTGAGGCAAGTGAGGCAGGGCCCTGGATGTGAAATTTAAGGGGATGCCAAAACTCACAACAACTAAGATCATCTTTTTTTTAATCAATTTTTTAAAAATCAAAAGGTTTTTTTGTTTTTTTTTTTTAAATTCACAATGAACAAAATAACACTGTTAAACAAAGATAGGTACTTTACCATCTGAGCCACCAGGAAAGGCTTGAACTGCGGTGCTGGAGAAGACTCTTGAGAGTCCCTTGGACTGCAAGGAAATCAAGTCAATCCTAATGGAAACCAACCCTGAATATTCACTGGAAGGACTAATGCTGAAGCTGAAGCTCCAACACTTTGACCACCTGATGCAAGGAGCTGACTCACTGGAAAAGACCTTGATGTTAGCAAAAATTGAGGGCAGGAGAAGAAGGGGGCAACACAGGATGAGATGGTTGGATGACATCATAGACTCAATGGACATGAGTCTGAGCGAACTCTGGGAGATGGTGAAGGACAGGGAAGCCTGGCGTGCTGAGGTCCATGGAGTCGCAAAGAGTCAGACAAGACTGGCTGACAGAACAAGAACAAAACAAAGACAGTGTCTGATCCTGAACTTGCAGATCTATCTCACGTCGCCCTAGTCTGGTGTGCCTGCCTACCGCTGTACTAGAAGAAGATCCCTAACTGAGTCACAAAGAGCACGGACTTGAGGAAAGCCCGAGTTCACTGATATGCTGTGTGTGACCGTGGGCATGTTACGCAGTAATCTAAGACACGGCTTCCTCTTCTGTAAAATGGGGACAATACCTTCCTCATTGAGAAAGGGCCAAATAAATGTGCAAGCCCACCGTCTAACACAGTACCTGGTTTAAAACTGGCAGCCCAAATCCTGATTCCAAGAAGAAGCCGAATATGATTCCTAGAAGGACTTCTAGCCCATGCAGGAGACTTTCAAGCAGTTTTCTGGGGATGGGTTTTGATGGGCTATTGGGTTTTCCCTACCATCACTCTGGTGATGGACTTTTCTCTTTTTTTTTAATATTTATTTATTTGGCTATACCAGGTCTTAGATGCAGCAGGCAGGCTCTTTTATTCCTGGCATTCGAACTCTTAGTTGTGGCAAGTGGGATCTAGTGCCCTGACCAGGAATCGAACCCGGGGCCCCGACACTGGGAGTGCTGAGTCTCAGCCACTAGACTTTTCTTATTTGCATCTTCAGCGGGTAGAACTGAGGGCCATTCCTAGCACCGAGCTATGCCCAGGGAAGACAGCAAGTGAGAAAGGAGAATGACGCTACCCTGGTTAGCTCCTCAGGATAAGCAGGAAAGTGGTGCCCAAACAGCATGGCTCGGTGAGCAGACAGACCACCTCTGTGTCTCTCAGATTCTCCTTCCTACAGCAAAGCGCAGGCACTATTTAAATAGAAGGAATCAAACCACCAGGAGAATTTTTCAACCTTCAGTCCTTGCTAAGGTACCTACCACCAAGTGAAAAGCCACTGTTTCCCCGCCACAGGCCTTGACCCTCACCACCAACTGTGGATCTGATAACACCGACTTGGGGATTTCTTTTTAATTTTTAACACCAAAAACATTTTGTATTAGGGTATATATAGCCAATTAACAAGCTTGTGACAGTTTCAGATGAACAGTGAAGGGACTCAGTCATACATAAACATGTATCCATTCTCCCCCAAAACCCCTCCCATCCAGGCCACCTCATAACATTGAGCAGAGTTCCATGTGCTGTACGGTAGGGTTTTATTTGGGGGTGGGGGGGTGGTTATCCATTTTAAAAATAGTGTGTACATGTCCTTCCCAAAGTCCTCAACTATCCCTTCCTCCCCGGCAACCGGAAGACCGTTTTCTAAGTCTGTTCTGTAACACAGGTCCCTCCAGGCCCATGGCAGCCGGCTTCCAAGATGGCGCCCAATGACCCTTGCCACCCGGCACCCCCACTTTTGTGTGGTCGACCCCCCACTGAATCACGGCTGGCCTGTGTGAGCAAGAATCTGTGGAAGGAACCAAGTAGAACTTGCCAGTCTAGGTCACTAACGTCACGGCAGTTTCCACCTCGGTCTCCTCACGAACCACTCGCTCTGGGAGAACCCAGCCACCACGCTGTAGAGGTAACTCCAGCAGCCAGCCTGAGACGCCTCCCTGGAAACAGACCTACCACCCCAGCGGACATCCCTACTGCAAATATCCAAGCCAGATCTGCCGTCTAAGACAGAGTCCTGCCCCGGAGAAGCTGCGAAAGACAATACTCACTACTAACGTGTGGGTTAGTCACTCAGAAGCGTCTGACTCTTTGTGACCCCATGGACTATAGCCTGACAGGCTCCTCTGTCCATGGAATTCTCTAGGCAAGAACACTGGAGTGGGTTGCCATTCCCTTCTCCAGGGGATCTTCCTGACCCAGGGATCGAACCTAGGTCTACTGACATCAGTCACTCAAATTGGGAGTAGTGTGTCACAGATCATGAATCCATGCCCTGAAGCCGTGTCCTTTCCTCCAGGTCTGCACTGCCTCTCAGCTGCTTCTATAATCCTTTTAATCGTTATCACTGCACATTCACATAGAGAATTAACAAGATACTCAAATCAAACCTCCACACCCTATCAGGTCTCTGAGATAAGTATCTACACCATGTGCTACTTACCTCTATTTCTTGCTGGCATTGTTCCATTCTGAGCCTCAGCTTTCATACACACAATTGCTCTTTTTGATTTATCCCTTCCCAAGACAGGCAGCTAACAGAGTTTATCAAGCCTCTGCTTGTAGGTTTCCCTAGTGGCTCAGGAGTAAAGAATCCACCTGCAATGCAGGAGACACGGGTTCAATCCCTGGGCTGGGAAGAGCCTGGAGAAGGGAATGGCAACCCACTCTGGTATTTTTGTCTGGGAAATCCCATGGAAAGGTGTTAGGGGAATTAAATAAATAGTCTTCTTTAGGCTTCAGAGACAAACCCAAACAGGCCTCTGACATTGCTTCTAACCTGCCAGGACACTGCCCTGACTGTGACTGTGAGTGACTGCCTGCTAAGAATGCAAGACTTGCTGCACCAGAGATGAGATAGTCTTGAGATGGTTGAGCCCCAGGAGGGGGTTTGGCCAACCAAGCCCCAGGCTGAACAATATTCCAAGTTTTTCAAGACCAAACAAACAACATTAGCATGACACCAGAGTTGCTATTTGCTATCAGTTTTCCTCCCAGGATTACAAAGGGGAACTGCAATCTTTGAAGTCTCACCCACAGAGCCAGTGTGCTGCCTGAGACCTTCTCCCAATTGAGAATCCAGATGTGCTGTGTCCCGGGACTTCCCAGCGCTCTTGTCCTGGATGTTGGGCTAAACCCAATTTGGTGAAGTATCCTCTGCTGTTTCTGTTTCTCTTTTCTTCTCATGTTAGTATTTTGAAAGTAAGCTAGATAATTCTCTAATAAATATTGGTATTATTTATTTGTATATAACAAGTGGCTTATTTTGTTAACAAATCCTTTGATCCTGAGATGAAAGTGAATCTTTTCAGCAAAACAACAGAGGAGCCTGGCAGGCTAGTCCATGGGGTCGCAAAGAGTCAGACACGACTTACTGTCTAAACCACCACCAGGCAGTCCAGGAAAGGATCTAGTCAATATCTTTGAATAAGCCCCTCTTATACTGGTGTTTTCTCAGCATGTTGTGTTTTTTTTAAAAATAAACAGCCATGCTGACACACCACTACACACCTATTCAAATAGCTACAATGAAAAGCATGGACAACATCACGTGCTGGTGAGGACTCCACTTCTGGGTACTTCCCAGTGAGAAACCACACCCATATTAAGACGTGCCTGTGAAAGTTTCCGGCAGTTGCACATTTAGCCATTCTATTCACAATTGCCCCAAACATGGAAACACCCCCAATGTCCTTCAACAAGTGAATGGCTATGCAAACTGTGGTACGTCCATACAACGGAACAGTACTCGGCAAGCGAAGGGAAAGAGTGATGTTAAAAACAACTCAGAAGAATCTCAGAGACATTGTGTGTGAGTGAAAGAAGCCAGTCTCAAAAAAGTTTCATGCACTGTGATTCCACTTATAAGACGTTCTGAAAAAGAACAGATAGTGGCAGAGCAAAGATGAGCTGCTAACAGCCGCGGCGGAAGAGGACAGGGGAAGGTGAACCAAAGGAAAGGAACAACACATGGGAATTTTTTGAGCTGCTCACAATGTTCCATATCCTGGGGCTTCCCCGGTGGTTCAGTGGTTAAAGAATCCGCCTGCCAGTGCAGGAGACACAGGTTCGATCCCTGGTCCGGCAAGATCCCACATGCCACAGAACCACCACGCCCATGCCACGACTATTGAGCCTGTGCTCCAAAGTCCGAGAGCTACGAGTGAGTCCACATGCTGCCCATAAAGCCCACGAGCCCTAGAGCTTGTGACTGACAAGAGAAGCCACTGCAGTGAGAAGCCCCGCTCACCACAACTAGAGAAAAGCCCACGCAACAGCAAAGACCGCACAGAGCCAAAAATATATAAAATCATTAAAAAAAAAAAAATTCCACATCCTGGCTGTGGTGTTGGTCACACAAATCCATACACGTGGTAAAACTCATAGAACGCTACAGGGGGCGGACAGGGCACTTTTACTATAAACATATATATTTTTAAATTTAATGCACGTGTGATTTCCTTCCAACGCAATCTCAACTCCTTTTTCCTCTTAACTGTGTCTTGTTAAATCATCTTCAGGGCCTACAGCCCTGTTGATTTTCAAAGCTTAAAAAAAAATGCTGGTCAAAAGGACTTCTACAAGCAAGCTCCTTGGAATCTGCTGATCTGTATCTCAGGAGTCCACCCTCTCTCACACAATTCCATTCATTATTTTCCTCCAGAGGACAAACCTTCCACTTGTATGTCCCTGCAAACAGCCTTGCCTGGGAGCAAACCATCTTTTAGGAGGACACAAACACAACCTCACGGACTCTCAATAAATGTGTCCAGGGAGTGAATGATGGGGTACATACCTGAAGTCACAGGACCCAGACTATCCTGAGGGCATCTGATAGCCTCAGGGGAAAACCAGCCCACATCCCCCACCCACTGCTTTGGGCCAGGCTTTCCATATGGCTCAGGGGTAAAGAACCTGCCTGCCAGTACAGGAGACTCAGGAGACCCAGGTACAACTGAGTCAGTAAGGTCCCCTGGAGGAGGGAATGGCAACCCATTCTAGTATTCTTGCCTGGAGAATCCCATGGACAGAGGAGCCTGGCGGGCTACAATCCATGCAGTTGCAAAGAGTCAGACACAACTGAGCGACTTAGCAGGCATGCACACACTTTGGGCCACTCTCTGAGCACGAGGGTGACCATCCGCTCAGACGACTTTTGTTCTGACACCCCAGGCGGTCAGCGCCTTTCAGTCTCAAAAATGTCTCAATTTGGACCAAAAAATATATCTATATACACTGTCCCCTTGAAGACGAGGATTTTTCGGCCTGTTCACTGATGTGAATCTCAGGAATAGTGCCCTCCGGGTAAAAGGTGCCTGACAGACCTTTGTGAGAAGTGAGATCAGTTTTATTCTTTCTAACTTGTGAAGAGTTACTGAGACTCTAATGAGTTGTGATTTTTCCAGCTGCCCGAGATCCTATGATAAGATCCTCATTAATCCATCAAAGAAAGGCTCTGTTTTAAGTACCCAGAAAGTAGAACAGAAGTTTTGAGACACAGCTCCTGACCTCCAGAAATGAACTCTGGGGGAAAAGGCAAAATCCACACATCGGGGAGTAACTAATGATGTGAGCTACTCTACGGATGAAACCAGTCAGGCCGCCTTCGGCGCGCCCCAGGGGCTCGCCAAAGCTTCTGTGGATAATCTCCAACGGTAAGCCAATGGAACTGAGACAGAGACACCGCTTTGATTGGGAATTAGCAAAACGAGCACGGCTTGGCTAGGTCACATATGGGTATCTTCTCTCTCAACATACGGTTGTCCCGAAACAGTCCTGTCTGCTGGGGACTGGTTAGGACTGCCAGAAACTAACACCCTTGCTTACTAAGTGCCTCTGACCAACAACAGAGAAAGGGGGCACATGGGACTTCCCTGTGGTCCAGTGGCTAAGAATTCACCTTCCCAGTGCGGGGGATGCAGGTTCGATCCCTGGATGGGGGAGCTAAGATTTTACATGTACCAGGAACAAGAGAAGCCCAAGGGCTGCAAGCAGAGGAGGCCTGCATGCCACAACGAAGACCCAGTGTGGCCAAAATTCAAGAAGGCGGGGGCACCTCGAGAGTCATCACAAGTGGTAAGAAACGAGCGCAGAGGCACAACCCCCATCTCGGCCTACCTGCTGGGCTTCTGCAGGGGCCAGCTCCGCTGCAGACTCACCCTGAGCAAGCTTGATCAATTTCCACCCCTTTCCTCCCATTCTGGGTGGTGTGTCTCAATGTAAGCGAAAGGAAGGTTGTTTGGGGCTGATATCTAACCACTGTGACGCCCCTCACAAGGGAACATTAGGTTAGAACTGTGGCGCTCGGTGCTCAGACATCAACCTTGACGTGATGGGGATCCTCCAGCTTCGGCACAGCCCCCAGAGGTGGTGGACGGCGCCCCTCCTTCCTGCCTCTGTCCCTCCTTCCCGTCTCCGTCCCTCCTTCCCCACTGGGCCCTCCCCCAGGAAGTTATTTCCCCTTATTTTTGTGTGTCAATCTTACCCACCTGGAAAGGCTGCTGTCCCCACCCCCACCCCATCCTTGTACACCCCTCCGTCACAAGAGGGGTCCCTCATCTGGGCTAAACAGGAGTCCTTCCCTGAAGGGGTGGAGATGGGGGTTCAAACTTCAACTTGGTGAGTCTCAATCCCAGCAGGAATGGCATGAATGTTTCAACCCCAGGAATGGAACATTCGCGAAGGTGTAATTAATCACCAACATGACTGGGGGGGCAGGGGGGGGCACTGCCTGACTTTTAAGGTGGGGCCGTGGATGCTATGGGCTTCCTTGGGGGCTCAGTGGTAAAGACTCCACCTGCCAAGGCAGGAGACACGGGTTCAATCCCTGGGTCAGGAAGATGCCCACTCTGGTAACCTTGCCTGGGAAATCCTATGGACAGAGGGGCCTGGCGGGCTACAGTCCATGGGGTCGCAAAGAGTCGGGACACAAGTCAGTGACTAAACAACAATGGATGCTAGAGTCCCTGCGATGCGCAGGGCAGACCCACCATCACCAGCAAACTGTCCCAAGTGCCAGAGGAGAGAGCCAGGAACACGAAGCCAACCCCACAGGTGGCTGGAGTCTTCGGACCCAGGTCTCGATTCCTGAGACGACTCACCTTGGCCCGTTCTGGGGTTGGTATTGAGAGCTACCAAATTCCCCGCTCTACCTCTTATGACTTGAGGTGGGTGTCTGCCCCTTGCAACAAAAGAACCCTCTTTCCATAGATTTATGTACAGATGGTCACAGCAGTCAAATATTGCAAGCAAAAAAAAAAAAAAGACCAATGAAGGGCAATGTTAGGTATATTACGTAGAATTACACAGGGGAACATTATAAAGTCATTAAAATTTTCATTTCAAAGAAAACTCAATATGGAAAACACTCAGTGGAAAGAAGGGAAAGTGGCTTCTAATTACACATGCATTGTTCTCACAATTTTTTTTTTTTTCAATTTTTTTTTATTATTATTATTTTTTTCCAGTGTTCTCACAATTTTTAAAAAAGGTATGTCTGTATGTAAAGAGACAAAAACGGAATATATTGAATATGCCAAAAGTCAAATGGAAATAAACCAAATTTTAATTTTCATAAATTCTGACCAGCAGGATTGCAAGGAATTTTTACTTTCTGTCTTATACATGAATATTTTTCTAATCCTGTTACCAAAAGTAGAGTACAAAGGGAATACTAAAATGAGCAAACAAGTTAACAAACAAAAACACACTTCTTTACTGAAGCTCAACTTAAATGCAACTTCCAACCAGAATCCAATGTCTTAATATCTGAACACTTACACCATTATAGTAACTTTTGCAAAGCTCTTGTCATATTGTAATTATTTAGGTAACTTCTCCAATCCGGTCTGGATGCTACACTCTGACAGCAGAGAACTGGGCCCTAATTTTGTGGCACTAACAGTAACTAGTAATTCAACACAGCTGGTCAATCAAATACCTGTGAAGCTGATAAACCCTTACACAAAACGAAGTAAAAATAACATGGCAGTGAATATGTAAATTACCCTGGTCACCTGACCATCCTGATAGTAAGGGGTCGGGGAATGACCAAGTTTCTTTTTAAAAGTCATATCAATCAAAAGAAAATAGACTGGAATCTTGTAATTTCATATTCTTCAAGTTCTTCACTTGGATATTTTCCATTCAATTCATTTGCTTGGATTAAGGTTATCATAAAATCATTCAACCTTTCTTTACAGGGTCACAAATACCTGTGTCTAATTTTTGAATGTGGTAAATCTCTAGTTTACCCAAATCCTGACATTTCCAAGCAGCTCCTTCTACTAATAACATTGGCCCCCAATAAGATTTCATGCCAGAGAATCAAAAGATTTGGCAAGATTATAAAGGAAGACATTAATCTCTGATTAATAATGGTCTCACAAATCTCCTAATCCAAACCCCAAATGGTCAATTCTAAGTAGATGTCCTGCAAGGCCATCATGAGAGGAAAAGGTGAAATTTATGCAGATATAGTGACAAGATTCACACATGTTATCAAATACCTACAGTCCTTAAAAATCGTTCATCTTTCACAGCAACTTGGTATGATCACTAAGCCACTTTCCACATAATTAACAGTAAGAAACTCTTTTTCTCACAGATAGTGTTAAATGGCAGATGAAAGATCAAGTCTTCCGACCTGTCAGAACGGCTATCATCAAAAAGACAAGAAATAACAAGTATTGGAGAAGATGCAGAGAAAAGGAACCCTCCAGCACTGGAGGTGGGAATATATTGATAAATTGGTGCAGACACTATGGAAAAGAGTATGGAGGCTCCTCAAAGAATTAAAAATAGAACTATCATACAATCTAGCATTTCCACTCCTGGGTATTTACTTAAAGAAAACGAAAACACTAATTCAAAAAGAAACACACACCCCTATATTCACTAGAGCGTCATTCACAATAGCCAAGACATGGAAACAGCCTAAATGTCCCCTGACAGAAGGACAGATAAAGAAAATATAGGGATATTACACACTTGGCTATCACTCAGCATCAGGAAGGAAATTTTGCCATATGTGACATCATGGATGGACCTACAGGGAACAATGCTAAGTGAAATAAGTCAGACAGAGAAGGATAAACACTGCATGTTTTCACTTATATGTGGAATCTAAAAAACAAATGAATAAATACAACAGAACAGGAACAGACTCACAGGTACAGAGAAAAAACTGCCGAAAGGGAGGAGGGGATGGGGCAACGGGCAAACCAGCTGAAGAGAATTAAGACCTAGAAATGATCTGTTATAAAATAAAGTCACAGGAATATAATGAATAGCACTGGGAATGCAGTCAATAATATTCTAATAACCCTAGCATGATGCATAATCTACAAAAATATCAAATCACTATGTTGTATACCAGAAGCTAACATAATACTGTAAATCAACTACATTTCATTTTTTAAAAAGCAGACCAAAAAAGACAAGGTATTTTTTAAAAAGAAAGACAAAGTCTTCCAATGAATGTATCAGTCAAGATGCTTTGGATGACAAGAATAGAATTAGAAAGTGGGTAAATTTATTGCTTAATACACTAAGTCCAGGTTGGCATTATTTGGTTAACAAAACTTGCTATTATTCAGTATACTAAGCTCCAGGTGCAGGAAGATCGGTGACTAAGTGATGCCCACAAGAAACTCTGCTTCCATCTTTCAGCCCATCATCCTCTTGCCCTCATCCCAAGGCTGATCACAATACGGCTGCTGTGATTCCAGACATCACATTCAGTCCGGCTACTGGGTATCTCTGTGGGAGCACAGAAACACTCCCCGGATCCTTCCTCAAAGACCACCAAATGTTGGCGGCTTCTGAGAAAGAAGCACTTTGATTAAGGACAAGAGGAGTGTGAAGAAGGCCGTGCCATTACTTCCTGATGACAACAAATGTGTGACGCCAAGAAGCATGGAACTGCAGCAGCCCTTAGCCGTAACAGCTAATCAGGCCGCAGCAGTGTAATTAACCTCTGGGCGACAATCCTAAGTACAGAAAGCAACAAGCTGGGCATGGCAGGGTAGACAGACAGAAAGAACTTGCATCCTGGGTGACACTGTGAGCTGAGACACTGAACCAGGGACCCCTTCCTTTCTTCTTATTTGAGGCAACTAATTGGTGACTTTCACTGCTATAAGTCAAAGATTCTATCACTTGAAGACAAATGCACTCTTGCAGGCCCCTTGAGGTTTTAGGGAAAGAGCACCAATAACTTGCCCAACATCACAAAGATGGACAACATACAGAAGGGCAGATCTGTCTAATCTTCATATCTATATTCCCAACTCTTCTTACCTTTAATACCAATCTCTAACTTCCGTATCCTAAAATGTCATGGAGTTTTCAATACAGAAATTTTTAAATTTACTTATGCATGTATTTCTCTTTTCCATTACGGTTTATCACAGGATTTTGAATATGTGCTCTACAGTAGGACCTTGTTGTTTATCCATTCTTTGCATAATGGTTTGCATCTGCGAATCCCAGACTCCCGATCCATCCTTTCCCCGCCCTCCTCCCCCTTGGCAACCACAAGCCTGTTCTCCGTGTCTCTGAGTCTGTTTCTGTTTCAGTCATGACACAAATTTTAATTCAAGTCAAGCAACATTTATTTACCTTCTATGAGCAGGAGAAACAAAAATCAGGAAAATGTGCTTTCTGATCTGACAACGCTTGTTATCTGGTTCAGAAAATGAGGAGAATACATAAATAAGATGATAAAATTCACACCAAAATAGGAAAACTAAACTCCTTTTACAAGCATCCACATATGCCACCCTGACCTCTTTTTAGAATGTTATATCTTGCTTTTTCCTAGGGCTCCATTTTTTGGTGTTGATTTTGAAAATACTTCTTTTCCACAATCTTTCTGTGTGCTAAAAGAACAAACAACTCAATTCTGAATTTTGAAATCTATTTATTTGATCACAATCTTAAACACCTTGTTTCCTCGGATTTTTCAAAATAAGCAGGGTCTTGGTTTTTTGGGGTTTTTTTCCATTTTCAAGTCTTTTCAACTCAGTTTCAGTTAGGAAAGATCAGAACTGCATGAAGTAAATGCAGTCTGACCTCCTGAACAGAGTGATATTAGTGTATGTCTTACACACAAAACTGTGTTATTTTTCCAAAGCTGAAAAAAGTGCTCTGACCTTTAATAAGCTCAATAAGTGGACCATGTACAATGTTTTCCTCATAAATTTTGCTCTTCAAAAGATACCATTAAAAAAGGAGAAGGTTAAAAAATAGCCTGGTGAACATATTCGTAATATATTTATCTAACAATGTACTTGTATGCAGAATATACACAGAACTCTCATAAGTGTAAAATAAGATGACATTAAGTATGTGCGGTTTCTTACCTGTCAGTTACACTCAAAATCTATATGAAACAATCAAACAAAAATCAATGAAAAAGAACAAAGTGTGAATGGCCACATCACAAAGGAAGATAGACAAATAGCCAAAAAGCACAGGAAAACCTATTATTTCTCTTTCAGGGAAATATAAAGTTAAACCACAAGGAGATACCACTAACACATCCACCAGAATGGCCAAAATGAAAAAGATGGGTAATTTCAAGTACTTATGAGGATTACAGTAAGTGGAACACTCGTGTATCATTGGCGGGAATGTAAAATGGTACAAACACTTTGGAAAACAGATGGCAGTTTCTTATAAACATACACTTATTATAAGACCCAGCAATAAAAAGGAAAACAGATCTCCGCACAAAGACTTGTTCACAAATGTTCATAGCAGCCTTATTCATAACAGCCCAGACTGGAAACAACCAGAGTGGCCAAGGGTGACCAGACGACACTGAAATACTCAGGGCAGCAGAAAGGAACACCCGATAAGAGGATGGAGGAAGGGGGAAGGAGGAGGGAAAAGAAGAAGATGGAGGAGGAGACAGAGGAATAAAAGGAAAGGTGAAATTACACCTACGCTTTGTGAAATTGCAGAACTCCAAAGGATCTTAAAAGCAGCCAGAGAGAAAAGACGAGACTATTTACAAATAACAATTAGCCTGACAGCGGACATAACAGCCACAACAAACGGACCGGAGGACAGTGGATTAACACAGAAACAATCCAGAATTGCACACCCAGCTAATTCATCAATCTGGAACAAATTTCAAGGCCCCCCAAAATTGAGGTTACCCTCTGGCTTTAGAAGATTCCCCTGGAGGAGGAAACAGCCACCCACTCCAGTATCCTTGCCTGGAGAATCCCATGAACAGAAGAGCCTGGTGAGCTACAGTCCATGGGGTTGCACAGAGTCGGACACGACTGAGCAACTTGACACATGCACACATCCCAGTAAACACTCACTCATGGAACTTCCAAAAAACATCTCTCAGGAAGAAGGAAGGTTATCCCAGAAGCAAATTTTTCAGGTAGGTTTTACTTTCTGCTTCATGCTTTTTTGTGTCGGATTTCTTAAAAATGAGTGTATGTTTTTACAATACCTAACTTTAAAGGTTAGCTTCAATGGTTAAATTAGATTAAAACAGAAATGAAATCAAATATCAAATTTTCAAATTCCCAGAGAACAACAATTTGTCAGGGCTAATATCAAATTTCCCTTAAAAATTTCCAAGGCCAACTTGAAAGGACATGAAAATGAGGTTTACTTATTCACTCAGCAAGTATTTAGCAAAGATTTGTGATGTGCCATGCACTACAGCAGATCCTGAATTAATATGATGAGGACAAAAAGTGAAAGGCATCATAATACTGGATTTACGTTTTCTCTTATAAGATACCGTTACGGAAAGCCCAAGTCTACACATAGAGTGCAGTTGCTCTTGTGGATGAGGAATTTTGCATAATAGAAAAAAGATAATCTAATTTGGCCCAAGGCCCTTTTGTTTGAAAATGTATGCACAAATATGACCATCTAACACATGAAATTAATTCAGTGTAAATGATGAATTCTCATATTAATTTAATTGCCAATCTTGCCTTCTGTCTCTAATTTCCATCCCACTTTAAATAAGAAAACTGCCTGAGTTCATAGGCAGCAGGGAGCATGGGCTCACTTTTAGGCCCCTTGTACCCTATGGTCTCTGGTTTATTTCATAAGTATCAAAGGCTTAGAGCTCCTGCATTTAATATGTATCAATTGTTCCCTTTTGCTCAAAGTATCCACTTGGCAAAATATTTTTAACTGACTTAAACCTGGAGGAGGGAAGCCTATTAAAAGACAGTTTCTCCACTTTTAAAATAAACAGTTTCTGGGGGCTTCTTGATTAAAAACAAAAGCGGCATTCGGCATAAAAGGACTGGCAAAATCAGTATTTCAAGTAATTTGAATGGAAACCGTTGGGCTCTGATCTTGCCGGACATGTGGAAGTGGTTAAGGCAGTAACCTGGAGGAAACAGAGTGAGGGGCCTGTACGATGAAGTGAGGCCATAGCAGAAACTCTAACCATTAAAAAGCAAGGGGAAAAAAAAAAAAAGTTGGTCCACCATTGCCCATTCAACAGTCAGGCTTGGTGAGCCCTCCTTTCAATCAAAAGCACCAAATAATAGGAGAGATGCAGCCGCAGGAACCTTTAAAATCCCACCCTTTCCCTTCCCAGGCAAGGTAAGCAACACCTGGAATACCTGGGCCCTCAAAGTATCAGCAGGAAGGACTCCAGTGATTGTACTTTGGGATTACAAGTACATGGTCAGCACGTCAGTCGTGTCTGACTCTGCGACCCCACAGACTATAGCCCGCCAGGCTCCTCTGTCCATGGGATTCTCCAGGCAAGAATACTGGAGTGGGTTGCCATGCCCTCCTCCAGGTGATCTTGCCGACCTGGGGATCGAACCCAGGTCTCCCGTATTGCAGGTGGATTCTTTACCACCTAGGAAGCACTGGGATTACAAGAGCCCCTCTCTTATCCGTAGCATCTTCAGTTCAAGGGGAAAGTGCCTTTCTCAAAAACACTAAGCAGCTCTCTGCAATATGCAAGGTCATTTGCAAAAGGTTTGTTTGAAATGCCTGGTTCACCACGCTGTCAAAGCATCAGCCAAGTACCTACAAATTCATACAACTTCCCTCATCCTCCAGGAAACCCACATCCATCTTTCCTAAAGAGTGTTCAGCAAGCAAAAACTGGGCTCCCGTCTCTTCTTCAGTGTTCTCTAACCTCCTCAAGGATGGAAAAAAGGTGTTCATTTCTGATGTCTATCACATGCATATATATTTCTATATCCTTACAAATATATACCATTCTCCAAATGAGTTAAACTCTTCTATGACTATTAGAGTTCAATGAATGCTAAAGGATGAATTTCACTTAAAAAAAGTAACGCTTTCAATACTATATTCAATTCTTATCTTCTTAGAAACCATTTCCTCCAACAGTTTTTTAAATGAAAAGCAAAACAAAAATGTTCACCCAAGTTCCTCATAGTCTTAAGATAATTATGATATAACTGCAATACACCAGAGGAAAATTATCTAGGGTAGATTTTTAAGTCTCCTTTTGGTAAATTTGGCCACAGAGTAGCTGTAGTATTCTATTATGACCTAGGGAATTCAATCCCTGTGTAAAATTCCAGGAAAAGACTAATTGTGTGAAAAGGGACACTATAAACCTCGCTTCGGGATTCCCACAGCAGAAGCCCTCCTTGAATGAAAAACCACACCCCAACTTACAGGGGGCATGCTACTGAGTCTGTGACCCTATGGAGAACAGCTACATCATCACCAGGTATTTCAAGTTTCTCATCCACAAAGAAGAAAGAAGAGATTCTGGGAAGCGCTGGGCTAGCAGCTTACTATTTCCACCAACACTTCGCCCAGGAAGCCAGCCACTGGCCAATCATGTGTCTTATTTATTTTACCCAGAAGCAGATCTATTAGCCAGACATTCTAAAAACACAAACGTTCCAGTTGTGCTTGGAGCAACTCCAATATTGGTGCCTTGCTGCAGAAGGATGCTGCAGGAATATAAAGTGAGCCATGTGGATGCTGAGCCCACATGAAGAGGATTGTCAGAAACTATCACACCCAGAAGACCAACCCTATGGAAAGGCTGTAGGTAAAGCCCCAACCGGAAGGCTGTGGAATGTGGAAGTCAGCCAAAAGCAGGAGACTTCAGAAGGGCCTGCCTGATCACAACAGTGAGGACAATTTTTAAGGCAAATGTCCCAAAGCTCTCAGGACCGAAAAGGCCTTTCTTCCTGCTTTCTGTCCGGTTTAGACGAGTAAGAAAAGCAAGACAATGCTGGAAGATGTTCTGAAATGGGCTTGGCCAAGTCACCAGTGAACCTAACCCAGGGGGTTTAGGCTGGGGTTTGGCTCCGGCTGAAGACGCTGCCTGCGGGGTGGGAGAGATGGGGGTCCCCAAAAGCCATGGCTCAGGGTGGAACAGTAATACAGGGGAGGGCGGGGCTGAGCAAGTCAAACCTGGGAAACTAACAAGCAAGACATTAACCAGGACCATAAAATGAAACAGCCAGAGGCCACCATGGTACTCCAGAAGGATCAGAGAGAGACAGGCTGGGCCGGCTAAACTGTTCCAGATGCGAGGCAATCTCCAATTGATAACCAGGGTCCTCAGTCCTTCGTGCGTCGCACCTCGCTCGTTTTCTGGGAGACCCTGCACAGATTCCAGAGCTGGGCTCCCACTGCCAGACACGACATCCAGACTGATGTCCGGGAACGCGTGTTCCCCCTCGAACAGAACACACACACATGCACACACTCTCAAAGGGTCTGGCCGGATCACACAGCTAAAGTTTCCGGAACTTAAATCGTAAAACCACAACCAGAAGTTGTTGTTTTGAAACACTCACCACAAAAATCTGTGTCCTTTGCTTAAAAAAAAAAAAAAAATGGGGGGGTGGGGGAGAAAAAACTTTGGTCTCCATAAAGGCTGGCGGTAACGAGGGACAAAAATCCAACTCGGGGAGAGGGCGTGTTCCTCTTTGTCACCCACCCGGGGTCCCCGCGCCGCGCGTGAGCGAGCCGCGGGCACCCGGCGGCGCGGTGGCACCCGCGCCAGCGGCCACCCCTCCCCGGCCCGCGGGCGGCCTCGGGGGCCCAGATTGCGGCCGCAGGTCCGGAAGCCGCGTCGGGCGCTGTCAGCGCGCCGGGTGGGATGGGAGGAAGCGGGGGGTGGAGGGGGAGGTTGCCGCGGGGCGGGGGTGGCGAGTGGGGACGCGCGCGGAGCCCGCGGCTCGAGTCCGCCCAGGTGAGAGGAGGGCGCAAGGGGCGGCGCGGGGCCCAGAGGCCCCGGAGCTCCGGCTATTGTTGCCTGGCTGGAGGGAGACTCTCCCGCCTTAGTTAAGAGGAAGCCCGATGCCACCCGCCACACCTCCCGCGAGCAGGACCCGCGGGCCACGCAGCTCCCTCCAGCCGCGCCCGGATCGGTCGGCTCCGGGCGCCCGACTCGCACAAGTTGCCGCCCACCCGCCCGCCGCGGTCATTGTTCGCCGCGCGCCTCCTACCTCCACGGCGCGGGCGGCTCCGGCTCCCGCTCCCGGCCTCCGGGCTCCGCAGCTCCGAGCCCCGGGCGGCCGAGGGCGCGGCGGCTCCGGCTGCGCGTGCGGCGGGGACGCTCGGCTATTAATACCCGCGGGCGGCGGCAGCGGCGCGGACGCGCGCACGGGGCTGGCGGTGGCCGGCCGAGGTCCGAGCCATCAAAGGTGGCGCGGGGCGGAGGGGAGGGCGGAGCAGGCGGGGTGGGTGGGGAGCGGGCTCAGGGTCGCCATGGCCGCCTCGACGCCGGGCCGAGCGCCGCTCGCGCGGGGAGGAGCGGCGCAAAGCGGGCGGCGGCCGCGTCCCCGCCCCGCGCGCCAGCCGAGCGCTGCCCTCAGCCCCTGTGCCCGCGCCGGCCCCGCCGCCTCCAGGCCGGCGAGCGGGAAGTGAAGGCAGGCGAGCCCCTCCCCGGGCCTGGGCCGGCCCCTCGGCGAGGGGCGGGGGAGCCCGGGCGCCTCGCCGCCCGAACCGCGGGGACAGCAGGAGAGCCACAGCCCCCTCCAGCGTCCGCGCCCGCGCCCTGCGAGCCGGCGCGCCCCGCCCCGGCTCTGCTCCGCCCCGGGGGCAGGTGCGCCGAGGGGCCAACCGCTCCGAGCGCCCTCCCCGGCCCGGCGAGCCCACCGCCGATCCGCGCCTTACTTGGTCCTGCGGCCCGAGCCGGGCTCGCCGCTCGGCCACCGCCCGGCCAGAGCGCAGGAGGCGCCGGGGAGAGAGCTGCGCCAGTCCCAACGCTGCGGTCGAAAGCGAGATGTGGGCGCGGGAGACAAGCGCCTGGGCGAAACCGCCAGCCGCTGGCGGAGGATCGGCCAGGATCTGGACTCTGCGAGTCGTGCTTGGGGTCGTTCAGGAAGGGAGCCCCGCCCGTGAGCCCACCTCCTAGGACTTTCCGTCTCCGCGCGGGCCGCGGCGCGGTGCGGGGACCCACGAGCACCTCCCCTTCCCCGGGGCCACGGGAGCGGGCCTCCGGCACCACCCTGGGCCACGAGGGACTTAATCCCGGAGGGGCAGTGGTCACCTCCCCTCCCCCGCCGCGGCCCGGCGTCCTCCACGCCCCCTCCGGAGACCCGAGCGACGCCCGCGCACGGGAAAGGAGTGGAATAGGTCAGCTGTTTTACTGTATCTTGTGGGGCCTGGGAGCTCCGGGAACTCGATGAAAGCGGGAGCAAGATTCAAGGACCCAGCAAGCAGGGACCTAAAGGGGAAAAGTCAATGGTTCCTACCTTCCAGCTGAGAGCTACCGCTTTACACCTCCATCCCCCATCCTCAGCCCCCGGTGTTGCCCTTTCTTCTCCTCTTGGATGGACCCTCCACACGTGGAGGGCAAAGGACGGGCGGCAGGTTCCAAAGGAAAACCACCCTCGGCTAGATCCGGAGGGCACCCGCCCCTGACGGCCACCGACTCCACCGCCCTGGTCATTTGGCGCCTTAGAAAAGTTTCCCGGGCTTCCCTGGTAACTCAGCTGGTAAAGAATCCGCCTACAATACAGGAGTCCCCTGTTCGGTTCCTGGGTCGGGAAGATCCCCTGGAGAAGGGATCGGCTACCCACTCCAGTATTCTTGGGCTTCCCTGGTGAAACTGGAAAGAATCTGCCCGCACTGCGGGAGACCTGGGTTCCATCCCCGGGTGAGGAGGATCCCCTGGAGGAAGGCATGTCAACTCACTCCAGTATTCTTGCCTGGAGAATCCCCATAGATGGAGGAGCCTGGTGGGCTCCATGGGGTCGCAAAGAGTCGGACACAACTGAGTGACTAAGCGGAGCACAAACAAGTTTTGGACTTTCAACCTCCATGCAGGAGGGGAGCACCCCTGAGTAGCCAGTGTGAGCAGTTTCTGGGACAAAGAGACAGTTTGAGTCTGGGGTACCAAACTGTTTTGGTGGGGGGGGGGGGTTGTTTTAATATATTTTTAAAATTTTGTATTTATTTGGCTGTGTCTTAGTTGTAGCATGTGGGATCTTGTTCCCTGACCAGGATGGAACCCCAGCCCACTGCATTGGAAGCTTGGGATCTTGGCCACTGGACCACCAAGGAGGTCCCTGTTTTTTTAACCCCTTTCTATTGGGTGAAAAGGGGCTTCCCAGGTGGTGCTAGTGGTAAAGAAACTACCTGTCAATGCAGGAGACGTAAGAGACATTGGTTTCATCCCTGGGTCAGGAAGATCTCCTGGAGGAGGGCACCGCAGCTCACTCCAGTGTTCTTGCCTGGAGAACCCCATGGACAGAGGAGCATGACCGGCTATAGTCCCTGGGGTCACAAAGAGTCGGACATGACTGAAGTGACGTAGCATTTGGTGAAGGTGGAATTTAAAAGGCTTATACAGGCCCTTTCAAACCCAAAAGACCAGCAGATGGGGAGTTTGTGGTGAAAGAAGAAATACTGGGTTGGAGGTGTGGCTTAGAGGGTTCCCTGATTCTGTACATGTGGTTCTCAGACCTGCTACAGGAGCAGCACTTGGAAGCTTTAGGAAATATAAATTCTTAGGCCTCTCCACCTCCCAGACCTACCTTAGCAGGTTCTCCCACCTCTCCCAGAACACCAGAACTGCCTGCAGCGCTAAACCAAAGACCTCCTGCATCAGAAACTCCAGGAAGGGGAGTCTGGAGTGAGCTTGAGAACGTGTGTTTATTAGAGGTTCTAAGGTGGCACAGGGCCCACACTTTGAGAACCACTGGATGAGGGTACTGGGACTTGGAATCACAGAATCACCTGAGATTAAAGAGAAGAACCTCAATGTCCAAGCTTCACCCCAGCCGAATATACCAGGATTTCTGGGGTGAGAACCCAGGCATCAGCATTTTTAAAGTTCTGGAGGTGATTCCAATGCATGGCCAGGTATGTGGCAGACCTGGAGACCGTGGTAAACCTAGATTCCGGCTTAGTAAGCTTGAGACACATTTCTAACAAGCTTTCTGGTGCTCTTTTTTGCTACTCAGGGCACTTTATTGAGCAGGAAGCAAGGTGCCTTCCCATACCTCACAGCTAAAACCAAAAAAACTGTAGAAATCACAGAAAATTAGAAAACTGACATTTACCTAGTCACTCTAGAGTGTTTGCTTCATCTTCTTTCTATATCTGGAGTAAGGTTTGTGTTGCTTTGCTCTTAACATGCCAGTGATCGTAGTAGACGACATCTGATGCTGGTTAGTTGGTTTTGGTTTTGTTCTTTAAGGGAGTGAAGTGAAAGTAGCTCAGTGGTGTGACCCCATGGACTATACAGTCCGTGGAATTCTCCCGGCCAGAATACTGGAGTGGGTTGCCTTTCCCTTCTCCAGGGGATCTTCCCAACCCAGGTATAGGACCCAGATCTCCTATATTGCAGGTGGATTCTTTACCAGCTGAGCCACAAGGGAAGCCCAGGAACACTGGAGTAGGTAGCCTATCCCTTCTCCAGCAGATCTTCCCAACCCAGGAATTGAACCAGGGTCTCCTGCATTGCAGGAGGATGCTTTCCCAACTGAGCTATGAGGGAAGGTAACTTATAAAGGACAGTCTGAGGGGGTTAACAGGCAGAGGGTAGTAGCCTTTGGAGAGAAAGGAAAAGACAGGAGGATGAGGGCAGGGACTTCCCTGCAGTCCACTGGCTAAGACTTCACCTTCCAATGCAGAGGGTCCTGGTTTGATCCCTGGTGGGGAGCCAAGATCCTACATGCTTCCTGGCCAAAAAACCAAAACAGAAAACAGAAACAATATTGTAACAAGTTCAATAAAAACTTTAAAAATAGTCCACATCAAAAAAAAATCTTAAAAAAAAGAAAGGGGGCTCTGGCTGGAGGAGATATTCCCCAGATATCTTCCAGTTCTCACAAACATCCTGGGGTTTGTACTTAATCTCATTGAAAGCACTTTTTATGTTCTTTTACCTAAAATCCTGATGCTGGGAAAGACTAAGGGCAGGAGAAGAGGGCAACAAAGGATGAGATGGTCAGATGGCATTAGCGACTTAATGAACATGAGTTTGAGCAAACTCCGGGAGATAGTGAAGGACAGGGAAGCCTGGCATGCTGCAGTTCATGGAATCGCAGAGAGTCAAACAGGACTTGGCCAGTGAACAACAACCAAAAACCAGGGCTATCTGGCCTGGAAAATCTTCCACCTGGAAAATCAACCCCCAAATAATTGAGGTGTTTCTTTGTCATTTTGTGTCATTTAGGCCTCATTTTCAGATTTTTAATCATAAAATAATATCATTACCTAGTCCCATTTATAACTCATGCCATCGTGTTATTCAGAAATCTCTCTGAATTAAGTAGTTTTCCTGTTCTCAACTTTTACTTTTATTAATTTTAGCTATTTTTTTATTACAATAAATGTGTGTATATGGCAAGTTAAATAACTAAACAGTACAGAAGGGTATTAAGTAAAACATAAAGCATATAAGACACCCTTGCCCGCATTCCCAGTCTCACTTGTTGCAAATCATTTTCCCATCAGTTTTTAGTCTTTCAGGAACTCTCTAAGCTTATACAAGTATGTGGGCAAATGTTTTATACTAAAGTGATGACATGTCACAGTGAAATGAAACTGCTTATTCCACAGTTCCCACCTCCTCCCCCATGGCTCAGATGGTAAAGAATTTGCCTGCAATGCGGGAGACTTGGTTTCAATCCCTGGGTTGGGAAGATCCCCTGGAGGAGGGCACGGCAACCCACTCCAGTATCCTTGCCTGGAGAATCCCCGTGGACAGAGGAGCCTGGCGGGCTGCAGTCCATGGGGTCGCAGAGTCAGACACGACTGAGCGACTAAGCACAGCGCAGCCCCTGGAACACGCCACCAGCACGCTGCTGGTCAGGGAAGCCTCTCTGTTTAGGGCAGTGCTGATCTATGGACAAGAGAATAGGAACTGTCGATTACATGAGGACCAGCTAAGTGAGAGGCTGCATGGTGACGCCCAACTGACAGTCCCAGATCCTTTACTGTCTCGGACCAGGAACCAGGGAGTAAAGAAGTGTTTAGAGAAGGCCTCCTCCAGCCCTCTCCTGATGCTCAGCCATGCTGGCCACCCCCTGCCTTTTTGGTCTTACCAGCTAAGGAAGCAAAAGAGAGCTACCCCTGCTGTGCCCTTTCCAAATTCCTGATCCACCAAGTCCATGATAAAATTACTTTATGCCATTAAAATGAAGCTGAAGCGCCAATACTTGGGCCACCCGATGTGAAGAGCCTACTCGTCGGAAAAGACCCTGATGCTGGGAAAGACTGAAGGCAAAAGGAAAAGGGGGCCGCAGAGGATGAGATGGTTAGATCGCATCACCGACTCAGCGGACATGAATTTGAGCAAACTCCAGGAGATGGAGAAGAACAGGGGAATCTGGCATGCTGCAGTCTGTGGGGTCACAGAGTCAGACATGACTTAGCGACTGAAAACAATAACGCCATTAAAACTTGCGTGACTTCCTGTTAAGCAATAGATAAGCAGGATACCCACTAACCAACTGTGCTTGCGAATGCTTACTCCTTACCCTTTAGTCTGTGCTGGGTCCTGGCAAGCTTTTAAAATTTGTCTATTTCATAGGTAAAATGGATTCTTATTTTAAAATTATCCATCGACAGTTCTTTATCCATGAAATGACTTTATTTTTTTTTAAATATTTATCTATTCACTTGGCTGCACTGGGTCTTGTGAATAGTTGCAGCACTCAGGATCTTCAAGTTTCTTTGCAACACACAGGATCTTTAGCTGTGGCATTGGAACAATTATTTGCAGCATGTGGGATCTAGTTCCCCAACTGGTGATCAAACCCGGGCTTCCTGCACTGGAGTGTGGAGTCTTAGCCACTGGTCCACCAGGGACGTCCCCACGAACTGACTTTACATTCTGCACTCATTTTGCCATTGGGCTGTCTTTTTTTTGTTGATTCTTAATATCTTTGTATGTTAAGGAAATTAGCCCATTCCTAGCATATAGTGAATTTTTTGTTTTTGACGTTATTTACGGTCCTTTTCTGCAACAGGAAGTTCTGGATTTTTGTGTTGTCAGATTTATCTGTGTTTACTTTTATGATTTCACATTTTTGCATCATGCTTGAAAAAGTCTTCCCTATTCAAGGCTTTTTTAGAAATCACTGTATTTTCACACTTTAACAGTTTATTTTTATATTATATAATTAATCTATACAGTATTTGTTTTGGCATAAAAAATGAGTCACAGATCCAACTTCTCTTTTTTCCAAGTGGCTAAATAGACACTATTTAAATAATCCATCCTAGGACTTCCCTGGTGGTCCACTGGTTAGGACTCCATTCCCAATGCAGGAGGCCCGGGTTCCATCCCTGGTCAGGGAACTAGATCCTGCATGCTACAACTAACAGTTCTCATGCCACAACTAAAGATCCCATGCGCCACAACTAAGACCCGGTGCAGCCAAATCACATAAATAAAAATATCTTTAAAAATAATAATAATCCATCTCTTCTACATTTGTTTGAAATCCCAATTTTGTCATGTAGTGGAGTCCATATTCTTTTCTACTGATCTGCCTGTTTGTGTCCCAGTAACAAAATGTTCATAATGTATTTTACTCTTTGATAGAACTTACATTCTATCATTTCAAAGTTTTCCTGGCTAGCCTTAATGTTTGTTTTTCCAGATGAATTTCAGTATCATTTTGTCAAGTTCTAAAACTAATCGTACTGCACTTTGATTAGAACTGCTTTGAAATTTTAACCCTCAACTTCAACTCCTTCTAAAGTTTCTTTTCTATTTACAATAATAAGAATAGCTAAAACATATACCTGTTAGAGGGTTTCCCTGGCAGCTCAGCTGGTAAAGAATCCGCCTACAATGCAGGAAACCCCAGTTCGATTCCTGGGTTGGGAAGATCCCCTGGAGAAGGGATAGGCTGCCCACTCCAGTATTCTTGGGCTTCCCTGGTGGTTCAGATGGTAAAGAATCCGTGTGCAATGCAGGAGACTTGGGTTGGGAAGATCCCCTGGAGGAGGGCATGGCAACCCACTCCAGTATTCTTGCCTGGAGAATCCCATGGACAGAGGACCCTAGTGGGTTACAGTCTATGGGGTCACCTGGCCGGGTACAGTCCATGGGGGCTACAGACCATGGGGTCGCACAGTCAGACATGATTGAGCGACTAAGCATAGCACACAGCATACCTGTTAGAACTTAGTATTAACTCATTTAACTAACACATGAACCCTGTAAAGTAGGAACTATATTATCATGTCCATTTTACAGCTGAGGCTAAGTAACTTAGCCAAGTTCACACAGGTAGTAAATGGCAGAGACAGTGATTCAGACTCAGGCAGGCAGACTCCAGCGGCCATACTCTGAGTGATTATTCTGTGTTTTGCCTTTATATCCATAAATCAAGGACAGCTGGAGAAATGCATTAAGCATATACTTCTTTTAGGAGAGAAAATAGGATAGGATAAAAAGTAAGGACTCTAGGTCGTATTTTTTCCACTTTACTTTCAAAAGGAGACATTTAGTAGGAAACCGGAGAAAGGTTATAGATTAGAATCATTTTTAATCTGGCCTGTGACCTCACCTTTTGTTTCTCAGAGAAGGAAATGATACCTAAGGGGAAGGTATATCACTGTGGATGGTTATGGGAAACATTTTTCATCATTCAGAAATGCATTGAGTGTTGAAGTAGGAATGAGTGGAAAAATGTGTGTGTGTATGTCTGCATGGTCAAGATAGCAAATCTCTTTGGACTGTTGATCTCATGTGTAATGGCCCATACAAAATCACTCTAATGCTTAAAAATCAGCACTGGGAATTCCATATGTATTTGCTTAATTATCCCCTTTTAAAAAAATTGGGCCACCACACAGTTTAAGGTAACAATAAAGAAAAATGTTCTTTGCCACCCCCCACCCCATGCGCACTCCAACAATTGCTGCTAAAATCCATAGGTCTAATGCATGCTGAAGGATCATCAAAGGATACATTTAAAAAGAAATCACCTAGTTGCTGGGCTTTCCCTGTGGCTCAGTGGTAAAGAATCCACCTGCAATGCAGGAGATGCAGGTTCAATCCCTATGTTGGGAAGGTCCCCTGGAGGAAGGTATGGCAACCCACTCCAGTGTTCTTGCCAGGAAAATCCCATGGACAGAGGAACCTGGCTGGGCACGCACGCACCTGGTTGCCCCTACCTGGGTAGGATGAGCGATAGCTGGTCACAAGGACACCTGCATCTCCCAGCTTGACTTCCCTCTTCCCGCAGTGCATCAAAGCTAAAGGCAATCAGTCCTCTTCACCCCCAAATTACCATCTCTGGGGGGGACATCTTTTTGATGAACTGGGGACTCTTTGTCCTCCTGCATGGGATCAAGTCTGCTTAAGTGCAACTCCTAATTCCTGAAAAGAAAGTGAATTCAGTCTATAGACACACCTTTTCCCTAAGTAGTAGGGTGGTGCTTTTCCCAGCAAGGACAGCCCTGTTCTTCAGCTCATCAGTAATGGGGTTGAAGATGCACAAACACGGCAGGTACTTGACTGAATTATTCCTTTTTATTCTTTTCATACATATTGAGAATTCTAGTGGAAAGGAAGAAATAAAGCATATCATTTGTGAAATAACTTCTATCCTTTAATAAATTGAAATTCCATACATCCAAATATAACCTGGGAGGGGATGAACTGGGAGATGGGGATTGACACATATACACTATTGATATTATGTTAATATATAAAATAGATAACTAATGACAACATACTGTATAGCACAGGGAAATTTACTTAATGCACTGTGGTGAACAAACGGGAGGGAAGTCCAAAAGGAGGGAATAGATGTATGTGTATGACTGATTCATTTTGCTGTGCAGAAACTAATACAACGTTGTAAAGCAACTATATTCCAATAAAAATTCATTTTAAAATGAAAATAAGCTCAATAAATGTGCAATGCCTCATCACAGAGCATTTCTAAATATTTCTGTTTTTACTCTGAATAAGGAGTAACCAAGAAAAATGGACTTAAATGACAATGATCTGAAGTTAATTTTCTTACAGTTAGAAGCTTTGCAATACCAAAGACAGAGAAAGAGATAAGGTTTTCCTTTCCTAGAAATACTTAAAAATAGAGTAGATTTATATATTATTAGTGGTGGTTCTTCAGAACTGGCCCATAAATCAGGTAGTAAAACTTTCAAAAATGGGCCAAATATTTGAGCAGACTGAAGACCATTTGAGCACTCTGAAGAAGATTTATGAACATTCAGTGACTGGAGAGCTTACTATTAGTCTGGGAAACACAAAGTAAAGACACAACTAGACACTCTACACACCCACATAGAATTGCTAAGATTAAAAAAACTGCCAACATCAAAGTTTGATAAGGTGGGTGTGAAGCAACTGAAACTTACATGTGGCAGATAAGAATGTAAACTGGTACAACCACTTTGGGAAAAAATCTGGCAGTTTCTTATAAACTAAAAATATACACTCACAGTAAGACTGAGAAATTCCACTTCTATGTATTTACCTAAGGAAAATAAAAACCTATGGCCACAAAAAGACTTGTACAAAAGTGTTCATAGCAACTTGATTCATAAAATTGAAAAAACTGGGAGGTCAGGAGACAAATGCCCATCAATAGGAGAATGAAAAAGTCAGCAGTGGTCTGTTCACACACAATGGACTTACAACTCAACAAGAGAAAGAAACAGACTCCTGATACATGTAGAACATGGATGAATCTCAAAAACATTTTGCTGAGTAAAAGGAACTTTGCATACCAAAAAAGAGTACATATTCTATTTTTCCATTTGTATGAAACTTTACAACAAGCAAACCAAATACATGGAGAAAAGCTCAGAATAGAGGTTGTCTTTGAAGAGCAGCGGGTGAGGGCTGGAAGGGTACATGACAGAATTTCCTGGAGTGATAGTAGTGTACTTCAATAAAAGTTTGGGTCAAATAGATGAGTTTGCCAAAACTTAGGAAATTTACACTTAAGATTTGAGCAATTTCATCATATAAAAGAAATGAAACAAAACAAATATTGAACTCTAATCTAGCTAATGATATAAACGCTGAGATATTTAGAGGAAAAGTACTGATGTCATTTACCTTGAAATGCATTTAAAAATAAGTTTAAAATGGTTTCAAAAGAACAGCATGTATACTATCTATGGTGAAACAGATCACCAGCCCAGGTGGGATGCATGAGACAAGTGCTTGGGCCTGGTGCACTGGGAAGACCCAGAGGAATCGGGTGGAGAGGGAGATGGGAGGGGGGATCGGGATGGGGAATAAGTGTAAATCTATGGCTGATTCATATCAATGTATGACAAAACCCACTGAAATGTTGTGAAGTAATTAGCCTCCAACTAATAAAAAAATTTAAAAAAAAAAAAAAGAATAAACAAGAGCTATAGCAAATGGAAAAAAAAAAAAAAAAAGTTTAAAATGGACAGAGGACCTAAATAGACACTTCTCCACAGAATACATACAGATTGCCAACACGCACATGAAAAGATGCTCAACACTAATTGTTAGAGAAATCCAAATCAAATCTACAATGAGGTACCACCTTACATGGTCAAAATGGCCATCATTAAAAAAAATCTACAAATAACAAATGCTGGAGAGGGTGTGGAGAAAAGGGAACCCTCCTACACTGTTGGTGGGAATGTAAATTGGTAGAATCACTATGGAAGACAGCATGGAGTTTCCCCAAAACTCAAAATAGGATCACCACGTGCTGTGCTTATTTGTGCCCAGCTCATCTGCGCCCAACTCTTTGCGACCCCATGGACCCGCCAGGCACCTCTGTCCATGGGGATTCTCCAGGCAAGAATACTGGAGTGGGTTGCCACACTCTCCTCCAGGGGATCTTCCCAACCAAGGGATTTAATCCAGATCTCCCGAATTGCAGGTGGATTCTTTATGATCTGAGCCACCAAGGAAGCCCAAGAATACTGGAGTGGGTAGCCTATCCCTTCTCCAGGGTAACTTCCCGACCCAGGAATCGAACTGGGGTCTCCTGCATTGCAGGTTCAGATGGTAAAGAATCTTCCTGCTATGCAGGACACCTGGGTTCGATCCCTGGGTTGGGAAAGTCCCCTAGAGTACTACCATATGATCCTGCAATTCCACTCCTGGGCATATACACAGACAAAAGTATAATTCAAAAAGATGCATTCATCCTCTATGACCCACCTCCCAGAGTAATGAAAATAAAAACAAAAATAAATAAATGGTACCTAATTAAACTTAAAAGTTTTGCACAGCAAAACCATAAACAAGATGAAAAGACAACCTTCAGAAGGAGAAAAAAAATTGCAAATGAAGCCACTGGCAAAGGATTAATCTCCAAAATATACAAGCAGTTCTTGCAGCTCAATATTAGAAAAACAAACTCAATCAAAAATGGGCAGAAGACCTAAACAGACATTTCTCCAAAGAAGACATACACATGGCTAATAGACACACAGAAAAATGCTCAACATCACTTATTATTAGAGAAATGCAAATAAAAATTACAATGAGGTATCTATCACCTCATCCCAGTCAGAATGGCCATCATCAAAAAATCTACAAACAATAAACACTGGAGAGGATGTGGAGAAAAAGGAACCCTCTTGCACTGTTGGTGGTAATATAAATTGATGCAGCTATTGGGAAGATCCCCTGGAGAAGGGAAAGGCTTCCCACTCCAGTATTCTGGCCTGCAGAAGTCCATGGACTGTATAGTCCATGGGGTCACAAAGAGTCGGACACGACTAAGCGACATTCACTCACTGTGGAGAACAGTGTGAAGATTCCTTAAAAAACTAGGAAAAAGACTACCATAATCATCCAGCAGTCCTACTACTAGGCATATACCCTGAGAAAACCATAACTGAAAAAGACACATGTACCTCAGTGTTCATTGCAGCACTCTTTACAATAGCCAGGGCATGGAAGCAACCTAGATGTCCACCAACAGAGGAAAGGATAAAGACGTTGTTGTACATACATACAACGGGATATTACTGAGCCATAAAAAGAAATAAATTTGAATCAGTTCTAGTGAGGTGAATGAACCTAGGGCCTGTTATACAGAGTGAAGTAAGTCAGAAAGAGAAAAACAAATATTGTATATTCATACATATATATGGAATCTAGAAAAATGCTACTGACAAATCTATTTGCGGGGCAGCAATAGAAACACAGACATAGAGAACAGAGTTGCAGACACAGCAGGGGAAGGAGAGGGACAGCTGAGAGAGCAGCCTGGAAACACACACATTACCGTCTGTAAAACAGACAGTAAGCGCAAGTCACTCAGTCGTGTCAGACTCTTTGTGACCCCATGGACTCTACAGTCCATGGAGTTCTCCAGGCCAGAATACTGGAGTGGGCAACTGTTCTCTCCTCCAGGGGATCTTCCCAACCCAGGGATCAAACCTAGGTCTCCCACATTGCAGGCGGATTCTTTACCAGCTGAGCCACCAGGGAAGCCCCAGAATATTGGAATGGGTAGCCTGTCCCTTCTCCAGGGGATCTTGCTGACCCAGGAATCGAACCAGGGTCTCCTGCATTGCAGGTGGATTCTTTACCAACTGAGCTATGAGGAAAGCCTAGTCAGTGGGAATTTGCTATATGACGCAGGGAACTCAACCTGGTACTCTGTGACAACCTAGAAGGTTGGGATGGGATGGGAGGGAGGTTCAAGAGGGAGGAGACATATGTACCCTATGGTACGTACCTATGGCTGATTCATGTCGATGAATGGCAGAAGCCAGCACAACATTGTAAAGCAATTATCCTCCAATTAAAAATACATTTTTGAAAAGATACATGCACCTCTGTGTTCATAACAGCACTGTTCACAATCGTTAAGACATGGAAATAACCTGAATGTCCACCAACAGACGCATGGATAAAGAAGACATGGCACATACGTACAATGGAACAGTCCTCCCGGGTGGCTCAGTCGGTAAAGAGTCTGCCTGCAATGTGGGAGACCCGGGCTCAGTCCCTGGGTCGGGAAGATCCCCGGACAGAGCATTCCATGGACAGAGGAGCCTGGCAGGCTACAGTCCATGGAGTCAAGAAGAGTGGAACGCTACTGAGTGACTAATATTCAATATACAATGGAGTACTACTCAGTCATGGGAAGGCATGAAATATTGCCATTTGCAGGAACACGGATGGACCTAGAGATTATCATACTAAATGAAGTTCAGTTCAGTTCAGTCGCTCAGTCGTGTCCGACTCTTTGCGACCCCATGAATCGCAGCAGGCCAGGCCTCCCTGTCCAAAGACAAATACCATGTGATATCACTTATATGTGGAATCTAAAATATAACACATATGAACTTATCTATAAAACAGAAACAGAGTCACAGATACAGAGAATAGACTTGTGGTTGCCAAGGGTGGGAAGGCGGGGGAGGGATGGAGTGAGAGTTTGGGATTAGTAGATGCAAAACTTTTACATATAAAATGGATAAACAACAAGATCCTACTGTATAGCACAGGGAACTGTGCTATAATATCCTATAATAAATGATAGACTATAATTTCAATATCCTATAATAAATGATAATGGAAAAGAATATATAAATGAATCACTTTGCTGTACACAGAAATTAACACAACACTACAAACCAACTATGCTTCAATAAGCTAAACTTTTCAAAAATAAGGTTGATGAATGGCTGGAGGGATAGATAGAAGGATAGTATCTGATGAAGGAAAATAAAATCATCTCAGCAGAAACTTGGTGGTGGGAAGCATGTTCACTATAAAATTCAGCTTTGTTATATGTTTGAAATTTTTGTAATAAAATGAGGAATTCCACTACAAGGTATGTGCCAAGAGAAATGGAAACATATGTCCACACAAAAACTTGTACAGAAATGTTCACATGAGTGTTATTCATGACAGCCAAAGAGTGGGAATATCCCCAAGGTGCATCAGATGATGAGTCGATAAACAAAATGTGGTCTGTCTATTATTAGGCAATAAAAAGAAATGGAATACTGATACAGGCTACAGCATGGATGAATCTTCAAAACGTTATGCTAAGTGAGAGAAGCCAGTCATAAAAGACTAAATATTATATGACTCCATTTATATGAATTGTCCAGAGGAAACAATTATATAGAGACAGAGAGTAGATTCAAGGTTGCCTTTGGCTGGGAGGGTAGGTAGGAAATAGGGACTGACTCTTAAGGGGTGTGGGTTTTCTTTTATGGTGATAAAACTGTTCTAAAAATGATCGTAGAGATGACTGTGGGACTCAGTAAATATACTAAAAGCCACTGACTTTTACACTTTAAAAGAGCAAAATGTACAGTATGTAAATTATAACTCAATAAAACTGTTATTAAAAAATACTGGAAAAATTATTAGAATTAGCCCTATTATCACACAATTAATCACCCTGTCAACTACAGATCTCTCTCCTTCTTTGTAGTGATGAATAATATAAAGTCTTTATTAATTTGAATTTGACTCATCTAGAATCACTAATTGTTCATGCCATAGATTTTTCTCTCATCTCTTTTTTTCAGATCTCTTACTCTAGATGAAGAAAAAAAATCCTTATACATTCTAAAATGTGTATTTTGATACAAATTTCTTAATAATGAGTATCTAAATACATCAAACACATGAACCTCGTATTAATCTTACATTTGTCAAGTTGACTTTTACTAGAGGGTTCTAGTATGCTAGTAGACAGGTTTTTGTTTGTTTGTTTAACAATTCCTAGTTACAATGTCTCACGGGCATATCTATGCCTGTATACTCCCTGCTGGTCGCCCAGGTCCCAGAGGGAGAAAAAAGATCACTTTCCTCCTATCTTGTCCCCCTGTGACTCAATTCTCATCCTCCCCCCTACCCCAAAGAGGTCACCAGAAGAAGAGAAACACAGGGAATGAGTATGTGTAAAATGCGGAAGTTATTACTTATGTGTATTTTGAGCCACAGGTTTTCACACTTGGGTGCATGTTGGAAACACCTGGGGCTTTAAATAAAACATTGGTGCCCAGGTCCTCCTCCCCTGCTCTGAGATCCTGATGTCTGGGGTGCAATCTGGGCATCAGAAGTTCTCAACACCACCCACCTCCCCCCACCCCAGGAGATTCTAGTGCAACCAGGCTGAAAACCACTGATCTAGGACAACATCCTGAGCTCTAGAAGAGCTGGGTTGGATCAGAACCTAAATCCAAATAGTGGGGTTTCACCCCTCTCTAGGTGGTCCCAAGATACAAGAACCTCCCAGCAAGGGTGGACATACATCAGAGAGAACAACATGACATCATCATCTTTTAATTTTTCAAAAAGAGGGTGCATTACATGATTCCAAGTCCAACTCTATTAAAAAGCATTTCATGATAAAGTTTCCTCCTATCCTGTCCTCCTGAGGCTCCACTCTTATCCCTGCTCCCACTCCCCAAAGAGATCACAACTACCAATGGGTTCTTCTTCACCTTACTGGAAACTCAAGTCAATCCTTTATTTCCTTTATTTTTTAACAGAAAAGGTAGAATTTTATGCTATCTTTTTTTTCTGGGAAAATCTTGGAAATACCTTTGCATTAATACTTACTTTGTGGGACTTCTCTAGCGGTCTAGCGGTTAAGGGTCCACCTACCAATTCAGGGGACACGGGTTGGACCCCTGGTCCAGGAGGATCCCGCATGCCTTGGAGCGACTAAGCCCGTGGACAACTACCAAGGCTGTGCCCTAGAGTCTGAGAGCTGCAACAAGAGAAGCCACCGCAGTGAGGAGCCCGCACACCGCAACTAGAGAAAGCTCCAGCAGCAAAGAAGACCTAGCGTAGCCCAAAATAAATAAATATTTTGTATCAAGAGCTTCCTCATTGTCCTACATCTACCTAGTATTCCATTACACGCAAGCACCACATTTTATTTGAAAAAATCACTTATTGGTGGGCATTTAAATTGTTTCTTACCTGGTACTATGAGTACCAACGCCCCCATGAGTAACTCTGTCCCTGCCCTTGTGCAACTGCATGAATGAAACCATGGGAGAAATTCCTAGGAGCAGAATTTCTGGGACAAAAGGTGGTACATTTATAATTTTGATGAATGTTGTGAGATTGCCCTCCACGGCATTGTTGAAACTGATGCTCAGGCCAGCAATGTGTGAGAGACCTCCCTCCCCACTGCCTCACCACTGTGAATGGTCACACTTCCAAGTTTTCTGTCGATTTGATAGCTTAAAAGATAATATCTCAGTATACACTGGTTTGCTCATCTTTCTCCTTTCTTTGAGCTTGTATGTCTTCCCTTATGTTTAAGATTCCTCTCCTGTCATTTTTCGCTCGTTGGCCACTTATTACGGCTGACCAGTGGCATAAAAGAAAGATAGGCTGTCCTTCAAAGGTATGGTTTTACCTCTGTCCACACCATCCCTGGTAGCTCAGATGGTAAAGAATCTGCATGCAATGCAGGAGACCTGGGTTCAATCCCTGGGTCAGAAAGAGCCCCTGGAGAAGGGAACGGCGACCCATTCCAGTATTCTTGCCTGGAGAATCCCATGGCAGAGGAGCCTGGTGGGCTACAGTCCATAAGGTCACAAAGAGTCAGACATGATTTAGCAACTAACGCTTTCACTTTCACACTACCCAATAAGTTAACAATTCTTCTGGGAGGAACAAAGAGGTGGGTGGACAGATGGACAGAGAAGTGGAATCTCTCCAACCTTGACGAAAGGGACTCATACTGTTTACATGCCCAATGCATCACTACATACAATGTTTTGTTCATTCCTATAATATTAATTGAATGCCTTCTATATGCAAAGCACATTCTCTGGGTGAAAGAGAACAGAGGAATTAGGATTTACAGCTCAAAATTCCACTATAATTGTAGAAGCCTTTCTACCCATATTCCTACATGGTTCTTTTTTATGGGTACTGATGGGCAACGATACCATCATTAGCCATAATTAAACTGCCATTTTGTACTTCCGCATTTTCCTTGTATTAAGTTACTCCAAACTGAGCTAATCATCAAAATTCAAAACATCCCAGGTAAGCAACTTTTACACTTTTAGCATTTTCCTCACAACCTAAAAGTATAAAATTTCTGATTTATACTTTACTATTTCCCCCAGGCCTTTTCTAACTTGAGAATTTTATGTGTGCCTACTCTCTTATTTAGTTTGGTTTCTTTTGGTATAAATTAGAAGACCTAATAAGGACTTTCTAATGGCATCTAGTCAATCCCCTAGGCTCCTTGCTAGACAAAGGCTCTCAATCTTTCTTGTTTTAAAGGATTTCCAAGGAAAGCACTTCTGTGTTCTCAATAATTCTCCCATTCCAGTGTTTATGATCCAGCCACCCAAATAACTTTCTGTCACCTATCACCTCAAAATGATCTCATTGACCATCTTAACAAAATGTGATGCTGATTACTCCTAAATTTTTCTTCAGCTCTCATCAAAACAGATGCACGCTGTAATTAACTTATGACTTTGATCTTTTTTTCTGCAGTGAAATTAACAGACTTTGATTTTTTTTTTCCTATGGTGGAAACTCCATATTAGTTTCCAAATTCAAGAATGCAAAAAAAAAAAAAAAGCATTTAAATCAATTTTAACCATTAAAAATATTCATCTTTGTTTCATTTAAAATAAATACATTTTCAAAAAAAGAAAAAGTAAATCAACTTTTATTCCAAACTTCATCCCACTAGGCAGGAAGAAACTCAACCCCAGGCATAGGAGAGTGACCTCAGCCCCTCCCCTGTACCTCCTGCAGGCCTGTAGAATCCCAGCAGCTCAATTAGCAAAGGTATTAGGAGACCCTCTGGGGCCCACCCAACAAAGGTCTGTATACTGAAAGCTATGGTTTTTCCAGTAGCCATGTACAGATGTGAGAGTTGGACCATAAAGAAGGCTGAGCACCAAAGAATTGATGCTTTCGAACTGTGGTATTAGAGAAGACTCCTGAGAGTCCCTTGGATAGCCAAGACATCAAACCAGTCAATCCTAAAGGAAATCGACCCTGAATATTCATTGGAGGGACTGATGCTGAAGCTGAAGCTCCCACACTTTAGCTGCCTGATGCAAAGCGCTAACTCATTAGAAAAGACCCTGATGCTGGGAAAGACTGAGGGTAAGAGGAGAAGGGGACAACAAAGGACAATATGGTTGGATGGCATCATCAATGCAACGGACATGAATTTGAGCAAACTCTGGGAGATAGCAAAGGACAGGGAAGCCTGGAATGCTACAGTCCATGGGGTCAAAAAGAGTCAAAGACAACTGAGTGACTGAACAACAGCTGAACAAGAACAACACGTCCCTGCCCTGGGCTTCATATGGGATCAGTGCAGCTACTCTGTAATTTTCATGTGCTGCTTAGGGCAGGGGCAGTTCTGGCAAAGCTGGCGACCACAGGTGAGATGAGGTCCCTGCTACTTATGGGACCACAGACCCCCCCTTTTCCTTCTTAGCTTGGAGGAAATCCCTTCTCTTTTCTTGTTTCCTTTGGAAGCACTACCTCTCATCAGCTTTTGAAAATCTGAATATCTCCAAAAAATTTCCATCATTCATCTATATATTCCTCAAACACAAGAGAGTAAATAGTGGGGAGGCCCTGACCAGGAAGAGGCACTAGCTGGCAGAAAGTATGATACTGCAAGGTAAATGCCATGAAGATGGACTCAGGACCAGGCAAGCAAGTCTGCCCATATAGGCAGGGCATAAGAAGCCTTTTGGGAGGAAGGTACACTAAGCTGGGAGCCAAAGGGTAACAGAGAAGAACAAATCTGACTCCACATTCGATCTGTTTCTTTCCCTTTAACCCTTGTGCTATGTTGCCTGGGCTGTCACATTGGCTATGCACCTTTTGTAAAAGAATGTTGCCTACAGCCTCCAAACTAGAAACCTGACCAGAGATTTCAATCCTAAGACTAGCAACACCTTCTTGCCTTGTGCTTCAATTCTGACAATCATAGTCCGTGTTAAGACAGAACACTGATGTATTGTTTTAGAACATCTATTGATGAAACTGATTTTTCAGTAGTCTACAGAGAGCCTCTGACATATCAAGTACTAAACTAAATGTTCCAGAAACAGAGCTTACCACCAGCACCTGACAAAATACATAAATTAAAATCATTACTGTCTTTAGAAAAGCAGAAAGCAGACTGTAATTCAATCAAGGTCCCACCCAACAAGTTCTACACAAGAAACCAGTGAGATCCTAATTCCAAGTTTCTAAGTGTTTTTTAACCAGATCCTATTTCCACTGCACATGCAAATTTCATTTTTTTTTTTTTTGGTACCCTCATTTATTCCAATCTCTGTTTCTGAAATAAACATTTTAGTTTAAAAACATATTATGCAACAAATGACATGAAAAAGAAACAAAGAGGGACTGTTTTAGATTAGAAGAGACTTAAGGGACAGAACAAAAGCACATGTGTGGAGTATGTTTAGATTCTGAACCCAGCAAATGTAGAAATCCAGAAATCTGAATCCAAGGCAAACGTGGAAGACTTTTTGAGACAACCAGGGAATTTTTATTATGGTCTGGGTACTATGATTCTAAGAATTAGTGTTAATTTTGTGAGGTGTGATAAATGGCCTTGTGATTATATAACAAAATGCCCATAATTTTTATTTATTTATTTTTTTTGGAGAGCAATGGATGTTTATTTTTTTCCAAATTATTTTTATTAGTTGGAGGCTAGTTACTTTACAATATTGTAGTGGTTTTTGCCATACATTGACATGAATCAGCCATGGATTTACATGTGTTCCCCATCCTGAACCCTCCTCCCGCCTCCCTCCCCATCCCATCCCTCTGGGTCTTCCCAGTGCACCAGCCCTGAGCACTTGTCTCATGCATCCAACCTGGGCTGGTGATCTGTTTCACACTTGATAATATACATGTTTCGATGCTGTTCTCTCGAAACATCCCACCCTCACCTTCTCCCATAGAGTCCAAAAGTCTGTTCTATACATCTGTGTCTCTTTTTCTGTCTTGCATATAGGGTTATCATTACCATCTTTCTAAATTCCATATATATGCGTTAGTATACTGTATTGGTATTTTTCTTTCTGGCTTACTTCACTCTGTATAATGGGCTCCAGTTTCATCCACCTCATTAGAACTGATTCAAATGAATTCTTTTTAATGGCCGAGTAATATTCCATGGTGTATACGTACCACAGCTTCCTTATCCATTTGTCTGCTGATGGGCATCTAGGTTGCTTCCATGTCCTGGCTATTATAAACAGTGCTGCGATGAACATTGGGGTGCACGTGTCTCTTTCAGATCTGGTTTCCTCAGTGTGTATGCCCAGAAGTGGGATTGCTGGGTCATATGGCAGTTCTATTTCCAGTTTTTTAAGGAATCTCCACACTGTTCTCCATAGTGGCTGTACTAGTTTGCATTCCCACCAACAGTGTAAGAGGGTTCCCTTTTCTCCACACCCTCTCCAGCATTTATTGCTTGTAGACTTTTGGATAGCAGCCATTCTGACTGGCATGTAATGGTACCTCACTGAGGTTTTGATTTGCATTTCTCTGATAATGAGTGATGTTGAGCATCTTTTCATGTGTTTTTTAGCCATCTGTATGTCTTCTTTGGAGAAATGTCTGTTTAGATCTTTGGCCCATTTTTTGATTGGGTCATTTATTTTTCTGGAATTGAGCTTCAAGAGTTGCTTGTATATTTTTGAGATTAATCCTTTGTCTGTTTCTTCATTTGCTATTATTTTCTCCCATTCTGAAGGCTGTCTTTTCACCTTACTTATAGTTTCCTTTGTTGTGCAAAAGCTTTTAAGTTTAATTAGGTCCCATTAGTTTATTTTTGCTTTTATTTCCAATATTCTGGGATGTAGGATTATATTATAAAGTATGTAGAAAGAAAATGACATGAAACCTGAAATGTGCTTTAAAATATTAAGGAAAGGGGAAAAGCAGGAAGCAACTATGACAAAATCTTGATGATAATCTAGGTTTTGTTTTATGGGAAATGATTCTATGACCCTTTCTTTTGAATTTTTCATGGTAAGTTTAGAAAATATATATAAGCAAAACACCTCTAGCAGTTATCACACGATAACCTATCATTACCTATGATAATAACAGAAACTCAAACACGCATTTGGCATTAGACCATTTATCACGTGAGTTTGCCGGCTCTCTCAGATGCAGCACATACTTTTAGTTTGATAAAAGCCTTTAAAGCAAATACCAAAGATCTTGTCATTTCACCCAAGCATCCTTCAGGGTGGTTTGCTCAAATGAGAAACAAAATGAAAAATTGCTGCCTTACGGAGGTTTCATCCTGGTGAGGGCCACTGGGGGTGGTCAGCAAGTCGAGAAACTAATAGATATAATAGAAACGTATCAGGTGGTGTTAACAAGAACAATAAAGCAGGATGAGGGAACAGAGAATGACGGGGTAGGTGCAATTTTACAGTGGGTGGCCCAGCATTGCTTTCCTGATGGGCGATACTGGAGAAGAGCCTTGAACGGGGTGAGGAAACAGGCCACGTGGTTGAATGTAGGGGGCGCTCCAGACAGAGGGAACAGCAAGAGTTGGTGAGTCAGGAGACAGTCGTGGGGGCAGCGTGACGGGTGATGAGGTCAGAGTGGAGCCTGGACCAGATGACGGAGGGCTGAGCCAGGGGTCCTCAAAGCCATCCCCAGGTTCAGGGATCCTCAGGAGGATGGATGGGCTCCATCCATACTCATACTCATGGCTGTGATTTATTACAGCTAAAGGATCCCAAGCAAGGCCAGGAAAGACAAAAGGTGCGTGGGGTGAAGTCTGGGAAACCAGCTGCAGCTTCCAGAGTCCCCTCCCGGTGGAGCCACACGGAACACCCTGTATTCCGCCAGCTGCGTGTTGCGACAACGCGTGTGAACTCTTGACCCCCAGGGAAACGCACTCTAGACCCAGTGCCCAGGGCTTTCCTGGAGGACTGGCCAGGGGTACCCTCTGCCCGTCAGGTACGCACAACCCAGACTCCCAGAAGGAAAGCACGTGCTCAGCATAAAGCATATTGCTTGCACCAACAGCTTAGGGACGATGAGCCACTCACTTAAGTTAATGGTGGGAACCTTCCCGCAATCTAAGTTCCCAGGTGCCCGCCCAGGGCTAACCCTGAGGGTTAGCGACAGGATGGTGGTGCTGGCTCTTTCTCTGCATAAGGGCCTCGTAGGCAGCGGGAAGGCTTCCGGAGCGTGGGAAGGGGAGGGTGGAAGTGGGGGATGAAGGATGCCAGGGTCCTCCTTCCTTCCCCCTCCAGGGGTAGAAACACAACAGAGGGTAGAGATCCACCCCCCACCCCGAATGTCGACGCTAGAGTCATGCTTCCCTGGGCACAGCCTGCCCCAGGAAGTGTCCATGGAGTCAAGACCTTTTATCAATGTAGAGCAACTACTCAAAGCAGAAAGGAAAGCTTGTTCTACGTTCTGGGGCCAGAAAAACACAATGGCCACACTTGACTCTCAAAAGCCAGGGGCCGTGTATCAGCCCGGGGCCTCCAGAGAAATGGAATCAAAGGGGTATATGTGTGGGTAAAGAGATTCATTTCAAGTCACGGGCTCTTGTGACGGTGGGGCTGACCAGTGTGAAATCTGTAGCCAGCAGGCTAGAAATTCTCCCACTGAAGCTGATGCTGCAGCCTTCAGGCAGGCTTTCTCCTTTGTCATGGAAACCTGGATTTTATTCTTAAGCCTTTTAACTCTAGGGGTGAGGTCCACTGAGGTTGCAGGGCAGTGGTAGTGGTGATGGTGGGGTGATCTCCTACTCTTCAAGTCAGCTGATTGTAGGTGTTAACACATTTATCTACAAAGTGCTTTCACAGTAACACCTAGGTCAGTGGCTAGTTGAATCTCTGGAGATCAGGGGCCAGCCAAGTTGAAACGTGAATCTAACCACTGCAGATGGGAACAGGAGCCCAAACAAGCAAGCCAGAGGGGTGATCTCCACCCACGCTCGGCAGGCTGGAAGTGGACTGTGGTACAACCAGGTGAAGTCAGGCCAGACAAGGGCCAAGCCCATGAGTGTCTTTGACTGAGGCCTTCTTGAGATGATTCGGTAAAGAATCTGCCTGCAATGCGGGAGACCTGGGTTTGGTCCCTGGGTTGGAAAGATCCCCTGGCTACCCACTCCAGTATTCTGGCCTGGAGAATTCCATGGATGGAGAAGCCTGGCAGGTTAAAGTCCATGGGGTCCCAAAGAGTCGGACATGACTGAGCGACTTTCACTTTTCAATTTACATATTATGGGCTTCCCAGGTGGTACTAGTGGTAAAGAATCCACCTACTAATGCAGGAGATGCAAGAGACATGGGTTCGATCCCTGGGCCGAGAAGATCCCCTGGAGTAGGAAATGCCAACCCACTCCAGTATTCTTGCCTGGAAGATCCCATGGACAGAGAAGCCTGGCGGGCTACAGTCCAGGGGTTGCAAAAAGTCAGACAGGACTGAGCAACTAGCACTTGAGATGATGAAAGTTGAGAGAATCAGGGATCCAAGTACCCCACATCTCTCTGGAGGTTGCCCATCCCCTCATGGCTTCTACTGAAGGCTACACCCTCCCAGAGAACAACCTCAGTTTGAGCTGAACCCTAACCCCACACGGAGGAGCAGGGCTTTCCTCTTAGGCACACACTCACAACCCCAGTCAGGTTAATTCAGGGGCAAGGGATGCACATGTGGCAATTAGAAGTTTATCACAACTTAACACAGTTCTTGGCACAGAGTGGCTGCTAATTAAATGCCCCTTCTCTCCCCCTTAATTCCAGATGAGATGACATTTAGACTATCCTGGGTGCACTTTTCAATGCTCTGGTCTCTCTAGTTGGTCAGATTTTTCTTAAAATGTCTGGCATCCAAAATTTGACATAATGTACTCTCTGTTATTAACAAAATCAGAAGAACTATTATTTTCTGCAATCAACTTTGCTGTTCAGTTGCTCAGTGGTGTCTGACTCTTTGCAACCCCATGGACTGCAACACACCAGGCTTCCCTGTCCTTCCCCATCTCCCAGAGTTTGCTCAAACTCAAGTCCATTGAGTCGGTGATGCCATCCAACCATCTCATCCTCTGTCATCCCCTTCTCCTGCCTTCAATCAACTACTAAATGCCTATCAATTCAATTAAAGCTGCAACTGGTTTTTTTTTTTAGCTCTGCATCTGTTCACTCAGCAAATATTTTTTGAGTACCCACTATGTACCAGGGACTGTTCTAGATATTAGAGGCACAGAGGTGAACAAGAGGTTACACTCTAGCAGGGAAGACGGACATTAAACAAGCACACAGGTAAGTAGCTCAGTCATTGCAGATAATAAATGCCAGGAGGACAGAACTGTCCAATGTCATAGGGAGTGACCAGGAATGGGGAGCAGTACTGGACAGGGTGGTCAAGGAGGACCTCCCTGAGGAGGTGGCTTTGGAGCCTGGACCCGAGTGATGACAAGTTGCTACGTAGAGAGCAAGGTATCACATTATTGATTCATTAACCCATCATCCAACAAAACAAAGCCAAACCGACACTTGTTCACATGAATTATTAAACCTGATCTTCCTGGGTTTTCTTCAGCAAGAGATTTATGTGTTGTGTTTTCATAATAACCACATTTTGATGCTTTGACAACTTGAGGCCTCGTGGATCCTGGAGGGACAACCCCCTTCCAGGGCCAGCCAATTCCTGGAGATGGTAAATTCTCCTGCCAGTACGCCTTCCAAGTGCAAACCAACCAATCTACCAACTACTGCCTCTACTGGGCCCTCACACTCCAGGCCACTATTCCCTTGCCTTAATCACCCCAGGGCCAGGCACCAGACAGTAAGGATGTCTCCTACACCACAGAGCCCACTGGGATTATCCAAACTAGCCAATCCTAAATCAGCTCACCACTCCCCTAGTGTTGCCTTTCCCAAAGAAATCACAATAAAGGCTCTTGTCCCCATTTTCCTCTCGCCCCTGTTTGCCTCTTGAGAACCCTGGTGTTTCCCAGTGTGGCCTCGCATGGCTTCGTGTGGCTTGTCTCCTGTCTCCAGGGGACTTCAAATATAAAAAACAAAAAACTTCCACCTTCATAACGGTCATTTCCATGTCTTCATGTCTTATTTAATAAATCCAGGTACATTTTAAAACAGTTATCTTCATTAAATTTCTTCCCGTTGTTAGCCTTGGCCTTTGGTGCTTCCCCAATGGCTCAGCAAGTAACGAATCCACCTGCGATGCAGGAGACACAGGAGACGCAGCTTCGATCCCTGGGTCAGGAAGATCTATTGCAACCCACCACAGTATTCTTGCCTTGGAGATCCCATGGACAGAGGAGCCTGGTGGGCTACAGTCCATGGGGTCGCAGAGAGTCAGACCTGACAGAGCAACTAAGCGTGCATGCAGTCTTGTCCCGGTGGTCCAAGATGCGAGCTCTTGGTTTGTCTCCTTTCACGGTGTGCATCCCTCCCACCTTTGCATCACCTCCAGAGCGGCTGAATGTCTCCTGCATGTCCATGTCCACGTTCACCTCACAGCACATCACTAGGAACAGTCATGGACCATGCCTGTGATGTTCCCCTGGAGACCCCCTAAGTTAATGCACTCTGGAGGCTCAGATGATAAAGAATCTGCCTGCAGTGCGGGAGACTGGGTTTGATCTCTGGGTTAGGAAGATCCCCTGGAGGAGGGCATGGAACCCCACTCCAATATTCTTGCCTGGAGAACTCCATGGACAGAGGAGCCTGACTGGCTACAGTCCATGGAGTTGCAAAGAGGTGGACATGACTGAGCAACTAAGCACGCATTATATAATCTAGACATAGGGTCAACTTATTCCAACTTCTCTAAAATCTCCACATTTGTCCATCTATAACATACAAACCAATGTTAATTGCCTGGGAAAATTAAGATACTGGACTATAGCTTGCCTCAATTGTCGACCTTAAAAAAATGGGACGAATAACATGTGACTTATGCTTAGTTGATCCCTATGGACTTCTAGTAATCATGTTTTTTTTTTTTTTTTTTTTAATCATGTTATTTTTAAAACGCTTGCCAGAAATTGTGGCTAAACATATTAGTCTAAGGGTCCTGGAATTTCAACTTACCTCCTTTTTAAAAAACTGGGAAACGCTTTACTGTAACTTCCCTGGTGAAGTTACAGTAAAGAATTCTATGGACAGAGGAGGCTGGCGGGCTACAGTCTCTGGTGTCACAGAGTCAGACACAACTGAGCGACTAACAGTTACTGTAACTAAGATTCATCAGTTGTTTGCTCCATAAAAATTTCATTTTACTGATAAAACGTATGGGAATTTGGGAATGACACAGGGCAATGACATTCATTCAGAGCAAAGATGTAATTATTGGTAAATCATGATGTGATATTCCCAACATGTTAAAATTAATGGATTCTTGGCACTCATTAGTACCAAAATTATGAATATTGCCCACAGTTTAAAGAATTTAAAAGACAAATTAAAACTGAGAACTATAAAATTAGAAGGAAAACTATTTTTTCAAAGAACTGCTAATTTTTCCTGCCTCTACACCCACTTCAAACAGTAGAATATTTTGACATCTCCCATGAATGCTTCTTAAATTAGAACACGGGATGTGTTAAACTGATGCGTGTTTTTATTACATATTTTTATTATGTTGTTTTAAAAATAAAATTAAGTCTTAAAAAGGACTTGGGAGTTCATTTTTTCTTTTTAATTTAAGGGCGAGAAACTAGAAGCTACTTTACATCAATTAAAAAGAAATGATTATACTCTGACTATTCTGTGCTTTATTGCACTTGAGGACTTTTTTCCCCAGCACAACAAAGAAAATGTCCAAAAGCATCTCTAAGCAAGAACTTTTGCAATGTTTTTTTTTTTTTTTTATTAGTTGGAGGCTAATTACTTCACAGAACTTTTGCAATGTTTTCATTTGGAAAAGTCTTCAAGTTTTGGTTGCTCTTAAAAATTAATAGCCTTCCAAGATTTAGCCCTTTACCCAGGAAAAAAATTTAATCACCTTTTTTCTTGATCCAAAAGAAGTGCTTTTCTCCTTGTTACTCTAAAATGAGGGGGCAGCAGACTTTGGAGGCTGCAAAGAAAGCCAGAGGACTCAGAGATGTGGTTTCAGTGACAATAATTCAGTAGAAGCCTTGCTACTGGGCTAAAGGAGAGAGAATTGATAAAGGCCAAGTAGGCCAAAAGCATGAGGAACACAAGAAAGAAAAAAATCAACCCCTAAAATATTAATGCTGACCTCATTTCAAGGCAGGTTGATAATAAAAAATGCTATTATAATACCCAGGGAAAACAGTATCAATTTTCAAGTGCCATGATGAAAACAGGGAATGCTTTTAAGGACCAGGGAGAAAAATATTAAATATTTAGGAACCAGATGACATTTCTGTGTGGACTGATTCTGCTTCATGAAATGTATACATTTAATTGCTTTTAAAGGTTGGTGTGATTTGAATCAATAAAGGTTTTTGTTCTAAGAGACCTCAGAGAATTGAAAAATGAATGTCAAGGCTTTGGCGGCTTCAGGCTCTTGGGGACGCGGGAGAGGTTACTCAGCAGAGGAATGAACAATCAGAGCCGGGATAACAGTGAGCAAGGAAGTGGCTTTATCATCACTAGATGCTGTCCCTTCTTAAGGGAGGGACCAGAGGGTATTTGTTGATTTGTTTGTTCATTTGTTCATTCATTCATTCATTTTATGGTTTGTTATGAAAACTTCAGGCACATACAAAAGTAGAAAGGATAATACAATGAACTTGCAACGACCGACTTCAACACTGACCAACTCTTGGCCAATCTTGTTTCATCTATAATCCTATACAGCCACCTCTCCAAACACACACTATCTGGCATTATTTTATATATATACACACACACACACATATATATATACACACGTGTGTATATATATATGTGTGTGTGTGTGTATATATATATATTATAAATATGTATAATGTCTATTTATTTGGCTGTACCGGGTCTTAGTTGTGACATGCAGGATCTGTGGGATCTAGCTCCCCGACCAGAGATCAAGTCTGGGGCTCCCTGCATTAAGAGCTTGGAGTCTTAGCACTGGACCACCAAGGAAGTTCCCTAGGCATTTTTTTTTAACTTCTTTTCAGTCACATTTTTGTCACTAACATTTTATGATAGAGCTTTGCATTTTATTTATTTATGTGCGCGTGCGTGCTCAGTCGTGTCCGACTCTTTGCAATCCCATCCCTAGGATTTTCCAGGTAAGAACACTGGAGTGGATTAGCACTTCCTTCTCCAGGGTATCTTTCCAACCCAGGGATTGAACCCATGTCAGTGACATCTCCTGCATTGGCAGGCGGATTCTTTACCACTAGTGCCACCATTTATTTTTATTAAATATTTATTTTCATTAATTTGGCTGCAACAGGTCTCAGTTGTGGCATGCAGGGTCTTCACTGTGGCCTGCGGGAACTTTAGTTGTGGCAAGCAAACTCTTAGAGCGTGTTGGATCCAGTTCCCTGACCAGGAATTGAACCCAGGCCCCCTGCATTGGGATTGCAGAGTCCTAGCCACTGGACTACCAAGGAAGTCCCAAGCTTTTTATTTTAAAGGAGTGGATACATTCAACAGCATTTTTATGGTTTATAAAAAAATTTTTATGGTTTAATTTTATAGCTAAAGAAATTAAAAGTTTAACTTTCATGTACCTTAAAGTGTTATTCACCTACCAGTGAATTCTCTGCCTTTAAGTGAAGCTAATGAGAAATGTATATAAAATTGGGCATTATTTTGAAGTGACTTCTAGATATCATATAATTTCATCTGTAAATATTTTGGCATAGGATGTATGAGGGTGTGCGGGTGTATGATTATTTTTATATATTGTCACAATGTCATTCTTTTCACTAAAACTATTCATACTCAGATTTCTTCAGTTGTCTCATCAGTGTTTGTATACCTGACCTGTTGGAGGCAGGGCCCAAACAATCTGCACATTGCATTTCATCAATATGTCTCTTTTTGCAAAATATATTTTCTTGGCCACACCACATGACCTGTGGGATCTTAGTTCCCCAAATTAGGATCAAAACGGCAGCTCTTACCTTGGAAGTACCCCTTCTACTTGACGACCAAGAAAGTCCCTTGTCAATATGTCAAGTATTTTAATGCATAGGTTCTTTTTCTTGCTTTCTTTTTTCTTGTAATTTTTTGCTATTGGAAAAAATCAGGTCATTTGCCTTGCACACTGTAGTTTCCCACATTCTAGGTTGTGTGACAACATCCTCCTGCTATAATATTAACATGCTCCTCTGACCCCAGTACTTCCCGTGGTTTGTAGTTAGATTTAAAGACTTGATCCATTCAGTTCAGCAGGTGGGAGAGGGGCAGAATACTTTATAAGTGGAAATTGTAAGCTTCCAACAAGAGGCAGCTCACATCTGGTTGTCTCTTTTTATGCAGTTTGTGACCACGGATGGTCCTTGTCTAAACTCTATTTCATCCGCAAGCACTTGGACACCAACTGGATGTTTTTAGATGTGGTAGTGAAGTCATGGCCATGTGTCAGAAAAAAACAGTTTTATCTTCTAGAGATGTATACTGAAATATTTACAGGTTTTTCTATCATGTAATCTTGTATATTCATTTACAGAAGCTGAAAAACTTCTGGAAAGAGAAATATCTAGCAGAAACTGTTCATATTGGAAGAGTAGATCAAAAGACTCATTCTTTCCCCCTTATTGACCAATTTTCAAAATAATACATTGATTCTATAGGACTCCTAGGATGGTGAGTTGGTTTTTCAAACAACTGCAATGTGGACTCATGGATTTTAATATCATTAATATGTGACATGGTCTCTTTTATCCAAAAATGTTAGGCCACCGCACCTAGACCTACATAGCTGTAAAAGCAACTTTCTTATGATAATTATTTTTCAAAAAAGCAACAGTAAAAAATAACGAGGTGACAGGAGATGGAATAAGAAGGGTTTTTTAATGTGGCCTAACGAACAAGTGCATTAGGGACATTAAGCAAGGAAGTTCCAAACAAGGAAACCTACTGCTCAATTCCCCAAGGATGGTTAGTGGTGGGGCTAAAGTCTGACCAGAAGGAGAAAATGTGAACTTTGACCTTGGCTAATCCGAGTTCCCACTGTTTGGGGCCATAGTGAGCCTTTTGATATGAATAGCCATTCTTTTTTCCCCTTTATACAAGGGGTTATGTGGGATAAGAGAACTAATCGCCCAGCCCCTGCAGTTCTCTATGAAAGTCAGGTAGGAAATGAGCTGTGTCCTCAGCCTAAACCCCACATCTCATAAACAGGAATGATAAGGTAACGGTCAATGTTCTTTGTTAATTCTTCCATCACCTGGTGACTCTACAGCTGATATAGCTCATCTGAAGGAATTCATTAACATCCTCTTATTCGCTGGGGAGCAGACACGCTCAGCTCCACCCAACCAGACAACAGTGGGAGGGGAGAGGTCCAGGATGGAAATCACTGCTGATGCCACCACATGGCAGCTCTCAAAACCCAGGGATTCTGAGACCTTAAGAAACCACCCCCAAGGGTGCTGCAGAAAGATGAGCAGACCCTTATTAAAGGGATAATTAGTTAACCTTGAAACCTTGCGGCAAATGGAATGCATTAATAATTCATAGGCAGACATGCCTCCCCCTCCCCTTCCTGGAAGACAGGCTTCCTGTGTCTTTCAGTTCTTAGGGGAGCTCAATCGAGCTGTTATTAGTTATTAGGGAGATGAGGGCAACAGCCCTGGGCTGGCGTGGGAAAGCTGCAGAAATCCTATGTGGCCCATTGGGACCAGCTGTTTGATCCCATGAGGCATGGGTGGCAAAGAAAGAAGTATATGGAAATCAGGCAAGAAACTAAAGAGATTCAAAATACCAAAGTGAATAAAATCTGAGAGAGAAAGAAAGGAACTGTGGATGTTCCAGGGGTGTTAGTCCCTTCCCTAAAGTAGGCAGGGACAGTGGAAGCAGATGAACTGAAGGAGATAAGGGCCAGAAAAAGCCATACCAGTAAATAATAGCAGCATCCATATTTTTACATAGACCTTCACCATTTTCAAAGGGCATTATCTCAATTGAGCCTAAAAGCATATTCTTAGGGTAGGTAGTCCTTTTTATAGCTATATTTGTTCAGGAAAATATTTGTCATACACAGGGGCCAGGTTTCAGGTGACCCAGCTATCAGACGGCCATGCCCCAGGGTTTATACGTTCCCTCCTAGTTCCTGGTCGTTCAGGAACTATCTGAGCTGGGCAAATAATTCAATAATGGTAGCTGAGGCTATTGCTAATTATGAAATAAAGTGATTCAAAATAACGTGCACACGCCCACGTTCATAACAGCATTATTCACAATAGCAAACAGGTGGAAACAACCCAAGTATCCTTTGGTAGATGAATGGATGAACAAAATGTAGCATGTAGATACAATGTAGCATGACTCCACCTTGAAAAGGAAGCTCATTCTGACACAAGCGACAACACGGATGAACCTAGAAGACAACATGCTCAGTGAAATAAGACAGCCACAAAAGGACAGACACTGTATGATTCCACTTATGTGAGCTATCCAAAGCATGGTCGATGGTTGAAAGGATGGCTGAGTCATTCAACATGCATTCACACTTGAAAAATTAGTTGGGTTGAATTCATGGGTGTCCCCATGAAAAAATGTGTTAAAGTACTAACTTCAGATATCTGTGAATGTGACCTCATTTGGAAATAGCATCTTACAGATGTCATCAAGGTAAGAACAGGTCATGCTGGAATAGCCTGGGCCCGAATTCAACATGACTAGTGTTCTTATAAGGAGAGGCAAGAGGCATAAAACTGTTATGGACTGAACTGTGTCCCCCCCACAAATTCATATGTTGAAAGTCCTAATCCCCAAAGTGATTGCTTATAGAGATAGGGTCCTTTAGGAGGCAATACAGTTAAGTGGGGGCTTACCAGGAGGCTGAGTGATAAAGAAGCCACCTGCCAATGCAGGAGATGCCAGAGACATGGGTTCAATCCCTTGGATCAGGAAGATCCCCTGGAGGAGGAAATGGCAACCCTCTCCAGTATTCTTGCCAGGAAAATTCCATGGACAGAGGAGCCTCATGGGCTACAGTCCATGGGGTCACAAAGAGTCAGACACGACTGAGTGAGCCCAAGGTTAAATGAGGTCGTAAGGGTGGGGCCCTAATCCAATAGGACTGGTGTCCTCAAAAGAGGGAGAGAAACACCAGAGTTCCCTTTCTCTCCAGATGCCTACAGATGAAAAGGCTAAATGAGGACACAGCAAGAGGGTGGCCACCTATAAGCCAGCAAGAGAGGACTCAGACGAAACCAACCTCAATGGCACCTAGATCTGGGACTTCCAGCTTCCAGAACTGTGAGGAAAAATTGCTAGGGACTTTCCTGGTGGTCCAGTGGTTAGGACTGTGAGCTTCTACTGCAGAGGGCATAGGTTCAGTCCCTGGTCAGGGAACGAAGATCCCACATGCACATGGTGCAGCAAAACATCAATTTCTGTTGGGTAAGTCACTCAGTCTGTGGTGTTTTGTCACGCCATCCTAGGAGACTGACGCAGGCAGACACACAGAACGCCACGTGAAGATGAGGAAGGGGGTGGGGTGATGCATTTGCGAGTCAAGGGACACCAAAGATTGCCAGCTAAGCAGCAGAAGCCAGGGGAGGAGCCTGGGACAAAGTCCCCTTAGGACCTCCAGAGGGAGTCCACCCTGTCAACACCTAGATTTTGGACTTCTGGCCTCCAGAACGATGAGGGAAGCTTTCTATTGTTTTAAACCATCTGATCTGTGGTACTTTGCTATGGCCGCCTCAGGAAACTACTACAGTGTGGACCTTGTTTCAGAAGAGAAACAGCTCAGAAAGAAGGCAGACTTATGAGCAGAAAAGACCTGGGGACAAATCTAGCTATGGCACTCACCGATGCTAGTGCCTGTGGCAAAAACCAGCCCTTCACACTTGTGGGGAGCAGAGCCAGAGGTTGAAGGGAGGTCCACAGCCCATGGGACTAAGTCCACCGGTCACGGCCAAGCTAACAAAGTGCCAGAGGCAACAGGTTCTGCTGCTCACCCTGCAAACATTCCTGCGTAAACACCTGAAGGCCAGATTCGAATCCAGAATTCTTGGGCTTTCCAGAATGTTCTGGAGGCTTGGAGGAGTTACCCTCTCACTGACAATGCCTCAGCCTGTTAAGAGTTAATCACAGGACTTCCCTGCTGGGCCAGTGGTAAAGCACCCACCTGCTAGTGCAGGGGACATGGGTTCGGTCCCTGATCCGGGAAGATCCCACAGGCCACGGAGCAGCTAAGCCCTTGGGCCACAACTGCCGAAGCCTGCACGCTGCAGCAAGAGAAGCCACCACAGTGAGAAGCCTGCACTCCGCGACTGGAGAGGAGCCCCTGCTGTCTGCAACTAGAGGAAGTCTGTATGCAGCAATGAAGACCCAGTGTAGCCAAAAAATCAGTCAATCAATTAAAAAAAAAGACTCCACCCTTCCAGGCATGGATTCAATCCCTGGCAGGAGAAGTTCTGCATGCTGTGGGGTGTGGCCAAGAAGAAATTAATGAACTTTTTAAAAGATTAATGTTTTCAAAGAGTTAATTACAGCTGACCCCTGAACATCCTGCAGCTGAAAATCTGTGTATAATTTAAAGTCAGTCCTCTGTATCCGAGATTCTACATTTGTGCTTTCAACCTATCTCAGATAACATAGTGCTATTTATTATTGGGGGAAAAAATCCATGTATAAGTGGATTTGTGCAGTTCAAACCTGTGTTGCTCAAGGGTCAAGAGTACTTCTCGCTGAAGAACCTGACCACGACTGGGTAACAGGCAGCAATATGACCCGTGGAGTCCAGACACGGTCTACTGTGCTCTTATCCCCTCCACACAAATAACCCTGCACAATTTTCCCTGAAGTGAGGCACAGAAAAAAAAAAAAACTCTTTCATTTTCAATTAACAAGGGATATGAAACCCTTTTTAATGGTTTAACTAGACCTCTGGGTCAGATTCTCCCTCTCAAAATAATTAGACTATGGTGATACGCTGAAATTAGCTTTCTTCAATAACATTTTCGTTTTGTAACAGTTTTAACAGAATTCAAATATTCATTACTACTGATTTCTATAACCTGAGCTCATTTACCCAATTAAAATGAAAATCTAAGTAGGTTAGTCAGGAGTTAGGGAAGCTTTTTGAGGCATCTGGTGTTTGGAGAAGCAGTTAGAAAATATTCATATTAGAATCATTTTTCTATTCAGCCTGGTATATGTAAGTTAAGTAGAGGTCAGGGAAGCCAGCCCGAATTTCCTTTACCTTGAATGAACACGGGGGCTTCGTCCTCTAGAACATGGATCCCCAACCTCTGGGCTGCAGACAGGTACCTCCTGTCAGATCAGTGGTGGCATCAGATTAGAAATAAAGTGCATGGGGTGGCAGGGCGGGGGGGGGGTGCTGAAGGGGATGGGGCTTCCCTGGTGGTCCAGTGGTGATGAATCTGCCTGCCAACGCAGGCGACACGGGTTCAATCCTGGTCTGGGAACTAAGATCCTACCTGCCGAGGGGCAACTTAGCCCATGTGCCACACCTACTGAAGCCTGCACACCTAGAGTGCACGCTCCACAAAAAGAGAAGTCACTGCAATGAGAAGCCTGCCCACCACCAACTAGAGAGTAGGTCCCACTCTCTGCAGCTAGAGAAAAACCGCGTGCAGCGACAAAGAGCCAGCACAGCCCCCAATTACGTAATTAAAAAAAAAGAAAGCGCACGATAAATGTAACAACCCTTGAATTATCCTGAAACCGTCCCCTACCCCAACTGGTGAAAAAATTGTCTTCCACGAAATGGGTCCCTGGTGCCAAAACGGCTGGAGACCCCTGCTCTAGAACAAGGATCTCCATGGGCTGGTACCCGTCTGTGGCCTTAGGAACCAGGCTTCACAGCAGGAGGTGAGTGGCAAGTGAGTGAGTGAAGCTTCATCTGTATTTACAGCCACTCCACATCGCTTGCATCCCTCTGGTCCATGGAAAAACCATTTTCCACAAAACCACTCCCTGGGGCCAAAAAGATTGGGGACCGGTACTGTAGATACTGTATAAAATCTGAAAGTGAAAGTGAAGTCGCTCAGTCATGTCCAACTCTTTGCAACCCCATGGACTGTACCTGCCAGGCTCCTCCATCCATGGGATTTTCCAGGCAAGATTACTGGAGGGGGTTGCCATTTCCTTCTCCAGGGGATCTTCCCAACCCAGGGATCGAACCCTGTATAAAATCTAATGATTTTGAAATATAAAATAATGAGAGAAAAAACTCCCCAAAGGAAAAATATTAGAAATGTGAAGATGTCACAGATGCTTAATATTACTTTTAGTATGATAAGCTTGAAAATTATTATGATCATTACCTAAACGAACTTAACATTTAGCTTGTAGGTTCTCATGAGTCATGTCCTAACCAGATGCTGCCGTTGCTTCAGTTCTGTCCATGAAACTTAATAGTAACTTAATGGTGGACAGCTGTCCTTTTCCAAAGAAATTAAGTCATTCAGAGTGGATAACTTAGTTAGCACTGTGCAACTTTTCCTTTTGTTTTGCCTTTCAGAATGTATCCTGGAAAGTGATAGCTTTATATACTGGAAAGAAGAAAGAGAAGTGCAATCCACTGATTATCAACCACTCATATTTTTAGAAAAGAAGTAACTTCTTGTAAAGGTTGAACAGGGACACTTATGATGTTGTTACAATACTGAAGGATGAAAGAGAATCCAAGTGACTATTCTCCAATGCATTTTTTGTTGTCGTTGTAATTTACAGAAACAGTCCTTTTGTGAGACAACATCGGAATGTTTCTAAAGGACAGACAAGGAGACATAATTGCTGTTTTGGAAAATAAGCTCAGTGAGAGACAGGGAGACATCTGGGAGGGACCTGACAGTCCACTGCACAGCATCTCAGTAATTTATCAGAATCCAGAATCTCAAATCTGATACTCCATCTTATATATTTTAAGGCACAATGTTGTTGCGTGCTAACCAAATTCAGAAGAGACCAGAATGTCAACTCACTAATTTCTGATGATACATGGACTGGTTTATTTGCATGGTTTTGCTCATGCCCCTGGGAAGGCATAGTGGTCCAACCTGCATTCTTATTCTCAGGCATCATGGATCTTGCGAAGCTACCTGAGTAACCAGGAGGGTTCTTGGGAAACATAGAGTAAGAACAAAGAACAGCAGATATTTTTGAGGGCAACTCTATTCACATTATGGTGACTCAGAGCAGATGTCTCCTGACCAGATTGCTACTATCCTCCAGAAGAAATATTTTATAGTTCAAAATTCCTTTTCATCTTGTATTATGTATGTGCGTTAATCACCTAGTCATGTCTGACTCTTTGTGACCCCATGAACTGTAGCCCAGCAGGCTCCTCTGTCCGTGGAATTCTCCAGACAAGAATACTGGAATGGGTTGCCATTCCCTTCTCCAGAGGATCTTCCCAACCCAGGAATTGAACCCAGGTCTCCTGCATTGCAGGTCAATTCTTTACCATCTGAGACAGCAGGGAAGTCTTCTTGTATTATGACCTACCACCACGATCTGAATGGATTCATATTTATTCGGGATCCCATGTACTTATATGAAGTCAAGGCTTTAGAGCTATATTACATAAAACAATACCATAGATATATATAAAGGTAGAGATGCATTGTTGGTTATATTTGACTCTTTTGAATTCATCCTGGGTGACTGCAGACAGTAAACAAACACAACCCTGAAATGCTGCAAACCCAGAACTTTTTACTGGTGGACAGTAATGGATCAGTTTATTCCAGAAGTGTAAAGTTTTCTGATTGACCAATTACAAGTTTAAAGGCCAGCCTTTTTGCAAAAAAGATGAAAATTGTTGGGGCAGAGGAAGCAATCAGAATTCTGAGAAGATCAAAGAAAAGTTTAGAGCAGAGAAGAGCAGACACCTATACTGGAAGCTTCAGTGGTGGGCACAAAAGCAATGATAACTGGAATAAGTCACAGATGGGAGAGAGGATCAACAGAGTGATTAAGAGGGAAGATCCTTGATGTCTGGGGATGAGTGACTCACCATATACCTCCTGAACCTTAAATCACAAGCACTTTTAGGACACATTACAGAAGGAAACCCTGTTGCTTTACTCGTCTTCCCTTTAGATGCTGTTTCTCTTTCTGTGTTTAAGTATACTTTGTTGTTGTTGTTCAGTCGCTCAGTCGTGTCCGACTATTTGTGACCCCATGGACTGCAGCACGCCAGGCTTCCCTGTCTTTCACCGTCTCCCAGAGCTTGCTCAAACTCATGTCCACTGAGTCAGTGATGCCATCCAACCATCTCATCTGTCGTCCCCTTCTCCTCCTGCCTTCCATCTTTCCCAGCACCAGGGTCTTTTCTAATGAGTCAGCTCTTTGAATCAGATGGCCAAAATATTGGAGCTTCGGCTTCAGCATCAGTCCTTCCAATGAATATTCAGGACTCATTTCCTTTAGGATTGACTGGTTTGTTCGCCCTGTAGTCCAAGGAACTCTCAAGAGTCTTCCCCAACACCACAATTCAAAAGCATCAATTCTTCAGTGCTCAGCCTCCTTTCTGGTCCAGCTTTGATATCCATGCATGACCACTTACTGGAAAAACCACAGTTTTGATAGACAGATCTTTGTTGGCAAAGTAATGTCTCTGTTTTTTAGCATGCTGTCTAGGTTTGTCATAGCTTTTCTTCCAAGGAGCAAGCATCTTTTCATTGCATGGCTGCAGTCACCATCTGCAGTGATTTTGGAGCCCAAGAAAATAAAGTCTGCCACTGTTTCCATTGTTTCCCCATCTATTTGCCATGGAATGATGGGACTGGATGCCATGATCCTAGTTTTCTGAATGTTGAGTTTTAAGCCAGCTTTTTCACTCTCCTCTTTCACCTTCATCAAGAGGCTCTTTAGTTCCTCTTCACTTTAGTAACTTTGAATAGTCTTTAAAAATGGGGTCTACATACAGTACCTTACATACTTCAAAAAGGTATTAGGATTTCCCTGGCAGTCCAGTGGTTAAGACTTTGAGTTACCAATGCAGCAGGGGTGGGTTCAATTCCTGGTTGGGGAACTAAGATCCCACATGCTGTGGGGTATGGCAAAAAACAAAAAAAAGGCATGGAGTCATGAAAAACTGTGGCAGTTCCTGAAATGTTAAATGTATAATTACCATATAATCCATCCACTTCTGAGGATATACCCAAAGAACTGAAACCAGGGTCATGAACAGATATTCATACACCCATGTTCACAGCCTCATTATTCATAATAGTCAAAATTGGGAAGCAACCCATGTTCACTGATGAATCAGTGGATAAATGAAATTTGATATACACATAATGATGGAATATTTTCAACCTTAAAAAGGAAAGAAATCTTCAACACATGCTTCAACATGGATAAACCTTGCAGATATTATGCTCAGTGAAGTAAACCAGGCACAAAAAGACTATATGATTCTACCCATCTGGAGTAGTCAAATTCATAGAGACAGAAAGAATGGAGGTTGCCAGGAGCTGGGGGAAGAAGGAATGGGAGTGAGTGTTCAGTGTGCAGGAAATTACAGTTTGGAAAGATGAACAAAGCTCTGGAGATGGATGCTGATGAAATTTTCATGGCAATATGAATACACTTAATGCCACTGAACTGTGCACCGAAAGTTAGTTAAAATGGTAAATTCTGTTATGTATATTTTACCACAATAAAAAAGGATGCTTATTGCTTTTGAACTGTGATGTTGGAAAAGACTCTTGAGAGTCCCTTGGACTGCAAGGAGATCCAACCAGTCCACCCCAAAGGAAATCAGTCCTGAATATTCATTGGAAGGACTAATGTTGAAGCTGAAACTCCAATACTTTGGCCACCTGATACGAAGAGCTGACGTATTTGAAAAGACCCTGATGCCAGGAAAGATTGAAGGCGGGAGGAGAAGGGGACGAAAGAGGATGAGATGGTTGGATGGCATCACCGACTCAATGGACATGAGTTTGAGTAAACTCCGGGAGCTGATGACAGACAGGGAGGCCTGGAGTGCTGCAGTCCATGGGGTTGCAAAGAGTCGGACACAACTGAGCGACTGAACTGAACTGATTGCTTATTTTAAAAACAGTGATGGAGTGAAAAATATTTTTCCTCTTATTTCATGTTCACCCAGTTCCAAAGTTGCAGGTATTGGGTTGGCTAAAAAGTTAGTTCAGATTTTTCTGTAAGGTGTTATGGGAAAACATTTACAATAGCCAAGACTTGGAAGCAATTTAAATGTCCACTGACAGGTGAATGGATAAAGAAGATATGATCCATTTATACAATGGAATATTATCTGGCCATAAAAAAGAATGAAATAATACCATTTGCAGCAACATGGATGGACCTAGAGACTATTATACTAAGTGAAGTAAGTCGGAGAAAGATAAACATCATATGACACCACTTATATGCGGAATCTAAAAAGAAATGACACAAATGAACTTATTTGCAAAACAGAAACAGACTCACAGACATAGAAAATAAATCTATGGTTGCCGAAGGAGAAAGGGGAGTGGAAGGGATAAATGAGGAGCTTGGGTTTAACACATACACACTACAATGTATAAAACAGATTACCATGAGGACCTACTGTAAGGACAGGGGACACTACTCAATATTCTGTAATAATCCAAATGGGAAAAGAATTTGAAAAAGAATACACACACACACACACATATAAATCAGTCACTTTACTGTATACCAGAAATTAAAACACTGTAAATCAACTATGTGCATGCTAAGTCACTTCAGTCGTGTCCAACTCTTTGCGACCCTATGAACTGTAGCCCGTCAGGCTTCTCTGTCCATGGGATTCTCCAGGTAAGAATACTGGAGTGGGTTGCCGTGCCCTCCTACAGGGAAATCAACTATACTCCAATACAAAATAAAAAAAAAATTTTTATTAAATATTTAAAAAAGAAAAAGAAAGAAAATAGCAAACAAAATTTCTATTGTTTGAGCCAAGCAAACTAACATAGGAACCTACAACTTCTAGGGGCAATCCCTTCCATTCTGACTCCTCTGATGGTGAACAAGTTCTTTTCTATGTGGAGTGAAATCCTCCTCTCCATAACTACTTTTATTTCTGCTTGTTAGAACAACCCAGAAGAAATCAGCTTTCACTTTTATGTGACAACACTCAATTATTTCCAGAACCAAAGAACTTTAAATCTACAAAGTATCCGAAGAGATCACACTGGGAGCCCTGCCAGAGACATACACCCCATTGCTGGTACACAAAGGCGGTCGGGCAAGACCCCAGGTTTTTATATCAACCATCAAAGCATAAAAAGGAGGCTGCCAACATTGAAATGCTTTCTTGGAAAAAGATAGAATTTTAGTTTCTGCCCTGCTGTAACCTGGTTCTTTGATAGCATGATTAGAGGGATAGAGTATTAAAATCATAGTCCTTCCTTTTAGCTTTTTCAGGAAGCAGAAGCTGAGATGGAGTTAAGAGTGCCAGCAACTTCTTGGAGAAAGGCGTGGGAGGAAAGTCTGGAGGAGATAAAGAGCGAAAAATGAGAACTAGGCAGGGAAAGCTTTCAGAGTATGATGCTAGCCTGACCCTTGGGGAAGGAGAGGGGGAAGGAAGTAGGACTGAGTGGAGAGAGCCCAGACTGCATTGCAGGCCTCAGAGTCTTTTTTCCTTTTTTTAAAATATTTATTTTTAATTGACTGATGATTGTTTTACAATGTTGGTTTGATTTCTGTCATACATCAACATGAATTAACCATAGGTGTACATATGTTTCCCCCCTTACCTCTAGATTCTCCCTCCCACCTCCTGTCCATTCTCACCCCTCTAGGTTATGACAGAGGGTTATTAACTTAATAATAATCAGAGTCCTCATTTGAGTTCCCTGAGTCATATAGCAAATTCCCAGTGGCTAGCTGTTTACATATGTTTGTGCATCTGCATTCATGCTGCTCTCAGAGTCTTGCTTGACCCAGCTAAGAGCGCCTCGATTTCCCAGGAGAGGCGTCCTGCACTGGGCAGAAACGCCCAGGCCCTCGTACTATCTGGGAGCCCAGGCATGGCAGAGGGCTGCCTGATCACCGTGTGTGTATGTGTGTGTGAGTGTGCGTGTGTCACTGGCTCAGTTGTGTCCTACTCTTTGCGACTCCATGGAATGTAGCCCTCCAGGCTCCTCTGTCCATGAGATTCTCCAGGCAAGAATACTGGAGTGGGTTGCCATTCCCTTCTCCAGGGGATCTTCCTGACCCAAGGGTCGAACCTGGGTCTCCTGCATTGCAGGCAGATTCTTCACCATCTGAGCCACCAGAGAAGACCCAGGGCACAGTGCAGCTTCATCCAGAGGCTGAGTAGAGCCTAAAGGCGATGTGACTGGAAGGCTCCCCGTTACCTGCACGCCCTGAGGCTGAAGGGCAAGTTCCTCTGCAGGGCAATCCCAACTCTATAACCCCACGGCTGCCACTTCCATCTATACACTCTGACTCTCCAGGATCCTCTCAGACTAGGGCTCTTGGGTCTTAACAGAGGACTGGCTGTGATGAAAGGACAGCAAATCCTTATCTCCTTCATCTGTCTCCGCCTGCTAGTGAGCTGGCTGGAGGCTGCATTGGGTTTTCTAGCAGCCTCATCAGCCTGTTGGTTTGTAATTGGCTCACAATCAGCCCTGTTCTATAGATCCATGTTTAGCTCCTCTCTTTCTGGGTTGTTGATTTCAGTACCCAAACATAGGCATTTCATATTTTGACCAACACCTCCAAGTTATCTATGAACAGCCACTGATGCACATGTCAAGATTTTTGCTCTTTATATTTTATATTTATATATTATAGAGACCCTTTATGTTTTATTTGTAAAGAAAAAAAACACAGAATTTTACAAGTACGTAGTAGATTTTCTTTAGCTTTGTTTGTAAACCTAAGAGAGTTTACACAGAAAGTGAAAAGTGGAAGAGATCAGTCAGGACCTAGTGAATGACTGGGCTTCCCAGGTGGCACTAGTGCTAAACAACCCTTCTGCCAACATGGGTAGAAGTAAGATATTCAGGTTTGATCAAACCACAGTCTTGAGAATCGGAAGGTTGGTTGGTTACATTCTGAGTTTTCTACCAGGTCAATCCTAAAGGAAATCAGTCCTGAATATTCACTGGAAGGACTGATGCTGAGGCTGAAACTCCAATACATTGGCCACCTGATGCAAAGAACTGACTACTTAGAAAAGACCCTGATGCTGGGAAAGATTGAAGGCAGAAGAGGGGATGACAGGAGATGAGATGAGATGGTTGGATGGCATCACAAACTTGATTGAGATGAGTTTGAGCAAGCTCTGGGAGTTGGTGATGGACAGGGAAGCCTTGATGTGCTGCAGTCCATGGGGTCGCAAAGAGTCAGACACAACTGAGCAACTGAACTGAACTGAACTGAACTGGGTCCCATTATAGACAAAAAAGTAACTTGTGCACTTACTATGTGTGATGCTTCTGGTGGTAAGCCATGTACAAATAAATATTAAAAATCTCTCTTTTCAGTGATAAACTGGGTTTAATAACTGGTTTATAGAATTAAGTGCAATTGCTGGTAGAGGGGGATTATTTTATCTACCATCCAAATGTTAACAAAAGCTATTCCAATGCTCTAGTTTCAAAAAGGTACCATGAAATGCAGCTAATACAAAAAGCCTTTTCACAAGGATTTAAGGTCAATGGCAGGCTGACCAGGAAGTTGAGGTAAAGAGTGAGGACAAAAGAAATATTCCCCACAATATAGTCACAGATGTGATATTTTAATCATCCTATTTTATCATTCTTCAAACCCATATGACTTGTCAAAATGGACTAATATTTTGTTATTTGAAAAAAGAATATATGCTAACACAAAAGGTGCTTAGTAATAAATATTTTGCTTTCACTAAGACACCTACCCCTTAAAACCTTCCCTCCCCAGAGGCAGCTACTGATATTTATCTCATTCCAGAAGTGGAGTGTGTGTGTGTGTGTGTGTGTGTGTGTGTGTGTGTGTGTGTGTGTGTGTGTCTGTATCTACACACACCCCTCCACGGTAAAGTGCAGGACTCTGGCACCAGGCTGCCTGGATTTGGACCTCAGCTCAACCAGGAACAGTGAACCACTGACCAAGTTCAGGTTTCTCACTTGTAAAAAGGGGATAATAACAGAATCTCCTCATAAGGTTTTTGGTGGATTAAAAGAATCAATGCATATAAGTACTTGGAACTGAGCCTGGAATATTTCAAGCTCTTGTAAATGCTAGATATTTTTATCATTATGTATGAGTCCCTTTGTTTACATAAATAGGAGTACACGTCAACTCACCTAATGTATCAGCGCTAAGGGAATCAGCTCCTCCTCACAGCAGTGATGCCCACGGCATGGGTGGAAGCCATGCAATTTACCATCCTCACCAGGACAGATATCTGTTCTGAAAGAGACGGGAATACCAGACTACCTGACCTGCCTCTTGAGAAACCTACATGCAGGTCAGGAAGCAACAGTTAGAACTGGACATGGAACAACAGACTGGTTCCAAATAGGAAAAGAAGTACGTCAAGGCTGTATATTGTCACTCTGCTGATTTAACTTACATGCAGAGTACATCATGAGAAATGCTGGGCTGGAGGAAGCACAACCTGGAATCAAGATTGCCGGGAGAAATATCAATAACCTCAGTCATGCAGATGACACCACCCTTATGGCAGAAAGTGAAGAGGAACTAAAAAGCCTCTTGATGAAAGTGAAGGAGGAGAGTGAAAAAGTTGGCTTAAAGCTCAACATTCAGAAAACTAAGATCATTGCATCTGGTCCCATCACTTCATGACAGATAGAGGGGGAAACAGTGGCTGACTTTATTTTTCTGGGCTTCAAAATCACTGCAGATGGTGATTGCAGTGATGAAACTAAAAGACACTTACTCCTTGGAAGGAAAGTTATGGCCAACCTAGACAGCATATTAAAAAGCAGAGACGTTACTTTGCCAACAAAGGTCCATCTAGTCAAGGCTATGGTTTTTCCAGTGGTCATGTATGGATGTGAGAGTTGGACTATAAAGAAGGCTGAGTGACAAAGAATTGATGCTTTTGAACTGTGGTGTTGGAGAAGACTCTTGAGAGTCCCTTGGACTGCAAGGAGATCCAATCAGTCCATCCTAAAGGAGATCAGTCCTGGTTGTTCATTGGAGGGACTGATGCTGAAGCTGAAACTCCAATACTTTGGCCACCTCATGCGAAGAGTTGACTCATTGGAAAAGGCCCTAATGCTGGGAAGGATTGAGGGCAGGAGGAGAAGGGGACGACAGAGGATGAGATGGTTGGATGGCATCACCAACTCGATGGACATGGGTTTGGGTAGACTCAGGGAGTTGGTGATGGACAGGGAGGCCTGGCGTGCTGCGATTCATGGGGTCGCAAAGAGTCAAGACACGACTGAGCAACTGAACGGGACTGAATTGCGTATGAAGGGTGTCAGCACATAGGCATCTGTGGAGATGGGGGAGAGAGGGAGAGGTACATTAAGGGGGCTTTGTCAAAAATTTTTGAAATGGGCAAAGTGTTTTTAGTTTTGCCCACAGAAAAATGGGGAGGAAATTTTTCTCAACAACTCTGTTTATACCACAGGTGTTTTATTCATTTTTTTAACCAGCTCAATGGTGATAGTATCAGGCACAGAGGACATCAAAAAGACACTCGTGGGTCAGTTCTTAAACTTTACCATTAATCACGGTAAAAAAAAAAAAAAGGTACTGTCATGTTGGAAAACCATTTAGAGTTTCTCAAGATAATTAAAACATGTCCACAGAAAGACTTGTGTGTCAATGTTCATAGCAGCATCATTCATAATAGCCCTAAACTGGAGATAACCCAGTATCATCCCCCAGTGAAACAAACTGTGATATATCCATACAACAGGATCCTGCTTAGCGGAAAAAAGGCCTGAATTACAGGGATCCATACACAACATGTCTGAGTCTCAGAAACAGTATGCTCAGTCAAAGCGGGAGACACAGAGGAATACATACTACATGAATCCATTTGTACAACGTTATGGAACAGGCAAAACCAGTCCGTATTTATAGAAAGCAGATCAGTGGTTGTCTGGGGCTTAGCATGGAGGGATTAACAAAGGAATTGTTTTTCAGTGGTGGGAAATGAATAATGTATCTTGATGCAGAATGATTACATGGTGTGTGTAATTGTCAAAGCACACGTACCCATGCATCCTAAATGAGTGTATTTTGAGTAAAGTATACCTCAGGGGAAAAAAAAAAAAAAAGCCTTCAGATTGAAAAGTTCCCTGCCCTGTACCCAGGACCGACACTAAGACACATTATTCTGAAATTTCAGAATGCTGGGGATAAGGAGAATATCCTAAGAGCTTCCTGGAGGGAGAGTAAATTTACATACAAAGGACCGAGGATCAGAAGAGCAGACTTTTCAGTAGTAGCCACATTGGAAGTTTGAGATCATGAAGAAATGCCATCAAAATTCCAGGGAAAGAAGATATCTAACTTTGAACCTGGTACCAGCCCAACTACCCATCAAGAAGGAGAGCAGAATCAAGACATTTTTAGGTCTCAAAAGAATGTTCCTTCCAGGGAGCTAATGGATGATACATTCTACAAAAACAGTAGTTAACCAAAAAGTAGTAAAACATGGGATTCCATGTTTTACAATTGAGAAAGATTGAGGGAATTCTCAGCATGATGATCAAAAGAAACTGCAAGATGGCAACTTGCACAACTAGTTCAGAGATCAACTGATCTCTTTGGGAGTATGTTAGAATACTCTAGGTGAGATTTCTTTCAATAGGGAGGGAGGGAAGGAAGAAAGGGAGGAGGGAAAGAAAGAAGAAGGGAGAGAGGGAAAGAGAAACAAAGAAACCTAATGCATATAAAAATGGTAAGGGGAGATTTATTACATAAACGGGGGAAAGTTTGGGGATAAGAACATAGAAAACTTGGATCGTATAAAGTATCTTTTCCAACCACAACGGTTAAATATGTAGAAATTAAACAACACATTCCTGGAAACCAATGGGTCAAAGATGAAATTAAGGGAAAATTCAAAAGTATCTTGAAACAAGTGAACATGAAAACACAATATATCAAAACCTATGAGGTGGGTTTCCCTGGTGGCTCAGTAGTAAAGACGTGCCAATACAGGAGATGCAGGTTCAATCCTTGATCCGGGAAGATCCCACATGCTGCAGAGCAACTAAAGCCCCTGCACCACAAGTACTGAAGCTACTGAAGCCCCCAGGCCTAGACCCCTTGCTCCACAACAGGAGAAGCCATCGCAATCGGAAGCCAACACGCTGCGACTAGACGGTAGCCCCTAACCGCTCACACAGCAACAGAGACCCAACACAGTCAAACACAAATAAATAAATGAACAAAATTATATTCAAAACAGCTTATGAAATATAGCAAAATGAAGGCTAAGAGGGAGGTTTACAGTGATAAATGCCTACATTAAGAAAAAATGATCTCACTTATGCGGAATCTAACAAACTCATATATACAGAGAACAAATTGGTGGTTGCCAGATGCAAGGATGGGTGCAATGGGTGAAGGTGGTCAAAAAAGACAAGCTGACAGTTATAAAGTGAGTCCTAGTGATATAATGCACATTATGGTGATTACAGTTAATAATGCTGTATTATATATTTGAAAGATGCCAAAGAAAAGATCTTAAAAATTCTCATTGAAGAAAAAAATTTTGTAACTATGCATACTGATGAATGTTAACTAGATTTATTGTGGTGATCATTTCACAATATACACAAATATTGGATCATTACATTGTACACCTGAAACCAACACAGTATTATATATCAATTATACTTCAATTTTTTAAATTAAATTAAATTTAAAGTTTTTAAATGAAAAGAAAAGAATGTGGAAAACTTGGGATATTAAAAAACTATCATTATTCCCTCCAGTTAAAAAAAATTGTATAGAAAAGGAAAAGAACCAGAATTTATTGCATAACATGTATCAATTGCAATTATACGGTCCTAACAATGTGACACTGAAAATGATTCTAAAAAAAATTATACTCTTGTTCTATTAGGAGGATAAGAAGGTGTAAGAGGTGTAAGAAAGAGTTAAATCCTTATATTCCATCGCAGGAAGTCAAGTGTGCATTAGTCACTCAGTTGTGTCCAACTCTTTGTCATCGCATGGACTACAGCCTGCCAGGCTCCTCTGTCCATGGAATTTTTCAGGCAAGAATACTGGAGTGGGTTGCCATTTCCTCCTCCAGGGGATCTTCCCAACCCAGGGATCAAACCTGGGTTTCCTGTATTGCAGGCAGATTCTTTACCAGAGAGAAGGAAGTCAACAGGTACTGCTTAAGGTTGAAGAAGAAATATCACAAAAAGCGTGTTATGTAAAGAGAAAAATTAAATAATCAGTTAAAGAACTAAAACACTGACCCCTGGAGAGTGAGAAGTTGAGATGGTGAGGTTGTGGGAAGACTAGTGTCAATAGTTTTATCCATCACCACTAAATAAAAATAAAACTAGGAAAGAATAAAAACAAACAGAAAATGTTAGAGAGTTCATGAACAGACCAGCAGAATGCCCATATCACTCTCACGTTTCAGGTTTTCTTTCCCACGGGTTACTTGGACTTGAGTTTGGAAACACTTTTCTTAGCGGTATTTACACACCTGTCGGTCAACGAAGTGCAGTGGGCTCTTGTTGTGAGTCACACATTGTGAGTGACAACACGCTAATAACACTGGCAAGGGTCTCAGAGGGTATTGCACCCAGAGACCCTCAAGTAGGGTGATAAGCAGGTGGGAGGTGACATTTTTATAACATTACTAAATGGCGGTTGCCAGAAAATATCTAGGATGGAGAAACACTGATCAAGTATTTCAAAAGTATTAATGTTAGCCTAGGTGAAAGAAGGCAGTCTCAAGAACTTATATACTGTATACGTTATTTATATGACATTCTGGAAAAAGCAAACTCTAGGAAGACAGAACAGATTTGTGGTTGCTAGGAACTGGGGATGGAGGAGGTATTGAAAATGAAGTAGTGGGGGACTTCTGGGGATGGGGGTAGTTTCAGAACCATATATACTGGGTTGGGCCAAAAAGTTCGCTCTTTCTCTTGAACTTATTTACAGAACAGAAATAGACTCACTGACAGAAAACAAACTTGTGATTACCGAAGGGAAGGGATAAATTAGGAGGTTGGGATTGATATATGCACACTACTACACATAAAATAGATAACAAGGACATATTGTATAGCACAGGGAACTATGCTCAGTATTTCCTATAAGGGAAAAGAATCCGAAAAAGAACAGATACGCATGTATAAATGAGTCACTGCTGTCTACCTGAAACTAACACAATGCTGTAAATCAACTATACTTTAATAAAATTTAACAAATTTAAAAAGAGAAAAAAAAAACTAAAAGAAAAAACTCTAAAACCTATGCTTAGTAAAAAAAAAAAAAAGTATCTAGGAGAAATATATGGTACCTGAAATTTTATACACAGTGCAAATGGAAAACCACAATTTGTATAATTTGCAGCATTATGTGAAATTTGTTTGAGCTTGAGTCTGGCACGTTAGACAACCTGGCCATTCTGTAGCCTGTGTGAAATTTGTAAGAATAAATTACAGTTGATCCTTGCATACTAGGGGTTTGACCTGCCTAGGTCCATTTATACACGACATTTTTTAGTAGTAAATATTATATACTACACCATCCATGGAGGTTTGGATCTGCACATGCAGAACCTGGAATGCAGAGGACTGTCTATAATTCATACACAGAGTTTGACTGTGCAGAGGGTCAGAGGGTGGACACGTCTAATCCCTGTTCAAGGGTCAGTTGTATTTTGGAAGACATCAATTATGATAATTTATCATTTATAATATTAAACATTTAGTGAAAATATTATTTGACTATGAAAAAACAGAATAGGAAATTTAAGGACATATTAAGTTTTCTGTGTGAGAATAAACTCAGGACTTACATCAGCTAGAATATTATGCTTTTTGTTTATACTGCTAAAAAATCATAGAGAAAACATAATTCTTTTTAAACCAAAAGTATCAAAGCAGTACAATCTGTTCAAAGATGAATCATACTTATTAACATTACCTGCACTTGCCCTTATACAATTTTTCTGTATTTATATATCAAGATCTTCCAAATCTTTACATTTTCTTGCAAAGTTGTGGGGTTTTTTAGTATATTATTTTTTAGCTTGAAAACAACTTGTATTTTTCTTGCTTTTTAACCTTATAATTTAACAAGTAAAGGCAATACTTTAGTTTATGGAGATTAACATATGCTTGTATAAATCAACACAACATAACCCAAGAACACTTAGAGAAAAAATAAATTTTAACTCCACATGCTTACAAAGGTTAGTCCTTTGAAAAAGCTCAAATACTTGATATACTGCAACTCAGAGAGTTTTTAAATTACGTTTATCCATCTTCACAAATCAATCAGAATAGGTGCCCTTTTAATTTAAGAGACTTTAAAGTTTAATTTATTAACCTCCTCCAGAGCTAGCCAAAGATAACAAAAATCGATTTGTTCAGAAATTTCCCCAAAACCCTGCAATGGAAAAATTGCCTTAGGCGAGATAAGGTAACTCTAGAGGCTTGTGCAGCTGATTCCTGTTGTTTGTTCCACGCTGTTTTCTGTTGTAGTTGTTTGAAAATAATGTTAGTCAAATCAAGGCCTCAAATTTATTATTTATTTCAACGCTTCTATCAAAACACTTTAGAACAAGGGAGTAAAGACATCTGAACACCCAATCTTCCAAAAAAGCAATGGGAACACCAGCAGAAAGGGTCAAAACAAAATTTTCAGAACTCTGAAAATTAACCAAAGGCTTACAACAATCCAAAAAGTGCTTCTTCAAGAAAACAGGCTGAATCTTGGTAAGAACCATGATCTTGTACCATTTTAATTCGCCTTACTCTGCACCCTCTCTCAAGCTCAGCAGTAGTCTTGGAACCCAACAGTCTTAGAACCACAGTTGGAAAAGCAGTCCATCAATCCGTGGAGGAAGAACAGCTCTGGAGCTCCCCCAAAGCCACGTTCCCAGAGAAACGTCACTTTGTGACCTGTCGCACCACTCAATGGCCACGGATATAGCAGAACCAGACTAGGCCAGGAAGTAGAATCAGTGCGCAAGGTACAGAGCTTAGGACGTCCCCTGGTGGCACAGTAGATAAGAATCCACCTCTCATTGCAGGGGACACAGCTTTGATCCCTAGTCTGGGAAGATCCCACATGCCTTAGGGCAACCAAGCCCACATGCCACAACTACTACGCCCATGCTCTAGAGCCCCAAAGCTGCAACTACTGAACTCACATGCTACAACCACTGAAGCCCGTGTGCCCTAGAGCCCAAGATCTGCTACAAGAGAGGCCGCTGCAATGAGAAGCCCAAACATCACAACAAAGAGAAGTCCTCACTCTCGGCAACTAGAGGAAGCTGGTGCAAAGCAAGGAAGACCCAGCACAGCCAAAAATAAATAAATCACATTAAAAACAGCAACAAAAAAGATACAGAGCTTAACTGGCTCAGAATGACACTTACCAGAGGGACCAAGAGAAAGCAAGCCAGGACTCCAGGGGTCCAGCTGAGGTGTACACGCAAAGTTCATGCTTTTCCAGGCTCCCATGAACACACGAACAGAAAGATCTCAGCGGGCCCTCCAGGAAGAATTGTCAAAGGGCAATTCAGAGAAATGAGTTTAGTTAAAAGCCCAGCTGAAACTGAACTTACATACAAGGAAGATGAATTATCTATAAATCAAATGTCACTGAGCAAAGTCAGGGCAAGGTTTATAAAGTAAAAATCACAGACCATCTGTGGACCAGAGATTGCCCTTAATTTTTTTGGCCTTTGGGGAAGCTGAAAACTGCCAAGGAAGACAGTTTGCCCTGGAGCAGAGGGACATACTTCAAGGGAAGGCGATTTTAGTTATTTATGGGCTTTCCAAGACAGCTTGTGATTTCTGCTGTGGAATAGATGTGTAATGGAGACTAGTTACCGGTACATTGGCACCTACGCCTTAGTTGTGTCAGATGGCACTGTTTCCTTAATGGCCCTTGATCATGGCATGACGTTAAGAGCACACACTTTGAGTCTGTTCCATCAGACCTGTCATTCTTACCCAGGCAACACTGACATGAACTTCCTCATCTGAAAATGCAGATAATGTCATTTACATTGCAGCATTATTTGTATGATTAAATCAAATAACGTTTTGTGTGTGTGTGTGTGTGTGTGTGTTTACATACTTAACAGTATCTCCCACGTAAGAAACACTCAACAAATGGTAGCCTTTATTATAAATTATGGGAATAGCTCACTGTGTCAGTCAGGGTCCAATTGGGAGAAACCACACAGTAATCCAAACAGGGAGAGTTTAATGGAAAGAATTGTTAACTAATTACCTGAAAAGAAGGTGTAAGGAGCAACCACTACCTCCAGGCCAAGGCAGAGCATCTAAGAAAGGAAGAAACCTGAAAGAAGGACCCGTCCCCAGCCCAGGCGGGCATACAGACCTGTTGAAGGGGGTATGGCCATGCCTGCTGGGTGATGGGGAGGTTTGCTAACGTTCCACACTGGTAGAACTCAGTGAGTATCTGCCAACAGGGATACTGGGTAACAAAGCTCCCAGACAGATGCTACAGGGTGGAAATCACTGGGAATCCATCCTTGAGCTGGTGATGCTGGCTTGTTATGCTGGTCTACAATCATGAGGACAAGTAAAGAAGAAGCTTTTCCTATGGGGCCATCTTGTCGTTTCCTTTAACCACTAAGCTTGTACTGTGTGTGCTAAGTCGCTTCAGTTGTGTCCGACTCTGTGCGACTCTATGGACCAGAGCCCGCCAGGCTCCTCTGTCCATGGGATTCTCCAGGGAAGAATACTGGAGTGGGTTGTCATGCCCTCCTCCAGGGGATCTTCCTGATCCAAGGATCAAACCCGCTTCTTTTAAGTCTGCTGCATTGGCAGGAAGCTTGGACTACTTTAATAAAGACAGAAAAGGGACAATGAGAGCTATAATTCTCGTGTTCCAGTCCCAGCTTGACCACGCAGTAGCTGTGTGACTTTGGGCAAGTGTCTTAACTTTCTGAGGTTTCAAATTTCATCTAAAAAAAAAGGGGTAGTAATAAAAGCTGCCTTTTAATCTTAAAAAAACAACAACAGTGAATATAACAAAAAAAGAAGCAGACTCACAGATAGAACGAATTAGTAATTACCAGTGAGGCGGTGGGGGAGCAATGTATGGGCGAGGAGCTGGGAGGCACAAACTACTAGACAGGCTACACAGATGTGTTGTACAGGGAAGAGCGCCAATATTTTGTAATAACTATAAGTGGAAAGTAACCTTTAAAAATCTAATTTTACTTTAGAGTAAACTTTAAAAATCACCACTATGTATACTTTAAATACCTTATAACTTTGTCAATTAAACCTCAATAAAGCTGAAAAAAAATTTTTTTAATTAGCTAGAAAAAAAAGTCCTCCCTTTTTGTGAGGATTTAATATGTTAATACCTATACAGTGCTCAGAAAAGTATAGGCAATGAGTTAGTGCTTAGTCTACTGGCCATTATAGTAGGTTCTGTTATTATCATAATCATATTGCTACAGTAAATATAAATTATTAAATATAATGTATCAGCAAGTTGGTGTGTTCTTCCTTCCAAATAATTTTTTTTTTAATATTTATTCATTTACTTGGCTGCACCAGGTCTTAGTTGCAGCATGTGGGATCTAGTTCCCTGACCAGGGATCGAACCTGGGCCCCCTGCATTGGGAGCTCAGAGTCTTAACCACTGGGCCAGCAGGGAAGTCCCCAAATAATTTCTTAATCTAACTAAAATAGCACAGTGCTCATGGTGCTTTGTAACAGTGCATCTTGAGATATATTTTTACATCCTAAAATGTTCCTGTATTTTACAACTCCAAATGACAAGAAATCTCAGAGTATTAATCTGATGACCACAGAAATGGGTGTTCCATAACAAATACCTAAAACACTGGCCACATCTTCAGTAATAAAACTTATGAATAAGTGTATTTTAGCAATGGTATTTTTTGCAATAATTTATTGCTAACAAAAACCAAAACCAAAATCACTGCAGATGGTGACTGCAGCCATGAAATTAAAAGACGCTTACTCCTTGGAAGGAAAGTTATGACTAACCTAAGCAGCATATTAAAAAGCAGAGACATTACTTTACCAACAAACATCCCTCTACTCAAAGCTATGGTTTTTCCAGTAGTCATGTATAGATGTGAGAGTTGGACTATAAAGGAAGCTGAGCGCTGAAGAATGATGCTTTTGAACTGTGGTGTTGGAGAAGACTCCTGAGAGTCCCTTGGACTGCAAGGAGATCCAACCAGTCCATCCTAAAGGAAATCAGTCCTGAATATTCATTGGAAGAACTGATGCTGAAGCTGAAACTCCTATACTTCGGCCACCTGATGAGAAGAACCAACTCACTGGAAAAGACCCTGATGCTGGCTGGGAAAGACTGAAGGCAGGAGGAGAAGGGGATGACAAAGGGTGAGATGGCTGGATGGCATCACCGACTCGATGGACATGAGTTTGAGCAAACTCCGGGAGTTGGTGATGGACAGGGAGGCCTGGCGTGCTGCAGTCCATAGGATTGCAAAGAGTCGGACACGACTGAGCGACTGAACTGAACTGAACAAAAACCAACGTTCTCAAAGAAAATTCAAAAGCTCCAGACTTTAGCTATTGTTAAAGGTTCCTTTGGCTTTCTTTGGAATATATTCACTTCCTTCAGAAAATAAAAAAAATACGTTTCTCTTTTTACAAGCACAATATCTCCTAGCCTCTTAAAAACTGTGTTTTCTGTCTTACAGAGAACATGCCAGAATGGTAGCCATCTGCCGCCAAGGCTTCAGCACCTCTCTCTGTGGCCCATCCTCTCCTTTCCACACTCTTTGGTGGATGTCCAAAGGAGCTCAACTCTGGGGCTCAAACCACAGCCAGTTCTCACTCAAGGAGCTGAGGACCCCTCCCCGGAAGCCACAGGGAACCAGAGACCAGTGGTCTGGGGAGATTTTAATTTGTGTCTGTCTCTTGCTGCTGTCTTTTCTCTCTTCTCTTTTCTCAGGAAGCAAAAACCTGCCTTTCATGGCTTTGGGGGTTCATTAGTGGTTTAGGGGATGCTGAGCCAAAAGCAGAAATACCAGGCGCCCAGTGGACAATCCCCACTGCTGTGTTTGGCTGTGGGTGCCCAAGGCTTCGAGAGGTGACGGGATGGAATGAGAGGTTTAGGAAGGGGCAGAAGGGAGGGAGAGGTGCTCTGAGGCTCCCCTGAACTGGCCAGGGTGGTGATCTGGGGATTTCTGCATTTAGCAGACATGCCAGCTCCCCGGGGGGTGGGAGTAGAATTCGAATATGGAGAATGGGGTTCAGACGGCACCCGGCACCCCGCATGGGAGCAGCGGCAAGGATCTCTGTGCGTGGCACTGGCGACAGGGGCATGGGCCGCAGAAAGGCCACCAGCCTGAGTGCCCACTCAGCTCAGAGGACCTGAGTGCAGCTCCTGTGTCCTGGAGGTCCTCCAGGCACCCGGGTCTGACCCCTGGCCAAGCTGTTCCCACCCTCCGAGACAGGAGTGCTGTGATCTGTAACTCCTGGCAGCTGTACTTAACATGGCACTTTAAAAAAATGCCAGAAAACCAAAGAGATTAGCTGGTAAGAGGCAAAGATAGAGTAGCTGAGCCATACACAGATTTAATAAATGGGTAATTTAAGCCTATAAACACAGCTAATCCCATGCATTTATATTACAACAGGGGTTGTCTTATTTGACTGCCAATTCCCTCCTCCTGTGGAATTAATAGCTTTCTAAAACTTTAATTATTTTGTGTGTTTTTTTAACTTTTAATGTTGATCCAATCATTTGTTACTTTGGTTAACCTTTTGAGGAAATAATCATTAGTTTAAGTACTCTTCTTTTTTCTTTTTTAAAGTTTCTAGTTTGTTCAGTTCTGTTGAGCAATTACTTTCTTTTCTAAATCCCTTATGAGATCTATTTTCTATCTTCCTTTTGCCTTATTGATATATTTAGAGAAATGTACTTTCTTCTAAATAGCATCTTGCACTCATGGGTTTTGGTGGACAGACTCCAATGCTCTCCTGGGGGAGTTTTTAAATGCTGCAGGGTATTCCTGAAGGCTCTTCTGGTTACTGGGTAACTTATGCAAAGGGAGAAAGTACTAGAAGGATCCTGGACAGTCCTGAATAGTAAAGAGCTCAACAGCCAGCTCTCAAATCCAAGTTAAGTGCCTGGGAGCCCCTCTAGGGCACCCCCTTGTGGGCCTAGCTGGGAAATCAAGTCAAGACTCCAGATAGCTCAGGGTCAGTTTTAAACAGATGGAAGAGAAAGTCTGACTGGCTCAGCTTGGGTCAGGTGAATGCTTCTGGGTCCAGTGGGAGGAACATCACAGACAGGGCCCCTGACATGTGGGGGTCACAGAATAAAGAATTGTTGCAAACTGAATGGCCACCTCTGTGTATATACAGTGGAGTCACTGTCATGTCCTAGTAAGGCCTTTGGCCAGTTACTTAACTTCTCTGCTTCAGTTGTTCCACTTGTAAAATGAGGATAATAATGAAATCCACTTCATAAGGCTTCATTTAATGAAAATTAAATCAGTTAATATTTGTAAACATGCACAGAGAGAACAATGTCTGTTACATAACAGACACCATGCAAGTGTTTGCTATTATATTTCTAATTTTATCAATATATGTGCTGTTTGCACATTCTTTTTATTTACTTGAAACTTCTCCATCTATGATTATCTGGAGTGTGAGAGAAACTCATACACATTTTGAAAAGATAGATTCTCTAATTCATCTAGTTGTCTAAAACTCTGTTAATCTTACCTTATTAGTGATGCTGTTGAGCTCTGAATCTTTAGAGGCATTCTTTCCTGTATGTGATCTGCCATATTCTGAAGCGAAGTTCTAAGGAATCCTGATAGATTTTCACTGATTGCTTCTTGGATCACTGTCACCTTTTCATTCATACATTCTGTAGTCAGGAAGTCCGTGGTACCTAATGAATCTGCTATGTTTTCATTACTGTGCCTTTCATCATTCTGACATGACAACGTGGCTATTGCCTCTCGCTTTTGCTTAAGTCTGTGTTGTCAGAGCTCATTTTTTAAACTCCTGCCTTTCTTACATTAGGACAGGCGTTCTTTTTAGTTGGCTTTTTTTTTTTTTTTTCTTTAAATGGGTCTTTGGACATAATCCCAAATCTATCAAATGCTTGGACTTGGTCTTTTTTTTTTTTTTTTGGACTTGGTCTTTAAGTTCACTGGATGACTCTTCCTTTTTAGAGGAATCGGTCCCTGTAGTAACTGTCACGTGTGTGTTTATCTTCGTTAAGATGGTCTTTTCCACAACCGGATGTCAGCTGGCCCCTGGTCCACTTCACCCTTGCGGCTGGCTCTGCGTTTGGCCGCGCACTGCCTGCCTAGATGCAGAACCCAGCTCTATCTCAGAAACACGCCCTGCCCCAACCCACGCACCCTAAGTGCGCACGCGCACAGACGCCACGCCCCCTCTGCGAGCCTGCTGACTGGGGAGGACGCGGACGGACCACGAGAACTTCCCCCCTCTCGCTCGGTCGAAGCCGGTGTCCAGCTGTCTGCTCCCTGGTGCTTCTGGCCTCACCTCCCACCCAGGGCACTTAACAAAGCATTTCTCCCAAGCCCTCCTACTTTGAGTCTGTTCTTCTTAGTCTCAACACATTTGTGTTATTAAGCGTCACGTATCATAAAATAGGTATTTCCTCATTTCTTCCGTGTGAAGATGAAGTTATCCAATCAACCTCGCAGTGGAAATTCTTCCTTCTCGAAGTGTGGCCGGTGGTGCAGCAACGTGCGCATCACCCGGGAACCTGTGGGAATCTCGGGGTCCCCTCCCAGACTTACAGAAGTGGACTCCACGTCTGAACAAACTTCTCATACACGTAAGAGGCCGAGACATTCCGGTTTGATGAACTATTCAGTGCTTCCGATTTTAATACATTTGGCATTTGATAAATAGAACTTACCACCTTCTTTATGCCCTAAAAGCCCAGCCATCCAAGTCAGAAACCTTGGGGACCACCCTACCTGCCCCCCATTTCAAGCCCAGTCGATGACCTGCTGATTCTCTTTCCTTAATGTAACTCATACCTGCCGCCAAGTCCTCAGAGTTTTCCTTTTGGATTGCTACCTCATCTTTCTACTTGCCCTCCCAGCCTGTAGTTCTGTTCCTCTCAGTGAAGCCAGAGTCATTTTCCAAAACTGTGTATCCCCGGCCTTAAGATCCTCCAACATTCCCCGTTGCCTTCAGAATTAGGACCAAACTCTTCACGTGGAATACAAGAACCTTCTTAGCCCAACGTTGCCCAACCTGTCCGGGTACAGCCTTCTTTGCCCTGAGCTGCAGGGCACACCTGCTCGCTATGTGCCTGAACGGGGGTTTTCTTCCCACTGCCTGGGATTTCCCTCTTTGCCTGAATAACTCCTCTCTACTTGAGAAATTTGGAAGTAGGCCTTCCCTCTGCTGAGGAGCCTTTTCTTTCCTAGTCTGGGGCAGGCGCCCATTCCTCGTCTCCTTGTGGAGCTTGAAGAGCACCCCATGGCACATGGCACAACCTTGTCTGCTTGTCCATCTGCCTTTGTAAGCCTGTGGGCAGTGTGAGGGCCAGGACCGCCCTGAATTGACCTCTCTGAATGCCAGCTTCTAGAATGGAGCCTGATCCACAGTAGACACTCAGTAAACAGTTGTTGAATAAAGAAATGAATTGAACATTACTCTTGCTATTTATGGGTTTTAAAAAATAGTATGTTACCATTTTTCTAAATTCCATATATATGCATTAGTATACTGTATTGGTGTTTATCTTTCTGGCTTACTTCACTCTGTATAATGGGCTCTAGTTTTATCCAGACAGATGGGATGGGGAGGGAGGTGGGAGAGGGGTTCGGGATGGGGAACACATGTAAATCTATGGCTGATTCATGTCAATGTATGGCAAAAACCACTACAATATTGTAAAGTAATTACCTCCAACTAATAAAAATAAATGGGAAAAAAAAATAGTATGAAGTTCCTTTAGAGGAACACTTAGTTTCACTGTCATCTTTCTATCATTGTTAAATCATTAATATCATTGCTTTAAAACCTTTTTTATACCTTGTTGTTACATATTGTATTTTCCATTAAGACAATATAATTTGCACCAAGATTTTCCCTACTAGTCATAGGGAAAATTTTATCTTTGCTTAGAGTCTACTTTTGAGATGCAAATTCAGTTGTCCATTTTTAATAATCCTTGAAATGAATGGTTTTTAATGGCAGCCTTTTCTGTTTTTGAGGATTTACAAATGTTGTTTTTCTCCTCTCAAAGCACAAGAAGTTGATGGGGTAACTGACCTTGGATGGTGATGCTTGGTCCTAAATTTCTCTGTAAATGTCTTCCCTGATTTTTCAGTCTTAAAATTGAGGTTTTCTTGTCTTTGGCCTCAAAGAAATGGAAAGAAATGCAATCTGGAAGATTAATTGCACAAGAACAACCAAGATGACACTGGTCAGACCAATCATTGCTGACCAATCTCACATGAATGTCAGGGAGGACTGGGCTGTTTCTGCATGTACCCCCTCTGTCTATAAAAGCTCTTGTCCACTGATTGTCAGGGGTGGGAGTCGGCCTTTGGAAGGCGTCTGCCCTCCCCACCAGAGGCTGGCATCCAAAAGAAAGCAGACTTTCCATTTCACCAACCTGGACTCTATTGGCTTTTGAGCGGCAAGCAGCCAGACCCCACTTTCAGTTGCATATCCACTGTGCAAATATCAGAGGCCACCATGACCTTGGCAGGCTCAGCCCAGGCACCATCTCATTTTTATCTTATCCTCGAGGCTTACAGACTTACCCAGCCTGGGGTCTGTCTTCATTAGGGAAGACCCCTCAAGGGAAGACCAGTCACTCTTTGCAGCGCGGTCACACTGGCTGGCACCTTCCTGGGACGAAGAACTCTGTGTACAACCTACTCTGCGGGGTGTGCTCAGTAAGTGTAAAGAGCAGGATCGAGCCTCTCCCTTGACTGTGAAGAACTTCAGCTGTTGGCAAGCTGAGTGAAGACAATGGGAGATTATTTCTTGATTCTTAACAGCTGTGTCGGAGAAGGAACTGGCAACCCACTCCAGCGTTCTTGCCTGGAGAATTCCGTGGACAGAGGAGCCTGGTGGGCTGCCATCTTTGGGGTCGCACAGAGTCAGACACGACTGAAGAGGCTTAGCAGCAACAGCTGTGTAATGAATCTTTGAAACTAACAACTCATTATTAAATCTTATATTGGAGGAAGAAGAGAAACACGACGCTGTTTCAAGGCAGAAAACCAATATGAGCTTGTTTTCTTTGCTTCAAAAGGTGGTTTTGGTCAGTAAGGATCTCTGGAAAGAATCTTCTTGCAAAGCTACTTGTCTGGACATCCGCTGTCTTCGTGGCTTGGGGGCAGCTGGGAAGAGGCCTTGGTCATGGGTTCAGTCCCTATATGGACCCTTAACATTGCTCCTAACATAGTTATTAATACAAACTGCACTTTGATTTCAGCCCTCCTAAATGAATGGGTCTGGGTGAGATGGCGTGGGTAAATCTGTCAGCACGACTGGGAAACCAATTTAAAAGCACGTGGTTCAATAATCTTGGGTTTTCTATGCTTTCTTCGCAGACGGGAGGACCAGAATTAGAGGAATTTTGAGGAACCAAGGCGGGAGAATTAAATAAGGACACGTAGTGCATATTGTAGCTTAAACGGGAGTCTTTCCATTTTTGTTTGTCCTTTCAGGAGGACAATAAGTAGCCATGTTAAAAAAAATGTTAGCGGTATACCTACCAGTACTTGGGGCTTCCTTGGTAGCTCAGCTGGTAAAGAATCTGCCTGCAATGCGGGAGACCTGGGTTCAATCCCTGGATTGGGAAGATCCCCTGAAGTTGAGCATGGCAACCCACTCCAGTATTCTTGCCTGGAAAATCTCCAAGGACATAGGAACCTGGTGAGCTATAGTCCATGGGGTCGGAAAGAGTCAGAACACAGCTGAAGTAACTTAACATGTACACACGCGTGCATGTGTTAAACCTGTTCATCAATTTGGGGAAAAATGGACACCTTTACAATATTGAGTCTTCCAACCAAGAGTACAATATATCTCTACATTTATCCAGGTCTTCTTTGGATTATTTAATCAACATGTGATTTTGAGCATACAGATTCTGCCCCGTTTTGTGCTATAAAAGACTGTGAAAAGATAAGCTACCAAATGGGAAAAAAATTAGCAAATCGCATATCTGACAAAAACCTTATATCTGTAATCTACAATGAATTCTCAGAACTTGACAGTAAAAGAAAAAAACAAAAAAAACAGACTAGCAATCTAATTGTGAAATGGGCAAAAGATATGAATAAATATTTCATCAAACAGGAATTAGGGATGGCAACTAAGCCCATGGAAAGATGTTTACCATCATTAACCAAATCATATTTTAATATTCACAAACTTTAATTATACACAAAAATTAATATACTGAGTGTTCATGTTGCCTGTTTAGTGTGGGAGAATTAAATGTATTCATATTACGACCACTAACGATAAAAGACATACTTAAGAAATTCAGTACTGTTTTCATCATATAGAAAGGCTATTGTTTTCTCCATAGGCATATGCTAAATGTATAACAATGTAAAAAGTATTCACCATATTGTATACATATTCCTTTTCAGAAATGTGTTAAGAATACAGAGCTAGCTTCACCTGTATTTTAGGGTAATAGATGTAATTGTTCATATTTTAAAATATTTGTCCTCAATGAGTCCCTTAATTGTGTTATTCATGTGATCATATTTGCCTGTGGTTTCTTCAAATTCTTCTAGCTCGTTTGCTTCACCATATTGTACGAGGCTCTAATTCTGAAGGGAATGCCTAGAAGCTGGGTTCTAAATATTGCTGTAAAAAACAATCCTAGATATCAAATGGCATTGAATTCTCCATGATATATTTATTGAAGATCAAATAACTGGTTGGCATATATCAGGCACTGAAAGTACAGAAAGTTTTAAGTCCTCCACTGTGGAAAATTTTCAGAATAATAGCTCAAGACTTAAGCCTTACCAAGTTTATGTTGTTAATTGAATTATTTGTCTCAACAATGAAGGAGGGTCAGAAATGATAATAGAAACACACTAGTAATTAAGCCAGGAGAGAATCTTTCCACTTGAGAATCATTTGCTATCTTTTCTGCCCCAAGGGCTCTAATTCACGATAATCAGCATTTCTTGCCCATTTATGCTCTGAAAACTGACCACAGAAGGATAAAAATGTAACCCTGGCCTGTGAAGAAGATGACAGCCACATTATCCACCTGACCTAAGAGAAAGCCTCAGTGTTGCAGTGTCTCTAATATAAGCGGTATATTCTTCAGAATCAGCTTCCATACAGCTCAGCATTTTTTTTCTCCAAAAGGATGAAACACAAAAAGTCATTGTTCGCTAACTCTTTAAAGCAGTGATGCTCCTCTGCTGCCCCCTCAAGGTTCTCACATTTTTTTCTCCAGGGAGACAAATCTTAAATCACCCCCAATCCTATCCCAAGTAGAATATAAAAACCATACACATGTTGCTCACGGGGCAGACTACTGAGAGCATCAGTTATTTAAAAGCAGTCATCTTGGGGTGTCCCTGGTAGCTCAGGGGTGAAGAGTCCGCCTGCCAGTGCAGGGGACATGGGTTCGATCCCTGGTCCGGGAAAATCCCACATGCTTCGGAGCAGCTGAGCCTGTGCTCCACAACTACTGAACCTGAGCTCTAGAGCCCACGAGTCACAACTCCTGAAGCCCACACGCCTACAGCCCGTGCTCCATGACAAGAGAAGCCCCCGCAATAAGCCCGCACTCCGCAACTTGAGGGTAGCCCCCACTCGCCGCAACTAGAGAAAAGCCCGCACCACAACTAAGACCCAGCACAGCCAAAAACAAACAAATAAAAATGAACAAACAAACAAAACCAGTAATCTTATCTTCCAGACATTTATTTCATGGGTGACTGTTTACTTTCCACTGAGCAAAATTCAAGGATAATGTATCTTTAAAATGTATTTTGTGTTTATTTTAAGGTAAAAGAGCAAAAAAAAACCCAGAAAAAACAAAACAAAACAAAACCCAAAGAGGTTCTTTTGGAGGGGTGGTCAAACCACGCAGCTTGCAACATCATAATTCCCCAACCAGGGTCTGAATCTACGCCCTCTGCTGTGAAAACAGAGAGTCTTCACCACTGGATCACCAAGGAGTACCCAGCAAAACCATTTTTTCAAATGTTTTTAGACTTTAAGATATCCACAGGGACTCCCCTGGAGGCTCAGTGGTAAAGAATCTGCCTGCCAATGCAGTAGACACAGGCTCGATCCTGGTCCTGGAGGATCCCACACGCCTTTAAGCCCATGTGTCCTGCTCGCTGAAACTAGAGAAAAGCTTGCCCCAGCAGTGAAGATCCAGCACACCCAAAAGATAAATAAATAAACAAATAAAAACTTAAACAATACCCACAGTATATATCTGTCAGAATAAATTCAATTTTGATTATTTTTCTGTCCATCATCAACCTATCAACTGAATTTTGCTCGCCAATAAAAGAATTTACTAGACATTGTAAAAGGTCAAATTTTGAAAAGGTGTTTTAAGTGATTTGCAAACTGCTGTGAACAGGTTCCCTTCAGGTTCCACAGGCACAATGTGTCTGTCAGAGGGATGGGGGGCACCCAACTTTCACCAAAATGTCTGCACGCCTGACCTTACTGAATTCTCAGAGACCCAGCAGAGCAGGTATTTCCCTGTTTCACAATGAGCAAATTGAGGTAGAGAGGTTATGATGCCAAATGCATTTTCCAAACCACACAACTAATAAAGAGGATACCTGCAATTCAAATGGGGCTTCCCTGATAGCTCAGTTGGTAAAGAATCCGCCTGCAATACAGGAGACCCTGGTTCAATTCCTGGGTCAGGAAAATCTGCTGGAGAAGGGATAGGCTACTCACTCCAGTATTCTTGGGCTCCTCTTGTGCCTCAGCTGGTAAAGAATCTGCCTGCAATGCAGAAGACCTGGGTTTGATCCCTGGGTTGGGAAGATCCCCTGGAGAAGGGAAAGGCTGCCCACTCCAGCATTCTGGCCTGGAGAATTCCATGGACTGTGCAGTCCATGGGGTCGCAGAGTCAGACAGGACTGAGTGACTTCCAAATCCAGCCTGGTCTCACTGTGAAGTCCATGCTTAAATGTTGGAGAACAGGAAACCCTTGCACCGTGTTGGTGGGGATGTCGATCAGTGCAGCCACTGTGCAGAACAGTATGGAGGGTCTTCAATACATTAAAAACAGAATTACCATATGATCCAGCAATCCCACTCCTGGATTTACATCCAACGAAAATGAAACCACTAATTTGAAAAGACAGGTGTACCCAGTGTTCACAGTAGCATTATTTACAGTAGACAAGATATGGAAGCAACCCAAGTGTATAGCAACAGATGGATGAATAAAGATGTGGCACACATAGAAATTGAAATATTGTACAGCTGTAAAAAAAAAAAAAAAAGAGAATGGAATTCTGCCATTTGCAGCAACGTGGATGGAGCTAGAGAGTATTATGCTTAGTGAACTAAACCAGAGAGAAAGGTAAATGCTGTATATGGCTGTTTGCTGCTGCTGCTGCTGCTAAGTCGTTTCAGTCGTGTTCGACTCTGTGCAACCCCATAGATGGCAGCCCACTAGGCTCCTCTGTCCCTGGGATTCTCCAGGCAAGAACTCTGGGGTGGGTTGCCATTTCCTTCTCCAATGCATGAAAGTGAAAAGTGAAAGTGAAGTTGCTCAGTCATGCCCGACTCTTAGCGACCCCATGGACTGCAGCCTACCAGGCTCCTCCGTCCATGGCCGTTTGGAGGGTGGCTAAACAGACTTGGCAGGATTCTTGTTAAGATTGGACGATGCAGAGACAAACATGGCAGTCTGAAAAGTCAAGCCCTAGGTGAAGGAACCACCTTACTTGCTTCCTGAGAAATCTGTATGCACGTCAAGAAGCAACAGTTAGAACTGGACATGGAACAATGGACTGGTTCCAAATTGGGAAAGGAGTATGTCAAGGCTGTATATTGTCACCCTGCTTGTGTAACTTATATGTAGAGTGCATCATGGGAAAAGCCAGGCTGGATGAAGCACAAGCTGGAAATCAAGACTGTTGGGAGAAATATCAATAATCTCAGATATGCAGATGATACCACCCTTACGGCAGAAAGTGAAGAGGAACTAAGCCTCTTGATGAAGGCGAAAAAGGAGAGTGAAAAAGTTAGCTTAAAACTCAACATTCAAAAAACTACGATCATGGCATCTGGTTCCATCATTTCATGGCAAATAGACAGGAAAACAATGGAAAAAGCGAGAAACTTTATTTTCTTGGGCTCCAAAATCACTGCAGATGGTGACTGCAGCCATGAAGTTAAAAGATGCTTGCTCCTTGGAAGAAAACCTATGACCAAACTAGACAGCATATTAAAAAGCAGAGACACTACTTTGCCAACAAAGGTCCATCTAGTCAAAGCTATGGTTTTTCCAGTAGTTATGTATGGATGTGAGAGTTGGACCATAAAGAAAGCTGAGCATCAAAGAATTGATGCTTTTGAACTGTTGTGCTGGAAAAGACTCGAGAGTTCCTTGGACTGCAAGGAGATCCAACCAGTCCATCCTAAAGGAAATCAGTCCTGAATATTCATTGGAAGGACTGATGCTGAAGCTTGAATATTTTGGCCACCTGATTTGAAGGACTGACTCATTAGAAAAGACCCTGATTCTGGGAAAGATTGAAGGCAGGAGAAGGGGACGACAGAGGAAGAGATGGTTGGATGGCATCACTGACTGAACGGACATGAGTTTGAGTAAGCTCCAGGAGATGGTGAAGCACAGGGAAGCTTGGTGTGCTGCGGTCCATGGGGCCACAAAGAGGCAGACTGAGCAACTGAGCCACAACAGCAAGGTGAAGGAAACAGCTGAGAGGAGTCTGATTAGAACTTGGGTCAAGGAGAGTCTTTGTCACTCTCAGGGGAGTCAGAGAGAAAATGTCACAGTATTTTAAAATATGGATAAAAGATACCTGGGAGTTTTTGTCTTTTGTTGTTGTTGTTGTTTTACACTTTCTCATAAACTGAGCATTATTTCAAAATGAAAAGTAACCTGCCCCGACAAACCTATGCAGTTCTCCTGTTTTCCTCTGATTCATACCTCCAAGTGTCTCACTGGCTGAGCCATATTCTTCTTGCTGGCTTTTATTCATCTAAAGTGACAGAATAATTACCACTCTATTTCTTCTAATCGAGTAGAACAAAACTTCTTGGACCTATACAATTGTGTTGCAAACCTCATGCAAGAAAAAGTGTTTCCTGAACTTCACTCATGAATACTGTCCATGTACTTGCCATACCTCAAAGCAATTGTGCCTCTGTTTACATTATAATTTAAAAAGTCCACTCAGTGACTTTTAAAAAGAAAATTTTAAATTACTACTACGAATGAAACACAGACTGATATTATTTGCTATTAAAATAGCATGCAACCACAAAATACACACATTAAAAACAGAACAGTGTTATTAAATTTAACAAAGATGAAATGAAATAAATGATGAGACAATTAATTTAGGAAAATGCATTCTTGAAAATATGCTCCCTAAAGAGAGTGGAACTTTTTATGCTGATTTAGTATACAGGATTTTGGCCAGATGTCACTTAGTTTAAGATGAAATGAGCTCATCAATATAATGAGCTAGTTTTAAAATTTTGATGGTAACCAGCACTGCACATACTACTTTATATATCCTCATTTATTGGAAAGGACAAGAGACATTTAACCTCCATCTTTAACAAAGTTCAATATTGAGAATTAATTCCTAACCAAAATGACGGTACTTTTATTCCAAAAATGCATTTGAATGTTTATCACCCTGGAAGGATACATTAAAATAGACAATCTTTCCTTCTGGGAATGTTTTAAAAAATAATTTGCAGATAATTTAGTTATGTGGGAACTTTATTATACACTTATTGCAACGGCACAGACCTTAAGTTGGCCAATTTCAAAAATTTCTTTCATAGCAGAGGTATTTAGAGGCCAAAAGAAAAAATAGGGTAGATAATCACTGTTGACTTAACGGGGAAAAAAAAAAAAAAGAGGATAACCAAATGTTTTACAAGAACTCAGGCTAGGTTACCTAGGAGAGTGGGCAGTTTCTCAGAGTAGTTCTTAACCTGAGACTGATATCCACAGAAAGACACACCTGCATTTTCATCAGGGATGCTAATTTTCTTCCAGAAGATGGTTATGAATTGCATCAAGCAAAAATGTTCTGGAAGGACCAAGTTCTCCTTGTGAGTAGAGCTGGGCGGAGGTAGCTGAGGAGAAAGTGTGGTAAGAGACTTTTCAGCGAATAATGTTTTATAAACCTTAAAATTTTGAACCAGGTGCAGGTGGCCCTTTTTGTGAAATTTAAGTGATTAAAAAAGGAAATTAAGACTCTCCAGAGTTTGGGCCCCTTTCTCAAAATACCCACATATTTTTCTAACGTATAAGAACTAAAGGCAGAGAGCATCCCTTACTTATCCATTTGCTCCTACCACCTGAATTGAGAAAATATGTCAGTTTTTTTCCACAATATTTCCAGTAAAGTGTTCAGAAGCAGGAAGCTCAGATTGCTAATAAATTCTCAACTTCCGTTGGTATCTGGAATGTCTGTCTGATTGGGGACTGGTCCCCCAGGTCTGGATGCAGCTGTCAAGTAACAGCCACTACTGGAGTTCCCCGAGCAGGCTGCACTGTGGTTACGGTATTTCATTCAATCTTCATCACCACCTTCTACCACACATCAATCAGAGGAAGCCTTTGGAACACCCAGAAGAAACTATTTGGAAATAACATAATCTACTGGCTTCCCTGGTGGCTCAGTGGTAAAGAATCTGCCTGCCAAGCAGCAGATGTGGGTTTGATCCCTGGGTTGGGAAGATCCCCTGCAGAAGGGCATGGCCACCCACTCCGGTATTCTTGCCTGGGAAATCCTGTGGATAGAGGAGCCTGGCGGACTACAGTCCATGGGGTTCCCAGAGGTGGACAAGACTTAGTGACTAAACAACATCCAGATAGCTCAAAGGTCAAGATGGGATGTTTGCAATGAACCAGGTCCAGGTAAGAAGCAAATACTTTGGTATGGAAGTGTTACTGAGCTCTCTCACTTTCATGGGGAGAGTATTTGCTTCTTACCTCAACCTGGTTCATTGCAAACATCCCATCTTGACCTTTGAGCTATCTGGGTGCAAATGCTCTCTGTATACTGTGTAATAAAGCAAGGAGCCGGCTTTATTCTTACCTTCTTACCTTCAGGTGGAAATAGTGGTTTTCAGGCAGGAAGCCTGTGCCTCTAGGGCTTCCTTATCAGGTGAGAAGAGTTGGGACTGAAAGGGACGGTGACCAGTCAGATGCCGGGATGGGCTCGGGCCTGGCTGGCCGACCCGTTTGCAGGCTTTCGGGAGTGACTTCCAGGAGCTGGCTGCTCTGTTGGAGGTGGGCAGGCTGTGTGGGTGAAACAAGTTGCTGAAGGGTGAATGGTGGGTCTGAGGCCAGGGAGATGCCCCTCACTCTGCTTCTGCTGACAGGGCCCGTGAGGTTTCTAACTCTGGATGGAGGAGCAATCCCTTTTGTGACACTAAAAAGTGAGTTGGTGTCCTCAAGTGCAACCTCCATTCCGCTTATGCACCTTCACTAACTGCTCTTTTAAGACATGGTTATTTCAAGGCATTATAAAGTCTCTGAATTGGTGATGCTATTTGTATTTTTACTTTCGTCTTGAGACAGAGCTTATCTGCCTTATGGCTTATTGATCATTCATAGTGGTGGTAATCGTTCCCCATGAGACCCAGTTCACAAATATGACAACATTGATGGGCTGTATTTTTCCCAAAGTAGAACTATCTTTTCTGGCCTTTTAATAATGAACTTTCAATGTGTATTTTTTAGTAAGAAGATGCAACAGGGTTGTAACTCTAAACTTTCACTATTTCCTGATCAAAGGGGGATCTACTTCATTTCAACGACTATTTAAAACTATAATTTTCCTCCAAGGGGAAAGGAAAGTGAAAGTAGTGCAAGTGTCAGCCGCTCAGTCCTGTCCAACTGCCAGCCCATGGACTGCAGCCCGTCAGGCTCCTCCGTCCTTAGAATTCCCCAGGCAAGAATACTGGAGTGGGCTTGCATTTCCTTCTCCAAGAGATGGGAGAAGGCAATGGCACCCCACTCCAGTACTCTTGCCTGGAAAATCCCATGGACAGAGGAGCCTGGTGGGCTGCAGTCCATGAGGTCGCACAGCCGGACACGACTGAAGCGACTTAGCAGCCGCAGCTCCAGGGGATCTTCCCAACCCAGGGATTGAACCTGAGCCTCCCACATTGCGGGCAAATTCTTTACCATCTGAGCCACCAGGGAAGCCCCCAAGGGAAAGAGGGGTTAGAGAAAATCCAGCAGTGTGTGAAACTGAGTGGAAAGCAGCAGCCACTGACAGCTAGGCCAGAAACAAACAAGACTGCTTGCCCCACTAAGAGGTAAAATAAGAGGGTAAATGCAGCTCACTGGAAAAGACCCTGACGCTGGGAAAGACTGAAGGCGGAAGGGGACGACAGAGGAAGAGATGGTTGGATGGCATCACCGACTCAGTGGACATGAATTTGAGCAAACTCCGGGAGATGATAGACAGGGAAGTGCTGCAGTCCATGGGGTCGCAAAGAGTCAGACACGACTGAGCAACTGAACAACAAAGTGCATCCAGGGGTTGGGGCCAAGTTTCTAAAAGGGCTACAATTTATCATTCTCTTCACTGTCCAGTCCTGTCCAAAAATCACTGCAGATGGCGACTGCAGCCATGAAATTGAGACACTTACTCCTTGGAAGAAAAGTTATGACCAATCTAGATAGCATATTAAAAAGCAGGGACATTACTTTGCCAACAAACATCCGCTAGTTAAGGCTATGGTTTTTCCACTAGTCATGTATGGATGTGAGAGTGGAACTATAAAGCAAGCTGAGTGCCGAAGAATTGATGCTTTTGAACTGTGGTGTTGGAGAAGACTTTTGAGAGTCCCTTGGACTACATGGAGATCCTATCATTCCATCCTAAAGGAAATCAGTCCTGAATATTCATTGGAAGGACTGATGCTGAAGCTCCAAGACTGTGGCCACCTGATGCGAAGAAGTGACCCATTTGAAGACTCTGATGTTGGGAAAGATTGAAGGCTGGAGGAGAAGGGGATAACAGAGGATGAGATGGTTGGATGGCATCACTGACTCAGTGGACAGGAGTTTGAGTAAGCTCCGGAAGTTGGTGATGGATGGGGAGCCCTGGTGTGCTGCAGTCCAAGGGGTGACAGAGTCGGACATGAGTGAACAGAACTGAACTTCACTGCCAACCCAATAATGACTTAGCAGCAATACAGTCCCTAGCAGGAACCAGAGGTGGGTGTGGGGAGAGGGCTTGGAGAGATGCAGCCTTTTTTGCTGCTGGTTCCTTCACCCTCCAAGACAGCACACGCTACACGCTGGCTGCAAATGCTCCCACGTGGGCTGTCTGCGACACAGCCTGTGGCAGCAGCCGGCCTGGAGAGACCGCCTCCTCAGGGAAGGCTTTTCAGTGGCCAGGATAGGCCAGACTTTCAGTGTCTGGTGCAGTTCGCTGGAATGCCCAGATGGAGGTACTGTTGATGGACAGCTTCCAAGTGAGCACTGAGGCACAGAAAGGCTGAAGAGCTTGCCAAGGGTCCAGACTGGTGAGGGTGGAGTCAGGCTGCCCACCTCTGCATGGCCACCATGAAGACCTCCTCCTCCGGGGGGGGGGGGAGTGACTCTGAGGGCAGGAGTCCCTGGTTAGCTGGTCTGGTGGACAGAACCATCCAAGGCTGGAAGTGTTCCCTAGTCGAGGACAAACCCTTCTTGAGGTCGCAGTGCAGATGAGGTAATGGGTGGCTTCAGGGGCTGCAGCACGTGCACACATCTTCAAACACCAGCCACTTGGTACTGAGCAAGTAAAATCGCATTTCCATCGGCCAGATACACTCCTGGTACCACTCTGCTGACTCTGCAAAGATGTTGATCCTTTTCACAACTTCCTCTCAACGCTGAGGCTCTTCCAGGAATTTGCAAAAAAACACTTGATTTTGAAAATCTGACAACTTAAATAATGATAGCTAATACCAAGCCTGAATTCTAAACTCTATTCAATTTTCTATAAGGTGGGTACTATGTTATTCCCATTTTAAAGAGAAGGCAACTAACGTACTGAAGTTAGCCTGTCTGGAGGCTCGGCACATGTACCATGTACCCTGAGATTCTGGAACCCAAGCAAAGGTTTTAATCAGCTGTCAGGCATGACGGCCCATCTTGTTTCTGTAGTCTACTGGCACACCCATTAAGTACTGTCTAAACATTTCAAAACTATATTCTGCTACTCTAACTGGAATTTAAAAAAAAAAAACACAAAAACCAATTTTTGTGGTGTTTTACACAAAAACTAAGATCACACTGCTTTGGGATTTCTTAGAAATGAGTAACTGAGCTACAGTTTATATTCAAAGAGTTTGTATTCATCCACTCAAACACACAACATACACAGAAAAAACATGACCAAATATTGTTCAGCAAATGGCTGTTAGGATTACAGATTGTGTGAGGAAAAAACAGGGGGGGAGGGTGGAGTCAGTCAGGCCAGGATGGTTCTAACAGTTAACTGCCCACCAGCACCCCACCTGGTCAGAAGTTCAAGTGTTGGAAGTAAAAATCCAATCCCACTCCTTGCAGGTAATTCACTTCCTTCTAAAGCTTCATACCTTCAGGGCTGAGGAAATGAAAGAAGATTTTGGCTGTGACTCCTTTGAGGCAGGGGGTTAGGAGGAACAAAGTGATTTCTACAGAGCAAGCTGAGAGCCAGATGGTTTGATGCAATACTTGTAGGCAGAACGAAGCTGCACTAATTACTAAGCGAACCGTTTAGCTTAGCTCTCTAGCCCTCCAAATTGCTTCTAACTCCAAACAGGCCGTCATTCAACATGAGATCACGAGGATACAACGCTCAAGGCACTGCAAGTATGCACTGCCCCTACTTATCAGGAGACCAGGTGCATCATGGATGTTTATTTCCTTATGTATTTACTGATGGTTTTGTTAGTCAAACGACAGCTACAGAGATACGCTAAAGTTGACTCTCATTATGGAAACATCAAATGAGCTTTAAGACAATTTTGCTTTTCTTCAGATTTACAGCATTAAGAAAATATTCCAAATGAGTTACGCTAAAAATTTCTGACACTTGTGCACGTAGCTTAACCCTGTGTGTTACAAAAGACCCAGAAAATGTAAGGGCCACACACATTTTTTTCCTCTAGAAATAGCTCAGATTCATAAATATATCATTATTGGCTGTCATGCAAGGCCACTAAACTTTGTACAAAAGGGAAAAAACATGAATTTTCATCTTGTAGAGACAAAATGAGGTGTTAAAAAGGTTTCCCCAGATAATTTCAAAGAGTTGTGTGTCACAATTAGTTACAAGCCCTGGATTTCAGGATCATGTCACACTGTCTTTAAAACCAACCTTCTCTGATTAATTTGGTTCAACTCTGATTATTTATTCTATTTCTATGCAGAAGGATGTAGTCAACCTGCAGTTGACTGATTTGCACCCACCTACTTCTTTCAGGGACCTTAGACCCCTGTGATGGGTATGTCTTCTGACTTTTTCCAAAAACATTTAAGTAAGTGCTCAGCACAGCCCCCCACAAACACTAAACTCTCCAAAAAACGTACCCATCTTCCGACCATATTCCATCTCAACTGAGGTGAGCACACACCACATTTTAAACATGTTTTAAGTATAGTAATAAGTTAAAAAAAAAAGGGAAATCTAAATTGCTCCAGTTGATTGCCATCAGTACACAAACGAGCTTTCTAAACAGCATTCTGTTTAAGAAAGGACTGATGGATTGTCCTACCACATTTTACTCCAACAGGAACACAGGCTATTAGGGAGCTTCAAATATCCCCTCCCACCATATTGAGAGAGCCAAACAGGTACCACCGAAAACAATGATCTTCTTGAGAAGTCATTCAACATGGTGTTTGTCCTGCCAGATACCAGAGCTTCTGGGCTGGAAACAAAATACATGTGAAGGGTATTTGCTCCCAACCAAACCATCTTTATATAATTTATTCTACTTTCTATTTCATTTCAGATTTACTTTTAATAAAGTAATGCAAATCATTTAAAGAAAAAAACCTTTAATTTTAATTTCTGATCTAGGCATAAAATTCATTTTTGTATCACGGTTAAATTCAGTACAAACTATAAAATTGTTAACACTCAAGTTTCAACAGAAATCTAGTAAGACCTCTTAGAAAAATTCCTTAAAGAAACAACAGCAAGTCATTTACTGCTATGAGGTTAATACATAAAGAAAAAAACATTCACACATTTTACTGAATTTATCAGTAAATAATTTTAGCCATAATACTTATCATAAAATTATAAGTTTAAAAGTTGTGTGTGGCTCCATAGCAATTACAATTTGCAATAAAAATACTAAGCCAAATTCTTTTTTTCTAACAAGAACAATGCTAGCTTTTAAAACGACTGAAGTTTGCACATCAATTGTGAATGGAGTAGGTGTATCATAACTTAGCTTAAATTAAAGTGGAAGATGGTAAAAACTAGATGCTTTTAACTTTAAATTGCATGAGGAAAATATCAGGGGGAAACAAAATTCAGAGCCATCGTTATCAGTTTAAAAAATATTACTCTTATATTAAAAACATTAAATGAATCAAAGCCAGACAGTACTGAAGTTTTACACAAACTTCTTTCGTATTTCAACGTTGTTTATTGAGGAGTGAATGAGACTACTGCCAGACATGCCAACGACACTTCACATTCAAGGGCTGGAAGCCAAAAAGCTTTCCAAACTGAGTCACTGCATAAGCCTTTTGGGGAAAAGGATCGAAAGTGACGTAAAGTAACATTTTCATGCTTGTTGTTTTTGTCTTCAGCTTTTCTTCAATGTTTGGATCTACGAGCTTGCTGGGTAGAAGGCTTCTTTCTACCCCACAAAAAGACTCACACTCCAATTAACAGAATGAACATTAGGTGTATAGCAACTTGTTTTAACACACATCTATGCTGAGGAACGGATCTTAATTAAAGCTGTTTTGTCTTAAGTTTCCTTGTATCTAGTAAGGAAAATTAATTTTATTTCCCTTTCACCTTCACATGGGTGGGTTACACCAATAGAAAAATACTCTTCAGTGTTACTGCAGGGCTCACGGGACTTCCTCAGGAGTGGGGGGAGAATCCACTTACACACCATCCTGAAACCCAGGGCTTCTCGTTCTGCTGTTGTGGCTGCAGAAGAATGGCCTACACACAACTCTACCGTTCTCTTTTGCTCAAAAACAAAACAAAGAAACCTAAACAAAAGGGTAAACGTTTATTTGGAGTTAGTTTTCTGGTGGTGGTATAAGGCCCTTCAGGCAGAGTTCAGGAGCTCTTGTATGGCTGCCTGCTGCTCGGGACTAAGCTGCGCTATGCACTCAGCCCACAGTCCTCCAGAAGTCTAGGAAAGAACAACGTCACATGTTTAGATTTGGCGAAACGGTCACTGGGCAGTACTCTCATAACCATCATTAGGCAGACTGTAATGGCAATATACTTTTTTTCCAGTAGATTAGCTTGATGAACATCATTGTAGAAGCAAGACATCTTTTCATTTCTATGAAGTTTGTTTCACTTACAGTAAGCTTTCTCATTTTTACATTGATAAAGCTACACTTTTGATGACCTGTTCAAGTTATCTACACACATCCACTTAGGGAGGAAAAGTCGATTATAAAACATTGGTAGCTGACAGTTACTACAACTAACATCTCGCCTTTCTGTTTTCACATATATACAGAAAAACAACAACATAATGAGTATATGCTAATCTCAAATTTAAGACAAAGGTTCCAGTTTTAATAGGTAATAATCCATTTGAGGCTTGATAACAAGATAATATAAAAGTGAAATTTCCTTAGCTCGTTGAATTTCTATTCTCTTCCTCTAACAGAAAAAATACAGAAAAACACAACTAAACAATAAAACCCCAAAACCATTTTAGTTCTTCTTTCCCAATTTAACCAAATCAGCTTACCTGTACTTGGCGAACTACATTAGCCAGACGTTTGGCACAAGGATCGTCATGTTTAATTGCCTCATGCATTTCTCCTTCTGCGATTATACTGAATATTTTGGGCAGATTGGTATTGTTTGGGCCAAGAACAATTGGGTGATTACTGAAACAAGAGAAGAAAACCATTATAAATGAGAATTGTAACAGAAAATCACTCAAGCACTCATATACTTTCCCATACCCTTCCCCCAGTACCAAATTCTGTTATTAGGTCCTTCCTTAATGGCAACCCACTCCAGTACTCTTGCCTGGAAAATCCCATGGACGGAGGAGCCTGGTAGGCTACAGTCCATGAGGTCGCAAAGAGTCGGACACGACTAAGCGACTTCACTTTCACTTATACAATGGTTACGCACTAAAATCAACTGCCTTTTAAATCCAGTAGGAGGAAACCTGATTAGCTTTGCAGTTTCTTCCCATGTAAACCATACATATAAGAATAGTTCCTTAATATAAATTTTATTTAGGTACTACAGAATGGTTTCTAAAATAAATCTGAAGTTCAAAAAGATGTACGGGCATTTCAAAAGTAAACTGGGAAATAAGTTCCAGTCAAGTTTAACGGAAAGAAACCTAACAGTGAATCTGACTAGTTTCATCTTTTTCATCAGGAAAATTCCAGAGCAGTCATTTCTAAGGGAGAAGATTAATAGCATGATGGAGAACGGGTCACTTCAGATGCAAGAGCAGGTTAACGCATCTCCACAATGGCTCTGAAGCATTCCTTAACGATGTCCTCAGTCAAAGACTTCCAGTATTTGTATGACCAATGAGAACTTAGGCGTGAAGGAATACAGCCACTGGCCCATTTCTACAAACTTCATGAAATGAGTGGTTGTAGCCCCTGGATTTATTTATGAACTAAAAGCAGCAGTTAATAGTGACAGAGCCCAGACCACCAATGGACACAACTTTGATGTGATAGTGTTTGTAACCTCCTGGTTGTTCTAATTCTTAGCAATACTCATAGACACAAAATGACACTAACAACGCCAGAGGTCAAAGGCCAGACCCTGAGTGCCCATCTGGTATAATTCCCTTAGACCACTGATTTTTTAATTCAAAGAGAAACACTAGTATTTCAGAGGGTCAAATAACAGTACTAACCCATGTTCTTTCATCTCATTCTATTAATAAATGATATGCCAATGATGCCTCAGTAAAGCTAATGACTGAATGGATAAAAGAACGAATGAGTGGGGTGGGAGACAGAACAGAACCTTCTTTGAACATCTTATTCTATAATGCCTCATCTGTTGAACTGAATCCCACAAGTAACTCAAAATTAGATGTGATTATAAGGCACTCCTAACTGTGATAAGGTTTCTTAACTTGATTTACAAAGACAGCATTATTAGAACCTGAACGCCTGAAAGGCGTGCACAGGAAGTGCCAAGTTACGTGAAGGGGAAGGAAATGAGGTCGACCTGTCCCGCTGCCTACCTCTCAATCAGGTCGCAAAGATAATTGAAAGTCTGAACGGCTTCTTCTTTATCCTCATGCAGTGGAAGCCAAGATAGCCAGTGTGGGAGGACTTCTTCAACGTTCACACAGTCAGGCTTGAACTTCATCATTTTCCCCACCGCTGAGATGCAGTTCTCAGTAGCATTGATGTTTTCTTTGGTCTTGGCATCAGCAGACTGAATAACTCTTACCAGCAGTGGAAGTGCTTCTAAAATAAGCATTTGGAAAAAAGTCAGTTCAAGGCTCATTTTCATGCAAATGATCAAAAATATGTGTTATTTTTGGTCCAGCTACAAATTACAGTGAGAAAATGTCCAAGTGTAAGGAGCATTTTGTTTTCATGACTTCAGAACCATGACGGGGGAGAGGGAGATTGCCCGGTGTGCTTAGGACCAGCCGCACTACGTTAATTTATAGGCCCTAAGAGGTTAGCAGCCTCCAGACTTGCACTCCTGATCACCTCCACGTACTACAGCTTTTAAAAGCTGCCCAGCTCTATTCCTGTGCTGAACTCACAGGGACCCAGGCATGCCTTAAAAGCACATCCTCCAAGCTCCAGATGAACTGTACCCTGGGACCGGGGCAAAGAGGCGCTGGTCCCACTCAGACTTCATTCCCATCTCTACACGAGTGAGGATGGTAAATGTCTACGTGCTGTAATAAGGTGTTTGCAAAAGGATACAAGAAGGAAGCAGTGTATACTACTTTCAGGGTGGGGGCAGAAAGCAAGGTAGGGCTAACAGGGATGTCTGGGGCGAAATGCGCATAACCAGATAAACAGAAGTACCTGTGCAGAAAGGACGGTAGTTATCGCCACCATACTGTGCCATGACTCCCAGGCCATACGCAGCTGCTTGCCTGACTTCTGGGCTGCTGTCACATACGTATTGGAGCATTGGCCTTAAGAAATATTCTGCATATTTAAATGAGGCTGGACTACAGTGTTCTATGACATCATCAAAGATGCACAGTCCCCACTGTCTGTCTGGCCACGGTCTATGTGGACACTACAAAAGAGATACTCTTTTAAGCTTTGGATACTGGAGTGAAGACTGTAAAGAAACAAATATTTACTACTGGCTGTCATCTCACAGGGATATTCCTGATACAGGTAATGAAAAACAAACACCACAGCAATCAGTTCTTGTGAATAATAACCCTCAACCTACTCTACAGATGTCCCACCACCTGAAATTACCAAGGATGAGGAGGAGTGACAGCAGCAGGCATGTAGGCACCTTCACTTTACAGCAAAGATAACAGCAATGCTCTATTTAAAAAGCGCAGTAATAGCAAAAGCCACAAAACTTCACAGTGCTGACTCAACAGGGTGTCACGTGCCGGAATCCAGTACTGATTCAACAGGGTGTCACGTGCCTGAATCATTTTTAAAGACATACTGCACTGCTAAGTATCACAAAACACAAAATTGAAAGCCAAAAGGGGATAAATACCCGATGACTGCTTTTAATTTATAATACATTTTAAAAAATTGAATATGTAATGCTATCATCCAGAACCTATGATTGCTGGTGGTACATAATAAAGATCAAAACTGAATTTTCTAGCATCTACTTTAAAACAATAACCTGTAACTATTTTGTTTCCATTTATTAATTTAGCAGGGTATAGATAATCTAAAATAATAAAAAGTCAGTTGTATATTTTTAGACTGTATTATAAATTAATAGGATTACAGAAAACCCAATTAGTAAACTTCCAAGCATACACTGAGAAAATATCCAAGGCAATGCAATCAACTCAGTAAATTAAAGAGGTACGGTGAAAACTCTATGATTTCTAGGATCCATTTTAACCTGAAAGTGTTAAATTTTCAAATGCTGTAATAGATGTTCAGGTCAACTATTTAAAATAATTGTCAAAAAGAGGTAATACTCACAATTAGGTTGACAATTAACGGAAGCAGCTGTTCAAACCATGGCAACACTTTTTCCTTGTAGCTACTGAAGATTGAGTGTAAAATGTCTGACACTTTGGTCAGAATATAAACATCATTATCATCCTAAAAAACCAAGTGGGCATACTATGTGTTAAAAAAAAGTACATATGTATTTCAAAAGTGTCCTCACTATTCTTAACATTTATTATAAAAAAATCTAAGGAACATAGAAAATTAAATTTCCTGTCACTTTCTTAAGAGCATAGCCAGAATCCAGAGACTGAGGTTACTCCAGTGATGTCTTGTCTGGCAATGAAGACAGAAGGAGCATGGCAAATACTGAACTGACTGCAAACACTTTCCATGGAATGTACTTAAAATAGATGGCTGAAAGACTATCCCAAATTTCAAAGTTCTGAAATGAGTGATTTTGCTTTACTATTTTTTGTTTGTTTTCTAGGACATCTCTAGTTTTGGAGCAGGATGGTGGGGAGATGTGGGGTCAGTTACTTACAACACCTCATCCCTGGGAACCATGTATATGTCAGGGTGAGCACCTGCTGAGGACAGGGATGACCCCCACGAGCCAGCACGGGTCCATCAGATGGCCACATGCCACACACGGCAGACCCTACATACAGAGCTGACATATGCTGATGGCATCAAGAGGTCTGATGGAAGTTTTGAGTAACAACGTGATTATGTCAACCATAGGCCTATTGTTTATAGGGAAATTTGCACAATTCTGTGCTCCAGTGGAAAGAGAGCTGGTGTTACAGAAAGACCTGGCCTTAAGCACGACAGTGTCAACAGTGTGGCTCTAGGCAATCACTTAACATCTGAGTTTGAGTTCACTCATCTTCAAAACGGTGAAAGCACCCGTGGGCACAGATGAGTGTTGTGAGAGGTGTAGAAGGAGATACGAGGGAACTCCAAAGTGCTTTTATGTGTAAGGTCACTGCAACAAAGTACACACACAGCACCCTAAACACAAACCAGCTAACTTCAAACCACTTAATCTCTAAATTAATAAATGAAACACACATCAAATTCTTCTGCTGACGATTACTAAGAAGTACATTTTAGAAGTCAGATGAATCAGAAACTAAAGCATTAATGCAAATGGTCACATAAGTTAAGTTCTAAACGAAGTAACTGACCTCATCTTGTAGTGATTCTTCCACCTGCTCATCATAATCTTCATCTTGTCTTTTAACTAAAACACACCCAAATAAATGTCTTTTTAAATGGTCGCCAAAAATGGTCAAGAATTATATCCAGAAATAAAAGCGTGGAAAACTTACCTTGCCGCAGTTCTTGGTTTTTAAAATGTTCTTCAAGTTTAGCTTTCAGTATACCACCCAACTCTTCAAAGTGTTCATTATTAAGGCATCCATCTCCCATGACTTCAATGCACTAAAAATGAGTTTGAGGAAACAAAGCGACTCGTAAGATTTAAGTGTTAAACTCCATTAAGAATCAGATGGAGGCATGAGACAAATGAACGTAACCCCTACCCAGAGATTAAACAGTAGGTACACTTGGATTATATTTGCTACCACATCAGTATTTTAAAGAGGAGAATTTTAAAAATATTTTCCCTTTAAACATCTTCTGAGCATGTCTTAAGTGCCAGGAATTATGCTGGGTTATTGCAAATTCAAAGATGGAAAAGACCAACCAGCTCTTAAGAAGCTCAGTTATCACATGTGTACTCTGGTGCCAGAGGAAGGCTAAGCTTGTGTCATAAATGGAGGGAATGAGATAAGCGAAGGCATGGAAGCATGCATTCTTTGGAAAAGTAACAGCAAATCTGAACTTGAGGAGTGCAAATGGGGACAAAGGGTTTTTAAACCCAATTGTGAAGCAAGTGCCGGAGCTGTGAGCCTTGGAAAATGGGGAGTGACTCAAGAGCAAGTTAATGCTTGAGGAAAGGTGACTGAACTGTGAGGGAAAGAAGGAATGGCTTCTGGAGCAGATCAAGTGAGGCTAAAGCAAAACGAAGAGATACAGCAAAAAAAAAAAAACAGAGAGGACTTTAGGGGAGAGAGAAGGGGACAGAGACCAGACTTGACTTGGATGACACCCAAGTTTCTGTGGTTGGATTACTAGGTAAATGATGATGGAAACTAATCAAGACTAGCACACAAGAGCAGCTAGCTAGTCTTAAAAAGTAAGGAGAAAAAAAGTAAGGATAAGAGTGATAACATCAAAATATTAAACATTTTTGGTTGCAAATTATGTTACAGCATAAAAAAAATCCCATTTATTTAGCAAGACAAATATATGGACACACAACCTTATACATTATTTTTGAAGAGAAAAATATTTACCTTTGCAAAAGAATGCATTATTTCTGAGAGGACATCTGAATCTGGCTCTGTGCCAATGGCCTTGATTAGCGCATCACACATAAAATGCCACATCTGCGTGAGGTACTCAGGACCACGAACTCGCGCACACTCCAGGAGAAGAGGCATGGATTCTGCTGCTGCCACTCGAACGCGTTTTATTGTTAAGGAAAACGTACTCAAATGAACCTTAGACAACATTTAGTGTGATTACTATCCTCAAGATTGTTCTATTGTTTTGCTCACTTACATGCTGAAGTGCTCACTGAGTTATTAACAGGAGTGCTAGGCAACTTCTGTTTATCTAAGAGTGCTCTCCAAGAACTTGTGTTCAATATAACCTGTGTATAAAAACACAAGTCTCCCTGCCTCAAGACATACTTCCTGTCTTTCCCATCACCTACAACACAACAGGAATAAAGGTTCAAATATAACCCCTCAACACAAAAATAAGTGAGCAAACAGCCAGGATTCTCACAGCGTGTCTCAGGATATACCTATCCCCAAACTTCAGGTAACGCGTTTCTAACAAAGGCAACTGAAGTTAATGATTTACTAAGAAAACTACCAAGGATCTCTTCCTGAATTGGTCTCCACAGAGTTGTTTCACCCTACCTAATATCAAGGCCTTGAGAATTCCTCTCAGAAATGATTCTGCCCTGCCCTCAGGCGTCACGGGATGTCTGCTGGGGAAAAGCCACCTTCTGTGCAGGACGCTGCTGTAGGATGCTGTGTGGGGAGCCACCACCGAGCGGCTCTGGGGTCTCAGATCTGCGCCTGTGGCTCTCACGACACTGGGCTGTCATTTTTTAACCCATCTAAAAGTGTGTATGTGTGCAAAAAGGTATAAAAATATACCTATACTTATTACAACTACCATTGTACTGAAGAGGACAATTGTTACATGCAGATTCATTAAGAGACATTTCTCCCCAGAGGTGTTATCCACATTTGAAATGAGCTAGAAAGTTAAGTTGGTCTCTAACCTATTAAAAAGAATCTTACTTTCTTAACATCACCAAAAGATATTTGGGGAAAGTGGCATTACACAAGTTAGAGATATTTGCTAATAAAATCCCAGTCCTTAAAACTCTTCAGTGCTTCACAGAGAACTGTCAAACTAGTGGATAGCTGACATTTTCTTTTTCAGGTTTTTGGCACAAGTGAAACAAAGGCACAAGCAAAGAATCTGAAACCACCATCAGTGCAAACAGAATACTGGTAATGTCCATTTACTTCAGCTAGCACAAAGTCTAATACTTCAACAATCCACAACTGAAGTATATCTAGAAATCTTTTCTGTTCAAAAATTACAGGATATCATCGTGGAAATAAAATTTCAGTAGAGGTACCATGAGTTTGACAACCTGTTCAGTATACTCCACAAAGCCTTCTTTTAACTCCTTAGCATAACAAACCTGAAACGAAAGTATTGGAAGAGAAATCAAGATCCATGTTATACATTTGTTTTTTATTACAAACTGCAAAACCTATGGACCACAGAATGCTCTACCTTAACTAGAGCTAACTACTTTAAAGCTGTATGCAGGACAACGAAATTAGTCATCTCACTCATGGAACTGTAAAATGGGAAAGAGCCATGAAACAACTGTAAAATATAATGTCATTCATAAGGTGGAATGCTTCATATTCTTATTTAGTGTGGGGAAGAATTTGGCAAAAGCTTCAGTACTCTGAAAATACTTCAAACGAAAGATACCACTTAATTAAGGCAATATAAAAAGTTATTTTCAAAACCGTGAAAATGTAATCACGGCACATCACTTCTGTAAATCTGCAGCTATGAGTTTCTGTTTTGAATTTTTAAAAAAATCATTACAACAATCAAACAAACAAAAAAAACCCATCGTAAGTAATTCTTTTCTCTTTTACTACATTAAAAGATAATTGTGTTTATGCAAATGTAAAAGCTGTTACATTTACATTTTTTCTCAAGTTGAAAGATACTACAAAAATTCTAAAATATTTATAAATTATAGGCAAATATGATGGCTCAGTGGTAAACAATACGCTTGCAATACAGGAGATGCACAAGATGCAGTTCAATCTCCGGGTCGGGAAGATCCCCTGGAGGAGGTAATGGCTACCCACTCCAGTATTCCTGCCTGGAGAATCCCACAGACAGAGGAGCCTGGTGGGCTACAGTCCATGCGGTCACAGAGTCTAACACAACAGAGTACGTCAGCACACAGGCACTGGTAAGAGTAAGTTCCAAAGATATGCTTAAATGAATTAGAAAGCAATGCCTTGTTAACAGAAAAATAAAACTGAAGCCATTAGTTTTTATTTAGGCTTACTGAACTGCTAGATTTATATCATAATCTCTTAAAAATTTTTTTACTGATGTTTAGTTGACTCGCAAAGTTGTGTTACCATAATCTCTTAACCAGTTGAAAACAAAACAAAACTTACCCCTCCCTGTCTACAACACATGCTCATACAGTTAAGATAATCACTGTAAATATCCTGATTCTCCTACCACATCTTTTTTAATACAATGAACTCATATCTATTTTATTTTTAATACTGTGAGCACATTTTTGTTCATTGAAAACCACTCCTCAGCCTCTGGTCACACACTGAGCACAAAACGCACAGAAACCCTTCCCTCGGTTAGCTTTGTAACACTCCAAGGCACAGTGCTTCCTGATCGTCTTGCTAACAACAGGTATTTGGGCTATTCACTTTGTTCTTGTTATTAAAAACAGCACTGGTAATGAAAGGTTTCATCCACATGATTTCTTTAGGATTGAAATCCGTAAGTGGAAATGTTGAGTGTAAAGGTTTCTGTATCTTATTTCTTAAAGAATACATTCCTGGCTCTTCAAACTAACTTCTTCAGTATCTATAAAAAGCACTCCTATGAAATATATTTACACACACACACATGTATTCATGAGAAGTTGTAAAATAAAGTTCGGTAAACATAATTACCAGCATCTGACAAGCAGTTGACTTTTCTTCCAGCCCTGCAGTTTTAATACCAAAACTCTGCTGATCTCCAAGGTTCACAAATTCCCAACCATCATCATCGCTCATGTTCTCCATGTCTTGAGCTATTAACAAAGAAGCAGAGCAAATTCATTTTAACTTTGTTAAAAACGATAACAAAGAGAAATCCTACAAGTGCCACTTCCTCATGAAGATACCTACTATCTAGAAGGGCTACTTCAGGCTTAATTGAAGCTGTCTTCATTAAAGGCCCCATCACCACCGGTAGGTACTGCTGAAATTCTTTTCCAAGGATTTTGCACATCCTGGCCCATGCGGAGATCATGTAAGAGATCTGGGGGGAAAACAATTAAAAATTAAATTTAAACTGATGTTTCAAAAATGTGTAAAGCCCCTTCCCCTTCTCATAGAAATGATGTTTTATTTTGGCCCTTTAAGCAACAAGTGCGCTAAGATCACACACTTAAAATGTTCAGAAACAATAAAAAGTCACTGAGAACTTCTACATGAGGATACAGACAACAGGTGAGGCAAGGGACAGACCAGGGCTATGTCCTATTTTTTCCTGTTTTCAAGAAGCAGTCCATAACAGCACATGAATCATGTAACAAAAATCCACTTAGACTTATCAACCCCTGGCTGCTAATTTTCCCCAAGGCAGGACTTTACCTGACTTTGCCTACAGCCTAACACTCCACTCAGTCAGTATTAATCATCGCTTTCTCCTCTCTGTTTAAGTTTTCTGTGCAGGGGGTCGTCGACATTTAAGACACCTCTTCTCTTACTACTCAATTTACCAAGACTTTAATCACTGCTAAGTACCTACAGAGAATCTGGTTCTACTTCATCTCTATTGCTCCCAAAGGGATTTTTACCCGCCAGTATCTATTTATATACTTGTTTATCTCATGCGGCTGCATGTGCAAACACACTCCCCTACTCCTAATTTTAAAAACAAAACCAAAAAAAGTGTTTGAAAAAAAAATTTTTTTTAAGTATGGAAAACAACTATAGCATGGCTGTGTAAAGTTAAAATTTAATCCAACAATTATTTATTGAATGCTCATTGTTCAGCAGGCACTGGGAATATCACCAAGAATAGGATAGACATTTACAACATTATTACAACAAGGTCCTAAGCACCCACCACTGAGACTTGTACCAGCTAGGAAATCTGGGCAGGAGTTAGAAAGGCTGAGTGGGGACGGCTCTTTCCAAGCTAAAGGATATTTATTCCTAGGCAGAGAAAAGAGCACAACACATTCTAAAATTGTTGGCTGCGACATTTCTTTTGCTTTCGAAAGGGGAAGGAAGTCACGTGGCACTGAACGGGCCAGGAGACATCCAAACGGACATGTCTTGGAAGTGGCTGGATAAATAAACCCTGCGTTCAGCTACTGAAGTCACAATGCTATGGAGGAAAACCAATGCCATGACTGTGGATGACACTGCTCAAGGGAAATGAGGAGATGTGAGCACCTAGGATAATGGAACAGCACCAAAAACCTTCAGTCACAAGAGTAGCAGCTTGAAAATCGACTGAAGAAAAAAAACATGGTGTGCAAAAGTAAACACGTGTATGCACACACGGTGTGCACGGTGTGGAAAGCCAGTGAAGGATGTCCCTGAAACCAGGGGTTGGTATTATCTCAAGAAACCTACTGCTCAATTTCTCTTCTCAGTATTTATCAGGCCTATCAACCAGGATGGAGGGGACCGTGAGCGCTGCTTTACCTGAGGGTCATCATCTTCCATGTCACTGAAGTCTGTCTGCGTCTTCAGTAACAGCTGCATCACGTCAGAGGCATCCTGCATGAACTGGAAGGAAATGTTTGGGGAAGACACATATTATTCATGTGTATCACATCACAGAGATACTGCTGCTACCTAATTTTGTTTCTTACATAATAATAAGTCTTTCCCCCCAAATCTATTAACATTTCCCACATGAGTTTTAACCCCTCAGATAAAAGTACTATATAGAGAAGTGTTCACATATATTGCAATGGATTTAGTGCTCTAGAATTTCTAGAAAAATGTTTTCCAGTTAAAGTAAAAATGAATTACAGTATAAAGATAGTTCTGGTGGCATCCAGTTTTGGTCCTTGGCTTATGCATTTCCAGCAGTAAAAAGATAACTCAAATTCAGAAAAGCAATTCTGGATTTCTCCCTAGCGGCTCAGTGGTAAAGAATCCACCTGCAATGCAGGAGACCCTGGTTCAATCCCTGAGTCGGGAAGATCCCCTGGAAGAGGAAATGGCAACCCACTCCAGTATCCAAATCCTACTACTGACAGAGGAGCCTGGTGGGTTATGGTCTGTGGGATTGCAAAGTTGGACACGACTGAGTGACTGAGCATGCAAAAACTGTGATTTTCACTTCTCTGTTTAGTTTTGGCAATCTCCACTGTATAAACAGGCAGTGTTTCACAAAGATAGTTTGAAAGCCAAAATACAGAGTATGGAACATAAAAATGTTTTACTGACTAGGTTCTCAGTGTCTCCCAGAAAATTGTAAGATAAAAATGCTAGTTGTGGAGGAGACCAGAGAGAAAGGTTCTATGTTGAAAGCTCTGAGAATTGGAATGGGAGGGGCTGATAACAGAAACTTCTTTAGGGTTAGCTTTGACAGCTGAGATGCTGGCTAGGAAGAAAAATACATTGGCCAATGGTCCTTTTAAATTCTTTTCTGAAGATCTAAAAAAAAAAAAAATAAATAAAATAAAATAAATAAATAAAAAAATTCTTTTCTGAAGATCTAAATGCATATTTAGTTTATAATTATTTTCTGAAGAACTAACTGCGTATTTCTCTTGGGACACTCAATGCTTTTGGGATTAATAGGAATGCAACTGGGATGTTCCCAAGCACATTTTTTGTGTGTGTGTGTTTTTTTTTTTTAATTTTCAGCCGCACCCTGAGCCATGTGGGTCTTAAGTTTCCTGACCAGAGATGGAACCTACAACCCCTGCATTGGAAGGCGGAGTCTCAATCACTGGACTTGGGTCCCCCGAGCACATATTTAAATATGGGTGAAACTGAACATATGGGCCTGGAATTCCACAAGCCTCCAGAGATAAGACCGTACATGTAAGGGAAGGTTTCAAAAGCATAACTCAGTTAAGAAGAAACCTTATTAGCAATGAAAATATGAAGGCAACAATTTATATATAAAATTAAAGTAATACAAGAATAAGATGACGGAAAACACTAAGTCTTCAGAAAACCTTTTATCAGAAAGAAAAGACCTTCTGGTACCCTCGATGCCCCAGAAGCCAGATGACACACAACAAACCCAACACACTGTTGACAAGTCACTTACCTTCTCCTTCCCAACAGCCAGACCAATGAGGCTGATGCACTCAATAGTTTTTCCTCTGAGAAGTCTGAGTTCCTTCTGAACTGCGTTCTCGACAATGTGCTTCAGTGATGGCATGAATAAGTCATAGTAGGGGACAAATTTTTCTTCTGCAGTATCTGCAACTGATGCGATAGACGTCACAACTTGTTCCAAAACTAACTTGGTGCCTTTCTGGATCAACTGGAAGGAAGACAACAGAACATAAGCCCCACAGAGGAGAAGATGGGGCAAATACTCCCAGCCAGTTCCCGAGGGCTGCTCTGAGACTGCAAGCTGAGCCCAGCCTCCGGCAGCCAGAGTGACTAGGTCTCGGCACAAACTAAAGAGCCCCGCTGAACTATCTGTGTGAGGTGTTCTCTCCTGGCAGCAAGTGCTCCTCACTTGTGTCCACTTTATCTCAAAGCACTGCTAATTCTTGAGCATAAATGTGAACTCCCTTAAATTTTTGTATCCAGCAAGCTTAATTTTACTCATTGTTCCTCATTTATTTTCACTACTTAATTTCGTATCTTGTGCTGTCCGACTAGGTCGTGGAGAGAGTTCCCTTTATGGCCCATTCCTTTATTTTCTATTTCTCTCCAGAAAAATACCACTGAGGACACCCCTGAGAGGTGCCTCCTTCCCCATCCTGGTGCAACAGGTGAGACCAGCCTTCCCCCTGCACCAGTGATCCAGTGTTCTCTGACCTGCTGAGGAAAATCCTTCCTGGGTACCTGCGGTCAGGCCATGTCAGCACCTGGCAATGTTATTCTGTAATTCCTTGTGGGTTGATAGAGATACTTGAGCCAGCAGCCGCTCCAGACCCTTCACCCCCTCATCAACCACAGCCACTCTTGGCAGAGCTCTAGTTCTACTTGGTACCTAGAGTCCCCACACCACTCTGAGAGGGGAGCTCACTCCTTCCTTTGGCAGCTCACATCTACTCTGCGGTTAACGTCATGACCGGCCTGTGATCCCACGGGAACGTCCTTCTCCCTTGGCTACTCTCTCTCCTCAAAGCTCTTCTCACACACACGACCCTCTTCCCCCAGGCCATCTCAGCAGCCCCTTCCTTCAGTCTGCACCTCACACGGGGGTCCCGTGGGGGAGCTGGGTTACACACAGCCACCCTTCACACTTCAGCCCTTTACCCTCATCTACTCTCAGGTCCTATCTGATGCATCTATTCCTGATTTAACCTCACTGATCTGCCCTCAACTCGACCACCTCCCCGTCCTCACGTACACTCATGTTCCTGTATCATGCTCTTAGTTTGCTATCACAGTACACCGAGTGCCCATCCTCTGCCTCAAAGCCCTTCTCTGCCTTCCAGGACCTTGTACTTTCCTGTCTTCCTCTCTGCTCTCCTTTAGACCAGGGTAGGTGAAGTGTGGTTTACCAACTGTTACCAGTTCATCATGAGCCAAAGGACAGACACTGAGTGTTTATAAAAATTTTTATAGCAATTTGACAGTAACTTTATGTTTGCTGAATATTCGAGTTAAAAGGCTTTTATTTTGTGTGTCCTTTTTATCTTATAGCAGAAATTTCATGTCATTCTACTTGATAACAAACCAGGTTTCTGTTTTTGCCTTTTTTTGTTTTGTTTTGTTTTTGCCTGTCTTACCTGCATCCTGTCTTTCTCATGCTGCTGCACTGACATTATTCACTTGTTTTTAGGTTGCCTCTTACTTAAGCTGTAAACTATAAACCATCTTCTATTTGGATGGCCAGGCCTTATTTTAAGAATTCAACATGTTAAGGATATCCTTTTTTCACATCTTCTCTATGTCTGTCATTCAGGTTAAGAGAGTGGTCAGCACTTTTTGCTTCCTTCTCTTTCATCTTTTTAAATTCAAAGTGGCAGAAACTGCTAACATTTCCTGAGAAGTCTCTTTCAGAATCACCTTTCCCTCCGATTTCCCCTATTACCAGCCAAACAGAGAGCTTAAAAGACCGTAAAACTTACCTCTTGAAGTTTAAGGACCATGATGGAATGCAGATGCTTCACCAAACTGTCTAAGTACGGAATAAGCAGTGACTTGGGACAGTCCTCTGTGAAGTTGATGAGAGCGGCGGCGGCGTGAGCCTGGACACGCTGATTGCCCTGGTCTTCCATGGTCTGCAGCAGTGCTGCAATCACCTGTGAAATGAAATCACACAGGCTTTTCAAACGCCACCCCTCTTCTCGGAGTTTTTCAGTGTCTGCAGACTCATTACTTACCTTCTCATGGAATTTCTTCTGGAAGCCAGGTGCAAAGTCGGTAGCCATCTGTCCCACAGCATTACAGGCCGCATACCTTACCCTGGGATGCTGGAAGAGGAGCCCGTGTGTTAGTAAAGGCAACAGGGTCCCCTGCAAAACCATGGCAATATATTAACAAATCGAACATTTACTGGTACTTACAGGATCCTGAAGAAAAAGCAGAACAAAATTTACTATCTCATTGAGAATCCCCTCCATCTGCTGGTGGCATCCTTCCCCAATGGCGGACAAGGCCATAAGCCCTGCATGCCGGTACTTCCAGTCAGCTGCAGAACAGTTACATGGGGGGGAAGAGCGATTAGGCACTCCCGACAGGGCCTTCCGGTCATCAGGAGTATGACAGTAACAAAATACGGTTATACATGGCTATTAAGTAGGAAAACAGAAAAAGTGCCTGACTGCATTACTTCATTGTCACAGCGGTTACGTCACACAAGCATGTCTACTCCGAAAGTTAAAAAGGCAACGTGGTGGCAAACAGCTTGTCAGTATTTATACCAACCACCTAAAAATAAGACACATTCCCCCTCAGATTGACTATGGGAAATGACTATATGGATTTTCTGTGTCACATACTGCCCTTCGTTGAACAGAGATGTAATGATCTCCAGTCATATTTCTCTAAAAAGAAATAAAGCCAAGGAGAAAAGATGCTGCTTTCGAAAAATTTTTATTTAATAATATGGTAAATGAGTATGAATGAACCTTACCTGTATTCTAACATTAATAATGGCTATTTGCTTTTAGGTTAAGGGAATATAACTAAAACCAATGTTTATTTTACTGGACTTCATATCGTATTCTACATAATTTCCTTGACTCTCATTTCTAAATATTTGTTTTTACTATATCATCGTTCACTTTAAGGCTGCTTTAACTTCCGTGTGGAACAAAGGAAGATACCCCTCAATATAGAAACCTGTACAGCGACGGTTCTCCAAGCGGGGTTCAAGAACCTGGGATTTCCTGAGACTCAGCCCTGGGGTTCCCAAGGTCAAAATCATTCTCCTAATAACATTGTTCTTTCACTCTCATTTTGAGAGTACAGAGAGTATTCTCAGGATTACAGTATATGTGAAATATCAAGAAAATCAATCCAGAGGCAGACATAAGAATTCAGTTTTACCTAAGATATTTACAAAAATGCCCCCCCGCCCCCCGCCAAAAAAAGACATTCTAATATTTTCCTGTTTGTCTTGGAAAAGAGAGTCATTTTTCATGAAAGATGTCATTTCTGTTAACATGTCACAGTTTTACAAAAGCACTCTGGGTCACAGTTGTAGAAAACAAACCTATGGTTACCAGGGGGAGGCGGAAGGATAAATTGGGAGACGGGGGGCTTGACATATACACACCACTATACATAAAATCCTGGGGAAGGAAGTGGCAACCCACTCCAGTATCCTTGCCTGGAAAATCTCATGAACAGAGGAGCCTCGTGGGCTGCAGTCCATGGGGTCGCAAAGAGTCGGGCACGACTGAGCGACTAACACTTATACATAAAATAGTTATAAGGACCTACTCTATACCACAGGGAACTCAACTCGACTCTATAATGACCTATACAGGAAAAGAATCTTAAAGTAGAGATACAGATCTATAGATAGATAGATATGTATAACTGATTCACTTTGCTGTACACTTGGAACTAACACATTGTAAATTAACTATATTCAATGAAAAAAATGCTCTCACCATTATTATAAAGGGGAGCAAATGTTCATATTAAAAAAACAAAAATCAAAAGCACTTGGAGATCCTCACTCGTAAATGGGTCCTGAGATTATAAAGTTTGAGAACTGCTGGGGTAAGAGCTAACTAAGTTGTCAAAGAAAATCCTAAATTAGAGATCAGACTTAATTCTTCCCTTTGGGGAGCCCAAAACTCATGTAAAGATGTCTGTTGTAACTAATTTTTCTGAAAAGTTGCTAAATGATTTGCAAAACATTAAAACTTTATTATTTATGATAACATTATTATATACACGCTTTAAATGTGATTCAGTTATCACTATACTATTAAGCCAGAATTTCTCAACTGAGGAATAAGAATCTTAAGAAACCAATATCAGATACTAATCTAGACTTACACTGTGGTGGTCATTTTGCAATGTATACAAATACTGGAATCACCATGCTATAAATCTGAAACCTATATATTGTTATATCAATTGTAACTCAAACAAAAATAAATAGTAAAGGAAAAAACTTTAATGCAACAAATATTGAAATAGAAAGACGTCTATATTTGGTTTGGACATTTAAAAAAGTATGTCTCAGGAAAAAAAAAAAAAAGTATGTCTCATATATTCTCAATGGGCAGAGTTCCTGGAAGTATATTTGGCAAATGTGATGGGATGGTACTGGGATGTGAAAATGGTCTTCCTGCTTTGAATTTTAAGATTTAAAAAAATTGCTGTTTATCATTGCAAGAAAAAAACAAGGGCTTCCCTGGTGGCTCAGTGGCTCCGTCTGCCAATGGGGAGACAAGGGTTCGATCCCTGATCCGGGAAGATACCACATGTCGCAGAGCAACTAAGCCCGCGCCACAAGTATTCAGCCTGTGTCCCGGAGCCTGGGAGCCACAACTGTTAATCCCAAGCATCTTCGAGTCCGTGCTCCACAACTAGAGAGCAGATCCCTCTCTCTGAAACCAGAGAGAGGTCCACACAGGAGTGAAGACCCAGCACAGCCAAAAAGAAAATAAACAAACAAAAAAAATTAAACTACAGTGGGGTAGATGTTAAGTTGATGCTGTTGAACTGTGGTGTTGGAGGAGACTCTTGAGAGTCCCTTGGACTGCAAGGAGATTCAACCAGTCCATCCTAAAGGAAATCAGTCCTGGGTTTTCATTGGAAGGACTGATGTTGAAGCTGAAACTCTAATACTTTGGCCACCTGATGTGAAGAGCTGACTCATTGGAAAAGACCCTGATGCTGGAAAAGACTGAGGTCTGGAGGAGAAGGGAACGACAGAGGATGAGGATGGTTGGATGGCATCACCGACTCAACGGACATGACTTTGGGTGAATTCGGGAGTTGGTGATGGACAGGGAGGCCTGGCATGCTGCAGTTCATGGGGTTGCAAAGAATCGGACATGACTGAGTGACTGAACTGAACTGAGATGTTAAGTTGCTAGAGAAAAAGTATTGTTTGTCATTTTTAACACTCTTTTCACATGTAGTGAAGCGGTAGTTGCTCAGTCATGCTCGCCTCTTGGTGACCCCGGGGACTGCAGCCCACCAGACTCCTCTGTCCATGGGATTTTCCAGGCAAGAATACCAGAGTGGGTTGCCATTTCCTTCTCACATGTAGTATTAACACTAAATACACTTTTGGATCCTAATTCCATGGGAAGACCCTATTTTTTTTTCCCCACAAACAAGAAAACCAAAGGTCCAGACTTGCTCCAAGCTACACATTTAACAACAGCAAATCCTTACTAAGAGTTCACTGCCTTACTGTGAATACATGCGAGTTCACTGTAATACATGTGAAGCCTTCTGTAGCCAGCTAATATTGTAGCAGAAACTTACAATCAAATTCTTTAACTGCAAATAAGCAGGTCCACAATATATTTGAAGACTGGCACTAAGCAGTGTGCAACATGACAAAGGGTGACCTTGTGCAAACTTTCACATCTCTGGCCTTTACGTTCTTCATCTTAAAATGGAAAAGCTAGACTCTGTCTACTAGCTCTTACAGGTTGATCAGCCTGTGATGCTGTCTCTGTTTGGGGAAAAATCCTTCAAAATTTAGGGGTAATAAAAGGGGAAGCTATTGTTCAAGAGCCAGATGTAAAATCACCATCATCCTAAAAAAACAATGGTTTTGGACAGTGCCCTTTTAGGATAAGTAAGAGCTTTATAGCATAAGGAGGACCTACATAATACAAAACAGAAAGGCTGGTATGAAGCTGTTACGAAGACCCAGAATCAAAGGCTGGACCCTCAAGTCTGTCTCCTGCAATGTATACTACAAACAGGTAAGCCAGGACTTCTCTAACTGTGTGCAGTGGCATTATTTGTTACCAACAAAACTGTACGGTTTAATGGGGAACTGTGCAATGCTATGTGGCTGTTAAACAAATGGGAGGTTATCACGTGGTGACAGGATACACGGTGGGGCAGAAGCTACCGGAAGCGTGGGGTCTGGGTGCTTCATTCACGTTAAACACAGCTGCCTATATGCATAATGAGGACAGAGACTCAAGTCTCAGAGAGCAGTTAACAGCGAGCACCTCTGAATCTCAGTTAAGGGCTTTCAGTTTATACATTTCAGATTTGAACTTTTTAAAAAATGTCAAGCACATTAACTTTGTAATATAAAACACAAAAATGACAATTTTTCTCATTGAAAAAAAATTACACGGTTCAAGGCTAGTAAGTGACCAAGTATTTGTTAGAATATAAAAACAGATACAGACATGGCTTCTCCTCTGATTTGTACCAGGCATTTTTTTTTTTAAATAAAAGATATTAGATGAAGGAAGACTAAATCAAATACACTAATATTTCATAAACATTGCAAATACTGGTGCGTTAAATTCGAACTTAGGTATTTCTGAGTAGGGAGCAAAACTCAGTATTTCCTAGAATTAAAAACTCTTCCCTATATACCAAAGCTAATTCCGAGGAGGGAGAATAGAGTAATAGCTGCAGTATTGAGGAAAAAACATTCTTTACCATAAGACTGAGTGCTTCTAAAGATGACCAAGTAGTATTTTATCAATATGAGAAGTAGGTTGAACAGAGAATATAAAAAAAGGCAGACTGACTTTTAGACACAGTCTAAGCCAAGCTCCACTATTCCAGCATTTCAAAGAGGTAACAGCTTACGGTTCTGAAGCATCTGCATAATGTGTTCTTTGATCATCGGCAGGACAAGCTTTCCACCGAGTCCACAAGCCATCCGGTCCAGAGCACTCTCACCAGCAACCGCATTGCTACACAGAGAACCATGCAATCGACATATGCAACAGGTAAGAACAGGACAAACATGGACATGTTTTTAAACTGAGGCTGAAGAAGCATAGCTCGAGTAGTATTTTCTAATATATGTAGTGAAGTTGTGGGTTAAAAAGTCTAGAATTTAAAAGGGGGGGGGGATAAAATTTTTATTATGCCTCATTAATAGTTTTAAAGTCTTATGTCTGAATCTGATCTTTCACGACTTCCCTCTGTCCCCAACTCAGCTAAGTTAAAACTTAGCTTCTGACACTGAAGACTCAGAGGATCAGCAGTGTTTTAGGAGAGCCTTTGAATCACATTTCCTGGAAATACAGTCTTCAAACTTATCAGAACACAGAAAACAGAAAAGGGTGCTGAGCCTGTATGTGATTTTTCTCTAAACTGGGAGCTTATTCATCTTTATTTATTTATATTTTTATTTTTTTTGCTTATTCATCTTTAAAGGGGTGCAACCTGCCCTGCAAAATATCTTGCGTAAGTCAAACTCAATTCTAGTTTTTTCACTGAAAACTGAAGAAATTTGGGCAGTAACGCCTTTGCACATTTATTCTGTTTTAGAACCTCAAGATTAGCAGCTGCCACATACATGACCTCTAACTGCTCTGTGAAGGCAAGACCAGAAAGACGACACTATGACCTTGAAAACAGGCTCTTAAGACTTAGCCTGACCTTGAAAATGTATTTATGTCCTACTTACTCAGAGATAAAATCTTATTCATCTAGTTCAGGAAAAAATAGCTTCTTAACACCACATATACCTTTTACAGGGCAAATTAAAAGCCAGGTAGCAACACATCATGGTAATTGAACCACGACAAGGAAACCTGATCAGAGCCCAGTCTCCTCTTCAGTCCTATTTAGGCGTTTCCAGTCAAGGGTTATTTTCATATACTTCTCTAGGGTATTCAGGCCAAAAGTCAGTCATTTCTAATAACAGGATCAAGCTTCAAAAATATACCATTTGTTCTCGAAGTCGAATGTCTTTAATTGTATCTGTAAAAGTAGCTTACACTGACTACCAATCTTTCAGGGAAATAATTTCAGTTCTTTTTAAGAAAAGGAGGTTAGGCAGTCTGATGTCCTGGGAAGAATAAGAGAACTGGTTTTAAGTCCAGTCTACTAACTGGCCATAAGCCCTGGACAAATCACTTAATCCTTCCTCTCTATTTCTGCACTTAAAATGACACTAAATCTTTAGGCCCACTGAAAGGATAAAATGGCAGCTCTGAAGTGCTATGTTTCATACATATGTAAGGGGCCATTTTCACTATTTCACAGTGAATATACATCTTGGGGACTTTTCCATAGGAATCTGTATTCATGGGTGCCTTCTGAGTCGAAACAAGTAAAATAGTAATTTCAGTGTTACCGTTATCCAGTGTATAAATCTCACCATCATTGCCCCTTTTCCATTCTACAGTTAAATTGCATTATATGAGGAAAACACAGGGAATTTGCTGAAACAGATATTATAAGTTAAGGTCAACACATATATAAAGGTACTTACCACAATAGAGCTCCTTCATATATATTTCAGAAGATACTCTTTACAGTTTAGAGTAAGATGGGGTAGAAAAGATAGCTACTTCACTAAAAATAAATATCTACAAAATTTGATACAGGAAAACACACATGGAGAAAGCCTAAATGTCCCACGTTTCGAATTTAAAGGCTTAACCTCAGATTTATAGAACACCACGTGGGGAAGAGACAGACCTTGTAACCCTAAGCTCTCACAGACCTGGCCTTGCTCTGTCCCGTCAGGGAACCTTTGTACAGTGTTTGGTGTGTGTGATTACCTATCAAAGTCATCGTCTTCCAGTTCATCTGCATTTGCCCAGTCTTCATCCTCTTCAAGGTCAACCATCATGGCTAACATCTGCGGAACTAAAGAAAAGAACTACTTCATACCCAAAGACCATTACGCTTTGATTTTGTCAATGTCACCAACAAGAATTTTAAGAAGTAAAACACAAAGGACCTACTCTCTAAGAGTAAAACAAAAAAACTTATTTGTCTGTGCTCCCCACATGTGGCTTATTATGCTGCTAAGTCACTTCAGTCATGTCTAACTCTGTGCGACCCCATAGATGGCTACCCACCAGGCTCCCCCGTCCCTGGGATTCTCCAGGCAAGAACACTGGAGTGGGTTGCCATTTCCTTCTCCAATGCATGAACGTGAAGTCACTCAGTTGTGTCCAACTCTCAGTGACCCCATGGACCGCAGCCTACCAGGCTCCTTCGTCCATGGGATTTTCCAGGCAAGAGTACTGGAGTGGGGGTGGCTTGTTATATAGTTTCACTTTTTTCATCACCCTGGCTTTAGATTTGGTTCTTTTTTAAGTCAATATTAAGGAGAAAAGTCAAAATTTCTAAGTCCTGTTGTTTTTTCCCTCCCTCACAAAAGACAGACCGTAATAAAATCAATGTTTCTCACTACCAAACTTTTTTTCTTTTTTACACTTGAACTACAGTTTTCTCTATCTACGTATAACATATAGTACTATCCAAAGGTTTTTTTTTAATATAATAAATGGTACATATATCCTTTGGCAACTTGCTTTTTTCTCAAGACACATGGATTTCACTTGAATTGCTTCACAGCATTCCATTACATAAGCCTGTCGTTGGACATTACAAAATGTGGTTTGAAGAGATACATACATCTCCTTGACAAGAGCAGTTCAGGGCATTGGGAAAAGGAAGATAACAGATATTAAACCCAGTCTATACAACCCAGGACAAATAAATCTTTCCTCTCTGTTTCTGTATTTGAAACTGTTACAAGTATCTTTATCACTAGAACCCACTCAAACACTCTCCATAGTGGCACCATAAACTTAATTCCTATGGGAAGCTCAAAGGGCGGCCTGTCTTACGTCACAGGTGTGACATGGTCCTGTGAGTCCTCTCTGCTCCATACCCTTCATCAATCAACATTTGACAGTGTCAAACTTTCTGACAACTGGTATTTGACAATTAATTACACTTGTGTTTATTGAGACTGAGCAGTGTTCAACAGCTCTATCTTTTGTGAATTTCCTGTTTCCAACCACTGTTTTCCGCACACCAAAACTTTTTGTTGATGTATGCACTCAACTACTTTCTTCCAGTCTAGTTTATCTTTTGATCTCACTTATGGTGTATTTGGTTGGTCAAAAAATTGTTTTAGTACAAATTTAGCAATGTTTTGCACTTATGGTTTTGACTCTGTCTTAAAAAAAAAAATCACTTTCTACTATTAAGCTTTACATGTAAAATGTATCTGTATTACTTCATGTCTAATCAGCTGAAAATTGAGGTTCTAGTATGTTTTCCCTATAGAAAACAGTCGTGCCAACTATCTTTGATGAATTATCAAAGTTCAGTTTGTTTCCACGTGAGTGGATCTGCTCCTGGGCCACTTTGTCCCATCTGATTCATCTGTCTATAGCTGCACCATCAACAAACTCTAAGTCTTCATAGCTGATAGGCAAGACCTGTGCTTTAGTCATCAAAATTGTCTTGGCTACTCCAGGCCCTACATTAGACTCTACCTTATCATGACCAATTCTATTATAATTTTTAGTTGAAATTATTCTGAATTTGTAGGTTAATTTGAAGGGTATTGACACTGGGTTCTCTTATTAGTCTTTCAATGTGTCACCCAATTCTCCCCAGAAGTCTTACACATCTTTTATTTCCAAGTGTGATAAACCATGCTTGCTACACTGAGGTTTCGGGTGCTGGACCATGGCCATTACATCGGGCCTGTGCAGTTAAGAATGTATTGGTGCATTTCCATGGATTCACCTGGGTTTGAAAGGACGTTCACTCTTCCAATAAATCTGTGGCCTTGCACAACTCTCAGCAAACCTATCTGACAATTTTGCCACCTTTAAACAACTTATTAAGACTTTTGACTTACTTGTCTGTGCAACAATGTTGGTATGTTTTCTTAACATAGCAGCTGCAGTCTCAGAGAGGGTCACGATTACTTCCAGGGCAAGCTGGCGCTGCATGTTATTGAGGCCAGTGTCTCCACACAACTACGAAGAAGATATATTTGTACACATTTAGTAGTTGATTCATTGAAAACAAGAAACAGAACATTCACTGCAGTATTTAATTTACCTTTAGACTCAGCTGTAAAGTGGCTTCCAAATGAGGACGTAAATACTTTGGAACTGTGTCTGCAATCTCAACAAGGGATTTTAGGACTGAATCATCATTCTGGTAGCAGGAGTCGTTTACAGCCTAGAAAAGATGAAGCAGATTTAAAAAAAAAAAAAAAAGGTCTGTGTTCAACAGTCACTTTATGATGCCTCATTAGCCAGAATATTAAGAGGCAAGGACAACAGAGAAACACTAGCGTACTGTTTTTCACTAAATAACTTTGCAATCAACATTATGCAGATGTTCTACCTACAACTACGTACATATTTTCCTCTAGTCTAATGTTAACTAGAAACGTATAATATAAACATTTAAACCTAAGTAAAAATTAAAACCAGTCAATCTCCAATAACCACAACAATAAAACTTAAGACCGGCAAGGAAGTGTTTTCATAACCAGAAGGAATCTCTTTTTCTCTGTCCTTCCAATATTCATACAGATAGGAAATACTAGATCCCATGATATATTTAAAGTGTCCAATATTACTGAATTTCTCTTTAATGACAAATTCAGTCACTGCGGAATTTTAATGTAGCATTCTGTATCTACGTTTGCCTGTATCACAGTCATAACTCCTAGAAGTTCTGGTTGACATTTTAGCTTAACTCTAAATTCAGACAAGGAAAATATGAAATTAAATAGTAAGTCAAGATGTGTTGGTAATATAAAACAATAGAATGCTTCATCAGCTAATGTTTTGTCATTGACTAAACCATCTTTTCAGCTTAATATCATGGGAAAAGAAGTTTCTACTAAGTCCTGGCAGTAACTCCATCACACAGGAACATTCTAGTCTCAGCTCCCCTTACCCTCTCTAACCCGGCCCTCAGCAGGGCACTCTCTCTCTCAGGAGGTGTTTTTTCGGTTGTCACAAGATTGAGGACATGGAAAGGCTGGGGTACTAGATGTCCCACGCCTGTGACACAAACGCTTATGAGGAATTAATTTGACCTTCTTATCATGCATCTTTACATGATTATGTCAAACATATATATAAAAAACTCATTTATAGTGGTCTCAACCTAGACCCTAACTCACAAATTCCTTTTTGCCTGGTTTTAATGTACCATGATATATTTCTTCCCTCTAATGCAGATACTGTACAAATAAAGAAGGGACACATATTTTGTTTCATCCAGAACTGTACCTTTTCTAGAAATCACCAGTTCAAAACACCAACAGTAACAGAAATCATGGTGTTCAAATTGCCAACGATATCTCTCTATCAGTCCACATTTTTAGCTACTGCATTCATATAGACTGTGTAGAAATCACCTAGTCTCCTATGTCTTTGTTGGGTCAGGCCCTAGCATTAATATGTGGAAAAGCATGTCATTTTACTAGACATTACTTTCTTTTTCCTTCGTATCCACTTACAACCATACGTTGATATTTTAAAAACTTATGTGCGTACATGAGCTGTTACCATGCATTTCATTTTAAGAGAGAATATGGAAAATTACAAAATACTTGTTATAAAAGGAGGTTTGAAGTCTGACAAGGTTGAGACCAATTACTCTAACTTGGCCCCAAGTTTTTTTACTCTCTCATTGGGGCAGATGTCCTTAAAATAATAACTTATCCTTGGATTCCAATAATGTTTAACTAGAAAATTACTTTGTGACACAAACTGTCACAAGCCCTGTATTTAACAGTAAAGACTGTGGTCCAATCTGGTTTTCAGATATGCACGACTCCACCACACGCCACTCAACCCTGTGACCTCGGGCAAGTTTCTTATCCCCTCCTTAGCTTCTCCTGTAAAACGGGCATTTCATAGGTTATTTGGTTATTCGAACAGAAATAACCTACTGTGATTATATACTCAATAATAAGCATACATTGCTTATTATCATTTGCCTTAAAGAAAAAATTTGAAACAAAGAGACCCAAGGTATAGCAAAGGCAAAAAATATTAAGAGGTGTACATGTTTTGTTCACTGCTGTATCCTTAGCTAGCACACAGCAGACAATAAATATTTAATGAATAAATGAATGCAATACAGAACTCTGATGAGAATTTAAGCAACAGAAAACTCTGATGAGAATTTAAGCAACAGAAAACTAGTTAAGGATATAATTATCACCTAAACTATTTTCTTACCTGTAAGAAACCGGGTAACAAGTCTGCAAAATGCTTGAACAGAGCAACATTATGCTCGTTGGCAAGTATAAACGCAGCAGTAGCTCTAGCAGATAATGTTCGGATCTAAAATGAAGACAGGACAAATGCCAAACATGAGACATTTCTGATAGATGTGCAAATTCAAGTTTTCTTCCACAAGATGAAATTTTCTTTATCAGCATAACTAGTATTTATTTCAAGTATAAGAACCAAGACAATCTCCAAACACATAGATTTCTTTCACAAGTCAGATGCTGTATTAAATTATGTGTTAACATTAATGGAATGGAAATTACTCACCGATGGATGTTCCTGATCTTGCATGCACTGAACTAACATCCGTTTGATGACGTCTAAATAGTGCTGCTGCTGATTCCCAAAAATTCCTGGGAAGTTCCTGAAACAATGATAGAAAACATCCTTTAAAAACTATGTTATATCTTAGGAAGGTGTCAGCTAGAACATCTAATTCTATGTTTACTTACATGACTCAAAAAGTTTACATTAATCCCTAAGGGTGGACATCACCTACCCGACCTCCAAGCAATTCTACTCTGGGCTCAGGTGAACGGAAACAAACGCAGCAGAGGAGATCAGACTGGGAGAAGAGGGGACTCAGGCGCACACCCGCCCAAGTCTCTGTTTTACCCTTACTGCTGTCTCAGCAGGAAGCTGATCTGGGGTGCACGACGGGACAAGAGCGAGCACAGGGGTTCAGGGGTAACTGTACTAACCAAGCTCAGAAGGTGCTCCCAGTCTTGCTTTCCAGGCAGTCCATGTTCTGCTCTATTTTAAATTTGGTAAATAATTAAACTGAATACCTTTACTTAATTCTCCAGTTTGAACCTTTGATAGAAACAAGATACATTTGACAACTAAAGTAGAAAATGGTGTAATATCTACCCTTCTTTAGAGGGTCAAGGTAGATCTCATTTAAAAAAAAATGTATATGATCTTGCCAAGTTATAAATTCAATTGTATATTATTTTAAATGCAGAACTGTACAGTGGGTCAAATTTTTTAAATGCAGACAATCATTTAATCCTAAACTTAGATCATCTGCTTATAAATGAGGTAATTAAAATAATACATTTTTATAAAGCTTGGTCACAGAAGACCCAGAGGACAGTGGGGGTTCACCACCATTTTCTTTCTTTTCTTTCAGATGCCAATATTAGAATGGCTTTCTAAAAGTTACAGCTGGTACTGTTAATCTCCTGAAGAAGAAACTGTCCCAGAAATTTTTTCAGAATCATAAAGGACAAAGGAAAGAAATAAAAATTGCAGAGAATCCTTATATAACAAAGATTCATAATATAAAATGAAAAGCTTTGTTCTTTCCAATTTTGCTTCCAACAAAAGTACAAAGGTTATCTAGAGGCATTCTTTAAGGCTTAAAAGTTAAACTAGAGTAAAACAATCAATTAATTAAATTGCACTTCAGGCACTCATAACATTAAATTTTTCCAAACATATAAGACCAATGTATATACCAGAAAATATGAAGGGCAGCTTCTCGCAGTCCCATATTTTGAGAGCTGACGGAGTCAAAAAGGAACTTCAAACCTTCAGGCCATTGATTGTTGCCATCCTCATCTAAAAGTAAAGAAAACCAGGCATAAGGTGTGAAAATTAGACCTTCAAAATACTGATGGTGAATTCATTTCATAAGCCTCATTCAAAATACGTGGCTATAGAAAATATCACTTGCTCTGTTTTTACAAAAATTTTAATGAAATCAAGTCCTTCAACCATAAAATGGCATTATAATCTAGTAAAAAACAATTGTGTAAATCTTGAGTTACAGAAGTACAGATATTAGTGGTGGTTATTTCTCAGGAGGGGGATTTGGAGAAAAGAAAGCACACTTTGACTATGTGACTAGTTGAATCTTTCACACATACTATTGCTATTAAAGAACCTAAAAAGTAGGCAAAGTTAATATATGATAACAAGTCTTGAAACCAAAATACTTATTACTTACAAACTGCAGAGTGGGAATCCCAGAGCACTGCTCACGCTTTGCAGTTTTAAGTGCTACAGGATGTTATCAATGTGTTGACATTTTTAACAAGATTTCATAACACAGATTTTTGTGATACCTTGTGATAAAAATGAACCACAAAAATCTACTGAACCAGTTAAGACTTGTTGGTTTTACTGTCACAAAGAACTTAGGAGTTACAGAGAATATAGACAAGTTATGCAATTTTTCTTTTTAAAAAATTGCCCCCATATTTGCTGAACTTCTCTGAAAGGAGAAGTGTGATGACAAAAAATTTATGGAGAGAGCACTTTTTCCATTATTAAGTGATTTTGAGTTAGGAGTGATGTAACCTATAAAAATTTCATCTGCAAACTTAAAAAAACTTGAAAACAGAACTTCCCAAGTTACTTAAAAATTCAAGTTTCTGTGGGTTTAGAACTTACTTAAAAACTTAACACACTTCCTATTAAGAGCTGGCTGTATCAGTCAGTTGAACATATGCATTACTAGTGGCAATGGCTTAGCTGCTCAGGCACCTCTGACTCCTTTGCGACCCCATGTACTGTAGCCCTCCAGGCTGCTCTGCCCATGGCATTTCCCAAGCCAAGAATACTGGAGTGGGTCACCATTTCCTTCTCTAGTGGATCTTTCTGATCTGACCCAGGGATCAAATCTGCATCTCCTGCATTGCAGGCGGATTCTTTACCACTGAGCCACCAGGAAAGGAGATTTAAAAAGTCATGTCATAATTTACTAAGCACAACTAAAAATATTCTCTAAGTTAGCCTTATCTTAGTGAATTATTCTTTTCAACCTTTAAAAATACCACCTAAGTGAACGGAGTTTATGATGATTCTGTAAAAAAGAAAGAAAGTTAACAGCATATCCAATTATACTACTACTGTTTTAAGTGTGACCAAAAGAAGTTCTGGCTGCTGATAAAATGCATTTTTAAATGTTTTAACCTAATTTCTAAAAATATTTTGTGGTACTGAATAACAAACTATAATAGTATAATAAACACATGTGCTTAATTTATAAACACAAATATAACAGCACAAAATCACCTGGAGTTCATGATTTCTACTTCTACTGGCAGGTTTGTAAGTCAGACTACGCTTTCAAAACTACAGATTAAGAGGAAGATAAAACTGACAATTGTAAAGGAAACTAGAAAATTATTTCTCTATAGAGAAATGGTTTTGAAGATCAAGAGGTAAGAATTATATCTGCATTTCACAACATCTGTAATGTTTCGCTTTAAACGCAAAATCCACAATCACTCTCATTTCCAACAGAATAAATGATACTCAAGTACTTGTGACTCTTCCTCTTAAGATTCCACTAAAAAAAAAATATATATATATATATATGTACTCACTTTCTTCTGTAACATAATGATAAATGTATTTGCATACACACCTATTAAATTCCTGGCCAGTTCAGCAGCAATATCACAAATTTTTTTCCTCATGCTAGACTGTGTTTCCATTTGAATAATCATCAGTAGCTCACTCTTGATGGCAGTCTGAACATCAGAGGGAAGAGTTGGATAGACTTCATCAAATGCAGAGGACAAAAGACGTCTTAGGAGAACGGCAGCCATTTGTCTAGCCTATAAATAGATAACATTGTTAATGACCTGGTGTCTTACTGGAGAAAAAATTTCCAACAAACTACATTCACACTGCCATTGATATATTTCACTATTCTATTTTTACAGTTCATTTCAAAAGCATTTTGTTTAAAAAAAAAAGGTAAAATACATAAAAAATACAAAAATCTTTCTAATCACATTAGTCTTTTGTACAGAAAATGCCACAAAAAAGCTGTTTGTTTATAACTGAGGGAAAGTCCTGAGCATATTATACCTTGAATCTTGGTAATGATGAACCTGTCTTTAATTTCTATTTTTAATATTCTCTTTGGAGAAAAGCAAATCTTAATATAAGTAAAAAATCCTATAATAAGTCTTTTCTTATGTCTCTATCTGGCTCTCATTCCAGTATATAAGGTACCTTTCCTATTTAATCTTATGCTCCCAGCCTGGCCTATCTTACTATATTATTACCCTTTCATTAGCCTCTTAGATAAAATGCTATCAAATCCATTTGTCTTTATATTTCATTCATGCAAATAAATATAATAAGTTCCCCACACCTAAAAAGTACTAACTAATCTCAGCATGTGTATTACTAACCCACTTTCAAATTTGTAAAATGTATTTAAATTTGGCATTTCCTACATAATATTCCTTGATTATTAAAAGAAAGCTGAAACAAATGCCATTTTAAAATTTCATCATTGTAAGTCAGTAAACCACTGAAAATATTAAACTGAATTTTTCATCTTTTTTTCTGGACGTGGGTACTCATGATCACTGTAACTATTTTGATACGGTGACAACAAAAAGAAGCCATAAAAATAAAATTTGCCACTTTTTCCATTATCTGGATCTTACTTGAATCACTTCTGGCAGAGAGCAAAACTTAATTTATGCTCTACAAAGGATTCAGAGAGGTTGCTATGCAGTGCTTAGTTGCTCAGTCATATTTAACTCTTTGCGACCCCATGGACTGTAGCCCGCCAGGCTCCTCTGTCCATGGGGATTGTCCAGGCAAGAATATTGGAGTGGGTAGCCATTCCCTTCACCAGGGGATCTTCCCAACCCAGGGGTCGAACCCAGGTCTCCAGCACTGCAGGCGGATTCTTTACCATCCAAGCTACCAGGGAAGCCCCACAGAAAAGTTAAACAATGGTTAAAATTAGTGCAATTCTTCACACACATACACTGACTTATGAAGGTTCTGAGGCTAGTTCATAAATCAAAGTAAGATCTAAAGAGGGTTCAAAATAGGTTTTTAAAGACAAAATTCAATAATTTTCACATTATTCTTGGCTTGAAACATTTCACAGCTAACCTGCATCGATCTTCAAGAATGAAAACAGCCAACTATTTTAGAGATTTAAGTTACTTCTATGTTTGTTCCTCACATTTGACATTTATTTTGAATTAAAGAAAAACAGTATGTTACAAAGGTGAAGAAGTGCCTTTATCACCTGTTCTAAAAAAAATGAGGCACATTTATAGTGTTTCCTAAGTGTTTCTGGAAAGCACTAAATTGCCAGCTTAAACTGACCTACTAGAAGGCAGGTGTAACACTATAAGAAGATGAGTGTGACTTCATTTCCATCATGTGTTAATAGAAGCATTTTACATCTAATGTGACTGCTAGCAATAAAGTATCACTTTACAAAATTCTAATGCCATGTTTTTTACTTGGAGTAAGTTTTTTAGACTTGGGTATTTTGACGTCTTTTCCATGAGGGAGGCTATTCAATGAACATTCATTATATATAAGGATATTACTTTTGAGAAGATAAAGTTGGCTGCTAAACGAATAGAAGAGCAGTAACAAACTATAAATTTGAATTTAGTACAGAAGCTAGGTAATTTGCTAAAAGTCATGATTTTTAAAGGATTCTAACAAAGTGTGTCCTTGTTCATATGCATCTGTAGCACAAATTCACCATCCAGAGATAGCTTAAGCATAAAAACTTCAAAGACAAAAAGTATTTTTTCATTTGGCAACACATTAAAACACTGAACTCAATTTCCTCCTTTAGAATGAACTGTTCCTAGGAAGAAAAAATTTTATAGCTATTAAAAAAATCACTTTAATTTAATAATTTCTATGTAATTATTTAAGAACCATTAATTTGAAAACATTCAGGATACACCATCTTACATGGAAAAAAAGAAATCCTCACTCTTAAAACAAGAGTATTTAAAAAAATTATCATTCCAAGTAGCTTTTCACAACGAATTAAGTTCAGGGTTCTGGTAATATCTACGCAGTAAACAACAGTTCGCATTACCCACTCTGACCACCATCTGATACCCAACTTGTTTGTAAAAAAATGTCACATTTCTCAGGTATTAAAGAAGTACCTCCTCAGCAGCTGCTGTATTTCTGATGGCTTGCAAAAGGAATGTGATCTTCGACTGGCCTGGGATATTCTCATAGGTTTCCTACATGAAAAGGAAAAACATTAAAGGTTAGTATATAATGTTAGAAAACTTCATGAGTATACCAGTGAAAGGAAATGACAAGGAAGAGCAGCAAAGATTCATGCATGATGAGTCAACCAATCTAGGTCTGGTGTGAAAGTTTTCTCCTGTGACAGAACATACTTTGGACAGGCCAGGAAAGGGAAGGTATCAAATAAGTGACTTAATTAAGATCCTTTCCACCCTTCTTAAATAGATTTTTCTGATGTACAGGATCTTACGGTCCTCTGATTAATAAAACTCAAGGCCTGGGAGGGGGATTCAGGATGGGGGACACATGTACATCCATGGCTGATTCATGACAATGTATGGCAAAAACCACTATAATATTGTAAAGTAATTGGCCTCCAATTAAAATAAATAAGTTAATTAAAAGGAAAGAAACAAAACGAAACAAAAACTCTAGGCCTAAGAGAACCAAAAACTTGATCAATGGGACTTGGGCTACCATGCTGCAAAGTTAAGTGCTCACTCAATATCCTCTTCCATCATGGAAAACTGCTTATTTTGTCAACATTGTTTTGATCAGATGATGTAGAACTGGTTCAAATTACTAATTATAACCACCAGAGAAATAAGCTCAGATGACACAAGTCAGAGAAAGGGCAAGTATTCAAATTCTTTATGCTACATTTTCTTTCAAGCAAGGATTATACTGAAACCATTTTATATACATAAACAAAAGGTCAGGAGAAAGTTGGCCTGAAAACTTCGTATCATTTCTTTAATATCACTTTAATAGATCTAGAAATCTAGGTTTTATAACTCAGGACACTTCTTCCCTTTTCCGTTAATAACATAAATAATGAGAGCGAACTGTTAAAACAGTTCAAAACAAAACAAAACAAAACCTGACACCAATTAAAAGGTAGATTGTTAGAGTGGATCAAAATCTAAGACCTAAGTATATGATGCCTACAGAAGTAAACTGAAGAGAGGTATAGATTCATGCGGACTTCCCTGGTGGCTCAGTGGTAAAGAATTCACCTGCTGCTGTGGGAGATGCGGGTTCAATCCCTGGGTCGGGAAGATCCCCTAGAGAAGGAAATGGCAACCCTCTCCAGTATTCTTGCCTGGGAAATCCCCATGGACAGAGAAGCCTGGCGGGTTACAATTCATGGGGTTGCAAAGAGTTGGACATGACTTAGCGACTGAACAACAAATAGATTCATGTGCATGCAAATAATGTGGGAAAGAAATCATTCTTTTAATTGGAAAACACTTGGAATTGTTTTCCCCAAGAAGTCTCTTAGTAAATATTCTATTCTCATCTGTCCACTTTAAGGGTATAACATGTAGATAACACATTAATTTCTCCGCAGTCTAAATTTAAAGAGCTGGCCTGCACTTTAACAGCTTCTGTGCCCTATAATTTACCTAGTTTCTTTCTAGTCAGAAGTGATGAAGACCAGGAAAGGAAAACTGGACTTCTCTGAATCCACATCTCCCATTTGTCTAGTGCTCTGTGGTACCCTGGGATATTGACAGATAAGGAAGTAAAGGCTCAGAAGTTAAACAACTGGCTCAATATCACAGACAATAAATAGTGGAAAGAACTCTGGTCTTCTGAGACTAACCATACCCCGAATCTCCCCGACACTGAATGCTCTCTCTGGGTTTCACCTCTGGAGCCCAACTGTCCTAAAAAACCAGTGCCATTCAGTTTTCAAACTTCTCAAACATATCTGAATTTGGGGAAGAACACATTTTGAGGAAAAGACAATACAAAATCTTCTGATAACCTCAAGTTCCTCTCTAGTACATAAACATATAAGAACATAACACTGCTGAAAACTGTGACCAAAAGCATTCACAGCTGAGGAGAAAAGAGGGTCTGGATTTATCCAGAAATCATGTAATTCATGTAAAGGTATTTTCATTTAAACAAACTCTCACAGTACAATAAAAATATCTTTCTGTTCCTTGCACTAGCTTAGCCCCTGTTGCCCTGTAGATGCTATAAACATTTAACTTTTCAGTGGTCTAAATCAAGTTCTGGGGAAAAAATATTCTTCACTAAGATACCATGCTCAGAAAACTTATTAAACTCAATCCCATAACAAATTAGAAGTCGACTAGATGAAAGTTTAGTGTGACCCCTGACTCCTGAAAGAGGGTTCTCCCCATTTGATATGTTTCAGTGTGGCAATCCAGATCTAATATTACATTTATACCACAACATTGTCAGGATAGTTTGGCAGCCGTGAAGTCAAAAGAGTAACTTTTTCTTAGCCTAAGTAGAAGGAGTTCCACAAAGATAGAAATGGTATCACTTTTTGGTTGTATTCCCAGCACTGAGCAGGTTAGAGTACAGCAAATACAAGGAATTTTTCTAATAATATTCCTAGCACCAGCCCAGGCAGGTTCAATGAAATGTGAGCAGTGTCACCATAATAAAAGTTAAATTCCATTTGATACCATCAAAAACAATCACACAATGTAAAGCAGACCTCATCTAACCCTCCCAAAGGAGAAATGCTAATATGCACTCATCTCACTCATTCCATACATATTTATGGCAAGCCTACCTTGTATGTGGGCTTCCCTGGTAGGCTCAGATGGTAAATAATCTACCTGCAATGTGGGAGACCTGGGTTCAATCCCTGGGTCAGGAAGATCCCCTGGAGAAGGAAATGGCAACCCACTCCAGTATTCTTGCCTGGGAAATCCCATGAACAGATGAGGCTGGTGGGCTACAATCCACAGGGTCATAAAGAGTCAGACACAACTGAGTGACTAACACTTTCACATACCTTGTACATGGAAACGTAAAGAGAGGACAATCAACTTTTATCTAATGAACACTCTGGTTCAGGTAATATTTATAATACGTTGCCCTCCTTCAAATCTCATCAATGAAGTGTCGTACTAGAATCAATGAAGACTAGAAGTCATTGGGAACAACTGAGAATATAAAATCCATGCATATATGATTAGTGAAATACTCAAGCTTATGTTACAGAAAAATGTCTAGTCATGAATGCCATGGACAATTCAACTTACTGAATTCTGGGACTTAGGGGAATTTAAATCATTTCTTCAAATACCAGAAACATTTTTTTGTAAAGCTAAAGAGTAAGATTTAATAGAAATAAAGCCTACCAAGTGCTTTGTACAATGGAAAAAGCTTTAACTTTTAAAAGTTCCGAAGCCATTCAATGATTTCAATATATAAGTTTTCAAATGTACTTGACTTCATATGTGAAGTCAAAACAAGTCACCATAGTCAACGGTTTGGTACTTATGTGTCAACTAAGTATTTTTATTTTGGCTGAGTAAATTACACAAATACTTACTGAGCCCTTGCCAGTTCTTTAGTTAAGAAACAATTCTGTATCTGCTGTGGCGTGTATGTGTGTGCTCCATCGCTTCAGTAATGTCCGACTCTTTGCGACCCCATGGGTTATAGCTTGCCAGGCTCCTCTGTCCATGGAGTTTTTCAGGCTATAATACTGGAGTGGGTTGCCATTTCTTTATCCAGGGGATCTTCCCCACCCAGGGATCAAACTGGTGTCTCCTGTACTGCAGGTGGATTCTTTACCTGCTGAACCACCGGGGAAGCCCGATGGCTTCCAGGTTACATTATAACAAACTGTAATATTCAATTTTATTTAGTTTGAGTAGTTATAAAAGGTTCACTTTGGAAGGCAAAAAAGAGAAGAAGGTGGTATTAAGGTATCATTTCATGCGGACATTTGTTTCAAATATTTTGCTTTACTAAGGAGCTCTATCTACAGATGAGTTTAGTGCTATATTATATAGTGCCAGGGAGCTTCCTCTCAAACATTTACCTTTTCTGTCAAATTAAGAAAATTGTGTATTATAGTACTTTACATGTTAACACAGTCCCAGGATAGACAATGAAAGGAAAAATATAGTATCTGTATGTTTTCACTAAGAATAAAGAGACTGAGAGCGTAACAGTACTTATTTTCAATTGTTCTTGATGAGAAAATGTGCTGAATGCTGCTAACTATCCCCAAAGTGATGGGAGAGATAAAAGATTTACAACAGGCACCAATTGGAATTCAAGTTGAACCAGACATTGGTATTTAGTTCAATAGAAGAGAGATTCCCCACTAGGCTTGACAATAGAGACTTAAGCAACTGGAGGGAAGAGGGAGAATTAAACTAGCTTACTAATTACAATGCTGTTCTGCTTTGCAACACATGGAAATTTCTATTATGGGTTGGGATTAAGAACTTATTTTGGTGAAAAATTACCTCTAGAGTTAGCAGACAGCATTAAAACATTTTTATAGGATCATCACATCTCACTGGTATCAGTGCAAAGCGATGAAACTAACAAATGCATATCACTTCTGAGGAAAAGAGAACTTTTAAGTACTATACAAGTAAACCTGGCAAAAGTCTGAAAAGATAGTATACATGTACTCCTATGTACAGCACTGTTTTCACCAGCAGGACACTGGAAACTTCAACGTTCATTCATAGGAGGTTGGCTGAGTAAGGCATCCATAGCTGCTTTAAAAAACAAAACATAACCCTCTAATGGGGCAATGTGAAGACAAACTGAGTAAAAAATTCCAAGCTGGGCCATACGACGCATATTATAAACCCATTCGTGTAAAAATAAATGCATACAGATATACACGTAAAGGTATTTTGCAAGGAAGATGCATACAACACTTAAAAGTAGTTACTTTTGGGGAATGGGATAAAAAACTATTTGCAATTTGAATTTTTTACCCTCAGTATGCATCACGTGTATAATAAGTGCATCGAAAGTCATTAGGATAAAGTTAACCATAGTTTAAACTGATTTTCATACAGTATTTACCTCAGGGATCATAAAACCACTAAGTGTAACCAGCAGATCCTCTACCTAGTTAAAGTAGGAATGATGCTGTGATTTTAAAAATAACTATAAAATTTCTTGAGTCCTGAAAAGGATTTCACTAGCTATGTAAAAATAAATGTTTGCTCTATAAGAATATGTGGCTGAACATCCCTCATTGAATCTTTTTCTTTTCCTCACTGAATCTTATAAAAATCTTTAATCACGTGGTGACAAAGAACTCCGTATGTAATCAAGTCTGAGGATAGGATCTGATAACGCACTTCACAGAAACTGGAAAGTTTCTGCCCTTCCCTTGACATGTCTCAAATCGCATCTCAACACACTCGAACAACAGTCTTCTACAGAACCAAGTGTGCCTTACCGCTACCTGATAAATGAACTTGCAGATACATTTCAAACACTGTCTCTTGAAACTTTATCCACAGCTCCACATTTTGGAGGTCAGGAGCCAATAAGATGGTTAAAAAAAAGAGAAATTCAGGTTAGATTGGGTGAAATTTAAAAAGCCTTAAACATGTGGCACTGGCCGAGATAGACAACGGAAGTCCGAGGATATCCCATTTAAGAGACCACAAGTCTCTAGAGACCAAAGAAAATTTATCTGAAGAATGAGCAAAGTAAGGTGCAAGCTGCTTAGAAAAAAATCCTAAAGGCAACTTCGCAAAAACTTGTGTGTGTGGTGGCGGGGTGGGGGGCGGTGGGGGGCGGAGAGGAATGAAAATCCGGCTTCTGATATTAGGAACTGGACTGAGAAAGAGGACAAGATGGAAATAGGTGGAAAGAAGACGAGGCACACAATTCAGCAGGAGGGATCGGGGAAGGGAGGGACGGACGGTGGTGTGAAGAGTTGAGGGGCAGGAGAAGAAAAGCAGGGGTGATGGTTCAGTGAGCAGCCAGGGTTTGGGGGGACCAAAGGGCTCGGGCAGGGTGGAGACCGCAGCTGGAAGGGCGGGGGAGGCTCCCAGCGGGAGAAAAGCGGGAAAGGGGCGAGGGGAACCGAGGGGCCCGCCCCACACCCCACATCCCTCCCCGCCGCCCGGCTTCCCCATCTGGGCGGGGGCAGCGTGTCAGCAGCGGCCGCACGTGTGTGCGAGCGGCGGCGGGGAGGTAACTGGCGCCGGGCGCCGCGGCTGCAAGGGCCGGAAGGGCCCGGGGGCGCCGCGGGCCGCCTCACACGTGGGCTGCGCGGCCGCCGCCCGCCCGCCCGGCCCAGCCTGCGCCGCCGCCGCCGCGGCGGACCGGCCGAGGCCCGGGCGGGCGGCGTCGGGGGGCAGGGTCGGCGCGCCGGCCCAGGGCGCCGAGAGTCGGGGGCGGCGCGCTCGGTTACCTCTGCCTGTTTCCGGACCACATTGTCGGGGCTGAGCAGGTTTCCCAGGAGCAGGTAGAACTGTTGCTGCTCCGCCGCGGCCGCCGCCATTGCGCTAGGCGTGAGAGAGAGAGAGAAGGAGGGAGGGGAGACAGGAGCCGTGAGGCGCGCTGGCGGGCCGGCGGGAGGGGCGGGGGCGGGCCCTGCGCGGGGACCGGCACCAGCCGCGGCGCGGGACTGAGGTGGGGGGCGGGGGGGCGGGGCGGCGGGAAAGGGCGGGGCAAAGGGGAAAGGGGAGGACGGGGCGGGGCCTCGTGACCCCTCACCCCCGCCGCGGCCGCCGGCGCCAGCGCCCCATTGGCCCTGGACGCCGGGCGGGGGGGCGGAGCCGAGGCCGCCTCCTCGGGGGCCGCGCCGATTGGTCACGCACCCTGCAGCGCCGTCACTGGCAGCGCGCTGCCGGCCGCCGGGCTGGGCGCGGGGCGGGGCGGGGGCGGGGCCTTGGTGGCCCAGCTGTGGTCGCGGCTGTGTCGCGGGGAAAGCGGGAGGAGCCGGTGGGCCAGCCTGCCGGGTTGCGAGGGGGCGTGAGACCGGGCTGGGGAGGAGGGGCCAGCTCCAGAGCGCGGGAGATTTCGGCGCCGCAGGCGGGCGGGTCTCCTCCCCCTTGCTGTCCGCCAGCCCCTCCCTGCGACCCCTGCAGCGCCCCCAGCCCCTGGGACCCTAGGTTAGACCCCCCCGACTCCCTCAGCCACTCCCGCCCCAGAGGGAGAGAGTGGGTTTCAAAATCCACCTCCTACTTCCATTCCACCCCGAGGTCCACAGATCCCTTCGTCAGTCAGACCTTCCGATCTTCCCCGGGACTGTGACTCAGGCCGCCCCTTCCTCCCGCCACGCTCACCGGTGACTCATGCCCTGGGCTTGCCCGGAAGAGGGGTTACTCAGCCCCGGGCCCTGCCGCGAGGCCTCCCCTCCTCCCCTAGCCCGTTGTCGTCCTGAGATAGCCACGTAGCACACTTTCCTCCCCCTCTTATCACCCCAGGATCCTAGACCATTCCTTTGATTTCCTTGTTTTGGGGTCACATTTCTTTCAATCAGTTCAGTTCAGTCGCTCAGTCGTGTCCGACTCTTTGCGACCCCAAGGACTGCAGCATGCCAGGCTTCCCTGCCCATCACCAACTCCCGGAGCTTACTCAAAGTCTTGTCCATTGAGTCGTTAATGTCATTCTTTCAATGACTGGGGTAAATTAAGACCCCATCCCCTTTCCTGAAGAAAGACTGGCTTGTAGTGATCTTTCATTAAGTGTTTGGTTCACACCAGTCCTTAAGAGCTCAGAGACCTGGTTTCAGTTTGAAGTTCACTAATCGAACCAGGGTCTGCCACATTCCAGGCAGATGCTTTAACCTCTGAGCCACTAGGGAAGCCCAATCCATAGATTGGTGACTCAGACTGTGGAGAATCTGCCTGCGATGCAGGAGATGCAGGTTCTGTTCCTGGGTCAGGAAGATCCCCTGGAGAAGGGAATGGCTACCCTCTTTCCAGTATTCTTGCCTGGAGAATTAATGGACAGAGGAGCCTGGTGGACTATAGTCCATGAGGCCGGAAAGAGTGGGACAGGACTGAGGAACTAACACTTTCGCTTCACTCAATGAATAATACCCCCAATCTGCCTTCACTGGAGCTGCCAAAGGCTGAGGGAGTAGTAGTCTTCCAATCAAAGGGCACTTCTATTGAGCTCCTACTGTGTCCAATGCATTGGGCTAAAGGTGACAGTGAAGAAAGCAACAATTCATTTTTGCCTCAAGAAGACACATTGTAATGAGAAGGTTCCACATGGAGTACATAGAGATGACTACACTTCTAGCTGCTCAAAGTATTTATTTAGGGGATTTAATTTTCTGTTGACTATTCTGTTGAGGTTCTAGTCATTGAAAGTCTTGAAACATTTGCTTTTGAGTGAATGATAAACCTTGGCTGTACATTTAGAGTCTAGACCACTGTGTCCAGAATCTGTGGGCCAAGGCTTGGGTGCTGTGTTTAGTTGCTCAGTCGAGCCTGACTCTTTGTGAATCCATGGACTGTCGCCCGCCAGACAAGAATAATGGAGGGGTTGCCATGCCCTCTTCCAGGGGATCTTCCCAACCCAGGTGTCCCACTTTGCAGTCAGATTCTTTTATCAGCTGAGCTGCCAGGGATCCACATGAAACTATGATTGCTGGCCAAGATATTTTTTAAAGAATTCTGATTGATTCATGGAGAAAACTCCCTTAGAAAGTTTTATCTCTAACTGTGATGGTGTTGTCTATAAGAAGATTGCCAACCTAGCTTTGTACAATTGATGTTTCTTAGATGTGACAATTTGTCATTCTTACAACACGTTATTTCTTCAAAGACAAACCATTGTGTACATTAATTTGGGGTAAGTTTTGGGTTTTGTTTTTTGCAGTGGACATGTCTGGATTCTGAGGAGGCTTAATAACCTCACCCAAGGTTTATTAGGATTTGGGGAATTACATATTACAACAATCACTTTTAATGACTAGGTTACCTATGAAGTAAGTGAATTACCTACAGACTTGCTCAGAGTATGGCCTGATCTAACACCTGCTGTAGTATGTGTGTTTATAGGCAATGACTCTGTAGATTACATATATTTAATAACTCTCAAATAATAGAAATTCCAACCTAAGCCTAGGGCTCCCTTAGTGGCTCAGCAGTAAAGAATCCACCTGCCAGTGCAGGAGATGCAGGAGATGTGGGTTTGATTCCTGGGTCAGGAAGATCCCCTGGAGAAGGAAATGGCAACCCATTCCAGTATTCTTGCCTGGAGAATCCCATGGATAGAGGAGCCTGGTGGGCTACTGTCCATGGGGTTGCAAAGAGTTGGACGTGACTGAGTGACTAAACCACAACCTAAGTCTACAGATTTGTCAAAATAGGAAGTTTGATGAGGCAAAAAAGCATAAAATTATTTCAGGCTAGAAACAACACAAGTTAGTATTAGTGGTGACATCAACTGCTAGAATATGGGATGACAGCCCATCTTTATTTTAATATTGTAAGTATCTAATCAAAAGAGAAGGAGCAGATTTTTAAGGGTAATGAATAAGGAGATTCCCAAATGGGAGAAATTCCTATAACCTTGGGGTAGGTAACAGGCATCCTAACAGTCGAGACCAGTTTTGGCGTCTAGAAAACCTACTAGGTGGATAGATTGCAGGACCTACTGTCCTCTCAGCAGCAGGACTGCCTGCCACCTTAGAAGAGTTTGTAATGCTCAGCTTTCTAGGAATTTACTGCACTGGAACCAGTTTCCCATGGAGATAATACAGTTTGTTTTTTGAGTATTATCTCCCCATAAGAAAATAGCTCAGATATTATATAAAGGCAGTCCACAAGAATAGAGATTTATTTCCCAAGGAGATTAGATGGTTTAAGGTAAAGAACCTTGAACTTCAGTTGAATGGGTTTGGGTCTTTAGCCTCTTACTAGTCATGTGAAGTTCAGTGAGCACTTCATGTCTTTAAAGCTCAATGTCTCATCTATAAAAAGGAATAATAATGGTTGATAAGGTATGATATTACTAATCACAAAAGTTCTAACATTATAATTGGGAAGGAAATGGAGAAGCAGAAAACTTTTTGAGTCTTACTCCCAATTGGTTGGCATTGCTTTGGGCTGATTAACTGGGAAAACTGCCAGCTCTTGATGCTTATTGTCCTAATGAAAGTGAAAGTTGCTCAGTCGTGTCTGACTCTTTGCAACCCCATGGACTGTATAGTCTGGAATTCTCCAGACCTCTATTAAATTCTGGAGGCATAGTTGCTTAGGGCCTTTACAACTCCCTGTAAAAGACGGTGAGGTAGGAAAAATGGAAAGCTGCAAGTTTCTGTCAGCTGGGACCTGATGTCTAGGTAGTTGAGGATATTTGAAGTTTGTGAGAAGGCATTGCGCTGACTGGCCATCAGTCTGTTTATAAAGCTACAGGAGGCAAAGGAGAGCCTCAGAGTCCTCTCTGGCTGCTGCCCTTGGTTTCCTGGGCTTCCACGTGGATGGGCCTGTCCTAGAAATGGCAGGAGGCTGGACAAATGAAGCTTATAAAACTTCTGTGAAAGCTCCCGTCAGCTGTGGTAGAATTTGGTCTTGTCTGTCATTTTTGGTGCATTAGGTGCTGAATGTAAATAAAATAAGATTCTCCTGAATGAACAATTTGTAATTTTTTTAAAGTTGCCGCAGGACTCCAAAAGAACCTCAGTTACCTATCCTGGTAGTTGTAAGCACATGGGCTTTCTGTATCACGACTTATTATGAGAGTCAGTTTGGATGATGTAAATGGAAGCATTATCATCTGTTACTGTACACAGGTTTAAGGAGATGATATTGTTTACAGATGTTTGTATTTTATTAATAGCTAACATAATAACATAACATAACAAAACAAGTTGGCTATGTTTCCTCATCTGTAAAATGGGAATAATAATTCTTCATAGGAGTGTTGTAAAAGCTAGGATAACATTTGTAAATGTACATAGTGTGGCATCTGTATCATATTTACTTGGCAGTTGCAGCCATCATTAGTTAGATGGATTTGGGTATTAAATAATAAACAGGCCTTAAACAATTACTTTTAAAGCTACATATGATATAAATGTGTAATCACATTTCTGTGTGTATAAAATATAGTTTCTATTAGTCTTTCAATTATATGAATTAAAATAGCACGTGGATGAATCAAAGAATAGTTAGTAGACACTTGGCTGATAAATAAGATTTATAACTCTTTCCATTACTGATGTTATCAATTGCCTAGATGAGAGCAAGCAGAAAAAGTTGAGAGCTATTGAAGAGCTATTTACTGAAAATAAAAAATGCTGAACAGTTCACATTTCTTCTACTGCTTTTTATCAAAATGTTCAAGCCCCTCTCTGAAGCAGTTAGTTTCAGTCAGAGAGCATGCCAGCCAGGGGTGAGTGAAACCTGGTTCCCAAGGGCACTGAACACAATAGGCCCTCAGCAAATTGCTGAATTGAACACACTCAGGGGAAATTTGGACTCTCTCTCATAGCTTTATATGTGAAATTCACTGTATGTCTGCAGGTGGTTGATTCATTTTAGGGAGGCAGTAGAATTTGGAGGCTAGGCTCCAGAGCCAGCCAGAAAGAGACTTCACAACTCACATGCTGCTTGATCTTGCCTAAGTTAGTTAACTTTTCTTAGCCCCAGGTTCCTCTTCCATGAAATCGAGATAACAGAAGTAACTTTCACCATGTTTTAAAATACTTGTCATAGTGCCTGGCACAGATCAAATGCTTAATAAATCTTAGAAATCATTACCAAGGCAGATTCAGTAAGTTCAGTCACTCAGTCATATCCGACTCTTTGTCACCCCATGGACGCCAGGCTTCCCTGTCCATCACCAACTCCCAGAGTTTACTCAAACTCATGTCCATCGAGTCGGTGACGCCATCCAACCATCTCATCCTTTGTCGTCCCCTTCTCCTCCGGTCTTCAATGTTTCCCAGAATTAGGGTCTTTTCAAATGAGTCAGCTCTTTGCATCAGGTGGCCAAAGTATTGGAGTTTCAGCTTCAGCATCAGTCTTTCCAATGAATATTCAGGACTGATTTCCTTTAGCTAGACTGGTTTGATCTCCTTGCAGTCCAAGGGACTCTCAAGAGTCTTCTCCAACACCACAGTTTAAAGCATCAATTCTTCGGTGCTCACTTTCTTTATAGTCCAACTCTCACATCCATACATGACTACTGAAAAAACCATATCTTTGACTAGATGGATCTTTGCTGGCAAAGTAATGTCTCTGCTTTTTAATATGCTGTCTAGGTTGGTCACAGCTTTTCTTCCAAGGAGCAAGTATCTTTTAATTTTATGGCTGCAGTCACCATCTGCAGTGATTTTGAAGCCCCCAAAAATAAAGTCTGTCACTGTTTCCATTGTTTCCCCATCTATTTGCCATGAAGTCATGGGACCAGATGCCATGATCTTCATTTCTTGAATATTGAGTTTCAAGCCAGCTTTTTCACTCTCCTCTTTCACTTTCATCAAGAGGCTCTTTACATCTTTTTCGCTTTCTGCCATAAGGGTGGTGTCATCTGCATATCTGAGGTTATTGATATTCCTCCTGGCAATCTTGATTCCAGCTTGTGCTTCATCCAGCCCGGCATTTCACATGATATACTCTGCGTATAAGTTAAATAAGCACGGTGACAATATGAAGCCTTGATGTACTCCTTTCCTGATTTGGAACCAGTCTGTTGTTCCATGCAGTCTGTTGAACCAATGCAGATTGGAACCTTCAAATTTTGTAAATTTAATTCTGATTGTACCACCTGTTAGGTTATTATATTTTTATGCTCCTATTATATAAGCAATGGATAATAACTGTGGTTAAGAAAAAAATTTTAGGTTTGATTTGGTCATCATAGAGGATTTCAAGGCTAATTTTCAGCTTTAAATACTCCTGTTGCACTGTCCAATGTGGTAACCATTAGTGACTATGGCTGTTAATCATCTGAAAAGTGGCTAGATTTCATTAAGTTGTGCTTTAAGTGTAAATTTCAGAGACTCAGTAGGAAATTAAGCATAACATGAATTTGAGAAAATCTCTGGGAGATAATGAAAGACAGGGAAGCCTGGTGTGCTGTAGTTCATGGGGTTGCAAAGAGTTGGACGTGACTTAGTACTGAACAACAACAGAGAATAATAGTCTTGTATTAGTCATGTGTAGAAATGATATTATATTGGGTTAAATAAAATATATGTATTAATAAACTGTAATTATTAGCTAAATAATAAGTAAATAAATTTGGCTTTTTCTTCTTTTTAATAATATGTGGCTACTAGAAACTTTAAAATTTACATATGTTATTTGCATTTGTTCACATTATATTTTTATTGGACAGTGCTTTCCCAGAGAATAAAATAATAGAACTAACTCAGGTGTCCTGAGTACTTTGTTCACTTAGATTTGGGAACTCAAATGAACACCAGTTACCTTCTAGTGCTCTCTGTTGCTTCCAGTTTCCCGGACTTGATTCTCAGGGATTTGGAGACATGGTACAATACTTTCTAAGCAGTGTTCCTTGCCGAGGAATCTCCTTTCCCTGCTGGTTTGACAATAAATGGATTGGTGAACCTTTAGAAGGTAAGTAAGACTCCAGATTTAATCCTGTGGAATAAACCATTATGGGTTGAATCAAGGACTGGTTAAGAGATGGGGGGGTGGGGTGTGGAAGACTATCTTTTATTATTTAGATATTATTTTCATTTAAATGTGGTAAATGGATTTTAAAACCATCATTTGCTGCATTCTAATACCTGAGACAAAAATATACTTAGCACGATAGTTTAGTGTTTAAGTTTAACGTTGTTCCTTAGAACACAAATAGCTTAAAAGAATAGAAAAAGATATACATGCAAACAGTATCCAAAAGAGGGCTGAAATGGCTATATTAATGTTAGAGAAAATAGATTTTAAAATGAAATTGTTATCAGAGACAAAGGAGGACATTTTATTATGATAAGTGTCAATCAGTCCAGAAGACTTAATGATTATAAACATATGTACCTATCCATAGAGCCCCAAAATATATGAAGTGAAGCTTTAATGAACTGAAGAGAGAAATTCAATAAAATAGTTGGAGACTTCAATTTCTACTTTGAATAACGAATAGGACCACTAGGCAGAAAAGCAACAACAAATAGAAGACCTAACAGACATCTATCTGTAGCGCTCCATCCAATGACAGCAGAATACACATTCTTCTCAAGTGCATGGGGAACATTCCCCGGGATTGATCATATGTTAGACCATAAAACAAGCTTCGGTGGGTTTAAAAGGATTGGAGTCATGTGAAGTATGTTCTCCATCCACAGTAGAATGATATTAGAGATCAAGAACAGAGGAAATTCACAAATAAGTAGAAATTAATCATCCCACTCCTAAATAACAAGTGGCTTGAAGAAGAGGTCACAAGGGAAATTAGAAAGTGCCGAGATGGAGGAAAATTAAAACATAAGATATCAAAACTTAGGGGATACAGTGGAAACAATTCTCATAGGAAAATTCAGAGTTGTAAGGATCTTCATTAAAAAGGAAGAGAGATCTCCAATCAATAATCTAATTCCTCTGAAACTAGGAGAAGGGCAAACTAAACCCAAAGTAAGAAGAAATAAAAAGAAAGGAAATAAATGAAATAGAGAATAAAAAAACAATATAGAAAAAAATTGTTATTCTTTGAAAAGTCAAAAAATTGACAAACTTTGGGCTTGGTTGACCAAGAAAAGAAGATTCAAGTTACTAAAATTAGAAATAAAAAAGGAGGGAATTCCTTTGTGGTACAGTGGTTAGGGCTTAGTGCTTCCACTGCAGTGGCCCAGGTTTAGCCCCTGGTCAGGGAACTAAGATCCCCCAGTCCTCATGGCACAGCCCCCCAAAATAAAATAAGACAAGAGGGGATCACTATTAAACTTTCAGAAATAAAAGAATTATAAGGGAATACTATGAGGAATCATATGCTAGCAAATTAAATAGCCTAAATAAAATGGAGAAATTCTTAGAAAATCTCAACTTTGAAAGTGAATTCAAGAAGAAATAGAAAATCTGAATAGAAAAGAGATTGATAAAAAGAAAAAAAAAATGAAAAGAGATTGAATTAATAATTTTAAAAAAACTTTTCACAGAATTCCAGGACTCGCTGTAAATTCTACCAAACATTCGAAGAAGAGTTAGCTCCAGTCCTTCTTAAACTCAAAAAACAAGAGTGTAGTGAACACTTACTTATTCTATGAGGCTAATGTTAACCTGATATCAAAACTAAAGACAGATAGCTCAGGAGAACCACTTACCAATATAAATATTGATGCGAAAATTCTCAACAAAATCCAAAGAAAGTAAATCCAGCAACATATAAATAAGATTATATACTATTACCAAGTGAGTTTATCCCAGGAATGCCAGGTTGGTATAACATAAGGAAATCAATCAATGTAATATATCATAGTAATAGAATGAAGTAAAAAGATCACATTGTCATCTCAATGATGCAGAAAAAGCCTTTGACAGAATCCCACACCCTTTCAAAATAAAAAACACTCAACAAACTAGGAAAAGAAAGAAACATCATTAAACTGATAATATCCATTGATGAAAACCCCACAGCTAATATCATGCTTACTGGGTAGAAAAATCAATGCTTTCTCCCTGACATTAAGAATAAGATAAGAATGTCCATTCTCATCATTTCTATTTTTCATTGTACTGGAGACGCATATATGAAATGATCTTGTATGGAAAAAAATCCAGATGAATCCACAAAAATGCTATTAGAACTCAGTGAGGTTGCAGGACATAAGCTCAATAAAGAAAGATCAATTACATTGCTATAAACTAGCAATGACCAATCAAAACAATTAAATTAAGGAAATCCCATTTAATGCTGAATAACAGCATCAAAAATAATATACTCAGGAACAAATTTAATGAAAGAGTAAGAGTTGTACACTGAAAACTATAAAACATAGCTAAAAGAAATTTATGAAGAGCTAAATAAATAGACAATCCATGTGCATGAATTGAAGACTTAATATTAAGATGGCAGTATTTCTTCAAATTAGATTTAAGACAGTAACTTTTAAAATTTCAACTTCTTTTTTTTTTCTTTTTCAGAAAAGAACAAACTGGTCCTAAAATTCATGTGAGTTGCAAGAGACTACAAAATAGCCAAAACATCTTGAACAAAATGAAAGTTGGAGGACTCACACCTTGATTGTAAAGCTTACCATAAAGCTACAATAATCAAACCCCAGCAGTGCTGGCGTAAGGATAGGCATATATAGATCAATGAAATTGAATGGAGAATCTAGAAAGATATGATACATTTGCGGTCAGTTAATTTTTGACAAGGGTGCTGTGATGGTTAATCTTATGTTTCAACTTGACTAGGCTATGAAGCCCAGTTGTTTGGTCAAACCCTAGTCTAGATGTTGCTGGGAAGGTATTGTGGATGTGAGTAACATTTACAATAGGTGATCTAAGTAAAGCAGATTACCCTGAATAGGTGAGTGGGTCTCATTCAAACAGTGGAAGGCCTTGATAGCAAAGGCACGTTTACAGAAGAAGAAGCGATTCTGCTTCAAGACGGCAACATAGGAAAACTTGCTAGCTTGCTCTGCAAAGTTCATGCTCTAGATTACAAAATCAACTTTTATCTGAATTTCCACCTGTTGGCCTGCCCTACGATTTCAGACAGGCCTGGCCTGACAATCATGGTAGCTAATTCCTTAAGATAAATCTCTCTATAATGTATGCTAATGGTTCTCTGGAGAATGCTGATATATACAGGTGCCAAGACCACTCAATGTGAAAGAACACTCTTTTTTAACAAAGATTGCTGGTACACTTGATAATATCTTTTGCATGATATCCATAGGAAAAGAATGAAGCTGGACTGCTATCTTGCACAGTGTGTAGACCTCAAAATGAAGCACAGATCTAAATGTGGGAGCTAAAACTATAACATTCTTGGAAGAAAACATGAGATTAAATCTTCATGGCCTTGAATTAAGCATTGGTTTCTTAGATGTGACACCAAAATCACAAAAAGACAAAGAAAAAAACAGATACAACTTTTGCGCTTGCAAGGAAACCATCAAGAGAAGGAAAAGACAATCCATAGAATGGGAGAAATAATTTGCAAATCATATAGCTGTTAAGGGACTTACATGAGAATGTATAAAGAACTATACAACTCTATAGCCAAAAAAAAAAAAAAAACCCCAAACTAATAAATGAGCAGAATATTTGAATAGACACTCCACCAAAGAAGATATATGAATACAGATAGCTTTAAGTACATTAAAAGATGATCAACATCATTAATTATTAGGGAAAAGTATAATGAGGTACCATTTCATAGCCATAAGGATGACTATAATAAAAAAGACAATAGCAAGTCCTGGTGGAAACATTGGTGTAGAAATTGGAACCCTCATACACTATGGATGGGAATGTAAAATGGAGCCGTCAATTTGGAAAACAGTTTGACAGTTCTTTAAAAGTTAAACATAGAATTACTATATGACTCAGCAGTTCTACTGAAGTATATCCTTGAGAGAAATGGAAACGTATATCTACACAAAACTTGTACGTGAATGGTCATAGCAACATTATTCATAATAGCCAAAAAGAATTAACAATCCAAACATCCATCAACTGATGAATAGATAAAATGTTGCTTGTCTACACAATGAGATATTATTTGGCAATTAAAAAAAAATGAAATACTGACACAGTGTACAACATGGAAGAACCTTTAAAACATTATCAGTGAAAGAAACCTAATTTTAAAAGTCACATATTTTTTGGTTACATGGTTATGAAATTTCCAGAATCAGCAAATTCAGAGAGGCCAAACGTGGACTAGTGGTTGCCAGGAGCCTGGAGGTGGAGGGCTGAGTCAGAGAGGAGGGGAGGGAACGTGGAGTGACTGGTAATGGGTCTGGGATTTCTTTGGGGGAGTGAAATGTTCTGGAAGGTGATTGTGGTGATGGATGTGAAACTCTTGTAAATATACTAAACACTCAACTGTACACTTTGAAAGACTGAACTTAATGGTATATGAGTTATATCTCAATAAAGCAGATACTTTAAAAATGCTTTTCCTTAGAGAGCTGAAGGAAATTGACACAGATCTCACTGATTTTTTCCTTCCAATTTTTTTCACAATATATGTAACTCTGTTCAGAATATATGAATAACATTCATAACCCTCAAACCTGAGCACTCCTGAACCAATATCTGGGGGAAAGAAGAATGGGGAGATTCAGATGAGATTCAGTCTGTATATTTTCTTCTCCATTTACTTGCTACTTATGGCAAGTATCTTACAGTTTGGACACAATGACATATACATTTTAGCTCACATATTATGATGCTGTACAGAGTGTAGTATTAATTGTGACATCAATTCACATCTCAAATTTGCATCCACTGGAAGGATAGGTTTTTACCAGTCTACAGTTAACAAGGAAGAAGTGAAAAAAAACTTCATAAAAAGTTCGTATTCCTCCATCCTACTAACTCTATGCGTAGTACCTCTTCATAGCATATTTTACTATATTAGTATTCATTTAACACACATTTCACTTGTGCATTTATTTAGCAAATGCTTTATGGCAACCTTCTCTGCAGTAGGTACTGCTAGGTTGTGGGGATTCAGTGGTAAGCAAGTGAACCTTCACGGAGTACATAATATTTTGAAAGAAGTCAGACAATAAGGAAAACTGAGTAGATAGTTTCTTATTGTGACAAGTGAAAAGAAGGGGATAATGGGATCAAGAATGACTGGGGTGGAGCTGAATCTCCACCCAAAGGACACAGTCTTCTGAGGGGAGGTGACGTTTGAGCTGAGACTTGAATGATGAGGAGACAAGGGAAGAAATGGGGGAAATTCCCTTAAGCCAGAGAAAGGGCAAGTACAAAAGCCTTGAGGTAAAAAAAGACTGTGGTGTATTCCAGCAAGGAAAGAAGGGTGCAGCTAGAGGGGAGTCAGCTGCGCAGAGAGAGGACTGGGAGCTAAGCAAGGACCAGATGACCACAGGCATTGTGATGGTTCAGTGCTGTGACTCATTATTTTAAGTGGAACGGGAAGCCAGTGGGTTAAGTAAGGGGTACGACTGGAAAACAGTTTCAAAAGATTGTTCTGGCTGCTATATAGAGGGAAGTGAGGAAGCTGGGGAACATTAGGAGGTCATTGTTGTACTCGAGGTCAGAGAAGGTGGTGGCTTGGAATACTTTTCTTACGAAATAGGGCAGGAGGTAGGATGCAGAGGCAGATCCAAGTTTAATGGAACCTGAAATATATACAAGTTGAGGACCCTCTGTAAGAAAAATGAAAACCCCAACATAAAATGTGGTGCCTTGCAAGGGTCCTATGCATGTGGAAGGCATGGCAGATGAAACTTCACAAGCTTTATGGTGGATCCTTTTCTGATGAGGATGAGATGGACGAATCAAGCTAATCAAGCATGCCTAGGTTTGGGGTCTGAGAACCGGTGATGCCATTTAGATGAAGATCTGTTAGGGGTAAGGTCTGGAGAGAAGAAAACAAGAGTTGGGTTTTGTTCATGGTGAATTTGAGATGCCACTAGGCACCTGGGCGATAATGTCCAGCAAGTAGTTGGACAGAGAGGCCAGGTGATCAGGAGGGCAGAGCTGGAAATACCAACTTCAGCCATCACATTCGTGGCATTTAAAGCTGTGGAAGTGGGTGACGTTGCCTGGGGAAGAGGGAGGAGGGCCAAGGACTCAGCCTTGAGACATCCTAACACAGGATGGAGGTTTCTAATTCGTACATAACACACATACCATCGTAAGAGGGAACTGGCACAATGAACATGTCCCCTTATATTCTAATTTCCTTTGATCTGCTTGCAAGGGCTGTTTTAACATCTAGGAATCCACTAAGGGTGAAAGTAAAGATAGTTGAAGGAACAAGTAGGCACGAATGTTACAGAAAATGTCAATTGCACAGCATTTTATTTGAGGGGATTTTTAAAAAAGATTTTGTTTGGTGTGGACCAATTTTAAAAAGTCTGTACTGAATTTGTTGCAATATTGTTTCTGTTTTGGTTTTTTTGCCTGTGAGGCATGTGGGATCTAGTTTCCTGACCAGGGATCGAACTGGTGCACCCGCTGCATTGGAAGGCGAAGTCTTAACTACTGACCATGAGGGAAGTCCCCTTATTTTTATTTTTCATGTTTTGGGAGATGTAGTAGTGGTGGTAGTGCTGAGGAAATACTATTTTCTCTAAATTTTCAACTATCAGCCTTCCTACAATCTCATCTGCTTCTCCACCTCTCTTAGAAACCTTGCTTTAACAAAATGGAATTAAAATGATCATTTAAAGAAATTAGATCAAATCAAAACTAAAATGTCAAGTGCTATTCTTTTCCCATCTCAATCTAAGCTATTATCTAAATTTTGTTTACACTTAAGTTTTTGCTTGATCATCAGAGCTGGCTAATAGTCCAGGCCCTTTTAAAGAACATAGAAAGTAAATGGGAAGATTCAGGAAGGTGTTCTAATGTCTATCTGCCATGTCCAGTAACAGTGACATTGAAACCGTGTGATAAGAATGCTTGTGTTAGATGTGAAAAACAGACTTTTGGCCTCTGTGGGAGAAAGCAAGGGTGGGATGATTTGAGAGAATAGCATTGAAACATGCATATTACCATATGTGAAATAGATCGCCAGTCCAGGTTCGATACATGAGACCGGGTGCTCAGGGCTGGTGCACTGGGATGACCCTGAGGGATGGGATGGGGAGGGAGGAGGGAGGGGGTTCAGGATGGGAAACACATGTACACCCATGGCTGATTCATGTCAATGTATGGCAAAAACCACTACAATAGTGTAAAGTAATTAGCCTCCAATTAAAATAAATAAATTAATTAAAAAAAAGAATGCTTGTTACATGAATTCACCTCTACCACAGCCCAAATATTTCCTCTTAAATCCTAACTACAGATAGAAAATCTTGATAGAACTCAGTTTAAGGTGGGAATATTGGTACTTATATCTAAACACCTATCATTATAAAGGGATTTTGTTATATGTTACAATTTAGGCTTGTTATAATGTTACATTTATGTGTGTGTGTGTGTGTGTGTGTATGTATATATAATTTGTTGTTCAGTTCAGTGGCTCAGTCATGTGTGACTCTTTGTGGCCCCATGGACTGTAGCCCATCAGTCTCCTCTGTCCATGGGATTTCCCAGGCAAGAATACTGGAGTGGTTTGTCATTTCCTTCTCCAGGGTATCTTCCCAACCAAGGGACTGAACCTGTGTGTCCTGCATTGGCAGGCAGATTCTTTACCACTGAGCTACTTGGAAAGCCTATATATATATGTGTGTGTGTGTGTGTGTATACATGTGTGTGTATATATACACACACACATATATATATACATATATATATATATATATATAAATTGGGAAAGGAGTACATCAAGGCTGTATATTGTCACCCTGCTTATTTAACTTATATGCAGAGTACATCATGAGAAATGCTGGGCTGGAGGAAGCACAAGCTGGAATCAAGATTGCCGGGAGAAATATCAATAACCTCAGATATGCAGATGACACCACCCTTATGGCAGAAAGCGAAAACGATGTAAAGAGCCTCTTGATGAAAGTGAAAGAGGAGAGTGAAAAAGTTGGCTTGAAACTCAATATTCAAGAAATGAAGATCATGGCATCTGGTCCCATCACTTCATGGCAAATAGATGGGGAAACAATGGAAACAGTGACAGATTTTATTTTCTTGGGCTCCCAAAATCACTGCAGATGCTAACTACAGCCGTGAAATTAAAAGACGCTGGCTCTTTGGAAGAAAACCTATGATCAACCTAGACAGCATATTGAAAAGCAGAGACATCACTTTGCCAACAAAGGTCCATCAAAGTCAAGTCAAAGCTATGATTTTTCCAGTAGTCATGTATGCATGTGAGAGTTGGACTATAAGGAAAGCTGAGCACCAAAGAATTGATGCTTTTGAACTGTGGTGTTGGACAACACTCTTGAGACTCCGTTGGACTGCAAGGAGATCCAACCAGTCAATCTTAAAGGATATCAGTCCTGAATATTCATCGGAAGGACTAATGCTGAAGCTGAAGCCCCAATACTTTGGCCGCCTGATGCAAAGAACTAACTCATTGGAAAAGACCCTGAAGCTGGAAAACATTGATGGCAGGAGGAGAAGGGGACGACAGAGAATGAGGTGGTTGGATGGCATCACTGACTTGAAGGACATGAGTTTGAGCATGCTCTGAAAGTTGGCAGTGGACAGGGAAGCCTGGAGTGCTGCAGTCCATGGGGTCACAAAGAGGTGGACATGACTGCATCTGAATTGAACTGAACTGATATATAACTTCATATGGTGATAGGTTATGAGACATATTAAACCAAGGTAAGGAGACAGAAAGTAAAAGAAAGAGGCACTGTTTTCAACAGGGTGATCAGGGAGAACCTTTCTGAAGAGGTGATGTTTTAGCACTCAAGGATAGGTTGCTTCATGGAAATTAATTTTCAGAAGAAGAAGTGTTATTTAAAAGATTCATATTAAAAATGCTCAACCATTTTTTAGATCAGATTTAAAAATTCATAATAATAGCTAATAAGATTTCAGTTTCTTTCTGTTATTGTATGCACCATCTATACTTTATCTCAGTCAATCCTCATCTTTAACCAATGAGGCTTCAACCATTTTGTCAAGAGAAAAGTTTATTGGGGTCAGAATAAAACTGGTTCCAACTACAGCTCCACTGGTAACCTGCTACAATGCTGACCCAGGCCCTTGGAGCTTCCCTAGACCTCCATCTCTTCATCTGTAAATTGGGAGAGTTGGGCTAAGTCCCAAGAAATCTTTCTAGTACCAAGGTTTGAGGATAATTAAGTCAGTTATCTCACTGTTGTTGAAACAGATGACTACAGAGGGCACTTAGATGGCTTGTCCTGAAACAAAGTTGTTCTGCACCTCTGGAATTTGAGGTCTTATATCTGCCTGGCTTTTAGAAATTTTCTCTTTTTCATTTTTCATTTTTCCTGTCAGTTCAGCTGCTAATTCTTATGAGTGAGTGTGTGCATAATAGTCGTTCAGTCATGTCTAACTCTGCGACCCCACGGACTGTAGCCTGCCAGGCTCCTCTGTCCATGGGATTCTCCAGGCAAGAGTCCTGGAGTGGGTTGCCATTTCCTCCTTCAGAGGATCTTCCCGACCCAGGGATAGAACATAGGTCTTCTGCCACTTTTCATAGCTGCCAACATAAAATGACAGCCGTCTTTCCTTGTCAGCTGCTCTCATCATCTGGTTTGCTGTGGACTTTGGAGACTGAATAACCAAGTATATTAAATGGTATATGAAATAGGGAAAATAAGTATATTTTCTGTAGAGTTCCATGCATGAGCTTTACTATTATCTGGCCACTCAGATATTTTTCACTGAGGGCTTCCTAATTGCATTCCAAACGTTTAATAGGTGCAGACATAATGCCCCAGTACAAAGCTGCCTCTTACTGCTAGTGTGATGGAGGTTCCAACATATATATGTTTAAAGACATTTAAAAACATGGAGCAAAACTGTTTAGGAAGGTCTAAATTAGACTTTAAATAATAAGAGCATTGCCACAGACAAGTCACCTGTATCTAATAATTTTCTTTGTAATTTTGGCTTTTTTATACCTTGTTGGGCTTCCCTGGTGGCTCAGATGGTAAAGCGTCTGCCTGCAATGCGGGAGACCTGGGTTTGATCCCTGGGTTGGGAAGATCCCCTGGAGAAGAAAATGGCAACCCACTCCAGTACTCTTGCCTGAAAACTTCCATGAGTGGAGGAGCCTGGTAGGCTACAGTCCATGGGACTGCAAAGGGTCAGACACGACTGAGCATCTTCACATACCTTGTTAGGGGATTAAGTTCTCAGAGAAATAGTTAAATAAAGTAGCCCATCAAGTAAGTAGTCTTTTGACTACTTAGTGATCTGCTTTTCCCACAATGAAAATGAATTATGTTATCCCTCCTTTACTAGTCTGTAGTCCCTGAAAATGAAAATAATGTGTCCTCAGCCTCTGAGAGGAAGCAGCCAGGATGTATAGAGGCCTAAGATGGAAATTCTAAAGATTTTAAACAGAGCTTATCTTGAGACGCTTGAGAAATGAAAGACCCTAAGAGTCAAACTGCTTTTAAGTGCTTATTTTTCTGTAGGAAAGTCAGGTGGAAAATCCTGGTGACTTGGATTTCAATGTATTGATGACTGGAAGGTGAAATGATCAAGAAATGAATATCATCACTGTAGAAGGAAATAGTAGGTACATTGTTATAAAGCAAACAAAGAATGCAGTTAGCAGTGGCCAGAGATAGAATAAAATGTATCTGATAATTTTAGTCTTACTTGGGTGCTGCAAGGATACTGATCAGGGGAAACAGCTGTACCCATACATAGGTCCTGGAAAAGTTTCTTCCCGGAACCACCTAAATGAAACAAAAACGCATTTCTAACTCTTTCAGAATGGCCACCCAGATCACTCGGGCAATGGTCTACATTCTTTTGGGCAACTCTAACCAAATGATGCTTCCTTAAATACACGAAGTCGGTCAACAGCTAATTTAAGACACAGTTTCAAGGAATAACTTGCGGTCACAGAATTCACATTCTTTCTTTCTTGGCTTCTGTCTAATCCATTCTCAGAATCACTTTTTCTGGCCTTTTCTCCCTTGTTGGTACTGCTCTGGGGACCGCAGATGGGGAGAAAGTGAAAAGACCCCGCAGGATCTCACATGAAAGACTTGCCCTCCAGAATCTCCTGAATTTGTCCTCAGTATGGATTGAGTTCTTCCAGTTTTTCATTTATATCTCAAGTCCAGGGATGACTTACCGTAGTCAAAGCTGTTCTCAGCACTATGGTTGCTCCAGTCGTGGGATGTCATTCATCCCACAGTTCTGACCTCATGGTTCAGAGACGTTACCATGGAGACCGCTGACTGCCATTGTGACCCGCTGCAGGTCAGCAGTGCCACGCTGCTGGCCCCCTTCAACTTGCCCACCATACAAGCTTCCCAGGCTGTTCAGCCGTTCAGTTATTATTAGCTGACCCAACTGTTCCCAAAGCCACAGAAGGGACAACTCATGCGGTTGGGGGTTACTCAGACTCCAAATATATCAACAACTTCAGTTTTGAAACTACTTAGCTTCTTGACCTAGGATTTCACTTCTATTCTACTACTCAGTACTGAAAAGAGAAACTGATTTCTCAAGTAGATAAAGATAAATTTATATAGAAGCAGAAGGCAATGCCCTGTTAAATAAGTGTATGGCATTTTGATCTGTAGTTTTAAAGTTCTTATATGATATTTTAATTGATCAAATTTGGCCTAGATTGTCCTTGATAACCTAGTTTCTCTGTGTTTAGTATTTCTTCTGTTTCTTAATTTTCATCACTAATGACTGAAAATTAATTTCTTCAGTTTATAAATTTGTTTCATAAAACAGATGCACACCCCTTTGTAAAGGTCACATTGTTGTTGTTGTTTTTTTCCTTGGTAAAATGTGGGGTCTCAGCACTTTCAAGGTCTTCCTGCCAATCCTGAAAGTTCTTTGGTGCCAATTTCCCACTTCTTTGTCCCCAGTTCCGTCACGTGTTGTTTGTTCTAATGTTTTGGCTGCTGGGCAGGTCTCACGTCTGTGAGGTGTCCTCATGGCATTTTGCTTGAGGATCCTACCAAGAGTCCAAAATCAGAGGTTATACAGATTAAGAATCAATGGTTGATTACAAGGTGATTGTAAGACGTATGACGAACATATTAAAGGAATGAATCTCAGCCATTCCTCTAGCCCCTGGGAAAGTGACCAGTTGCTGGCTGACCTTGGCTGCCCTGGCTGACCTTTGGGCATTTCAAACCAATACCAAAGACTGTAATCTGGGGACTATCTATTGATTTCTTCATCAGCAGTTGCAACTGATGGAAAAATAGTTGAGTGGGAAGCATCATAGTGGTAAGGGTAGGCTAGAAGACCAGGTATAGAGGGACTTGGGGTGGATGCTTTGCAGCCTTATTTGCCTTCTATTCCGTGTTAGGCATGGGCTTCCCGGGTGGCTCAGTGGTAAAGAATCTGCCTGCAATGCAGGGGATGTGGGTTCCATCCCTGGGTCATGAAGATCCCCTGGAGGAGAGCATGGAAACCCACTCCAGTATTCTTGCCTGAAAAATCCCATGGGCAGGGGAGCCTGGCAGGCTACAGTCCATGCGGTGGCAAAGAGTCAATGTGACTGAAGTGCCTGAACATGCACGCACCGTGTTAGGCACAAAATGAGCCATAAGAATCTTGGATAATCAGAAACCACCGTGATCTCTTCTTCTTTTTAAAATGTAAACCTTCTGTTCAATGATGATTTTTATTTGTATGCCTGATTTCCTTTTGGATAGTGAAGGCATCTTTAGTCACTACCTCTTCTGAGACACTTGTGGAAAAAAAAAAAACAAAAAAAAAAAAAGAAAAAAAAAAATAAATAAAATAAAATGTAAACCTTCTAATGGTTACTTAGACATGGTGTCCTTTTTCACTCAACAATAGGTTTGAATCCTTTAATGAATTGAATCCTGTTCATGTAGACTTCACCACTTTAATTCTGTTTGAGATGGTGACGGGCATATTAGTGATAGATAATGTAAATATCTTCCGTTCTTGAAAAAAGAAAAATTCCTGTCACTCATTCTTAAATATTCAGTGAGCTCATACTGTGTTTAAATGATCAACTGTGGTGCCTTCCCTGGCCCCAGGTCACACCTTTTTACCCTAAATTCTCAAACCTCAAACTACTACATCTATGTACTCACAACCTGGTACATGGGAATGCAGAGCTTGCAGACTTAAAAAAAAAAAATGAAAACAAATTTAAATGTTCATCTTTATTTTATTTATTTATTTTGGTCATACCGTGTGGGTGCAGGATCTTAGTTCTGCAACCCAGGATTGAACCTGTGCCCCCTTCAGTGGCAGTATTCAGCCCTAACCACTGGGTGCCCCCTGCGGTGCAAGTATGGAGTCCTAACTATTGGACCCCAGGGAAGGGCCTAAATGTTCATCTTTAAGTTAAGTGACATAAGAACTCAGAAGAAGTGAATGGCCTAGAAGCAAAGTGCTGGCTTTCCCTGCCAAGACTGGACCCTTCATGAGCATGTCTATAATGAGACCCTGTTGAATTGCTTTTCTTGGGATGTATATTTTCATGCTACATCATACATTTGGTGGAACAACGTAGCTACCCTTTTAGCTGGTTGAAGATGGATCACCCCATAGTGTAATTCAGATAAAAACTGGGTTTATTTTTTTCAAAGGTCTTGGGAAGTTAAGCACATCTGCCCACTGGCTCCTTTCTGGGCCAGGTTTTGCGCCGATATGGAAAACCTGTTTTGCAGGACTTACCATGCAAACTGAGGAGTTTCCTGAAAGGCATCTCTGTAGCTCTTCTAACTCTAAAGTTCATCTCTGTGGGAAGTGGGGACCTTTTGCAACATTTTATTCCTCACCTTTCCGTCTATAAAATTCAAACTTAAAATACAGAAATTCTTCCAAATTGTAGATTCATGGAACCAGAATTGGAACAATTCAAACTCATGCAACTAGGACTCTTATATAATAGAGGATCCGATCTGAAGCAACCCAGAGACTAAGAATCTAATCTGCACTTAACCTGTCAATTTTTTTTTTCATGAGCAAAGGATCTGAATAGAACTTTCTCCAAAGATGATACACAAATTACCAATAAACACATGAAAAGATGCTCCATATCATTAATCATTAGAGAAATAAGAATCAAAACCACAGTGAGCTATCACTTCACACCCACTATAATGCCTAGCATCAAAAAGTCATAATAACAATGTTGGTGAGAATGCAGAGAAATTGAAACCCTCTTACATGACTGGTGGGAGTGAAAACAGGGCACATGTATATTATCATATGTGAAATAGATCGCCAGTCCAGGTTTGGTGCATGAGGCAGGGTGCTCAGGGCTGGTGCACTGGGATGACCCTGAGGGATGTGATGGGGAGGGAGGTGGGAGGGGGGTTCAGAATGGGGAACACATGTACACCCATGGCTGATTCATATGAATGTATGGCAAAAACCACCACAATATTGTAAAGTGATTAGCCTCCAATTAAAATTAAAACAAAGAAACAAAAAAAACCAGGGCAGCCACTTTGTAAAACCGTCTTACAATTCCTTAAAAAGTTAAATGTACTTGTTATCATTTGACCCAGCAGTTCCACAATCTTGGTACATACCCAAGAGAAATAACAACAGATGTCCTCACAAGAACTGGCAGATGAATGTTTTCGGCAACATTATTCACAAAGGCCAGAGTTGGAAACAACTCAAATACCTGTCAACTGATGAACAGATAAGCAAAATGTGGTATATCCATGCAATAGAGTATTATTTTGGCAATGAAAAGGAGTGAAGAGGGCGTCCCTGGTGGTCCAGGGGTTAAGGAACCACCTTGCAATGCAGGGGACGCTGGTTCGATTTCTGGTCTGGGTAGATCCCACCTGTCACGGGGCAGCTAAGCCCGTGAGCCACACTAACCACGCCTGCACTCTGGAGCCCGTGAGCCACAACTACTGAGCCTAAGTGCCTAGAGCCCATGCTCCGCAACAAGAGAAGCCACCGCAGTAAGAAATCCGCATGCCACAGCTGGAGCGTGGCCCCTGCTCAACACAACTAGAGAAAGCCCATGTGCAGCAACTAAGACCCAGTACAGCCGAAACTAAATAGAGAATAAATATTTAAAAAAAGGAATGAAGAACTGATACACGCGGCAACATTGAACTTTGAAAACTGGATGCTAAGGAAAGAAGATAGTCACAAAAGACCACATATTATAAGATTCTGCTTACATGAAATGTTCAGAATAGATCAATCTGTAAAGACAAAGTAGATTAGGGGTTGCCTGTAGCTAGGAGAAAGGAGGGGACAGTGAGCGAAAACTAAAGGGTATGGGTTTTTCCTGAGCTGATGACAATGTTCTAAAATGGATTATGTTTACCGTTGCACAACTGTGACTATATTATACTAACAACCATTGACTTTGACACCTTCTATAGAGGAATTGTGCAGTAGGTGAACTGTATCTCTAGGTTTCCTATCTCAGTTTTTTTAACCATTCTGGCTGCCAGAAAATTCTTTTTTATATTTATCCTCATTCTTTTTTTGCTCACTCTAAGCAAAACTCATTCCCTTTTGTGCTTGGTAGAGACAGAGGGAAACAACTTCCTTATTAAACTTCCTGAATCATAACACTTCTAATACTCAGAGGTCATATTTGATTAGCTGTTTGAAGGAAGCAACGTCAGTGCCTTTCACCTTTTTTCATAGGATCCATTTCTATACCATTGTTTACCTTGGAGCATCTCCTTTCCTGGAGCTTCTGAACCACTCTGGGCCTCAGATTCCCAATCTATAAAATGAGACTGTTGGACTAGCTCTCAGAGACCCGCTCCAGCTCTGAAGTCCTGTGAAGATGTCAATGTCCTGTGAGAAAACTAGACACATAAAATACAGATATTTTCCTGAGCCATTGTAGGCATAACTATAACCAGCTCTGAAAAGAATCTAAGAACAGATTGAAGTAGCTGCTTTTTAAAAATCAGTGAACACAGTATGAAGTGGACACAGCGGAAGACTAAGTCAGGAAACTTGATTTCTGCTTTTATGACTCATGGTGAGAGTTTGGAGAAGTCACACAACCCCTTCATGTACATTTCCTTTTAAGTCAAATGGGCTTCATATAACCTATATACTTCCCTCTAAGAAATGTTCCCATTCATGTGTACATGAGCAAATATTGTAATGCAAAGATTTTAATAGTAGTTTGTATATTTATAAATTGAAACAGAAATGCTGTCATTGAAAGAATTCTTTCCTTGGAGAATATTTATGGCAACTAATTTTTAGGGCGGCACATTTTACTTCGATCTCATCATCTCCTCTTAAAACAAATAAAGAGACTTCCCTGGTGGTCCAGTGGCTAAGACTCTGAACTCCCAATGCAGGGGACCTAGGTTCCATCCCTGGTTTGAGAACAAGATCCATATGTCACAATTGAGACCTGGCATAGCCAAATAAATAAATATATTTTTTTAAATAGTGAGTACGGCATAGTAAAAAATACAGTGAGCTTGAAAATAAAAGCATAATGAAATCATGATAAATGTGAACAAAGCTAAGAAGAACATAAAAAGTCAACAAAGTATTTTCCTTGCAAATTTGGCCTTGTAAAAAATTGACGTTAATTATAAAAATGGTTAAACATATTTCTAGTTGACCCTCCCGCCCCCCCCGGCCCCATTGATTTCGCTGTTACCTTGTCTTATCTTTCTGGTCAGATCTCCGCCTGTCTAATTTTTCCTTTGTAACATCTCACTGCCTATAACAATGTAGTTATCTGGTATTTACTCAGGAAATACTGATGTCATTTGTTGCCTTGTGATGGAAGAGGTGTAACTACTAAATAAAAATGTAACAATAAAAATTTTATAGCCCAGGTAGACTTTTTTGTGGTTCTAATGATTTCTGAGAAGCATAAACTTTATTTAAAGCATCTTAAACAATGACAAGTGTCTCATAATATTCAGGAGGTCAATTACATCATAAAGAGACTTAGAAAAGTGAACAATAGTCACTAGAGTTCACACACCTAAGTAAGTGCTGATCTTCAAAGTAGGGAGACTGCATGCTTTTCCCAGTGACGGCACCACTGCTCGAAATTGTGTGGATCCTCCTCTGTGGGGAATTTTGTTCAGGGTCAGATGCCCATCTTTCGGGAGAACCAACCTCATAATGTACAGTCACACAGTGAGGTGACTGGTGTTTCTTTTCCCTCTTTCTCGCTACGTGAGTTATCAGCAAATAGGACACTTTGTTCAGGTGGCGATGGCACTCCACCGATTGCTGTGTAACTGGAGTTAGAGATGGGCCTGCCTAAGAAAACAAACCTCCGCAGGGCTGAAGTTGACTCTGTTCTGGATACTTTCAGGTCGGTTATTGCATCCTTAATGAAACCTTGAAGATATCTGGTATTTTGCTTAAGAATCGGGATACATTTAGGGACACAGAGGGGTTTCCCAGGTAGCTCAGTGGTAAAGAATCCACCTGCCAATGCAGGAGATGCAGGAGACTCCAGTTTGATCCCTGAGTCTGGAAGATCCCCTGGAGAAAGAAATGGCAACCTACTCCTGTACCCTTGCCCAGAGAATCCCATGGACGGAGGAGCCTGGTGGTCACAAGGAGTCAGACACAGACCTGTGTCCTGGGCCCTGAGTGATTCTGGATGGGCTCTACAAAGTCTGAAGCTGCTCACAGGAGTCCCTCCTGCCGAGAGTCACCTGGGACATTGATGGCCGCTGCTGGGAGGCCCTCCAGGGATACAACAAAACCATTGCAGCCTCTTAGCTCTGCAACAGGAAGCACTCCCAAATGGCAGTGGAAGTTGCTAGCTTTGACCGAGCTCCCAGCCTAACTTCCAGGAGCTGAGATCAAAGATGCTCACCTGGAGGGGCCAGGCTAGGCTGAAGAGACTCTGCTCCTTGGGGAGAGGAACCTCCAGGAATGGGGGACCTACCTCTTCCCTTTACCACCCCCCAGAGTTCTCATCCTCACCCAGAAAAACCCAACTTCCTCCCAGGTCTTGTTTAAAGATAAACTTCACCAGTGGCGTCTTCAGAGCTTTGCTTTTTGACTCTTTCCAAAAAAAGAAGAAAAAAAGGGGGGGAAAAAAAAGAAGGAAGAAAGAAAGGACAGAAGGAGGAAAAAAAATGTTTTGGCTTTTAAAAATTTGTTTGCAAAAATTTGTAGACAGGTAGAGATCTTGTCCTCATGAAAAGAGATTATAAAACAATTGTGCGGTATAAGAAAAAAAGATGAAAGGAAGAGTACTGAGTTTAATGTGTTGAGCTATTATTCCCCTATTCATGCTTAGTCAGTTAGTTGTATCCGATTCTCCATGACCCCGTGGACTGTAGTCAACCAGGCTCCTCTGTCCATGGGATTTCCCAGGCAAGAATACTGGAGTGGGTTGCCATTTCCTACTCCAAGGCATCTTCCCAACCCGGGGATTGAATTCACATCTGCATTGGCAGGCGGATTCTTTACTACTGAGTCACCTGGGAACCTTGTTGGTCATCCATTTAAAATATAGCAGTGTGGACATGTTGATCCCAAACTCCCTAACTATCCCTTCCCCCGTCCCTCCCCCTGACAACCATAAATTCCTTCTCTGACTGTGAGTCTCTTTCTGTCTTGTAAGTTTATTTCTATCATTTCTTTTTAGACCCCATTTATAAGCAATGTCATATGATATTTCTCCTCCTCTGTTTGACTTATAAAGGGTCCTTTAAAAGAACTGCACTGAGAGAGGGGAAGGATGGGGCAGGAAGTTGTTACTTGTCATAATGCCTTTCAGTGCTATGTCTTACTTTGATTAGAAAAGAAAATACATGGGGAATAATATTCAATATCTTGCAATAACCTATAATGGAAAAAGAGTCTGAAAAAGAATATAGGTACGTATAATTGAATCACTCTCCTGTACACTTCAAACTAATAACATTGTAAATTAATTATATCTCAATTTAAAAAAAAGAAAATGACAGAATTGCCCTAGTGTTTTGTGTTTGTTTTCTAGAGCTTCCACCACAAAGTACTACAAACTGAGAGGCTTAAACAACAGAAATGTAATGTCTCACAGTTATGGAGACTAGAACCCAAGATCAAAGAAATTAGATTCCTAGATTTTAGAAAGATGCTGAAGTGGAAAAAAAAAAGTTTCCAGAGTCTGTTTATCATTATCCAGAAATTTAGGCATTAAAGACATCCCTGTGTTCTGGATTTTCAGGGTGTCCTGCAAATTGTCATTCTTGATCCTGACTGTTGGAGGAATTTCCTCTCTCATCCTCTCCGCTTATTTATCTTTGCCCTGAGAAAAGCACTTTACATGTGTCACTCTTTTAATTCAACACAACGCCCCAGTGAATTCAGAGCCAATATTTCCCCCATTTTACAGATGAAGCAACAAAGCCTAGAGCAGCTAAATAATAGTTATCCTTTCAGAGCTAATTACCAGCCAGCTATGCTGTGAACCCAGGTGTCTGCTTCCAGAGCCTGTGGTCTCAGGCACTAAGCTATGCTGTTTCTTAAAAGATTAAAACAACAAGCATAATAAAGTTTCACATCAATGTCAGTAAAATAACTTTTTACAGTTCCTTGGCATATGGTAAGTGATCCATGAATTTCCCCACAACTTTATTGAGATATAATTGACATATAATACTGTGTAAGTTTTAAGATGTGTGATGCAATGACTTGATATACATATTCCTAGTGAAATGATTGCCTCAAGAGTATTAGTTACCATGTCTAACACATAGTTTTTTAAATCTTTTTTTCTCTTGTGGTGAGAACACTTAAGATCTACTCTTTTAGCAACTTTCAAGTATACAATACACTTTTTTAAACTTTTTATTTTGTACTGGGATAGAGCCGATTCACAAACAATGTTGTGACAGTTTCAAGTGAACAGCAAAGGGATTCAGCCCTACATATACATGGAGTCATTCTCCCCCAAACTCCCCTCCCGCCCAGCCTGCCACGTAACATTGAGCTCTACAGGAGGTCCTGTTGGTGATCCATTTTAAATATAGCTGTGTGTACATGCCCATTCCAAACTCTCTAACTATGCCCTCCCCGCTATCCTTCCCCCTGGCAACTAGAAGCTTGTTCTCAAAGTCTGTTTCTGCTTTGTAAGTAAGTTCATTCAAGTATGCCATGCACTTTGGTTAACTATAATCACCAGGTTGTACATTATATCCTCAAATCTAATTCTTAAGATCTATTCATCTCACAACTGGAAGTGTGTACCATTTGACCAACATCTCCCCATTTCTCCCAACCCCCCAACCCCTGGTACCACCAATCTACTCTCTGTTTCTGTGAATTTGAATTTTTAACATTTCACACCTGAGTGATACCATACAGTATTTGTCTGTCTTGTATTACAAGACAGACATATTTGAGGATCACAGAGTTAAAGACGACCTACGTGGGACTTCCCTGGTGTTTCAGCAGTTAAAACTTCACACTCCAAACCCAATGAAGGGCACGTGGATTTGATCACTGATTCAGGAACTAAGATCCCACATGCCGCATGGTGTGGTCAAGAAACTGTTTTCAAAAAAGTACTTAAAAGATGACTATGTTTGTTTAGAAATTACATAAATCATTGAAGCTGGCTAGTTGTTGGAATTTTTCTGTTGCTGGATTGATAAATGGCCTAAAAGATAACATTTTCTTGAAGAGAATACACAATTTTCAACAATGCTGTAATATTGTCTTTTGATCTGAGGCCAGGCCAGCTCTGGAAACACAAAGTAACATGGGTACAGAGATGTCAACAGGATTTGCTTTCAGTTCTGAATTGTGATATAGTTCTCAACTTTGAAAAAAATTTTTTTTTTCACTCCCCCTTTTATCTTTGGAAAGTGAGACTTCTTTTCAGGTCATGGCCAGGTTTTGGTAGTGTTAAGTTTTATTGAAAATTAAACTGAGAATGCCTCCTGGAGACGGAGACTATTAGATCTGGGATTTGGTTTTTCCTACTAAAAGGGAATCATCGAGCCTGTGACTGTTTCCTGAGTGCTGGCAATAGGCAAAGATTCCCGGGGCTGAGATGTGGGGCTTTATTATTCATGGCAGAGCAGGCAGCACGCACATCAGCATATTTGCTTCAGTTCTCGTTGCCGTTGGTCCTGTGTGGGTGATGTGATGTGGCCCAGATGAGCGCTCTCTACGAAGTGGGTTTGGGATGCGGCTGAGAAACACTGAGATTGGGGAATCCACTGCTTTTAGAGCAAGCAGTAAGCAAGCCTGCTCCTTATCCCTGGGGAGCTACTAACCCATTGCTCAAGGTTACCACCCCAATAAACTATCCTGCTGCAGAAAAAGAGCAGACAGTGATGAGAAAACTTTCAGTAAAGGCTGGATTAGTGGCAAACCAACCGTTTAGTGGGGATCAGAAAAGCAGTGAGAAAACTTCATCAGTGATGTGGGTAATGGCATGTGGCGTTATGCAGTGCCCCAACAATGTACAAAACCGTAGTCTCTAATAACCTGGAAGATAGGAAATGCTACTGATAAGCTTTTGGATTTGCCTAAAGAAATCCCCAGGCAGAATGATGTGAGTGTCACTTTGTTGGTCCCAGATGCATATGATAAGATACCAGGAAGAGACGGACGAGGTCAAAATGCAACAGCTTAAGTTGCAAGCACAGTTTTGAGAAAAACATAATGTATCCAAGATGTGCTCGGCTGGAAAATAAAATTGTTTATTATGCCCAGTGTCCATAGCAAATAATATTCTCAAAATAAAATGAGGCCTGGGGCCAAGGTCCAAATCCAGCATACAGCTGTAATGTCACACTTAAGATCATTGGACAATTTGAGGCAGTGTCAGCTAGACTCTCTCAGGAGACAAAAGAGCATTGTCCGACTGCTGCCTGACTTATGACCCAACATAGAAAGAGATCAGCCTCAAAAATTACTGTAAATGTGACTTTTGCCCCACTGAGTAGACCTGTATCAGAGTCAGAGGAAATCCACAAAATTTTAAAGAGAGTGTTGCTGGCAAAATCATTGCCAGCTGAGACTAAAAGGAACCAAGACAGTTCATAGCGAATAAACAACCTCTGGGCTGTCAACTCTCTATAGGTAGCAGGCTGAGAAACCCACTCAGCTGCAAAATGGGCATTTCTGATAGGAGCTGAGTCAAGAGGCTTCCAGAAAAATGGATTGGATGGTTCAATACCCAGGGAGCGGTGATGGACCCTGATCAAGAAACTTTTCTGGGACTTCCCTGGTGGTCCAGTGGTTAAGGATCTGCCTCACAATGCAGGGGATTCGTTTTGGTTCTTGGTTGGGGAATTAAGATCCCACAAGCCAGGGAGCAATTAAGCCTGCGAGCGGTAACTGCTGAGCAGATGGGCCACAACTAGCGAGCCTGTGAGCCGTAACAAAAGATGCCATGTGCTGCAGCTAAGACCTGACATAGCCAAATAAATAAATAAAAATAAATAAATATTTTTTAAAAAGAATACGAAAAAAAAAAAAAGAAACCCTTCCTATTTCTGATTCAGGGGGACTTAGTAACTATATGCTCTGCCATATTTCAGAATTTCCATTAACAGTGACTATGTCACTGATGTGCTTCCCAACCTCCCCCTCCTTTGAATGGGAGTGTCTACTGTGGTTATCCTGCCTTCCTAATATATTTTGGGTGTGTGGGGAGTGGAAAACTTGCCTTTCTGTGGTGCAGGTGTCCACAATGATAGAAGTTGCACCTGAGGATAGCACACAGGGAGCCTCATTTGGACTAAGTGGGCTTCCCTGGTAGCTCAGATGGTAAAGAATCTGCCTGCAAAGCAGAAGAGCCAGGTTCGATCCTTGGGTTGGGAAGATCCCTGGAGAAGGACATGGCAACCCACTCCAGTATTCTTGTCTGGAGCATTCCGCAGACAGAGGAGCCTGGCGGGCCACAGTCCATAGAGTCGCAGAGAGTCGGACATGACTGAGCAACTAACACTTTCATAGGTGGTGAGATCTTAGACTTTGAACCTGATGCCATAATTGGATGAGACAAGTGGGGTTCCTGGGGTGGAAACAAGCCTATTTTGCCTGTGAGAGGAAAATAAGTAATTGTGGTCAGGTTGAAGATAATGGGAACTTGAAAAAAAAAAGTGGGCACAATATTTTGCTGGCTGTCTTATCAAAAAGAGGTGTTTATTGTTCTTGAATGTGGCTTGCCTGCTCTGACCCATGGGATGCGGCAGAAGTGATGCTGTACGGCCTCCTAGCCCAGGACTCAGGAAGTGTTACAGCTTCAGCTCTCATCCTTTGTAATTCTGCTTCCTGTGAAAAGCACAGGTTGTCCTGCTGGAGACAGAGAGCTCAGCCAAGACATAAGTAAGGATGTTTTATCCCGCTGAACGTCCTTGAGCTGTCAGATAGCTGCAGCCACAGGAGTGACCCCAGCAGAAAAGGTTATTGGTTTAGCCAACCAAATTGCTGATCTACAGAATCATGAATCACCACAGCAAAATAGATTCTGCATTCTGGTCTGGTTTATTATGGTCCACATAGTAACTGATGGGGCTTTCCTGGTGGCTCAGCAGTAAAGAATCTGCCTGCAATGCAGGAGACCTGGCTTCAATCCCTGGGTCAGAAGGATCCCCTGGAGGAGGGCATGGCAACCCACTCTGCTATTCTTGCCTAGAGAATCCCATGGACAGAGGGCTACAGTCCATGGAGTCACAAAGTCAGACATGACTGAAGTGCCTAAACAGCAGCAGCAGTAACTGATATATCTTTTTTTTTCTGTTTGTTTTTATTTTTGTTATTTCTAGCACCCTATGGATTATAATTATCTTGAAAAAATTTTTTTATGTTATTAAAGTATAGGCAATTTTAGGGGGGCTTGCCCGATGGCTCAGTGGTAAAGACTCTGCTTTCAATGCAGGAGACCCGGGTTCGAACCCTGGGGTGGGAAGATCCTCTGGAGAAGGGAATGGCAACCCACTCCAGTATTCTTGTCTGGAGAATCCCATGGACAGAGGAGCCTGGCGGCCTACAGTCCACAGGGTCGAAAAGAGTTGGACACGACTGAGTGACTAACACACACATCAGTGATTTACTGTTAATTTATGTTAATTTCTGCTGCACAGCAAAGTGATTCAGTTATGTATACATACATGTGCACATATATATCATATTCTTTTCCATTACGGTTTATACAGGATATTGAATATAGTTCCCTGCTATATGTTTTTTTAATTAATTTTTTAAAATTGGAGGATAATTGCTTTACAAGATCATGTTGGTTTCTGCCATACAACAACATGAATCAGTCATAAATATATATATATCCCTTCCATCTTGAGCCTCCCTCCCATCACCCCATCTCACCCCGCTAGGTCATCACAGAGCCCCAGACTGAGCTCCCTGTGCTATACCTCAGCTTCCCACTGGCTATCTATTTTACACATGGTGATGTCTATGTGCCAATGCTACTCTCTCAATTCGTCCTACCCTCTCCTTTCCCACTGTGTCCACAAGTCCATTCTCTACATCGGCAATACATACGTTCTTAATGCAAATTGACCACAAACAAAATCCTTTCAGAAGAGTCTCCCAGTACAACTATTTATTAAAAGCTAGTCATCTAGGCTATATGATTCTGTAGCTCTGCTTCCAGGTATACACAATAGAAAGGTGTCCACATATATCCCTAAAAGATGTAATATTATGCATGGAGCAGCATATTTGTGATAATCATTAACTGATAACATCCATATTTTCATCAATGGTAGAATGGATAAATCGTGATATGCCCATACAATAGAATGCTATGCAGAAAGAAAATGAAAAAAAACTACTATAAACAACTACATGGATAAATCTCACAAATGTAGTGTTGAGTAAAAATTCTAACACACAAAAAAAGTACACTGTATGATTAGCAGTTAGAACACTGGAGGTTTCTGCAGTGACAGAAAGTAAGAATTGGGAAGTGGCGCATGTAGGGTTTCCCAGGGGCTGGTCATGTTCTGTTTCTTCAGGGTGGAGATTACAAATGTTGGCTCCTTTTGTGAAAACTCATCGAGCTGTAAACTTAAGATTTAGGCACTTAACCATATGTATTATGTAATTGCAGAAAAACATTTCCCTTTTAAAATAGAGGATCTCAGATTCAGTTCAGTTCAGTTCAGTCACTCAGTCGTGTCTGACTCTTTGAGACCCCATGGACTGCAGCACGCCAGGCCTCCCTGTCCATCACCAACTCCCAGAGTTTACTCAAACTCATGTCCATTGGGTTGGTGATGCCAGCCAACCATCTCATCCTCTGTCGTCCCCTTCTCATCCTGCCTTCAATCTTCCCCAGCATCAGGGTCTTTTCAAATGAGTCAGCTCTTCACATCAGGGAGCAGCATATTAGAGAAGGAGAAATTACTTTTTTTCTACAAGATCTAGAACTTTCCAGTTTACACATCCCACTGTCTTCAGGGGACAACTTGGCTTTACCTTGTCAACTATTCTGTCTGTGATAGCTCTGATCAACCTTCAGAAACATCTTTTCTCTCTTATATCTAAATCCTGTTTTTAATCCTGACTAAATGCTGATCAAGTATGACAGCATCCTTTAATACTTTGTACACGTTGATGTTACTGGACAGGGAAGAGTCAGGAGTCCTTAGGATGGACTGCCAAGTGAAGGTCCTTGACTTCGCCCAGGGAGGAAATCAAGACCGAGCCAAAGTAAAGGGAAATCAGATTATTGTGACAGATACACATTCCATAGACAGATCTTGACCATCTCAGAAAGTGTGAGCAGCCCCAGGGCATGGGGTCAAGGGTTTTTATGGATTGTATAACTTCATAGCCCAACAAGAGGGAGGAATATTCTTGCTATTTGGGGGAAGGGTGGGGATTTCCCAGAAACTGGGCCACTGCCCACTTTTTGGCAGTCAGCAAGCAGCAGAACCAGACTTGGAACCTGCAAATTCAAATCCAATACCTTTCTCTCAATCCTACAACTATCAAGTGCATTAGGTTGCTTTCTTGCACCTTGTTATGTTAAATCCAAATTCCTCGGTCTGTTATTAAAGCATCTCCATAATCTGGGTTAGCCCTTACCTTCCAGCCTTGGTCTCCTAAAGCTCCTCTAGTGGATATTATGGCTGGCGCTCCCAAGTTTATTCCTCCCCATTGAGCAGCAGCGTGCATTCTGGGAGATTGTCCTTCCTCCAGGGCACGCTTGACTGTTCTAAGAATAACTGAATCCTCTGACTAGTGAATTAGTTCATAAACATGTGAGTGATCCAGTGTTGGCCGAAGAGACGCAGGGTGTTGCTAGAGACTTCTAGGTAAGTTCTCTGTTCCCTTAAAAAATTTTTTTAAAATTTATTTATTTTTGGCTGTGCTGAGTCTTCATTGCTAGGCTTGGGCTACTCTCTAGTTGAGGTGCACGGGCTTCTCACTGTGGTGGCTGGTCTTGTGGCGCATGGGTTCTAGGTGCACGGGCTTCAGTAGTTGTGGCATGTGGGCTCAGTAGTTGCAGCTCCCGGGCTCTGGAGCACAGGTGTAATAGTTGTGGTGCATGGGCTTATTTGTTCTGCAGCATGTGGGATCCTCCAGGACCAGGGATCGAACCTGTGTCTCCTGCATTGGCAGCAGGATTCTTTACCACTGACCACCAGGGAAACAGCTCTGTTATGAAGAGAGTAACGGGAGGTCCTTCCTTTACTCTCTCTTGTTGGATGGGAATAAGGAGGTGCACGGCTCCTGTGCTCTCTGAGCCATCAGGAAGCCCTGCATGGCTGTACTGCAATTCATTCCTCCATTTTACATCCATGGACATTTGGGTAGTTTCTGGGCTTCCCTCATAGCTCAGTTGGTAAAGAATCCACCTGCAATGCAGGAGACCCTGGTTTGATTCCTAGGTGGGGAAGATCCCCTGGAGAAGGGATAGGCTGCCCACTCCAGTATTCTTGGGCTTCCCTGGTGGCTCAGCTGGTAAAGAATCCGCCTGCAATATGGGAGACCTGGGTTTGATCCCTGGGTTGGGAAGATCCCCTGGAGAAGGGAAAGGCTCTCTATTCCAGTATTTTGGCCTGGAGAATTCCATGGACTATATAGTCCATGAGGGTCTCAAAGAGTTGGACATGACTGAGAGACTTTCACCTGTCATTATCCAGTGGGTAGTTTCCAGTTTTAGATGGTTAAGAATAAAACTCTTGGGCTTCCTTGGTGGTCCAGTAGTTAATAATCCACCTGCCAACACAGGGACATGGGTTTGATCCCTGGTGTAGGAAGATCCCACCTGCCTCAGAGCAACTAAGCTCGTGAGCCACAACTACTTAGCCTGTGCTTTAGAATCCTCAAGCCACAGCTACTAAAGCCCACATACCTAGAGCCTGTGCTCTGCAACAAGAGAAGCCAACAAAAGAAGCCACTGCAATGAGAAGGCCACACACCACAAGGAAGAGTAGCCCCCACTTGCTGCAGCTAGAGAAAGCTTAGGTGCACGGCAAAGAATATGCAGAAAAAAGAATAAAACTCTCTACTGGGAAAATTTGTAGGAGTAAAAATACTGCACTTTATACCCCAATTCAATTTCCAGACAGAAAAACTTTGAAACCTAGACTGTTGAGGTAGGAAACAAATGATACGATTACTCAGCTTGGGAACTTCATGATATTATCCTGAACTCATCTTGGTTTTTTTTTTGAAGGAAAATTAATCATTATCAAAATATCAGAGAATATCATTAATATGTACCTAATTTGCACTCCAGTCACCTTACATCATGCATTATTGCCTAATGCTGTTATTTACTAGCTATTTGATCTCGAACAAATTCCTTAACCTCCCAGATCCTCAGCTTCCTCATATGTAAAATAAGGATAACAAACAGCACTTACTTCACAGGTTTTCATGAGAATTAAATGAGCTAAGGCATGCAAAGTACATATCACATTGCCTGACACACAATGGTGCTCAGAAATAATAACTATTATCATAATTATGATATATCATCTTACAACAACCCAGTAAGATAAGAATTCATATCCCACTTTCAGAGGCAATATGCAAAAATGTCTAGTTATAGAACAAGGATTGGTATTCAAATATCTATCTACATGGATACCAGAGCCCAAGCTTCTTCCACTGCACTATTACCACAAGGTATATATTTCATGGTGTATCTTATTTAATCTTCACAGTGATCCTGTTAGATGATTTAAGCCAACATGAAGAGAACAAGAAGGGAACAATACAATGAATTAGGAAAAAAAGAAAGTCTGAAACAAAGTCTCAGAGAAACATGAGATAAAATCCAGTTTGCTGTGTTATTTCTTCCCCCAAATAGTGAACCATAGTTACCCAGAATACTTTTGAAGCATTCTAGGGCTCCCTGGTCGGAGAAGGCAATGGCACCCCACTCCAGTACTCTTGCCTGGAAAATCCCATGGATGGAGGAGCCTGGTAGGCTGTGGTCCATGGGGTCGCTAAGAGTCGGACACAACTGAGTGATTTCATTTTCACTTTTCACTTTCATGCATTGGGGAAGGAAATGGCAACCCACTTCAGTACTCTTGCCTGGAAAATCCCATGGAGGGAGGAGCCTGGTGGGCTGATGTCTATGGGGTCGCACAGAGTCGGACACGACTGAAGTGACTCAGCAGCAGCAGCAGAGCTCCCTGGAAGCTCAGCTGGTAAAGACTGGTTGCAATGCAGGAGACCCCAGTTGGATTCCTGGATCAGCAAGAGCCCCTAGAGAACGGATAGGCTACCCACTCCAGTATTAGAGGGCTTCCTTGGTGGCTGAGAATCTGCCTGCAATGCGGGAGACCTGGGTTCGATCCCTGGGTTGGGAAGATGTCCTGGAGGAGGACATGGATATCCACTCCAGTATTCTTGCCTGGAGAATTCCATGGACAGAGGGGCCCGGCAGGCAACAGTCCATGGGGTCACCGAGTCAGACACCACTGAGCGACTAAGCACAGACGGCACAGCACAGGGCTCCATGGGAGAATTCTGCAAGTAAAGACAGGGTTTAGGAGGGGGTGTGTGTGTTTACACTTTAGTAAACACTTAACCATACGTTCCACTTTTCCTCTAATTTCTTCTCTTTATTGTCATTGATTCCCACCCCGATGTAATCCTGGCAGGATTAAGGATGGCACATTCGAAGGGACTTATGGGAAATTTTAACCAAAGGATTATCTGTAAATACATGGGCGGTTAAGGAGAAGCAACAAGGGTACTGAACATTTGTGAGGACAGAGAGAACACGCAGCCATCATGGCGCCTGCGCTGGAAAAGCGAGGGAATGCTATGGTAACCACAATAGGGAGACCATTACTCTGACCGTAGGCAAGCACGGCCCAGCAGCAGTTGTGGCCGTTGGGGGAGGGACTCAAGACGTGTGAGATGACCTGGGAGGGTGGAAGGCCGAGAAATAAATGCCCTGACCTCGCCGGGTCTATCCCTGATGTGTGTGGCGGATGGAGGAGGTGGAGGGCGAATATGGCGGCTGTGACTCTCCGGGTATTTGTGAAGGAGGTGAGGGCGGCAGCGACACATTCTGCACGCGACTTTTGCAGTTAGACATTTTTTTTTTCCACGTCTAGACTTGGGCATTTTTAGTAACTTGCCCAAGGCCCTTGAGCTAGTAAGTGAGGAAGAGCTGAAGTTGAAGCCTGGGTGTATGTTGTGCAATAGTTCTTACTCCTAGCTGAATGTCAGTATCACCTGAAAGAAACTTTTTCACTTTGAAGTTGCTCAGTCGTGTCCGACTTTTTGTGACCCCGTGTACTGTAGCCTACCAGGCTCCTTGGTCCATGGGATTTTGCAGGCAAGAGTCCTGGAGTGGGTTGCCATTTCTTTTCTTCTTCAGGGGATCTTCCCCACCTAGGGATTGAACCCACATCTCCCACATTGCAATTTACCGTCTGAACCACCAGGGAAGCTTAGTATCACCTAGGGAAGGGCTTATAAAGAAAGTACTGACGTCAGGAGCCCATCCTTTGAGATCTCAATATAATTCGCATGGCTGGGGGGCCCCAGGCAGCATATTAAAAGCTCCCCCAGGTGATTCTAATGTGCAGCTAGGGTTGGAAAATTGTGGTCGGGCTGAATGCCAGTATCTGTACTGTTTTCACTGTAATGTGATCTGCTCTGGGCGCAGAGGTAGTGACAAAGACATCAATGACCTGAAGAACCCTCTATCTAATGCGGAGCAAACCATCACAACACAGGCAGGAGAAGCTGGAGGCAGTTTGGAGGAGTGAGGGGCGACTCCTCAGAGATCAAGCTGGAGCAGAGCTGGTGGTATCTTTTTCCTACCTGCTGATCTTTCCTCCAAGCATTGAATAGTATTTCAGTTCAGTTCAGTCCTTTAGTCCTGTCCGACTCTTTGCGACCCCATGGACTGCAGCACGCTAGTCTTCCCTGTCTATCACCAACTCCCAGGGTTTGCTATTAGCTAATTTAATTCTTAGCACCACTCTGCCAATAGGTGCTGTTATTAACATTATTTTAATCAACAATCATTATTTGTTAAATTAACATCTCAGTATATCTGTTTTTTCTGGAGGAGGGCATGGCAACCCACTCTAGTATGCTTGCCTGGAGAATCCCATGGACAGAGGAGCCTGGCGGGCTACAGTCCATGGGGTCTCAAAGAGTTGGACACGACTGAAGCGACTTAGCACATATATCCATTTTACACTTATGGATGCTAAAACACAGAGAAATTAAGTGTCTCATTCGAGGTCACACAGAGGTATAAGTGGGCTTGAACCCAAGTAGTTTGGTCTGAGATCCCACCTGCATTAAAAGTATGTGAATTAGCAAAGGTGATGCTGAGTGGGAGGGGTGGTCAGGGAGAGAGGAGGGTGGACTGACAGGTTGAGGAAGTGGTATTCCAGGCAGAGTCTTTGCTGATTGGAGCCTGTTGGGGAATTGGGGGGGCGGCTTAGGGGAGAGGAGGGGGTTTGGGGGGAGGGAAGGAGAAGCAGGCACCCCACACCACTTTCCCAGGGGTGAGGCTGTATTGTGGATTTTATTCTCAAAGCAGTAAGCAGTCAGGAGAGAGTGACTTGGTCAGGTTGGCATTTTTAAGCCAGAGAAAGGACGGGACTCTGGCCCAGCAGGAAATGGAGGCAGGTGGGGACCCTGGGGAATGCGGAAGGAGAAACATGTTTGGGTTTGGCCTTAGAGAGTGGGAAAGGTTGAAATAATATAGAAGCAGAAATGCGGTAGAATGAGTTCTTGAGTGCATCTGTCGGTCAGGCATTCCACAATTTATCTATGTCTATAATAAAGCACTGATGTTTGATAACGATTTCTTTAAGTTAGAATGCAATTTACTATCTTCCAGGATAGACTGATAACTGTCACCCTTCCTTTTCTGGGGGAGATTGATGTGAGATGATGGGCAAAACCCAGAGATGAATTCATAAAATGTAAGAAGGCAAGGGGAGATATGAACACATTAAAATCTGCAAAATATATATCATCCTTTTAATTAAAAAATTAGTATTTATGTCAAAAAATGAGGTTTCTTTATGCATGTGTGTCAACATTTAAATGTTTAATTTCTCATGTTTGGTGTGGAAGTCTGGGGAAAAATGTCAAGACATTTTAAAAACAGAGTTCATTTGGCGGGTAGAATTTGATCAGTCATGTTTATTTTTCCTTAGTCTCAAAAGGTATGAGAAATAAAAACTTTCTCCCTCACCAGGAAAGGAATGGAGACGTGGAAGATGATGAGGTGGAAGTTTGGTGGCAGCCCAGGGCCTTTAGAAACACATAGCAGGCTTCTTTCCCGGAGAAATGTACCTGTTGGTACTTTCTTTTAAACTGAAGTATAGTTGATTTACAACGTTGTGTTAGTTTCAGATATACAGCGATGTGGTTCAGTTTAATAGAATCTTTTTATATAGTTATATTTAATAGTTGTATCTATATAGATATTAAACTGAATCTATATATAAAAGTGGAGGAGGCAATGGCACCCCACTCCAGTGCTCTTGCCTGGAAAATCCCATGGACAGAGAAGCCTTGTAGGCTGCAGTCCATTGGGTCATGAAGAGTTGGAAACGACTGAGCGATTTCCCTTTCACTTTTCACTTTCATGCACTGGAGAAGGAAATGGCAACCCACTCCAGTGTTCTTGCCTGGAGAATCCCAGGGATGGGGGAGCCTGGTGGGCTGCTGTCTATGGGGTCACACACAGTCAGACACGACTGAAGTGACTTAACAGCAGCAGCATATATAAAAGATATATAGATATAGATATAAAAGATACATATGGAAAATATATATATTCTTTCTCAGATTATTTTCCATTATAGATTGTTACAAGATATTAAATATAGTTCACTATCCTATATAGGTCCTTGCCTGCTGGTACAGTTTATTTAATAAATTGTTTTTTAATATGATTTTTAAAATTTAATTTTTTATTGAAGTATTGTTGATGTACAATGTTGTTTTAGTTTCAGGTGTATAGCAAAAGTGACCCAATTATATATACATGTATTATATATATATGTATATATATAATACATATAATCTATGTATCTATTCTTTTTCAGAGTAGTTTATTAAAAACTACTCTTTTCCTTGTAGTTTATTAAAAATACTGAGTGTATTTCCCTGTGCTATATAGTAAGTCCCGTTGGTTATCTGTTTTATTATATGTATGTGTGTGTTAGTCACTCAGTTGTGTCTGACTCTTTGGACCCCATGGACTGTAGCCTGCCAGGTTTCTCTATCCATGGAATTCTTCAGATAGAATACAGGAGTGGGTAGCATCTTTCTCCTCCAGGGGCTCTTCCCAACCCAGGGATTGAACCCAGGTCTCCCACATTGCAGGCGGATTCTTTACTGTCTGAGCTACAGGGGAAGTTTTATATACAGTAGTGTGCATATGTTCATCCCAAACTCCTCATTTATCCTCCATCCCCTGAAACACTGTACAATGGGCATCTCTGTGGATGACCAAGGCTGGCAGCAGTGATGCGTTCTAGGGAAGATTCTGTGCTCCACAGATGGTCAACAGAGGGACTCCTGCATTTGCCTGACGTGAGGGCTCACCCAGAGAGGACCTGGGCAACATCCCAGAGGGAGCCCCAGCAGTGAGGTGAAAGCCCTGGACCAGCCCTCTCCTGCTTTCTGGCACCAGGAGTCTCATAATTCCTTGAACTGTGGAGACAGCCTCTCTTGACCAGGATCACCACCAGTGGGAATCTACATGATTTACCTGGCTTAGAGAGAAGCTCCTACTTTCTCATACTCGAGTATTGAGAAATAAACATATCACTTGCCACAGAGAGGGCTTTCTTGGTGGCTCAGTCGGTAAAGAATCTGCCTGCAATGCAGGAGATTGCCTGCAATGCAGGAGACCTGATTTTGATCCCTGGGTTGGGAAGATCTTCTGAAGAAGGAAATGGCAACCCACTCCACTATTCTTGCCTGGAAAATCCCATGGACAGGGGAACCTGGTGGGCGATGGTCCATAGGGTCGCAAAGTCGGACATGATTTAGCGACTAAACCACCACCACTTGCCACAGAGAAGAGAAGGGAAATCGCTGTTTTTATGTGTGCTGAGTCTCAAGGCTAGGGCTTAAGCATGGGAATGATAGAGATCAATTTCCCCTTGAAGGTCAGTTCCAGAGGTTGAAATCTTAACATAAAGAAATTTAAGATCTGGTAGAAATGTAAATGAGATAAACTAAAGGAATATGAGATCAGATTTTTAACATCAATATCAACTGGAATTGGATACATGTTCAGAAGTCTCTACAAAAAAATGAATTCTAAGATTTACAAAAAATGCTTGTTAGGAGGAAGAAGTGGACCCACTCCATCTTCCCACCTGAATCACCACACATAATCTTTCCCTCAGGCACCAGCAGGAAGTACCTGATTATTACCTTGTAGTTTAAATGTAATTCACTTTTTTTCTTTCTAGTCATCACAACCAATGAGACTGGGATCCATCCAGGCCCCCAGATGAATGAAATCAATGAAATCAATAAGCCTAAATCCGTATTTTGCTTTAAACTTTCTTACCAGCCCACATGCTATCTCAGGGCTTGGACTTCATCCTAGGGATGGAGAGATTTTTTTTTGCTTTTTTTTTTTTTTTTTGCTTTTAAATTAATTGATTGGATGTAGGTTGAAGGACTGTGTGAACAGACCTCTTTATGTAAAACAACGAAAGCAATATTGACCCTACCTCTGAGGTTGTTGAAGAGTATTAACAGGAAGTGATTGCCAAGGCCCAAAGGCACAGAGGCCTCATAAGAATTCTAAAAGGCCTCTTTTACCCACAAAAAGGCAGGAAAACATTTTAATCTTCTTCTTGAGTCCAAAACAGAGATCTGATTTTATCTCCTCAAGGCAAAAATAATCTCATATGGGCATAAACGTGCAAAATGACTTTCCTTTTCCTTCAACTAATTGCTGTAAAATAGATTGACTATTTCTTACATGGATAGAAAGGTAGGAAAAATAAATAGAAAAGAATGGTGTAAAAAGCACTAGTTTCTAACCACCTGGGATCAACACGGAATATTTTTGTTATATTTATCATTTTATTTTTTAATTAAGTATTATAGATAAACATTTAAGTGACATTTGACTTCATGTTCCATTCTTGTTTCCATCACCAGTATTACGAGTTTTGTAGGTATTTGCTCACTTCATCTTCTTTTCATGTATTTATGTATCTACAATCAGTATATAAAACTGTTTCGTGAGGTTATTGCTTTCAATTTATATAAGTGATGTTATACAATATATTTGATCTACATCAAGATTTTTCCACTGAACATTTTTTAAAAACATATTAATATTCATACAGATAGATCTAGTACCCTTTTTTTTTTTTGCCACATCACATGGCTTGTGGGATTTTAGTTTCCCAACCAGGGATTGAACATAGGCCCTTGGCAGTAATGATACAGGAGGGAGAGGGGCAGGGCACAGTCTTGAAAAGAATGACATAGCCTGAGGACAAGACATAAACTGATTAGAACCAAACAGGTCCAAGATAGCAGATGAGTCAACTTCCACTAGATCTTGAACCTCAGCATACACTCACTGGAACACACCAGTAAGCTAAATGTCACACCCACAGGTGCCAAGACAGTTCTGCAGCCAACGATAAAGTTCAAAAAGTGGGCAGCAGCTCAATCCCTCATCTGCTGTGCTGCGCTTAGTTGCTAAGTTGTGTCCAACTCTTTGTGACCCCCTGGACTGTAGCCCGCCAGGCTCCTCTGTCCATGGAATTCTCCAGGCAAGGATACTGGAGTGGATAGCCATTTCCTCCTCCAGGGGATCTTCCCAACCCAGGGATCAAACCTGGGTCTCCCACATTGCAGGTGGATTCTTTACAGTCTGAGCCACCACGGAGGTCCAATTCCTGGCCTGCCCCTTCTCCAAAATATCTGGAATACTCCTTCCACTCATTGGTCTATAAACACTGACAGCCTCATACCTGAAGGCAACTCTCTCTTTCTGAGATGGCCCATACTCTGTGGAGCGTTTCTCTTTAAATAAATCTATTTCTTACCTATCACTTTGTCTCTCACTGAATTTTTCCTTCAAAGAGACATAAAGAAACTGAGCTTCTTTAAATCCTGAGATCAGATGTGATCTCAGTTGAGAGACTGTGCATTCAAGTCCCAATCTGGGTTTTGGCTAGGTTCAAGTCCTGGCTGGTGGGTTCAAGTCCCACTCTGGGTTGCACGGTTTCACTACCATCAGAGTCCGTTCCCGTCTCTCCAACTTCATGTCTAGTTTTGTTAGAGGAGGCAGACTAGAACTTGATAAAGTTATGATTGGTGAAGGCAGTTGCCACTCTTGTTAGCGAAGAAGGAGAATGCTTGGTGTTTTGTGGGTAGCAGAGAAATCTTATTTTTGTCTTTACTTACACGGACATGACTTAGTGACTGAAAAAAAACACACAATTTAGATGTGAACTTAATTTGTCTTACTTCATCACAGTCACAGAATGACCTTGACTGATGATGGTCTCCCATGAAGTGGTTTATGTGCAACAGGAGAACACCACGGTCTAGCTATGTCAGACTAGTTCCCAGATGTACAAGGACACAGAAGTCCTCTGTTATGGGCTGAGAATTTCTTTGTTGATGTCCTAACCCCCAGTGTGACTGTATTTAAAGAAGGAATTAAGGTTAAATGAGGTCATAAGGGTAGGGCCCTGAGCTGATAAGATTAGTGCCTTTATAACAAGAGACACCAGAGAGCTTGCTCTCCCCCTCCTCATGCAGGCTCTGAGGAAAGGCCACATGAGCACATGATGGGAAGGAGTCCATCTATACACCAGGAAGAGAGCCTCACCAGGGACTGAATTGGCTAGCACCTTGATCTGGACCTTCCCAGCCATAGGAACTGTGAGAAAATACATTTTGGTTGTCCAAGTCCCCGCCCCCCTCCCCCAGTGGTGTTTCATTATGACAGTCTGAGCAGACTCGTACCTCCATATTTCCCTGCTTCTCCTGGTTTTTCTCCTATTGGTAACAATTTTAGATGGATTAAACTGTTTCTTCTGGCATCTATGCTGTCCTACGTATTTGAATTCCATATTGCACTATCTTATGACTCGTGAATTTTAGACATTGTCTATTAATTTTGCATGATAGTAGATAAGTATTCAGCTCTGTTGTACTTCACTATCTCCCCTATCCTCCCACTGTAGTTATATTACAACTTTTGGTTCAATAAGTATGTGGAATTTGGGCTTCCTTGGTGGCTCAGACAGTAAAGATTCTACCTGCAATGCGGGAGACCCAAGTTCAATCCGTGGGCCATGGGAAGATCCCCTGGAGAAGGGAATGGTAACCCACTCCAGTATTCTTGCCTGAAGAATTCAATGGACAGAGGAGCCTGGACGGCTACAGTCCATGTGGTCACAACGAATTGGGCACAACTAAGTGACTAACACTTTCACTTTAAATTATTTCATTAATTATTGGGAAAACTGTCAGGAAAACACAGCTTGCCATAGTAAGTACAAGTCTCCCCTACAGGGGCAAGTTTTCATGTGGAAAAGACTTGTATCCCCAAACAGGAGTAACAGAAAGAGTGAGTGATGGTGACTAAGTCAGTAATGTCATTAATTTTCCCAAAGATCCATCAGATAACATACTCTAAGGAATACCCTAAGGAATGAAAAAAGGAAGAAAAAAGAGGCCAGAAGAATTCTGCATGCATTTTTGCCTCCAGATGAATGGAAAGGAGTTCCCTTCTTTTAAGGGAAATCTGAGGTGGGGAGGAAATAAACGCTTCCTTCTCTACAAGAGCCTGCAGCAATATTAGGGATTCAGCCCTGCCAGGACCTGAGGCTCCCCTGCACGCTGAGGTCAACTCAAGTATCTTATGATGGTTGCATGTGACAAGCACTTTAGGAAGTTCAAAGTGAAATGTGAGGCAGGCCAGATTCCACAGTCATTTGCCCTTTGAATTGGACGCCACCATTAATCTGCCATGTTCAGTGTCCTTCTAAACAATAGACTTGAAAAATGATGCACACACAGCCCTAAATTTGCTGAGCTATTCTCATCCTCAGCCGAACTCATTTCAGAGCATTCAGACTGTACCACGATTAGCTGCTAACACTATCCTAAAATAATATGAAGCCAGGCCAGTAATTATACATTGGAAGAAACTATGTATAGAAAAGCTCATTAACTTGTGGGGTGGTACAGGTTTCTGAAGTGGGAGCCTTTCAAACAGGATGATCGTGCTCCTGTTGGTATGACTGAAAATCTAATTGCAAATCCTTGTGTATGTGTGCTCAGTCGTGTCCGACTCTTTGCGACCCCATGGACTGTAGCCGGTTAGGCTCCTCTGTCTTTGCAATTTTCCAGGCAAGAATACTGGAGTGGGTTGCCATTTCCTGATCCAGGGGATCTTCCTGACCCAGGGATTAAACCTGCATCTCTGGTGTCTCCTGCATTGGCAGGTGGCTTCTTTACCACTGAGCCACTTAGCTAAATGTGATATACATATATATCACCTTAGCTAAATATATATATAAATTTTACAAAAAGTAGTCATTCATGTTTATTGCAGAAAATATACAAATATAGATGAATTTAAAAAATAATCCAGGAACAGTATAATAGAGAAAATCATCGCAATCACTGTACTTTCTTTTACACATTTTTGTTTTGTATGTATATGTTTAAACTTATTTGTTACCTATCTATAGTGTATGTGTGTGTATTGAACATATACTTACATTTCTATATAACTTTATATTCACTTTCCTCACGTTTGGAGAGCTGAAAAGCCCTATGCTGCTGCTGCTGCTAAGTCGCTTCAGTCGTGTCCAATTCTGTGCGACCCCATAGACGGCAGCCCACCAGGCTCCTCCGTCCACAGGATTCTCCAGGCAAGAATACTGGAGTGGGCTGCCATTTCCTTCTCCAGAATTCCACCCTGGTAAAAATGTGGCAAGCCCTGTGTTTTGTACTTTACATATATTGCTTTGTATAGTTCTTGTATATGCAATGATGTAAATATTATTGTGCCCAGTCTACAGATGAGGATGCTAAGGGTTAGAAAGATTAGTTTTGTTATCTGGTTATGTTTTCTGTGGAATTTATCAAGGTCGAACCAATAGTGTCTGACCTGGAATTTGAACTAAATGGGTTCTCAACCACTGGCGATAGTGCCAGGAAGGGAAGCAGAGTCTGCAGACTGGAGCTGGCAGGGTGTGTTTGTGGCTTTGGGTATGGGTTCAGTTTAGTTGCTCAGTCATGTCCGACTCTTTGTGACCCCATAGACTTCGGCACACCAGGCTTTCCTGTCCCCCACCAACTCTCAGAGCTTGCTCAAACTCATGTCCATCGAGTTGCTGATGCCATCCAACCATCTCATCCTCTGTCACTCCCCTTCTCCTCCTGCCTTCAATCTTTCCCAGCATCAGGGTCTTTTCCAATAAGTCAGTTCTTCACCTCAGGTGGCCAAAGTAGAGTTTCAGCTTCAGCATCAGTCCTTCCAATGAATACTCAGGGCTGATTTCCTTGAGGATTGACTGGTTTCATCTCATTGCAGTCCAAGGGACTCTCAAGAGTCTTCTTCAACACCACAGTTCAAACGTATCAATTCTTCGGCGCTTAGCTTTCTTTATAGTCCAACTCTCACATCCATACATGACTACTGAAAAAACCATAGCTCTGACTAGACAGACCTTTGTCGGCAAAGTAATGTCTCTGCTTTTTAATATGCTGTCCAAATTGGTCACATCTTTTCTTCCAAGGAGCAAGCGTCTTTTAATTTCATGGCTGCAGTCACCATCTGCAGTGATTTTGAAGCTCCAAAAAATAAAGTCTATCACTGTTTCTATTGTTTCCCCATCTATTTGCCATGAAGTGATGGGACTGGATGTCATTATCTTAGTGTTCTGAATGTTGAGCTTTAAGCCAACTTTTTCACTCTCCTCTTTCACTTTCATCAAGAGGCTCTTAAGTTCCTCTTCACTTTCTGCCATAAAGGTGGTGTCATCTGCATATCTGAGGTTATTGATATTTCTCCCAGCAATCCTGATTCCAGCTTGTGCTTCATCCAGCCCAGCATTTCTCATGATGTACTCTGCATATAAGTTAAATAAGCATGGTGACAATATACAGCCTTGAGGTACTCCTTTCCCAATTTGGAACTAGTCTGTTGTTCCATGTCCAGTTCTAACTGTCGCTTCTTGACCTGCATACAGATTTCTCAGGAGGCAGGTCAGGTGGTTTGGTATTCCCAACTGTTTAAGAACTTTCCACAGTTTGTTGTGATCCACAACGTGTATGGGTGTGGGGTGGTGGTGGTAAATAAAAGACCATATGGAAAGGCAGGAAGAAGATGGACTGGGATGCGTTGCCCGCAGGAAGTAGCCCAGAGGATGGCAGAATCAGGCCCGAAAGGCTCCTCCCAGAAGCCCTTTCCCCGGCGGAAGCCAAGTCTCACAGGATCTCGCGAGTTCGTAAGAGGTTGGCGAGAGGTTCCTGAAAGGGGAAACACCTGGGTGCCTCACTCAGAATGGAGTTTGGTTCCCATCGCCTACTGGGCCAAAGCCGCTCCTGGGGCTGCCTCCCCTCTTGCCGTTCGTCGTGAGTCTGTGTGGCGGCCTCTTCGTCCCAGCTGCACCCCCAGCTTCTAAGGACCCCAGCTCCGGCCCCTGTGGCTGTGCAGGGCCGGAACACCCGAGGCCCGAGTGGGAGAGGGATCTGCCCGTGCTTGTGCGGCAAGTGCATCGACTTCTGAGAGGCTGAAGGGCCACGCCAGGACCCGAGGCTTCTGCTGTGGGCCCCTGGGGCCCCATCTAACGCCTGCCAGGTCCGGGACTGCGCCAGGTCCACGTGCGAGCCTCGCCAGCGCACCGAGCTTGTTCGTTTCTCTGCGCTGCGCCCGGAAGCAGTCAGGGGCCTAGGAGTCCTCCCTGGAGACCACGACTGCCTGTTCCCAGAAACTTTCCAGGAAGAACAGCCTCAGGTAATTGCTCTCTGTTCCTTGAAATATAAATCTTGCCGTCCCTGTGGAAAACAGTATGGAGGTTTCTCCAGAAATTACAAGTAGAATTGCCATGTGATCCGGCAGTTCCACCTTTGGGTATATGCCCAAAGGAAATGGAAATAGGATGTCAAAGAGATGTGTGCAATCCCATGTGTATTGCAGCGTTTATTCATTAGCAGTCAACAGAGGGAAACAAGTGCCCATCAATAGGTGAATAGAGAATATAGGAGTGTATACATATAATGGAATATTATTCAGCCACAATAAAAAAGTAAATTCTGCCATTTGCAACAGGGTGGATGGACCTATGGATCTTGAAGCCATTATGCTAAGCATCAAGGTAAGACAAGGACAGATACTTAACGATATCATTAATGTGTGGAATCCAAAGAAAGAAAACTGGTACAAAACAGAGTAAAATCATAGCTACCAGAGGCTGGTGGCGGGGGTAGGGAAATTGGGGCTGTGTTGTTTAAAGGTACAAACTTGGAACTGGTAGATAAATCCTGGAGATCCAATGCACTGCATAGTGATTATAGAAAACAATACATATTATAAACTTCAAAGCTGCTAAGAGATTAGATTTTTTTTCAGTTTTTTAAAAAATTTATTTATTTATTTTTGGTTGCACTAGGTCTTCATTGCTGCTCATGGGCTTTTTCTAGTTATGACAAGTGGGGGCTTCTCTTTGTTGCGGTGCAAGGGCTTCTCTTGCTGCAGGGCACAGGCTCTAGGTGCGTGGTCTCTAGAGCACAGGCTCAGAAGTTGTGGTGCTCGGGCTTAGTTGCTCAACAGCATGTGGAGTCTTCGCGGACCAGGGATTGAACCCATGTCTCCTGCATTGGCAGGCGGATTCTTTATCCACTGTGCCACCAGGGAAGTCCTGAGACTAGACCTTAATTGTTCCCACTATAAAAAAGAAATGATAATCATGTGACGTGATAGAGGTATTACTTAGCTAAATATTAATATTTAGCAACATCCTCCTGAAAAGCATCAGAGAGGTTGTCAGGATTTATGGGTCAAGCGATGAAAAGGGTCAGGTCGTTCCCAAGTTTACCTGTAGGTGACATTGTAAGAGTAGTCAAGGAAAGACCTACATTATCCTACCAGGCTTATGATAGTGATCACAGTCAACCATCAGGATGTTGTCATTGTCATCGTCTTCATCACTGTGGTCATCTTTACAGCCATCATTAGGATTGTTCATTTAGGAACTCATTGCATGTGGCATAGACCTCTATTCCATATTCCACCATTCTGTAGTCATAGACGTCTGCTCCAAGGGAGGTTTATCTTGCACATGTATGCATTTAGCTCTGGGAGTCTCATCTCTGAACCTTGGCTCTGGTGATATCTCTTGGCTGGGATGTCCCACTATGGCCCTCCCTGCATTTTTATGAGGAGGTGTTCTTCATGAGTCATCACTGCTCCACTCTGGTTCCTGAGATCCAGCTCAGGGAGGGCTTCTGTCAACCATACATCCTTCATCTAAAGAGATTTTGTCCTGCTTCCCTATTTCTTATCCTAGTTAGGTCTTTGCATCTCCCTTCTAAAGTTGGAGTTCACGTCACACTGGTCAGAAAGGCCATCATTAACAAATGCTGGAGAGAGAGTGGAGAAAAGGCAGCCCTCCTGTATTATTGGTGGGAATGTAAATTGGTACAGCCAGTAGGGAAAATAGTATGGAGGCTTCTCAAAAAAACAGAGTTGCCCTATGATCCAGCAGTTCCACTTCTGTGTGTATACCCAGGCAAAACTATAATTTGAAAAAATACAGGTACCCCTATGTTTATAGCAGCATTGTTTACAATAGCCCAGACATGGGAACAACCTCAATATCTATGAACAGATGAATGGATAAGAAGATGTGGTGTGTGTGTGTGTGTGTGTGTGTATAAGATTGGCATATCTATACACAGTGGAGTATTACTCAACCATCAAAAAGAATCAAATAATGCCATTTACAAGATCATAGATGGACCTAGAGATTATCATACTAAGCGGAGTAAGTCAGAGAAAGACAAATACCATATGATATCACGTATAGGTGGAATCTAAAATATGACACAAATCAACATATCTATGAAACAAAAACAGACTCACAGATATAGAAAGCAGATTTGTGGTTGCCAAAGTGTGAGTGGGAATTTGGGATTTGAAGATGAAAGCTAGTTTATATAGGATGGATAAACAACAAGGTCCTACTGTATAGCACAGGGAACCATATTGAATATCCTGTGATAAACCATAATGAAAAAGAATATGAAAAAATATATATAACTGAGTCACTTTGCTGTACAGAGGCATTAACACAACATGGCAAGTCAACTATACTTCAGTAAAATGTTTTTAAAAGTCAGTGTCTAAAATAAGCTGTCAGCAACTGTCTCCTGGGGCTTCCTTTTCTCCACCCACCTCTCCAGAGTGGAAGCTATCTCCTGGCCACCTTTGCCCATTCTTTGACTGCAGTCACCTGCCCTTCCTCCATACACAGAGCGCTTTCTGTGGTCGCTCTCTTGACATCAGTTGTGAGCTTCTAGAATTCAGGGACTTTGTCTTTTTATTTTTGGTTATTTTGGTTGGACACATGTTAAGTTCTCCACACATATTTGGTAAATGAATGAATGAGAGCAGGAGAAGATTAAGTAAAAAGCCCCATAGTGCACTTTCTTAAAGGCAGGGATGCAGAGAGGAATAGAAATTTCCAATCTTCCTGTCACTAAAAAGTTTTACGTTAACTTTGGAGATCTCTTGGGGGAAGGAGGGAGAAGCTACAAGAAAGCCTCTTTCTAGAAAAGAATGTTATTAATATATTATTCTCTCTTGAGATAGGCATTTTGGGAAACAGCCCTCAGAAATTCCCACCCTTCTCTGTTGATAGAGCTCTGAATTTGTGGGTCTGTCCCGATCCCAGACGTCAATCATGATGAATTTAAGTGACAGTCTCAGTCACATTGCTAGGGAATGGTTTAGGCTTGAATTCTGGCTAATGAGATCTGAGGTATCCTACATGGAGAGTTTGTGGAAGATTTTCCTCACTGAAGAAAACTGTGGAGGCAAAACACTTTTATTCTTGACTAGATGTTGCTGGATTATTGTGTGACATCTGGAACATCTGTAGCCATCTTGTGGCCCAGAGGAGAGACCTTGCTCTCATGCCTGTGAAATGGAAGGCCCCTGACTTTTGAGGACATCATGGATTTACCTAGAAACAGCTCCCCTCCCCCTCTCCAGACTTACTGTAAAATAATAAATTCCTATTTTAACTTCAATTAGTTGGGTCTACTATTTGTTATAGTCCAAAGTATCATAATTGACAGAGCTCACAATCCTTCTACAGTATTTTTCTTGTGGAATGTGCTGGATAGCTTCCCTTTGCCCTTCCAGGTACACTCTCTACTCTTTTCCATCCTGCTTTCTGCTCTGAAAGTGAAAGTGTTAGTCGTTCAGTCATGTCCGACTCTTTGCAACCCAATGGACTGTAGCCCGTCAGGCTTTGCTCTCCGTGGGATTTTCGAATACTGGAGTGGGTTGCCATTTTCTTCTCCAGGGGATCTTCCTGACCCAGGGATCGAATCTGGGTTTCCTGCATTGCAGGCAGATTCTTTACCATCTGAGCCACCAGGGAAGCCCAGGCTGACCTATATCTTCTCTGTCCTCTCATCTTATCAACAAGGATAGTAACCAGCATCTTTTTGATTTTGCAGATTATATGTCAACATATTATTTCTTCCAGAAACTTCTCATCAAATATCGTGTTACCTACAGTTTCCTTTTTAATTTTGTCCAAGGCTGAATCCAAACTCGGTGGCTTATAATTTGATTCCATGTGCCAATCAGGGTCCTAACAAGACACAGATGGTTTACTCAGATTTGGGTAATCTGGGGAAGTTTATTTTACAAAGGTGTGGGTGGGGTGGTGGCAACCATAAGGCTAGTCAGAGTTAGTCAGCCACATTCTGTGCCTGCATCCAACTCAAGCAGATCAAATCCAAAATCAGTTAGAAGCCTAGTTCTTTGCAGAAGAACATTTGTTGGATCAAATGTTACCTTCTCCATCAACACCTCCCCTCAGCCAAATTTTCTTTTTCTTCTAGAAGGATTTCAGGTTACAGTTTTTTTGGAAAGCTTCCCTGTTCTTGACTAATCAACACTTCCTGAGCCTTCACTTGGAGTTACATCCCATTGTTATTAATGTTTAGAATATATGGGAGCTCCTTGAGAATAGAGAACACACCTGATACTTATAAAACCTATCTCTAAACTGAGTAATACCATCACTGTAACACATTTCACACTTTATGATTGCTTTTATTTTGGTAAAATACATGCAACATAAAATTTACCATTTTAACCCAGTTTGATGTGTGCTTTAGGTGGCTCAAGTGGTTAAGCATTTGCCTGTCGATGTAGAAGGCTCAAGAGAGACAGGTTTGATCCCTGGGTTGGGAAGATCTTCTGAGAAGGACATAGCAGCCTGCTCCAGGATTCTTGGCTGAAGAACCCCATGGACAGAGGACCCTGGTAGGGTACAGTCCATGGGGTCACAAAGAGCTGGATGTGACTGAGCATGTGGGCATGCAGTAGCATTAAGTACATTCACTTTGTTGGGCAATCATCACCACTGTTGATCTCAAGAACTTTTTTTTATCATCCTCAACTGAAACTCTGCCCATTAAACAATAACTCCCATCCCCCTTGGGCTTCCCTGGTAGGTCAGACAGTAAAGTGTCTGCCTACAATGCAGTAGACCCAGGTTCGATACCTGGGTTAGGAAGATCCCCCGGGGAAGGAAGTGGCAACCCACTCCAGTATTCATGCCTGGAAAATCCCATGGACTGAGGAGCCAGGTAGGCTACAGTCCATGGGGTTGCAAACAAAGAGTCGAACACAACTGAACGATTTCACTTTCAATTTTCCCATCCCCCTCCAGCCTCAGGTAACTCTTATCCTACTTTCTGTAGTCCATACTTTATCCACAATTCCTCAGTTTTTATCTAATGATATTTTCCCTGCTCTAGAATTATATCTAGGCTACCACAGTATATTTATTTGTCATGTCTCTTTAGGTGCCTCTTGGTTGTGATGTTTAGACTCTTCTTCTTTTTGATGACCTTGACAGTTTGGAAGAGTACTGGCCTTTTGAGGATGCCCTTTTATTGGAATTTGTGAAACACCAGTGTGATTTTTATAATTGTTTTTTGTTTTGATTTGTTTTTTGTTTTGTCACAGACTTTAAGAAGTTATTAGAGTTATAAAAACATTATTTATAAGTTACAAAAATAGGTCCTTTTTTTTTCCTCTAGTAAACTGAGAAAAGGGTTATGATGAACTGATTAGTCTGTGCATATAAATAGAATAAATGCATTTGTTAAAAGATGCAAAACATTTTTTGTGTGTGATTATTCTCTTCTGATATTATTTTGATCTCCAAGGAATGTTTTTAGATAATTTTTATTTGCCTTCCCAAAGATGGTCTTTAGGCTAGAGATATGAGGAAAACTGCTGTATGAAATTTAAAAAATTCAAATATTCTTTTAATAGTGATGAAATGAGCACATCTTTTTAGCCTGGATGGAGTGAAGCCACGTGACTATTGATTTATACTACGCACTGCCATAACCATCGAGAGCTCTGGAAGCACTCCTGGTGTTGAAGGATGTGGCAGATGGGGTGTCCTAAAGAACAGCTAGAGGGTTTATTTTGGCCTCAAAGCTGGTTACTATTATAAGAGACAGCGAACTGGGCAATAGCAAGCTGCAGCAGAAGGGCCTCAACAGATGAGCCTTATATATTATTTTAAGAACTTTCCTTCAAAATCAAAACACCTTATTGCTTTATCTGCAATAGAAAACATGTTTTTTATTATAGGACTTGCTTTCCTTGAAAATGGTAAAAGTAAATTGCAAAAACTTAGATCTTATATAAGATCTTATATTAGATCTTATTTAACTTAGATCTTGTATAAAAATGGTGGAGCTCTTGATTCAATGATACGATGAAACATTACATCTTTGTTGTGTACCCTGTTGGTACAGCCATCTTTCTACCTAAGTGTCATTCCGTAACTGGTCCCTGGTTCATTTTATAAATTCAGTTGTATGGCGAGCCAGCAATATTCAACAGATAATTCCATGGACACCCTTAATTCTCAACCTCCCTTATAATTGAGTTGGGGCTAGGTGCCTATATTAAGGCCAGTGGGTCATGAGCAAAAGGGACTTTTGTCAGTTTTGGTCCAAGGGAGTTAAAGAAGTCTAGGTTTTCATAATCTTCTTCCTTTTGGTGGTGACTGTTTTGACGTGGAGGAGTCACAGAGGGAGGTGGCCTCTATCACTGAGTCACCACGTCAAGGACAGCAGCTCTATTAGACATTTTATAAATAGGGAAGAAACTTTGGATTTGAGAAGCCACTAAAATTTTGGCATCTGTTTGTTATTATAGTTCAATCTGGTGTGATGCTGGTTCTTTTAAGTCATACAACCATGAGAGAATTGGGAACTACTAACGCATTCACCACTTGCAGTGTTGAGATTATCCCAAAGGTGGGGAGATTGATATCTGATGTGGATCTGGGTACATGGTGGAGTTCCTGGGACCCTCTTTAGGCTTTGCTCATTTGCTGCCATACTCTTACGCATGAGGAACTTTGACAACAGAAACAACAAGATGATCTTAGTCCTAATTCAGTTAAGTCCAAGGATGAGTAACACACACTTTCTCCCCCCAATAAACTTGCAGCGTAGTAGGAGAGCTTTAGAACAGATACCAAGCAATTAAAATACAAGGTAGAGTGAAAACGTTTTCTAGACTTGGGGAGATTATAAATTGTAGATTATAACTTAGCCAGCGAAGACATGTCACTCACCTTAACTCAATGGAAAAAAAACAACATGCAATCATAGGTGTTCCTGCAAGTGTTTGCATGTGCTAGGATATAGTAGCGGCATGGGAATTTGGAGAGTGCAGATACTGTTATGGGGTTGAGTCTTTTTGAAGGGTAATCTATATTTTTTATGTACAGAAAAGTTAACATTGTGCTTTTATCCCAGTTTGGTGGCAGAATCTTCAGCCCTTCCTTTTCCATTTTGGCAATGAGAACCACAGATTGTTTTTGGACCTGTGATATTGCCTCGCAGTGATGGGGGATCTGCATGTATCTTGTCATCATAACTGGTCCTGAAAGCTTCCACCAGCTTAGCCAGAGCTCCTCTGTCTTCTGAGTTAACCTGTGCAAAGTGTCTTTCTTTAGACGCGACATCCTAGTCAGGTCTATCCCTTGAGAATGAACTTGGGAACTCCTCTTTTAAGGCCCAAGGCAGGCCGGCCACCAAGAGTGGTGGTGTGCATCTGTGTGCCATTTCCACCAGCTGAGCCTTCTTGTTCTTCAGAAGGTGGGGACAGTGTTAACACCTGCTCAAAGGACAGGCAGGCTCAGCGGGATCTTCCCCTTTGTGTGTGGCTTTCTTCTTGCTGGGACAACAGCTTCTGCTTTTGTTTTGTCTCTGGGCTGGAATTGTGGGCAGCTGAAGCAGTAGAATAGCTCTTTGAGTCCCCCAAGGCCTGGGTGAACTGGTGGGGGCCTTTTCAAATAATCACAGAGGCGAGCCTTTGCCCCTGACAATGCAGATGGCGTGGGTGGTTAGGTGCCCTATTTTGCAGGAAATGGTAATTGGCTTTTGGTTTAAACACTTTTAACATTTTGATAGCATTTAAAGTTTCTGTCAACATAATACACGGACATGTTTTATTTTGTTTTTATTGGAGCATAGTTGCTCATGTACATGTTTTAAATCAGCAGGCCCTGCCTTTGTCAGGCCTTTGGCCACCCTGAATCACATGATGGTTTACATTTGTATGGGGATTTTCCAGATTATTCCTAGAGAAATAAATCTGACCAGTCAAGGGCAGACTAAGTCTGTATTTCTTGAATTCAACATTTGTAATAAATGACTGCAATATTGAGTGTTTCTGCCATAGTAAATTTTTTTCTTAGAAGGAATAGATCAATTTTTATCACTTTTTTTTTTTTTTGCCGAGAAAAAATGAATTTTTCATAAAGACAGCACCAGCCCTTTTGTCCCTTCTTGACTAAAGGTATGATGTTAGCTGTATTATGATATTTATCCTCAGGATTCTGTAAATAATTATACTAGAAGACTGGTCTTTTGCCTCTTTTATTTAGCTCTGTTGCTATCTCTTACACCAAATTTTATTACTCTCCTAATGGAGAGAGAGAGAGAAGAATAAAAACTGGGTTACTAGACCATATGTATGTAATATAAATATACCTATATATAATCTACCTATTTAAATGTAAATTATGTATATAAGTATAAATTTATATAATATATATGTATATATATAAATCTGTGTCTGATATGCTTTTCATAAAAACTGTTATTATAGAATTGTTTTAAGTGTCCATTATATATCCTCTGAACCAAATTCTCTAGTTTTTATTATATTTTCTCCTGGAAAGATAGATGAGGCACTGCATAGTGGAATAAAAAACAGATTTGGCTTTTGGGAGTTGGGGAAGTTCTGGTGAAATGCCAAGTGCTGAGCTGTAGGTTTTCAAAATTGTTTATTTTCAAACCTACAGATGTAGGAAAATATCACATAGAGCCTCATGCCATTGCTGCTGACAGGGAAATAGGTCAGCTGCCCAGGTGGTGTCTAAGGAAAAAAACCCACGGAAATAGGTAATGTGTAAATCTTGTTTTCAGCTCAGACTCTTTTTGCTTTGTAAGAGGCTCTGTGGGATTGAAAAGCATCAGTACCATTCCCTGTTTATTGTCTCTTAGTCTTGCGGTCTGACTTTTATGATTGTGGTCATAGTTATTTGAAAGTTCTTTTTTTACACTTTGGACATTCTAAATTAATTCAGTACTGATATATTCATGGTAACCTGTAAAAGTAACTCTTGTTCCCAAAGGGCACAGGCCTAGAGCGTTTTTAATAGGAAATCAGTGTGGAATTCTAAATGCCATTATTCCAGCTTCAGTTCATATGATGCACGAACTCAGTGCCCATCACGTGGGAAGCGGTAGTGGTGCACGCAGAGGGACGAATGGAGATTTTTAGATCTAAAGGATGCTGAGTAGAAAAGCTTGGGAGGAACTCTGGGGAGCATGAGTCCCCCCACCCTTCCCCAGAGATGGATGAAAAGCTACCTTGGTTGTTTTTTCCCCAGGAGGGAAAACACATTTCATTCGCAGAATTGGTGGTAGCTAAATGTTCTTTTATCTTGTAGATGGATGATGTGCTGTGAGGCGAATTTGCTAAAGAGATGGGGAGTGATACTGATTTGGGAACCACTCTAATTCATAATAAGTAGTCAGTGGGGAAGTCACTGTAGTCAGGGGGTGTCCCAACCTCAGATATCTGGAGGAGAAGGAGGTCAGAGGGGTAGTGGGAGTAGATTCCAACGGAGATTCTGGGGTCAAAGAACATCTGGGGTTGACCCTGAAAAGGTAAGTCCTTAGTACACAGCGAAAGGGTTTTTGCAGACAAGCCTCTTGCCTCATCTACAACGCTACCTAAAGTGCCCTGATAAGCTACAGTTTGGAGTTTGGTATGTCTGTTTGGAACTCCATTCAACATACATTTTACTCCAGGGGAGGCAAAGCTCGAGAGTCTAGTATCTTAGTGATTTAAACTAAAGTGTCAGAAACTTCTTAGACTTTATGTTTCAGAATACAGTCTATATTCAAAAGATAGAAGTTAAAAAAGGGGAAATGTTCACACTGAAAGAAATCTCATTAATTATAAAGGAATCTACAAACACATTTAGTGCATAGGCTACCCTAGGCTAGAATGCTACATCACATATTCTAAATATTCCTCACAACATCCAAATGTTTTTGAATGCTAGTAGGGTTTTGTTCACAAATTCTTATGGCTCAAATGAGGCACAGAAAATTCTCATTCTTTTTACAAGTCAACTAACTACAGTTCAGAAAGATCTGCAGAAGAAAAGACTGTCCCATGTTATAAGGTAAAGTGAAAAAGAAAAGATTAAAAATAGATTTAACTGCATTATGCTTTGCATAACATTTAAAAATGGCCAACTGTTTTTGTTTTAGAAATGTGTCCCCATTGAGTATATCAGGTAATTCTCCAAACTAAAGACGCTTCAAGGGGAAAGAGATGAGAGAAAATCAAGCAGATTTTATCTTAAATTTTTGTCTGATTTCAATTTTTTAAAAAAGCTTACTGATACTAATATTAATAATTTTTTTTTAATCTGAGGCATAACTTATATAACACCAAGGAATAAAAATCTCAAGTGATTAGCTCAATGTATTTTATACATCTGTGTAACCACCACCTAGATTAAGTTTGGACTATTTCCGGCATTCTAGGCGGCCTTCTGACTTTGTGTCAGTCAGCTATAGCTGACTAACAACCTCAGAATCTCAGTGTCACACAGCTATGAACATTTATTTCTTGCTTGTGAATTTGAGGCAGCTGAGTCAACTGTTTTATGTTCCAGCTCAGCGAGGATATCTCTGCACCAAATAGCTCTCATTCTTTTGGTATGAGCCAAGGGCTGTTACCTATCAGTGATGGAAGAATAGAGAACAGGCTTCAATACGTAACCACATGTCTAGTTCCTACTAACCTCTCTTTAGCTAAACCAAGTCACATGGTCAAATAGAATGTCATAGGGTGGGGACATTCACACCATCTTTTGTGTAGCAGTAACTTCAAAATCACATGACAAAGGGCATGCATATAGGGATGAAGGAAGAGTTGGGACCAATAGTTTTGTCCACTGCATTCTTGTACTTTAAGCCTTTTGGATGTCATGCCTATGTGGTATGTACCAAAATCCGTCCAGATTATGCAAGGTTCCAGCGAAAGGTACAGTGTAGTCTTTTTCTGTTTCTTCAAAATAAATTATTTTTCATAAGTATAGTAGGGTCACAAATTTTGCTCACGCTATTCTCAGATGTTTCTTAATTTTCTTCTATAGCTATCTAGTCTTTCTCATAAATATCACCACATTAAGGAGTAGAGAAAAAAATTGGTCTAATTTAGTGAATGTAAACAGGTCCATTAATAAGTCAGTGTTGTAGAGTGTTTAGTAAGTCGGCATTGCTTGTGTTTTTGCTGTTGTTTGTTTCATTGCTGTTCTCTGGCATCTAAGATGGCTTCTGGATGCGTGGAGCGTGGACAGTGACCAATACAACTCGGTCAGGTGCGAGTTTCCCTGGCGGCTCTGGTTGGCACACAGCCTCCTGGTGTTTGCATCTACAGTCTTGGTGGGAACTAATGTGTTAATCTGTTCTCACAAGTAACATAGAGCCTGGTAGCCCTCCCGTGTGACCTGGCCTTGGTTCTTACTAGTGTTCTAAGCACAGTGAATCTCCGCATTAGCTCCCTGGTCGGGAGTCCACCCCAGGCCACTGTTTCTGGTTGTTCCTCCTCTCACCATGGCAGGCCCATGGCTACTTTTAACTCAGCTGCCTTTTGAGTCCTCAACGTAAGGACTGTAGGAACTGCTTGGTTCTACCTAACGCCCCTGGAAGCCACAAGTAGCTTGGGGAAGCAAAGTACCAGGGTGCTCTTTTGCTGAACCATTCTATCAGCCAGGGTTCTCCAGAGAAACAGAACCAGTAGGAGACAATCCTCATGTACGAAGGGAGATTCATTTCAAGGAACTGGCTCACAGGATTGCTGCCGGCAAGCTGGAAACTCAGGGAAGCTAGTGGTGTAACTCAGGTGAGTCTGAAGATCTGAGAACCATGCTGTAAACACAAGTCCAAGAGTGGAATAAGATTAGATGAAGGGTCCCAGTTCAAGCAGTGAGGCAGGAAAAAAAAAGGGGAGGGATATTCTTCTTTTCTCCACTTTTTATTCTCTTCAGAACCTCAGTGGATTTGATGATGGCCACGTGCATTGGGAAGGATGATTTATGTTGCCGAGTCCACTGATTCAAACACTGATCTCATTTGGAAACAGCCCACAGACACATCAGAACTGATTATTTAATCTCCAGGGAAGATCCCTTGGAGGAGGGCATGGCAACCCACTCCAGTATTCTTGCCTGGAGAATCCCATGGACAGAGGAGCCTGGTGGGCTACAGTCCGTGGGGTCACAAACAGTCAGACACAACTGAGTGACTAAGCAACCCGCAACTGGCCAAGTTGACATAAAATAAACATACAGTCCATGGGGTCACAAACCGTCAGACACAACTGAGTGACTAAGCAACCCGCAACTGGCCAAGTTGACATAAAATAAACATACAGTCCGTGGGGTCACAAACAGTCAGACACAACTGAGTGACTAAGCAACGCACAACTGGCCAAGTTGACATAAAATTAACCATTGCAACCAAGTTGTTCTTCGAGTTTCACTTTAGTGTGTCCACACGCCAGGCTAAATGCAGGACAGCTTGTTCGGTGGCCACTTTTCACTGTTCAGACAGAAGTAACTGAAGTAACTTCACCCTACCGTGCTTCCTGCGACCTCTACAGGAGACCTCAGTGAGTCATCCTCAGGTTGGAGGGGGCACCCCCATTCTCCCCGTGCCCCGTGGGGGAAGCCTGTCGCAGCCTTGGTCAGCAGTTCTAGGCAAAGGCAACTGGAGACTCCATTCAGGCCTGGGGATGCACTTCAGCTAATCTAGTTTTCCCCAGACAGCCTTGCCTTTGGGACGTTCCTGGGCATCGTCCAAGCCATTCATAAAGCTGGTATTTTGACGGTTGGTTCTTTCTGTGATTTAGGTTGGATTACTCGAATGCTGACGTTCAACCATTTTTTTGACCTAAGAATAACTGCAATTCCATATGGTTCAAGCCACGCATCAACTGATGGAATCCCTTGAAGAGATGGAGAGTGACGCTTAGGGCCCACAATATCCCCTGACCTTGTCACATTTCACATTCAGAAGGTCTGGGAAATTGCTGGCAAAGGATGTTTTAACAGGGCCTGGAGGAAAATAGAACAAACCAGAGGCTGTCAGAATTGCTGATGCGAGCAGCGCAGGGTCTGTAAGAGAGATGGTGCATTGACCCGGCTCCATGAGCCACAAGACCTCCCTGGATGTGCCCCGTGGCCTGGGGGTATTCAGGTGGGAAGAAGTAGCTCCAGCACCCTGCAGGAGGTCTGGCTTCCCCTCGGGGTGGGAGTGACGCCCTGCTACTTTTCAAGTTTGGAGGGCGCAGACCTTGGCGTGAACTGAGCCAGTGCCCGTGCGCCCGTGGGGTAGAGGGTGGGCCGTCCTGAGAAGCAAAAGCCCCTGCCCCTCTCCCCTCTCCTCGCCCACAGACCTTAGTGCCTGCTTGATTCACTTCAAGGTTTTGAGGACACAAGGCCCCAGCGCAGACCCAGTTTCAAAGATAGCTCCGGGCGGTCGGGGGGAGGGAAGGTGGGTCAGGGCACATCTGTCCTCCAAGGAGGAGCTGAAATATCTCCCATCCCTGCCCGGTGATGACGCAAGAGGGAGAAGCGGAGCAGACACGCTCCACTCCTTTTTTTAGTTCCTTCTCAAAGGGTTTTCGGATCTGGGAATTACAGTTTCTAAGAGGAACAGTGCTGTGGCTTGCTGCCATCCAATATAGCCGCTGAGGTGTCTCTGAGTAGTGTCCAACAGCGCTTGATCTGCAGCCACGCTGACAGTGGGCAGGAACACCTAGCTCAGCCGGGGCTGGGGAGAGGCCAGGGAGCCCTTGTCTTCATTCCGAACAACAGGCAGCCTTATAGGAGGTGGCAATGTGTAGTGGTTTGTTTTTCAGGGTTACATAGACACTCGGGCTGTGCCCAGAGCCGCTGTGAGTAGAGGGCTTGTTGCACCTTCTCCCTACTTCCTTGCTGTGAAAACTGCTCTGGCACTGAGGGTGGGATGGTGGGCCACAGGTCCACCCTTCACCCATGGCACCACCTGGATTCCCTTGACTGCTGGCTGCTGGTGGAGGCCAGCAGGGAGAGAGGGAGGGAGAAAGAGATGGGGGAGGGGGGAGAGAGGAGGGGGAGATGGAGGGAGGGAGGGAGGGAGGGGAGGGGAGGGGGAGATGGAGGGAGGGAGGGAGGGAGGGGAGGGGAGGGGGAGATGGAGGGAGGGAGGGAGGGAGGGGAGGGGAGGGGGAGATGGAGGGAGGGAGGGAGGGAGGGGAGGGGAGGGGGAGATGGAGGGAGGGAGGGGAGGGGAGGGGAAGGGAGATGGAGGGAGGGAGGGAGGGGAGGGGTGGAGGGGAGGGGAGGTGAGGGAGATGGAGGGAGGGGTGGAGGGGAGGGGAGATGGAGGGAGGGGTGGAGGGGAGGGGAGGTGAGGGAGATGGAGGGAGGGGTGGAGGGGAGGGGTAGAAAGGAGGGAAGGAGGAGGTGCAGGGAGGGGTGGAGGGGAGAGGGAGGGAAGGAGGGAGCGGGGGGGGGGGGGGGAGATGGAAGGGGGAGGAAGGGGCAGATGGAGGGTGGAGGGGAGGGGGAAAAGGAGGGAGGGTATGCATAAGGGGAAGGTGGAGAGAGATGGAGGTGGGGAGAGGGGAGAGGGAGAGGGGAGGTCTGGAGACTGGAGGCAGAGGGAGGAGGGACAGGGGAGAGTCAGCAGCAGTTCCGGCCCATCTGGCCATCTCTGAAGGGCTGTGCCTTCTCTCCCGAGACCCCACGTGGACAGCCCCTCTTCCGGTTTGTGTCCGCGGGCCCTGGAGAACCTGATCCCCCGTCTCTGGTTGGCCCAAGGGTTAGTGGCTTCCTGCTGTTTCAGTGCCAGGTTCTTCACCTTGGCTGCTTTCCTGTAAGTCTGCCCCCAGCCTTCCACATAGTCTCTATGAAGCTCTCTTTGGAACTGCCATCTCTTCCTGCCGAAACCCTGACCCTGGAACCCAAGGGCCTCCTAATCTTCTAATCACCCGGACATATTTCCATTCTAAACTTCAGCACCAGCCGGTGGACATCTCTGCATTCATCAGCCTCTTTCCTTCCATCTTCCTCTCACCCAGGCCCCACCTCCTGGCAGCTGGCAGTCCCCATGATGGCTGTCATCTGTGGGCACCACCCGTCCGTCCCTGCATCCTGCAGGGCCCTTCTCTTTTCTTTCTGTTTTTAGGCCACACTGAGCACCTTGCTGGACTTGAGTGAAAGTGCCTAACCACTGGACCACCAGGGAATCCCCTCTTTTCACTGTCTGTTCTCCCCTTGGATGACCTCAATCACACCCATGCTTCAACTCAGAGGAGGAAATCAACTTTACTGAATAGTCTATGAGTGAATACCAGGTGCTTTATTGTCTCCAATGTGGCAGAACTTGTCTGGGGTTCAGCTTGTGTTATCTCTGACTTTTCACAACCAAGTCACTACTACTGTCTTTCTTTTATAGATGAACTGCAGGTAAGTTAAGTAACACGCCTACCCGAGACAGAGCTGGAACTAAAGTCTGCTCCCCTGCCTCCAAAGCTGGAGTTCTTCCTCCTGTATCGCAGTGACAATTGAACGCCTCTTCTTTGCACCATTGAACTCGAGTTGAACTTAGAAGAACCCTTACAGATTCTAAAAACAGCAGAGTCTGACTTCAGGGTTTGAATTGAACTAGAACAAATTTTTTTTGCTAACTCATTCATCAGAGACACGTGCCTTACTCTGACTTTGAGGCTCTGCATGCTCTGTAATTCACTGTGATTCTAAAAATTACCCCTGGCTCCCCAAGTGCTCTATTTTAGAATCTGGTGCCCTGACAATACAGGATGACTTTAAAGTCAGAGCAGGAGGATTTATTCGAGAGATCTCTGCTCATAATAGAAATTAGAAATAGGCATAATTGTTGGCATTTTCTTCTGCCCTGAAAGATGACAGTTACAGCTCAGTCTTTTCCTGTGTTTAGGATCTGGGACACTCTAGACTGCCGCTGTAACATGGGAATAATGGAGCTGAAAAATCAGAATGTGGACAGTTGGCAGTGCTTGGTGATTTGGGTCCTAAAACTTTGGCAAGCTTTTGGTAGAGACTGCAAATATTACTTTGCAAAAGATCTGAATTACTGGGTGGGAGGAGCACAGGGAGAATGCCTCCGTTAGTCTCCCATCACATACCCTGTTGGAAAGCAGAGTGCTCGATGGATCTTCAGCACCCGCGTACAGAGCGCTGGACCTTCTAAGAGAGCTGGGAACCAAGACCCTAACCTCTTGTCCCCAAGAACCGAGGTTCAGAACACTCTTCTGAAAGGTCCAGGGGGACCCCAAGCAGAGACTGGCTGATGAAGACGCTGAAGTAAAATTACCACTAAGGTAGAAAGACGTGTGGCCCAGGGGTGGTGGCCGGCCTGCAGCCCTGAGCTGGTGAACAGTGCAGAGTCCAAGTGGCTTTTGGTCTCCCAAGAAGCCAACCCGCTTGCTACCTTCTCCTACCTGGCCTTCCCGAGGGCAGAGTTAGACCTTAGAAAAAGCAGCTCAGAAGAATAACCTTAAAGGGAGCCCCGTCCAGTTTGGGGTAAAGTTTTTTCCTGACGGTTTTAGCCTAAGAAGTTGGAGTCAGTGGGACTACCTGGAAGGCCCCTGCCCCCCACCCCCCACACAATGGGGATCGGTGGGGGTGCGGGGCCCTGGACTTCCTGCTGGGCAGGGTAATTGGGTTGACAGCATTCCATTTTGGAATACTGCTGTCATATCAGTGACCGCTTACAAATTTAAAGCTCTAAGCACAGTGCCTGGCACATAGTAGGTTATAAAGAAATGGTCAGTAGTTATGAGCATCATTATATTATTACTGGAGAGATCTTGATGAGGAAAAGAACAAGCCATCTGAACTGAGGGGATGAGGGCATGGGGGGTGGGGAGGATGCTATTGCTTCCCGTGACCTAACCTTCTTGGTGTCCCGCCTCCAGTGACTGTCACCCTGGGCGGGGGTGGGAGTGGCCTGTAGAGGTCTCCCTGTACTTCACCTCTGGGGGCTGTCACCCTGTTTCATCTCCCAGAAGCATGGCGGACAGATTTAGGTATTGCTCAACTCTTGAAAGGAATATCTAGTCTTAGAATCTTGGAAGGAACCCAGAAGCAACCTATTGGTGGTTATCAAACATTTGAAGGCAGTAAAAGCCTGTTTTCCTTCTCGAATACAATCTTATATGACACACGGATCTGCAAAACCAGTCAAGTGAAATTTTGCTATTAAGATACCTTTTTTAAGTTGGAAGGTGTTCTGTTGACTTACGTTAGCCTCAGTCAACAAGAAGGGTAAAGCAATTTCTCTGTGTGTGTGCTCAGTTGTGTCTGACTCTCTGCAACCCCGTGGATTGAGGTCCACCAGGCTCCTCTGTGCATGGGATTCTCCAGGCAAGAGTACTGGAATGGGTTGCCATTTCCTTCTCCGGAGGATCTCCCCAGCCCAGAGATCGAACCCATGTCTCCTGCACTGCAGGCAGATTCTTTACCACTGAGCTACCGCGGGAGCCCAGGCAATTTGGAAGAATCCAAAACTCATATTTGGTGATTTCTGGTTTCATGGTCTTCTATCAGATTTAGTTAACATCCATACAGTTTGAATCAAAATGCAAATAAAATCTTGGAAGTGTCTGTGGTATTCAGTATACCTCTTAATCTAGCATTGTATTAGTCACAGCCCCAACAGGAAGCACTTGGCACTCTCAAATTAGGGTGATTCCAGGAGACTTTCGATTTATTAAAGCATTTACAAGAGCATAGGCAGGGTTGGGGAACCAGACAAGGTGGTGGGATACCTCAGGGCTGCTGACGGTGCAGTTGTAACCACCAGTGGACCTGAGGGTAAGCTGAGCGAGCTCTCAGAGCTTGGAGGATGACTGTGTAGGGGGTGCTGTCTGGAGAGAGCAGAGACTTTCAGGAGAGGGTCTCCGCCACTCCCAAAGACCCTCCAGGAAAAAAAACAAGTATATACCCAGTCTCACTCTCCTTTTTCCTCCTACTGCCTTCCAGTGAGGCATGAGATAGATGGGCCCCAGGCTAGGCATTTACAACTGGCCTCCTGTTTAGATTTATTGAGGCAAGAAAGAAATATGGGCTTCAGGTCTGACACTTACAAGGACCCTCCTGTGTGTATTTCCTGAGACAGGAGATCAGTGGGCTCCAGGTTAGATATTTACAACTGTGGAAGTAACAACTGAAACAGAGTTAATAGGCTTTGTCTCCTGTGGAGGCTTTGAGATAACAACAATCTTGGCAAGAACAGAGGGGCTAAACCTTTTCTGAGTAAGGGATCAGAAGGTCATATATTTCCCATCCTTGGGGCAAGGCAGACATTGCACGTGCACAGAAAAGCTCCTTGGGGGTGGAAAGGGAGGGGGGCACCACCCCATTATATGTGAGGCTAATGTGATCCTGTGCACCTTTGGGCTGGAATCCATCTTGGAAAAAATGCATGCATGTTGGGGAGAGTCCTAGGATAGGTCAGGTATGGACAACAGATAACTGGCTAAAGGTCAACAAAGACTCAGAAACACGGCCCTGTCCGAATGACTTAGCCGCCTCTTCAGCGTGCTCCTCACTGGGGGTGGGTGCCCTCGCCCTTCCTCCGGGGCGTGCAGCTCAGCTCTGCGTCTCTCTTGTTAAACTGTTGCTCTGTGTGTGCTCCCACCTGTGGTTATCTCTAATAATAAGCTGGGTACGCACACTTATCGTTTTGGCCTCCATGAGAAACACATTTTTCAGGGGGCAAAGATCCAGAGAAAAGAAGCTTCTAGCCTCTAGCCCTTGCTGGTCTGGTGGCTAGGATCCCAGGCTGTGCTGTGCTGTGCTTGACCCCATGGACTGTATGTAGCCTGCCAGGCTCCTCTGTCCATGGGGATTCTCCAGGCGAGGATACTGGAGTGGGTTGCCCTGCCCTCCTCCAGGGAGGATTCCAGGCTACCCAAGGTTCAATTCCTGGACAGGGAAGTAAGATCTCGCTTCACATCGCCGCTCACTGCGATCACCAGGAGCACCCTTTGGCAGATTCCCAGCCAGAATCTATAGGGTGAAAGATACTTTGATGTCATTCCTATAGGTCAGCCTCCCAAGATAGAGAGCCGGTTGGAGCGGGGTGGAGAGTGAAGCCAGAGGAGCCAGTGAACACCCCATTTCTAAAGACAGCGAGAATGAAGGCTCAGAATTCAGTGGACTTGCCCAGGGTCACTAGGTTAAGGCTAATGATAAGAAACCAAGTCCTCCAATCCCACTCCAGCCCTCTTTCCACCATGCTTTTTCACCACTCTAGTTGGAGGACAGTGCTTGATTCAGAAATGCTAAGGTTTGTACGTATGACTGAGTCCCTTCACTGTCCACCTGAAACTGTCACAACATCGTTAGTTGGCTGTGTGCTCATTCACTTTAGCTGTGTCCAACTCTTTGCAACCTTATGGATCCTTGTCCATTGGATTCTCCAGGCAAGAATACCAGAGTGGGTTGCCATGCCCTCCTCCAGGGGATCTTCCCTACCCAGGGATCAAACCTGCGTCTCTTACATCTCCTGCATTGGCAGGCAGGTTCTTTACCACTAGTGACACCTGGGAAACCCCCAATACAAAATGCTTTTGGTGTTGAAAAATATTAAATGCTAAGGTCATCCTTAGCATCCTTAGCATGGACTTCGGGATCTGGTTAAAGGGGCAGGCTTAGCCTTGTCCAGTAATTTCCTTTGTTAGGGTCATCTGTGATCCACTGTTGCTGTGTTGCTCTTTACAGGTCTAAAGACACACCACAGCTATTTAGGGAAATAGCAGAGTGTGAAACTCTTTGGAACTTTTTACCCTACCTTCTCAGGTCAGCTACTTTCTCAGAAAGGGCAGGAAGAATGTCAGCCGAACAGCATAAGGGAGCTCACAGGACATGGGTGCTAATTCTGGCCCAGAAATATCCAAGAGGATTCATGTCTTTGAAAGCTGAACAGCTGCAAGCCAGCTCTTGGATCTCTGGATCCCTCTTGGATCACAAATATAGAAATTTGTGCTATATTCGGCTGGCCTCCCAAAGGTTCCACACTTGGCCCGCTTCTCATAGAACGTTCTCCTCAATGAGGTGAATAACAGCTGTTGCCTAGCACTCCTTGATATGGTTTGGGGGTAATGGTGAGTATCCCTTGACCCATTTGCAATTAGAAATAGGTCATGTGTGGTGGGTATCTTGTAATTTCTTTCACTTATTTAGACACTGTAGATAAGCAAGTTTTATGATGAGGTGAGGGCTATTTACTTATTATTGGTTTAGAATAGTGGTCCCCAACCTTTCTGGCACCAGGGACAAATTTCGTGGAAGACAAATTCCCCCCCCCCCCCCAGGGGTTGGGGAGATGGTTTCAGGATGATCCAAGTGCATTACATTGATTGTGCACTTTATTTCAAACCTCATGCTGCCACTGATTGGAGGAGGTACCTGTCCATGACCCAGAGGTTGGGGACCCCTCGTTTAGAGTGTAGCAGTCAACTCACAAAGATACCATATGACCCTCAGCGTCTTGGGTATTCCTCACCACAGGTAACTCACGTGGCTGCTGCAGCCAGCTTTACTCAGCTTTCTTGGGGTGTGTATGTTCTCCTCTCGTCTGCCAGTTGCATCCCTCACTATGGTTGTCACAATATTGTTTTTGATTGACTCCTTCAGTTTATTGATGTCCATCCATCTTTTAAAATGCTATTTACTCATCTGTAGGTGACCAAGGTATGTAGACATAAACTTTCATGGAGTTTGGACCCAGTGCAGTGTTATATGGAAGCATTCTGATTCACCACCCTGGAAGCGCTCCAAACCCCCTCCTTTTGGGTTTTTACAGAGGCTTGGTTTCATAGGCACAGTTGATTAGGTCATTGACCATTGGTGATTGATTCAACCTTCATCCCCTCTCACCTCCCCAGAAACCAGGGGGTATGACTGAAAGTTCCGCTCTTCTATTCATGGTTGGTTCTCTTGCTGCTTTCCAAGAGTCACTTCGGAAAGATACATGCACCCCTATGTTCATAGCAGTATTATTCATAAGAGCTAAGACATAGAAAAACCTAAATGTCTATCAGCAGATGATTGAATAAAGAAGATGTGGTACATATATACAGTGGAATATTACTCAGCTGTATAAAGAATGAAATAATTCCATTTGCAGCAACATAGATGCAACTAGAGATTATCACACTAAGTGAAGTAAGTCAGAAGCAGAGAGACAAATACCATATGATACCACTTATATGTGGAATCTAAAATGTGGCAGAAATAAACCTGTCTACAAAACAGACTTGCAGACAGAGAACAGACTTGTGGCTGCCAAGGGAGGGGGAGGGGGCGGGACAGACTTGGAGTTTAGGGTTGGGAGATGCAAACTATTACATGTAGAATGGATAAACAATGAAGTCCTGCCCTATAGGGAACAACTTCCAACCTCCTGGAACTGTAATGGAAAAGAATATAGAAAAGAATGTGTGTATATATATATATGTATGTATGTGTAACTGAGTCACTTTGTTTGCACATCAGAAATATCTGTACCTTGTAAATCAACTACAATTAAAAGAATAGAGACTAAACAAAAGTCATCTCATTAACCTAAACCCAATTGTGGTGGAGAGGACTTGTCAGAAATAACAATATACCCCGTTCACCTTTTTGGCTCTGAAGATTTTCGGGAGTTGGGAACTAGAGACCTAACACTGATAAAAGACACTACTGTTGTCTTTTCAATCAGGAAATTCCAAGGGTTTTGGGGAGCTATGGGCCAGGAAGCATACATAAAGACCAAACACAAATAAGAAATACAGCTGGTTTATCTGAATGCCCATATCTGTATTTCTTATAAATTACAATATCACGGACTTCCCTGGTGGTAGAGTAGATCAGAATCTGCCTTGCCAACGCAGGGGTTCAATCCGTGGTCTGGGAAGATTTCACATGCTGTGAGGCAACTAAGTCTGAGCACCGCAACTACTGAAGCCAGTGTGCCCTAGAGCCAGCAAGTCACCGTTACTTAGCCTGCCTGCTGCAACTACTGAAGCCCGGGCATCTAGAACCTATGCTCTGCAGTAAGAAAGTGAAAGCCGCTCAGTCGTGTCCGACTCTTTGCGACCCCATGGACTAGACAGTCCATGGAATTCTCCAGGCCAGAATACTGGAGTGGGTAGCTTTTCCCTTCTCCAGGGTATCTTCCCAACCCAGGGATCGAACCCAGGTCTCCTGCATTGCAGGTGGATTCTTCACCAGCTGAGCCACGAGGGAAGCCCACTGCAATAAGCTCGTGCACTGCAACGAAGAGTAGCCCCCATTCGCCACAACTAGAGAAAGCCCGAACACAGCAACGAAGACCCAGCACAGCTAACAATAAATAAATTTTAAAAATTACAAAATCCTACCACTGTCCAACACTTTCCCCTCTTTCTTCCCCCTTTTCTTTTTATTTGATTCTAAACCACTGTACTTCTCTTGTTACACCTGCACTTCCTGCTTATGCTGGGAAAGTCAGGCAACTGGTAAAATTTTGCCACTATAAATGTACCGTCTCCAACCACATCCAAACTTTTTTTCTATTTGTATATTTATTTTTATTTATTTGGCTGCACTGGGTCTTAGTTGTGGCATGTGGGATCTTCAGTCCTCCTTGCGGGATGCGGAATCTTTTGTTGTGGCAAGTGGAATCTAGTTTCCTGACCAGGGATCGAACCTGGCACTCCTGCCTTGGGCGCATGGGGTCTTAACCACTGGACCACCAGGGAAGTCCCCTGCATCCATACTTCAACAGTTGCTCAGCCACCCACCTGAACCACTGCACAGGTTTGTCTGTTCTTTTCTGCCACAACCGTATCAAAACACCTTCACTCCACTTAAGGCCCCACATGCCCTCCTGACTCCTAGCCATGCCCTTGCCCTCGGCAGGTAGCATGCGCTGGTCAAGTCGGCTATGACACACCTCCAGAAGCCTGTATCTGTTCATGTCCAAGGCATTTGGGATAATGTAGCAACGTCTTGGAGCAGTGATTTTTCAAAAGCATGGTTCGCTGGACCCGCAGCATCGCGTATCACTTCGTTGGAAATGCAGTTCTCATGGCCCACCCCAGATGCATGAAACCAGGAGCTCTGTGAGTGGGCACGCTCCTCCGGTTTAACAAGCCCTCCAGGTGGTTCCGCTGTTGCTAAAGGAGCCCGAGAACCATTGCCTTCAAATAAGACACAACTTCTGCTTTTTTCAGCCTCGTGCCTTGCCAGCGTTGCCAATTTCTCCATTGTATTGTGCCCTCCAACCAAGGGGCACTGTGCTGCTTATCGTTCCCTTACCCGATCAAGGTTCCTCTTGGTTCAGAGGTTTGCAGAGCTGCCACCTCGGCTTGGCAGTCCCCCTGCTATTTATTCCCCATCACCCTTCATCTCTCAACGTTCCGAACTTTAGGGACTTCCGCGTATCTTGCCGCTAATGTTTGTGTAGACAGACTGGGGACATCTCTCAGATAGTCAGCAGGGACCTCCAAGATTTTCAGATGAGGCACCCCATATAAATGTGGGGTGTCGGCTCTAGGTGTGCTGACTTACCTAACAGGTGACTTGAAGGAGAAGCTATTAATATGAATTGTGTCTTTTCATTATTGTTTTGCAACCAAGGAAGGCTAAGTTACAACCCAGACTGTGTTTCCAGTGTCCTGTTCAACTCTTGCACATCTTGCTCTTGTTGTGTGGATGGGTTATCAGCTTGCCTCAGAAAGCTTCGGGCTTCCCTGGTGGCTCAGCTGGTAAAGAATCCGCCTGCAGTGTCGGAGACCTGGGTTCGATCCCTGGGTTGGGAAGATCCTCTGGAGAAGGGAAAGGCTATCCACTCCAGTATTCTGGCCTGGAGAATTTCACGGACTGTTTAGTCCACGGGGTCGCAAAGAGGCTATCCACTCCAGTATTCTGGCCTGGAGAATTTCACGGACTGTTTACCCCATCAGGTCGCAAAGAGTCGGACTCGACTGAATAACTTGCACTCACTCACTCAGAGAGCTTCAGGTCGGGTTGGGGGAGGGAGCAGGGCAAGCTTTCTCTGGGGTGACCTAGCTGCCCCTGTGTCCCCCATTTGTAATTTCATAGAAACAGCTGTCCCCAGTGTACTGGGCCTTCCTGAGCTACAGGGCACCCTGTGTCATTCGAGTTAATTCTGATAGGAAGAGGCCTGAAGGTAGAAATTAATTTGAGGCGGCTCACCTCCTTGGGGTAATGTGTCCCTTTCATGTAGCCAAGCAATCAACCAGAGCTAAGAAGATGACTTCCAAGAGGATGCTCGAATTTGAAATAATGACTCTGCTTGTGTGGGGAATGCGTTTAACTCAACCTGGCCGTGCTGTAGAACCAGGCCCATCAACTTTGAATGGTCTCTCACCAGGCATTTTCAATTTGATTCATTTCCCAGTGGTGTCTACCCAACTCTAAGCAAGGCCAAGTTTTTGTTGTCTCTTGAACGTTTTGTTTGCTTCCCTGTAAGTGTGAAACATACCTGTGTTAGGACCTGACGGCATTCCTCAGTGTTTCCTGTACTGTTTTTAGATCTAGTGATGAGGTAACCTGAGACCTGGCCGCCAAGAGGAACAAGCGTTCATCACAGCCACTGTGACTTGGAGCTGAACTAACAATTTTTCAGTTCTAGTTTCTGACATCACATGATCTTTCAACATTGATATTTCCTGTAATAGCATGAATATTTTGGAAGTTTTATGATAGCATTATCTATAAACTGTAGAAAAGGAACAATGGGATTTTATGTTTCGACTTCATAACTGGGTGCGGGCTTTCTCTAGTTGTGGTGAGCGAGAGCTATTCCCTAGTCACGGTGTGTGGCTTTTTGTTGCAGTGGTGTTTCTCTTGCTGTAGAGCGTGGTCTTTAGAGCACATGGGTTCACTAGTTGCAAAGCCCCTCAGCATGTGAAATCTTCCTGGGCCAGTGATCGAATCCATGTCCCCTGCACTGGCAGGCAGATTTTAGCCACTGGACCACCAGGGAAGTTCTCCAATTTTTCTTAAAATGTTACTTTTGTATCATGATACTTCCTCAGATTACTTTAAGCCTAATCTTACAATTTTCTTCTGTTTAACACTAGAGCAGAATAAAGTTCAATAGGTTCTGCCTGCATTGTGAAAGTTGGAATTACATGTTTAGCTTTTCTGTTTCTTAACTACTTTTTCTTAATCTGTCAGTTATGGAGAAGTTTGTTAAGTTTTCAGTTCCTCCTAGTAATTCCTACTTTTGCCATGCATGTCTTAAGGCAATGTTATTCAAGCACATACAATGTCAGAATTGTTATAACTTTGGAATTAGGTGTTAACCAGTTTATCCTTTATTTAGTTGTTTAGTTGGGCTTTCCAGGTGGCGGAGTGGTAAAGAAAATGCCTGCTAATTCAGGAGACACAGGAGATTTGGGTTTGATCCCCGGATCGGGAAGATCCCCTGGAGGAGGAAATGGCAACCCACTCCAGGCAAGAGCCTGAAAGGTTCCATGGACAGAGGGGCCTGGTGGCCTATACAGTCCACGGGGTCGCAAAGAGTCAGACACAACTGAGTGACTGAGCACGCATGCAGTTGTTTAGTTTGTTCAGTTGGATATAAAGTATTTTTAGAGTAATATAGTGGTATTAGATTTATGCTTCCCTGATAGCTCAGTTGGTAAAGAATCTGCCTGCAATGCAGTAGATGCTGGTTTGATTCCTGGGTTGGGAAGATCCCCTGGAGAAGGGATAGCCTACCCCGTCCACTTTCTTGGGCTCCACTTGTGGCTCAGCTGGTAAAGAATCCACCTGCGATGCGGGAGACTGGGTCGGGATTTGTATTACTACTGCAACAAATTATTACAAATTTGATGGTTTAAAACACAACTTCTCCCACACTTCTGTGTATTAGAAGTCTGACATGGGTCTCATGAGGCTAAAAGCCAGCTGTTACAGGACTGTGTCCCATTTTGGAGGCTCTGGAGGTGAATCTCTTTTGTTGCCTTTTCTGGCTTCTGAAGGGCTTGCCAGGTGGCGGTCGTGGTAACCCAGTTGCAGTGCTGGAGACATAGAAGACCCGGGTTTGATCTCTGGGTTGGGAAGATCCTCTGGAGCAGGAAATGGCAACCCACTCCAGTATTATTGCCTGGAGAATTCCATGGACAGAGGAGCCTGGTGGGCTGCAGTCCACAGGGTCGCAAAGAGTCACGACTTAGTGACTAAAGTGAAAGTCGCTCAGTCGTGTCTGACTCTTTGCGACCCCATGGACTGTACAGTCCATGAAATTCTCCAGGCCAGAACAGTGGAGTGGGTAGCCTTTCCCTCCTCCAGGGGATCTTCCCGACCCAGGGATCGAACCCAGGTCTCCTGCAGGTGTTGTGTTTAGTGACTCAACAACAGCGCAAAAACCCTACATGAAGCCCCTCCCTATGCAGATTTTGTAGACCTGAAAGATTTTAGTTCAAGGAATTTGCCCTTGGCTTGTCTTATTAAGCCAAGTTGGAAACTCATTTGCAAAATTTAATGGTAAATTTTATGGTGAATCAACTGTAATGTCCCATAGTTCGTCTTTAGTAATATGAATTAGTTATTAAAGGAAGACTGTTGCTCCAAAATCTGTCAGGTAAGAGTGTTGGGGAAAGGACCAGGGTACTTCCAGTCCTTCCGTTTAGTGTCTGTGTAACAGTTAAACTCTTTAAGCCTCAGTTTGGTACAATGATTTCCCCTCCTGAAGTTAACACGTGTGATTTCTAGAACATGCTATGACAGAACAAAACAAAAAATCAATGCAAGTTAGAGTTCCCTCAAGATATCTTGAAGCGTCATTTGGTACTATGATACTTTTCTTTAATCTGCAGTTATGCTGTTGATATAAATCAGATTGATTGTGAAATCAGCTGGCGGCTTCACAGTCTTTAGCAAGAGCCACCAAAGATCTGGACCTTTTAGGAAACTCAACGAAGCTTTTTTGGATAGATTAGCTGTGGCTGTCATTTGCATATGAAATTGAGGCACTGAGTCCCCTCCCTTGGACTCTGGTAGCAGAAGCAGACTGCTGCAACTCGCAGCCAGCCTCTCTGTGACGTATGACTTGTACAAACAGATACTAAGACTTAGGGGCCCGGCCTGGGGTCACAGGCTGGAATAACTTCACCTGGGAGTCAGCCGCCCACCTGCTGGCCTTTTCCTCGTTAGCATTACTGCTCTCTTCTCATCTGGACTAAACAGTGCCCATGAGCTAGTTTCCTTGTTAGAATCCACAGAACTACTGGACCCACCATAGGCGATTATAAACAAGGTTTATTTTTCTCTGGGTAGAATTCTAGCAAGACCGACCAGTTTAAAAAACAAAACAAAACAAAACCCCGCAGCTCAGTTAAATCAAACCAAGGATTAAGTGAAAAACGCCAGCCCACAGAATCAATAAATCGTTCACTGGAACAGACTGGTAGAGGCCTGCTGCCTGGCCTTCTTTGCCACGTGACAGAAGGTTCAGTGACTTGTGATATAAGAGGAGAGTTGGTAGTGATTTCCCGGAGCGTGAACTCGGTTGTGTTCCTTGAGCTCGGAGGGTGAAGGCCTGGTAGCGATGCTCTGTCACCACCTAGTGATGCATTCACGCACATCACCTCTGAGGCTCAGCCAGCTCCGAGACCATCCTGGCGTTCCCCAGAACAAAATCGGCTCGCTGTGGGGAAAACCCAACTGCAACAAATCACATGTGACAGATACCTAAATACAGCCATTCCGAGATTTCCCCTGCCCTCTGATTCCCATGCCTTGATTGTGCTCATCCGGGGAAGGAAGTGAAGAGATCTGGGAAATTTGTAATTCACTTGGGGAAGTTGGGATTTACCTGCTCAGGAGATCACGGGCGGGCTTCCCAGGTGGCGCTAGTGGTAAAGAACCCACCTGCCAATGCAGGAGGTGTAAGAGATGTGTGTTCGATCCCTGGGTTGGCAAGATCCCCTGGAGGAGGGCATGGCAACCCACTGCAGTATTCTTGCCTGGAGAATCCCCGTGAACTGAGGAGCCTGGCAAGAGTTGGATGCGGCTGAAGCAACGTAGCACTCACACAGGAGGTGGGGGGGAGTGAGCCGGGGGAGGGAAGACCAGAGAAGCAGGGGTATGGTGCCCAGGAACCATTTCCGAAAGCCCTCTTGATGTTTGGTTTTTGGAGAGAGACAGCAGTGAGGAACTTAAGGGAGATGGGGGCATACTTTGCTATTTTCTCATCGTGGCTTTTTGTTTTTTTTACTTGTAATGGGTCACAGACCTAACCTAGATCTCAAATCAGTAGCAAGCAGGCTACATTTCTTTTGGGTTACACACAAAAATACCACACCTCATATAGTTATTTTGACATTTTAGGCAGTGACCCCATGGACTGTAGCCCACCATGTTAAGGATTAGAGGGAACTAAGCTATTCTAAGGATGCTGAGATGCTATTGGTAAGTACTGACAAATATCTATCAGGCTTTCCTTATGTGTCAGGCTCCCTTCTATTAATAAACTGTGCTCTGATGGAAGAGAAAGGCACGGCATTGTGAAAGGCTGGGGAGAAGGGGGAGCGAAATGAGGTGGAAAGGAAGGATAGGTTGAGGTCACAAAGCAGCTGAAGGAGACCCTGAAGGAAGTAGTAAGTTGTGAGCCAGGAGCCCTTGTCAGGGACCACTGGCCAGCCTCTGCCTCCTCACTGCTTCCTTCGGCCCTGCTGGTATCACAGTCGGAAGGGTAGGAACACTTTCTGTAAAGCAGTATGAGGTTCTCTTCCTGGGACTTACAAATATATGTTCTGTGTAAGTTGAATAAGCTGTTGTTTTTCTCTGTAGAATTATATTGCTTTTAAATATGCCCACCATTCTTCCCATCCATGGGCTCATTGTCTATCCATCCATCCATCTGTCTACCCATCCACTTGGGTATTCATCCTTTATTCAAGTATTTAAGTCTGAGTCAGACAGTATATGAAATATTAAATATTCACTGATGCTCAGTATTCCAGGGAGTTCTTCCAGCACCAACCACACTCTTCAAGCTCCAGAGAAGACGTTTCCATCTGTACTGGGAGGGCCCACAGCCTTGCAGAGCACGGGACCACTGGTGGCCCATGTCACTCATAGAAAGAGCAGATGGCACCTCTCTTCTTATTTCTCACTCTCATGCCTTTTGCCCATTACCTCCAGGATTTCCCCATCGTGGCTGAGGCACAGAAACTGTCAGGACTTTGCATGGGCTTCCCCAGTGGCTCAGCGTTAAAGAATCTGCCTGCCAGTGCAGGAGACCTGGGTTCGATCCCTGGGTCGGGAAGATCCTCTGGAGAAGGGAACGGCTACCCACTCCAGTATTCCAGCCTGGAGAATCCCGTGGACAGAGGAGCCTGGCGGGCTACAGTCCAGGGGGTCGCAAAGAGTCAGACGCAACTGAGCCACTAACACACACACACATGCACACTAGTTTTTGTATTATACGTTTTTCTAAGGATAGAATTATACTGGGCCACTCGGATTATTTTTTTTTTTCTTTTTTTTTTCTTTTTTTTTTCATACATTGATATGAATCAGCCATGGATTTACATGTATTCCCAATCCCGATCCCCCCTCCCACCTCCCTCTCCACCCGATTCCTCTGGGTCTTCCCAGTGCACCAGGCCGGAGCACTTGTCTCATGCATCCCACCTGGGCTGGTGATCTGTTTCACCATAGATAGTATACATGCTGTTCTTTTGAAATATCCCACCCTCACATTCTCCCACAAAGTTCAAAAGTCTGTTCTGTATTTCTGTGTCTCTTTTTCTGTTTTGCATATAGGGTTATCGTTATCACCTTTCTAAATTCCATATATATGTGTTAGTATGCTGTAATGTTCTTTATCTTTCTGGCTTACTTCACTCTGTATAATGGGCTCCAGCTTCATCCATCTCATTAGGACTGGTTCAAATGAATTCTTTTTAATGGCTGAGTAATATTCCATGGTGTATATGTACCACAGCTTCCTTATCCATTCATCTGCTGATGGGCATCTAGGTTGCTTCCATGTCCTGGCTATTATAAACAGTGCTGCGATGAACATTGGGGTGCACGTGTCTCTTTCAGATCTGGTTTCCTCAGTGTGTATGCCCAGAAGTGGGATTATTATTCTGCCTATGCCAGTGCTCAATTAAGAGGTTAAATGAGTGGACCCCGAGTGTATTAAGTCTGGAAAACCTTAAACTGAGGGCATTTCAGCGGGAGCATCACTGTTGAAGCCTTTTATGTCCGATGCCTAGTCCAGGGAATTTTATGAAATGGCAAGGAAACGGGCCTAGAAGAGTCAGCCACTTGCTCGGTCATTTTCTGTAATTACTGAGGGAGGGAGAATGCTCATCCTCACATGAAGAGCCACGTGTGCTTTCTGCTGTTGGGGGACTTCGCTGTGTTTTCTTTGGTACCAGCTTGGGGTCACTGAGGGACGCAGGGTCTTCCTCGTCTGCTATCCGTGGAGAAGAGAGTGCATAGCTGTCGTTCCAGTGGGCCCAGCTCCGCTCCTCTGTCTCCTGGGCAGGCGCACAGACCTTCCTTTGGGGGAACAGCCCTTCTTTTGTTCTCAGTTCGTAGTTAAGGAGGGACTCACCCCACCTGCTGAAACTGGAGGGGGGTGCATCACCTGTCCTGGCTGGTAAGGGTGTCCTGTCCATCCCACGGGCACTGTGATTGGTTGAAAGATAGACCTATGAAGGTTTTGCCCAGGAATTTGGAAAGAGACACTCTCTTTCTACCCATGTGGCTAATTGTCAGGGTAAGGCTCCCGTAGCTGGGACCCTACTGTGAACAAGTCCTGCCTGTGAATGAAGTCAGAGAAAGTCGGTGCTGGGACGTTAGAGGATGAGGCCCCTGCCCTGATGTCGTGTGTTGAGCCAGTGAATTCAGTCATAAGCTGGCCGTGGACTCAGGCCCCCAGACTGAATAGTTATTCCAAGAGCCCGTCAGTTCTCTGTTTTGACCGAGCCAGTTTAACTGGGTGTCTGTTGATGGCACCTGTGAGAAGAGTGTCCAAAATAGAAAGTGTCTTGGTTTGGTAACTCAGGTTATTAGCATGGTACCAGTGTGACCTCAGTGATGAATTTAGTTACTGCATTGTTCAGGTAGCCCTGCTGAGAGAAAGCTATGCTCCCTGAACATCGTTGGCAGAGAACAGATTTTGAGAGAGCAAAAACGCCTATTTACAGACCCTTTTTCACAGCGAGCAGAATAATATAGTGCATTTCCTACTGATGATGGATCAGCGTTGCCAACCGAATATACACAGGATCGAATGTTCTGGAAAGAATATAGGGGCACATTTGAAATGATAATAACTCATGTTTTCAATGGAGAAAAAAAACCATTTTGACAGTTTAGCCAACAAGTGTCCTGAATTGCATTGGAATAATCGGTGTCACAAAACTGCTAAGAATACTGAAAGGTGATCGAATTGTAAATATCAGATGGATTATGGACCAAATATATTTTGCAAAATCATAATGAGCTTTTAAAGGGAGGAGGGATCCAAATATTTCAAAAGGAAGTGACTTTAACACTGAAAAATAGTACCTGATAGTAATTTATTTTCCTGCAAAGTAATTGCAGCAATAAATAGAAATCCTTCATCAACATCTTTTGGTATGAATAGAGCCCAGTACTAATCTGATTTTAGAATTTTGTTATTTTTAAACAGTTTATAACAGAACCAATTTCAGTGATGCATTTTGATACAATATGTTGTAAGAAGAAAATTAAACTTATGACACAGAGGAGGTGTGAAATGTGCTCTATGAATAAACTGGAAGCGTATCTGCTTAATCTGAAGACAGATTGGGACATCTATCAATAACATGAGAGGAACGTTTCTCCCTGGCCTCATCTTCAAGCCAAATTGTCTAATTTATGTTTCCAGGATGTGAAGGCTGTCAATTCTGACAGATTTTTAAAAATCAGTATTTCATGTAGAGTTTGAATTGGGGTCCTGAAACAATTGCGTTTTTTGAGAACCATTAGGATTCTGATAGCATTAAAAGTGGAATGCCACATAACTTAAACATGTGTTGAAGGGAGATTACATTTACATATAAGATATTCTCAAAGAGCCAAGCATCTTTGATCATGGTACATAAATTCCTCGTCTCACATCAACAGCCTTTTTTATCTTTCAACAACTGAAAAGTTAACTCATTACTTTCTTTAATATCATGTAATTATTGTATAGTGTAACACATTTCAACTAGTAGCCCCTCAAGGACTTTGATGACAGGTATACATAAAGTTTATGATCTCAGAAGTTGCATTTCAAGTGGTGTTAATGACATTGTTTGAATAAAACACCCAGGCAATTAAACATTATTTGGTCTGACTTTGCTTTGGAGTGCCTTAAGATAAAATTTTGTTGTAGCTTTATCTCATTAATCATGCTTAATTTAGGTGGGCATAAACACAACGATCATTTTCCTTTTTAAAATTTTTGTAGGGTGGATGCTGAGTTCCACATGGTCTTGGTGTTTTTGGACACACTACCTACATTTTTCCAACTTTTGGGTAAATTGGGTGCATTTCTTGTAGACCACTGTTTCTATTATTCTTTGTCAGCTCACATAGTTATTAGGTATAATTTCATTTACTTATTTAATAAACACTTACTGGGCACCCATGGAGCATGACCTTATCTGAGATCTCAAGGACCTCACAATCTAGTGGAAGTTTAGATAGATGAACTTCCAATGATAGCTCAGTTTCAAGAGTGTTTCATTGCACAGGCAAGTCATATCTATTTAGAGGAGAAAAGGAGGAGAAAAAAAGAGACAAAGAGGGGGTGATAGGGAGGGGAAAAAAGGGGGAAAGAGATGGTAGAGAATAGAAAGGGAGGAAGAAAGGGAGAGTGAAATTTATTAGAGGCCACACCCTAGAAAAGACACATCTATTACAGAAATGAGCTGATCTAGAGAAAACTTAGATCTAACTTCCTTTTGGCCAACACATTTCTTGCAAAAAAAAAAAGAAAGAATCCCTAAGACTTTCTATCTACAATGACTCTTTTATACCTAAAATTCTTAGTAACATATTACAATATCATCGAGATATAGGAACTAGAATCCCTAAGCCTGGAACCTTGCCAAGACGATGGGATTGGTGGGTTTCCAATCTCTTTCTGTTCTGGGTGTTGGAGTCCAGGCAGATGGAAGAGTAGGAGTGGGTGTAAGGGATGATAAGAGAGAGGAAGACTTCATATTTTCTGAGTCTTTTTGTAACATTTTATGCTTTATAGCCCAAAGAGTTTATTGTAATATTTCCTAGTGAATAATTGTGTGTATAGCATGATGTTTGGTAAAATTTCCTTTATTTTTAACTTTGCTTTATTTCTATTATAATATAAATTTGGTTTGGTCTATGAGAAATTAGCAGGCCTACATGATAGTGAAAATAAGAGCAGAAAAGTGAAAAAGGATACACATTCAACCATTTGTTTACCCCATGTGGTGACAATAATGGTATTACTGCTCTTTGGAATCAGCTGATTTTTGAATGAACTGTTATTAGTTATACCGATAATAAAGTCACAATCTAATACTCTCCTCACCTTGACTAACTCTTGTGCCTTTTAAGTGCATAGATTCTTGCTCTAACTGTACTGTCCAGCATTCAAAATCTTGAGTCTGGTAGGAAAACTGATGAGAAGTCTCAAACCATTAGCTTTTGGCTAGGATTGCCTTCTCAAAAGTTTAAAATAGTCTTTTTTCATCCTATTTATCCCTTGGTGTTGTGTTTACTCACCAAGAATTGTCAAGGTTTCTCCTTGTCCCCATTTTTCAGAAAAACCTGTTCAGATGCTTCATTCACACCCCAGTGAACATGAACCCAGAAAGGTGTTTGAATAGTGACAAGAATTGTAGCCTGCGTCTAAAGGAATCAAACATATGTAAAGTAAAATGTGTGACAAAAATACCAGAAAAGATGGGGGTGGGGGATGGAATTATACAGTTTTAAGGTTGTTACACTTCGGGTGATGTGATATTATATTACTGGAAGGTAGGCTGTGTGTGGTAAGTTATAGATGCATAGTGTAAACCCTAAGTCAGTTACTAAGAAAATGAAAAACTAAGACATATAGCTAACAATAAATTTAAAAAATAAAGTCATAAAAATTCAGTTCATCCAAAAGACAGAAAAAGAAGAAAAAGGGAGCAAAGAACAGATATGACAAATAGAAACAAATATCAAGATGGTAGATTTAAAAACCACCACCACATCAATAATCACATTAAATATAAATTGTCTTACCATCCATTTAAAAGGCAAGGATTGTCAACTGATTAAAAATAAAATAACAACACAAGATCCAATTATTTGCTATCTATTACACAGCTAGGTTTCAATAAAAAGGACAGAAAAATATCTTCCAGGTAAACATTAATAAAAAGAAAGTTGAAGTGGCTGTTAATATCAGACAAAGATGATTTCAGAATCATGACTATTTCAAGGGATAAAGAGATCATTTCATAATGATAAAGGGGTCAATTCATTAAGAGGATATAATAGTTCTTAAAAGAGAGGTTTTAATTATTCTAAATGTTTAGGTGCATAATAGCAGCGTTTCAAATATGGGAAGCAGAAATGGAGAGAACTGAATAGATAAACAGACAATTCCGCAATTATAGTTGGAGATTCAGCACCTCTCTGTCAATATAATTACTGAGACAAGTGGATAGAAAATTAGTAAGGATATAGATACTTGAAAAACATCATCAGTCATCTAGATCAAATTAAAATTTTTCTAAATCATTTTAACACTTTATCCACAGCAAGACAACATACATTCTTTTTGGATGTGCACAGAATGTTAAAAAAATAGATCACATTTTGCGCCATAAAATAAACTTTAACAAATTTAAAAGTGCTGAAGTTATATAGCATGTGTTCACAGACCATACTGGAACTCAGCTAGAAATCAGTTCCAGAAAGAGATCTTGGAACTGTCTAATACTGGAAACAAAATCTTTGGAGTAGATTTGGAAACTTTGGAATAGCCTATGGGTCAAAGAAGAGATCATAAGGGAAACAAGAAAATAGTTTGAACTGAATGAAGATGAAAACATGACATTATTATTTGTGGAGTGCTGTGTGATCAGAGTTAGAGATTTATGATATTAACTACTTATGCTAGAAAATAGAATAAGGTACAATGAATTTTCTAAGCTTCCACATCAAGAAAACAGAAAGAAAAGGAAATTTAATTGCAAAGTAAGTAAAAGAAAGGATATAAAAATCAGAGCAAATGTAAATGATATATTTAAAAAAAGAACAGTGAAAATCAGTGAAACAAAGATTAGTTCTTTGAGATTAATAAAATGAAAAAACTTCTAGTAGAATAATCAGGAAGAGAGAGAACAGAAATTACTGATATCAAGAATGAGAGAGGGAACACCATTAAAAGAACACTGAAAGGATGGTAAGAGAATATTATTAACAACTCTACTCCAATGAATTTGACAAGTTATATGAAATGGATAAATACTTTGAAAAACAACAGCTACCAAAGCTCACTGGAAGAAGTAATAGATAAGCTAAATAAACCGATATTTATTATATAAGTTGTAGCTAAAAACCTTTCTAAAAGAAAATTTCAAGATAAAGTGGTTTTGTTAATGATATATACCAAACATCTAAGGAAAACAATAATGTATATTGTAGGCTAATTTTTCCAGAGAATAAGAAGAAGGAAATTCTTCCTGACTCATTCTACAGGTACAGAATTTTCTTGAAAGGAAGTCAGTACAAGAAAGAAAGCTATAAGCTAGTATCCCTTAAAAATTTAGATAGAAAAATTCTAAAACAAATTTTAGCACGTCAGTCCACCAAAATATTAAAGGGATTATACATCATGACCAAGTAGGGTAAGATTCATTTAACATTTGAGAAGCAACTTATTAACGGAATAAAAAGAAACCTATGTATCTTTCACACAGTTTTGCTGTGAACCTAAAACTGCTCTAAAAAAATAAAGCCTACTTTAAAGAAAGAAAAGGAAAAAAAAATCATATGGTCATTTTAGTAGGGAGAGAAAAAGCATGTGACATATCCAATATTTATTCATGATTAAAACCCCTAGGAACTAAGAACTGAAGGCAACTTTTTCATTCTGATAAAGAAAATTGTGAAAAACCCATAGTTAACAAAATACTTAATGAACATTCTCCTCCTAAAATCAGGAAGAAAGCAAGGATGTCCCCTCTTACCACTTTTATTCAACCTTGTATTGGAGGTTCTAGCCAGTGCAAAAAGGCAAGAAAAAGCAATATTAATAAAAGGTAAACAGATCGTAAAGGAGGAGATAAAATTTTATTTTATTCAAACAAAATATCAGTGTAGGTGAGGATTTGGAGCAACTGAAATTCTAATACATTGCTGGTGGGATTAAAAACGATACCACCATTTGGAAACAGGCCATTTCTTGAATGTTATATGTATACCAACCACTCAACCTAACAGCTTCACTCCTGGGAATTTACCTAAGAGAAAAGTAAGTATCTATTTACAGTATCCAGGACATGGAAGCAAACTATATGTCCATCAACAGATGAATGGATAAAGAGGAATGTGGTACATGTATACAGTGGAATATCACTCAGCCACAAAAAGGCATGAAATTGGGTCATTTGCAGTGATGTGGATGGACCTAGAGTCTGTCATACAGAGTGAAGTAAGTCAGAGAGAGAAACAAATATCATCTGTCAATGCATATATATGGAATCTAGAAAAAGGGTACAGACGAACCTGTCTGCAGGGCAGGAATAGCGATGCAGACGTAGAGAGCAGACTTGTGGACGTAGCAGGGGAAGGGCATGGTGGGACAGTTTGAGAGACTAACGTCGGCATGTATACGCTACCATCTGTAGAACAGACAGCTGGTAGGAGGGAGGCTGCTGTGTGTCGGAGGGAGCTCGGCCTGGGGCTCTGTGATGACCGAGAGCCGTGGGACGAGGGGAGGGAGAAAGGCTCAAAGAGGGAGGAGGTATATGCACACATATAGCTGATTCATTTTATTACACAGCAGAAACACAGCATTGTGAAGCATTATACTCCAATAATTAAAAGGCTTAGACACGCTTATTTGTACCAGCTATGTTTGTAATAGCCAAATACTTGAAATTCAGATATTTAGCAAAAGGTGACTGGATCAACAAACTGTGGCATATCCCTATGCTGCAGTGAATGTGAATGAAGTGAAGTGAACGTTGCTCAGTCATGTCCGACGCTCTGTGATCCCATGGACTATATACAGTCCATGGAGTTCTCCAGGCCAGAATATTGGAGTGGGTAGCCGTTCCCTTCTCCAGGGGGTCTTCCCAACCCAGGAATCGAACCGGGGGTCTCCTGCATTGCAGGTGGATTCTTTACCAGCTGAGCCACTAGGGAAGCCCTACTTATCAATAAGGAGCAACAAAATATTGATAAATATGACAACATGGAAGAATTTCAAAATCACTATGCTCTAGTCAGGTAAGGCTACATACTGTATGATTTCATTTTTATAGAATTCTAGAAAATGCAAACTAATCTCTATTGACAGAAAGCAGAGCAGTGGTTACTGGCGATGAGGGGGGGAGGAGAAGATGGAGGTGGCTTAGGTGCATGAGGAAACTTTTGGGGATAATAAGATTTCCTTATCTTAATTGTGGTGATGGTTTTTTGTGTGTGTGCATAAGCTGAAGCTCATGGAATGGCATAGTTTATTAAATACATGCTGCTTATGATACATCAACTGCATCTCAGTAAAGCTGTTATGAAATCAGCATTCATAAAGTAGAAGGCAGAGGAGGATGTTCAGTTTTTCCTGATGCTCCTGGAAATTTCATCAAGTCAACTGTTACCTGCACTGCCTACATCCAAGTTTGGCCCTATTTTGGTGTAGAAAAATAGCTGAGTAGAATCCAGGATTCCTGTTTGGGAGACTTCTGAACATGCAATGTGTTTATTTCAGATGGGCCAAGTATTTCCACATCACCTTGCTGTACCCAGTCCTCAAAAGAAACTGACAGTAACTTTGGAGTTAAGTTCCTTATTCAAATACCAGGGGATCAGGTGTGAGGCAGCTTCAAGCTCTTAATTTTAATCTTATTTCTCCCCCAAATGAAATATATACCCTGTGTTGATGCTTTGGAACATTGAGAAGAACACAGATGGTAAATTGAATTTGGGGAGGAGGAATGTTCTATATAACTCCTAAATGCCAACTTCAAAACACTAGATGGCTCCTCTAATGTGTTTTAGATTGGAGTTAAAAATAAGGCTCCTCATCAGAATTATTGAGAAAGATGACAATCATTTTTCAAGCGACGGGTTCATCCATATGGGCTGTAGCTGATGAAAAAAAGGAAAATGCAGTGCGGACTGAATAAAACACTTTTAGAGATTAGAATTTTTGGCTGTTTCTTTCTCATGAAGGCTAATATACACCATGCCATGTAGAACCTAGTGGCTTTGTTGCTAATGAAAAATTTAGGAATATGCTTTAAAGAAATGAACATGTATTATTTCAGAAAAGAAATAAAGAATGTAGAAAAAAATTAAAAACATGTATTGACAGCTGGTGTTGGAGAGTTGCAGAATATACCACCCCCAAACATGACTGTAGGATTCAGGGCGTGCCTCCTCTGAATATACCACTTTGGTATACTGGTTAATTTGGGCCATACTCACTAGAAAAACAGCACACGCAGGGAGAGGCGTTCTTTGAACTCACTTACCTGCCTGAAGACCAATCCTCCAAAAAGAACTCAACTGTCCTAGTTCAACTCTCTAGGAGTTTCATCAACTAGGGGAGACTGACTTTTGTTACAGAAGGGGTTACCAGGAGTTGACCCCACACCCAGACCAACTTATTCACAAACTATCATACCTTCCATCTGTTCTTCCAAGGGCTCATTCATCTTTCCTAAACATCATTTACTCTCTGCTTGAGGGACCTACATCCTGCCCTGCCTTCTCTATTAAGGTGGTATTATTTAAGCCTGAATTATAAACCACCTTGGAGAGTCACTCATTGTTTCCTGGATATTTTCTGTATATGCATGAGGAATACGTGTTAATAAACTTCAGAGTGTTTTTCTTTTGGAAGTCTTTTATATTATTTTCTTTTAAAAACATTATCTATTTTTAATTGGAGGATAACTGCTTTACAGTATTGTGTTGGTTTCTTCCATACATCAACATGAATCAGCCATAGGTATATGTATGTCCCCTCCCTTTTGAACCTCCCTCCAATCTCCCACCCCATCCCATCCCTCTAGATTGTCACAGAGCACTGGGTTTGAGCTCCCTGGGTCATATAGCGGATTCCCACTGGCTGTCTATTTTACATATGGTAATGTATATGTTTCCATGCTACTCTCTTAATTCATTCTCCTTCCTCCACCGTGTCGACAAGCCTGTTCTCGATGTCTGCAACTCCATCGCTGCCCTGCAAATAGGTTCATCAGTACCCTTTTTCTGGATTCCATATATGTGTGTTAATATATGATATTTGTTTTTCTGACTTACTTCACTCTGTATAATAGGCTCTAGTTTCACCTATCTCATTAGAACTGACTCAAATGCATTCTTTTTTATAGCTGAATAATATCCCATTGTATATAAATACCACATCCTTCTTTATCCATTCATCTGTTGATGGACATCTAGGTTGCTTCCATGTCCTAGCTATTGTAAATAGTGCTGCAGTGAGCACTGGAGGACATGTGCCTTTTTCAATTATGGTTTTCTCAGAGTGTATGCCAAGTAGTGGGACTGTTGGGTCATATGGTAATTTTATTCCTGGCTTTTTAAGGAAACTCCATACTGTTCTTCATAGTGGCTGTATCAACTTACAGTCCTACCAACAGTGCAGGAGGGTTCTCTTTTCTCCACACCCTCCCCAGCATTTTTTGTTTGTAGATTTTTTTGGTGATAGCCATTCTGACTGCTGTGATGTGATACCTCGTTGTTCTGATTTGCATTTCTCTAATAATGAGTGATGTTGAGCGCCTTTTCATATGTTTATTAGCCATCTGTTTGTCTTCTTTGGATAAATATCTGCTTAGGTCTTCTGCCCATTTTCTGATTGGACTGTTTGTTTTCCTGATGTTGAGCTGTATAAGCTGCTTATATATTCTGGAGATAAATCCTTTTTCAATTGTTTCATTTGCAATTATTTTCTCCCATTCTGAGGGTTGTCTTTTAATCTTATTATTTCCTTTGCTGTACAAAATCTTTTAAGCTTAATTAAGTCCCATTTGCTTATTTTTGTTTTTATTTCTATTACTCTAGGAGGTGGGGGTCATAGAGGATCTTGCTGTGATATATGTCAAGGAGTGTACCACCTATATTTTCCTCTAAGAGCTTTATAGTTTTGGACTTATATTTGAGTCTTTAATCCTTTTTTATGTATGGTGTTAGGAAGTGTTCTAGTTTCATTCTTTTACACATAGCTGTCCAGTTTTTCAGCACCACTTATTGAAGAGGCGGTCTTTTCTCCATTGAATATTCTTGCCTCCTTTGTCAAAGATAAGGTGCCCATGGGTGTGTGGGTTTATATCTGGGCTTTCTATCTTGTTCCATTGGTCTATATTTCTGTTTTTGTGCCAGTACCATACTGTCTTGATGACTGTAGCTTTGAAGTATAGTCTGAAGTCAGGAAGGTTGATTCCTTCAGCTCTGTTTTTCTTTCTCAAGATTACTTTGGCTATTGGAGGTCTTTTGTGTTTCCATAACAAATCATGAAATTTTTTTATTTTAGTTTTGTGAAAAATACCGTTGGTAGTTTGATAGGGATTGCATTGAATTTGTAGATTACTTTGGGTAGTATAGCCATTTTTACAATATTGATTCTTCCAATCCAAGAATTGTTATATCTCTTGTTATATGACAAGACATGTTATATCTCTCGTATTATTATTATTTTCATTTTTGGTCATGCTGTGTGGCTTGCAGGATCTTAGTTCCCCAATAAGGGAGGCAGGGAAAGCACTGAGTCCTAACCACTGGAAAGCAGGGAATTTCCAATAATCCATCTTTTATTATAGGGGTCTCAGAATGGTAGAAGGAAATTTATTTTTCCTCTCCTAAGTGTGAAAATAATAAATACTATTAATACTAAAAGCTTGAAATGACCACTCTTTAACTTCTCCTGAGATACTGAGGGTGTTTTACCTTTTACCAAGATTGCTGAATTTTCTGAGGAGCCAGACACATGCATTGGCTTAAAGTTTAGAGAAACTGATAAAGAAGAAAAAGCATAGGCTTTGGAATTAGTCATTCTCAGATATTGTTAAATGTGTGAATTTACCTCTTTTTTTCTCATCTGTAAAATGGACATTCAATAAAGATTTGCTTATCCCCACTAATGAGCAGACTTCACTCTCTTTGTGTGTATGTGGTAGAAAAATCTATATACCGAATCTACATTTGCATGGTGCCTTACAGTTTGTAAAACATTTTCATATTTATGAGTAATTTGTACTTTTTTCTGTTTTAAAAAAGGAATGTACATTTTCTTGAAATACCACACAAACACACAATATGTAAGCAGATATTAAAATGGGTTTGTTCTGGTTGAACAAGGGGTGGATTTTTAACACTGCTAATGCCCACACCCACATCTACCCCTTTTTCTCCCCTCATGTTGTCCCTGTCTGTGTAGCAGATTGAAAACCTCACTGTACATCATTTCATTTGATCAAATTTAGGACTCAGATAGACATTATATGTGATAGAGAATCTTAGAAGCCAAAGAATTGTGTTTCCACTAAGATCACACACACACACACACACACACACATATATATGTTCTTATGGGGCTTTATTCTAAGATAATAAAGTCTGAATTCAGGAAATAAACTATGGTGATGAGCAAAGGGATATTTTTTCCCAGCTGGTCTACTGATTCATTCTCTCTCTCCACTTCCCTGTCTCCAAAATGCTTATATTAACTAATAGCAACCTCCCTTCTGTTTTCAGTGATACCAGCAAAGGGATTCAAGTTCACTGTGAATTATTATGCAAAGCCAGAGAGAAATAACGAACCTAATTTGAAAATGGATGTGGGTAAAGAAATTTTCTTCTATCTTAGATAAGCCAACACTTTCCTTGATGCCAATTTTTATATAAATCTTGGCTTAATGACTAATAATGGAGTTATCTAACTTTGGAGGTTGGAAAAAAAGAAATTGTTAGTGGGATGGCTCCCAGGGGGTTCTTCTAAAGCCACTGAACTTTTTTCCAGTAGAGGCAGTGTTGTCCCCTGCTTTAAGTGCTGTGGGATGCTCTTCCTGGAAAATGGTTTTGGTGGAAGCTTCTTAAAACTCCACAGGGACAGGCAGATCGCATACAAACTTATGATCTTTAGAGCCACGCTAAGCCTGCAGGTGGCTATGCTCCGAGAAATAGGTTATTTATACGAGAGACCTTCGGTGCTTTCACTCCTGACACCTGCTCCTGTTAATCAGAAAATTAAATTCAGGATTTCGGGTCTGGTGTGTTAGGTTCTGACTGGGCACCAAGTCTCACCACGGGTTGGGCTACAGAGAAACCTTGTTTTCAAGGCTGTTGTTTTCCAGGAGATGGATGAGTCAGTCTTGGATCTCTGTCTCCTCCCTTCTGTTGCCTAAACTTAGTAACTGATCGAAGAGAGGAAGGGAAGGTGCACAGAAAAGCCTGTCTGTGTTGGCAGCTCCAGCAGAAGATTTGGTGTAAGATGGAGGTGGTGGAACTTTTTGGTTGTGGACAGTTTCTGGGTGAGGAGGTGATTTCAGGTATCCAATTTTTTTTTCCTATGTATTTCAGACTCTTGGAGGAAGTTGTCAGTATACTCATCTAGGACAGTGAATTCCAGTGAATTTTTATGGACCAGGAAAGCTTCTAAAAAGCTTTGGGGATCAACAGAAGTTTCTGGATTTCTGTATTTAGCCAAATAAGGCCTTTTAAAAAACTACTTTTGCCATGTAAATATTAACATTAATCTCCACGTGTTGATGGATGGTGTGGTTATAGAGGAAAATTTCTTTGTCTTAATACTAAAGTACTTATGGCTTCAGGTCAGCAACTTAGTCTCAATGGTCCCAGGGGGGACATTGCTTATCCTATACTTGTAATATCAATAACCTCAGATATGCAGATGATACCACCCTTATGGTAGAAAGTGAAGAAAAACTAAAGAGCCTCTTGATAAAAGTGAAAGAGGAGAGTGAAAAAGTTGGCTTAAAACTCAACATTCAGAAAACTAAGATCATGGCATCTGGTCCCATCAGTTCATGGCAAATGGATGGGGAAACAATAGAGGCAATGACAGACTTTATTTTTTGGGCTCCAAAATCACTGTAGATGGTGACTGCAGCCATGAAATTAAAACATACTTGCTCGTTGGAAGAAAAGCTATGACAAACCTAGACAGCACATTAAAAAGCAGAGACATTAATTTGCCAACAAAGGTCCATCTAGTCAAAGCTATGGTTTTTCCAGTAGTCATGTATGGATGTGAAAGTTGGACTATAAATACAGCTGAGTGCTAAAGAATTGATGCTTTTGAACTGTGGTGTTGGAGAAGACGCTTGAGAGTCCCTTGGACTGCAAGGAGATCCAACCAGTCCATCCTAAAGGGGATCAGTCCTGGGTGTTCATTGGAAGGACTGCTGCTGAAGCTGAAACTCCAATACTTTGGCCACCTGATGTGAAGAGCTGACTCATTGGAAAAGACCCTGATGCTGGGAAAGATTGAAGGCGGGAGAAGAAGGGGACAACAGGGCATGAGATGGTTGGATGGCATCACCGACTCGATGGACGTGAGTCTGAGTAAGCTCAGGGAGTTGGTGATGGACAGGGGGGCCTGGCGTGCTGCAGTCCATGGGGGCTGCAAAGAGTCAGACACGACTGAGCGACTGAACTGAACTGATATTTGTAACTTTTCTGTAAGCGTCTGATTTTTTTAAATTTATTGAATTAAAAAATAATTATCTACCTAAAGAAAAAAAAGACTTTTGTATCACCATTTCATTTAGAAACCGACATTTAAATAGCCCTACTTTTTCCTATGACAGAAGGATTTAATTTTCGACAAAAAGGCGAACTTTTAAGTTTAGTTAAGTTTGACTCTTGTAGGTCTTCATGGAACCATTCAGCTTCAGCTTCTTCAGCGTTACTGGTTGGGGCATAGGCTTGGATTACTGTGATATTGAATGGTTTGCCTTGGAAACGAACATAGATCATTCTGTCATTTTTGAGATTGCATCCAAGTACTGCATTTTGGACTCTTTTGTTGACCATGATGGCTACTCCATTTCTTCTAAGGTATTCCTGCCCACAGAAGTAGATATGATGGTCATCTGAGTTAAATTCACCCATTCCAGTCCATTTTAGTTCGCTGATTCCTAGAATGTCGATGTTCACTCTTGCCATCTCCTGTTTGACCACTTCCAATTTGCCTTGATTCATGGACCTAACATTCCAGGTTCCTGTGCAGTATTGCTCTTTACAGCATTGGACCTTGCTTTTATCACCAGTCACATCCACCACTGGGTACTGTTTTTGCTTTGACTCCATCCCTTCATTGTTTCTGCAGTTATTTCTCCACTGATCTCCAGTAGCATATTGGGCACCTACCGACCTGGGGAGTTCCTCTTTCAGTATCCTATCATTTTGCCTTCTCATACTGTTCATGGGGTTCTCAAGGCAAGAATACTGAAGTGGTTTGCCATTCCCTTCTCCAGTGGACCACATTCTGCCAGACCTCTCCACCATGACATATCCATCTTGGGTGGCCCCACACAGCATGGCTTAGTTTCACTGAGTTAGACAAGGCTGTGGTCCTGTGATCAGATTGGCTAGTTTTCTGTGATTATGGCTTCAGTGTGTCTGCCCTCTGATGCCCTCTCACAACACCTCTCCTCTTACTTGGGTTTCTCTTACCTTGGATGTGGGGTAACTCTTCACGGCTGCTCCAGCAAAGCGCAGCCACTGCTCCTTACCTTGGACGAAGGGTATCTCCTCACAACTGCCCCTCCTGACCTTGAACATGGAGTAGCTCCTCTCATACCAGACCACCTGACCTGCCTCTTGAGAAACCTATATGTAGGTCAGGAAGCAACAGTTAGAACTGGACATGGAACAGACTGGTTCCAAATAGGAAAAGGAGTACGTCAAGGCTGTATATTGTCACCCTGCTTATTTAACTTATATGCAGAGTACATCATGAGAAACGCTGGGCTGGAAGAAGCACAAGCTGGAATCAAGATTGCCGGGAGAAATATCAATAACCTCAGATATGCAGATGACACCACCCTTATGGCAGAAAGTGAAGAGGCACTAAAAAGCCTCTTGATGAAAGTGAAAGAGGAGAGTGAAAAAGTTGGCTTAAAGCTCAACATTCAGAAAGCTAAATCATGGCATCTGGTCCCATCACTTCAAGGGAAATAGATGGGGAAACAGTGGAAACAGTGGCTGACTTTATTTTTTTGCGCTCCAAAATCACTGCAGATGGTGACTACAGCCATGAAATTAAAAGATGCTTACTCCTTGGAAGGGAAGTTATGACCAACCTAGATGGCAAATTAAAAAGCAAAGACATTACTTTGCCAACAAAGGTCCATCTAGTCAATTCTATGGTTTTTGCAGTGGTCATATATGGATGTGAGAGTTGGACTGTGAAGAAAGCTGAGTGCCAAAGAATTGATGCTTTTGAACTGTGGTGTTGGAGAAGACTCTTGAGAGTCCCTTGGACTGCAAGGAGATCCAACCAGTCCATCCTAAAGGAGATCAGTCCTGAGTGTTCATTGGAGGGACTGATGCTGAAGCTGAAACTCCAATTCTTTGGCCACCTCATGCAAAGAGTTGACTCATTGGAAAAGACCCTGATTCTGGGAGGGATTGGGGGCAGGAGGAGAAGGGGACGACAGAGGATGAGATGGTTGGATGGCATCACTGACTTGATGGACATGAGTTTGAGTCAACTCCGGGAGTTGACTGGGAGTTTTTTAATTAGCTGGACAGGGAGGCCTGGCATGCTGTGATTCATGGGGTCACAGAGAGTCGGACATGACTGAGCGACTGAACTGAACTGAAGTTTGACTCAGCTTCCCATGGGGCTCTCTGATAAAGAATCAGTCTATAATGCAGGAGGGTTCAATCCCTGGATAGGGAAGATCCCCTGGAGAAGGAAATAGCAACCTGCTCCAGTATTCTTGCCTGGGAAATCCCATGAACAGAGGATCCTGGTGGGTTGCAGTTCATGGGGTCACAGAAGAGTCAGACATGACTTAGTGACTAAACTACAACAAGTTTGACTTTGTGATAAAAGTCATTACACTATCGTTTTTCTCATTTTGCTATGGAATTATGAGTGCTTTGCCAAGGGCCAGCAGTTGGGAACCTCAGTTCTAGAGAACCCTGGAACTCTAGGGCAGAGCTCTTAGACACCTATTTCATGTAGAATCAATGATTCCATTAGGAAAAAGTCTCATGGTCTTTGAAGTGGCTAATTTTGAGGTGCACAGGACCTTGTAGTAAGACATTAGGGCTTCCATGTTTTTGGTGATGTTCTTGGTGATCAGGAAATGTCAGAGGTAAGAGGAAGGCAGAGGGCATAATCTTCCTAATCACTGACTTGCTTCCTGCACGAAGGGACATTTTTCATGTGATTCTGTGGAGGGTCACCCATGAGACACAGTATTCAGTCTGAAGGGCAGCCTGTGCTAGGTTTCTGGGACATGGGAAAGAAGCAGAAGTTATAGGAGAGCTGAGACCTAATGAAAGGGTATCGAAGACTGCAGTAGGAAACTGAGAAATCAGGATCACCCCATTCAGTCACTTTGTGCTTCTCACATTCTTGGTGGGAGAGACCGTGTCCTCCTCCAGCAAGACCACCGTCAGAGGCCAGGGCAGCTTCCGCAGAGATGGCTGGTGGGTTGCCATCATGGCAACAACGTCTTCCAGACAGAATCAGGGCGAAGTGAGCCTGTGCTGGACAAATAGGAGGGTTGGGGGCAGCTAGGATCATGAAAGCAAAGGCATTGGAGGTGGCCTGGGAGGGCTTTCATGATCACTAAAAGAATGGTGACCTGACTCTTCCCAGAGAGGGGAGGAGCTTTGCAGAATCCATTTCCAGGATTCTGCTTATTACACGACAGGGTCCAAGACTGTTTTTTTAATTAGCTAGCTTCATTTAAAAAATATTTATATATTTATTTGGTTGCAATGGGTCGTAGTTGCCGCATGCGGGATCTTTTTATTTGAGGTATGCGAACTCAGTTGCGGTCTGGGATCTAGTTTCCTGATCAGGAATTGAACCCAGGCCCCCTGCATTGGGAGCTTGGAGTCTTAGCCACTGGACCATCAGGGAAGTCCTAGTAAACTCTATTTTTTGGAGTAGTTTTAGGTTACAGATAAATTGTTCAGAAAGTATAGAGTTCCTATATAAACTCATCACTCCAACCAACAATTTCCCCTGTTGTTAACATCTTGCATTGCTGTGCTGTGGTCTAAAAGCTTGTGTTTCCCCAGAATTTATGTGTTTAAAATTTAATGCTCCAGATGATAATTTTAGGGGGTGATTAAGTCATGAAAAGCTGAAAGGAATTAGTGCCCTTATATAAAACAGGCCCCAGAAGGATTCTTTGCCCCTTTAACTATGAAAGAGAGCATCACCGATTCAATGGACATGACTTTGAGCAAACGCTGGGAGATAGTGAAGGACAGGGAAGGAAAGGAAAGCCTGCGTGCTGCAGTCCGTGGGGTCACAGAGAGTCAGACACGACTGAGTGAACAAGAAGAACAGAGAAACAGTCAGTCTGCAACCGAAAAGAAGGCCGTCTCCTGACCATGCTGGCTCCCTGATTTTGGTCTTCCATCTCCCAGAACTGTGAGAAATAAATTTCTGTATTCTGATACTTTCTTATGACAACTGAATTGACTGAAACAGAATGGTTTATTTGTTCAAATGAATGAATGATCATTCATATATTATTAACTAAAGTCCGTGGTTTATATTAGGGTTCACTTTTTATGTTGTATAGCTCTATGAGTTTTTGCAGTTGTATAGTGACATGTATCCACCATCACAGGAGCACACAGAATAATTTCACTGCCCTTAAATTCTCCCCTACCCCACCTGTATGTCCCTCCCTCCTTCCCCCCTGAACTCCTGGTAACCACTGATCTTTTCATTATCGTTGTAGTTTTGCCTTTTCCAGAATGTCCATGTAGCTAGACTTACAGAGAATGTAGTCTTTTTAGAATGACTTCTTCCACTTAGCAATATGCATTTAACCTCCTCTCCACCCATGTCCTTTGTTTGACAGCTCATTTCACTCTTTTGATAGCTTCCTTTCTTCCTTCACTCTTTCTTCCTCTCAGTTGTTTTCAATTGTGGTAACATGTCTGTTTGCAGAAGGCAATGGCAGCCCACTCCAGTACTCTTGCCTGGAGAATCCCATGGACAGAGGAGCCTGGTAGGCTGCAGTCCATGGGGTCACGACTGAGCGACTTCATTTTCACTTTTCACTTTCATGCATTGGAGAAGGAAATGGCAACCCACTCCAGTGTTCTTGGCTGGAGAATCCCAGGGATGGGGGAGCTTGGTGGGTTGCCATCTATGGGGTCGCATAGAGTCGGGCACGACTGAAGCGACTTAGCAGTAGCAGCAGCATGTCTACTGGGCTTCCCTAGTGGCTCAGCGGTGAAGAACACGCCTGCCAATGCAGGAGATGCAGGTTTGATCCCTGGGTCGGTAAGATCCCCTGGAGAAGGAAATGGCAACCCACTCCAGTGTCCTTGCCTGGAGAATCCCATGGACAGAGGAGACTGGTGGGCTACAGTCCATGTGGTCACAAACTAAACAATAACAATAACATATCTATACCAGAAAAGTTTCTATTATAACTATTTTGAAGTGTACAGTTTAGTGGTATTAAGAACTTTGACATTGTTGTGCAACCATCTCCACCATCCCTTTCCAGTGCTACCTTTGTCTTGCAAAACTGAAAATCTGTAGCCGTTGAAGTCCAGCTCCCCATTCCCGCCTTCTCCTCGGCCCCTGGCAACCACCATTCTACCTTCTGTCTCTGTGCATTTGACTACGCTAGGTACTGCACGTGGGTGGAGCCATATAGTATTTGCCTTTTGTCTGACTCATTTCACTTAGAATACAAACTCTCCTGGTGGCTCAGACAGTAAAGAATCTGCCTGCAATGCAAGAGACCTGGGTTTGATCCCTGGGTTGGGAAGATCCCCTGGAGAAAGGAATAGAAACCCGCTCTAGTATTCTTACCTGGAGAATCCCATGGACAGAGGAACCTGGTGGGCTACAGTCCATGGGGTCTCGGAGAGTTGGACACGACTGAGCGACTAACGCTTGCTTGGCTTATTGCACTTAGCATAAGGTCTTCAGTGTTCATCCATGAATGTTGTATGGATAATAGCATGCTTTGTCTATCCATTCCTCTGAATGGACACTTGGGTTGCTGCCTTCTTTTGGCTATGGAAAATAATGCTTCTGTGAACATGACCGTGCAGGTATCTCTTTGAGCCCCTCATGCTGAGTCACACAGTAATTCTGAATATATATGTGTGTGTGTGTGTATGGGTGCTTAGTCACTCAGTCGTGTCTGATTCTTCACGACCCCATGCACTGTAGCCCACCAGACTCCTCTGTCCGTGGGATTCTCCAGGCAAGAATACTGGAGTGGGTTGCGATTTCCTTCACCAGGGGATCTTCCTGACCCAGGGATTGAACCCGAGTCTCCTGCATCTCCTGCGTTGGCAGGCAGATTCCTTACCACTGTGCCACCTGGGAAGCCCATGTGTATGTGTGTATATATACGTGTGTGTGTGTGTGAAACTGAAAGTGAAAGCTGCCCAGTTGTCTCTGACTCTTTGCGACTCCGTAGACTATAGCCCATGGAATTCTCCAGGCCAGAACACTGGAGTGGGTAGCCTTTCCCTTCTCCAGGGGATCTTCCCAACCCAGGGATCATACTCAGGTCTCCCACATTACAGGAGGATTCTTTACCAGCTAAGCCACAAGGGAAGCCCAAGAATACTGGAGTGGGTAGCCCACCCCTTCTCCAGGGGATCTGCCTGACCTAGGAATTGAACCGGGGTCTCCTGCATTGCAGGTGGATTCTTTACCAACTGAGCTAAGAGGGAACCCCATATATGTATATATATATATATGTATGTATGTGTATATATATTACATAGTATGGAGAAAAGGTGATTATTTTTGAATCTAAAAAAATTGTAATTCCATTTTTTTTTGAGGAATCATCATACTGTTTTAGTGACTACCTCACCTTATACTCCTAGCAACAGTATACTAAGTTTCTGATTTCTCCACATTCTTACAAATAGCTGTTATTTTCTTTTATCATTTATTTATTCGTTTATTTACTAGTAGCCATCCTCATGGATGAGAGGTTGTATCTCATTGTGGTCGACAGCTCATTTCTTTTTACTTCTTTTTCCTGAATGATACTCCGTTGTATAGGTGTCTCACAGTTTGTGTATCCATTCACCTATTGAAGGACATCTTGGTTGCTTCCAGGTTTTGGCACTTATGAATGAGGCTGCCGTAAATGTTTGTGTGCAGGTGTTGGTGTGGACAAACATTGTCAGCTCATTTGGGTTAATACCAAGGAGCACCATTACTGGAGCATATGGTGAGATTCTGTTTAGCTCTGTAAGAAACAACCAAACTATCTTCCAGAGTGGCTGTACCATTTTGCATTTTGAACGATTATTTCTGAATGCATTATTGTTGTTACCCACGTCCCTTGACTGTCCTTGCTCTTAGCTGATGTGTCCTGGGGAGACAAAGCTGCAGATGGATCACTGACAACTGGCAGGATCTTCTTTTTATGCTCCTTTGGTGCAACCTTCAGTCAGCCAGCCCTCTGGAGACTGAAGCTGGACTGAACAGAGCAAAACCTGCTTGGCTTTGGGTTCTGGCTGCCAGAAGTCATTTTCCTTAGAGATTAAAGCATATTAAGGAAATCAAAATTTTGAATGCTCCCCAAAATGAAACTCAAAATGCTGAACCTAAGGTATAAATTACTTAAGTGTTAATATTCTTTTCAACTACTTTTCTGATGTTATTAATACTTGGATACATTTCAGTGTTGGGGGCCCTTTCTTCCGCAGAGATCTGTTTCCTTTCCAGATAAGAAAATATGTAAAGGACCCTTCCTGGGAGTTTGGATCTCGAACTCAGAATGTAAAAGTACTAGTCTCTTCAAGAATATTCAGAATGATTTTACAGGTAGAATCTCTAAATTAAAATGATTTTTACTAGGTATAATCCCAACAGAAACGTACATGTTTGTCAAATATATGTTCATATTGTTGTTGTTTAGTCACGAAGTTGTGTCTGACTCTTTTGCAGCCCCACAAGGCTATGGTTTTTCCAGTGGTTATGTATGAATGTGAGAGTTGGACTATAAAGAAAGCTGAGCACCGAAGAATTGATGCTTTTGAACTGTGGTGTTGGAGAAGACTCTTGAGAGTCCCTTGGACTGTGAGGAGATCCAACCAGTCCATCCTAAAGGAGATCAGTCCTGGGTGTTCATTGGAAGGACTGATGCTGAAGCTGAAACTCCAATACTTTGGCCACCTCATGTGAAGAGTTGACTCATTTTAAAAGACCCTGATGCTGGGAAAGATTGAGGGCAGGAGGAGAAGACGACGACAGGGGGTGAGATGGTTGAATGGCATCACTCACTCAATGGACATGGGTTTGGGTGGACTTTGGGAGTTGGTGATTGACAGGGAGGCCTTGCGTGCTGTGGTTCATGGGGTCATAGAGTTGGACATGACTGAGCGACTGAACGGAACTGAGACTGTAGCCTGCCAGGCTCCTCTGTCCATGGGATTCTCCAGGCAAGAATACTGGAGTGGGCTACCATGCCTTCCTCCGTGAGATCTTCGCGTCCCAAGGATCAAACCCACATCTGTTGCATTGCATGTGGGGTCTTTACCCACTGAGCTCCATATATGTCCATGTATGCTCATCAAATGATATATCAAAGAGTGTTTGCATCTCACTGTGTATAATAGCCCAAAAGCAATCCCAATGTCCATCAACAGTAGAATGGATAAAACAAATGTACTCTTCTACAGTGGAATACTACATGGCAATGAGAATGATTGAAATATGACTACATAATGCAAATGAATAAAGATGATATAATCTTGAATGGAAGAATACAGATGCAAAAGCTTACATGCTGTATGATTGCAATATGTGAAGTTCAAAGCCAGGTAAAACTAATTTATGGTGTTAGAAGTCAAGATAGTGGTTTATCTTTGGATGTGTGAGGGACCGTGGGTAGTAGGTGCTTCTAGGGGGCTGGTAAGGTCTGGTGTTTTGATCTAAGTCCTGAATACATTGGTGTATTTACTTTGTGAAAAGTCTTCAAGATATTTGATCAGTCCCTTTTTTGGGATGTATGTTGCACTTCAGTGAAAAGTTGTTAAAAATGGTCCCTCTTCATGTTTCAACACACACATGAAGAAAATGCCCACAAATTATTATCATTAGAGAAAGAAGATGACTCAGGGTAAAATGCATCCAATAGTTTGGATTTATCATCAAAAACATTGGCCCTGTACCTTACTGTGAATTGATTTGGTGATCTGATGAAGGAAATGGACTTCACTGATAAATATGACCCAGAGGAAGACTATCAGAAAAGGGGAAGAACCTATGACGGCTTGAGAATTGTCTCTACAAGCTCTGTCCTTTTGAAGCCAAGTAATAAGCATTTCTACAAATGAATTCAAAAGAAGCAGGTATGAAAACTTCACACTAGGGAGATTTTAGTTGATGCCAAAGCCATGCCTCAGCATTTGCATGGCAGTGGTATTGAAGATGAAAGTGGATTGTTTTGTTAAGAGTCCCATAGCAGGGGCATGGGGAAGGTCATCTTTTCTGGAGGATGTTTTCCATTTTGTGAGGTGACTTCTTTCATCTGATGGACTTTGGGGAAGGTGTGATGATTTCTCAAGGTAGTAGACAAGGGCTTCTTGGGAGGCCTTTGAGAAGAGAGCACAAAGAAAAAATGTGAAATAAATTCTACCTCCTGCTGGGTGAAAATGTCAGACTCATTGAGAGCTGGATTTCTGCAGAATTTATTGTACGTATCTGGCTGGGTTTTTCAGATGATTATTGGAAGTTTGTTTTCTCGACATACTCTAAATTTCTTTTCCTTCTTAACCATGTGGCCCAGTGTCCTTTTCCCTCTTATTCAAGTTTATCTGCTCTTTACTTCTTTGGGCAGACCTGCTGTTACTTAGGGTTGGGCAATGGTCTGTGGCAGAGTTTAGACATGGTAGGAGGCCAGGCCTGGGTTAGTCAAGGTCAAGCTTTGGGAACAAGATGATGAGTGAGATATGTGTCAGTAGTAGTCAGGGGCCAAGTAGGTCAGTTCATTCCATTAGACACAAAGCAAAGAGCAGAAACCAAAGGTGCAATCAAGAGTCAGGAGCAACAAATAGTGAACACTGGTACTAAAAGTTGACACATTCAGTAATGTTACTGAAGCTCTGAACATCCATACAGGAGATCAGACATCAGATATGAAAGACAGACAGTTGATATAACTTCTTCTCATTTGATATTTGAAAACTTTCTGTAAATACTTTATTTATAGTAGCATTATGTGGCAGGTACTGTATTAGTCAGCGTTTGCTGCATAACAAATAACCACAAAATTTCTGTGGCATGTAATAATCATTTATTCTTTGTTCCTGGGTTTGGGCCTGTGGGTCATGTTCAGGTTCGCTCTGTGTATCTCACTCTGGGACTCAGACTGGATGATCAGTGGCTACCTGGAGTGTGTTCTCACAAAGGATTTTGGGAGCACAAGAAGGTCAAGGCAATCTACGCACACACGTTTTAAACCTCCGCTTATATTATGCCTGCTAATCTCTCACTGGCCAAAGCAAGTTACATGGCCAAGTCTGAAGTCAATGAATGGGGAAATATACTCGATTTGCTTCTCCCATGACAAGAGTAGGAATGCATAATTTTACTATGGGAGAGTAAATAATCAATATACTATAGGTTTTATGCTAGGTCTAAGAGATAGCTGTTTGATTAAGGCACAGTTCTTGTCTTGAAGATACTGTCTATGTGTCTTGAGTAATGATACTGAAGTTCTGTCTGTTAATTTTTTTCCCCACTCTTCTCCACCGCCGCCCCACCCCCCAACCTCCTTCTTCTATGTGTAACAATTCTGCTTTTACTGCCAAGGATCTCTTGAAAGTGCTAAGAATTTGTACTATGTAATAATGGCCCTCTGCACATCCATGCAACAATTATTGAAAGACAGTGAAAGGTAGGTAATACATAATAAGTAAATTATTTGGTAGGTTTTAAAGATGATAAAGACTATTAAAAAAAGAAAAAGGTAAGGCAGAGGAAAGGGGTGTGCTAGTTTGGGGAAGTTGCAGCTTTATTTTTATTTATTTATTTAAAAAGTTTCTTTAATTTTTTTGGCTGTGCTGCACGCGACAATCTTAGTTCAATCCCCCGACTGGGGATTGAACCCTAACCCATTCCCCGGGTCCCCTGCATTGGGAGTGTGAGGTTTTAACCACTGGACCACCATGGAAGCCCCCAAGTGTTACAGCTTTAAATGAGAGGAGAGTTAAGTCTCATGGGGAAAGTCAGTTTTAAGCAGTTTTGAAGAAGCTAAAGGAGGTCCGCCATGAAGATAACTAGGGCAGGAGTGCTGCAGACAGAGAGAGGAGCCAGTGGTAAGGCCCCGAGGTGAGAGCACTGGAGGGTTTATAAGGAACAGTGACGTGGTTGGGCCGAATGAGTGGGGGGAGAGTTGGGGGAAAGGAGGTCGTAGAAGGGACGGGGATCAAGCAGAGTGCCCACGGGACTGCTGTAAAGACTCTGGCTCAGACGGGAACCACTTTGAGAGAGGGTTTCCAGAGAGGAGTGACATGATCTGACTCCTGTTCTATAGGGTTTAGCTGAACTATTCTGTTGTGAATGGACTAAGGAGGTGTCTTACGTGGAAGCAGGTACACCAGTTAGGGGGCTGATGCCTTTCTGTAAGATGACGCTATGCAATAAAAGCACAGTGTGAGTTACAAATCAATCCACATAAGTAATTCAGAATTTTCTGGTAGTCCCAGTAGAATAGATAAAAAGAAACCAGTAAAATGATTTTTTAAGAAAATATTTATTTATTTATTTGACTGTGCTGAGTCTTAGTTGTGGCCCCCAGGATCTTCCTTGCCCATGCTGGATCTTTGGTTTTGGCGTGTTGGATTTTTTAGTTGTGGCATGTGGCAGGGAAGTCCCAGGTAAAATGATTTTTAACAATATATTCTGATTAACCCAATATTTCAAAATACAATCATTTCTATTTCTAATCAATAGAAAACAATTACTGTTGAGATATTTTACATTTCTTTTTCATACTAAGTTTTTGAAAACTAGTGCACATTTTATAGCTAATGTGTGTGCTAAGTCACTTCAGTCGTGTCCAACTCTTTGCGACCCCCTGGACTATAGCCCACCAGGCTCCTCTGTCTATAGGATTCTGCAGGCAAGAGTACTGGAGTGGGTTGCCATGCTCTCCTCCAGGATTTATACCTAGAGTGCATCCCAATTCACATTAGCTACATTTTATGACCAACCTAGGCAGCATATTAAAAAGCAGAGACATTACTTTGCCAACAAAGATCTGTCTAGTCAAGGCTATGGTTTTTCCAGTGGTCATATATGGCTGTGAGAGTTGGACAATAAAGAAAGCTGAGCACCAAAGAATTGATTCTTTTGAACTGTGGTGTTGGAGAATACTCTTGAGAGTCCCTTGGACTGCAAGGACATCCAACCAGTCCATCCTAAAGGAGATCAGTCCTGGGTGTTCTTTGGAAGGACTGATGTTGAAGCTGAAACTCCAATACTTTGGCCACCTCATGTGAAGAGTTGACTCATTTTAAAAGACCCTGATGCTGGGAGGGATTGGGGGCAGGAGGAGAAGGGGACGACAGAGGATGAGATGGCTGGGTGGCATCACCGACTCGATGGACATGAGTTTGGGTAGACTCGGGCAGTTGGTGATGGATAGGGAGGCCTGGCGTGCTGTGGTTCATGGGGTTGCAAAGAGTTGGACATGACTGAGCGACTGAACTGAACTGAAGCACTCAGTAGACATGGGGCTAGTGGCTACTACACTGGGCTGTGAAGACTCAAGAGATCATTACTTACGCTGAAATCAGTGAATCCAGGCTGCTTTGAGCAAACTCCGGGGCATGGTGAAGGACAGGGAAGCCTGGAGTGCTGCAGTCCATGGGGTCACAAAGAGACGGATGTGACTTAGCAATTGAACAACAAGCCTGACTTCCATACCCTTCCAAATGTTTTGTTAAATAACACTAAATTTTGAATCAGTTGGGGAAAAAATAAAGTTACTTTCTTCTAAGTTCTTCTTATCCATAAAAGAAGAATCTGAAATTGAGTTATAAAAATTAAGAAATCCAATGCATTGTAAAAAAGTTCTCTCGTTTGGCAGTAAAATACTTCTTTGTCACATGAAACAAATAGGAGGCTTTGGTGTGTAGTGAGAATTATTTTCTGTTAAAAGAAACAGCCTTGTTATTAAATAAAAAATTTATTATACCGTATTTAGACAGATATTGTTTTATTGGGAAATCTACGTGCAGAAATAATCCCCAGCAAGTGGCCCATTGTGGAAACTTCTCAGTGTTCTGTCCTGGTTAAATCTGACATCTGAATAGGGGAAAACAGTTGTTATTCCCTAGGTACAAACATCTGGAATTGAGAATAATTTTTTGCATTGTTCATATCTTGATGCTTTTGTGTGTGTTTATTTGATGCAGTATGCAGAATTGTTAGCATGTAGACAGAAGCAGACAACTTGGTATTAACATGTAATTTATGTCATTATGTCTTTGACTTGTGGGTTCTTTGGGGAGATAGCAGGAGTGGAAAACACACAGAACTTGAGGGCAGAGAACATGTTAGATTTCTGACTCTGCCCGCATTTGCTGTGCAATCATCAAACACATTAAATCTCTCTAAGCCTCAATTTTTCATCTGACAAAAGGAGATAAAAACATTCTTCACAGCTTTCTTGTGAATATTGAATTAAATAGTATATATCAAGAACCTAATGCAATGCCTAATAATAGTGGCCACCGATAAAAGGTGCCATTCTCATAAACGAGATTCACATTCCTGAAGAAAATGGCAAATAGATTCCGCGATGAAGTAGATTCACCTTAAATCAGGGCAGTGTATTTGCAGCACTGCAGTTGCCCAAAGAGCTTTGTTCTCAATTATTTTAAACTCTAATGAGAGGGTGCTCCAAGATCACTTTATGGCGAAGAATACTGAAATTTCTGAATCTTTCCCTTTAAGGGAGATAGAGACATACTGGAACAGAAAATATAGGCTGAAGGCAAAGATCTATAGAGTAACTTGAGAGAAAGGCTTCATTTTGCTTCCACTGTTTCTAAAGAAGTCCTCTGTCAGACTCATGATGGTTTTTTTGTGATGGTAGGAAATTTACCTCTGATTTTTTTTTTCTTCAGCTGTTTTTAAGATTTTTCTGCGTTTGGTCTTCTGCAGTTTCACAATGATATATCTAATTACAATTTTTTAAAAAAATTTATTCAACTTGGGGTTCTGTTGGTTGGTTGGTTGCTATTGGAGTCATGTCTGAAAATGTCTCAGTCTTTATAATTTCAAATAGTTCCTCTATTCCACTCTCCTCCCTGAGTCTACTCAAACAAAAGTTCAAGTTTGCCTGGATTGGCAAGTACTTTTAGAGCATAAGTGGCTTCCATGTCAGTGTAGCTCTCTGGGTATGCAATTTTATTTGCCTTTAACTCAGTAATTCCGTTCTATCTGTTGCTCCTTGATGCAGTTAATATCTTAAAATATTTTATCTGGCATACTTAGCTGTTTCCTGTGGGAGAGTTTGACTAACCTAACTCACCATTACCAGAAAATAAAATTTCAAAGCCATTTAAATCTTACTCTATTTGGAATCAATTTGGGGATACCGAGTAAAGAAGCAGGAGTCTAACTTTTCTTCTAAATATGTGGTCAGACACGTAAATTTCCTCATCATTATATTTTGAGAGGTACCTAATTTCCAAGTCCATCTAACATGCCGCCTTTTTCATATAACAAAATCCCATTTGTGCTTTGTAGTTTCTGAGCCCTTATATCTGTTTGATTGATTTAGGTAATTAAAACCAATACTACCCTGTTTTAATTACTGAAGCTTCATATCATATTTATGAAAGTGAAAGTGAAGTCGCTCAGTCGTGTCCCACTCCTTGCAACTCCATGGACTCTAGCCCACCAGGCTCCTCCGTCCATGGGATTTTCCAGGCAAGAATACTGCAGTGGGTTGCCATTTCCTTCTCCAGGGGATCTTCCCGACCCAGGGATTGAACTTGGGTCTCCTGCATTGTAGGCAGATGCTTTACCGTCTGAGCCACCAGGGAAGTCCTCATATTTATGTATCTTCTAGAAAAAACTACATGCATTAACCTTCTTTAAGTCTGGGAGTATATAATAGTTATAGTCTTAGTATACTTTATTCTAGTTGTGACGTTTCCATTGCCATTCATTCTAGGCATGTCTGTTTGTGTTATGCATGACTTATTTTTCTGGGTGCTGGGGATATAGAGATGTTTAAAACAAAATGCCAGCTATGGCAAACTTTACATTACTGAGCAGAACAGGTATGTTGTGAGAAAATTAGGGAACTACATGCATTCAATAATAAGGCCAAACAATAATAGGAAAAAGTGTTTCATGTGACAGTGACAAAGCAAAGCAAAGCAAGGCGCACTTGGAGATGAGGGGCAATAAATTAGAGACTGGCGAAAGTTTTTTTTTTTTGGCACAACTTTCATCGTATAAAACCTTGCTGGGAAAATACAGCCAGCCCTCTCTATCTGCCAGTTAGGCATCCATAGATCAAAACTATTAAAAAAAAAATTTGAGAAAGTTCCCAAAAAGCAAAACCTGAATTTGCTGTACACTGCAACTATAAGCATAACATCTATATTGTATTTACAGCTATTTACATAGCATTTACCTTGTGTTAAATATTATAATGATGTAAAGTGTATGGGAAAATGTGTGTAGCTTATGTGCAAAATACTGAAAGAAAGTGAAAGTAGAAAGTAAAAGTTGCTCAGCTGTGTCCTGCTCTTTGTGACCCCATGGACTATACCGCCTATGAAATTCGCCAGGCCAGAATACTGGAGTTGGGTAGGCTTTCCCTTCTCCAGAGGATCTTCCCAACCCAGGGATCGAACCGGGGTCTCCTGCATTGCAGGCGGATTCTTTACCAGCTGAGCCACAAGGGAAGCCCAAGAATACTGGAGTGGGTAGCCTATCCCTTCTCCAGAGGATCTTCCTGACCCAGGAATTGAGCTGGGGTCTCCTGCATTGCAAGCAGATTCTTTACCAATTGAACTGTGCCATTTTATTCAGGTCTACTTTGGAGATATTATGGGTTTGGCTGCAGACCACCAAAGTAAAATGAATTTAGCAATAAAGTGAGGCACATGAATTTTTTTGGTTTCCTGGCACATATAAAAGTGACCATTACACTATTCTGAAGTCTACTAAGTATGCAGTGGCGTTTTTGTCTCAAAAAACCAGTGTACATACCTCAATGTAAAACTAATGCTGCTGGGGGCTTCTCTTTTCCCTGGTGGCCCAATGGTTAAGAATCTGCCTACCAATGCAGGGAACACGTGTTCCATCCCCGAGCAGGGATGATTCCACATACCGTGGGGCAACTAAGCCTGCGCACCACAACTACTGAGCCTGTGCTCTAGAGCCTGGACGCTGCAACTCTTGGAGCCCTTGGACCCTGGAGCCCATGCTCGGCGGCAAGAGAAGCCTCTGCAACGAGAAGCCTGCGCACCGCTCACTACAACTAGAGAAAAGCCACGCGGCAACAAAGACTCAGCACGGCCAAGAATAAATAAATAAATAAAATTACATATATAGAAAATAATGCTGTTGGAGAAATGAATAGACTAGCTTGATGTGGGCTTGCCACTTGCTTCAATTTGTGAAAAAAAAAAAAAACGCAATATTTGCATAACACAACATAGCAAAGGGCAATAAAACGAGGTCTGTCTGCCTGTAAGGGATTGAGCATCTACAGATTTTGGTATTCGCAGGGTGGGCTCAGGGGGCCGGTGTCCTGGAACCAGTTCCCTATGGACACTGAGGGGTAATTAGAGGAGACAGTAGAGAATGCAGACAGTATTTCTTTGCTCATATGTCCTGCTTTTCACTGAAAAGAAGTGATAATATTGCACCAAGATAAAATCTTAATTTAACATACCTTCAGAGACAGCATAAGTAGCTCAAACAGTAAAAAGTCAGCCAGCAATGCCAGAGACCTGAGTTTGATCCCTGGGTCGGGAAGATCACCTGGAGAAGGGCATGGCCACCTGCTCCAGTATTCTTGCCTACAGAATCCCCATGGACAGAGGAGCCTGGTGGGCTACCGTCCAAGGGGTCGCAATGAGTCAGACAAGACTAAGTACAGTACAGCATGAAGTTTAATATATATATTTTAACATGATAAAATTCAATTATTTATGATACACACATCACATATACGATAATGTTTATGTTGTGATATATTTATGTGCTTAAGTTGTATAATCTTTGTTACATACACCCTTTTGAAATGTTATTTCGTATATAATGTTTAATATATAGAGAACTGTGCTAATCACGCACAAGTTGAAGGCTATTTCTTTGAATAGAAAGGGACTGAGCCAGATTCAGGAGGGAGAAAGAACTCCAGTCATTCAGATAAAAGGAAATATACACCACATATAAAATGAAGAGACAGAGATTAACTGCCATGTTCTGAAAGCAATAATAGCATAGCACTCAGTAAAGGCTTGGTGAAAAATTTCGTTTTTTGTCTCCTGAATAAGTATCAGATCCACCAGATGGGGCTCTAATATTCTTTTGGTTCTGTGGCTGAAAATTCCAAGCACTGACTGTTTTCTTTATATTTCCAATATTAACATCCAAGAGAATTTGCCTGAGATAGGGTTATGTCTCAATAAACATCATCACTTTTTAATATCTTTTAATACTGTAAGGTGACTTTTAAAGAAAGTGGTCAGTTAGCTGAAAACTGAAGCATCTAAGTAGCTGAATTAAATCAGTTCAAGGAGTTCTGAATTAAATCCTTTCTAGAGCCTTCTTTTAAGGAAGCATGACATATTGATACACAAACGGGTACATATCAGGACAGTGCTGTTCTGTCTTCAGAGTTACTGACAAACATTGAGATCTACATTGTTTAAACTGATGGTAATTCATGAAATTGATCACGACTTCAATACACTCAGTCCAACCTAGCTATTTTGATAGGTTCTGCTTTGAGTGCTGGCAATTGAGATTTTTGTTTTTTCAGGGCAGGGATTTGGGTTCTCCAAAGAAAACATTTTGCTGCTGTTTCTCTGAGGTTTAGAGCTGGAAATCTGAGCCTCTTCTTGGCCTCCTTTCTCCATGACTCATAACTTTTGTTCAACCTCGAAAGAACGCCGACTTGGGGAGATAGGTCTGAATTTTGATTTAGAGAGTGGGTGGATCAAAACCATAGATGTGAGAGTGAGCTGGATTCCATAGAGAATGTCACCCAGTGGAAGAGGCCTAAGTTAGGATGAGGAGTTGTGGTTTACCGTCCCAGGTCAGCCAGTCATGAAACACCCCTGCCACCAGGAACAGAGAGAACAGGCAACATTTGCCAAATGTTTCTGCACGTGAACTGTTTCATCCTCCCATTGGCCTCGTGGGCCTGGCGGAGGCTCCCTTTGGTGAGGACAGTTCTCCGGAGGAGGTGACCGCTAGCACCCAGCAGAGATGCAGCAGCTGTGGGTTGACACACAGCCAGGCCTTCTGTGCACCTAGGGTCACCCAGTTCCAAGCTCCACATCCAGTAACACATGAACATTACCTCCTGGTGCTGTGCAAGACCACAGCCCTGTTTATATTAATCTTTCTAAATAGGGAACATGTCCTAAATTGTAATGATTAGCAGACTTTTACTTCCAGCATATGAATTCTAGGGAAATTCTAAGTACATAAACAGGGTAAATTGGCCCCGGTGGAGTTAGTTGCCCTCCCCCCCCAACCCCCACATCTGTGTCTAAAACATTAAAAGTATTAGAAAATACACACTTGCTCAAAAAATCAGATGTATTTGTCATATCCGATGCCAGGGCCAATGATGCGAAGGATTTCTGAGCAGACTACAAGGGGTGAGAACACACAATCCTGTCCACCTTTGGAGTGGGGCTGGCCCAGTCAACGGCTGGTGAGAGACCAGCCAGGAAGGTCAAAAGCAAGTCCCAGAAGGCATGATGATGGTAACAACTAGTGGTGGACGCCTCTTAGAGGTTGGAAGCCTCGGTGAGACCTGCCTTCTGGGGATTCCCTCTTGTGTGTCCACCATCAGAGCAAGCATCATCAAACCCAGATTACTAGAGAGGATGTACGTTGCCCCAGGCCATATGGCCGGTGATACTGGACAGGCATTTAGCATTGTGGGTAGGGTTTGTGTTGGGAAACAAGAGGGTCCTCATGTGAAAATGAGGATCCTAGGAGCAGACAGCACCCAGAGGTGCTGCACCCTTCCAAGAAGGCAGACAACCTCAGGGAACCACGTCAAAGTGATGACAGAGAAACGAATTACATTTATTGGGCACGTGATGTACCTGATGAGCTTCCCAGGTGGTGCTAGTGGTAAAGAACCTGTCTGCCAGCAGGAGATAAAAAAGACGTGGGTTTGATCCTTGGGTTGGGAAGATCTGCTGCAGGAGGGCATGGCAACCCACTGCAGTATTCTTGCCTAGAGAAGCCCATGGACGGAGGAGCCTGGCGGGCTGCAGTCTATGGGGTCACAAAGAGTCAGACATGAATGAAGAAGCCGAGCACACGCACTCGTGTCCCTGACACACACAGCACAGCTTGTGTTTCTGTCATTTCTCAGGCTGACAATTCCGAGTAAATTATTGAATCCTCTCTAAAGCCTGTAACCCTCAGGGAGCACTTCAAAGGATTAATTGAGAGGACTGGCAAAAAGTGCTTATTTCACAGGTCAGACGGAACCACGTCCCAAAGTTCTAGAGCTGGCAAAAGGTGAAGGAGGAATTCCCATGCGGGTCTTTTGGAGTCTAAAGCCCTGGTTCTTCCAGTCGTGATACCCTATAGAGAAGAACCAAGGATGAGCTAGGCTGAAGGGTGGGCATGTGTCATGCCCGGCTTCCGCCTCTCTTCTGACACCTCTCCCACTGTTCTCCTCCTGCTTGACTCAGCTTCAGCCTCACCAGGCTCCCTCCAGTCTTAGATGGTTGGCATTAGCTGGAGTGCAGGTTGGGATTCCGTTGCTACGTGGAATTCCATTGCTCCAGCTACTGCTTAAACTCATTCCCTTCTTAATTCACTGGAATGCCATCTGCTCATTGAGGTCCCCCTTCACCACCTGCTATAAAGCTGTATTCTCACCACCACCATATCCTCAACACATTTTTTTTCTTTCAAAAGCTCCATGACACAGATATAGAGAACAAACGAACGGATACCGAGGGGGGATAGAGGATCATTGATGTTGTTTAGTCCCTAAATTGTGTCTGACTCCTTTGCAACCTCATGGACTGTAGCCCTCCAGACTCCTCTGTCCATGAGATTTCCCAGGCAAGAATACTGGAGTGGGTTGCCATTTCCTTCTCCAGGGGATCTTCCTGACCCAGGCATTGTAACTGTGTCTCCTGCTTGGCAGGCAGATTCTTTACCAGCTGAGCCACAAGGGAAACCCAATAATACTGGAGTGGGTAGCCTATCCCTTCTCCAGAGGATCTTCCTGACCTAGGAATCGAACTGAGGTCTCCTGCGTTGCAGGTGGATTCTTTACCAACTGAGCTATGAGGGAAGCCCATAGCTATGGGGGAAGAGCAATGAGGGAAGAGCAATGAGGGAAGCCTATAACACATAAAGGTGTTAGGACAACATAAATCTCAGTTAATTAAACCGCCTCACAAGATCAGATTCCTGTCGGCGAACTCCAGTTTCTGCTGAGTTGCTTAGCATTGAACTAGGACTTTGTAATAGTGTTCCCAAGAGAATGAGGGTTAGCCACAGGTTTCAAACACTGACTTGCATTTTTTTCCTCATTTATTCAGTTGTTTTATGAACATGCATGCTCAGTCGTGTCCAACTCTTTGTGACCCCATGGACTGTAGCCTGCCAGGCTCATCTGTCCATGGGATTCTCCAGGCAAGAATACTGGAGTGGGTTGCCATGCCCTCCTCCAGGGGATCTTCCCATCTCAGGGAACAAACGTGAGTCTCCTTTGCCTCCTGCATTGGCAGGCGGGTTCTTTACCACTGAACCATATGGGAAGCCCTATTCAATTGTTAATAAATATTTATGGGCACTCCTGTTCTTCAGGCACCAGGCTGGTTACTGAGACCCAGGGATGCAAAGATGAAAACTGTACCACCTTCATGGAGCTCAGTTTAGTGGAGGAAATAGATAATTACAGGTCATTATCATAAAAATTAAAGGTAAGTGTGGTGACAGGTGCCTAAGGATTGAGAGTGTCCTGTGGCCAGGGGTTGAAAGCCCAGGGCGGCAGAAGTTGGTGCTCTGAAGAAGTCAAAAGTTGTCTTTCTTTTACACTGATATCTTTTGAGAATTTACTCAAGCATGTCTCAGTGAAGCCCCAGAGACACAGATGTCGTCTTAATGAAGTTATTTACAAAACCAGATTGACGGGCTGGTTCATTTCCATTGGCCCAAGTGGAGAAAATGTTTCACACTTTTTCTGTAGGTTTTTTTTTTTTTTTTAGATCTTGTTTGAATATCTTCTGCAATTTTCTAAACAAAACAACTTTCTGCAAGGTGGATAAAAGCATTTAGACTTTAGATAATAAAATATGTGACTAATTCTCAACAGGGCTTCCCTGGCAGCTCAGCTGGTAAGGAATCCGCCTGCAATGCAGGAGACCCTGGTTCGATTCCTGGGTTGGGACGATCCCCTGGAGGAGGGCATGGCAACCCACTCTAGTGTTCTGGCCTGGAGAGTCCCCATGGACAGAGGGGCCTGGTGGGCCACAGTCTGTGGGGTCGCAAAGGACCAGACACGGCTGAGTGATTAAGCACAGCGCAGTTCTCAATAACGAGCACAGCGCTCTGCACTGCCTTGGACATCCAGGTGTCTGCAGGTGTACATGTCGAAAGTACCAAACAGAGACAGGCTAGAGCACATAAGAAGGGTTTGTTTTGATTCTCATTTAGAAATGCTGTTTAATTTGATGGGAGTAGAACCAATTTGTAGTTCACCAGTTAATACATAACTGGAAATCCAAGTTGACTGGCACCGTTTCTGCTGTCTGCCAGAGTTGAGCCCAATCAATAAGGCCTATGGGCTTCCCCGGTGGCCTCAGTGGGAAAGAACCTGCATGTTAATGCAGGGGACATGAGATGCGGGTTCGATCCCTGGGATCCCCTGGAGGAGGGAAAGGCAACCCAATCCAGTATTCTCGCCTGGAAAATCCCATGGACAGAGGAGCCTGGCGGGCTACAGTCCATAGGGTCGCAAAGAGTCTGACACGACTGAGCAACTAAACAACAACAAATCAATAAGGCCTAGGCAACAAATTGACTGATGAATCCTAGTCGGAATCTTTCCATGTTTTCAACAAAGCCTCAGCTTTGTTGCCTGTATAATGGGCTTAATAGTAGTTGAAAAGATTATTATGAGTACAAAGTACAGTTTGTGCCGGTTTTTAAGTTTTGTTTGTTTGTTTTTAATTGTAAAAACTACGTAGTCAAACATTTACCA